>NC_140592.1:1157174034-1158635284 GCF_964204655.1 Triturus cristatus | reverse complement strand
ACCCACTCTGCCTGGGGATTAGTACTCTTTACTTCAGTCCAGGGCTTTATAATCTATTTATGTCCCAATTTGGGACAGTTTTGACAAAATATCTGTGTGTCCTGTCCGTTCTCTCAGCCAGCATGATGCGGGTTTCATGAGGCGGCCAGCAATATTATCTAATGCCTAGATTGTCGCACTAAGCATAGAGACTATGCACAATATGCTATTACTATATATTGCCTTAAACCTCTGAATGATTATTTCAAGGTAGCTGTACTGTTGTTGTCGCACTAACGCTACTCTGCCTGGCGCTAGTTGACGACGCTCGCTTCTCTACGTTTTAAAAAATCTTGATTGTCACTTTGTTATGTGTGCACTGAACTTGTTTTTAGCAGCAAAAATCTGAAATATTTTAGGAACTAGCATCTCGCACGTAAATTACCTTAATTCTTGCTTGTCACCGCCCAGCCCTTCCGGTTGCTCCCCAGTCCACCACGGGTCCTGATCCCGATTGAGTGGAGGGAGTCTACTTCCGGTTTAGGGTTGGCGCTCTAGTTCCCTCCTATCCGCACCACATAAAAACCAATGCAGAACGAAGCGCGCAGCGGACGCGCGCAGCGTGCGCGCCGGCGGCGCGCCAACGGCGCGCCAAAGGTAAGCCCGTCTGCGCCCGTCCGCGCCAGACCGGGCTCAGGGCTCAGGAGCTCCGGGTCACACCCTCTAATCTTCTCACCATACTCCAGGGAAAAACTGCTTCATATCAGGGAATCCTCCAACATCATCTTTATCCACCCCATTTCCCTGGAGACATTTAAAGAGAAGTGCCCTCACTGCTCATACAAACTTGCCCCCATGCCAAATACTCCGCCATCCACAAGGAAGCAACTCAGCATGGCCCTGCTGAACTGCAGATCCTCGCCAAAACACGCTGTAGAAATCTCCATATTGCTACACGACACAGGAATAGACGTTCTATTCCTCACAGAGACCTGGTTGTCACCTAACTCAGACCCTGATGTGGTTCAGGCACTCCCCCGGGTTACCTGATCCAACGCCTAGATAGAGCAGGCAGCAAAGGTGGAGGAATTGCTGTTGTCTATAAAGACCAGCTAGTCTGCTAAATTCTAGATAGCCCCCTGTCAGACTGCGAGAACGCCCATTTCTCTATTCAGCTCACCCCCTCAATCACCTTTTCTGGTATCCTTCTATATCGCCCACCAGGAGCACATGGAAAATTCTGCTGCTCGCTACTCGAAGCTATCTTAAACCTAGCTAGTACGTCGTCCAATTTTAATCTTCTCGGAGACTTTAATCTACACCTTGATGAGCCTTCAAACAAAGTGTCGACTGACCTTACCCAGGACCTTGCAGCCTATCAGCTGCATCTCAAAAATCACCTTGCCACGCACTTGAAGGGCCATCTTCTTGACCCTATTTTTTCAAATATAGCAGAGTTAGAAGGACTGGATCCTATCCCCCTCCCTTGGTCAGACCATTTCCTGATCCCTTTTTCATGGCACACTCCCTCCACGCACACCCACCTGCTGTCATCCCGCACCTTGGCTCGCCACTGGCCCAAGCTTAACATTAAGGATTGGACCCATGAACTTGAACAGACCGTACCTATTTTCGACTCCGATCCCGTAACTGCCAACAGAAAGTTCTGCTCATGGATAGAAAGCTCACTAAATACAGTACTTCCTCGCAAAAACAGCCTACAAAATATCGGACCTAACAAATCTCCCTGGTTCACCCCCAACCTCCGCAAACTGAAACAGCAATGTCAAAAATTAGAACGAGCTTGGAGGAAAGATTACTCAAGTGAGAAAAAATTAGCCTATAGAGCATCCATCACATCCTATAAAACAGCACTCAGAGTAACACAGGCCACCTACTACGAGGAAAAAATCCAAGCATCTTCCAACTCCCCCAAAGAAATATTTCGGATCATAAAAAAACTCGTACGGACTCCCGACCCCCCCCTTGCCGCCGACCCTACCGTCCGTCACTGTGAAGACCTGGCAGGCTTCTTCTCCACAAAAATTAAAAACATCCTCAACCTTCTCCCACCTAATATAACGGATCAAATGCCCGAATTAGAACCTCAGAATAACACCAGTCGTCTCAAAGCATATGCTCCTCTCTCTGAGGAACTCCTCCCTCACATCGTAGACTCAATAAAAAGTGGCTCCCCAAGCGACCCCGCTCCCTTCAATATTCTGAAACTGGCAATGCCCACTATTATCACTCCCATTGCCAATTTAGTCAATGCCTCCTTAGCCTCAGGCATAGTCCCGCAGGATTGGAAAAATGCCATGGTGAGGGCGCTTTTAAAGAAACCCCACCTGGATCCCTCGGAATTGGGCAACTATCGCCCCATTTCACTACTCCCTGGCATCAGCAAGGTTGCTGAAAAATATGTTAACCATGCACTCTCCACCCACCTAGAAACCTTCAACCTGCTCCACTCCTCACAGACAGGCTTTCGCCCTGGCCAGGGCACTGAAACTGCATTAATAGCGGTAGTGGAAGAGTCACGGAAAATTCTTGATGCTGGAGGATCCTCAGCCATCATCCTCCTAGATCTAAGTGCAGCCTTTGACACGGTGAATCATCGTATTCTGATTCACCGTCTCAAAAATGTGGGAGTAACAGGTAAAGCCCTGTCTTGGCTGGAATCATTCCTGGAAGAAAGATTCTTCCAGGTATTTGAAGGGAACATCCGGTCCCAACCAGTACCTCTCCAATGCAGGGTACCTCAGGGCTCCTCCCTGAGCCCCACTCTTTTTAATGTTTACATGTCCCCACTAGCACAGATAGTTGCCCCTTTTGGAATCCAACTGGTCACCTACACAGATGACACCCAGCTCATTGTGGCCCTGAATCAGGAAGAGCAGTCATCTACCAATCTCTGCTCATGTCTTAAAGAAGTTACCAGCTGGATGAGCTTCTCTCACCTCAAGCTTAATGGTGATAAAACCGAGCTCATGCTGCTGGGTAATCAAGCAAGCCTCAATCTCAACAATTCATGGCCACCATGTATGGGGCCCGCACCATTACCCAAACAGGAAATAAAAAGCTTGGGCATATGGCTTGACCATGACCTCACTTTTAGAACCCAAGCAAGAAAAACGGCCGCCACTTGCTATGGTATGCTTCGCACCTTACGGAAAGTACTCCCTCTTCTGGCTGCCCATTCAAGAAAGCTTGTGGTTCAAGCACTCGTCCTTTCCAGGTTGGACTATGGCAATGTCCTTTATCTGGGCGTGCCTAGATCAGTCATTTCCAAATTTCAGGTTGTCCAAAATTCAGCTGACAGGCTACTCACAGGCATTAATAACCGCTGCTCAGACAAGCCTGCCCTGAAGACACTCCATTGGCTTCCAATACAAGAGAGAATACACTTTAAGACCCTTTGTATCGCACACAAAATCCTTCATAACAAAGGCCCTCCCATCATCAAAAACTTAATGAAACCTTACAAAGCCACCAGAAGTCTCCGCTCAGACCAACTTCATCTAGCGGAGGTCCCCAGAATCAGAAGGGCTCGGTCAGGAGGCCGACTTATTTCCTACAACGCCTCGAGACTCTGGAATACCCTTCCTCTCTCCACTCGTAGGGAAGCTAATCATCTGTCATTCCGAAAACAATTGAAGACATGGCTATTTCCATAACCCCGCCTTCTCCTTGACTCGTATCCGCAGCGCTGGGATGCCTCCGGGTAGCCATGCACTATATAAGCATATTTTTCATTTCATTTCATTTCATGTACACCTACTAGTGTTGTAATGTCCAGTGTGAGGGGGTGTACTCAAAGCAGACTTTGGTTATGTGAAGAGGGCTCCGTTTTTAGGAAACTATGAATACCGATCTTTCCTCATATTCTGGTAGTAATATTACTGAAGTAGGAAACCCAACTAAAACGCTGTCCCTTTTTAGGTCTCGCCTACGCAGCGCACATGCGCTGCGTAGAAGACCTTTAGACGTCGTTCTGCTCTTTTTCGAAGCACATACTCGTGCTTGTGGCGGCATCCACCTTGCGGGACCAAGCAGGACGCTCCACAAGCACGAGTATCTGATTCGAAAGAGAGCAGACTGCGCGTGCAAGCACACACGCACGTACCACTCCCGGGCCAGCAAACTCACTCTCTCTTTGCTTTTAATCGCGGCACTTGTGCTTTGGCTGTAAACATCTCAAACCAAAGAACAAGTGGCTTTTGGAAACAAGCGGTCATCCCTCAACTTTTGTTAACAACTCCATTGAGTTCACTCTTGCAGAATGTGACGACTTGACTTCTGCGCGGCTTCACGTGGATTAGGCGTTTGTTGATTTCTCTCTGGCGAGCAACAATAAAAGTGGGACTTTCAATCCGTTACATGGTCCGACTGCAGATAAACCAGCACCCTGCACTGCGTGGGTTGGAGAGCCGCTCCCTTCCTTCCTTGGCTCTCCTTGTCACCATCCCCGCTTCGCCTTTCCTCACCCTCTCCAAAACACTCACCTCCGCTGCCCTTCCTTCCCCAGTTCCATTACTCCGCCACCTACTTTTGCTTAAAGCAGGTATAATTGCGATATGAAGAGATGAGTAAGCGGCCACTGGTGAGCAGTGCTGGTT
This sequence comes from Triturus cristatus, assembly GCF_964204655.1. Lineage (NCBI taxonomy): Eukaryota > Metazoa > Chordata > Amphibia > Caudata > Salamandridae > Triturus > Triturus cristatus. The sequence continues at coordinate 1,158,630,686 of NC_140592.1, read as the reverse complement.
TCACCACAGCTTGTAATTCCCTACCATCGCCAAAAGACCAGGGACGCACCTCCGCTTCACGAGAGAACCGGGACCCGTCCTCTGAACTTCCCGCGCCCTCCGAAATCACAGCCTGTGGTGTACGGGTCTCCGAAGCGGACAATCAAGCGCGCACTTCCCTCTCATTGTCTAATACTCCCTGTCTGCCTTGCAAGTATTTTTGGCGGGCGGTGGCATTTAAATGGTCTGCCATTACTTGCTTACAGAAAGTGGGTAAAATCCATATTTTGGATTGGGCTAGTGTCCACATTGTTTAAGTTTTGGATGATGGCAAATCCCCGCATGTCTCTATCATAGAGGACTATTAGGTTAGGAAATGTGTCAAATAATTGCAACCAGGGGTTCAGCTGTGCCTTGTAGCGCTTAATACTCTCGAAGCATTGTATGTTTTTCTCCTAACTCACTTTTCAGTCTCTTCTTACCTCTCTCTTAACTGCTATCTGTCTCTATTCCCCTCTTTCTCTGAGTGTCTCTCAATATTTGTCCCCATTTTCCTCGTCACATCCTCCTCTTTCTTTTCCTCTTTTCTCGCTCATTCACTGTCTAACCTTCCTCCTTTCTAAATTTCGTTCTTGTTCTCTCTCTGCCACTCTGTCCATCTTGCTGCCTTTCTCTCCCATTCACTCTCTACATTATGCCTCTCCGCTGATTCTTCTGATGCAAAGTAAATTGTTTCCATATTTCACTCTTTACTGTTTTTGCTATGATTGCTATGATTGCTTCCCTTGTACTTTATCTCTCAATAACGTGGGTTGGGACATTTCAAAATGATAGTGGTAAACATGTTCGATCTTGGTGTTAAGGGGTGGGATCGGTTGGAGGAGGGGGCAATATTATTTCCAGCACAATATATGGATTGTGGACAAGCCTAAAGAGAAACTATAGATAATGACTGCCCAAATCCTCCAACAAACCAAGGGGTTGAGGCAGAATCACTCACATGCCTGAACACATGAGACACTTCACCCTGCTACTACAGAGCCCAGAGACATTGTTAGGGCTGTCTTGATAGCTTAGCCTATTGTTACCAATTATTTAAAATATAAATGAGTGGACTTTGACTCTGCCTTGAGTAAAAATCTTGTTTCCCCTAGGGATGAGCTCGTTTTATTTTCTAAAAGACCTATGTTGCTCTGGTTACGGTGCTTGCCTTCCTCCGGTGTCCAGTGTGTCTCTGTGTGAAGGCTTTGCTTACTCACTCCGGGGCATATTATCAAGACAGGCGATAAAATTATCGCCGCTTTAGCGGCAGAAAACAGCCGCTAAAACGGGGATAATGGGCTTGATAATATGCTCTATGGAATTCCAATTGAAGCTCAAGTTAGATGTCCTTCACATCTAACATGGGCTTCAATTCGAATTCAATAGAGCATATTATCAAGCCCATTATCGCAGTTTTAGCGGCCGTTTTCTGCCGCTAAAGCGGCGATAATTTTATCGCCTGTCTTGATAATATGCCCCTGAATTTGTTCCCTGTTAGCCCATGTCGAGCATTCGTAGGCCTCATTAGCTATTCTCTAGGATACGAACCGCTGTTCAGCCACCTGTAACTATTCGTCGTGCTGCGTCAGTGTTTGAGTTACCAAGTGGGTTACGTAAGATGTTAGCTGTGTTTTTGCATCAGACGTAATGCCTTCCTCGTGTTTAGTACCTTTTCCCATTTGTCGCGATTGTCTGTACTTTGCAGTTTGTTTTCTTAGCGTTAAACTGATATGCACAATATAAAATAGTAACTTATAAAAGAGGAAAGGTGAAACATATGTATAGTTTTACTTTCTGATCTGTATGCATCCTATTGAGATAACTAAACTTTAAAATACATAACACTAGAATAGAACATTAGATCCCTGTCTCTATTCCACTTAAACTAAGCACAGAACATGGCGTCTCGAAAATGGATTTATCATTCACAAACACTGCACTGAAAAGACTTTGACTTCCAGTAACCTAGGGCTTTGCAAGGGCATTGTATCCAGCTTCAGTTGGTGCAAGGGCATTCATGTATATATTATACAAGGGCACGTCAACTTTGCTTTAGGCGTGGGGAGTTTTGGGGGCATATTAACAAGGAACAGGGAAAAGTAGCGCTAAGGGCGCTTAGCGTTAATTTTTTTAACGCCCGCTATCGCTGAATAATATCGCTTGGTTATCGCGTTATTAACAAAGCTAACCGCCAAGGCGATTAAAAATCCAGCGATAGCGGCATTTTGGGAGGTTATCGCTGGTAATGCAGCGATAAAACTACAAGGTTAGGGATATCCTTGTTGATAGCCCGTGGTGGATTTAGCCATGTAATCCACCTCCCATTGGATTACATGGCTAAGTCTGAAAATTAGCAGACGTAAAAAAGCAGCGTTAACCGTGGTTAGAGCTGCTTTTTCTGTCTCTAACAGGGTTAGCGTGAAGCTTGATAATAGGAGAAATGTCGCTTAGCGACATTTCTCCTATTATTTTGCTCTGGAACGCCCACTTTGCATCTCATTAGAGATGCACAGGGAAGCGTAGTGAAAAAGGGTGCTAACATGCGATTTTGCATGTTAGCAGCCTGTTGTTGATAGGGTGATAATCTCCGTTTCTTTGGCTTTTAAAGCCAAAAAAGCGGAGATAAAGCCCTTGTTAATATGCCCCTAAGTGACTTGCCCAGGATCACAGGGTGTTAAACCAACGTCTGGACTCCAACCCGGTTCCAAAGGCGGCAGCTGTAGCCCTTAAGCCATATCTCATCCCCACCCTTTCCCTGTTGAGCTCTCAATTTGCACACTATTCTCCCCCTTTCAACTGCACGCTTCACCCATCCCAAAGCACTTAATCGCCACTAACTAAACACTTATAAGGTCCCAAAGGCGAGACCTATTGGCTATGCCAATGCTTGTTTTGCTAATGACACTGACAATAAAGTTTTCCTCCTTGAACTTCAATATGTCGGTTAGCGGACATCCGGTTATTGCTCTAGTCTTTCAGAGCTTTTGCTTGGAGTTGCACGCCGAATGGTCGGAGGCTGGTCACATGATGAATGACGCGTCTCCGTTTTCCGGTGTCTCAACTTTGTAAAAACACGCCGATTAGTGTGAACGGTATTGGCAGGGTCCCAAGAGAGGTGGCGGTTTTCCCCCTTTTTGCAGTGTGTGACTACAAGCCACCGCGCCCCTCTGGGATCCATGGAGTAATCCTCCTATAGCTTTTATGTAAGCAACGTTCTCCTTTTCATACTCACCGCCAAATTTACGGGTATCACGACTGTTGTATTATAGTTATCTCACGTTTTTAACCAGGTTCACCTTTCTTATTTTCTAAAATGCCTCGGCACTATCCATATGGGCGTTTACTTGAGAAATATCTTACTTAGTCAATGAGTGGGTGTCGATTTTCATATGTGGAACCCGGCACCGTTCTAAAATCACAAACAACCCGATAAGAGATTAGAGGTTGTGGTCACGAATGTGGCACCCGGACTTTTAATCCTCGGTGGACCCAATGTGGTAATCAAGACAGCACGGAATTTTTGAATAATGAAAATCACTCATGGGCATGTGCATGTATGAAATATGTGTATGTTTGATATATGACTAGTATTGTCCTTTTGTGCCTTCTCTGTCTCTATATCTCTATAGATGTACATGATTTTCAGACATTCTGAAGACGCTTCCTGAAACCGTAGGTTAGGGTGCGCCTTAGGGTGCGCATACCGCCGTGCAATTTTTTTGATCCTGACGAATGCCGTGCTAAAAAGCACACAGTGGCAGAAACATGTTGATCATTTTTATTTCACATTCACTTTAGGACATATATCGCAGATTGATCCAGTTATTTATTCAAAGCAAGGTTTTCCACCAATAAAGTTTTTGGGTTAAAGCCATGGCATCCTTTTAAAATCACCACACTGCACTCACTTTTTTGTACATATATATCACTTGAAACCAGCTCTGCTGCAAACAGGCATAGTAGCACACTAGGGAGGCACTCGGCCTCTCTGGTGGGAACCCAATGATGAAGCATGTCACCAATTAGGTTGGTGAGTGAGTGTTCTTTTAATAACTCAGTGATTTTCCTTTTTTTTGTTAGTATTTATTGCTCTCTTCTGTTGTTTATCTAAGAAAAAGACAACACAATAAAAATCTGACATCAAATTATAACAAATTGATGTATTTGCATCTTTAAATAGACACCTTAATGACAAACACCCACTGGTTTTCACTTAGTACAAGAAATCATTATCATCCACTGTGACGTGCGGTTTAGGGTTAGCCACATCATGGAGCTTGAAAACAGCTGGGAGGGCACTCCTGTGGTGATGAACTGTGGCAGGGAGCCAATCACAGGGACCAAAAAAATGGTCCAATAGATCGGTTACCTTGCAAGGAACGCAGTCTCCAGTCCAGCCCCAGAGTCATTAGGTGAACCACCATGGGAATCAATAAAGTGATGCAAGGGATACAGGATGCTGAAGATGCTCCAAGCCACTGAGGATGTTGAGCTGGTATCAAAGGTCTTGCTGTGGCCACTCCTCAGTCCACGAACACAGATGGGGCAGCTTTGGCCTCCGGGGTTGCTGTCCTGGGTGAAGTTCAGCCAAAAACCACTTGCCACTGGTCTACAGGTCTCCAGTTACAGTGAAACCAGTAGTTCCATTTAGCTTGCAGTAGCTTCCATGCTGGGCGACCAAACTGCATTCTGATGAGCAGACTTGCAACTTTTGAGGGTTGGACTCAGTCTCCGAGGCTGCACTTTGACGTCCTCCGGTGGTCGGGCTTCTTGGTGATGGGCTCCTAAAGGAGCAGTCTTCTCATCTTTTTGTGGCTCTGTGGTCATTTATCTGACTCCTGGAGTCACCTTCTCTGTCTGAGGCATGGGGATGGCTTTTCCTTAAGTGAAATTCCACAGGCACAGTCCTTTCTTTGATAGTCCAAGAAGCAGCGGGTGCAGTCCAGTCTTTGGTGCAGCCTCTCTTTGCAGGTTCCGGGAAATAGCAGGGCAGTCGTTCTTCAGTCCTCCCTCCATTTCAGATGAGATATCAGACTTGGGTGCCGGGGGTAACACTTTATGTTCATTTCAAGAAAGGGCACAGTATATGAGGGACATTAACTTACTGGCACTAGGCACCCCTGGTACCATATACTAGGGTGTCAGAACCCCTTTCACAGGGCCATGGGGCATGCAGGGGCTACTCGGCCTAACCGTGGTGGTTGTGACCTTTTATTCTTGATGTTCTGGGGCTCTACATACTATGGATTTTGAGTAACTGGTTAAAGTAGCACTTCTGCACTTGCCTCTCAGGCTAGTGCGGTGCGAGCAGTCCAAGGCTCATTTGGGCGGAAGGTGTGGATACAGGATGGTGGATACAAGATAGTGAACATGGGCTTACAGCACAAAGTATGCGCAACAGCAGCAATAATTAATTGTCCAGCCAAATACTCATTTTTATGAAAAAAGAGAATTATTTTTTTTCTGCCACATACCACACAAAGGAGAAATACAACATTCACAACTAACTACACAGTCAGGGCCATAGTGTTTCTATGGCGATTCCCTGTCTCACTCCCTCCTCGCACTAGTGACAGCGGTTATTCCTAATTCACTGTTGATAAACTCCAGACTATGCGCTACTAGTAGTCCGAGTCTCAAGAGACAAATTTCACTCTAATTTAAAGTCAACAGTGTTCCAGCACTATCGCTGTAACTTAGCAACCAGTTTCCATGGGGTCGGCAGGCCCAAAACGAGTCTTACCCTCACCGGCAGAAATGAAGAGTCTGGAATTCCTGAGTGTGCCCCACCCGTGGGTGCTCCCAGCAGCTACAGCTGAGTTCAGGTGAGTGGGCCGCATGCAGCCCAGTTGAGTACACTCAACGGGTGCAGAGTCTATCACTCATGGTTGAAATCCCAAAGCAGCCAGAGGCTCTCTGCGGCTTCTCCTGTGGAGTAAGTGTCTGGTAGCCCTCCTGGTGGGGTGTTGGTTGCAATGATACTACATAAGGCTATGGCCCTTACCGCCCAGCAGTCTTTTCCATGACAGCCCCTTTTGGCATATGGGGTTGCCGCCTCGGCACTATTCACGGACTCTGGCCTGGTCACCACAGCACAATACAAGCTTTATTCATTGTGGCCCTCTACTGGCATATGGGGTTTGCCAACTTTGTCCTGCACACAGGCAGTGACTCAATCCGTGCAGCAGCCTTTTACTCACACCTCACACAGGGAGTCCACTCAACAGGGCTGCCAACTGGACCTTCCTCCCTCCAACGCTCTTCCTCTTCCCTACAGTGCACACTGGTCTTGGGAAGCAGGCAGGCGCTGGTGCTCCAGGCTCCTGGGCAGTTGGTTTTAGATTCCCTGGGTGATGTCCCCCCATACAGCCGGGAGGCTAGAAGGCCTTGGTCCCCCATCCTGGTCGCAGGCAGCAGTCTTTCAGAGCCTCCCTTCTTTACACAACCTGTCCTGCTGCTTGGCAGATGACAACTTTTGGGGTTTGAAACTCCCCATTTTATAGTCCATTTCCAGAAACCAAAAGTGATTTAGGATCTAAGTCTTTGACGTTTTATGTTGGGGTTCTGCTTGTTCTGAAGTGTCCACTCCTCTGCTCCCTCGTCCTCTTGAAAAGCACTCTGTCACTGCAGGAGTGTCTCCAAAGCTGACAGTCCCACAACACAGACCATGGGGATGACTAGAGTTCACAGCTGTCAGCCACAGTGACATTCGCATCAAAATGTTAGACCAGTGCCCCCAGCCCTTGTCTTTATGATTCTCTTATCAGCCACATCTCCTTCCTGAGATGTGCCCAGGCCCCTTCCTTGTGACCTTTCACTGAATCAAAGAACAACCTTTGAAGAGCACATGGGAAGCCTGACTCTCCCCTCCCCAGTGTGTGCCACCTGATTATAGGGATGCAGCAATACACAAATCTGTTTAAGGAGATTACTCTACCTCCACTCTCTGTTTCACCATGCAGGCCTGGCTCTTCCAAAATGGAACCCAGGGCCCTCCATGTATTGTACCATCTTTGACTTTCACTAACTGAGTCTCACTCACTGTAAACTCTGTTAAAGTAGATTGAGAGTGCAAGCAGCCAGTGTCCACCTTCTAAAGCAAGGTCTGCTGGTGTGCAGCTGGGGTAAGAGGCTCTGGGTTGACTGCACGTGATCAGGTATGCACATGTGTGCACACATGTGCGAGTTCAGACCAGTACCTGTCCACTGGTAACTGGCATAAGAGGGAACCTTAAATGATTTGTGCTGACCTGGTGTAGGCCTTATAATGTTTGTGCATATGAAACAGTGGTTCACTGTGAGAGAACCATGTATGTATAAACTTTTGCAATTGTGCAGCAAGGAATAACAAATTAATTGAGTTAACAGAGTGAAATCAGCCATAACCAGTTTTTTAACGCATCCATGGTATTTAATACATCTTGACCGTGATCAGTGCTTGAGTGATCTCCCATTGCGTGAAAATTAAACAAAACATACAGGTGTGTATAATACAGAAAAGTAAATGCCACAATAAAGGTTTGTTGCTGTTTGCTTTGTCAAGCTTCTTAATGTCAATACCGCAAGCAAAGTAATCCTAGTCATATGTTTTGATTGCTCCCTGTTCCATGTCAGTGGGGATTCACAGTGTAAGTGAGGAGTGCTAAAAGAAAATAGTGCATGCTTTCTTTAATATACATTATGGGCAACATATGCACAAAAGTACAATATCACCGCAGTTGGACCTACAGACAGTGTGATGCACTTATCGTAAGATAGAACTGGATCTCAGTGCAGATTTAATGTCACTTTTGTCACCTTCAGTCCTTCTGGCACATGATGATTTGTTATTTCTCTGACTCAGCTCCTAATCAGACTCCAGGCTTTTGTCCCCCGCCCTGCTGAACAAAGATACTACTCTGCTGGCCAGCTGAAGGCTTAAAGGACTCTCCACACAACAGGGCCATTTGCCAGTGCTTGGGTCTTTTCCTGGCAAAGGAAAGGGTGGAGACAGAATCTGCATCTGATATTTTTATTTTATTTTATAATTCTTTATTAGTTTTTCAGAGACACATGTAAAATGCAAGAAGAATACAATGAACAGTCTGCCTTGCGTGTGCTGCCTGCCAATGAGCTGACGAAGCCACAGGACGGGCGGAATCACATAACCAATCCACCCCCTCCCACAATCTCCCCCCTCCCTTGCTTAAGAAGGACTCGTGAAAATACACTTAGAATGACCCCATTACACCCCAGTCAGGGATGTCTGTTCCTGGGTGTCCTGCTTTGTCCCGCTGCCCATGGGTGTCGTCTGGGGCGGGTCAGATAGACGCAACAGTCTTAAGTATTTAGGACAAGTGAGTTCCCTGAATTCGGAGGTTAACAAAGATAACAAGGGCTCCTAAATATCCTGGAAAGAGGCCCCAGGGTTAGCAAGTGAGAGCGAGATTTGTTCCATCCCAAGAGTTCCCCAGAGTCTGTGCAGCCATCCAATGTGTGTCGGTGTTGTCGCCTTCCCCCAGTGTGATAAGACATTGTGTAAGGCCGCTCCCAGCGCCAGCGCCATCTGTTTACCCCGCCGTGATCTAAGTGGGAGGATGACAGGATTGGGCAGACCTAGCAGGATGTAAAACGGGAAGCGAGGTATTTGGGTGTTAAAATGGGCGTCAATATCATCGAGAACTTGTTACCAATAGTGTGATATGTGTGGGCAATCCCACAAGAGGTGTGTTAAGGGGCCCAGGGACCTGCAGGCCCTCCAGCAAAGGGGGCTACGCGCAGGGTTACCTCGATGCAATTGTTGGGGGTTTAAGTACCAATATGTTGCTATTTTCGTCGCAGTTTCCATGCTGGCTACACTACGCACTGGATGGCGGGCCCTGTAATAAATTTCCCGCCATTCCTTCTGTGATAACGCTCTACCCAGCTCTCCTTCCCACCTTCCGTGTCCGGGAGATTACTCGTTGCTGGGATTACCCTGAATGAACTTGTCGAGGTCACTTGTCAGTCGGGTGTCCGACTCTCTTGTTAATGATCACTTTTCAAAGGTTGGGAGCACTCTTTCTGCGCCCCCCTGATCCCAGGCTGCAAGACCCAGTGTCTAACCTGGTGATAGCGGAAGCGCTCTTGCTCTGGGAGACCATGGAGTTTCTTCAGATCGCTAAAAAATAGTGGCCCTTCTGGGTCAAAGAAATGGCGTAATGATTGGCTGCCTTCTTTTGACCAGCGTGCAAAGGAATGAATAGCCAGCCCCGGGGTAAAAGCAGGATTGTTGGCTATGGGTGTAATCGGTGACGGGAATGTCGTGAGGCCCCGCGTGGTAGCAAGCCCATCCCAGGACCTTAAAGTGGAGTGAGTGACCTTTAAAAGATATACATTTCGAGGTCTGTCTGCTTTAGCAAGGAAGGGGATTCCTCATAATGGTTGTTTAGCTAATGCCCTGTCAATCAACAGCCAGTGCTTCTCAGATTCTGGCCTGGACCATTTGACCATAGCACAGAGCTGGATTGCCCAATAATATTCCTGTAGATTCGGAACCGCTATCCCTCCGTCCATGGGAGCTCTGTAGCATAGTTTGTTATGCAACCGGGGGCGACTTCTCCTCCAAAATGAACCCCCAGCGATTAAAGGGTCATCGCACACTCTTTGAGCCATAGGCTTCATGTAGAGAGTAAATAAGAGTGGTGAGAGAGTACATCCCTGCCTTGTCCCCTGTTGGATGGGGAAAGGGGCCGAGAGCATTCCGTTTACTCGGACCAATGAGCCTGGCTCGGTATAGCTACTAAAAACCCAGTCAATAAATCGGTCTGGATGTCCAAAATGATGCAGTTTTGCTTTGAGATAGGGCCAATGCACCCTATCAAACACCTTCTGGGCGTCCACCGGTACGATCATGCGCTCTTCTTGGAAGCGTTCGGATTTATCTATGATATGCAGGCGGCGTTTGGTATTATCGGAGCACTGACGACCATATTTAAAACTGGATTGATCCAGGTCGATCAACCCAGGGAGGCAGGGAGGATACGTGTGAAAATTTTCAGATCCACATTAAGGAGAGAGATGGGACGGTAAGAGGCACAGTTCCGCTTATCTTTCCCTGGTTTGGGTATAACCATGACCAGGGCTTCTTACATCTTATGTGGCATGGGAGATGTTGACCCGATCAAGTTGAAGACTCTCACGAGGACAGGGGCTACCGTAGCACAGAAGGTTTTGTAAAACTTGGAAGAAAAACCGTCTGATTTTAGTTGAGATATTGCAGATATAACTTCCTCTAACCAAAATGGGGACTCAAGGTCTTCCACTTGGCTGGAACCAGCCTGGAGGTCCGCACTCCCTGTAAGTATTGCGCTGGAGCCTCTACCAAGAGTTCCTGTGCTTTGTAGAGGGATTCGTAGTATTATCGAAAACTATCTGCGATGTCGTGGTCAGTGGTTTGCTCCTGCCCCGTATGATATAAAATCAAGGATACAGAGGGCGATTGTTGCTGAGCACGCAACATATTTGCTAGGAGTCTCCCACAGGAGTGCAAACATGGAGGATATTCTGCCTTGAAGGCTGCTGGAACCAACCCTAAACTGAGGGCAACACCAGGCAGTGAACATAGGACATGTCCTGAATAGGGAGAGCAGCAACAAGGAGAAATTGAGTCCTTCAAGGAATATAACAATGTAGGGGAAAAGCGGTCTGACACAAGCCCATGTGGTGGCTGAGGCCTGACACCAGGAACATAACAAAATCTCCCTATTCAAATTGGGCCAGAGAAAACCTGTGGAGAAATGTTTTCCACCAGATGATTAAATTTGGCAGGAATAGAGTTGCATCTCTCACTGGATTTCTAAGAATACCCCGGAGGAAGGCCAAGATCCTTGAGGGGCAGCACAGGAAATTGAGGATGGGAGCATGTGTAAGGCCCTCTTAGTCGTGTTTTGTCCCTGGGATATTCCAGTTTCCGGTGACTAACGCAAAGTTACTCAGAAGAAAAATAAACATGTAGTGCTGCAACTAGAGTGTCCCCGAGGGACCCCAGGGATAGGCATGCCTGACATGGAGCCTTCTGCCTGCACTGACTACATGTGAGAAATTGTGTGTATTCCTGCCAACACCTTCCTCATGTGGGCAGGAGAGCAGGAGAAGACACCAGGTCCCATGCAGGATCCAGAAGTCATGTTGAGTACACATGGAGCCGGTAGGAGTCGCACAGCCCTGCATTCCTCAAAGAAGCTGCACTTAGGTGCCTAATTGTGGAATTGAAAAATAAGAAGGAAAAAGGTATTTTTTATATCGCAGTGCAGGGCTGCAGCTCAAAATCAAGGAATTGCACACAGACAAAGGGGTGATCCAGAAGGCACTGGGCCATCTAGTTTGATTATTGAATCTGCTTGCGATGCCCCGGAGGGCAAGGGCAATGTGGTGCTAGTTATGAAGTGTTGAAGGGCCACCCTGTAGCCATGGTGGGCCCCCACGAGATGAAAAGAATCTTTGACCCAAAATGTAAGTTGCCACCCTAAATCTAACAGGGGGTCAAGTATATGACCCCAGTAGAAGTTTCAGCGTGGAGCTTGGGGCTTGAGCCATAAGCAGCGGAGCACAAGGGACCTCTGTGTAGCAGCATGCTCAAAAGTAGAAGCCTCATGCACATAGTTTATTGAAAAAGTATAATGCTTGACAGTTGCCGACTTGCAGTGAATCCTTACATCTTAATGGAAGCCATGGAAATGCTACAGTGACAATGGCAAAGTTACAGTGAATATGTAGATGTCTTAATGAAGGTTATGGAAATACTTTATTGACAATTATAAGTTAGCAGTGAGTCATTACATGCCCTAATGAATGTCATTGTAAGATGGTACCATCAGTAGATATATTGATGGTGTTCCACTGGTTTATTACGACATATTTCTGCTTTTCTTAATGTGGTGACATCCTGACAATGCCAGTAGGCCTGCTTTTGATAACTTCACTCTATTATATTGTGTCCAGTGATTATGGATGGTATCATGGACTTACGGTTCAAAACTCGCTAGGAGTGGGAACTTTTAGGAGGATGTCACCGTGGGTGTTTACACCTGCCATTATAATTATTTTTATAAATTAATGCATAGTTGTTAGAAATTGGGTTACTGGTTGCCTGGGGTGCAAGCAGAAACCACAATCCTAGTCAGGGTAAGGCATGAGCAAACCCCAAATAAACCTGTGCTCGCCCCCTGGTAGCTTGCACAGAGCTTTCAGGCTTAACTTAGAGGCAATGTGTAAAGTATATGTTTAACACTTCTAACAGTAAATCAATGAAAACACTACATGAAAAATATCCCAAAAAACAAGACCATAATGACAAAATTCCAACTGATAGAACCAGAGATATTGAATGTTAAAGGTTTTAGAGAAAATAGTGGCAAAAGGCATAAAGTATCAACAATGGAAATCTGGTCGAGCTGACTGGGACAAAGTCACAAGTTCAAGCGGACCTCTTTAGAGTGTGGGCCGGTTACAGGGAATTAGTTAGGCCCGCTGAACAGAGTACCTTGAATCCTGGTTGTGGAGTGTTGTGGTGGTCCTTGTAGCAGATGTATCGGTTCTGAGATGCGTCAACGCTACAGTGACAGGTTCTGTTGCCTTACTGTGAGGATCCCATCGACAATGGCTTGCGATGCATACTCTGAAGTCGGGGATGCGTCATGCATTTGGGGAGTTGCGCCGGTTCTGAGGAGCTGCGAGGCTGCGATGCAGAGATTGTCATCGTCGTCGAGGCTGCTGTTAATGAGAGATGAGAGGACCTGTGGCAAGGCGATGCGGGTTGCAGAGGCAATGCGAGTCTTTGAGATGGGCCCAATCCCTGCAGCATCAGAGATGCTTCAGTTCTGCTCATTGTAGCACGACACAGCAGAGGGGATGCGTCAGTTCCGCTGAATCCACATCGGCTGGCAAAAGTACCTTAAGCCCACTTCTAAAGGTCCAGGACTGGGGTGGCACCACATGGCAGGGGCGGTTCCTCCATTAGGGCTGAGGAGCGTCACCCCACTGCTTTCTCGCATTTCATGTTTCTGCTTCTCGCGCTGTGAGAAAGCAGAAGGCAGGGTATGCCTGGTTGGGGGGGGGGGCGGGTGGGCGGGTTGGGGAGGAGTGGCTTGCCCAATGCTGTGGGCTCTGACTGTTGTGCCGACCAAACCAGTCATGCACACTCTGCATTTTCTCTATGTAGGCTACATGCAGTCAACATAGAGAAAATGGCCTCCCCATAGGCGCCTGGCTAGGTACCGTCCGGACCAATCACAACGCTGCCATTGCAGCAATGTGATTGGCTTGGGGAGGGGAGGAAGGCTGCCTGCTTCCTGTTCCTCCCTGAGGCAGGAGAGAAGCAAAACAGTAGGAAAACACGGGACCCGGCCATGAGTGGAGGCGGCACGGGACCCGGCAGGGTAATTATTATTTTTTTTTTAAAACACTCCCCCCCCCCCGCGCGATCCCCCGCAAGGGCCCCCAATACCCGCCTCGCCACCCGCGAGTCATGCAGGCCGCGACTGCCACATGGCAGGGTAAACTCATAGATGGCAAAGTCCATGTGCAGATGTAAGGTTGTTGGGAGCTCGTTATGTGCCTGAGGCTTCAGATCAGGAGGCCAGCCAACTAGCCCTTGGAGTGACTCAGGGTTCTCGGTTCAAGTGATGCAGGTCCAGTCCTTCTCATCCAGGCAAGAGGGAAGCAGGCAGCAGGTCTGCTCCTGAATCCAGCAGAGTGCATTCTAGCAGAGGGGAAGTCCTTCAGCAGCACAGCAGTCCTTCGGCCTGGCAGAGCATCCAAAGGTCCAGAAGTGCACTCAAATGGTGGTGTCTGAGGTCCTTCTTTTATACATGATAGTGCCTGTGAAGTGGGGAGATCCTTCTGGAGGCATACCTTTGAAGTACATAGATACCCTGCCTTCCCTGCCCTGGCTCCAGACTAACTACAGGGGGTATGCAGCGGACGCAGGACGCAACCTATTCAGGTGTAAGCAAATCTGTGCCTAGCTCCTCCCTCCCATCCTGCCCATCTAGTCACACCTAAGCTCCCATCGTGTGAGGCTGTCTAGGAGGAATACACAAAGCCCAAATACCAACTATACCCAGTCATGTGACCAGAACAGGCTGCAGGCACAAAATGGCTAAGGCAAGGAAATGCCATCTTTCTAAAAGTGGCATTTTCAGAATTATAATTTTAAATCTGACTTCACCATAAGTTAGGAGTTTTAAATTAGGATTCCAATGACACAAAACATGAACCATAAGTTAGAATTTTAAATTAGGATATAAGAGACACCAAACATGAAACATATATCTCTTCCCTCTTGGAAAGTACAGTCATAAAATGTGATAAGGCCGCTCCAATGTTATCCTATGGGTAAGATAGGCCTTGCATTAGTGAAAAACAAATCTAAGAGTTTTTCACTATCAGGACATGTAAACCTTTGTACATGTCCAACCTTTTAAACACATTGCACCCTGCCCTTAGGACAATATAAGGCCTACCTTAGGGGTGACATATGAATCAAAAAGAAAAGGTTTGGGCCTGGAAAAAAGTTTATTTTGCCAGGTCGACATGGCAGGCTAAAACTGCACATACAGGTTCTGCAATGGCAGGCCTTAGACATGTTTAAAAGGCTACTTAAGTGGGTGGTACAATCAGTGCTGCAGGCCCACTAGTAGCATTTAATTTACAGGCCCTGGGAACACATGTAGTGCACTTTTACTAGAGACTTATAGCTAAATTAAATATGCCAATTGGGTATAAGCAAATATTAGCATGTTTTGAGCAAGCATCTTAGCAATGGTTAGCAGTGGTAACCTGAACTGAGTCCAAAAGCCTGCAAAAACACCTGAAAGCATAAAGTTAAGGGGAAACCATGTCAAGGATGCCAGGTCTAACAATAGTAATGAGCAGGGTGTGCATAATAAATTATCTTTCTTTTAAGTCAAAACACTGACTGGACAATTATTTATTGGGTGCTGTGTATTGCATGGCTGCGGACTGAGGTAACCCATAACACCTCCCCTTAGTAGGCCTTGGACTACTGTGCCTTTCTAACAAACACAAAAATATGATGTATGGAGTGCTGACACTTTTCAAGCGCTCACCTCAAGCAGGAGCAGCCCATGCAGATAAGAGGAGTGGGGTGGGGGCGACTCGACATATGACGACGAGGGAAAATGAAAAATATTATTACTCTTCTATCTTCGTCGTCTGTTGAGTCTCCCCCACCCCGCCCACCGCTCTTACCTCTACAGGCCGCTCCTGACCACAAGTCAAGGGATCTGGGTTAAATCCATCATACTTTTGCTCACCATGCCACCCCAGTTTGCCTGGCTGATGACTGAAACCGGTCCCAGGATGCTTGTTTCCAGGCCAGGGAGAACCTGTCTTGGCAGTTCGGGCTGGACTGTTCCCTTGGGAAGCTGGGTCAAGACTGATTTGCATATGGCTGGGTCCAAACTGTGGTGGCTTGGTGAGCAAAAGAATAATGGATTTAACCCAGATATGTGCCCGGGGATGAGCGTTTGAAAAGTTTCAGCACATCATCTTGTTGTGTTGCTACTCTGCCTTTCTACCATGAGAGAGTCAGGTGCAACAACGCAGTACTTGGTCAGCAGAGTGAAAGTTGCAGACTTATTACTTGTGAAGGATTCACATCCTTTCCAGAGAATAACCCACTTTCTTATACACAGGTATTGGTACTTACGATATTAACATATCATTTGAGTCAGTTAACCTTAACAAAACTGCAGCTGGATAAGGCCACAATCTTTCTGCTCCTGAGGAAAATGTTAAATTACCTGCAAAGATCTCTGATGCACTAGTATGTGACTTGATTTAAGGGTCTCTGGCCCTTAAGGGCCACCAGGGTACCAAGGACTGCATTGGGCACCACTGTTTATTAGAGGTCATACATGGTAGATTTCCTTAGCCATCAAAGTTGGTGCCTGCCTTTGGCACAAAGAAAAATGTGCAGGTACTTGCTGGAGAAGCACTTACACTTGCAGGTCAAAAAATGAGTCCTGAACCCCTTGAATCAGTGCACTCACAAACATTGTATTTTATATTAATTATTGCTTATTATGTCCTACTATAACATAATTCACATGAATTAGGATTAATATATTAATGAATAACCTAGCCATTATGAAAGGGAATAGAACACAGACCCCAAACATTATTGATCACACAACCCTACTGAATTAGAACAAAATACCATATTTGGATTGCAGCATTATATTTTTAGGTCTCGCTGAGCCCCAGCGCTTGCGCTGGCTCGGAGAGACATTTTGTATCTGGGAATTTTCAAGTGCTGCCTGTGGCCTAAAGCTTGAGTGCACGCGAGCGTGAACGCGCGCAGCCGCCAATCACTGATGCGCGCGCATCACTCGCATGTCGTCCCGTCTTAGCGATCGCGATCGCTTTGATCGCGATCGCTCTTACTTTCGCTTTCACGGCCGCGCGGCCGTTACTTTCACGGCCGCGCGGCCAATGCTTGTTTTTTGTCTTACACAGAAGTCCATTTAAGGTTGGTCATCTGGACCTTTTTGGCTCCAAGCGACCTCTCCCAGAGTCCAGCGTTAACGGGTATTTCTCAAAGCTATCTTCAAAATAATCGAATTCCCCTAAGCACATAGTGAGATTACTTTATGGGTTCAGGTGCCTACGATTAGAGGCAGTGACATCAGGCAGGTTCTCCATTACGGGGCCTCTCAGAGGCCAAACTACAAAGCGGCTGACCGCTGGAAATGGCTCGCTGCACACCCCTGTGTGCTAAGACTACACCAAGGACCTTTCTTCATTCAGGTACGGTTCAATATTACCGGACTACTTTTTATACGAGTTAGGGCCGACTCCATGCTCACTAACAATGCTAACACTTTCTACCATTTATATCAACCCGAGCTCGGGGATTCGCGTTAAGTCGAGGGCCTGCAAGCACCGGATCAGAAGACAATGCAGCAGCGTATAGTGTTAGGTTAGGAATAAACAAATCATAGAATGGAACAGTTCTGATTTCCAATTTATATATATGTATAACTAACAGACAATTTCCAAATCACCAGCAAATCGTCTGCAATTAACTAGGACTCCAGCACAGCCATTACAAACAACCTAACTTCGAAAAATGCAGGAATACGATGGACGTGGCCCTGCAGATCACCTTGTGTTTAACATTTTTACGTTGCCTTTCTAGGTTTAGTGGAAAGGGCGTTCCCGCGAGATGCGGCATTTTTTTTCTTCAGAATGTCCCCAGGGCCCAATTATTCACAATATCCCAGCTACACACAGCTCCTGACAGCAGACAGTTATAATGAAAGGGAGGAGGGGTGACGAGCACACACATCCTTCTCTTGGAACTTGGAGTTATTTTCTTTTTCGAATGAAATTTCAATTTATTTTAAGTGATTCACACTCATTTTCTGAAAGCTTAACTGCAACACATTAACTAAATAGATCTATTAAAAATAATTCGATATCAAAATTAAAAGAAAATCATGTAGGCAAATGAGATAGTGTTGTGTTTCTAAGACGCACGGTGTTAAGGACTCCCAGGAGACAGCCATGTTCTAGAACAAGTACTTTATTAAGGAACAAGTTACAAGGGAACCCGGAACCCCATGAGGCGCTAGGATGGGACCAGCTCAGCCCCCAGCTGGAGACTCCAACCGGCACGGATAGGACACTCACACTAATGACATCACCCATACCACATGACTCGCGGCATTCTGCACCAGAAACCAGGCCAGGCTTTCAGACACTCTCGTCTCAGGATTAACCCATTAAACTCGAAGGACACTCTGATAAAGTGAAGGGACCTGAAATTGTGCCACGAGACCTAGCTATTTTATAGTGTGAACACACAGACACAGAAAGCCAGACAAGATGTATACGGACACACGTAGGCAGCACATACAGACACATGCATATCAGACAAACACTTTGCACTCATTCAAGATAAAGTATTTGCAGGCATGCAAAGACAACAGAAGCACAGGCATTCTAGCATATGCAGGCATGCACTGACAACAGAAGCACCGGAATTCTTGCTCACACATAGAAGCACACATACATTCCCACACGTATAAACAATTCCATGAATTACTATCATAAATCAATGGCATAAGATTAATTGTGATGGTGGTTGTCACCCCTCTATTGTGACCACTGAGTGGTAAAAAAACATTTTACCTACGATTGCAATCCTATTAATGCACCACTTAACACAGAACCCACAACCTCAACAAGCATTTGCAATGCAATAGGTCTCGCATTTATACCAGTTTGAGTTATTGGCATTTTAAATGACAATGCTTTTTATTTAAGTTTGGTTTTTGTAAAACAAAAATAAAAGGCACTGTCATTTACAATGCTAATAGCTCAAACTCTCGCAAATGCGAGACCTATTGCATTGCAAATGCTTGTTATTGTTGTCACGTGGTACCACACACATGCATGCTTTAGACCAGAAGATCTTCAATTAAGTGTTCTTACAGACAGCAAGCCTCCCAGCAACTAGTGACTGTAAGAACTTGGGTTTTTTGTTGAGAGGAGTGAGCACCCACCTCAATAATAATCAGAATTCTTGTCTGGGTGAATGACTGAACACAGAGATGAGATTTATAAAGCCATGCAAGGCCACCTTGCGTGGCCCTGAGGGACTTCATAAATCTCGAGTAAATCAACGTAGTGCAAATCGCTGCGTTACCTTGCTCTGTGCTAAGGAGGCTTTCCATGGGCATTGCATGGGTGTTCTTGTTTAACTTCCATGGTTTTTGAAGCATTACCAGAACTGGCAGTCCTGAGAATGTGCTAAAATGATACGCCTTCCCTGGAGAGGAGTAAAATGGAGAAATATCTTTATTTCTCCTTGTCTTCCTCTTTCTATGTGTACTGCATCATGCTGTACACACAAATAGAGTAATATGCTTCTCAGGATTGTTTTTGTCCGGTAAGGGAACCCTTCCTTCACAATGCAATCCTGCATGCAACACAGGCATCCTTGCAGGGTGCCTGGGTTGGCACAATGAACCCAAAATGACACCAGTGCAAGGAAAAAGGCATGAATGCACCATATACTTTTAAAGACGATCCATTTCTGCCCTTTCCCTGTCACACAGTGCAGAGCAGCAAGGTAACTTGCTGCTCTGCGTGGCAATGTCATAAATATGCCCCTAAGTTTTCACCTCATTCTCGCCTATTTATATGCTAATTAATGGCTAACCAATGTGAGAGCACATTACGCAGATTCAGCTAACAGGTACGTCAGGCAGGGTAAAGGCAACTTTCTAAAAGTTATTTTTTGAACAATACGTAGAGAAAATCTGGCTTTACCTTTGAATTAGAATTTAGTAACCATTAAACTTAGTTCTTTCATTATTTTTCTAGCTAATCCCATTTCTGAGATACAGTTTTTGTATGTAATATTGCATCCAAGTTGGGAAAAAGGGGGTGGTGATGGACAGAGTTTCTGAATGATGCAGAATACTCTTACCAAGTCAAGAGATCATGGTTTTAATCCATCACCGTTTTTTAGCTCACTGCACCATCCCAGCTCAGAACCTGGCTACATGCAAATTAGTCTGTACCTGTCCCAGTGCATGATGGGAACAGGGCAAACCAAACTACCAAGCCAATTCTTATACTGGGAAGGAAACAAGCTTCCGGGGACCGGTTTCTGGCATCACAGCCTTCATCGGCCCGGCTTGCCTGAATCCTGATGGTGCAATGAGCAAGGGACTCACGTCTGAGCATACCCTCCCACACTGAGTGTGGTTAAAAACGATTTGGGAAAAAGGGGGTGGTGATGGACAGAGTTTCTGAATGATGCAGAATACTCTTACCAAGTCAAGAGATCATGGTTTTAATCCATCACCGTTTTTTAGCTCACTGCACCATCCCAGCTCAGAACCTGGCTACATGCAAATTAGTCTGTACCTGTCCCAGTGCATGATGGGAACAGGGCAAACCAAACTACCAAGCCAATTCTTATACTGGGAAGGAAACAAGCTTCCGGGGACCGGTTTCTGGCATCACAGCCTTCATCGGCCCGGCTTGCCTGAATCCTGATGGTGCAATGAGCAAGGGACTCACGTCTGAGCATACCCTCCCACACTGAGTGTGGTTAAAAACGATGCCAGAAACCAGTCCCCGGAAGCTTGTTTCCTTCCCAGTATAAGAATTGGCTTGGTAGTTTGGTTTGCCCTGTTCCCATCATGCACTGGGACAGGTACAGACTAATTTGCATGTAGCCTGGTTCTGAGCTGGGATGGTGCAGTGAGCTAAAAAACGGTGATGGATTAAAACCATGATCTCTTGACTTGGTAAGAGTATTCTGCATCATTCAGAAACTCTGTCCATCACCACCCCCTTTTTCCCAAATCGATTTTATCCACACTCAGTGTGGGAGGGTATGCTCAGACGTGAGTCCCTTGCTCATTGCACCATCAGGATTCAGGCAAGCCGGGCCGACGAAGGCTGTGATGCCAGAAACCGGTCCCCGGAAGCTTGTTTCCTTCCCAGTATAAGAATTGGCTTGGTAGTTTGGTTTGCCCTGTTCCCATCATGCACTGGGACAGGTACAGACTAATTTGCATGTAGCCTGGTTCTGAGCTGGGATGGTGCAGTGAGCTAAAAAACGGTGATGGATTAAAACCATGATCTCTTGACTTGGTAAGAGTATTCTGCATCATTCAGAAACTCTGTCCATCACCACCCCCTTTTTCCCAAATCGATTTTATCCACACTCAGTGTGGGAGGGTATGCTCAGACGTGAGTCCCTTGCTCATTGCACCATCAGGATTCAGGCAAGCCGGGCCGACGAAGGCTGTGATGCCAGAAACCGGTCCCCGGAAGCTTGTTTCCTTCCCAGTATAAGAATTGGCTTGGTAGTTTGGTTTGCCCTGTTCCCATCATGCACTGGGACAGGTACAGACTAATTTGCATGTAGCCTGGTTCTGAGCTGGGATGGTGCAGTGAGCTAAAAAACGGTGATGGATTAAAACCATGATCTCTTGACTTGGTAAGAGTATTCTGCATCATTCAGAAACTCTGTCCATCACCACCCCCTTTTTCCCAAATCGATTTTATCCACACTCAGTGTGGGAGGGTATGCTCAGACGTGAGTCCCTTGCTCATTGCACCATCAGGATTCAGGCAAGCCGGGCCGACGAAGGCTGTGATGCCAGAAACCGGTCCCCGGAAGCTTGTTTCCTTCCCAGTATAAGAATTGGCTTGGTAGTTTGGTTTGCCCTGTTCCCATCATGCACTGGGACAGGTACAGACTAATTTGCATGTAGCCTGGTTCTGAGCTGGGATGGTGCAGTGAGCTAAAAAACGGTGATGGATTAAAACCATGATCTCTTGACTTGGTAAGAGTATTCTGCATCATTCAGAAACTCTGTCCATCACCACCCCCTTTTTCCCAAATCGATTTTATCCACATTCAGTGTGGGAGGGTATGCTCAGACGTGAGTCCCTTGCTCATTGCACCATCAGGATTCAGGCAAGCCGGGCCGACGAAGGCTGTGATGCCAGAAACCGGTCCCCGGAAGCTTGTTTCCTTCCCAGTATAAGAATTGGCTTGGTAGTTTGGTTTGCCCTGTTCCCATCATGCACTGGGACAGGTACAGACTAATTTGCATGTAGCCTGGTTCTGAGCTGGGATGGTGCAGTGAGCTAAAAAACGGTGATGGATTAAAACCATGATCTCTTGACTTGGTAAGAGTATTCTGCATCATTCAGAAACTCTGTCCATCACCACCCCCTTTTTCCCAAATCGATTTTATCCACACTCAGTGTGGGAGGGTATGCTCAGACGTGAGTCCCTTGCTCATTGCACCATCAGGATTCAGGCAAGCCGGGCCGACGAAGGCTGTGATGCCAGAAACCGGTCCCCGGAAGCTTGTTTCCTTCCCAGTATAAGAATTGGCTTGGTAGTTTGGTTTGCCCTGTTCCCATCATGCACTGGGACAGGTACAGACTAATTTGCATGTAGCCTGGTTCTGAGCTGGGATGGTGCAGTGAGCTAAAAAACGGTGATGGATTAAAACCATGATCTCTTGACTTGGTAAGAGTATTCTGCATCATTCAGAAACTCTGTCCATCACCACCCCCTTTTTCCCAAATCGATTTTATCCACACTCAGTGTGGGAGGGTATGCTCAGACGTGAGTCCCTTGCTCATTGCACCATCAGGATTCAGGCAAGCCGGGCCGACGAAGGCTGTGATGCCAGAAACCGGTCCCCGGAAGCTTGTTTCCTTCCCAGTATAAGAATTGGCTTGGTAGTTTGGTTTGCCCTGTTCCCATCATGCACTGGGACAGGTACAGACTAATTTGCATGTAGCCTGGTTCTGAGCTGGGATGGTGCAGTGAGCTAAAAAACGGTGATGGATTAAAACCATGATCTCTTGACTTGGTAAGAGTATTCTGCATCATTCAGAAACTCTGTCCATCACCACCCCCTTTTTCCCAAATCGATTTTATCCACACTCAGTGTGGGAGGGTATGCTCAGACGTGAGTCCCTTGCTCATTGCACCATCAGGATTCAGGCAAGCCGGGCCGAGGAAGGCTGTGATGCCAGAAACCGGTCCCCGGAAGCTTGTTTCCTTCCCAGTATAAGAATTGGCTTGGTAGTTTGGTTTGCCCTGTTCCCATCATGCACTGGGACAGGTACAGACTAATTTGCATGTAGCCTGGTTCTGAGCTGGGATGGTGCAGTGAGCTAAAAAACGGTGATGGATTAAAACCATGATCTCTTGACTTGGTAAGAGTATTCTGCATCATTCAGAAACTCTGTCCATCACCACCCCCTTTTTCCCAAATCGATATTGCATCCAAGTGCCATCCTATGGAACAGCCAACCCTGTTACAGTGAAACTAGCTTGAAGGGGCTAGTCACATTAGAGACATGTTTCACATTAAACCTTCATATGTTATACTTTTAAATACCACGGACAACAAGGCCTACTTAGGGTTGATATATTATTATTTAAAAGGATGGTTTAGGCCTGTCGAAAGAGGTTATTTTGCTATGTTGAATTTGGAGTTAACCACTGCACAACCGGGCCTGCATCATGTTTATAATGTCACTGTAGTGGATGGCACAATGTGTACTGTAGATCCCTGTTGACGTTTTACTTATAGGCTCTGGTGCCCCTTAATATCATATAGTAGGGACTTATAGGTAAGTTAAATATGCCAATTAGGTGTATACCAATTTAATCATATTGAAAGGAGGCACATACGCACTTTACCAGTAGCTAGCAGGGTAAATGTACAGAGTAACATAACCAGCAAAAATAGGGTTCAGCAAAAAGGCAAAAAGATCTGGGGTGACCCTGCAGAAAGAGCACATTTCCAACACTACAAGTGTCTCTCTCCATCCCCCTACATTTTCTCAAAATCATTTCTATGGAGCTGGTGCAGGCATATTCACTTGGCACCATCTATCTGAAGACAATGATTTCATTTGAAGCATTCAAATTCATCATAAATATGTTACATTTAGTCTGTAGTACAGAAACTAAAGTTGTTAGCAAGGTCATCTTGAAGAGAAGTTTTTCTTTGGAGAGTTGGCCATTGTTAACATTCAGCAGGAAAAGTGTAAAAAGTAACTGTAGCGTAGCAGTGAACGACATAAGAATTGTGGCAATTTTCCTCACAAAAATATATTGTTCTATCAACTTTGCACAAATGGAGCAAGACACACACATTCATTGCAAAGCTTCATTTGAAAGCCTATAATGTATGGTAGGTTAACATGATGCATACATTTGACAATGTAAATCTACATCAAGGACTGTAACGTACATTAGCATCAAACTTATAGAGAAGCACGCTGCACACCACAGTTGACATCACGCATCCTTTTCTTTTATCAGCAAACATCAATACTACCTCACATTCTTTTATCTATTGGAGCGCTGTGTGCTACTTGGCACAAATGTTCACTATTTTGCATCAAGGGAGCATACCATGGATGGTACATGGGCGCTAAGAGGCAACCAAACATGGCTTTTGATGCGAATCCCTGTGTATTAATATTTGTTGGTAGGGATTTGCGCTAATAATTATACCTCCTTGAGTCAGGGGTAACAGTGGAGCAACATTTAAAAGTCTTCACATTTTTCCAAAGTTGCATGTGTGTTGCACCGTGTAAATACAAAGAGGAGAAAGTATTAAAGCATCATTTGTTTACAGGAAGTGCCCCTATGCTTGATAGAATGCACACAACATTGCACTATGATGCATGGGTGAGTTGGCTTATGGCAGCCTAAAGTCCACCAGCGCAGGGAGAGAGGAAAAGAGCACCATATTTTAGTAGGTGTTTCGCCGTTATACTCTCTCCCTTTGACGTAAAGCAGCGCCCCAGTATGCCCCCTACCTCCTGGGAGACGCCACTGAGTGTTTCCCAAGTGGGCCTGTTTGCAAGCGTGTTTGTTTCTGTAGTAGGAACATGTAGTAATGAACTCGGACACGTTGAGGTATTTCAAGTTGGTTTATTGAAGATAAGTAGTTGAGTCCAGAAGTAATGAAGTACAAGCCCCACCAGGAGCAGGCAGCAGGCAGCTCAGAAGTGTAAGATACTACAGAACACATGGCTTTAGAATGAGCCACAGATCCTCTGAAATACAACCCACATTACAGTAGGTGTCTTGGGCCCCTCCAGTAACGCCAGAGGAAACTGCAAACTGTGCAAAGCTCTGCTTGCTCGAGGGCTGCAGTTTCTGTGAGGCAGCCGAGTGTTCCATTGCAAACTCACTCCACGAAGCCTTCGGAAACGAGCCATTTTGCTAATTAAATTCACTTTACTGATTAGCCTGAAGTATTATGGAATTGCATGGTTTCCAAGTTTCAAGGACACATTAAACTGAAAAAGAGGAACTTATTCCCAGAAATCTTTACAATTGCAGCGGTGAATGAAATCTCTGTATCAAGCAGACAAGGCCATACATTTTACTCTCAAACTGGTTAGTAGACATAGACAGTGGAAAAGAGCTTCTAGGAAAGAGTTCAATGAATTTAACACAAAAAAACACACTCTAAAAGGAATTTAAATAAGAAATGTTACCAGATTTGTACAGAGAAAAGCTACTTTCTCGGAGTGAATTTGCCCATTTGCTCTGCAGAAAGAACAAGTCAAAGAAGACAGACAAGAATTGAATTAGCGTTTCTGAGCACCTGGTTCTCGCGACACTGCCCAGATCTCTTTGAAGCATTTCGTTTCAGTAAGCTGCAGTGATGCCATTAGCTGTATATGTTGCATTAGCATTGATTTCTTTCTGCGGGCAGATGTCATATAATCACATCGGCATCCTGTTTGCCTTCTGCTCTTCATTTTGCTCTACCTGCCATGGGTGGCAAGGGGAGTGCCGTGGGTCGCAAGGGGAGTGCCATTGGTAGCAAGGTGTCGCAGGTGCGATCCCTGGCGACTTCTAAATAATAGTCCATGGCTGTATCCTTCCTCTTGGTAATTTTCATTGGCTCCTGCCTCTGCTGCAGTGCCTCACTAGGAGCCCCTGCCCAGCAGATAGCACTGACCACTAAAGAACAGCACAAGCCACCAACCTCTGGAGGGCCTAGGATGACTAGGTGTCCTGGACTCGCCAGGACAGACCAGGTTTTTCACCAGCTGTCCCATTAGATTTCGACAATTTTAGCACATGTCCTGGTTTTCAGAGAGGGTCAACTAAAGACATAGGAAGGCACGTTTTTATGTGTTTCATGGGCAGTATGGCGGGTCGCTGGCTTGAGAGCTCTTGACTGACACGGAGAATGGGGGGCCCCCTCCATGTATTTTGCAGGGAGGCTCCCTCAAGTTTCGTTACGCCACTACATCAAGCAGGTTTTGCCACCTTGCACATTAATGTGTGAGTGCCAGGGCTCATGGTAAAAGTTACAGCTCTTACTTGGCAGTGTGGGTCAGAGGCCCAGGCCAGTGAGAGCCAGCGTTGGTGCAGGAGGGCCAGAGCCATGCCTGATATTCAAGATCCACATGCGAAAAATGTACATGCAATAAAGAGTGTGTGGGAGTAATGTTGTGGGTCTATGTGGGAGTGTTGGGACACTTCATTGGATGAGGGGTTTCGGTTAGTGTAACCCCAGCGAAAAAGACCAGTTGGTACATTCGGGATGTGACATCCCGGAGTTAATAAAAGAGCCTGCTGGTTCCAAGGCAGGTTACTTATAAATCAGTGCTAGTCTATTGTGCCGTTATTGCTGCTGCCACGCGCTGGGTCACCACACAACAAATGGCGATGAGTGTAATGGTGTAGGGGCCCTAGGCCCCCATGCATAAGTAATGAGGACACGGTTAGTTAGGGTGTAGAACTGGCGCAGAGCACGTGCGCCTGGCCTCTTTTATTGTCAGGGTCACATGTCCTGTGACGCCTGTGCTGGATGGGTGTGGGGTGATGTGTAGGCCAGCCCACAGGGAGGGGCTGGTACATCAAAAACAAATAGCGCAGTGACCAGCAGATCACTACATCCCTCCCAAACTTTATTGAAACTAGATTAACAAAGTCTAACCTGTGAGAGAGAATAAAACAATAAATAGGAACATTCACTCGGTCTGTTCAGCTGCTGGCAGACACAAGACGATGGTACGACTGCAGCTAAGATCACCAGTTCTGCTTGGCACAGTTCAGTGTTGCCCTGCAGGTCTGATCCTCCTTGGACTCAAGATGTGGAAGTAGACACCAAAGTCTCTCTTTCTGTACTGTTCTCTGTGACGGTGCAGGTGGAGTGATGGTGAATCACTCATCAGTCCTGGTTTGTAGTGGCATCCTCACAAATGCTGCAATGCTTCTCTCTACAGAATGGTAGAGTAGTTGCAAACATTCCTCTCACCAGGATGCCCCTCTCGCAGGTGTTACCCTCTCACGGGATCTCCTGGAGGCCCTCTTCACCAGGCTTCCACTAGACTGGGTGTAATTCGCCGTGTTGCTCCAACGCCGCCTTCTAGGTGTGTGGAGGAACACTATGAGTCCCACCTTCAAGTACCTAGCTCCTCATGAAGGGTAGTTGTTTACTCTTGTCAGTTAGCACAAGATCTTTGTCTTCCTGGGACCTGCGGAAGAGCGGCTGTAGACTCATCTCTCGTACCGGGACCCACTCTTACCGGCGTCACTGAGGCCTTTGCCCCTAGGTAGCCACTTTCTGGTGTGGAGTGGTTGGATCCTCTTCTTCAGGACGTCCGAGCAGCCCCACCGTCCAGTCTCCCCTGCGACCCCAAAGGTGGATGTCACAAATAGTCCAGCCTGCTCGCCTCTGCAATCACCAGGTTTGCTCGGTGTTCCAAAGACTCATGAATAGCTAGTTTCTCCAACTGCCACCGATATTCTCCAGGTACTTTGCTCTATGCCAGATGTTCTTGCACACGGTCACCTTTGCCTTCTGGTGTGCGAGTTGTCAGATTACACACTCCTCTCTTCTTCTTGAAATGTCTTCGCGGTGGTGTCATGCCACACAATTTCCTCCTTCTTGTTCTTTCGCGATATGGTCTAGTCCCAGCAGGTCTTGCACTTCTTTTCTGACCAGGCCCCTCCGTGTGACGTGCACTTCACATGGGTCTCCCCGGTTATGTCCTACCCCTTGGACAATGCATATGCATTCTCTTCTTTTATTGACCAGACCTGTCACCGCGACCATCTTCCGTTTATTACTTCTGACTTCAGGTCAATCTTGTCAGACCTCTCCTAGGGCCTCTTCACGGACCTCTCCTCGGTCCTCTTGTCAGACCTCTTCTCAGGTCACCGCTTCTCCGACCTCTTCTCAGCTCGTCGCTTCTCCGACCTCTTCTCAGGTCATCCTCGGCGACCTTTTGCAGGTCATCTCCGCTGACTTCTTGCAGGTCATCTCTGCTGACTACTTGCAGGTCATTACCCCCGACCTCTTGCAGTTCATCTATGCCGACCTCTTGCAGGTCATCCTCTCTTGAGAGTGCACTCCAGGCGCCTCATTACCACACCGATGTGGCTCTCTCTTTGCCGCCTCCACTCGGGCTGGCTTCACAGGATGAGTAATGCCGTATGGCCACCTGGGCCCTCTTCCTTGCAGGGCGCTCACTCTCGGGCTGAAGCCTGTATCGTCCGTGTCTGGGGTACATCTTTGGCGCAGCTTCTCTCCTTGCGCTCTTACCTCTTCCACTGGTTGTGGTATCTTTTCGCCACTGGGCGCGCATGTAGCCCACCATCTTCCGTTCTCCAGAGACTTGCTGCTTTGGGCTGTTGTCCTGTACCACACTTGTTCTCCTGGTGGCAGTCCTATCTGTGTCCTTGCTGCTGCAGTGACCACCTGTGGCCACTAGGTATCACTGCACTCTCCATCTCAGGCCTTGGCAGCCTTTCTGCCTAAATTACCTTCAGTGCTCACTTGCTGACCGAGGCAGTAGTCCTTTCTTCACCCCTCACACGACAGTCTTGGGGAGCGTCTGCCACTTCTCTTCACAGAGTTGCACTTTTCCCTCAACCAAATTGAGCTGTAGCAGCTGTTCCTGTGCTGCTGTGCATTTCCTTGGCACTGTTGTATTCTCCTTTTCTCTCTTTTACTTCTCTTAAACAACCTGGAGCTGCCTCTCTCTTAGCAACAACTGTGTGCCCCAGTCAATCTTTTCAGTGTCCCTGTCCTGTTGCACTTTATTTGTTTACCGGGTCCAGTATCACTAAATGGCCACTAGATAGCAGTGCCTCCTTTTTCCAGTGTGGGCCCAGGCTTGTTTCTTAACTCTGAGGCCTCGCACTGTCTTCACTCTTCTCCTGTGGGGATTCCGGTGCCAGGACCCTCCCTTGACCTGGGCGGCTCCGACAGCTCCCTCGAGGGGTCACCCCACATCAAGGCAGGGGCTTTATTTTCCCCCTTTTTTTTTTTTTAGACGTCCGCTGACACTGCCTCATTGCTTCGGGGCCAGAGCAGCCTAATTTCTTCCTTTGAGGTGTCCAGTATCTCACTTAGGCAGCAGCAGTCTGTCTCAGTTACGGGCTGTTCGGAGCCCCGCTCTGTGCTCATGCGGCCTAGTCCAGCTTCACAACTATCTCTTGTGGGGGAGAGGGGAACACTTCTATCGAGGCGCGATTCCTTCTATGCCACTGGTCCTGCATGCGGCTTAGGTTCACGCAGCACTTCTCCTTTCTCTTTTCAGGCCATGCACGAGGGCACAGGCGGTCTTTACTCTCCATTGCGAGTGGGCCCTCACACTGCATCATGCTCTACCATGGCCCTCCCTCACTACAGCCGCGCCGGCCACCAGGTACGACCACACACACGGCACTTCTTCAGCATGGTATGCATTTTTCTTTGGGGCTGTGCGGGGGGGGAGAAGAAATTTCTTTTACTGTGTTAGGGAGGGATCCCTTTTTCGCTTCCCTACTTCTCCTCATATGCTTGGGAATCACATTGCGTGCTGCCCAGTCCTACTGCCGGGGCAGGCCCATTACTTTACAGTGTTCGAAACGGCCTCAGCAGCCTCACACCCGCTGCGGGCATCGCCTCACATAGGCACACAAGCAGCCCCTCCTATTCTTCGTCGGCTGCCTCTGATACCAGCTGAATGCTGGTCCAACCCGCCGCAGCTTTTTCGCTTCTGCTGCTGGCCCCTCATGCATGCCCAAAGTTACATCACGCGGGCAGTCTCGCCGGGGGGATAACACCGTCGCGCTGCCCCATTAACTGCTCCTCTTCAGTTGCCGCTTGGGTTCTGCCTCCCTGCGGGCTTCTGGGGTAGGCCTCTTCAGATGGCCCAGGTACCTTCACCTCCCACTCAGCGAGCTCTTGTGATGCGGGGTGGGCTCCCGCTCTGCTCCTTCATGCCCAGGGATCTTCACATGCCCCACCGGCCATCAGACGCGTCCTGCTCCGGCTCGCACGGGCAGCACTCTCCCCCTTCAACCGCCCAACAAACAAGGTGGCTGCACACGGGCTTAGCTTGCTCGTCGCCAATGTAATAGTGCAGGGGCCCTATGCCCCCATGCATAAGTAATGGGGACACAGACTCGGTTAGTTAGGGTGAAGAACTGTCCGAGGGCATGTGCGCTCAGCCCCATGTATTGTCAGGGTTACATGTTCTGTGATGCCTGTGCTGGATGGGCGTGGGGTGATGTGTAAGCCAGCCCACAGGGAGTGGCAGGTACATCAAACAAGTAGAACAGTGACCAGCAGGTCACTACAATGAGGACCACCTGAAAATACTGGAGCCCTGTGCACCGCCCTGCCAGAGCCCCATGCTTTTCTGATGCTGCCTGGACTGTGCCCGGGGGTCTGCCACTGTCCTGCGAGGTATGAGAGACACTGTCTCCCAGGCCTCCATCAGACTCAAATGCTGCATTGCAGCTCTTGTCCAGCAAAAGAGACAGTGCCTGTACTGAGACTGCTTACTCTCCCATGGGCGGAGCTACAGGTGTGCATCCCCACCCCCTAATCTCAGCTGTCAGACCCTGAGAATCGCTGCGAGGAAGAGAAGTCGGTGGCCGCTGCCTCCCCTGCCCGATCCACAAGGGACCTGGTTTCCAGTGCCTGTGGCTTTCTCTGGTAGGCAGCCCTGCAGTGCAATGCCTTCATGACCAGTAAGAGAGGCGATGGCTCTATGGCCGTCCTTGAGCTGTCTCAACCCAGCTGCATCCTAACCAAGCACATTGAATGCTGAGGGCAGTCACCCTACTGCTGTCACCTGGTGACGCCATGCCCAGCTATGCTGCTCCCTTCTGGTGTGACTCTGTCTCAAGAGAAGTGACTGCACAGCAAGTTTGCTTCTCATGTGCCAGAGCCCAACTGCATTCACACCAAGTGAGAGACAGAAAGTGCCACTGCATTTCTTTGCCCATACGTCGCCATGGCCGGCATCCCAGCAATCGAGCCATTCCTTGCCACTGGGTCTCCACCCACCCATGACACGATGCTCGCAGCCCTCACTGCGTATTTTGAGCCAAATGGGCAATCCTGACTATGAGTTTTTCATTTTTCGACATGTGATGGCCACTTGTAGTTTCTCTAACAAAATTGAGGAGATTCGCCTGCAAATCCTCCGATGTGGTGCGTCTTCTGCACTTCAGGAGTACAGTATCCATGTCCACGGCATGCCACTAAATAAAATCCTCATTATGTGCCACTCAAAGGAACTCTCTAAAGCACTGGTGTCTCACATGGTGGCAGTGCTCATCAAAGCAATAAAAATGAGCCAATCAACTTGGTGACATCCACTAAGCACACACAACAGGCCCCAACAAAAAGCCTAATCACGGCAACCATGTGGAAACTGTTGAGGGCCCGTACATTGCTCAGCAGAACGCCGGCGAGGGGAAAGGCATGCGGAGCATGTAAAAAGGTTCAACCACTTACAAAAATGATGCCACTCGAGCATGAAGGCTGAGTCCACCCAATAGAAAGTTGTCAACATGGTTACAGAACAAGAACTGGGAGCCGAACAGGAAAAGTGGACGATATGGGTTACAAAGACTTGGTGAAAGTCATGCACTCTGTCCTCACCGTTCGGGACAACCACCTGCAGAATGAAGGCTCTACCCACATGCACAATCCTTGTGAGATCCAAAAGACTTACTAATATGATCGACACAGGAGCTTCTGTTAACGTTATGGCAATGGAGGCATACAACAAGTTGCCTCCAAAACCGCCGCTATGCCACACTAAAGCAAGGATATATGGCTATGGCCAAATAAAACCGCTATCATTGAAGGGTCAGTTTGCCACGATGATCACCCGTGACAGTGAGTCAGCCTCCACCCAAATGTATGTCACTCAAGAAGGGCCAAGGTACACTTCTGAGCTGTCCTTACCTGGAAGAGCTTCACCTGGTACATTTTGCCCTCTGGGTTCACACCAGCCAAGTAGGTGACATGCTCAGAGACTTCAGAAAGCTATTTGACTGCATTGCATTCCTCAAAAGCACAATGGTGTCCCTCCACATTGACCACACAGTCTTACCAGTTGCACTACGTCACTGCAGAGTAGCCCTCCACCTCCGTCCCAAAGTAGAGGCTGAGCTGAAGAAACTAGAGGAGGTGGACATAATTGAAAGGGTTGAAGGCCCTACACCATGGGTGTCGCCTATATTGGTCATGAGGAAACCTAAGAAGCCAGTGAAGTCCCCATATGTTTGGACATGCGGCTCCCAACATAGCCTTAAAGAGGGAGCTGCATATCATGCCAATAGTTGATGACATCCTAGGACAATTAAGCCGAGTGGCCTGGTTCTCTAAGGTAGATCTATGATTCGGCTATCAACAGCTACTACTTCATCCTGATTCTCGCTACATAACCACTTTTTTTTTACTCATGTTGACCACAGATGATATAAATGACTTAACTTTGGCATTTCAAGGACTGCTAAAGTCTTTAATCACACAATCAGGAGTCATTAAGATGAGTAATGTTATACTTGTCAAAACAGACTGTATTTTGAGGTATTTCAATTCAATGACAAGAATTATACTCTGTAGTCAAATGGTGACAGAATAATAGGACTTTTTATTCTTTGTTAATTTTTCTCTCCATTATTTTACTGCACCTCTACCTTAATATATCACTTTGTTTATAACTTGTATTACTTTGACACAGCTGATTAATAGACTTGGAGATCAGTATCTCCCTGTCTACTCTTCCTAGCAGCGTGCTAAGTATTAACCTAAAGAAAACTTGTGAAATATACAAATGATGATCATGTTAGATCACTAATCAGTACCTTGTGATTTTTGTGTTACATACTTTTTAATTTCTTTTTTTCTCTCTGTCATTTCTTTTTCTTGATTACTACATTAAATGATCCCACTATGCTTTGGTACTTAAATATCTGTAGTGAAGTATAACGTTTGGCCCTGATGAAAAGAAATGTTGTTGTGAAACACGTGTTGGCCTGTGATGATTCGTGAACAAAGAATAAAAAGTCAGATAATTTGTTCACCATTTTACTACAGAGTATCATTCTTGAAATTGAATTGAAAGACCTCAAAATACAGTCTGTTTTGCTTAATTCTACTACAGGATTAAAGGGTTTAATCCTGTAACATTTATTTGAGGTATGTGTTAAACCTATTGAGGAGCCTCTGTTTCCCTCCCTTTTTTTCTGGGGCATATACTTGTGTACGCCACAGGAGAATAAAATAAGTCTGAGGAACGTGCTGCAGAGGCTACAAGACAATGGCCTAACGCTATGTGGAGAGAAATGTGAATTCCTAAAAAAATACCATCAGATTCTTTGGGTACATCTTCTCAGCCGAAAGAGTAGTCCCTGATACTAACAAAGCGTGAGATGTCAAGTCAGTGCCCACCCAAAATTGTATGTCCGAGGTTAGGAGCTTTCGTGGCATGGTGAACTACTCTGGGTGGTTCATCAAAAACTTTATGGCGCTCACTCAGCTCCTGAGAGAACTCATGAAGGTCAACACCACTTAGGCCTGGAAATTTCAATATGAAGAAGCATATTGGAAGATAAAAAAATGCTCTCTAAACAGACACCATTTTGGCCTACTTTAACCCCCAAAGAGCTACCCGACTGTCAGTTGATGCCAGCCCAACAGGGCTAAGGGGGGTCTTAGCTGAGAAACAGAATTGTGGAGAGTGGGCCCCAGCAGGGCGCTGATGCCCACAGAGCAGCGATATTCTCAAATTGAACGGGAAGCCATTGTACTCCATTGTGACTTGTTCCATTTCCATGTATATGTCTATCGCCACCCCCTTTGTGGTTCACATGGACCATAAGCCTTTAATACCGCTGTTCCAAGGGTCATCTTCAAAGCCTCCACCCCAGATTGAGAAATGGGTACTTCACCTCTAAGAGCACTGATTAAAACTGAAATACAAGCCAGGTGCCGCAAGCCTCCTGATTACCTGTCCCAGCACCCTAGAGCTGAAACACCACAAGAAGAGTGTGATGCGCAGGAGGCAGAACAATATGTTAAATATGTAGTGGAAAGGCTGCAGCTGAGGCCGATGACACTGGAAGAGATCACAGCAGTCACCTTGCCAGATGACTGCCTGCAACTAGCTAGTGGGAGTTACCCCGAGTAGTGTCTGCATGAAGAGATCTGTGCTTGACAGCATTCCCCATCATTCTCTCTGGGAGCCTGAGGAGATAGATGATCACCAAATTCTTAGCAGGAAGATGTCCAATATGGGATGCAGCTACATACTGAGAGCAAAAGTATCATCTATCTAAGTGTGCAATAAGGTTCTGGTCAAAGACAGGTGGCCGGGTGTTTGCCTTTTGAACCCGAACCTTGGATTGTAGTTCACACCCAAACACAGGGCTGAAGCGATCACTAGAAACACATCATTTTTCAAACAATACACTGATCCCCAGCCAAGGGGAATGACAGAGCATCTGGACAATGAAGATGAAGAGGACAGACATAGTGATGTTGAAATTACAAGGTCACCAGCCGAGAACACAAGCCCTTTTCAAACAATACACTGATCCCCAGCCAAGGGGAATGACAGAGCATCTGGACAATGAAGATGAAGAGGACAGACATAGTGATGTTGAAATTACAAGGTCACCAGCCGAGAACACAAGCCCTTCGTGACCGTAATCTGGGGAAAATCCTGAATGGGATCAGCAGGTATCTGCCAGCAGCCAAGAAAGTGCAACGTGATGAGGCCAGGAAGAGTCCAGGGGAGAGTTATACACCAGTGCTAGTCCAGTGTGCTGGTATTGCTGCTGCCGCACACTGGCTCACGAGGCACCTGCACCACACTACAAATGGCGATGTGGACCGCCTGAACCTACTAGTGCTTTGCGCCCCACCCTAATGTAGCCCCAAGCTCCTCTGATGCTTCCTCGACCATGCCCCTGTGGCTGCTCCTGTCCCGCAATGTGCGTGAGACGCTGTCTTCCAGACCTCCGTCTGACACATACATGGCCTTGCATTGCCTCCCTCCTCCAGCGAGAGACACAATGCCTGCAGCGAGCCCACTTACACTCCTTTAGGCGGGGATACCAGTGTATGCGGGCCCCTCCCCTCATGTCAGCTGCCACACCTGGAGAATCAAAGTGAGGAACAGAAGTCATTGGGAGGGAGGGAGTCAAGCCAAACCGGGATTAATGTTGTGTGTGTAAAAGGCTGCTTTATTGAAACAGGTGCATATCACAATAAAAAACACTGGCAACTGCCTTACAAAACTAAAACCTCACTATACATCAAATAACTGATCCCCCGTTACCCCACACCCCTACGATCCCCACATCAAATCCCCCACCCTGCCAACAACATAATAACATTACAATAACAACCATATTACACATTATTGCAGTTACAAATCCTGCTTCCCCTGAAACCCAAAACCTCTAACTGCCTTTCTGCAACTGTAACTACCAAACATCTACTCTAAACATAACCTACCTGCCTACCCTTTCCCTGTCCCTGCTCCCAAACTTCCAACACTTAACCAAAAACTTCTGCCTATCCTGGCCAACTTTTTAACAACCCAGCCACTCAGAAAAAAGCCGGAGCGTAGGCGGAAACACCGCCTCCCCTTTTTGCTGCCCCCCCCTTCCTCAACTTAGGAATTAGTCTCTAGCAACCCTGTATGTTCAACATCCTGGCCCATACCTCTCTAATTTCCAACAAATATAACTCTATTCTAATACGCGACAGGTGAACACCATCACACCTGAAAAATTCAACTACGTCAAATCTAATTTCTTTATGAGCGATCCTCCCAACCCCATCTTTCCTGCAAAAACGGACCATTTCCATATTGAGTTTTCTCCTGGCCCTGTCCACTGCCCCAGGGTTAACTGCGCCTCTCCACAGCCTGCGGGGAATAAACTCCATCCAAATGACAGAGCACTCAGACAACTGCTGCTTCAACAGGGCCAGGTCCCTCTTCATGCTCCTCATCAATACTATCCCCTTTTCTCTCACCATGTCGTTTTCCCCCAGGTGAATCAACAATATGTCGGGGAACCTACCAGCCACCAACAAACCATTCAGAACCTGTACAGGCTCCTACCAGAGCATGCCCCCTCATCCCCTCCAAGACACTTTAAACAGATCTTTATTAAAACCCAAATTCTCTCCAAAGTAACTGGCTCTGGCCTGGACCTGGGCCCACTTCACAAAGGAATGCCCCACTATCCAATGAACATCTCTCTGGTGAGGGGACCAGACACAGAACCTGAAACAAGAAAAACTGCGTGAACATGAAGAAGAAAACCAACTGCGCTAAACCTCCCGGCTGCGCTGCAAACATACCCGATGACCATCTCCCCAGCCTCATAATGTCTCCCCGCCCCCACCCCCTGTTGTTTGCTTCCGATGCCGTCCCAATCCTGAATGAATGCGTCCCAAAATCTTTACCATTTATGCCCAACTCCTTGAGCGCTTTTCGCAGGACTGTTAGTAGCAAAAACGCCATATCTCTACGTCCATTCGCATGCAAAAAAAACAACCCAGACTGTGACCTAGATAGTGCCCGCCATTTCTTTTCCCACCTACAAGGGCACGTCAACTGTGGGTCCAAAGCCCGAAGCGACACCAATTTTCCCGTGCTTCTCTGATCCGTCTTTGATTTATGTAGCCATATGAACACCCGGTCGTGACGCGGCACCACCTCCTCCCAATCAAGACCACCCCCCATCCTCAGGCCAACAACTCCGACATCCGAAACGCTCCAAAAAACATCCACACCATTACCGTGGAAAAAGGGCTCACCTCATATTCGTCCAAGCACACCATCGGCAATGTCTGTATAACCCTGCCCAGCAAGTTCCATGACAGTGGTCTTCTAGCCCGACGCACCTGACCCTGCTCTCTAGCCTACCCCTCCAGCATTCGAATGCCAATCTCCCCAGCGCATGGCAAGTTGCCCTATAACAATTTCCCTACAAATGCAATCCCTGCCAATTTACCCACGATCGTCACCCTGGATAACTCCTTGTCAATCAAATCCAAAATAAACTGAATTACATCTCCCCTTCTACCCTCCAACATGGAACGCCGCTGGGCTCCGGAGCGTAGAAATTCCTCCCAAGCTAAGCTATATGCTAGTCTTGTGGATTGTGCCAGGGATCCTACCACCAGTTGTAGCATCCTGTATTGCCTACGTACCACAACTGCGGCGGCATGGGGGTCGGAGTCCTGTCTGCGTCTTTGGCTAGCCCACGGAATCTCCACCACTGTGAACGAGACAAAGCATCCGCTATGTCATTGTCTACCCCTTGCACATGCAACGCTCTGAAAGCTATATCATGGCACAAACAGCCCAAAACGAACACTCGCAGCAATTTCAATACTTGCTCGTCCCTGGCGGACTGTCGGTTGACGATCTCTACAACTGCTATGTTGTCTAGCCTGAAAGTCACCCTTTTATGTGCCAACTGTTCCCCCCACAATGTCACCGCCACTACTGGAGGGAAGAACCCCAAAAATGCAATGCTCCTACCCTCCCACCCCATTCCACTGGCCACTGCTCCGCACACAACTTTCCCTGCTAATAAAGGCCAAAGCCTTCGCTACCTGCTGCATCCGAAAAAATGTGTACCTCCCACACCATTTTACCCTCCCTTGCCAAGGGGATGCCGTTGAACTCCTGCAATAAAAACTTCCACATCCTCAAATCCTCTCTCAACCTTGCTGAAAGGCGTACGTGGTGGTGTGGCGGTCTTTGTCCTGTGAGTGCCCTGCCTAGTCTCCTACAGAATGTCCTGCCTACCCTCACCACCCGGCAGGCAAAATTGAGATGTCCCAGAAACACCTGAATCTCCTTCACTGTGACTTTACTCTTTGCTAGCATCACTGTCAGCATCCCCAGCATCTGTTGCCATTTATCCTCCGGCAGGCGTGCCTGCATCTGCTGTGAGTCCAGTTCAATGCCTAAAAATGAAAGAGCCGTGCTGGGCCCCATCGTCTTTTCCGGTGCCAAAAGCACCCTGAGTTCCCTCATGATCTCTTTAAAGCTGTCCAACGCTGCCTGGCACTCCGTGGAGTCTGAGGTGCCCACAAAAAAGAAGTCATCCAGGTAATGTGTTACCAACTGGTGACCCGTGCACCTAGAAAAAAGGCACTGGAGAAAGGTGCTAAAACACTCAAATAATGCACATGACATAGAGCAGCCCATCGGTAATGCCTTGTCCATGTACTATTTACCATTGAAATGGAAACCTAGGAAATCCCAATCCTATGGGTGGACTGGAAGCAAGCGAAAAGCTGACTTTATGTCGCATTTTGCCATTCGAGCCGTTGCCCCCGAGGTCACAACCAGTGACATGGCCACGTCAACTGATGAATGACACAGTAGCCTCCCTTTCATCGATGAAATCATTCACCGAACTCCCTTCTGGCCATGACAAATGCTGAATTAGGCGGAAGTGACCTGGGTCCTTCTTTGGTACAACACCGATGGGAGAAACAATCAAATTTATCAAAGGCCAGTCTTTAAAGGGGCCTGCCATGCGACCCTCACGCACTTCCTTATCCAATTTGTCTTGTACTATTGTGGCGTGTTCCCTTGCCGATTGCAAATTGTCCGCCCACCTCCTGACCCTAGGTCCCTCATACCCCAGATGAAAACCCTGTTGAAACCCTTCTCGCGAGATCTTTGCATCCTTCTTTTTGCCATAATTCTGTAAGGCTGCCGTATGAGCCCTTTGGCCCAGCCCCTCTTGCCCTCCATGCCCCTGTAAAAGGTGCCTGCTGCTTCTCACTTGCAATAAACCCCCCTTGCTGGCACTGCTGTCCCCCTTGCTGGCCTGGTCCTCCCCAAAGCACTTGACCAGTGTGTGCCTGCCACCGCATTTGGAACATTCAATTCTGAACTTACAAACATCCCAGCACGCCCCTCCAAAACCTGTCTGCCCTCTGCCTGTTCCCCCCACCCCTCCCCGGGTGGGCTTCCCTTGAAAGAACCGATAAACTATAGGGAGTCCGCTGGCCGTAAAAATTGTCTTCCAAGCCCTCGACGCCCCCATAGTGTGCTGCCAAAGATCGGTATCTAGCTCTCCCCACTTTGCCTCTGTGTCCCAAGCCATGCTTGCCCGAAATTCCTCATCACATTGTGCCCATGCGTATCCGCCCCCGTAATCTTTGCCTTCCGGATCACGTCCATGTATTTAAACAGTGCTACTCAGCGTTCCGGATACTTCTCACAATACACACTTGCGTATATTAAAAATGCCGCTGTCTAATTTTCAATGGTGAGTGGCACCCGTGGCCTTATGTCTAACTCATGCTCTTCCTCTTTTGAACCCTCTTTTGCGCGCACCTCCCTATGCAATAGTTTTAGTATTTCCACATACTCACCTTTCCAAATACTTTCTTTGGTTGCCAGCGGCTTTGTTACCCCCATATAAGGCAATTTTTTAATCTTCAACTCTTTGCTTTCTAATTTATCTGTCTTCTCCGCTGCAGTCTTTTCCCCTGCGTCGCCCGATTCCTTAACCTTAATGTCCCCTAATGCCGCCGCAGGCGACTTACCTGAGTCCTCCGTTCCCACCCCCATATCCAATACATACTTGCAGTTTGGCAACCGCCCCTCTTCACCCCCAACCCCTTCCCCCCAATCCCCACCGACACCATCTTTGGCTTTACTCCAAATTCTTGCGTTTTACCTAGCTCTAAGGAGGGTGCCCGTCATGCTGCAGTCTGCCTTGCCATAGGAGCCATAGTCTGAGCCACTCTGGACGTCCGCCCCGCCAGGTCAGCCGTCCGTCTTGCCGCCTGTAACACACTAGAAGACACATTACTCACCCCCCTCAACCCCCTTCTTCGCCCTCTCTTAATTCGCCCTCTTTCAAGCTGTCCTCATCATAACCCAATTCTTCTTGGCTCTCCTGACAAACATGCTG
The DNA here is from genome assembly GCF_964204655.1 of Triturus cristatus. Classification (NCBI taxonomy): domain Eukaryota; kingdom Metazoa; phylum Chordata; class Amphibia; order Caudata; family Salamandridae; genus Triturus; species Triturus cristatus. The sequence continues at coordinate 1,158,590,884 of NC_140592.1, read as the reverse complement.
TTGCCCCATATGCCCCAACTGCTGCTTCACTGGGAGAGCCGACTGCACCTGCCTATAACCTGCCTATAACCCCTAGCACCAGTGAAAGACGTATTCCAGCTGCCTTGTTGCCCTGATGGGGTCCGTCGGGTGATGGGGCCAGCGAGACCGCTAGGGGCCTACTTCTGTCAGCCACGTCGAGATCCCATGTTGGTACTGGGCACGCCGCACGAGGCTCCACCTTCCCTTCGCTTCAGCACCTCTGAGCCGCTCCCAGCTCTGCCAAGTCTGGTCCCTGCAGCGGCTCTTCCTCCTGCAATAGAAATGACTGGTCTGGTGTGCTGGGCCTACCTACCCCATCCCTCACACCCCAGCTTCTCTTCCTCCCTACCCCTAGGGTACTCGCTGCCCACCAGTGCCCCACCCTACTTAAATCTACTGCTTCCCCCCACTGACCCCTTTTTCCTCATCCTCACTCTATTCGAGCCCCTTAGCCCATCCCTCCTGTGCCCAGCTGGGGCCTGCTTCCAGATCCAAAAGCCCTCTACCTCGCCCCAACCGCCCCCCTGCCACTTCAACCCCAAACCCTTGGTCCCCAGGCCCAAGGACCCCCCTTGCGCCATGTAGACGTCCACCTGCCCCACCCTATTTAACCCACTCACCTCTTCCTGCCAAGACTGGAAAATATCCAGGCCCTCCCAGTCCTGACTGCCCTCTGCTGGGTCCAACCCACCAGGTATGCTGTCCCCACCTCTCCCCGCTAACCAGACATCCTCCCCCTCTCCCCCCATTCCTTGAGTTCACCCTCTGCCCCCTGGGGGCCCCATTCTCCCCTCTGCCTACCCCCACTGCCCCCCCGCAACCCTTGAGCCCAGTCTTGGCCCCCCTTTCCGGGATGCCCCTCCCTATCACTCCTGTCCTCACTCTGGACCAGAGCAACACATCCAGCAAGGCCTCCCTGAGCCCCAGGCCCAGCCCCCAGCTCACTCCGGCTGTGGGCTTTATCCCCGCCTCCACGCGCTCCCTGCTTCCTCTTCCCTCCCTCTCTGTGCTTGGACTCACCCCACGCGGCCGAGGCCTCACGCGGCCGAGGCCTCACGCGCCTCGGAGCCGCTCCTCCCTGCACTGTCCATGGCCTGCTGAAGCCCAGCCGGGGAGACGCGCGCCACGCTCCTCTGGCGGGCCCCACCCCCCCTGCCATATTGACCCTACTGAAATACCTACGAACTACTCAATTGGCATGGTCGTGCTAGAAATGGCCGGAATCCTGGTTAGGTCCAACGTTAAGAACAAACAGTTTGATGATCGGGCGTCAATGAACGAGTAAAGCGGGTGCGCCCAACTCTGTGTCGAGCAGTGGTTGGGAGGCACCCGGAAGCAGGAACAGCCCACAGACCCTCCCAAACACTGCTCGACACAGAGTTCGGAGCCATTTCTAGCACGACCATGCCAATTGAGTAGTTTGTCTACCAGGTCCTCCTTCTAGTAGTACCGAGGAGACTCGCTTTTAAAGCACACCCGCTAACGTTCCTGCGAACCTACAGCAAGTTCCCCTTCCACACACCCCACAAGCCTAGACAGGCGCACCGCCCTTCTCCGCTCACCACTCCACCCCAGGCCGGACAGACCCTTCACCGGTCGTGAGGGGCCACATTCCCGATCTTCGAACAAAGCAGCAGCCCTGAGGAGTCACAAGCCTATGCGTTGTGACGAAACACGTGTCAGCTGATTGTTTGATTCTACATGACTTTATTTTCTCATTAAATCTGCTTAAGAAACACGCTGGTGTCGACCACAGAATATCTCACCAATAGAGACTACTGCTACTTCCTTTTTTTTGTATCCCCACCACGTGTGCCCAGGACTGTGCAAATCATTACTTTTTTAACATACATCCTCTGCGATGTGTTAATTTTCGTCTGTAGATTCCAGTATGTCAGTCAGAAAAACTTTATTTCGGCTACTAGCCATAAAAGTGATAAAATATCATGGTATAATATTTACAAATTTAAAACATGATTAATAAGACCAACACGATAGAACAATTCACAAATTAAAACAGGTTAATAACAGGGATTAGTGCCAATGTGATTGATTTAATGGGGTACTAGTTGTCTTCTGGTTAGCCACATAGAAAAGAGAAATTTAGCAATCACAGTAACGTAGAGGGGGGAAGGATCATATTTCAGCAACCTGAAGAGATCTCTATGGTTCGTAACCCCTATATTCTTGGCAAGTTGGATTATCCATTTCCTACGAGGTATTTTATATGCCAAACAGAAGATTACAACATGAACCTCAGTTTCATCAGTAGCACCACACCCAGGACAAGATTGCCTTGGTAAGCCAGCCCATTTATTTGTTCTTGAAAACAAGGGGAGAGACCCATGCCTGAATTGTAAGTATAATTTTTTAGCCAATACAGGTTGGATCAAATCGATTGCAGACTCAAAATTATAACTAATTTTGGCCTCTAGAAAACCCGAGGTCAGATTCGAATTATTGACTGATCGAATGATCTGAGTTAGTTTAAATTCCTGCAGTGTTTTTCCCAATGCTTTTTTTGGCAAAGAAGGGCAAGTGTCCTCAGGTGAAAGCCAGAGGTCTTCTCTCCCTATATCTCTTAATGATTTCCTAACATGAGCTAGCCAAGGGATAACACCTGCCCTTGGTAGCAATAGGATGGATTTCAATTCTTCCTGAAATATGGCAAGTTCAGGAGTGCTCCATAGTCGTCGCCAGTACATTACTGGTCTGGAGGCGACCATGTCCGCAATTGGTTGAATACCCAGGTCCATCCTAAGTGGCTGTATTGGGGTGCTCACCGGGAGTGCGAATAGCTGTCTTAAAAATTTGTTTTCTGACTTAGTTAAAATCAAGGATGGGTTATGGCCCCATAATTCCGCGCCGTAGGCTGCCATCCCCCTTGCCTGACTTTTGTATATCTCTTCCAATGGGCTGATTAGTTTTATGGGGCTGTTTTTAAGCATCTTTAGGATCCCCCCTGATGTCTGGACGAGTTTTAGATTTACTTTTGAGATCTGGTCGGCCCAAGTCATTTTATTGTTGAGGGTCAGGCCAAGATAATCAAAAGTATTCACCCGTTCTAGGGGCAGTCCATCCAATTTCGGTATGGGACGGTTGATGGTATCTGCGTGGAACACCATGTATTTGGTTTTGTTCACGTTGATTATTAAGTTTCTTTTCCTACAGAAGGTGGCAAAGCCATCCAGAACTCTAGCCATACCCATAGGTGATCTTGACAGGAGCAGAGTATCATCCGCGAACATAAGTACGGGGATTTTCCTGCCTGCCAACTTAGGGGAGTCTATGTCACTCAATGCCAAGATATCTTCAACCAGTCCGTTCAGGAAGAGGGCAACGAGTGTTGGAGCTAGAACGCAGCCCTGTCTGACTCCCTTTTCGACCCTAAAAGGGTCTGTAAGGTCTCCATGTAGTCCAAACCTGACTCTAGCAAAAGTGTCCTTATGGAGGCGTTCTAATAAATCACATAGGTAAAGAGGTACGCCCATCCCCTTTAATAGCTCCCAGAGTTGGCTACGGTCCACCATGTCGAAAGCAGACTTCAAGTCAACGAACGTGAGGTAAAGGCTGCCCCCTTCTAAGATTATTCTTTTCCAGTGGATCATTTGCAGCCTAAACAATTGGTCCACGGTTGACATCCTGGCTCTAAATCCCACCTGGAGAGGGGTCAAGATGTTGGTTTCCTCCATCCAGGTTTGTAGTCTCCCTAATAGAATGCGGGCAAAAATCTTCTGGGCAACATCTATTAGGCTAATTGGCCTATAGTTTGCCGGATCAAGTGGCGAGCCCTTTTTGTGTATTGGTATGATCTCGGCGCCAGCCCAGGTAGATGGCAACGGCATTCCTGCTAGGATTGCGTTAAAGAGACCAAATAGATAAGGGACCCAAATGTCGGGCTCACTTTTAAAAAGATCACCTGGGATCCTATCTAAGCCTGGAGCTTTATTCGGTTGGATTTTAGTAAGAGCACCTCTAACCTCACTAAGGGTGCACATCGGGGTCGAAGCCTGCATTGGAGGAGTATACAAGGTAGTGTGGGTGAGGGAGGTGGGCAATGATGAGGGCTGAATTGCGTATAATTCTTTGAAGTATGTACGCCAGATTTCTTGGCCAAGATTGGGTTGAAGCGCCTGCGTTGGACGTGACATTCCAGTTTTAATTAAATTCTAGAATGATCTTTGGTCCCTATTTTTTAGTGCGTGGGAAATTTCCTCCCATCTGCTAATTTCCCACTCTTTTTTTGCTTCGTGAATGATTTTCTCAAAGTGGGCCCTGGATTCCTTTATTTTTAGCTTGGTTCCATTTTTTAGCGTTGACAGAAGCGAGAGCTTTGCTTCCCTACAGGATTTATTGAACCAACTAGGGGTCTCCCTTGTAGGTGGTAAATTTCTCTTAATTGCCCGACTGAAGTGGGCCTCAAGGCTGGCACATAGTTCTATATGTGTGGCTCCTATCAGCTCAAAATCTAAGTAGCCCTCTGGTGAAATTGAGGCTCCCATTAATTTTTCCAGAAGAGGATAGATCTCAGAATACATTACGCCGAGATTTCTATCAGATAGAACAAACTTCTCCCACCTGACTCTTCGGGAGCCGTCAGATGTGATCAAGGGAACAACACTAAGTGGGACTATAGATGTGGAGTGATTGTTTCTAAAACCCTCTAAGGTGACAATAATGGGGTTGTGGTCACTTTCACTACGTTTAAGAACTCGAAAGTCCAGAATACTTGGCCATAGTCCCATGCTAAGCATAATATAATCAATGATGGGCGCTTGATCGTTTCTTTCAAATGTGGGATTGCCTGGGTTATCTGCAGGGAACCTACCATTACATGCCCTTAAAGAATGAGTAAATGTCAATTGGGTGACTTGGAGAATCAATGGCGTCCAAGCCTTCGTGGGATAAGAGTTGGAGGGTGGTATAGCCCACTCTTGATCCTCATCCTGGGATACAGGGGTGGCCAACCCATTTAAGGGTTCGTAGTGACAATTAAAGTCCCCACCAATTACCAGAGTATCGGTGTTAATAATGGAGCTCAAAAGAGCATCCAAGCTACTCAAAGTGGGGGACTCCTGCCCGTACCTCACAGGGCGAGAATATATGTTAATGATGGTCAGTACCCGGTTTCCCCTCTTGGACATACCTACACACATAATGTCCGGCGAGTCGGTATTAATTCTCTTAAATGCGCATTCCAAATGAGTCCGTACCCAGATAGACAGCCCTCCAGAGGGCCTTCCCCCATTTGGCCTTACTGCAGGTTCCCAGAAAGTAGCAAACCCCACACGATGGTAGGGCTTCAATGCCCATGTCTCCTGAAAGAGGCAAATATCGTGGCCGTCGATGAAGTCCCCCCAGTCGGGGAGTTCTAACAGCCGTGACAGACCTGCCACATTCCAGGACAAAATTTTCAACCCCATTTCCTTGTGTGTAGGGTGATGGGCAGGGTAGGACCTAGGTGATAAAGGTGTTATAGGCGAGGGAGTCCTAAGGTTGCCATTTGTGGTGATCGATGTTGGGCCTGGCTCCATAAGGGGATCAGTAGGAAAGATGTTAACAAAGGTGGTGTCAGAACGGGAAGTTGTTGACTCAGGGGGAGATGTCGACAGTTCTATTTGACATAGTAACCCAGGACTGGGGCATCCACCTAAGAGCATAATCGAGCTCAAAACGGGTGGGGGAACCTGATCGGTACCTAAAGGTGAAAGATTCATACCGTCTAGGCTTTGTGGACATTCGAGGGACGCTACGGGCCAATTTGAAGATTCTCCCCGTGGTCCAGGGGCATAGGCAACATCGAGGTATCTCAAAGTATCTGAACCCGTTGCTGCCTGGGGCTGTATAGGTACAGCCAAGCTCTCAATTGGTTTTTTGTGGGTTGGGGCTGCGATCCTAGAATTGACAACCAACTTCAGTCAGTCGACGCAATCTAAGGCACTGAACCTATTGTGACATGGAATATTAGGATAGGCAAGATGTAAATCAAAGTCTTGGTTTCCACTATGGCCTATGCATAATCTCTCTGCAGTCGGTTGTGCATTAGGTGCAATCCTCCTATGGTTTAATGCTCCCAACGGATAAAAATATGAGAGTAGGGGGGAGTGAATTCCATCAGTCATATTATTCCAGCCACCCTCGCCCACATACTTTACCACCCTAGGATCTTTAAAATTCACAATTATGCAGTCCCCCTTAATATTCTTCACACCCCGGCCTACCCAAGATACTCTTCGGACCATCAGAATTTCCCCATTCAGATTTGGAGGCAGAGGTCTTTTTGCATTCAACCAATGAACTGTCTTGTTCTTCAACGACTGATAAGGTTCAACTCTGCCTTGTGGTAATTCAGGTACGCCTGTTAGGACCACAACGTAAGGGCTACATTCTGGGGGTAAGTCTAGTCTTTGGAGATAGTTGGAAGTAGGGGGGGGTTAGTTCCAATGTTAGTCGAGGAAGAGAGGGAAGATTGAGGTGGGGGACCCACTAAGCTTCCTGGTTCACACGATGAGTCAGCCTGTCGTATTGTGGCAGCTCGAGCTTGCCTAGGAGCTTTGTTATTGGTTATTTCCCTACCAGATTGGGCTACATTAGGAGAAAGGGAGTAGCCAGTCGCCTGTTCAGTGGGTAAGATAAGGGGTGGGGTGGTCAATTGTTGACGTGGCAAATTTCGATCTGGAAGCACAGATGCCTCTATATTAGGCTGAGTCAGGTTGGATAGTGATGCTAATTTCCCTTCCAAGGCAACAAGGCGTTCAAATAAGGGGGACAGCCTCCCATCGATTAGTGCAGCCATACTATTCCAAAAAGCACTAGAGCTCAAGCCCTCCTGAGCATCCAGAATTGAAGGACTAGTTATGGGTGAAACGGCTGTGTGTTGGGTCGGGAAGTTTGCTTGATCGTTTGCTTCTAAGGGAGTAATATTGTCTTGGTTAGGAGCGGGCAGTTTTTTTTGTTTATATTTAGTGGGACAACTCACAGGACCCCCAACACGTTTTTTCCCTTTTGTGGCTGGAGGATTCACCTCAGAACATTTGCCTCTGGCGGACCTGTCCGCCATCGATCTTGTCGTGGCGCATGTGAAAATAGGGGCTGGGAGTGGGTGGTCAACCTTGTTTTGCCCAGGGACTGCTGAGTTAGATTGGGTGGAAGCAATTAGGGGGGAAAAGTCATCTAACAGAGTCTCAACTGGAGAGCCACCTATTAGGGGACATGCAGAGTTATTAGGGGAGGGAATGGTTGTAATGTCGCCCAAGGATGATCGCTTCCCTAACGATGGTTCTAGGGATAGTCTGCGTTCTGTGGCGGCGATCTCATAGGCAAGGACATTACTAGCCCGTGTTATGAAATTATCGAGGGTCCCCACAACGCTCCCACCCTTGGGAGCTAATCTCAACAAACCAGTAGCCATTGCTTAATGCCTTCCACAAAACACACTTGCCAAGGGGGATGTCCAGTCCAGGCTCGTACAGTCTCGAACGGCCTCAAACGGCCCGCTCTTTGCCCGGTCTTCGCCCCGGGCTACGTCCCGCGCGCGTCCCGCTTGCGCGCGGGGGGAGGGCTGCACAATGAAGGCGGGGGGTCAGAAAGGGAGGAGCCGGGAAGAGGAACCAGCTGTGAGCGCCGCCAAGCAGCCTGGTCCTCGCAGTCCCGGTCGGTGGTTGTCCCAGGTGATGGCGCCCTCCGCACAGCGCAGCGTCCTCAGCAGTGCCCACGAGCCACGGAGATTGTCAGCAACAGCCCAGGTCAGGTAAGTTCAGCGATGAGCCTACGAGCGGCTCCCGCGAAGCGGGGGCCGCGAGGCGTTAAGTGTCTGTGATGGGAGGAGCCGGGAAGAGGAACCAGCTGTGAGCGCCGCCAAGCAGCCTGGTCCTCGCAGTCCCGGTCGGTGGTTGTCCCAGGTGATGGCACCCTCCGCACAGCGCAGCGTCCTCAGCAGTGCCCACGAGCCACGGAGATTGTCAGCAACAGCCCAGGTCAGGTAAGTTCAGCGATGAGCCTACGAGCGGCTCCCGCGAAGCGGGGGCCGCGAGGCGTTAAGTGTCTGTGATGGGAGGAGCCGGGAAGAGGAACCAGCTGTGAGCGCCGCCAAGCAGCCTGGTCCTCGCAGTCCCGGTCGGTGGTTGTCCCAGGTGATGGCGCCCTCCGCACAGCGCAGCGTCCTCAGCAGTGCCCACGAGCCACGGAGATTGTCAGCAACAGCCCAGGTCAGGTAAGTTCAGCGATGAGCCTACGAGCGGCTCCCGCGAAGCGGGGGCCGCGAGGCGTTAAGTGTCTGTGATGGGAGGAGCCGGGAAGAGGAACCAGCTGTGAGCGCCGCCAAGCAGCCTGGTCCTCGCAGTCCCGGTCGGTGGTTGTCCCAGGTGATGGCGCCCTCCGCACAGCGCAGCGTCCTCAGCAGTGCCCACGAGCCACGGAGATTGTCAGCAACAGCCCAGGTCAGGTAAGTTCAGCGATGAGCCTACGAGCGGCACCCCAGTATGAAAAGAAACCCAATGCATTTTGGGTAAGCAAACCCTTCTTCAGGGGTAACTGGAACCAAAACGAAAAACAATCTATTCAATAGAGCAGAGCGGTGGGAACCAAAACACCACACGGCGTGAACCAATGTGTACAGTTGCAATCTACATGCACTGATGTCTGTGATAATACTACTAAAGCTTGCACAAACAACCCGTGTTTCCATTAAACCATGTGTTGCATTGATGTGAGTGATTTCAAAACAAACCGCGTTTGTGCACAAAAACTAGGCTAATCAATCGAATGAAAGGAAATGATAAAACCCTCACGGAAACACATGTGGTACCATAACCAGAGTGAATGATTTTATAATTTCCTTTCATTCGATTTTCAAGGATTAAAAATACTCAAATTTGAGCAACATTTGGTGTTCAGACAGTTTATTTTGCGTGAAATTGATTGAGCCTATGGGCCTATTTAATCTGTGTGTCTTGGGACTGGCAGCACGCTTGCTGCCAGCAATTTCATGCTACTACTGGTGACAGCCTTGTGACATACATGATGTGGAAAGTGGACCATAAGCAATCCGGTTTCACTTTTGAGGGACCCAAAGGCGGGAGAATGCTAGAAATAGAGGAGAACATAATGCTTACCATTAATAAAGTAGCAGCCCAGGGCTGATGAAATGTGAGATGTCAGGCGACTGTTACTGGAAATGAAAGGCATCCTGGCTACTATAGACACAAAAATGGAATAACTCATTAAAAGATTTAGGGCCATATGTAGGTAGCTAAATACCAGTCGGTAACGGCCGAAATTCGGTAAATATCCCGTTACTGACCGGTATTTAGTCAAGTGAGATGTAGGAGGCCAAAAACCAGTTTTCGGTAAATATGAATCGGTAAATACCGATTCATATTTACCGAATTCTAAAATACCGATTCATATTTACCGAATACATATTTTCCGAATCGGTAAATATGAAGTGGTAAATATGAAGTGGTAAAACGGGAAAAGATATGTAGGTAAATTCGGTAATTAAGAAATCCATGAAATTCGGTAATTAAGAGTCGGTAATTAACACAGATTGAAAGCAGGTGGTAAGCATCAACAGTGCATATAAGCAATCCCAAAATGCAACAGCGTGGACAACATGGCCGCTCTGTATGTCATTGCAAGGCGCCTACGTCTACAGGCAGCAGGTCTGAGGATTTGGAGACGGGCGTAACGCATTTACAGACAGCGCATCACACTCTTTCAACAGACTGACGCAGAGATACATGAAAGGTACAGGCTACATCGACAAACCATCATGGACCTGATAAGGGACCTGCACCCACTCCTGGACCAGCCAACAAGAAGGGCGCATGCCATACCACCACATGTGCAGGTTCTCTGCAGCCTACATCTACTCGCATCTGGCAGTTACCAGGGGGTGATAGCTGCGGTGGGCGGTGTATCCCAGAGTTGCCTGTCCCGTTTCTTCAGGAAGTTCCTGGATGCCATGATGCAGAGAATGCACCACTACATCAGCTTCCCAAACACACAGGCTGAACTGCAGAAAACTAAAACTGACTTTTATCACATGGCACAGTTCCCCCATGTCATTGGCTGTATTGATGGCACACACATCCCAATCTGCCCACCAGCTGCCACTGAGCACATCTACAGGAACAGAAAGTCCACCCACTCCATCAATGTGCAGGTAATCTGCGATGCAGGGAACATAATCACTGATATTGTTGCGAAGTTTCCTGGGAGCACCCACGACTCCTACATCTTCCAGAACAGTGGGATCTACACACGACTGCTTGCCGGAGAATTTGGAGAAGGATACCTGCTAGGTAAGTAACAGTGACGCTCCATAATACTTAGTGCAAATCATAGTGTATTGAGGCATGTGACTGATGGTTCCCTTTTACTCACCTAGTGCCTATGCCGTGCGGTCATTCATCCTCACTCCCTACCTACACCCATCAACCCAGAGTGAGAGACGATATAATGTGGCACACAAATCTACACGCAATGTGGTGGAGCGCACGTTCGGACTATTGAAAAGCAGGTTCCGCTGCCTCCATAAAAGCGGAGGTGCACGCCAGTACACACCCATCCTCTGCTGCAAGATAATTGCCACTTGTGCAATGCTGCACAACCTTGCCACGAAGAGAGGTACAGAGGTCGAAATGACATATATTGAGGACAATGATGATGAGTCTGCACAGCCAGAGGCCAACGCAGCAGTAGTGGCAACAGCAACAGGTGGGAGAGTGAGACGGGCAGAGATCACATGCAACTATTTCTGAATGAGTAAGGGGACACAGCCAGTAGTTGGATGCCATAACGTAGTTTAATCAGGCAGCACTACCCCACAACACAAAGGGAAACCTTTTCCATCAACATTGAGAAATAAACATGTCAGTCAAGGGTTACTTCACCCAATAGTGTCTTTGTTTTTCCTGACGCATTAGTGTTTGCGCCCACGCGCACCAGTGCGGGATGGCATTGAGTGAGCGTCCTCACTGGCTGTGGGACCAGTGGCACCACCTTGCCGCCTGCTGCTCCGACGTGTGTCTGGGACAGGGGGGGTTATGCTGCTCCTGCTGGTCGTGTCTTCGGTGTCACCAGCATACACAGCACCAGTTGTTGCAGATTGGCTGGTGAGCAGCATTTCTAGTGCACTCGTGACCCTCACCATCCCCCTTGACACATCTGTGCTGCAGTGCGCAAGGCCCTCCTGCATAGCCACAGAGCGCCTGCAGAGCAGCGAAGTGGCAGTTGCCAGCCGGTTCACTGCCCTTGAGTTCTGATCCTTTCTCTGATGTCCCCTGCGCCGTGCTGCCCTGTCCTCATCATACTTTGAGCACAGCAGCATGATGGACTGGGACATGTTCCGCATGCCCGCTGCCATCTCAGCCATTCCCCCTGCCATGGCGCTGATGCCCTTGTCAATGTTAACAAATGTCTCATTGAGGCCACGCATTTGTCGCTGTACGGACACCATTGCCCTTGCCTGGATGCGTTGGATTTTCACAATGGTGGCCTCAAGCCCTGAGGTGACTCCATGGCCCAGCCCTAGGGGAGGTGGACTCTGCGGCCGAGCCCTGCGGCGCCGTCTGCCACCTGTGTGTGTTCCCTCAGAGTCGGAAGGCACACTGGCATGGGTTACATCCAGGGGTACAGTGGACGTTTCCGCCCCCCTCGAGTCTTCAGAGGATGAGTCTGTTACATACAACCTGGCAGTAGCACGCCTCCTCGACCTGTGCAATGCAGGTGGTGAAGATGGTGGTGACACCTGCAGGAGTGGGGATGCTGGCTGGATTGGCGATGCTGGCTGGGGTGGTGTGACTGCCTGTGGTGCCGTTCCCTGGCCAGAACTGGTGGTGGCCTTCTCCGCGCTGTCTTTGTGGTGTGCCCTCTCTCCCTTGTCATGGGCAGTTCTGTGCGCAGTAGTGCCTGTGGACAGAAATGCAACATCAGCTAAGTGTACCTGAAGCATAGATTTGCTGCCATGACAATACATTTTTTAAACCGTATCTCAATGTCCTCTGCCTGCTTCTCGCTACTGTGTGTTACATGCCTTGTTAATCTGTGCTAATCGTATCATGTTTGGGCTTTCAGGGACTACATCTCCCATGATGCATTGCTAGCATGCCCTAACACCTGTACTGGAGTGGGATTCTCATTGCACATTTGGGGAGTTGGGATAGGGGTAGGGGGGGACACATTGCTGTGCAAGCGTCTTACCTTGTTTCGAGGTGCCTCTGCCGGAGCTGTCAGTGTCCCCAATCCCCACGATGCTTTCTGGCTCAATGGTGGTCTCCACAAGCTCCTCCAGTTCTGTCAGGGCTGGTGCCCTGTTGCGTCCACCTCCTGTCCGGCTGGCCTCTTTTTTCAATTCTGCCACCTTCCTCTTCGTGATGATACGGATGTCGTACCACCGCTTCTTGAGGACATCAATGTCCCGGGGGGTCACTCCCATGGCATTCACCTGTGCCTGGATTCCAAGCCAGAACTTACGTTTCTCTGACTCAGCCACTTGCTGTGACTGTTTGCCAAAAAGCTTCTGGTGCTGCTTCACAACCTCCTCCACCAGTACCTGCAGCTCCTTTTGGCTGAATTTCAGCTTTCTCTTCCTCTCCCCTCCATCCCTCTCTGTGTCCTGGCTGGCCATTGTTGCAGTTTCCAGGGCTGAATCAGGCAGTTGCTCTGTTCCTCTCCTCTGCACTCCCAGCCTCTCCAGAGTCTGTGGATTGTGTGTACCTGCCTGGGTGTGGCCACTTCCTGGTTGGGTGGGGTTTAGGTAGCACAGGATTGGCTGATTCATCAAGTCATGTGTATTTGAATTACCGATTCTGTAAATACCGATTCGGTAAATACCACTTCGGTATTTACCGATTCGGTAAATTCCGATTCATGATTACTGAATATTACCGAATCGGTAATGTTTACCGATTGTTTACCTACATATAACTTACCGATTCTTAAATACCGATTCGGTAAAATTCGGTATTTATGAATCGGTAAAAAAAAATTACCTACATATGGCCCTTATTGACATAGAAGATAGTCTGAACAAAGAGCAAACACGCCTGGATATGGAGGAGCAGGGAGTCTTGGATGTGGAGGATGATGCGGTTATACAGGGAAAGCATAAAACAAACTGCAATCAGAGCTAGAAAGAATTAAACTTAAGATGGAAGATTTGGAAGCCTGATCTCAAACTAGTAATATTCACATAGAGGGCCTGTCCGAATCTACAGCAATGGACAAGATGGAGGACTTTATTGGAAAAATGCTATGCAACAGATTTGGAAAAGATTAATTCTCATCCATGTTTGAGGCATAATGTGCATCATTCACTTGGCCCTAGACCAACTCCGTGACCCCCCCTCCAGACTTATAGGGGCCAAGCCAGTGACATAACTAGGGGGTGGGTAGGGGGGCGGTCTGCCCCGGGCGGCATGGGTTTCGGGGGCGGCGGCCTCCTCCCGCTCCTACCTGCTGTTTCAGGGGTGGCAATCGCCCCCCCGCTCTACATTTCGCCCGATGCGGGGTGGCAAAAGGAGGGACCGCCACGGATGGCCATAAGGCTAGCTACGCCACTGGGCCAAGCTTTCTAACTACCAAAGCCAAGAATAAGTTTTATAACTGGTGTGGAAGATGAATACTGTCCAATATTAAGGAGCAACATTATCATTCTTCCCCAACTTTACCCAAGCCGTTCAAGACCCAAGAAGGAAATTTGCTCCAATAAAGAAAAAACAGAGGGAGTTGGGCATGCGCTATGCAATGCTTTATACAGCAAAACTATGATTTGACGAAACTGGCGCATCTCACTTGTCCTCTGATGCCAAAGACACATAGAATTATGTGCAGAAAATACCAAGAAAGAATAAGGAAGATACAGTGGTTCAGGGTGCCCCTTCAGGACACGCTCAACCCGCCGTGACAGAATGAATATGGGTATCCCAGTGCACGTGCTAGATAAGAGTGATGAGTGTTTGTAGGCCATAGGGAATGCTGAAATAGAAAATGGGTAACTGTTTGTGTGATTGGCATTGCTAGTTTGCTGTTGGGATATTCATGTACTGATTTATTTACTGGCACAGGCATATCGTACAATTAGCACATGACTTGGGGAATGCGCGTTGGCGGATTTGTGGTTGTGTCTATGAGGAAAGTCACACCTGCTTCATACTGACATACTTGGATTATGTTGTACTACCATAACCAGACTGCAGAGGTATATGGATGGAGTAATTTACTGAAGCCTCACTTCCTATAACAGATACTGGAATATTTGGGAACATGTATAGGCCTGCGCTGGCTACCCCCAGCAAGGATGCTGGGGTTAGATTTGTTTGTTTAATTTTCTATGAGCAAAAGTACGCTTTTGTTATGTTGCACCTGCATTGATGGAAAGGGAATGTCATCAAGAAGTTGGGACTTCAATGTGGGTGGGGGCTGGGGGGGTAGGTTGTTTGACTACATCACTAACTCTGGATGCACATATGTTTCATTCACTAAAAGAAATGCACACATACACTGAGCACAGAATGAGATCAGATATTGATGCAAATTTGGAATCAATGAAAAGGCAAGATCATGGGTACTAGGCTAACGTTTCCTACTTGGAACATCTGAGGAATTAACAACTACCAAAAGGCAAGACAAGCTATGGCTTAGTTAGCCAGGGACAAGGTAGATAATAAACTACTGCAAAAAAAGCATATAGCCACTAATGTCCCTTCTAGTTTTGCACAACGATGGGTTATATGTAGATACTTCTCTGCATACTACACTTATTCCAGATGAGTTACAATCCTGATAAGAAAGGCATACAGTTCAGACCAGCACAGGTTCCGTTACATGACATAGGGTTGGATGCGGGGAATATAAATGGCGATAGACAGCATTTATGGGCCAAACTCCAGAGTGTTTTAACTTAATCTTGCAAAAGCTGACTGGCTAGCCCGTCACACAGATCTCTGGAGCACTGATTTTAACTTTACATTAAACCAGGCAATGGACAACACTACTCCTGGACAGATTAGATACAATCGCAGGCAGTACTAAAGGCCATTTTGGCACAACCCAGTATCATAGACCTACTCCGAATAAGGTACCCTGACACATGAGTGCATACCCATTTCTCTACAGTCCATGGGGTGGGTTCTCATACAGACCTTTGCTTGTGTACTAAAGATATTAGTACATATACATTATATAGATCACCTGGCCCATACACTGTCATACCATGCACCAATATTGCGCATGTTCAATGTCCCAGGAGATAGGACATGGGTATGACATGGAAACTGCAGCCAACTACTTTATTGGTTCAAGTATTTAGAGAAGACAAACGGAATGCCATAAAACAGTAGTTTGTGACTAATAAGGGGACAATTTAAAGATGTGCCATTCTTTGGGATGCATTTAAGGTAGTTATTAGGGGTGAGTGCATTGCCAACGGACATGGTATCCTCTGGGCAATATGTGGAACACTCTCTAAATATGAAGAAGCTGAACTTAAAGTGTTCGATCAACAACAGGTTGGGACATTGGGCACCGTTGACCTCTTGGAACTAACCTCCTAGGTAAAGCTGAGAACCTCAAGTTTCTGAGCAAGTATGCAGTGGCTAGGACATTTGGTGAGGGTGAGAGATCTGGCCGCACCTTATCAGGAATAGATCAGCCTGGGCCACATCTGACATTCTCTAGATTGGCTCAGCCAAGGGTTTAGCTCAATATGAGACCAATGAGAATCTGAATACATTCAGGGACAGCATTTGAACCTCTACACAGCGAAAGCTGATTTAAACATGAAGGATGTTAATACATATCTGTAAAAGGTGGCATTGGCATGGCTAGTGCAAAACCACTGACAGCCCCTCTACACCCCGATCACAATAGAAACAAATTAAAGGAATAACAGATGCAATGAAGAATGCTTTAGTGCCTGGTAGCGATGGCTTGCCAGTATAATTTTATAAAGCATATGCTGCTGAATTGCCCCCCTGGATGTTAGTGTCATATAACACAACGTTCGTGTGGGGTGAATTGCCCCCTCTCCTAGAGAAACAGTTGTTGTCACTCTCCTTAAGCTCAGCAAGCCGTCCACTCAATGTTCTTTTTATAGGCCGCTCTTACTAATAAATATGGACACTGAAATCTTAGTGAAATTTCTGGTGAATAGGAGGTTCATGATTCTTCCTTTCTGGTTCTTCTGGACCTGTCTGGTTTCATACTGGGCACGTCAACAGTTAATAACCTCCACAGCCTATTTGTAGTGACCCACCAGGTTGACCCTGATGCATACGCGATGGCGGCCTTTCTGGGTACAGCTAAGGCCTTTATTCCATCAAATGGACATTTTTACTGATACTCATGATACAGCGCATGGGTATGGGTAAAGCTATACTCAACTGGATCAGGCTATTAAACACTAGGCCAGCAGCCAGAGTCAGGGTGAATGGTCATCCACCAGCACCAATAGACAGCAGCAGAGGTATGTGGCAGGGCTGCACCCTGTCATCTATTCTGCTTGCTCTGGCAGTCTAACCACTAGCTAAAATGCTCAGGGAGAACCATTTTCATATGGGTATACACTTTGGAACCTGCAAAACCTTACTCTCGATGTATACTGATGACATTTAGCTGTTAGTGAGGAATCTGAGACAGGAGTTAACTCTGATTATGAGTGAAATTACTGTAGGTCTGGCCTGTTGATAAACTGGACTATCTCTTCTTTAATGCCACTGACTAAGGAAACACGCCCAGTAGACCTAGACTATGCAATCACATGGCAAACTGGACCCATGCACTGTGTGGCTATCTAATACCAGTGGGATGAAGAAACACTTCTTAGAGAAAACTATGGGAAATGTTTGACCTCACTATCAGTTTCAGTTGAGAAATGGATAAAATTGCCACAATACGAGGCCAGATGGCTCTTATGAAAATGGTTTTATTACCTCAGCTTCTAAACTTCTTTCAGAATATGCCAATTCATCTTACTAAGAGATTCTTAGGGCAATTAAAGGCTTTAATTATAAAGCTAGCATTAGCCAGTTGCCAGGAATGGACACTACTAACGATGCTTTTTTCTAACCTATACCCAAATAACATATTGACCAGAATGACCAGTAGAAAACAATATGCCAAATGAGGATGTATTCACAAAAAAGTAAATGGGAAAGGGAATTAAATGTGGAACTATCAGACACACAATGGCTGTAAAGTTGCCAGTAGACGAAAGAGGTGTCTATAAATGGTAGATTCAGGTTGATACACTTACAGTTTGCACAGTTTTGCAAAATATGAGAGGTCTGGAGATTAACTTATCCAAGACCAACTTTATGGTCTTTAATCCCCCGATGAGTACGCGTCCAAACCCCTCTCTCAACGGTATCCTCCTTGAAAAAGTGAGGACATTCGATTATCTGGGCATTACATTATCTGAGCAACTTGGGTGGGGCCCCCAGATGGCTAAAGCAAGACTTAGGCTAACCCAGACAGTGGGCGGGATCATGAAATTGTTCAGAACATCTCTATTTAAGCCAGCAGCTCCTGTGGTGGAGATATTCAAGGCCCAAGCAAGGGGGGCAACACTATATGGGGCGGAGCTTTGGGGGCACTGTTCCACCTCTGATCTCGTCAAGCTGAATAACAACTTTATGAGACAGCTTATAGGCCTTCCACGCAGCACCCCATTAGTTCACCTCCGTTTGGATGTGGGCATGAGGCCAATTGATGAAGAGATTGCCCTTAGGCCTCTGACCTTTTGGCACCGGGTATGGGTAACTCCGGAGCTGTCCTCCTACAAAGTCGAGCTAAAGGAGCTCCTTCCAAGATTAAATCCCAGTAAAATACCGTGGCTGGCCCACATAAGGAATCTCTCCACTAGGCTTGGCAGGCCAGAGCTATGGTCATCCCCAGAGTTTTCCTGTGCCTTGATATCTAGGTCAGACCTTGTAAAACACTATAGGCAATCCAACCTGTCACTCCAAGAAAGTGCCAAAGAGGGCAGGCTGACGATGGAGTTCCTACAAATTAAAGAGGTATACAAAAAAGAACTCTTTTTGGATGTAATCTACCCTCCTATGGCTAGGAAATTATATCTGCAGTTTAGATTGGGGAATCTACCACTGGCAGCGCACACTAGTTTATGGGCCACAGAGAACTCAAGTGTGTGTCCTGCATGTAATTTAACGGCCGAGTCTGACATCCATATACTGTTCTTCTGCCCTGCATATGTTCTGCCCCGTAAACGTTGGATAATCCAACTATGTAAAAACTTAGGGTTTGTTTGTTGTCTAGAGGCCCACAGAGTATTAAAATATGATACTGATCCTGCAATTGTATTTGCCGTATCTCGCTTTTTAAATGCTATGTGGCACATTAGGAGAGGGTTTTTAAAGTAATTTTAGGGGAGTATCATTTGGATAAAACCATGCAAGTTATATTCTGTGTGCTTCCAAAACAAATCACAACAACTCTTGTAAACTCTGTTCATTGTATTTTAATGACTGTTTTTATGAATTTAAAATTTTTGTGTAGTTGTCAGTCTTTTTAATCTTGCACAAATGTATGGTATGTAAATATTGATTAGTTTGTGTAAATGTCTGAAGTTTTTTTATCTATTAATGTACTTTTATGGCTCGAGTGGCCGAAATAAAGTTTTTGACTGACTGACTGACTTACAGTATACTCACCACGTTTACTATACGCCAGTTAGCATGGTGCATTTTGGGATGGCATCCTCTGTTGCGTTGTGGTGCAGGAAACGCTGATGTATGGCATTTGGTGTGAGACTGTCCACTGATCTAGATATATTGGAAAGAAGTTCTATATACATTGGAAGAAATTATTGATTATGAATTGGAAGTGACAGCACTGATGACGCTTTTGGGTTATGTGAAGGGAATTCCCCAAAACAGATATAAATTATTCGTCCTGGCATAGCTGAAGCCAGGCGCAGGGTATCCTTGGCCTGGGGATATCGCCTAATAGGGACCATTGGATTGCAGACCTATTAACCTGTCCGGAGACCTCTGTGGTATGATCAGTGCCATTGGAATTATGCAGCAGGAAAGGGCCAAATTATGCAGCAGGGTTGGGTAAATTATGGGGCAAGAAAAGGCAAATTATGCAGCGTGATGCTGCACATTTATTAAATAGTATTGCTTAATTATTATGTATGTTTTACACCTGTTAACACTGTCTGGGCTTTGGGTGCACCTCATTAATACCAGTTTAATACTCAAATACAGGAATAAGCAACAGAAAGGTGACCAGTCACTCTTGGCAAAATGCCTTCTACTACGTGGTAACACGTTATGCTATGCTTTTAGTAACTCTTGAACTGTTTGAGCTAGAAACAAAATAAGTTTTTGTTAAAATCTACAGTGTAGGCAGCAGATGATGGCTGATGTGGCAAATGCGGCCAATCTATAACTATGCGGAAATTACCGCAGCCTTAAAATCGCTTAATTCCAGTGGCTCCCTGCTGCCTAGCAGCCCCTGCCCTAGAGACTTACGGGCTCCACTGTGAGCATATCTCGCTCACATGATTTAGGAACCATAATCGAAACTTACAGAACATGATGTATGATATTGATTAAATATTTGGAAGATTAGTGCTGTTGGCACTCCACATGATTATTGCTGAACTGTATTTGACACAATTTGTGTGACTCACGCTCCTGTGTTCTTAATCCATATGTTCTCTCATGAAGGGTGCAATATCTAGATGAAACTGGCAAAGTACCTCCTAAGATGCCCATGCATTATAATATATATATATATATATATATATATATATATATATATATATATATATATATATATATATATATATATATATATATATATATATATATATATATATATATATATATGTTGGACTTGGCCCTTTTTCCCTCATTTTTTTTTCGTTTTTGTAGTGTTGCTGCAGATTCAGGGAGCCATTTTATCTACCCCTGAAACTTCTGTCTGAGGGCCTGGAGCACAAAATGGTGGCCACCTGTGACATCACCAGCACCCACTGGAACCTACTAGCACCTTCCAGAACATTCCAGAACCCTGTGACAGTTGGAGGCGGTTTAGAATGTTGGGAAGCTAAGACAGAGAGTTGGCAGTTGGAGCTGGCAGTTGGCACCTGACTGGTGAAGAGTGAGCAGCAGAAACCTGAAGGAGGAAGGAGTGAGGCAGCAGGGGTGGAAACTTGTGCCTGGAGTGGGGTCCATAAACCCACCCTTGATACTAGTCCCTACTGACTGAGCCCAGCCTGGAGCCCTGTGTGGGAAGAAGCAAGAAAAACCATCTTAAGGACCTGGACAGCAGGAACAGGCCTTAGAAACCAAGAACAGCAAGATCCTGACCTGGATACTGGTTTCCCTGGAGTCCGACGTCGAGTAGCCTGGAGACCTGGAGCCCGAGGTGGAGAAGTGGCGCTGACTGGAAAAGCAGACGTCGTACCCGGAGCCGCCAGAGGTCGAGAGAGGGCGCCGACGGAGGTCGTGAGGAGTACCAGAGGTCGAGGAGGAAGTCACCCGAGGTCGAGTGAGCGGCGTCGACGGGGGAGTGAAGTCCGCCCTCCGGAGTCGCCGGAGACCGAGGTGAAGTGTGCCGGAGGTCGGGAGTGGAGATCGCACTCCGGAGTCGCCGGAACCTGAGAGAATCGTGCCGGAGGTCGGGAGTGGAGATCGCACTCCGGAGTCGCCGGAACCTGAGAGAATCGTGCCGGAGGTCGGGAGTGGAGATCGCACTCCGGAGTCGCCGGAACCTGAGAGAATCGTGCCGGAGGTCGGGAGTGGAGGTCGCACTCCGGAGTCGCCGGAAACCTGAGGAGAGGAGCACCGGAGGTCGGGAGTGGAGATCGCACTCCGGAGCCGCCGGAAGTCGACATCGAGCCAAGGCCGGCCGACGTCATCGAAACTGAGGTCGCCATCGGACCGGAGCCGCCCGAAGTCGACATCGAGTCAAGACTGCCCGACGCCATCGAATCAGAGGTCGAGATCGAGCCGAGGCCGCCGACATCGAACCGGAACCGCCTACCGGCGTCGTCAAGAACTGACATTGTGCCGAGGCCGCCGACATCGAACCGGAACCGCCTCACGGCGTCGACACGACTCCAGCGGCGTCGGAGCTTCAGAAAAAGGGCAGTAAGTGGAATAGAGGGCGCCAAAGGCCCTGTGGAATCCTAAGAGACTACTCTAGGGGTTAGAGAGGTGCTGGAACCAGCTGGACTGTGCCAGGGGTGAGCTGAGACTAATTCAGAGGGGTTGTGTAGAGTGAGAGAGCCAGGACTCTGGTATTCCCCCCTTGATCTACCTCAGTTTAGGCCTCAGCCTTGTCCAAGCCAGGGAGTAGACACCCTCAAGCCTTCCACATTCCCACAAGCTGTGCCTGGGCCAAATCAGCCCATAGTAATCTCAAATGTGATCTGATTCTATAAGTGTCACTGTCAGCTTTTAATTATTTATTGAGGGCACTGTATTTATTGTATTTAACCTATTTATTGCTTCACTGTATTTATTGTTCCACAGTATTTATTGATGCACAATATTTATTGGTTTGCAGTATTTATTGCCTCAGAATATTTAATTGCCTGTATGTATTGCACTTATATTTATGCCTTTATTATTTATGATCACCCCTATTTATTGAATCATTAAGACAGTATTTATTTGACCTGCACTATTTAAAAAGCCTTGTATATTGTGATTGTGTTAATATTTATCTAATCAGCAACTAAGAGAAAAAGAAGATAAAGAGAAATATTTTCATAATTTTTACGGTGTAGAGTCGTTTTTGGAACGGATGCACGCATGGTTATTGTATGGGTATGTCGTATGCTTAGCACGGTGCCTGATTCCTGACCACTCGAGCCAAGCTACCACTGTATGTTCGGGAAAGACTCCGTTACCACCAACCCTTACCGGTGTGGGAGTGGAGGATTTCCAACATTAATTGGTGTTCAGCGGTGGGATAGAGCTGTGCCTACGTATACTCAACAATAACTGTGGGTAGTCCATAGGCCTACTCCGGGAGTTTTCTCAAAGCGGCCTTCCTAATTGTGGGTTTTTGTTTTTTCCAAATTTACTCTGGTGGTGGGAGGAGGTATTATTAAAGGTACCCCCCTGCATTGTTACTGCAAATAACTGTCCTCTGACCTGAGTGGGCAAGATGGAGTTTGTACTGGAGAATTTAGAAACGTACACTGTGGCCCAACTCAGGGAGTTTTGCCAGCGGGAGGGGGTGTATTGTCCCCCAGGAGCAAAGAAGGGTGCACTCCAAACCAGCTTAAGGGCTTGGGGGGAGGCACGCCGAGAAAGCAAGGCTGAGGAGGAGGACAGGGATAGAGAGCCCGACAGTGAGGGAGCTAGTTTGTACCAACCTGAGGTGGGGAACCTGTCAGCGGGGCCCAGGACACTTTCCAGGAAGGGCAGCAGTGCCTCTAGCGGTGGCTTGTCTGAAGTGGAGTTAACAGACCGGAGGGAGAAAAGACAGCTCACATGGGACTTAGCAAGGCTGGAGAAAGAGATGGAGGAGAGAAGGATGGCGCACGAGCTTCGGATGAAGGAGTTGGAGCTGCGTGCCCTCCAGATGAGTGTGTCCAGCGAGGACACTGGTGGCAGCATACCGGAAGCTCCACAGGAGCTAGAAGTTTATTTACCCCAGGATGACATCACCAGGGTGTCTGAGGAGGCATTGGGGTGGGAACCTGAAGGGGGTGGTGCAGGGATCTCCCAACCCAGCGAGGTGGGAGAAGTGGCAGATAGCCCAGCTAGGTCCCAGGGAGAGAGGGTTGTAGGGCCTCACGACCTATCTGTAGGAAGGCGTGAGACGGGGAGGTGTCCCGAGGTGCCCCAACCGAAGTCTCAGGGCCTGGAGAGTTCCGCGAGGGAGCCCCAGGTTGGGAGCCTAGGCTGTCCCGATGTGCCCTCCAGTGCAGGGGAGCCCCTAGTGTCAGGAGGACCCAGGGCGACTGTAACCAGCGCGCCTGAGGTTCTGGGGTTGGCCCAGTTTCAGGGTTTAGGTCCTGGGCTGGGATGCCAGGCTCAGGGGTTGCCTGACCTGGTGGGTGGGGCCTCTGTTAACCGGGTCCCCCCGAAATTGACTTCCAGGGGTACTTTTCCCGTTAGGAAGGTGCTGAAATCTGGAAGGGGGTGCAGAGGGAGGAAGGTCTCGCCTCGGGCACCGACTCAGCCTAAGGGTTTAGACCCTAGGTTGAAGGATCAGTTGAGGGGTCAAGGCCCTAGACTGAGGAGGAAGTGTTGGTCTGAGGGTGCCTCGCAGGGTAGGGTGAGGAACCCCAGAAGGAGAGTTAGGGGGAGGAGAGCCTCGCCCCTGAAGGCTGGTCAGCCTAAGGGTGTGAACCCCAGGAGGAAGGACCAGAGGCAGTTTAGGACTGCAAGGAGGAGGACCGGAGTGGTCAACGGGCACTACAGGCCTGGGGCTACTGCCCCCCACTCCGCGAGATCACCCGGGCCAGAGACATCTGGACGGCCCAGGGGCCGGTCCTGGCCACAACTAGCTAGGGAGCCCCAGTGGGGTGGTTTTGTTGGTCCAGGGAGGTTCGTTAGGGAACCATTGGGTTCCAGAGCGGAGGAGAACTTGCGGGTGCTCCTGCCGTTGCGGGCCTGCGTCCACCTTTTCTCGCCCCAAGCAGGGAAGACCATCAAGGCATTGATCGGTCTACCCTGGCTTTCGGCTGGAAGGGGGTTATGTTGGACTTGGCCCTTTTTCCCTCATTTTTTTTTCGTTTTTGTAGTGTTGCTGCAGATTCAGGGAGCCATTTTATCTACCCCTGAAACTTCTGTCTGAGGGCCTGGAGCACAAAATGGTGGCCACCTGTGACATCACCAGCACCCACTGGAACCTACTAGCACCTTCCAGAACATTCCAGAACCCTGTGACAGTTGGAGGCGGTTTAGAATGTTGGGAAGCTAAGACAGAGAGTTGGCAGTTGGAGCTGGCAGTTGGCACCTGACTGGTGAAGAGTGAGCAGCAGAAACCTGAAGGAGGAAGGAGTGAGGCAGCAGGGGTGGAAACTTGTGCCTGGAGTGGGGTCCATAAACCCACCCTTGATACTAGTCCCTACTGACTGAGCCCAGCCTGGAGCCCTGTGTGGGAAGAAGCAAGAAAAACCATCTTAAGGACCTGGACAGCAGGAACAGGCCTTAGAAACCAAGAACAGCAAGATCCTGACCTGGATACTGGTTTCCCTGGAGTCCGACGTCGAGTAGCCTGGAGACCTGGAGCCCGAGGTGGAGAAGCGGCGCTGACTGGAAAAGCAGATGTCGTATCCGGAGCCGCCAGAGGTCGAGAGAGGGCGCCGACGGAGGCCGTGAGGAGTACCAGAGGTCGAGGAGGAAGTCACCCGAGGTCGAGTGAGCGGCGTCGACGGGGGAGTGAAGTCCGCCCTCCGGAGTCGCCGGAGACCGAGGTGAAGTGTGCCGGAGGTCGGGAGTGGAGATCGCACTCCGGAGTCGCCGGAACCTGAGAGAATTGTGCCGGAGGTCGGGAGTGGAGATCGCACTCCGGAGTCGCCGGAACCTGAGAGAATCGTGCCGGAGGTCGGGAGTGGAGATCGCACTCCGGAGTCGCCGGAACCTGAGAGAATCGTGCCGGAGGTCGGGAGTGGAGGTCGCACTCCGGAGTCGCCGGAAACCTGAGGAGAGGAGCACCGGAGGTCGGGAGTGGAGATCGCACTCCGGAGCCGCCGGAAGTCGACATCGAGCCAAGGCCGGCCGACGTCATCGAAACTGAGGTCGCCATCGGACCGGAGCCGCCCGAAGTCGACATCGAGTCAAGACTGCCCGACGCCATCGAATCGGAGGTCGAGATCGAGCCGAGGCCGCCGACATCGAACCGGAACCGCCTACCGGCGTCGTCAAGAACTGACATTGTGCCGAGGCCGCCGACATCGAACCGGAACCGCCTCACGGCGTCGACACGACTCCAGCGGCGTCGGAGCTTCAGAAAAAGGGCAGTAAGTGGAATAGAGGGCGCCAAAGGCCCTGTGGAATCCTAAGAGACTACTCTAGGGGTTAGAGAGGTGCTGGAACCAGCTGGACTGTGCCAGGGGTGAGCTGAGACTAATTCAGAGGGGTTGTGTAGAGTGAGAGAGCCAGGACTCTGGTATTCCCCCCTTGATCTACCTCAGTTTAGGCCTCAGCCTTGTCCAAGCCAGGGAGTAGACACCCTCAAGCCTTCCACATCCCCACAAGCTGTGCCTGGGCCAAATCAGCCCATAGTAATCTCAAATGTGATCTGATTCTATAAGTGTCACTGTCAGCTTTTAATTATTTATTGAGGGCACTGTATTTATTGTATTTAACCTATTTATTGCTTCACTGTATTTATTGTTCCACAGTATTTATTGATGCACAATATTTATTAGTTTGCAGTATTTATTGCCTCAGAATATTTAATTGCCTGTATGTATTGCACTTATATTTATGCCTTTATTATTTATGATCACCCCTATTTATTGAATCATTAAGACAGTATTTATTTGACCTGCAGTATTTAAAAAGCCTTGTATATTGTGATTGTGTTAATATTTATCTAATCAGCAACTAAGAGAAAAAGAAGATAAAGAGAAATATTTTCATAATTTTTACGGTGTAGAGTCGTTTTTGGAACGGATGCACGCATGGTTATTGTATGGGTATGTCGTATGCTTAGCACGGTGCCTGATTCCTGACCACTCGAGCCAAGCTACCACTGTATGTTCGGGAAAGACTCCGTTACCACCAACCCTTACCGGTGTGGGAGTGGAGGATTTCCAACATTAATTACAGGCCTTAGAAACCAAGAACAGCAAGATCCTGACCTGGATACTGGTTTCCCTGGAGTCCGACGTCGAGTAGCCTGGAGACCTGGAGCCCGAGGTGGAGAAGCGGCGCTGACTGGAAAAGCAGACGTCGTACCCGGAGCCGCCAGAGGTCGAGAGAGGGCGCCGACGGAGGTCGTGAGGAGTACCAGAGGTCGAGGAGGAAGTCACCCGAGGTCGAGTGAGCGGCGTCGACGGGGGAGTGAAGTCCGCCCTCCGGAGTCGCCGGAGACCGAGGTGAAGTGTGCCGGAGGTCGGGAGTGGAGATCGCACTCCGGAGTCGCCGGAACCTGAGAGAATCGTGCCGGAGGTCGGGAGTGGAGATCGCACTCCGGAGTCGCCGGAACCTGAGAGAATCGTGCCGGAGGTCGGGAGTGGAGGTCGCACTCCGGAGTCGCCGGAAACCTGAGGAGAGGAGCACCGGAGGTCGGGAGTGGAGATCGCACTCCGGAGCCGCCGGAAGTCGACATCGAGCCAAGGCCGGCCGACGTCATCGAAACTGAGGTCGCCATCGGACCGGAGCCGCCCGAAGTCGACATCGAGTCAAGACTGCCCGACGCCATCGAATCGGAGGTCGAGATCGAGCCGAGGCCGCCGACATCGAACCGGAACCGCCTACCGGCGTCGTCAAGAACTGACATTGTGCCGAGGCCGCCGACATCGAACCGGAACCGCCTCACGGCGTCGACACGACTCCAGCGGCGTCGGAGCTTCAGAAAAAGGGCAGTAAGTGGAATAGAGGGCGCCAAAGGCCCTGTGGAATCCTAAGAGACTACTCTAGGGGTTAGAGAGGTGCTGGAACCAGCTGGACTGTGCCAGGGGTGAGCTGAGACTAATTCAGAGGGGTTGTGTAGAGTGAGAGAGCCAGGACTCTGGTATTCCCCCCTTGATCTACCTCAGTTTAGGCCTCAGCCTTGTCCAAGCCAGGGAGTAGACACCCTCAAGCCTTCCACATCCCCACAAGCTGTGCCTGGGCCAAATCAGCCCATAGTAATCTCAAATGTGATCTGATTCTATAAGTGTCACTGTCAGCTTTTAATTATTTATTGAGGGCACTGTATTTATTGTATTTAACCTATTTATTGCTTCACTGTATTTATTGTTCCACAGTATTTATTGATGCACAATATTTATTGGTTTGCAGTATTTATTGCCTCAGAATATTTAATTGCCTGTATGTATTGCACTTATATTTATGCCTTTATTATTTATGATCACCCCTATTTATTGAATCATTAAGACAGTATTTATTTGACCTGCACTATTTAAAAAGCCTTGTATATTGTGATTGTGTTAATATTTATCTAATCAGCAACTAAGAGAAAAAGAAGATAAAGAGAAATATTTTCATAATTTTTACGGTGTAGAGTCGTTTTTGGAACGGATGCACGCATGGTTATTGTATGGGTATGTCGTATGCTTAGCACGGTGCCTGATTCCTGACCACTCGAGCCAAGCTACCACTGTATGTTCGGGAAAGACTCCGTTACCACCAACCCTTACCGGTGTGGGAGTGGAGGATTTCCAACAATATATATATATATATATATATATATATATATATATATATATATATATATATAATATCTCATCAAACTCCGAAACCCAAATTATTACAAATCAAAACAAACAGGGCCCGATTAACAAAGGGCTGCAGAACTCGTGGCAGAGGCCCTGCAGCCGTGGCGGGGCTTGCACTAGTGGAGGGACCTTGTATTGCAGTTTCTCATTGTGGGGGTCCCCCCACGAGTGTGGCCCCCCAGCCACAATATCAAAGCCTTAGGGCTTGATTCTACTGACGATGTACATAATTTTATTGTTTTTTATTTCCCATTTTACAGTCTCATTTTAACTTACTTTGTGGAACAATATAAGGCTTTGATTTAAAGTTCAGCCGATCCACCCTATTGCAAGTGCCATAGACAATAAAGCATTTGTAATGTTTGTGATAGAGTAACCCATCTGCCAAACTCTAAATCCAATGCTTAGAATCTTAATACTGAGAATAGCTCTTGGATGACCATGAGGGAAAAATAGGATAACGATTTAGGAGTTGTAAAGGATACAGCGTGGTTCAAATCTATCCACATTACCTAATTTGAACTTGAATCTTCCTGTTTCAACTCCATCATTTTCCCATATTTCTAAGGTTTCTCATTCTAACTTTATACCAAACCGCTGAACCTTCCTTTCTGAAGCAATGATCTTGATTCAGCGTGTCCTCCGTTCTCCACTAAGGGCCATATTAATGACCTCATTTGCATTATGCTTGCACCACGCAACGAGGTACATGCACAATGCAACTGAAAAAGGAGATTTATGAAGCCACACAAGGCCACTTTATGTGGCCTTGAGTGGCTTCAAAAATTTTGAGTAAAGCAACGCAGCACAAATCTCTGCACTTGGGAGACGTTACATGGGCGTTACATGGGTTTTCCCACACAACTCCGATGGTTTTTGACACAGTCCCAGATTTGCCAGAACTGGAAAACCTGGGAATGCAGCAATAAGATACTCCTTCCCATTAGAGGCGTAACGAGGAAAAGTGTCTTTATTTCTCCTTGTTTCTTCTTATTTGTATGTGTGCTGCATTCTGCAGCACACATAGAAAGAGGGATATGCCTCACAGGAATGTTTTTGTGCACAGAAACAATCCTGCATGGAACACAGGCATCCTTGCACCTTGGTGCAAGGGTGCCGGCATTGGCACTAGGCAGCCAAAATGGCACCTGCACAGGCGAAAGGGCCAGAATGTGCTGCATTATTTTAAATACGGCACATTCCTGCCCTTTCCCTGTCACGCAGCGCAGTGCAGCTAGGTGAATTGGTGCGCTGCATGCCTTTTTCGGACATATGCCCCTTAATGTACTCCAGAAAATGCCTTTACGTTCATCTAAAACTCTAGACACTGTAACAGCTGTCCTAAAAAACATTATTTGCACTTATGGCCCCTCAGAAAAAGAGAGGTATGTCTACCTCAACCCAATTCTCAGTAGCAAAGAGTGAGGCAGGATCACACACTACTCATAGGCTCATCCAAGTGTGGTGTTCGTCTCCGCTCCTCGCGGCAGGTTCACCTCAATTACATCCCAAGGCTGTGCCACTTCTGAATGTTCACACTTCTCCAAAATCGGTATAAGACAATACACAAGAAGAATTTTAAAATAAAATGTCAGACTGAAACTGACATATAAGAACTATTGAATACACTAAAGAGGGACTCTGCAAAGGGCAAAGAGTGAGGTCTCCCAATCTTTAACAAAGGGAATAAAAAAAAGACAATCAATAAATAAAGCACTTCTGTGGCCAAGAATACAATGGAAGAAACCCAGATGAATTTCCAAGAAACAGCCTTTACTTTACAAAATGCACTCAATGCCAAATACAAATGCTAGCTGGCACAACAATTTAGACACAGAATCTCTAGCAATTGCCTATTGCACATAAAATTAATCTGAGCTCCCAGGACGTGCCCATCACATTATGTTGGCTAAGCTTCCCTTACAACTGGGTGTCCTTGTATTCATCAGTGATTTTGCTCAGAAGTGAAATAACACTCCTACCTTCTACATTATAGGACTTGTTTGTCAATCCATGATACAGGCTCAACAAGGAGGAGTATAAGGCATTCAGAGGCAACACGTTCTACATACCTTGACTTTATAAACCCCTTTCTTTAGCCAAAGAAGTCCATAAATCATACTTGTCTGCTTGATTTTGTGTATGCTATCATCACACTCTGATTATTAAACACCAAAGACATTTTAAATGTAGCTTTTCCAAAATATACAAGGGTTATCAATTCTTCATAAGCAGCAGTGAATATGATTCTCTTTGCACTTGATTTTTTTTCAAATGATAGAAATACATCTAGTGCCCTCTCCAATTGATACTACTGAGCCCTCTATCATAGAGGTTGACAGAGAACCCAAAAATACGCCAGGACGCTTAAGGGCAAATGGAAATCCTGGTCATGTCCCTTTCTGCCCTTCCTCTCAGCTAGCTATTCAGTTTTCAGAGCCAGGCTGAATAGTTCATGATGCTCCAAAGAACAAAGATCAAAAGTATATTAGCTGCCAACGAGTATCATGGGATTGGCTTCCAGGAATATGGACTGTAACAGTGCTGCTGCAATTACCATCACCAAGAATGTGGTCATTCTTCATTTTGGGTTGTAGCAATTAACAGAAAAATAGTAGTATGGGATACTTAGCAACAGTCAATAATATGCCTTCAGGAAATATGGCCACTTCAACATTGGTTCCATCCCAACTGTTATATTATTAAAAAGCCTATATTCTGCTTTCAATGAGATGTCTTTTAGTTCTGCAAAATATAAAATTTGCATGGAATTACCAATTCTTCTTAACAAACTCAAGCCATTTATTATACATTTAGGGCCAGATGTCGCAATTTGTGACCCCATTGGGAATGGCTAGCACTCCTAGGGATGGTGGCCTGCTGGGGTCAGCCGACCACCATGTCTGGGACTGCTTTTTCAATAAAGCTGTTTTTTTTAAATGCAGCCCGTTTTCCTTAAAGAAAAACGGGCTGCATTTAAAAAACGAAAAATGAAACTTTTCAGTTTCATTTTTTAAGGGCAGGCAATGATCCCTGGGACCACTGCCTGCTCTTAAAAAATATTTGCGCACCCATTCACAAAGAGTAAGGGGTCCCCTGGGAACCCCTTCCTGTTTGCGAAAGGTTTACCACCTACTTGAAGTAGGTGGTAAACTGCGAGTTTTTTGCGACCGCAAATGCGGTCGCAAAACACTCATGCATGGCATTTGCACTCGCTATTAGGAAGGGATGCCCTTGGCATGCTTCTTCCTAATAGTGAGTCGCTAACCATATCTTGTGAGACACTAATGGGTTAGTGACTCGCAAAATAGGGTTAGTACATTGGCCAGGCGCAAAAACGGTTCTACATCTGGCCCTAGATTACTAATTTCCCCACCAGCCAACATGACAAAATAAAATTTCATGCTGTGTAATACATATATATTCCTCTTGGCTAAAATCTTGAGGAAATTGAGGATTTACAATTAAAGGGCACAAGTTAATCGCTGGAGACTTTAGTGCCAAATGTCATCTTCCTTGCGTAAATTAAAGGAAGAAGCAGATTGGCTGAGTTCTTGGTGAATGCCTGAACAGGAAATGACAATCTCAAAATCTGATAAATGTGGGAAATGCTTACTGGGTAATGTATTAGACTTAGGGTGTCTTAGGGTAAATTAGAGGACAAAAACTATAGCCAAGCAGTCTCAACATATAAAACTCTAAAAGGGGATCATCTAGTTGCCTCTCTGGAGTTTATTTCTATTTATTATTGAGATGCGACAAGTGCTTTTGGACATAAGCTATCATAATATATTGATTTTATTATTGTGTGCTAGTATAAAAATGCACCAGTCTGAATCGTATCTCAAGGAGGACATTTTTACATCAAAAAGCAATTTAAAACCTTTTAGTTGGAAAAGAGGATCAAACACTTATACTTGGATCTAATTGTTACAATGACATGTACGGATCAGTTCCTGGAAGCAGAGTTGTAAGAAAATGGATGATCAGTTAGGAAGGATGCGAGTCCTTCTCAAGTAAAAAGTCTGAAATCTTGTCAGCTCCAACAAGTTCAATACATAATACTGTCCTCTTGCCCTCTTGGAAAAGGGTATAAAGTATTTGGCAGTACCAAAACTGTTAAAAAGCCAAAACGCAACACCACATAAATCCAAAACCATTTTCGGGGAAGCATTACACCAAAATAACTAAAATCTAAGAAAGGAACCAGAGATGTATATTTTTTTAATTTTGTGGCAAAACACACCAAGAAAAAGTAAAGTGCCAATCAGAAGTCACTTTATGTGGTTGACCGGGAGCTAGGTATGTTTTCATGATGACCACAATGGAGCAGGTGTCAGATACCCCAAGCTGGTCAATACGGTCAAAGATTTTGGGTTAGAGCCAAATCTTGAGTTTGGCAGATGGTATTCCGTCCATTAGGGTTGGCCAGGGTATTAAATCTGCCACCCTGCCAGACAATTGCCTGTCACATTCAACAATAACCACTGGCCTAGCTATGACCTTGGAATATTCACAGCAACTGGGGTCATGATGCTTTCTGTCAAGGTGCAACACTTTGACAAATGTTTTGCTTTTCTTATTGAAACCAAAAAAGTAATGCCCATCACACCCTGGGTGCCATTTGTTTCTGTTTTTCCTTCACCACTAGAATTTACCTGGCAGTGACAGACAGTGAAAAATAACAGGACATCACAAAGTATACCCTAAATAGGGCAGGCAGTGTAATGTCTGTCCTCTGATGGATTCTACTTCCTTGGGCCAACAGAGAAAGCTTTCTGTTCACTGAACCGAATGAGGCTGTGTTGACAGAAAGCTGACACTCCTCTCAATCCTAAACAGGGCAGGTAGAATGCCACTTTGGGGGACAGGGTACTCAGTGACGTTTGCAACAGAGTGCCCTGCCTGTCTACATAACCCCCTTATTCTTTTTAATGGACCTAAAATGCCTCCAACAAGGCAAGCCTGAAACTGTATCCAATAAAGTCCTTTTGAATTTGTACTCCTTTGCAGTGAGATTCTGCTGAAGCTCCAGGGTTCTTCGAAGTCTAATAACTCACAACTTTTTAGTCTAGCTTGGTGTCTTCTAAGGCTCGTAGGACCACAAGGGCAGCACTTAGGGGTTGGGACTCACTGCAGCAGAGGCCACTAGCAGGGTTCAGTCCAGGTCCACTAGCTACTTATCAGCTGGAGTACCCCAGGAAAAGGCCTCTTGCAGCCTGATGTGTCCCTGTAGCCACAGAAAAGTTCAGCCAACTAACCCCCTGAGTCCACTTCTCAGCCCTGGGTACAAATTGGAGTAGGTCTAGCCCCTCAGGCATCCACACAGGTCACAGGCAGCATAGCTAGTTTTATTCTTATCTTCCATAGGCTCAGAAAGTGTTCTTATGGAACGTGGGCAAGGTGCATGTTTTGTAGGATTTACTAGCCAGTGAGTGGTGGTGACTCTTGGACACTTCCTAACCAATGAAAAAACGTTCCCAGGGGCAACCTTCCCACTTTTGCATCACATTTTGTTTGACTTACTGCAAACTATCCCACAATGCACTATATAAGGTTAAATCCATCGCAGCAGCACCCTTCTGCCCTTGGACGTTTATGATGTCCCAGGCAGTGGTGTGTTCAGGGTAAAAAGCAGTTCCCTCCTCAATCCCACCAAACTGGTTATGGGACCAGCTTCCTCTATCACTGCTGGCAACAGCGGGCCCATGGAACTAAGCTTCACTTCCCCAGGCCTCCCATTACACTTAATTGTGAATGGGCAGACCTCACCATGATCCTTTTCAAGTTAATGAGTCCCTCAATGCCCCCTAATTTACCTACGTACTCTTATTTTAGAGAAAGTAAGTAATAATTGTTATCCAGTGGCTTCCTCAGACCCCTGGATCTCAGTGCCACTGCACCTGCTTCATTAATGATAGCTACATTCTTGAAAAGTGGGATGTCTCCTCTGCCCTTTGTCACAAACATAGGTTCCACTCCTGCCCCATCCACCTAACATCTCACTGGCGCTCAAGTAAGGTGTCTCCTCTGCTTCAATTTTCCTGACCCTATGCCATTGCTCTACGCCCCAAAGCAACACTGGCACAGCAAGTGTACACTGAGCCCTAATGCAAAAAAGGAAAGACAATAAAAGAGTTATACTTGGGGTTCAGTTGGCTCTTCATAGTGCTCCACCCTGGTGCCACTGCACCTGCAGCACCAATGAGACCTACAGCTCTGCGGAGCAGGCTGTCTGCTCTGCCCGTTCCACTGGGCCATCACTCCTAGGCATGCGGCACAAAGCAGTCGTTCTGCACCCTTGTATAAAAAGGGATAAAGTCACAAATCTTGCCCACTTTTGCTTGAGCCCTGTTCCATGCGCAGCAAGCATATCATGGCTCATATTACTAGCAAACGGCCTCCCTCTTTCCTTTTTCATAATAAGGCGACAATAAATGGAGTGCAGCGGCTGCTCATACTCTTGGTCCCAGTGCCACAGCACCAGCTGCACTAATTTTAAAAAAACAAAGTGCCTCCTGTTCCCCGAGGGCACCTCTCACGGGAAGCTACCTCTGTCCATTTGTAAATTGAAAAAATAGGCCCCACAGCTCTTTGACAGTATCTATGAATCTGGCTCTGTTCCTCTTTTGCCTCGGCCATTACTCTTGGGCCCCAAGTGTCAAGAGGATCCAGGTACCTGAATGCAAACCTGCTGGCCTCCTCACTGCCAAGGCTTGGACTCACCCATTTACAAAAACCAAGCCAGCAGCACCTGAAGGGTTAAGGCTGACCTTGAGATGCCTCTAGCCTAAAAGTGCAAGGGGGTGGGAACGGGGTACTCTGGTGCTGTGAAGCCCAGGGAGGCGCAGAAACCTAAAGAAGAAACAAGCCATCTCTCCAGGGTGCCTGCTACCTGAAAGAAAAGTAAATGTGTGCAATTGGTTAAGCACGGAATGTAAAGGCTGCTTGGGAGCTAGTACAGGCTTTAACTGATGGAGTCACTTTAAGCTCCACCATGACTAAGATTTATTCTTCTTGAGAGGTAACAGAAGGGTGTTGCCAGCTGAGTTCTGTAGTGTGTTCTTTAAAAATAACACTTATAAAAATATTTGTGGGTGTAGACTGATTTCTTATTATTAAAATATGTAGATATGAATAATGATTTGTATATGCACAGTGCTTTTTGTCACAGGCTGGGAACTTGTAGCACTATAAATACACAAGTACTATGGCCCACTGTACCATCCAGTTATCAGTTCTGTGACTCTCCACTGAGTCAACTGAGGTTTCATAGCGCAAAAAAATACATTTCTCACTGGTGTAACAACTTTTTTTTTATTTAAGGTGTGTGCACGATTGTTCATATGCAGTTACCGGAAGGTGAAAGAAATAAGAAAACAGTTGCAGAATATTTTTGCCTTTTTAGCCAGGTCTTTCACCCCGCCACCTCATTCACTGGCCCTGCCCCAGGACCGGGGCGCTCTAGATTACAGTTCCCAAACATTTTTTAAAGCACTCCAACATCTGCATGTAAATGAAGGCAGAATGGGAACGCGCTGAATACACAAGGTGGCGCTTCCAGGCCAACTTCAAGTGCTGGCAGAGGGACCTGCACCCCACTGAGAATGCAGCCATGGCCCCCCTAACCTCCCTCCCCCCACCTCGTGGTAAGACCCACGGTTTGAAGACCCCTGGTCTAGATTAAAAAAAGATGTCTGTGATCTCCTGAAGTCTATGTAGCCATAAGAAGATGGGTACGTGAAATACTTACGTATGTATGTATGTATTTACGTATGTACGTGAGATATTTATCTTACACTTTCTCAAAGTTAAGTAAAGAAAAATTCTGGTCTGATAACTGTAGGAATGACACCTTGTTGAAAGATTTTACTTTCGCCTTTAATTAAGATTAAATCCCAACACAAATTCTACCTCCCTGTCCAAACACTCACTTGCAAGATTAATTAACTGAAAGATTAACTTTTTTAGGTCTCGCCTGAGCCAGCGCATGCGTTGCTCTGCGAGACATTTAGTAAGTGGGGTTTTAAAAGTGCTACCACGCACTTTTGCTGGCCTAGCGCTTGCGGTTACGTGCGCGTGCACGCGCACAGCCGCCAGCTTACAGCGCCAGAGGCGCCATCTGGAGCGCGATCACTTTCACTTTTGTCAAATTGTAGTCCTATTTCTATGCGCACGGTATGACCCAGGTCGAACGGATAGAACTACTGTAAGAATAGCTTTCACTATGTCTACGACACGGACGGCATCGCTATTACTTCTCTTTTGTTACCCCATTCACGGAGAAACGTAGTCTCTAGTTCTCCACCAAAACTCAGTTTTAGACTCCTTATACCACATCAATACAATGTATGTACACACTCCTATGGTCACTCTGAGCATGGCGGTTGTGTACCAAACAATAACGTCTGACCGGAACATTTCCGGTGGGGGGGAGTTACAGACGTTCTGGCTGCCTTATCGTTCTTCATATTCGACCCTCCTGGAACCTCTGATCACCAGTTTACAAGTTTCCGGCCGGACCAATTTGGAGTTGGAGGGGAACCTGGGCTTATAGAATAGCATCCGATGTGTACTTTACTGTGCGGACGGACTTCCAAACCCGGCTTTCCCACTTGATACCCTAATCTAACTGGAAATGTGTCTTTGTTTCCTTATTCGTCAAAATGTCGCATGCTTGGAAACAGTCGAGCACCAGAACTAAGCACCGTACAAAAAAAATTGAAAAGTTGATATTTGTACGCAATTGAGTACCCTCCTTCTCAGCCTATTTCCGCGTATCCGGCCCTATGAAATGTCTCCTAAGTCTCTATATTTTGTATGCCTTTTATAACCCCCTTATAGGGTGGTCGTTTGCTCCTGTTCATCGTACATCGCTTCCCTATATCAAAAACCCTTTTGTGACCACTAATTTATGTGATATGTTCAACCTATTTAGAGTGCTCCATAACAACCTATATTTAACCACTGAGTGCTCATTGCGCTGAAGTTTCTTGGTGTGTGCGCCCTCCTGTCTCAATTCGAGATGTCCACCCTCTGTGACTCCTCTGCTTCGGTCCTCATGCAGCAACCGCCGACCGCACCGGTACATGGCGCAAGCATCCCACTAAGGTATGACTGGTAGCAACAAACCTGCTCCCTTTGTAGATGGCCCCAGTGATAAGTAAATACGTTCCTGTGCCGTTTTTAAACAGTGACAGCTACCAGACAATGACAGTACATAAGTAAGGCTCCTGTTTCTCTTCTCGATAGAGAACTGCCTTTATTGCATTGAAGTTTTATCTATATAGCTCTTCAAAACCCTAACAACGGGCATTTGCAGAGTGATAACATGCTACTTCTGGGGAGTATTGGGTGGAAAGCGTGCTCTTCTTGTGACTTGTGTTTGTATTGTTTCAGTGTCTTACGTGTTTCGTTATCGTATGCCTGTGCCTTGGTGTATAGTGAGGAGAAAAGGAGCGAGACATAGTACGTATAGGCTTGTGAGAGTTGGGATGCGAATGGAGATAAATTCGAGAATGTTGTGTGGCCGGCGTCGGAAGTATTTTGTATGTGTATACCAAAGGGCCTGCTTCCAGGCTGCGCTGGTAAGCATATAGCTGCGAGTAAGCTTGGAGTGGAGTAGTGAGATATGGGTGTACAAATGGTGGGGCCCACTAGCCTTATGGTAAATCGTGCCAGTGTTACTTGGGCATGATCCCAAGTCTTGTGTCTTCCTCTGCCAACGCTTTCAATAACAGTAAGTAGTTCTGTTCTCTCCCCATTGACTATCTTGGGAAGAGCCAACACTTCACTGTCTTGTGTCGATTATACTACCCATTCTTCACTGATGTAAATTGCCATGCTGGGTTTAAACAGGACAGAAGTCTTCCAGCAGTGATTCTCCCCTTTCATTTAATACAGCCATAGCCGTTGTCACAGGCAGCCCAGGAGCTATACCCAGATGACAGCTCAATGCGGTCATAGCGCCTGAGAATCTGACCTGTGTCGACCTGAGCCTTCTCTCGCATTCAGGGGTGGATTACGCCGAATATTTTCTGTCCCATTTTATTTTCATTCTTCCCCTTTTCTCTCCCTCTCATCTGTCCCCTTCACCAATTTAGCTCCCTCCTGATTTCTTTACATGCACCTGTCTTTTGTTATCTCTGTCTCTTGTTATCTCTGTCTCTTTGCTCCTCTCACTTTTCTTCTCTCCTCGATTTTTACCATTCCTCCCCTCTTTCAATAATGTCTCCATTGTCTCTTAACTCACGCCTCCCGACCCCTTACCGACCCCACTTCCTTCATCTCCCGCTTTACCTGACCCTTTTCACTCCTCCACATTTTGTAACATTCCCTCCTCAATCTTTGCCTTTATTTGTGTCTTTCCTTGAGTCCCCCACCCACACTCTTTTGCCTCCTCACTCAGCTTCTCAGCTCTTTTCCATATCTCTGTACCCTCCTCTATACCCCCCTCTCTTCTTTAGCTCTCTGTGGTTCTCCCTCCACCACCTATTCTGTTACCACCTCCTTTGTATTTATTCCAACTTATTTATTTCTCGCTCTCTAGCCTTCTCTGCCTTTGTGCCCTATAAGTATTTAGTTTTGCAGCACAATATCCTTGGTGCAACAACATCAACTGTTGCATGGCTAAACACTTATAAGGTACAATGTTTAGCCATGCAACAGCTGATGTTGTTGCACCAAGGATATTGTGCTGCAAAACTAAATACTTATAAGGTCCCAAAAGCGAGACCTATTGGCTATGCCAATGCTTGTTTGTATGTATGTCATGGAGGTTTTTATGTTAGGAACATTTTGATTTTTAAAATAAAACTGAATTAAAAAAAAATTCTCTTCTTCAGATGGAGTTGTTATCAGTTTCATTACTGGTGACAAGAGAGACAGGCAGGAAACAGAGTTTTAGGGATTGATAGAAACCAGGCAAGGGAAGCTCCAACCAGCGACCATTTGGAAGAGCTGCTGCTGTGTAACAGGCACTGATTTTGCCACCTCTAAGGCAAAGGGTTGCAAAAGCAGTGACAGGGGTAGCGAGGGGTAAGCCAGGAGTTGCAGCTGCGACCCCTGGATGACATCTATGAAGTTCACCATGTGAGACTGACTATTTAAGCTTTGTTTTGTTTGAAATGGTTTAAATTAAGTAGATTTTACATTCTCATTATTCACTTTGAATGTTATCGCTCTATAAAGTATAGCTTTATCGAGGTTGGATAGTTATGCATGTGTATTTTTCTCCTCCCAAATTTCATTAACACAGGTTATGCATAGGTACAGATACAGACCTAACTGAGCGTTCACCCAGAGTAGTGAAGGGACTAATGCATTCATCCTGCTCAATATAAGGACTTGGGGAGGTATTGGAGGAAATGGCATGGGATAGCGATAGTGACACCAGAGCTTTATGTGACAACGCGTTTCTTTGATTTTATATAGATCAGGTGTCCCCAAGCTACCGGTAGCGCACAAGAATTGCAATAAATGAGTGTTGCATTTTCCTTTTAAAGTTAAGGAAAGGCTGCGTTTATTTTACATTTTTATCCACCTGCAGATAGCTGGGCCTGACAATGAGCAGTGCTCAGTCAGATTTATGACCCAGGTGGGTTACAGAGTTTCAGAACTGAAGCACTGAGGTATTTAACTCTTAACTAAAAGTCGTTTTCAACTCAATAGTGGAGCATGAGAACAAAATGATGTTTCTGAATGCTTTTAAATGAGAGAAAATTAAATTGGAGAGTTAACTTGATGATTAAGTTAACTCTTCATTTTAATGTTCTCCCTTTACAAAGTGTGGCATTTACAAACAACAGGCATCTTGCTCCCAGTGGCTAGTAGGCAGTGCCATATTTATAACGGAAAAATACAGTCATTTTCTTTTAAATGGGAGAATTTTAAAATTAAGAAAAATGTTTCCATAAAACTTTGCCTTAATGTTTTTCTCACCTTTATATTAAGCCAATTAAGTCCTAATGTTTTATGAAGTATGATGTTTCACTTTAAATTTCTCATATTTAAACAAATGACCGTATTTTAATGTTATAAATATGGCACAGGGCGTAGGCAAGATGCTGGACTGGCAGGACGTGTCTCCGGGTCCCTCTGTGTCTGCCGCCCATTAGGTCCTGCCGTTCACCCTTCCCTCAACACAGCGGGCGGCCTGAAGTGTCCACTAACAATGAGGGGACTGCTGAGCATCCATCGATACCCTCAAACTGCAGCACAGTTCTCTGCAACATTCCCTGAGCCCCCAACGTTGAAGATGCGGGTGGCCCAGCACGAATGAATGGAGATGCCCACAATGCAGCGACACTAAGCGTGAAAGCACTGCAGTGAATTACGCACATACTTTGGCCCTAGACAGCAGATGCCTGCCACAACACTGCAGCTGCCTTCCACATATGCCCCGGGAAGCTGGAGGCCTCTCTGATGCGGCCAGCCCCCAGGATTCACGGGCCGAGAAGGGCCCTGGCCCTGCGGCCAGATGGTGGCGATGTGGGGGAGATACGGTATGCGGCACATGCAGCCCTTGAAATGAGCATAACCGGGTGTAGGCGACCAGGAGATGAGTGATGGTCCCCGTAGTTACAGGAACAGCCCTGGGCCTGATACATGCAAATAAGAGCTCCGCAGCACCACACCCCCAGAGACACTCTGCCTGCATCTGCACTTCTGGCACTATGCAGCACTGGGGCCCCGCTCGCCTCCTTGCAGACAGCTAGGACCCGGTGGAGGCTACACAACCTCCTAGGACCCCTGCTGCTTTCCGGAAAGGGTCCTCAGAAGCCTACACAGAGAGACTGGGCCTGGGAGCCCGCCCATCAAAGCTCTTCTGAAGACAAGGTGTGTGCCTGGAGGCCCCGAGGACACAACCAGTTTGAGAGGGGGGATTCGGACGGGGCCCGGCTTACAAACCACCTAGGATCATCTGGGCCACTGAGGCCATGGTGAGACAGCCGCGGAGAGGGTGGAGGAAGAGGCTGAGGCCTTGCCCCGGCAGAGCTGGTTGGTGATTCCCGAGGGACCCTTTGTGTCTCAAAGGAGCTCCTCATGCTAGCCACCTGGCCACCTGGAGGACTAAGAGCTGTGAGGTGAGAGTCACACCTCAGAAAGAAGACAGAAAGTTTCCATGATCCAAGTAACCACAGAGCGGGTGTGCACAAGCAAGTGCAACCATCGCAGCAAGACCCCTGCGGAAACTACGACTATTCCTGACGAGGCCCCGGTGGGAGGGTGCAAGGCATACAGCCGGGGTCCAGACAAAATTCTCTCCCCGGGGAGGCTGCTGCTCATGGACACTGACCTAAGCCATGTAATGGTTCCCATGGTCACAGTCTACAATTAAGGCCTTCCTGCCCAGCTGGACTTCCTGCAATACCCTCGCGATTATTTAAATCATAACACACCTCTTGGGGACCGTGAGTAAACATGGCGGCGTCACAAGCAAAGAGGACGCGCACCCTGAAAGACATGTTAACGAAACCCGCTGGGACTCAAGCAGGAGACAGACCGCTGACCCCAGCCCAGGAGCACATCTCCAATGTTGAGGATGCTGAAGCTCCAGCAGCGCTCGCCTTTCTAGAAGCATTGTCTGTCTCCCTCAGGGATGATCTCCAGATGGTCAAAAAGGAACTATCTCAGGACCTGAAAGAGATCCAACTAGACCTTGTGGTAGTGGGGAACAGAGTCTACTCATTGGAGGATCATGTATCCAGTCGTGATGAAGAGGTTGAACAATTACAGTAAGAGGTTATTGGCTTAGGGAGCAGCACATTGAATTGCAAGCACATCAGAGGAACTGGAAACCATGTCAGACCATGTGGCAGTGTACTCTAGCTCTCCCCCCCATGCGGCACACCTTCCGGACATGGAGACTGGCAGAGACTTTACTACATAGGACAGAGGTAGTGACAAAGCTCACCCAAGTGATAACAGATTACTTAGCTATCAACAATACTGCCGGAATCTTGGTCACCACCATCTGGTAAGCATTGGAAGCAGTCATTAGGGAGGTACTGATAGCCATATTGTAGTAAGGACTCCCTTAATACGTACATACATTGTTAAGTTAGCATAACCACGTTAGATGTTAGAAAGCCATCTTGCTGCTTTTGCGCACAACACTGCGTTCACATGTTATTGCTTAAACAAACTGCTGACTCGAGCTTTGCCTCACACGAGAGCAATCTGTTGTTACCATCCAGAGCTCTGCGCAGCGACCTTGGTCTGTACATGATGTGACAAACAGTCTGGGTTGTTAGACAATGCATGTTTTCCACTCTAGGTTGATCGACCCACTATTTAGCCATAACACACAGGCAGCTGCAAAATACCTGAAAGTTGGTGCTTTTAATATGGCAGCCCTCATGTTTAGTATTCAGACCGAAGACGAGCCTTCCTGCGAGAAGACTTCTGATGCTCCTGTGATGTGATTTCACTAAGCTGATCTTTGAGGTATGGGGTCCCCTATTCAAGCCTAAGAGACCTTCTATTAGCATAATAATAATATTAGCTTCTTAGTAAAGGGAAGGTGGTAGTATCCACTGTCATTATAACATGGCCACCCCTTTTATATTCTATGGTATTGTAACGATGCTGATGGTTTTGATTTTAATCATTTGTCTGCTTGTATTAGCCAAAGTACTGCATCTTAGGACCCGTGGTCTATAAAAATAAACTCTTTTTATTTTCACCGTGTCTCTGTTGATTCTTGTTGTGGACTGATGTGAGAATAATATACGAACGGGTATTTCCGATTCCCACCATTTCTGAGAGTATACTGAGTCGCTTGTTCTGGGTTGTCTTTTCATTGGGATCGCCGAGCTAAACCTCGGATAACGAATGGGACACTTATGCTAGCCGGTTCTGGGTTCTGAGGTGAGTTTCTGGTACACCACAATTCACTGAGGTCCTGGGGTTCTACGCATAGTTCTGTATATAAGCAGAATCCCTGCAACAATATCAGCAGCAGATAACAAACTCAGTTGAGACAAGAGTAAACACCCGCTCGAAGAATACCATTGTGTCATATACACTGACGGCTCGGCGCAGCCCGCGATTGGATCAAAGCACGCTTATTCTGCGGCTTGCGCAATTGTCGTAGGTACATTCGTAAATGGTGAATTCCAATCTGATGCAGTGCATACGCAGTCATTGGGTGATTGTACCGCGCAATTGGCGGAGCTTCGGGCTCTGGTGCTTGCACTGGAGTTTGCTGATCCCCGTGTCACGACTTTAATAGTTAGTGACTCTTTTTATTGTGTCCAGTCATACAATGACAACTTACACTTCTGGTCTCAAAATGATTATCGAGACACCAAAGGTAGCACAATTAAGCATAAATTGCTTTGGGTTCGAGTGGCAGACTTTAAAGAACGTCTCCCTCTCGTGAATGTTATTCACACTCTTGGTCACCAACGACTTGGTGTCCATGCCGTCGGTAACAGCTTGGCTGACGAGGCGGCAAAAACCGCAGTGGCTACATACTTAGTGGCAGCAGTTACAAGATCCAAAAGTAAGATTGATGATGACATCTTGGCAGCTATTGCTGCTACAGAGAAGGGAAGTGATTACCCGAAGGGTTTTCCTTCTCGTTATTTTTATCAAGTCCTGATAACGTCCCGTTAGTGAGGATTAACGACGTTGGTGACAGAATTATTCCCACCGCGGACTGCAGACCAGCACTGATTCTAGCTGCACATGAGGGGTTGGCGTCAGCCCACGCCGGTGTGTCCGTTACTATCTCTCTGTTACAACAACGTTACTGGTGGTTTGGTTTATATAAACAAGCGCGCGCGTATGTTCTTGATTGTGACATTTGCCAACAGATTAAACCTTCTACTGTTGCGCGCCAACCACAAACACAGTTGTATATATCTAATAAGCCATTTGGTTGTGTTTATTTAGATCACTGCGGTCCTTTTTCTTCTGATACTGCGTACAAGTATATCTTGGTTGCAGTGGATTCGTGCACACGTTTTCTCTGGGTATGGCCACAAAGGAGTGCTGATTCACGGACTGTCATCAGGGATTTGCGTGTCTTTGTGGGAACTTTTGCGTGTGGTACCTTCCATTCTGATCAGGGCCCTGCGTTCGCCTCTAAGGCTTACAAGGAGGCTATGAGAAATTTGGGGGTCCTAGTCAAATTTTCGTCCCCCTACCGACCTGAGGGTAATAGTGTGGTGGAGCGAATGAACCGTGACTTGAAGCAATCATTGACAGCACGTGTTTTAGGCACAGGCCGGAACTGGCTAGCCCATTTGTATAACGTCCAACGTGCACTTAATAATCTCCCTAGAAGGTCTCTGGGTGGGCGGACCCCGTACATGATGCTCTTCGGAATCAGAATGTTTGTTCCAGACCTTGATGGTCTAGACATGGCGGCGTCGACCGCACCCTTTGACGTAGATGATC
This sequence comes from Triturus cristatus, assembly GCF_964204655.1. NCBI lineage: Eukaryota > Metazoa > Chordata > Amphibia > Caudata > Salamandridae > Triturus > Triturus cristatus. The sequence goes on along the minus strand of NC_140592.1, from coordinate 1,158,547,071 downwards.
ACTGTGCTGTTTTGCAGACTCTACAAGAAGCCAGAGACTCTCTTTCGAAAGAACACTTGCCCTCCACATCTGAAGCTGAGGTTCAGATTCCGGCAGTCGGCTGGCTACCCCGAGTTGGAGACCTGGTCCGTGAGAAGGTGGAGAACAAGAAGGAGTTCGGCCCCTCTTATCGTGCACCGGTTCCAGTGCTTGGAGTGCAGGGTACAAGAACAGTCATTTTACCTCCACTTCCTGGTCGAAAAGAAAACAGGTACATCTCTATTGACAATGTCAAACTTTAGCGAGTGGCCGATACTTCTTAGTCTGACTCCAGCAGTTTCATGCCGGACGATGCAAAGAAATTCAACGTTGGTTCCTGCTTCTAACACCTTGTCTGATGTTGCCATCGAGATGCAGTCAGTTACTGATCCCCTGTTAATACCACCGGCTGGTGGTCTGCCCGATGAGACTGAGTATGCTTATCCTACAAATCATCACTCGCCTGTTTTACAATCTACGGCGCTGGACCAGTCCAGTTTCTCCTTTGACACTAATTCATTGCCCTCCACCCCACCTTCGAACATTGCTGTTTTTGCTAGTTGGTTTAAAAGACATTTTTTGGTTGCCCCTTGGACATACATCTGGCTAATGCTTTTCAGTATTTTTTTGTTTATGTCCATTGGATTTGTAATAGTGTTTTTCCGTCTGGTGGATGGTCACTATCTCAAAGAGAGATCAACAATTAGACTTATCAATGGAACTTTGGCCCCCCACTCCTCATCCCACATCATGAAAAGAGACCAGACTTTTGTGAATATTACTGCCTGGCCAGTTTTGGATGGAATCGCGTGGGATGCTGTTAAATTCCAAATTCATGGACCCACAGAGGTCATTAATGTACCTAATGTATTTCGTGTTTCTATGGGTGATGTGGTTAAGCAGAACATACGTTCTGATGATTGGGATGTTCACGCCATTGAAGCACTGTTTTCGGATTTGAAATATTATGCCGCTTTTGATGCTGAAGATTTGTATGAAAATGTGGCTAATTATGCGGAACAGTATTGTTTTCAGCATTATGGCAATCACTTCCTGCATAAAGCGAATACATTTAGAAATTTTGTAAATTTTACCCAATGGGAACACTGTCCTACCCCCTCTTTTGGCAGTTCACATACATTAGTTGATAAGTATACTTATTTTACTGATTTCAGTGTTTCAGACCCGGCATCCTTTTATTTTAAAGTTAAGCCTGAGTCTGCCTCAAAGGTTAGACTGACACACACCAAATTGCTTTATTCTAAGTCCTTTATGGATGAGTTGTCAATCAAAGGTTATGATCTATGGAAGGCTACTATTGATCTTAAGTCGGTTTGGGGTTCCAAACCGTGGCAGGTTCAGGGAACTGAAGCTTTACACCGTGCCTGTCTAGTACCAAATCATATGTTGTTTTTAAATTCATCTATCTTCCAAACCACCTGTTTCGGATTGGCCACTTCTAAAAAACTAAATTCGCCTTCTGTGCCGGATCTGGGCGCTTACCCCAGTTGGGATAACCACACAGATCTGTCCCTTCCTGCTTTGCAGTCATTAGTTTCTAATACATCTTTCAATATTTCGAAATTTAGTAGTGAAGGATGGTTGATTTGGCAAAGCAGTTCTGATACCTGTCAACGTCGTTTTCTAGGGCTGAAACCAGGGTATACTCAGGAACGCGTAGACCCTCGGTTTGAGTCGTCACATACAGTAACTACATACTCTGTAGGGAAATTATGTCAGTCCTGGCTGCGACATTCCACCTTGGCATCTGTCAAAGTTCATTTATCAAAATTACATGACAAAATAGATTTGAATGATTTTGTTAAAGGTCCTGTGGGTGGCAGATCCAAAAGATGGGCGTATGCTATTTACAACGAAGTATGGAAATTGTCGCAAATTGAGGCAGCTTCACGATTGAGAGCTATTGATCAGGCTAATATGGAAAAAGTATTAGCAGTTATTGATAACAGCATTAGCACTCTTTCTTCTCGAATTTATACATTAGATAATATTGTTTCTTCAATTGTTGATATTGTGCATGATGATATGTCTGTATTGTATCATGGTCAAAACCAGTTGCGTTCTGTTATGCAGTTTGCATGGACATTACAAACATTGAAGGCAGGGAAGGTCCCTTGGGACTATCTGAATACGACATCATTATTTCTTCCCTTTAACCTTACTGACAAACAGCAGTTCATGTCCATGAAAGATGCTTCATATTCCTTGTTACATATTGAAAAGTTGGAACCGTTACCTTTCTCTGTGGCGGAATTGGATTCGGCAGTGTGGTTATTACATGGGTTGATAACTCTACCGTTCGCCCTTTTTAAGTTTACCTCTTGTATGAAACACTATGCTCTGGGTAGATATGAACAGCTGGGTACCGCTTTCATACATGAAGTCTGGTCCCTCCCTTTTACGTATAGATGTACAAGAGACGGTACTGAGGTTTATCTGAAGGGTGAGGAGTGTACGACGACACCTGATCATTCTGTAGTATGTAGGCACATTCAGTTGCACGGTGCGTGTAATGTGAACGCCCCGAATTTGGCCTGCGTCCTCAAAGGTATCCCAGTACCAGTGATTACACCATCTTTCACGCTGCTTGCAAACGGTAGTTATTTACTTTTAAATAATGAAGCTTGCTGCGGGATGTTAGTCGGAATCCCATATAAAGTAACTGTATCGCAGAGGGTTGTCTGCTGCAATAATGTTCTGTTTCCTCCCCCGCATGGGCGGCTGATGCTTCCATCTGGCCTTCGATTCCAACCTTGAAAGCAGAGTTCAACAAGATGAGCAGAATAAGAGCGCTATTGTCCCAAAAGGAGGTGCCATTGACTTCCTCCCGGGAAACGTTTGTCCTTCACGTAGCAAATACGCGCACTGAGGTACAGGCGCTTTTGAATACTGACCTCCCCCTGCATTTTGGAGCTTTGATCCAAACAATTTTCAATGCCTCGTCCACCACCGGCCTGGCTCATTTTTTTGAACTTGTGGGCTCGGGCCTCGTAACCTCTTTCCAAACTATTTTTGGTGTGATTCCGGCATTTTTTCATTCTATTTTCTCGAGCGTCTTTGGAGGTGTCCCGTTGATTCTGGCGCTAGTGGCAGGTGTCCTGCTTTTACTTTTCATCCTACGGAATGGCTGCTCTTTCTGTGCCACACGACAGCCTGTCCCGTCTGCAGTTTCTTTGTGACAGGATGCTTGAATACTATGGCGTCCTGCCATTGGCGACTCTGAGCCTGGCATATGGATTATCTTTCCGGTATTCCTACTTCACCTGCGTGCAACCTGTCTTTCACTGCCTAGATTGTCCCTTTGAATGGCCTCTGGATTTGTGCTTAACCAACATGGTGTCTCCGGACCCGGATTATGATCGACTGATGAGGCCCTTAGTGTCTCACGAGTTGGCCTGTTCTGGTGTTCGGATTATGGCCTGCGGTGCGGCGCATGGTATCCTGGGTAATTGGGACATCGCGAGGGCGGCATATGACTTCTTGGATATGAGTTATTTGGAAGTACACGCTGGTTGCCCTCTGATGGTGCTAGAGGCTCCGCTAATGGACGAACATGTATGTTCCTTTTCTTTGATTAACTGGATGGCTGAAACCTTCAGTGGCCGTGCCAATGATTTTCTGCTGGAAGCAGTGGCCACATATGCTGCATATACATTCATGGATTGAGTGAACTGTCGTCCACTGTGTTTTTCCTCACGTGTCTTGAACAGTACCTGTGCCTCTGCACTTCTGCCCGGTGGGGCGTTTTTTCATTTCTTTCTCACCCCCCGCTGCACGTTTGAGGTTTTTTGGTTTTTTCTTTCCACTTTTTTTTTTTTTTTTTTTTTTTCGTTCTTGGACTTTGCCTAAACTAAAACTTGTTTTTTGAATTGGATACGCCTTGTTCTGCTCTGTCGCACTTGAACTCTGCGTTCTCTCTTTTCTTGCATACTAAGTAGTGCTTCGATCAAGGGGGCATGTAGTAAGGACTCCCTTAATACGTACATACATTGTTAAGTTAGCATAACCACGTTAGATGTTAGAAAGCCATCTTGCTGCTTTTGCGCACGACACTGCGTTCACATGTTATTGCTTAAACAAACTGCTGACTCGAGCTTTGCCTCACACGAGAGCAATCTGTTGTTACCATCCAGAGCTCTGCGCAGCGACCTTGATCTGTACATGATGTGACAAACAGTCTGGGTTGTTAGACAATGCATGTTTTCCACTCTAGGTTGATCGACCCACTATTTAGCCATAACACACAGGCAGCTGCAAAATACCTGAAAGTTGGTGCTTTTAATATGGCAGCCCTCATGTTTAGTATTCAGACCGAAGACGAGCCTTCCTGCGAGAAGACTTCTGATGCTCCTGTGATGTGATTTCACTAAGCTGATCTTTGAGGTATGGGGTCCCCTATTCAAGCCTAAGAGACCTTCTATTAGCATAATAATAATATTAGCTTCTTAGTAAAGGGAAGGTGGTAGTATCCACTGTCATTATAACATGGCCACCCCTTTTATATTCTATGGTATTGTAACGATGCTGATGGTTTTGATTTTAATCATTTGTCTGCTTGTATTAGCCAAAGTACTGCATCTTAGGACCCGTGGTCTATAAAAATAAACTCTTTTTATTTTCACCGTGTCTCTGTTGATTCTTGTTGTGGACTGATGTGAGAATAATATACGAACGGGTATTTCCGATTCCCACCATTTCTGAGAGTATACTGAGTCGCTTGTTCTGGGTTGTCTTTTCATTGGGATCGCCGAGCTAAACCTCGGATAACGAATGGGACACTTATGCTAGCCGGTTCTGGGTTCTGAGGTGAGTTTCTGGTACACCACAATTCACTGAGGTCCTGGGGTTCTACGCATAGTTCTGTATATAAGCAGAATCCCTGCAACAATATCAGCAGCAGATAACAAACTCAGTTGAGACAAGAGTAAACACCCGCTCGAAGAATACCATTGTGTCATATACACTGACGGCTCGGCGCAGCCCGCGATTGGATCAAAGCACGCTTATTCTGCGGCTTGCGCAATTGTCGTAGGTACATTCGTAAATGGTGAATTCCAATCTGATGCAGTGCTTACGCAGTCATTGGGTGATTGTACCGCGCAATTGGCGGAGCTTCGGGCTCTGGTGCTTGCACTGGAGTTTGCTGATCCCCGTGTCACGACTTTAATAGTTAGTGACTCTTTTTATTGTGTCCAGTCATACAATGACAACTTACACTTCTGGTCTCAAAATGATTATCGAGACACCAAAGGTAGCACAATTAAGCATAAATTGCTTTGGGTTCGAGTGGCAGACTTTAAAGAACGTCTCCCTCTCGTGAATGTTATTCACACTCTTGGTCACCAACGACTTGGTGTCCATGCTGTCGGTAACAGCTTGGCTGACGAGGCGGCAAAAACCGCAGTGGCTACATACTTAGTGGCAGCAGTTACAAGATCCAAAAGTAAGATTGATGATGACATCTTGGCAGCTATTGCTGCTACAGAGAAGGGAAGTGATTACCTGAAGGGTTTTCCTTCTCGTTATTTTTATCATTTAAGTCCTGATAACGTCCCGTTAGTGAGGATTAACGACGTTGGTGACAGAATTATTCCCACCGCGGACTGCAGACCAGCACTGATTCTAGCTGCACACGAGGGGTTGGCGTCAGCCCACGCCGGTGTGTCCGTTACTATCTCTCTGTTACAACAACGTTACTGGTGGTTTGGTTTATATAAACAAGCGCGCGCGTATGTTCTTGATTGTGACATTTGCCAACAGATTAAACCTTCTACTGTTGCGCGCCAACCACAAACACAGTTGTATATATCTAATAAGCCATTTGGTTGTGTTTATTTAGATCACTGCGGTCCTTTTTCTTCTGATACTGCGTACAAGTATATCTTGGTTGCAGTGGATTCGTGCACACGTTTTCTCTGGGTATGGCCACAAAGGAGTGCTGATTCACGGACTGTCATCAGGGATTTGCGTGTCTTTGTGGGAACTTTTGCGTGTGGTACCTTCCATTCTGATCAGGGCCCTGCGTTCGCCTCTAAGGCTTACAAGGAGGCTATGAGAAATTTGGGGGTCCTAGTCAAATTTTTGTCCCCCTACCGACCTGAGGGTAATAGTGTGGTGGAGCGAATGAACCGTGACTTGAAGCAATCATTGACAGCACGTGTTTTAGGCACAGGCCGGAACTGGCTAGCCCATTTGTATAACGTCCAACGTGCACTTAATAATCTCCCTAGAAGGTCTCTGGGTGGGCGGACCCCGTACATGATGCTCTTCGGAATCAGAATGTTTGTTCCAGACCTTGATGGTCTAGACATGGCGGCGTCGACCGCACCCTTTGACGTAGATGATCACTGTGCTGTTTTGCAGACTCTACAAGAAGCCAGAGACTCTCTTTCGAAAGAACACTTGCCCTCCACATCTGAAGCTGAGGTTCAGATTCCGGTAGTCGGCTGGCTACCCCGAGTTGGAGACCTGGTCCGTGAGAAGGTGGAGAACAAGAAGGAGTTCGGCCCCTCTTATCGTGCACCGGTTCCAGTGCTTGGAGTGCAGGGTACAAGAACAGTCATTTTACCTCCACTTCCTGGTCGAAAAGAAAACAGGTACATCTCTATTGACAATGTCAAACTTCAGCGAGTGGCCGATACTTCTTAGTCTGACTCCAGCAGTTTCATGCCGGACGATGCAAAGAAATTCAACGTTGGTTCCTGCTTCTAACACCTTGTCTGATGTTGCCATCGAGATGCAGTCAGTTACTGATCCCCTGTTAATACCACCGGCTGGTGGTCTGCCCGATGAGACTGAGTATGCTTATCCTACAAATCATCACTCGCCTGTTTTACAATCTACGGCGCTGGACCAGTCCAGTTTCTCCTTTGACACTAATTCATTGCCCTCCACCCCACCTTCGAACATTGCTGTTTTTGCTAGTTGGTTTAAAAGATATTTTTTGGTTGCCCCTTGGACATACATCTGGCTAATGCTTTTCAGTATTTTTTTGTTTATGTCCATTGGATTTGTAATAGTGTTTTTCCGTCTGGTGGATGGTCACTATCTCAAAGAGAGATCAACAATTAGACTTATCAATGGAACTTTGGCCCCCCACTCCTCATCCCACATCATGAAAAGAGACCAGACTTTTGTGAATATTACTGCCTGGCCAGTTTTAGATGGAATCGCGTGGGATGCTGTTAAATTCCAAATTCATGGACCCACAGAGGTCATTAATGTACCTAATGTATTTCGTGTTTCTATGGGTGATGTGGTTAAGCAGAACATACGTTCTGATGATTGGGATGTTCACGCCATTGAAGCACTGTTTTCAGATTTGAAATATTATGCCGCTTTTGATGCTGAAGATTTGTATGAAAATGCGGCTAATTATGCGGAACAGTATTGTTTTCAGCATTATGGCAATCACTTCCTGCATAAAGCGAATACATTTAGAAATGTTGTAAATTTTACCCAATGGGAACACTGTCCCACCCCCTCTTTTGGCAGTTCACATACATTAGTTGATAAGTATACTTATTTTACTGATTTCAGTGTTTCAGACCCGGCATCCTTTTATTTTAAAGTTAAGCCTGAGTCTGCCTCAAAGGTTAGACTGACACACACCAAATTGCTTTATTCTAAGTCCTTTATGGATGAGTTGTCAATCAAAGGTTATGATCTATGGAAGGCTACTATTGATCTTAAGTCGGTTTGGGGTTCCAAACCGTGGCAGGTTCAGGGAACTGAAGCTTTACACCGTGCCTGTCTAGTACCAAATCATATGTTGTTTTTAAATTCATCTATCTTCCAAACCACCTGTTTCGGATTGGCCACTTCTAAAAAACTAAATTCGCCTTCTGTGCCGGATCTGGGCGCTTACCCCAGTTGGGATAACCACACAGATCTGTCCCTTCCTGCTTTGCAGTCATTAGTTTCTAATACATCTTTCAATATTTCGAAATTTAGTAGTGAAGGATGGTTGATTTGGCAAAGCAGTTCTGATACCTGTCAACGTCGTTTTCTAGGGCTGAAACCAGGGTATACTCAGGAACGCGTAGACCCTCGGTTTGAGTCGTCACATACAGTAACTACATACTCTGTAGGGAAATTATGTCAGTCCTGGCTGCGACATTCCACCTTGGCATCTGTCAAAGTTCATTTATCAAAATTACATGACAAAATAGATTTGAATGATTTTGTTAAAGGTCCTGTGGGTGGCAGATCCAAAAGATGGGCGTATGCTATTTACAACGAAGTATGGAAATTGTCGCAAATTGAGGCAGCTTCACGATTGAGAGCTATTGATCAGGCTGATATGGAAAAAGTATTAGCAGTTATTGATAACAGCATTAGCACTCTTTCTTCTCGAATTTATACATTAGATAATATTGTTTCTTCAATTGTTGATATTGTGCATGATGATATGTCTGTATTGTATCATGGTCAAAACCAGTTGCGTTCTGTTATGCAGTTTGCATGGACATTACAAACATTGAAGGCAGGGAAGGTCCCTTGGGACTATCTGAATACGACATCATTATTTCTTCCCTTTAACCTTACTGACAAACAGCAGTTCATGTCCATGAAAGATGCTTCATATTCCTTGTTACATATTGAAAAGTTGGAACCGTTACCTTTCTCTGTGGCGGAATTGGATTCTGCAGTGTGGTTATTACATGGGTTGATAACTCTACCGTTCGCCCTTTTTAAGTTTACCTCTTGTATGAAACACTATGCTCTGGGTAGATATGAACAGCTGGGTACCGCTTTCATACATGAAGTCTGGTCCCTCCCTTTTACGTATAGATGTACAAGAGACGGTACTGAGGTTTATCTGAAGGGTGAGGAGTGTACGACGACACCTGATCATTCTGTAGTATGTAGGCACATTCAGTTGCACGGTGCGTGTAATGTGAACGCCCCGAATTTGGCCTGCGTCCTCAAAGGTATCCCAGTACCAGTGATTACACCATCTTTCACGCTGCTTGCAAACGGTAGTTATTTACTTTTAAATAATGAAGCTTGCTGCGGGATGTTAGTCGGAATCCCATATATAGTAACTGTATCGCAGAGGGTTGTCTGCTGCAATAATGTTCTGTTTCCTCCCCCGCATGGGCGGCTGGATGCTTCCATCTGGCCTTCGATTCCAACCTTGAAAGCAGAGTTCAACAAGATGAGCAGAATAAGAGCGCTATTGTCCCAAAAGGAGGTGCCATTGACTTCCTCCCGGGAAACGTTTGTCCTTCACGTAGCAAATACGCGCACTGAGGTACAGGCGCTTTTGAATACTGACCTCCCCCTGCATTTTGGAGCTTTGATCCAAACAATTTTCAATGCCTCGTCCACCACCGGCCTGGCTCATTTTTTTGAACTTGTGGGCTCGGGCCTCGTAACCTCTTTCCAAACTATTTTTGGTGTGATTCCGGCATTTTTTCATTCTATTTTCTCGAGCGTCTTTGGAGGTGTCCCGTTGATTCTGGCGCTAGTGGCAGGTGTCCTGCTTTTACTTTTCATCCTACGGAATGGCTGCTCTTTCTGTGCCACACGACAGCCTGTCCCGTCTGCAGTTTCTTCGTGACAGGATGCTTGAATACTATGGCGTCCTGCCATTGGCGACTCTGAGCCTGGCATATGGATTATCTTTCCGGTATTCCTACTTCACCTGCGTGCAACCTGTCTTTCACTGCCTAGATTGTCCCTTTGAATGGCCTCTGGATTTGTGCTTAACCAACATGGTGTCTCCGGACCCGGATTATGATCGACTGATGAGGCCCTTAGTGTCTCACGAGTTCGCCTGTTCTGGTGTTCGGATTATGGCCTGCGGTGCGGCGCATGGTATCCTGGGTAATTGGGACATCGCGAGGGCGGCATATGACTTCTTGGATATGAGTTATTTGGAAGTACACGCTGGTTGCCCTCTGATGGTGCTAGAGGCTCCGCTAATGGACGAACATGTATGTTCCTTTTCTTTGATTAACTGGATGGCTGAAACCTTCAGTGGCCGTGCCAATGATTTTCTGCTGGAAGCAGTGGCCACATATGCTGCATATACATTCATGGATTGAGTGAACTGTCGTCCACTGTGTTTTTCCTCACGTGTCTTGAACAGTACCTGTGCCTCTGCACTTCTGCCCGGTGGGGCGTTTTTTCATTTCTTTCTCACCCCCCGCTGCACGTTTGAGGTTTTTTGGTTTTTTCTTTCCACTTTTTTTTTTTTTTTTCGTTCTTGGACTTTGCCTAAACTAAAACTTGTTTTTTGAATTGGATACGCCTTGTTCTGCTCTGTCGCACTTGAACTCTGCGTTCTCTCTTTTCTTGCATACTAAGTAGTGCTTCGATCAAGGGGGCATGTAGTAAGGACTCCCTTAATACGTACATACATTGTTAAGTTAGCATAACCACGTTAGATGTTAGAAAGCCATCTTGCTGCTTTTGCGCACGACACTGCGTTCACATGTTATTGCTTAAACAAACTGCTGACTCGAGCTTTGCCTCACACGAGAGCAATCTGTTGTTACCATCCAGAGCTCTGCGCAGCGACCTTGGTCTGTACATGATGTGACAAACAGTCTGGGTTGTTAGACAATGCATGTTTTCCACTCTAGGTTGATCGACCCACTATTTAGCCATAACACACAGGCAGCTGCAAAATACCTGAAAGTTGGTGCTTTTAATATGGCAGCCCTCATGTTTAGTATTCAGACCGAAGACGAGCCTTCCTGCGAGAAGACTTCTGATGCTCCTGTGATGTGATTTCACTAAGCTGATCTTTGAGGTATGGGGTCCCCTATTCAAGCCTAAGAGACCTTCTATTAGCATAATAATAATATTAGCTTCTTAGTAAAGGGAAGGTGATAGTATCCACTGTCATTATAACATGGTCACCCCTTTTATATTCTATGGTATTGTAACGATGCTGATGGTTTTGATTTTAATCATTTGTCTGCTTGTATTAGCCAAAGTACTGCATCTTAGGACACGTGGTCTATAAAAATAAACTCTTTTTATTTTCACCGTGTCTCTGTTGATTCTTGTTGTGGACTGATGTGAGAATAATATACGAACAGGTATTTCCGATTCCCACCATTTCTGAGAGTATACTGAGTCGCTTGTTCTGGGTTGTCTTTTCATTGGGATCGCCGAGCTAAACCTCGGATAACGAATGGGACACTTATGCTAGCCGGATACTGGGTTCTGGGTTCTGAGGTGAGTTTCTGGTACACCACAATTCACTGAGGTCCTGGGGTTCTACGCATAGTTCTTTATATAAGCAGAATCCCTGCAACAATATCAGCAGCAGATAACAAACTCAGTTGAGACAAGAGTAAACACCTCGATAAAGAAGTACAGGAACTAGAACGCATATATAAATGCACAGCTTCTCCAAGGGTTTCGCAGCAGCTAGAGGCAGCGCAAACATAGCTCGCGGGGCTAGACAATGAGAGGTCGAATATGCATCACTACGGGTCCGACATTCCTTCTATCAGGGGGGACAGATGCAGGATGTTGCTGGCTAACTGGCTACGTGTGCAATGACAGACTGCGGGTGTGGACTCCCTGGTAACTAAAGATGGCCTGGAAGTCATGGGGGACAGCCCAATAGCATGAACCTTCTGGGACTTCTATGACGACCTTATGCTGTTACACTTAATATATGCTCTTGAGTCTTGTGTCTTCTTATTTGAACCATAAATATGGTACCATATTTGCATGTCACTTGAAGTAAAATGCCTGCTGTTTGTAAAGACACTTTGACATGGAAATAAATTAATATGATGAGTTGTATGTAATGCATATACACATAAAGTTAACTCTTCAGTTTCAATTGTGTTATATATACATATGGAAGGGTTCCTGCTCCTAGTGGATGGTAGACATGATGTCACATTTATAACTGAAAAGAGCAGCCATTTTTTTTAAATGGGAGAACTTTAAAGTGCAGAAAAATGTTCCGTATTACGAACATTTTTGCAGAACATTTTTCTACACTTTTCATTTCTCCCATCTAAAAAAATGGTTGTGTGTTTGTGTTGTACATGTAACAGTATATATCAATCAAGGGGAGGGAAATAGAAGAGGCTGTGATCCATTCGGCGTCCAGCAAATTAGTAATAATCAAAGGGAATGGATCACTTGTAGCTGGCACCAGGGTTCGGATAGTTGTTTCCGATATTGGTAAAAAACCCTCATTCACGTAAGACAGTTCGTGGGCGGTATATCTTCATTCTCCGCCTTGATATTTAGGTACGTGACAGCATCATCATAGGGTTTTGCCCATGCTTCCTCCAACCCGGAGGGAACCACTGGACGTTCCAGTAGTGATCAGGGAACAAAAGGGGTAAGTACAAAAAAGGTGAGAAGTGCTCAGGTGTTGTGATTGGTTAAAAAGTTCCTCTAGCTACCTATATTCAATTTTATTCCATTAGGTGCAGGGAAAAAAGGATAAAAAACAGCTAGTTGCAAAAAGGACATGTAATGGATCCGCTGCAGTTTTAGTCTGAGTGGTCGGTCGACATGTTTCAGCCCCTAAAGTGCCCAGAAGGGTCGGGGGGCTTTCTTCAGGACCTCAGGTGAAGGAAAAGTGGGATTTGGATAGTATCCAATATCAGGTGGAAGTTCCAATGTTAATCACATGAACTTCTTAAAGGTGAGTACCTATGTATAGGGGGGAAGGAGGAAAGGTAGACAGAAGCGTCCTAAGTTAGTACAAGGAGGACGAAGTTGTTAAATGGTCTAGCTGAAAACGCAATACATAAGCAAATATAAATGGCAAATCTTTAGATACATATTGGTACACATCTTCAAAAAGCAAGTGGAGATTCGAACCGTCTCTATTATAGACAGGTGAGTTAAGAAAACAAATGAGTAAAGTGTGGTTAAAATTAAGATTTAAAATTAAAATTAGCACAGATAGTATTGAGAACGTGGGTGTACACTTGTTAAAAGCAGATTGTTCTGTTGTAAAGTTAGTGAGTAATGGAGTTGTTAGTTCTAACTATAGATGCCCCTAGGTAATGGTCATGTTAGACCCAGGTCGTCATTAAGCGTAAGTTAGTGCAAATGTGGTTGAATAACGAGGTCAAGGGGGAGACCTGTCTCTGTTGAAGAGAGCTCTTAGTGAATGTTACGCGATGCGAGACAGAAAGAAATACGTGCCCTGGGTCGTGTTAGTCAGAAACATTAATGAACCTCAGTTAATGCAGACAATAAAAACAAACAGATAACGAGGCACAGAGGGGAGTTGCTACTCATATGCTCCGGTATGCGGCGTATGCAAAGTAAATACCTTGAGGGTTCCGATTCAGAACTCCGTGGGGCGAAACAGGCAGCGGTATTACGCGGCTCCGGTGCAGTCACGACTTGTGCTAACACTGATTTCCTGTTTACGTGGCGGACCCGGGAGGCGGGATTTAAGTACTGGGTTAGGTGCCACAGAAGAAAGACTGTTCGTGTGCGGTGGTATCAAGAAACTTTATTGAGCTAGTGGATGTCATTGGAAGCCACGAGTATAAAAAATTAAATGAATTGAAATACTTAAAGCGAGAGTCATTGGCAAAAAATATTTTTAGTTTTCTGTTGATGTACAGGTGATCGTAATAAATGTGTGGCTGAATGAGGCAGTGTTGATATTATATATGAGAGAAAGAGTACTCATGTATAATATTCGGACATCTTTGTGCCTTGAGATGCATATAGCCCCTGGTTGGCATGTTCAGAGGAGGATGTGTGTGTTTGTATTCTAACCTCCTGATTCTTTAAAGGCATCCTGCTCAGATAGGAAAGATGGGGTGTTCGTGTGTATTTACAAACATGTAAACATCTATTTACACTTATACACTCAGCCAAGGGATGTCGTCGTTCAATCCTTGTAAGTTGGTCTTCAAACGATGGACCCATCTTTATTCCTTCTCAAAAAGTAATTTTTCTGCATTGGATGTTTTAGAGGTGAGGGTTTCGAGTATTAGCCATCTGAGATCGTTCACTGTGTGTGGGTGGTCAATATAATGACTGCTCATTTTCGTTGTTCCTCGTCTACACTTAACATTACTTCTATGCTCGCCAATTCTCTGTTTGACTTTGCGGCAGGTCATCCCGATGCATCTGAGATTACACGGGCAAGTAATCATGTAGATGGCATGGGTCGTGTTTCAGTTTGTATGTTGTCTCATTGACCAGGTCATTTGTGGTGATAGTTCTATGGTTTTGACAGTTTCTGTAAGGTGGCATACAGAACAATTACCACATGGGAAATGACCAGTCACTGCAGGTAGGGTCCACAGGGTATTCTGGGTCAGACTCGGCCTAAGATCTGGTGGACGTGTATGTACCAAAATGTCTTTGTAATTCCTTGTTTGTCTGTTAGCGAACATAGGTTTGGGCCAATTCAGGGTGCCTGAAGTGAGAATGTGCCAATTTTTGTTTATAATCTTCTTGACTGAATTGGTGACAATGCTATATGTGGTGACACAGGTCAGTTTGTCAACTGTAGTAGTTTTCGAAGTTGTCTCTAAAAGACTGTCCCTTGGCTGGTTTCTTGCTCTCTTCTGGAATTTCTTAATTATTTCCTCAGGGTAGTCTCTTTTGCTGAGTTTGATGCAAAGATCTTGTGCTTGCGTTTTGTACTCGCTGAGTTCACTACAGTTCCTTTTTAGCCGAAGGAACTGACTATATGGCAAGTTCTCTCGCAGGGGGCGCGGGTGGCAACTGTTGAATGACAGTAAACTGTTTTTGGCCGTCGGTTTGACGTAAGTTTTTGTCTTGATGACATCGTTTTCTACATAAATAGTAAGGTTCAAAAAATCAAGCTGTTCCTTATCTGCGTTGTAAGTAAACTTGAGACAGGGGTCTTGGGTATTGATCCAATCATGGAATTCTTGTAGGTTTTCTGCTGTGCCATCCCAGAACATGATGACATCATCTATATATCTTTTCCAAAAAAGAATTTTAGAGAGGAATGGGTTCTTGTCATTTTGTATGAAGGTGCTCTCGAAATTACTCACATATAGACCCGCCACGCTGGGAGCGAAGGTACTTCCCATGGAAGTACCGTGGCTTTGTTGGTAGAGGGTACCTTCATATTCAAAAAAGTTTTCAGTTAGAGCCATTCTGCAACATTCTAGAACAAAATGCCTTGGTGTGTGGTATGGCCAATCATGTTCAAAGAGTAGATTTTCGAGGGTGTTGAGTGTGGCTTGTTGTGGTAGGCTCGTGTATAAACTTTCAATATCGAGTCCTACAAGGAGCATTGTCTCGCTTGAAAAGCTTTGGTCTTCCAAGAGGTTGAGGAGATCTCGAGTGTCTTTGAGGTACGTAGGTGTGCGTTGTACCATAGGTCTTAAAAATTGATCAGCAAATTGAGAAAGAGGTTCAAGAACCGAACCGATCCCAGAGACTATGGGGCGTCCTGGTGGAGGTTGCCTTGCTTTGTGCACTTTGGGAAGAGAGTAGAAGTACGGTGTTCGTGGGAGAGAGGTACGTAGAAAAGAAGCTTCATTCTTGGAGATCCAGCTGTTGGTCTCAGCTTCTTCAACAATAAGGTTGACAGTTCTCTGTAATCTTGGTGTCGGATCAACGGTTATTGCTTTGTAGAACTTGTTGTCAGACAGCAACTCAAGACATTGTGCATTGTAGCTCTCTTTGTTTAGAATCACTATGCCTCCACCTTTATCAGCAGGTTTGATGACGATGTTTGGATGTGATTTGAGTTCTTCTAGGGCTTTCTTTTCCATGGTTGTAGTATTCATGTACGGTTTTTTAACTGACTCACCAAGCTCATTAATTTCCTTCATAATGGCTTGTTCGAAGGCCTGAATCTCTACCGGGATTTGGTGGTTTGCAGGGCAAAACGTCGATTTGGGTCTCAAAGAGGTATCTCCTGTGTTTGAATTGTCTTCTTTGTTTTGAAAGAAGGCCTTCAGTTTCAGGGTTCTACAGAATTGTGCAACTTCGCTTTGTAATTTGAAGATATCTAAAGGTGGAGTAGGTACGAAGCCTAGGCCTTTGTTAAGTACCGATTTTTGTTCTTCCGAGAGGGTGATGTCAGAGAGATTGAATATCAATGAGTCGTGCTCGTGCTTGGTTTTTCTTTGGTCATGTTGGACATGCTTCTGGTTAGTATTTGGCTCTCTTGGTCTGTCCAAGTGACGCCTCTCCTTCTTCCTCTCTGGTTGGTTCGGCCTCTCCCTAAAAAGGAAGGCTGCTGAGTAAAGGGTCCCATGAAGGGTCCTAGTTGTGGTGGTGCTGTTTGGTAGGGATTAATCCAGCCTTGGTACATGTAACAGTGCCACATATGGCAAGATATATGTTGTTTACCACAAATACAGTAGTAAGCAAACTACTAGAAAAGCAAGTCAAAATACATCTATCCAGCTTTCTGGAATCTCATGACATTCTCCACCCCACCTAGACAGGCTTCGCATGCGGCTGTATCACGGAGACCGCACTGCTGGTAGCTACTGAGGAACTCCGTTCAATTTTAGACCAAGGTGATTCAGTGGTAATGATAATGTTGGACCTAAGTGCGGTCTTCGACACAGTGTTGCATTCTTCCCTCATCCAGAGGATGATGGAAGTCAGAATCGCTGGAGACGCCATTAAGTGGCTGGAAGCCTTACTGGGTAACGGGAACATCCAAGTGTGCGAAGGTTCACTCTACTCAACTGTCCATCTCCTACAGTGTGGAGTCCCACAGGCCTCCTCACTGAGCCCCACACTTTTTAACTTGTACATGTTCACACCCTGCCGCTGCTCCTCCGGTAAAGCGGAGGAGCGTCGCCCCACTGCTCTCTGAAAAGTACAAAAAGGAAAAATAAAATGATAATAGCGCAATGTTATTAGCATTTTATTCCCGTACTGGCTCAGTTGGTTGGGGTGCAGGGGAAGGAATTATGGGCCCTCTCTAAGTGCGTATGACGGCTTTGCTGGCCATCTTGGTCCGGCCAAACCGTCATGCGCACTTAGCATGTTCTCCACCCAGTTGTATTACAAGGCCGGGTGGAATGCACAGGTTCCCATTCCCTGTCTGAGCACCAAACCAGGCCACTCAGACCAACCATGATGCTGCTGTAATGCTGGTGACAGCAAGGTCATGATTGTCTTGGGGAGTTCAGGAGGCTGTGTGCTTCCATACTGCCAGGAGAAGAGAGGAGGACGGAGGAGAGGCGGCAGCCGTACCCGGGTAAGTGCTATTTGTTTTTTTTCATTCTCCCCCCACCAGGCCTACCGCTCCTGTTTGGTAGCATCTGCCACTGCTCCCACTAGCAGAAATTTTACGGTCACATGGTCTTGCCTTAGTGTCATACGCAGATGACACACAGATCATCAAGGCACTTACACCCGATGTCAGCCGAACCTCCACTCATTTTAATTCATGCCTTCAGGATGTCTCAGACTGGATGTCCGCAATCTGCCCGAAACTCAATGGCGATAACACAGAGGTATTTGTGGTAGGAAATAACAGGTCAAGACGGCTGGAACTGTCATGGTCAGAACAACAAGGCGAATTACCTGAGCAAGCAGTAAAAAGCCTGGGTTTCTGGATAGATGACACGGTCACGATGGAAATACAGGCTAGAAAACTTGCCAGACCCTGTTTTTGGCATCCTGCGATCCCTCAGTAAAGTTTTACATATGTTACTACAATCCGCTACATGGATAGTGGTACAGAGTCTAATAAACTCATGTTTAGACAATGGCAACTCCCTTTACTTAGGGAGTCCAAAATATGTGATACAAAGACTCCAAGTTGTCCAGAATGCAGCAACAAGAGTCCTTCACAAAATATCTAACCACCAATCATCCAGCCCAGCCCTAGTGGCCCTGAACTGGCTTCTGGTTAAAAAAATAATTAATTTCAAGGCTCTTTCCATCATGCATCGGGCCTTCAAAGGGAATGGCCCACTTATCATCCGTAACCTAATTACCTCTTATGTTCCAGAGAAATCTCTTTGATCAAGTGGTCAAGGGCTCCTGTCAGTGCCCAAGGTCAAAAGAGCTAGAAGTGGCGGCCGCTCCTTTGTGTATCTTGTTCCCAGCCATTGGAATACCCTTCCTGCCTCCCTCAGAAGTCAGCAGTCGGAACTCTGCATCAGAAAACATCTAAAAACTCACCTATTCTGAAGAGTGGATTTTAGTCAAAAGGTTCATTAAGGTATTCTGGAGTGGTTGTTGCAATTAGTGCTGAGAGGTCTTGTCGGTTAGCTATGCGCTATATAAAAACAACTGAATTGAATTGAAGTACACACGACACAGGCTCTCAGTCACCCATACACATATATATACCTTTCATTCACACACATGTTCATACAGCTCCACAGCCCATGCACTCACTGACGCACATGGCTGATCTATTGTAGTACCCCAAGTCACAGTATTTTGTTCAAACGATAGTAGTGGGCTCCATGGACATTGGGTTGAAAGTCAAAGAAGCTGGGCGAGGTGGTGTCTGGTAACAATGTGCGAGCTACTTGGCCTTCAGTAGCTCATGGTGATTTTCACTGATGAGAAGTAGCTCTCCTTATGAAAAAGTTTGGAGACCTCTGATATAGATATTGGTTTTGAGTGAAGTTTCCTTGTTTATGAGGTTCTGGTGCCTATGATCACAGGCTGTATTATGAGAGGAGTTAACTGAATGGAAACTAAAGACACATATACAAAAGAGAAACCATCGACAAACGGGCTTGATCCATAGGTTATGCTATAATTTGAGCCAGTGGTTTCCGGCGCACGGCATTGGCACTTAATTCTCAACACTGGAACTTATGACAGTCTGCCACATGGTGGCATGGTTTGTGTAATTTAGAGATGAGCACAATAACTGTTGTTTATTATTACAATATACATTAGAAATTACTAATACCTGTTGCTTAAGCATTCTTATAGCTTTGTGGGCCTGGAATAGTTTGAATTGATTTGCCAGACTTGTAGGAGTGTGAGGGTTAGAAGTTGTGTTGGAACTGTCATTGGCAACACTGGCAGGGGCAATGCGTGGTTCAAGCTGCAGTGGCCTCCTGACGAGGGTCCTGACACTTATTTTATGTACAGATTTGGCACAGATTGAAAGGAATAAAAACTATTTAAATCCCATGAACCTCACAACATCAGCACAATCTGTTTCTGCAGCATCATCCTAGTCGTCAGTCTTGTGCTGAAATCCCCTAAGGCAAAAGTGTATTTGAGGTTGAGAAGAAAAAGTATGATTTCATCAGGCAGCTTGCACATAAAATCAGCCTGCCATTGAGTGGTCCATTCACAATTCTGAAGAAGAGAGCTTGGTTCTCAAGCAAGGAGCAAAATATGGCAACATCTTCAAACAATATGGCCCTGGCCCAAAGTAAGCTATACTGAATTAAAACAGACTGAGCAAAAACTTTTTAAATGATCTTCAAAAATTTGTAGGAAAACATGCAGCCATAATGGTGAACTTGCGTGGCACTGAAATCACAAGCATATGTGCTAGCTCCTACGGTAAATAGCTTAACAAAGACATTTATGTGTATCAGCTTTGCACAAACATCTATAACTGCATTTTAGTTTGATTTGGAAGTTACATTTTTTCTTTGCAGATGTTGTTGCCAATGTGACTACATATTGAAGAATATTAACAAACTATTGTGTATATGCTTTCCGCTGCAAACGGAACAGCACATTTTACTGTATATGTATTGTATTGTAATTGCATTTACTTAGTGCTTACTACTCCTGATGAGGTGCTGAAGTGCTTGATGGAGGTCAGCACACTACTTCTAAAATTAGTAGTTAATCTAGTGGTTATTAATTATCATTGGTTATTGGGCTCGTCATCTTTTTGTTTTGCTATAGTCACCCTAAGTGGGAAGGGTATGCCCAGACGTGGGTCCCGTGCTCGCTATGTCACTGGATTCAATCTAGCTTGGATGATGAGGAGTGTCACCCCGAAACCGGTCTCAGGATGCTTATTTTCCAGTCCATGGGGGACCTGGCCTGTCAGTTCGGGCTGGACTGTTCCCATGGGGAGCAGGGTCAAGAGTGATTTACATATGGATGGGTCCAAACTGGGGTGGACTGGTGACCAAATAAACGATAAATTTAACCCAGATCTGTGACTGGGGGTGAAGGATTGACCATGTTCAGCAGTCCTTCCATCATCTTTTTGCGTTGCTATAGTCGCTCTATGTGGGAAGGGTATGGCCAGACGTGGGTCCTGTGATGCTATGCCACTGGATTCAAACTAGCCTGGCTGATATGGGGCGATACCCTGACACCACGCCTGAATGCTTATTTTCCAGTCCAGGGAGGACCTTGCCTGGCAGTTCGGGCTGGACTGTTCTCATGGAGAGCAGGGTCAATACTGATTTTGATATGGTTGGGTTCAAGCTGGGGTGGCATGGTGAGCAAATAAATGATGGATTTAACCCAGATCTGTGACTGGGGGTGAATATTTGACAATGTTCAGCATTCTGTCCATCTTTTTGTGTTGTTGTTGGGATCTGAGGAAATATAAGTATTTCCTCCAGTTACTAGTTAGTGGTGGTTTAAGTTAATAGGACTTAGATGTAAGCATTACAGTGAGTTCATACAATGGGATAAGTTAATATGGTGGATGAGGTTAGATATAGTGAGATTGCAAGGCGAGGATATGCAGAAGGAGAACTTGGGATTTAAGGAGTGGTAAGAGTAGGCAGAGTACAAAAAAGGCTAGGTATTGTAGGAACTGTTAATCAGAATGAGAGTTTATGATGATTTGTAAAGAGAAGAGTAAGGTTAATTTTCATGAAATGTAGTAGAGAGTAAAGTGACAGGTATTTGATAAATTAGAGTATACTTAGAGGTACTAATGCCAGCAGAAGAGGGAGTGTAAGTAGAGTATCATTCAAACACAAACTTAGGAGATAGAATAATCACCTGTTTTAACTAACGTTAATTTTCATCCAGGTGTTTTAAAAATATCTAGATAGGATGCATTCTGAGGACATATAAGGAGCAGAAAGAGAAGTTTGAAAGTTGCTTACCAGTGGGCAGGTGATATAAGTTGACATAAGGTGAAATAAAAGTGCTCTACATCATTGTATGTGTGTATATATGTATATGTATATACATATATATGTGCATGTGTGTTTATATGTGAATATATATATGTGTAAGATAGATAGATAGATAGATAGATAGATAGATAGATAGATAGATAGATAGATAGATAGATAGATAGATAGATAGATAGATAGATAGATAGATAGATAGATAGATAGATAGATAGATAGATAGATAGATAGATAGATAGATAGATAGATAGATAGATAGATAGATAGCACAATGGCGGTCATCACTGTGTAGTTAAAGATAGGATCAGCTTTCCACAGGGAATTCAACTCAGCTTGTTGACCCACCAAATCAAATATAAGATCTGATTGGCAGCCTCACATCAACAAAGATGCTTGGTAGTCATTTTAGGATGGTAGGACTCAATACCTGTGTCCTAAAAAACATAGAAAAACAAATAGGTGTGTGTGTCCCTCCTTAAGACATCCAAAGGCCCAAGGCACCCATTCCCCAAAATAGTCTAATTATTCGGAGAGAGAGGCATGGTGGCTCCATTCCCTAGTCATGTTATGGGCCCAGGGACCCCATACCCGGTGACCCACAGCAACGCTGGCGATACTACCCAATGTGGATGAAAGGGATGAAGACACTTTATCCACTTGTTTTGCTTCTAAATGTCAATTTTCTCTCTTTTGACAACAAACTCCTTATACATGTAACTTATTTGAATCAGATGAAGACATTTATGTTCAAGAATGCTGCCTGATTACAGAAACTCTGTATTTCCAGTTGAAAATTCCACAGCTGGTAATTACCCATACTGCAAGGTGCGATAATTATTGAGTACAGGACTCCCTCCTCATTGACCCTCAAAATAAGCAACAAATGGGTAGTTGCACGCTGATTTCTGCAGTTTTTCCTCTCATTCAAGGCACTTTTTACTATTCACAATTCGTCATGTTTTTCCTGGGAAAAGATGGAGGAGGAAATTACTGGATGCAAAAAAAATGCAACTGTGTAATCTTGTTTTTGACTGAGTCAGAATTGCAACGAGACATGTAATGAGCCCCGAGGTATGGACCCCGGGGAGCACTGAGTATCCACAGGACAAAGCCCATCACCTCCACATCTAACCCAGAAAAGCAAAGATGGGAGAGGCAAAAAATGTGATTACCAAAAAGGAGGCCCCATTGCAGGAGCTCCAGCACCTGGAAGCAATTTACTGACATATGTTGAGAGCCAGGAATCACAGACCCTATGAGAAGAAGCAGGGAAGAGTTCAGATATGGGGTCATGAAAACACAGCTGTCATCATACAACTATAAGCACCCACCCCCATCCATTTAAATGCAGAGGCACACAAAAACCTGGCACAAACTCCATTTTGCAGGGAGATATGTGTCACGCTCCGATCATTTCACTTAAAATACAACAATTGCTACAACTGATCAGTTTTTGTACTGTGGTATTTTTCAGATGTGCTTATAGAAGACAGTGCAAACTATCTTCTTATTTCTTACACTGACCTTAGAAGCCTTTAGGGGCATATCAACAACAACCGGCGATAGTTATCTCTAAGCGCACTTAGCGCTAGGATAATTATCGCCGGCTAGCGTGAATTTTTATCGCTGAGATAGCGTGCTATTAGCAACGCTTATCTCATTAGCGATAAAAATCCTCACGCTAACAGGCTAACGTGAGATTATCGCTGGAAACCCAGCGATAATCTCACGTTACCTTGTTGATAGGGACAGGCAAATTTAGCCATGATATCCTCCTTCCATAGGATATCATGGCTAAGTCAGAAAAATACCAGACGTAAAAAAGCAGCGTTAACCACGGTTAGCGCTGCTTTTTTTGTCTCTAACAGGGTTAGCGACATTCTTGATAATAGGAGAAATGTCGCTTAGCGACATTTCTCCTATTATTTTACTCTGGAAAGCCCCCTTTGCATCTCATTAGAGATGCAAGGGGAAGCGTAGAGTAAAAGGGTGCTAACATGCAAATTTGCATGTTAGCACCCTGTTGTTGATAGGGCGCTAGTTTTATCTCTCCTTTTTTGGCTTTTAAAGCCAAAAAAGCAGAGATAAAGCCCTTGTTGATATGCCCCTTAGTTCCCTCATCACTTGTTGGCCAATAAATTTCAATAATGACAGTAACTCCTGTTACCTCACATTTCAGAATTTTGGCCCAGATGTACAAATAATTTTTGAGGTCGCAAACGGGCCGATTAGCAGAATCAGGATGCTTGTGACTGCAAAAATGCTTTTTTAGGTACAAAAAACAAACTGCGATTGTACAAAATAGCAATATAGGATTGCAATTTTGAAGGTGTGTGTTTAGGGCATCCCTTCCAAATACTGAAACGTAATGGTATGTATTAATGTTTTGAAACTGAAATGCAGTCGCAAAATATTATTATGTTCAAGGTGGGGGTAAGCAGTTTGTGAACAAGAAGGGGTCACAGAAAGACCTCTTCCATTTTGAGAATGTTAAAACCATATATTTTTTAGGAGCTGGCAGTGTTCCATGGACCACTACCTACTCTTAAAAAATGAAAGTTAAACTTTATTTTTCTTTTCCTTCAAGGAAAACGAGATGCATTGAAAATAATGAATCATAGACTTGGTGGCCTGCTGACCCAAGCAGGACACAATCCTACTGTGACGGATATCATTCCTAAATAGGCTGCAAACTGTGACCTACCTCACTCTTCATGAGGTAGGTCGATTTGTGACCCACTAGGAATTGCTAATTAAAAAAAAAAGTTTCACTCTTCAGGAACAGCGATCTCCTAACTGCGATTTGCGTAAAATGTCTATCCCCAATGTGAGTACATCTGGCACTGGGTGTTTTTTGATAAACACCAGCAGGTCAAACCCATCAATATTTATCAGAGGAAACATGTCTACTAAATTCTGGAACTTAATTTTTGTGCCCTCAGCACCACAATGCCATGTTATTCCCCAAAAACTTGTGATACCTAAAAATCACCACATCCCACGAATACTGAACAACTCAGCATAATTTCTTTTTCTTTTTTTTATTGAATCCGATACTGGCCATCTCCTAACGAGGGCCTTGGAAGTCCCGAGACGCAGTCATGGGTTAGGGCCAGTCTGTAGTTTAAAGCAGAAATAGACTCTGGTTTCAAACGCTGGCATCTCTGAACACGTGCGGTCCTGAGCTCTGTCATTATACATCAAAGGCGACGCTTTCTTTAGACATAAAGTGCACGTGTAGATGTGTGCAAAGGCGCGCGAGTACACAGTGCAGCAGCTGCCAAAGATATTGGGGTTTTATTTTATTTCGGTGAGGCAGACACACCTAGCCATTACCCTGCCCGAGCAGAAACCCCACTGGCAGGCAGAGCGCCCGGGAAGACGCAGTCTATAAATATTCCAGGCGGTGCCTCGATTCAGTTTCCCTCATCCTCGGTTTTCCTTCAAGCGCTTGGTCCAACTGGTGCCCAAACAAGGAGAGAGTATTTCAGCCACTTGCATCGATTTTGAGAAGGTCTAAAGGAAAAGAAGACAGTGACATATTCTGTTAAATTAAAATCCAACACAGAAAATGACCAGGATTAAAAATGGTAACAAAAATATATAGTAAAATCGGATTTGCATTTTTCGTTTGACTGATGTCTGCAAGTGAGTGATGAATGCTCGGCTTGTGTGATCTGTTTCCCCGGTGTTGCATAGAGCTCGGGTGTGCAGTGAGTGAACAAAAACACCAGGCAGTTGTAAGGAATGCTCACTCAGGCTGCGGTCAGTGGGCCGACCACTCGTTACACTTTGCAGGATTCCCGAAGTGAACGGTCCGGGAATCACTAGTTCTGTTCAGTTATTGTGCCCTGGCATCGTGCACTTATGTGTCATAGACCCCGGAAGGATAAACAACCTTGTGGACCTGAAACTGCGGTGCCAAAGACCACAGTTTTTCCAGTTCCAGGGACTATTTTGCTTGCATTTGCCACCTACATCACACAAGTGGCAAAACTGATTGGGGGGGGGGGGGCATAATTGGTACCTGCGGGAGGCCATATCGCCAGCTGTGGTCTGTGCAGGTAAGCGTGGGGGGGGGGGGGCGATGAGGCGGGGCGGGGAAGTCAATAGATGACGGAATAGGATTTATTTATTTATTTTACTTTTCCTATTCCATCGTCTGTCAACCCTAGCTGGTTTTAGTTACAGTTGAACAGTGCACCAATGAGAGCAGCTGTGTGCGAAATTTGTGTCATGTCCTTTTCTATATTTTAGTGAAATTTCAGAAAATATATGTAAACTTACAGGAAGTTATGTGAAATGGAAATCTGACATTTAGCACAACATTTTAGGGCAAAATGCGTCTTCGCGTCCATTTTTGATGAAAGGATGCATTTCACTGTGTAAAAAATTGTGCAAAAAACACACACAAGAGCTTCTTGCATTCCGGTCGTCCATGTTGTTCCTGTACTACTGCGATAGGATTGTTATCTAAACAGTCTTTAAACACACAACTAAATGTAATTTAATCAATTTCACATAGCAAGTGTAACACAAAATGCCAGAAATTATGCAACGTTATGCTGGAATAATGAAAATTTCACCGGGGGCTATTTTTCCTTCGGTCTGCAACTTCTACTTGATAGATTAATCCTTTAAAGCAATCCCAGGGACCGATTCACAAAGGGCCTCTGCGCTCGTGGCGGAGGCCCTGCACTCACTGCAGGACTTCCGCATTGGGTAATTGCAGTACAGAGGTCCCACCACTGGTGCGGGGCCCCGCCACAATCCCACTATCCGATTCACAAAGGCCTCTGCACTCGTGGCGGAGCCGCGTGGTTGTGGCGTGTGCCCCGCACTCATTGCTTTACTTCCGCAATGGGGTAATTGCAGTACAAAGGTCCCACCACTGGTGCGGGGTCCCTGCCACAATCCCACAGTCCAATTCATAAAGGCATCTGCATTCATGGCGGAGCCCCGTGGTTGTGGTGAGTGCCCCGCACTCATTGCTTGACTTCCGCAATGGGGTAATTGCAGTACAGAGGTCCCACCATTAGTGCGGGGCCCCGCCACAGTCCGATTCACAAAGGCCTCTGCACTTGTGGTGGAGCCCCGTGGTTGTGGCGCGTGCCCCACACTCATTGCTTGACTTCCGCAATGGAGTAATTGCAGTACAGAGGTCCCACCACGAGTGCGGGGCCCCACCACAATCCCATGGTCCAATTCACAAAGGCCTCTGCACCCGTGGAGGAGCCCCGTGGTTGTGGCGCGTGCCCCACACTCATTGCTTGACTTCCGCAGTGGGTAACTGCAGTACAGAGGTCGTACCTCGAGTGCGGGGCCCGCGCTTCGAATGTGGGGTCTCCACCTTGAGTCCGGGGCCCTCACCACAAATGGGGGGGGGGGTCCATCACGAGTGTAGAGGCCCTTTGTGAATCGGGCCCCCAGTGTCATGATATTAATAGGATCAGCCACAAGGACTGATTACGCAAGAGTAATGGAAAGTATCACATTTGAAGGCATTTTTCAATGATAAATACAGAATGTGAAAGTGTTTTTATTGGTAAAAACCTAATGTGGCAAAATTTGACGAGGTATCCAGAATTTATCGCACTGTAAGTAAAATGTTGTTGGAGAATAGGCAACCACTGCATAAAGTGTCAAATATTTGTATCTGCTGTGCCACAAAACAACCAATGAACACCTATAGCAAACTGAATCCTACAAAGGACTATTGAATATAGACCATAAATGACCACAGAATGCCTCATGGGAAAGAATTGCAAAATGCTGGTGTTACAAATAACAAATACGACAGCAAAATCAGGAAGGGTGTGTAAAAGCACAATATGGGCTTTAAAACAGGCTCAGTTATTAAAATGAAATGAGTACACCTATTTTTTTTAGTGCAAAGTTGTCAGTCGTTGGATCTTGTAATATTCAGGCAGTGAGCGCGGGTCGTTTGGACGCTGTAACTGTGATTGAATTCGATGATGCCTAGTAGTACTATAGTGTATCATACATTATTACTTACATGTGCATTTGAGGCTTGAATATCTCTTTTCATGTTTAATTTAATGTCTTTGGGAGATGTAAGTGGTGCTGTGGCAATAATGCAGAGCACACTAGAATGAGCGCCGAGGGACCTCTGGCCGCTTCTGTATAATCTCAGCTGACTCCAAGGTTTCCATTTAGCTGCTTTAATGAATATTCTATAGGTTGCTTAAACTAAACTTTTCAAGAAAAAGAAGGCTCAAACGAGGGGCATAGCTTTCATTGGTGCAGAAGGTGCAGTGGCACCGGGTCTTTGAGGCCTGAGGGGCCTGCTGAGCCCTGATTGTTGCTGTATTTTAGAACTCAAACAGCAGTTTCTGGCCCATTTCTTTCCTGCCTTCCTCTAGGGTCCGTGACACACTGGCTACACTAGTGGTGCAAACATGTTTATATGCATCTGTGTGGTACATAACGCCGCAGCAAGGCAATCTTCAAGGAACCAGCGGAACCATATTAATTAATGACCCAGTATTAAGTTCCTTTTGGTTAGTAGTGAGCCAAAGATAGTTTCCAAGATTCCATGCCTGGTACAAAAACAACTGAAAAACACAGAACCCATAACCCCATCAGAAAAAATGAGAAAATATATTTGTCTACAACAGCCACTTGCCACAAATTACCTCCACAAACATACCTACTACTCTAACGCCTGGGTTATCTAACTCACAAGTCAGCTCGCCAATTCTACCCTAGGCTACAGCCAGATACCCCATTCCCTTTCCCTTCCTTCTATACATGGCTACACTTGGGCTCCCCTAACCTCAAGCCCGCTCTCCAATTCTACTTCAGGCTAACACTAAAGCAGCCCCCCCCAGTTTCCCCATCCATACCCCTATGCCATCCCTCCTCCTCCTACACGTGGGTTTCCTAGCCCACAAGCCCTCTCCCCAATCCTACCTCAGGCCACAACCAGCCCAGTTCCCACCTGACCCCTTCAGATACTCTCTGTTCCCTCCACTCTTCTTCTAAACATGTGGTCCTTAGCCCACAAGTCTATTCCCTATTCCTGTCTCAGTGTACTGCTAGAGCGCTACCACATTGGCTCTTACCCATACCCCAAAGCCTCCCTCCTCTTCCTACACCAGGCCCCACATCCTTGAAGCATCATTGTGACAAGAGAACAAAGATCCAGTAGATAAACTGCCTGCTGCCCTCAACCTGAGATCCATGAACAAGAACCCTCTAAACATATTTGACAAACTATAAGAAACAACACCAGACCTCACTTTCATCACAGAAACGAGGGTCAGCTTCCACACTCACATGCCACGAAGCCTTCCCACCTGAGTACAGCATTCTCAATAAAAATGATATCAGAAAATTGAAGGTGGCCTAGAAGTCATCCTTAGAAACTTTTGCAAATATATCAAATGGACGCCTTTGCTATCAGCGACTGTTAGACCTGGCACCTTGGCGTGAGTCTCCCTTCCACTTTTTGTCGCTGCCCCTCATGTGTTTTGCTGGTGTTAGCTGCTCAGAGCAGTGTGCCACTGCCAACCAGTGCCACAGTGCAAGTGCTCCCTATTTAAAATATATATGTTGGTTGGATTCCATGATTGGATTATTTGGTTTACTGTCAGACCCCAGTAAAGTGCACCAGGAGTGCCCAGGGCTTGTAAATACAAATGCTGCTGGTGGACTTGCAGCACTGGTTGTGCCACCCACAGAAGCGGCCTGGTAAAATGTATTTAAGGTCTGTCATTGCAGAACCTGCGTGCAGAGTGGTACTGTCATGCTGACTGGGCAAGTGCACCCACTTCCCAGTCCCTAAACCTTCCCTTAACTTCATATTAGTCACCCCTATGGTAGGCCCAAGGGCAGGGTGCATTGTAAGCATAAGGTAGGACAAGCCCTGATGTGTGTGGCATGTCCTAATAGTGAATTACAGCCATTTTCGTTTTTCACTATTGCAAGGCTGCCTGTTCCCATAGGCCAGAATGAGCTGTTAGAATTGTTACATCCTATGATCCTAATAGACCCAGGGAACATGGTAGAAAATCGAGTTTAGTATGCCTGAACTCAGAATAATAAAATAAATCTTTTAGTAAAGTTTATTTTAATGTTCTGTGTTTGCAAATACCACTTTTAGAAAGTTGGTATTTGCTTGCCTAACCATTTCAGCCCGCCTCTGCTATGATGTGTATCTGCCTGTCTGGTTTGTGTGAGTGACAGGGCTGGGGAAACCCAGAGGGGCAGGGCTAGGTAGCCTGGTGGTGAATAGAGAGATTGACATCCAGATGGGTGGGAGGAGTGCACCTGGACTCTGAATAGGGCTGTGCTCTGCCACCACAATGCTGGCTCCACCTCCTGTGGAGCGGCTGATGTCTCTGCCCTGCACCCTGAATAGAAAGTCAGAGTCATGTCAACAAAGTGCTCAGGAACTGGTTTGGACTTGGCAAAGGCCCCTCTACCCCAGAGGAACAAAGGAATTAGGGGTATAAGTATTGGGACCCTGCTCCCAAGAAATTAGATCCTGCTTGACAAGAAGAACCTCTGCCTGAGGAGAAGGAAACGGGAAAGCTGTAGGAGGAGTACTGTCCCTGACCTGGGGGATTGGCCTGCAGTGGTTGCCTTGCTGCTGAAAGGAGAGGAGAAAGACTCCAAAGACTTTATTTCAACTTGTGCTTAAACAGATCTCCAAGGGCTTGGAATAGAGCTTGCCTCCTGCTGAAGTCTCGGGAACAACAGACTTCACCCCCCCAGCTCCCCAAATTTCAATGGAAGTGCCTGCTGCTGTTGTTGGACCTTCTGAGGGACTGCGTGTCGCAAGGAGCTGGAAGCGCGACCCAAGGAGGAGAAGCGTGCCACCGTCGGAGCTGCTGTCGTCGCATCTCGTAAAGTGTGTCGCCGCTGCAGCATCGCATCGAGCGGAAGCGTCTCGCATCATCCAAGACGAGTCTCGCAACGCCGAAGAAGCGTGTCGCCATCGCAGCCATCGTAGCTGACGCATCGCACCGCATCAAGAGAAGAGTCTCGCATCGAGGAAGAAGCGTGTCGCCATCGCAGCCATCGTAGCTGTCGCATTGCACCGCATCAAGAAAAGCGCCTCGCATCCACGCAGAAGCGTGCCGCCGTCGGAGCTGCTGTCGTCGCATCGCGTAAAGGGATGCCGCCGCTGCAATATTGCAGCGAGCGGAAGCGTCTCGCAAACGTCGGAGAAGAGTGCCGCTGCCAAGGCCGCTGTCATCGCATCGCGTAAAGGGTGACGCCGCTGCAGCTGACGCATCGAGTCGAGTCTTCTCGCAACATCGGAGAAGCGTAACGCATCTGGAAGATCTTCACGTCTTTATTTCTTTGCACCAAAAACTTCATCGCACCAGCATCGTTGCAACACTTTCGTTGCCATGCGTGTCGCATCTAAGGTACATTGACTTAAAGTGTCGCATTTAAGAACTTAAGAGAACTAAGCAAACTTCTACCATCTAAAGTAACAGTATTGTGTATTTTTGTCGTTTAATGGTCTTGTGGTAACTCTAAATAAAGAATCCTTATTTAACCTGTGTGGTGTCCATTTGTAGTGTTGTCACGTGGTTGCTGTATGTGTTCACAAATGCTTAACCTATAACGCTCTGAGATAAGCCTTGTCTGCTCGCGCCAAGCTACCCAGAGGGTGAGCAGGGGTTATTTTAGGAGTGTAACCCCTTACCCTGACTAGAGGAAAGGTTCCCTGCTTGTCACAAGTACCTACCTGTGCCAACCAGAGAACCCGGATTCTAACATTGGTGGTCAGCGGTGAGGATTCTGGACTTGCATTTGTGACTCATGTACAGTAATTGGTGAACACTACTTAGTGAGTGCAGACCTTAACGCAACCAATACTTGTAGGTAGATTTCTTTTGTGACTTTCTATTTTTGAGTACTGCCAAGTTTAACCATGGTGGAGAAAGCAGCATCCATAATCTCTGTTGATAATGAATGGGAATGGGAAGAAGAGAAACTGGAAAGCTACAAAGTATCACAGCTGAAGTTCTTCTGCAGGAAATGTATTGTTTCTACAACTGGATGTAAAAACAAGGCAGAGTTCTACAAGGGCATGGGTAGAAGCAAGGAATGTCACTGATAATGATAATGCAGAGGAGCAGCTGGATGGGCCAGTGAGTCCAAGAGGAAGGAGAACCCCTTCCACTGCCGGTAGCAGTGTTTCCAGTAAACATCTATCTCCAGAGGAGCTGGCAGATAGAAAAGAGTGTAGGATGCATGAATTGGAGCTGACCAAGCTCAAGTTAAGTGGGCAATTAGAATTTGAAATGCAAAGTAGAAAGTTAGCCCTAGAAGAAAAAAGCTACAGTATGAACATGAAAAGGTTTTGAGGGAGTTGGAGCTGAAGACCCAGAGTTTAGAAATTGCTCCCTCTGGTGGCAGCACACCGTCAGTGCAAGTAGAATCAAGGGTGTACATACCCAAAGATGTGGTAAATGAATTTTTTTTAAATGATGACATAGGGCAGTGGTTCAAAGCCTATGAAGTAGCCATGTCTTCCCATCGGGTCCCTGAGAAGGATTGGGGAGCAGGGTTGTGGGGACGGTTCCTTAGTGAGGGGCGGGACACACTGCTAGACTTGCCTTCAGATGATTATAATTCTTATCCCCATATGAAGGCAGCTTTGATGGCTAGGTATGGGTTGACCCCTGAGTTGTATAGACAAAGGTTCAGGGGGTGCACCAAGATTCCAAACAGTACGTATGTTGAGTATGTGACTTTTTTTGCAGAGCACAGGATGGATGGGTGAAGGGTAGCAAGGTTAATGATTTTCAAGGGCTTCTTGATTTAGTGGCATGGGAGCACTTGTCCAGTAATTGTTTTCCTGAGCTACGCCAGCACCTGATTGATAGTAGGCTGACTAACACTAGGAAGCTTGCTGAGGAGGCGGACCGCTGGGTCAGTACCAGGGTCCACAAGGGTTCAGTGGGAGACTCCACTAAAGGTGGGCAGGGTCCCCAGCAGAAGAGTGGGGGGGACAAGGGTAAACAGAGGGAGTTCCCAAGAAGGACCCAAAGTAATCCCCAAGGGAACCAAGGGAAAGGTTCTCAGCCTCCCCCACCCCAGAAACCAACCGGGGCCCCGACAGGTCCACCTGTTCAAAAGGGGCCCATAAAACGTTACAAGTGTGGTAACATGGGGCATTTTGCCTCTGATGTAAAGTGTCCTCTGTATGGTAAACCAGCACCCACTGGTGCTCCGCCCTGGCACGTGGCTAGTGTAGCCTTGGGGGAGGAGATGACAGTCCAAGGTGGGTGGGGTCCCACAGAGATGTCCCTTGTCTCATTAGGAGACTGTGAGATGGTCCCCCAAACCCAGCTGCCTGATAACACTAAGAAATACAGGCAGTGGGTGACCATCAATGGCCGTAGGGTGGAAGCTCTCAGAGATACAGGAGCCAGTGTGACAGCTGTCAAGTGGCACCTGGTGTCTCAAGAGCGGGTTGTCCCAGAAGCATTCTATCCAGTTGTTGCCGCTGACAACACAGAGAGTCACTGCAAGGTGGCTCAGGTTCCCTTTGAGTGGGGGGGGGTCTCTGGTACTCTTCAGGTAGCTGTGAGGCTCACCATGCCTGTAGACCGTCTGTTAGGGAACAACTTGGAGAGCTCACCGTGGGTTAAGGTGGAGCGGAGTGCTCACCTGGAGATGTTGGGTATGCCGGATTGGGCGTGTGTCACCACACGGTCCATGGCAGCAAGTAGAGGTGCTCAAGAGGTCCTGGAGCCTGAGAGGGAGGCCCAGGGACCGGCCTTAGAGAGAAGAGGCAGGGGGCGTGGGAAACCGGCCCCTGAAGTTCCCACAGCCCAGGAGGGAGCAGAACTTGAGGGGGATGCCCTGGAGCATACCGGGGAACAGATAGCTGAACTGGGGGAACTGCCTGAGCTGACCCATTGGCAGCAGGAAGGAGGGCCCTCCAGGGAAGACTTTTGTAAGGCACAGAAAGAATGCCCTTCTCTCGTGAGTATGCGGCAGCAGGCTGCAGACCAGGCCGCAGGTGATCAGTCTGGGTCACATTTCATTTACTGGGAGAACGACCTCCTATATACAGAGCCTAAGGTTGCTGAGCCTGGGTCAGCTTGTGCGCTGGTGGTACCCCAGGACTTCAGAGCCTTCCTACTGGGGCTGGCTCACGATGTGCCATTGGCAGGACATTTGGGGCAGGACAAGACCTTTGAAAGGCTTGTCACCCACTTTTATTGACCTCAAATGCACAGGAGTTCAGACACTCACTGCAGGACCTGTCAGACTTGCCAGGCAAGTGGAAAGAGTGGAAGGAAGCAGAAGGCTCCACTCCAGCTATTCCCTGTGGTCGGTACCCCATTCCAGCGAGTGGGGATTGACATTGTGGGGCCACTGGACCCCAGGACAGCCATGGGCTACAGGTTTATCCTGGTCCTGGTGGACCATGCCACCCGGTACCCGGAAGCCATCCCTCTGAGGACAGTGACGGCCCCCGTGGTGGGACGGGCACTGATATGAATTTTCTCAAGAGTGGGATTCCCTCTAGAGGTGGTGTCTGACCGGGGTACCAATTTCATATCCAAGTATATGAAATCCCTTTGCAAGAGTGTGGTGTAACCTACAAGTTCACCACACCTTACCACCCCCAAGGAAACGGGTTGGTTGAGAGATTCAACCGTACCCTAAAGGGCATGATAATGGGTCTGGAAGAACCCATGAGGTGTAAGTGGGACATCCTCTTGCCATGCCTTCTCTTTGCATACCGTGTGGTGCCACAGAAGTCTCTAGGGTTCAGCCCCTTTCAGCTCCTGTATGGCCACCCAGTGAGAGGACCTCTAAGTCTGGTCAAGGAAGGCTGGGAGCAATCTTCCAGGAAACCTCCCCAGAATGTATATAGCTGTTTTGTCTGGTTTAACCTATTGCCTCATTAGTAAGAACGTCATAGCCACGCAAAAGAGGTTTTTGTATGACCAACGCATGGCGCTACAGACTTTCGCTTAGCACAATCTTGGAGACCTTATAGATCTGGTCCGGTTATATCGGGCATTTAATTCGAGAGATTCATATCAGTTCTAAACCTCCCCAGTATTACATTCTTGGTCTATCGCAGCTATTATTGCACGTCATTACACCTTGCAGTTGCCATGCTCACTCCCAACTCAAAATGTTATATAACGCCTCTCTCCTTTCACAGCGCTATGCCATAACAGGACGCACCCACCTAAATCAAACGTTCATCCTGTGGAACAATAGATAGAAGGAGCGCCTGAATTGCTGCCTGAACGTGGAAACCACTTTGGAATAGGAAATCAAACACGAGGTACATGACTGACCTTCTAATTATCCAGTTCCATTGTAATCAATCACCATGAGACAGTGTGACATAAAAGCTTTCCTCCCTGTAGATTCACAGCAGTCGTTTCTCGGACAAATACCGGAAGCTGTACATACATACTCTTGAGTGAGTACATATGCCCACATTCAGACCTTCCAAGGTATTTAGATAGACACTTTGACTATAGCCTTTTAAATGCCGCCACAGATCGAATTTTTGTCTAAGTTCTCAATGTTCTATTTATTTTAGAAATACCAAGCATCTGTCGCTTCAAGACAAAATAGACTTGCGAGGCCAAATACCCATATATCACCTCATGAATTTATAGGTAGTTTTTGCGTACACTTTCCTGTGACCTTTATAAACCTATTTTCTGGGACCTCACTTTCACAACTCACCTCACCTTCTATTATTTTACTTTAATGTTATGCACAAATCACCCCTGGGTTGTTTCTGAAGTTCCATATCCCACCCCAATATGCATGTTCCCTCGCTCAAAAAAACTCCACATCTAAAGTGCATGATAGCAACCACTTCCAACTTTAGAAAATGAAATTAAGTGTTTCCCGATCATTTGACAATTTCAAATTCCTTGTGTTTATCTTACAGACACCCTGACATCCCTTTTAACATTCCCACTTGCTAACTCTGGCAGTTGGTCCTGAAGAAGGTGGTTCACCCACTGAAACGTGCGTTGACCGTGAAATTGCCAATATCGAAGATATTGAAAGCTAACATCCTCCCATTTTCAGTCAACTGGAGAAATCTGACCAATTTAAAGTTTTAGCTTCCTTTACATTTTTAGACTATTTTCCTTACTCTTTTCTGTTTAAATGCAAGTATGAAGTATGAATGGATAGCAAATGTTTTTTTCTTTTATATTGCAGATGTCTAGGATGTCTTTTCTCACAATTATTCGTTTTGTAAAAATGTCTGTTTTCCAAATTATGAGTATAAAATTTAACAAGCTCGATTTTCTAAATTATGTATAAATCTTGATAAGATGAAAAAAGAGTAAAAACAAATAAAAAAAATATATATTTTGTATATAAAACTGTAGTCAAGTGGATTCTATAGAAATGTTGTGACAATATGAAATAATTGAATTTCTAATTAACTAGATTGGGAAATGCAGAATCTATAGAGATCTATTGGAGAATCATACAGGCCGGTTTAGAGGTTCATACTAGATTTTTGTACTTGCTCCCTCCTCTAGGGCCTTAATTTAAATAGGGAGACCCTCCTCTCATTGTTGTATAGCTACATGCTGGCCTTCAGAAATCAGACTAGGCGATTCAGGCAACTTGCTGAGGCAAATCTGGAAGCCAGCCAGGAGGAGATGAAGCGGTGGTACGACCAGAATGCCACTCTGGTAGAGCTTCAGCCTGGACAAAAGGTGTGGGTCTTGGCCCCGTGGAGCCTTGTGCGCTCCAGGATAAGTGGACCAATCCCTTTGAGGTGGTGGAGCGCAAGAGTCCAGTTACCTATTTGGTGGACTTGCGGTCTCCAAGGAACCCCTTGAGGGTCCTTCATGTCAACCACCTCAAGCCCCACTTGGAGAGGTCCCAAGTGGGCATGCTCTTGGCAACAGATGCTGGGATGGAAGAGGAGACCGAGCCTCTTCCTGACCTCCTGTCAGCCCAGGAGCAAGATGGGTCAGTGGATGGTGTCATCCTCTCTTCCGCCCAGACCCCTGAGCAACAGAATGATTGTCGCCAGCTGCTGGGACAATTTTCTTATCTGTTTTCCCTGGTTCCCGATGTCACTGATTGGTGCGTCCATGATGTGGACACTGGGGATAGTCCACCTGTGAAGCACAAGGCCTACAGGGTGACTGACAGGGTGAGGGCCTGCATCAAGGAGGAGGTCTCCAAGATGTTTGCACTCGGGGTAATTGAGTCCTCCAGCAGTCCTTGGGCCAGGCCAGTGGTCCTGGTCCCAAAGGCTGCAGCACCGGGAGCCACACCCGAACTCCGGTTCTGTGTGGACTACAGAGGACTCAATTCAGTCACCAGGACTGACGCACACCCCGTCCCCAGAGCTGATGAGCTCATAGATCGGCTAGGGGCTGCCAACTACCTCAGCATGTTTGATTTAACGTCTGGGTACTGGCAGATCGCCTTGATCGAGGGGGCCAAAGAGAGGTCAGCATTTTCCACCCCAGATGGGCACTACCAGTTCCGGGTTATGCCCTTTGGGATGAAGAATGCCCCTGTCACCTTCCAGAGGTTGGTCAACCAGGTGTTGGTTGCGCCACCTCTGGGAAGTGTTGATGGCGCTGCTGAGGGCAGGCCTCACGATCAAGGCGAGTAAGTGCCAGATCGGCAGGGTTCCGTGGTGTACTTGGGGCACCAGGTTGGGAGCGGCCAGGTGGTGCCCCTTCAACCCAAGATTGAAACCATCCTGAATTGGGAGTCGGCCAAAACCCAGACAGAGGTGAGAGCCTTCCTAGGTCTCACCGGGTACTACAGGAGGTAGGTCAAGGGGTATGGAAACATTGTTGCCCCCTTGACAGCGCTGACTTCTAGGAAGCAACCCAGGAAAGTGATTTGGACTGACACCTGTCAGAAAGCTTTTGAGGCCCTGAAAGCTGCTATGTGCACGGCGCCCGTGCTCTTGGCTCCCAACTTCCCCAAAGAGTTTATCGTTCAGACAGACGCTTCAGAGCATGGTGTGGGGGCTGTTCTTTCACAGATTAATGAAGAGGGCCTAGATCAACCTGTAGCCTTCCTTAGCAGGAGGTTACTTCCACGGGAACAGAGATGGAGTGCTATTGAGCGTGAGGCATTTGCTGTGGTCTGGGCGCTGAAGAAGCTAAGACCCTACCTGTTTGGGTCTCACTTCCGGGTTCAGACAGACCACAGGCCCCTCAGATAGTTGATGCATATGAGGGGTGAGAATCCAAAACTGTTGAGGTGGTCCATTTCCCTACAGGGTATGGATTTCACAGTGGAACATCGCTCTGGTACAGATCACGCCAATGCTGACGGTCTGTCCAGATTTTTCCGCCTTAGTGATGAGGAACTCCCTGGGGTAGGGTAGTTCTCCCCACTTCTCAGCTGGAGGGGACACGTGTTAGACCTGGCACCTTGGCGTGAGTCTCCCTTTACTTTTTGTCTCTGTGCCTCATGTGTTTTGCTGGTGTTAGCTGCTCAGAGCACTGTGCCACTGCCAACCAGTGCCACAGTGCAAGTGCACCCTATTTAAAATATATATGTTGGCTGGATTATTTGGTTTACTGTCAGACCCCAGTAAAGTGCACCAGGAGTGCCCAGGGCTTGTAAATATAAATGCTGCTGGTGGACTTGCAGCACTGGTTGTGCCACCCAGAGAAGCGGCCTGATAAAATGTATCTAAGGTCTGCCATTGCAGAACTTGCGTGCAGTCTGGTACTGTCATGCTGACTGGGCAAGTGCAACCACTTCCCAGTCCCTAAACCTTCCCTTAACTTCATATTAGTTACCCCTATGGTAGGCCCAAGGACAGGGTGCATTGTAAGCATAAGGTAGGACAAGCCCTGATATGTGTGGCATGTCCTAATAGTGAATTACAGCCATTTTAGTTTTTCACTATTGCAAGGCTACCTGTTCACATAGGCCAGAATGGGCTGTTAGAATTGTTACATCCTATGATCCTAACAGACCCAGGGAACATGGTAGAAAATCGAGTTTAGTATGCCTGAACTCAGAATAATAAAATACATCTTTTAGTAAAGTTTATTTTAATATTCTGTATTTGCAAATACCACTTTTAGAAAGTTGGTATTTGCTTGCCTAACCATATCAGCCTGCCTCTGCTATGATGTGTATCTGCATGTCTGGTTTGTGTGAGTGACAGGGCTGGGGAAACCCAGAGGGGCAGGGCTAGGTAGCCTGGTGGTGAATAGAGAGATTGACATCCAGATGGGTGGGAGGAGTGCACCTGGACTCTGAATAGGGCTGTGCTCTGCCACCACAATGCTGGCTCCACCTCCTGTGGAGCGGCTGATGTCTCTGCCCTGCACCCTGAATAGAAAGTCAGAGTCATGTCAACAAAGTGCTCAGGAACTGGTTTGGACTGGGCAAAGGCCCCTCTACCCCAGAGGAACAAAGGAATTAGGGGTATAAGTATTGGGACCCTGCTCCCAAGAAATTAGATCCTGCTTGACAAGAAGAACCTCTGCCTGAGGAGAAGGAACCGGGAAAGCTGTAGGAGGAGTACTGTCCCTGACCTGGGGGATTGGCCTGCAGTGGTTGCCTTGCTGCTGAAAGACTACAAAGACTTAATTTCAACTTGTGCTTAAACAGATCTCTAAGGGCTTGGAATAGAGCTTGCCTCCTGCTGAAGTCTCAGGAACAACAGCCTTCACCCCCCAGCTCCCCAAAGTTCTTTGGAAGTGCCTGCTGCTGTTGTTGGGCCTTCTGAGGGACTGCGTGTCGCAAGGAGCTGGAAGCGCGACTCAAGGAGGTGAAGCGTGCCGCCGTCGGAGCTGCTGTCATTGCATCTCGTAAAGTGTGTCGCAGCTAGCTGCAGCATCACATCGAGCGGAAGCGTCTTGCATCATCCAAGACGTGTCTCGCAATGCCGAAGAAGCGTGTCGCCATCGCAGCCATCGTAGCTGACGCATCGCACCGCATCGCACCGCATCAAGAGAAGAGTCTCGCATCGAGGAAGAAGCGTGTCGCCATCGCAGCCACCGTAGCTGTCGCATTGCACCGCATCAAGAAAAGCGCCTTGCATCCAAAGAAGCGTGCCGCCGTCGGAGCTGCTGTCGTCGCATCGCGTAAAGGGGTGTCGCCGCTGCAACATCGCATCGAGCGGAAGCGTCTCGAAACGTCGGAGAAGAGTGCCGCTGCCAAGGCTGCTGTCGTCGCAGCGCGTAAAGGGTGACGCCGCTGCAGCTGATGCATCGAGTCGAGTCTTCTCGCAACATCGGAGAAGCGTAATGCAGCTGGAAGATCTTCACGTCTTTATTTCTTTGCACCAAAAACTTCATCACATCAGCATCGTTGCAACACTTTCGTTGCCCTGCGCGTCGCATCTAAGGTACATTGACTTAAAGTGTCGCATTTAAGAACTTAAAAGAACTAAGCATACTGCTACCGTCTAAAGTAACAGTATTGTGTATTTTTGTCGTTTAATGGTCTTGTGGTAACTCTATATAAAGAATCCTTATTTTTAATATAAAACCTGTGTGGTGTCCATTTGTAGTGTTGTCACTTGGTTGCTGTATGTGTTCACAAATGCTTAACCTGAGATAAGCCTTGTCTGCTCGCGCCAAGCTACCTAGAGGGTGAGCAGGGGTTATTTTAGGAGTGTAACCCCTTACCCTGACTAGAGGAAAGGTTCCCTGGTTGTCACAAGTACCTACCTGTGCCAACCAGAGAACCCGGATTCTAACAGCGACTATGAATTTTTGCCAGTAAGATGTCACCCTACTCATTTAATCTTCCTTCATCTTGGTCTACAGACCACCTGACGGCAATGGAAAGTTTAAGTGACCAAGACTCTACTATACCATCTCAACCTATACATTCTAGAAGACCTTAGCACTTGGTTTCCCAAGAAGGATTTAACAACAATCACTGGTTTCACATCCAAGATTGATGCTGTTAAGCTCTAACAAATTTGCTTGGGTCTAACTCGCTGTGCCGGTCACACATTGGAAGTTATATTAAACCACCCACCCTCTCCACCCACCCGGACATGCCTTGTGAAACACAACTCCTCAGACATTGGGAGCGACCACAATGCGATTACAGGATGAATATAGCAATGTATAACAGTACCTCTCAGACAGCCAAGCCAATAATAAATCCACATACAGACAGTTGCAAAAATGGAACCCCTTACCACTTAACTCTCGCCTAGATAGAACACCAATCAATATGCAACGCCTGCACTGCGCTTGACAACCAGCTATTACTAAACACCATTAACACTGCTAACGCCAAAAAGACTACATGGCTTTTTGACAA
The DNA here is from genome assembly GCF_964204655.1 of Triturus cristatus. Classification (NCBI taxonomy): domain Eukaryota; kingdom Metazoa; phylum Chordata; class Amphibia; order Caudata; family Salamandridae; genus Triturus; species Triturus cristatus. The sequence goes on along the minus strand of NC_140592.1, from coordinate 1,158,506,758 downwards.
GATCAGAAAAATAAAAAACAATCCAGCATCCTTCAATACCCTTCTCTGATTTTAAATACATGTTCAAAGCCATAGAGAGTAAAGATAACTTTTCGGCTTTATTAGAGTGTACGGAGCGAACAATCGAGTTTCTGTCAAACATCTCATACAATGTTTTTTGGGCTTCAGCCCTACTCGCTGGAGCCTCGATTGCAGACAGTAGAAGCCCCTTGTTAAAAGACTGGCACAAGGATTCAGCACAAAAAGTAACCACCCTTCATATGACTTTTCACGGGACTCATGTTTGGGACAAAATACATAAACTAATTAAATAGAAAAAAACACATGAACAAAGTACTTCAAATAAACTTCAAATAAAAATAAAGAATCAGTGTAGAAGGCTTAAATTTTAAAGGTCTGCGGAAACAAAAGCAGAGTTTCATAGGAAAACAACAAATACCCAAACTCTGCCTGGGATGGTCATGAGCTACTGGTTGGAGCTTGAATTCACCATTTTGCAAAAATCTAGGAACAAATCATTTCAGATCCTCGAGTTCTACCAGTGGTGAAGAAGGGTTACCCCACAGAATTCTCATTTCTCCTTCCAGACTCCAGTCATTTCAACACTGTGGCATTGATGTCTAAACAGGAGATTGGAATTCTCAGATGCTTTACAGCCCATTTTACAAAAGAATGCCATGATTCCTGCACCAAAAGACATAGGCGCTAGAAGTAGGGGTACATGGGGGTGCTGCCTACCGCTGCCTAGCGCCTAGCGCTGGTTGGAGACCACCACTCACCTCCTCCACGCCGCCGCCTTCAGCCTGCTGCCTGCGACCTCGCAGGTACCGCCTGCCGCTCTCTGCCTGCCGCAGCTTCCCCTTCACGCCCGCTGACCACCGCCACTGACCAGGTCACGCCCCCTCTGCTTTTCCCGCCGCCGCTGCCCCGGTCTCCTCCTTCCTGCTCCCGCCTGCAGTCCCGCCTCCCCGCCCTGCCCATTGGCCACCCCGCTCCCGCCTCCTGACTGACCCTCCCTCCCGGCTCCTTATTTATGACGCCACCTCAGCGACCGCGCAGCGGACGCGCGCAGCGGGAGCGCCGACTGAGCGCCGAAGGTGCGCCAAAGGTAAGCCCGTCTGTGCCGGCCCGCGCCCAGCGCCAGACCACCTGGCCCCCGCGCCCACCGGCCCCCCCGCAGGACCTACAACTTCGCCGCACTCATCGCACTCAAGACCGCCCGAGCCCCCGGATGCTACCGAGCATCCCCTCGACGCACCCACGGACCCTTCGTCTGCAGATCCTGCAACTTCTCCTGCCTCCGAACCTGCACCGCACCCACCAGGACTGGAAGCAACAACCACCTCAAGTGCATCATGCTCAACACCCGCTCCGTCCACCGCCACGCCGTTGAACTCTGGAACCTCCTCGACACCGCATCTCCAGACGTCGCCTTCCTCACAGAAACCTGGATGAACGCCTCCTCAGCCCCCGACGTCGCCATTGCCATCCCGGACGGCTACAAGATCATCAGGAAGGACCGCATCAACCAGATCGGAGGAGGCATCGCCATCGTACACAAGAGCACCGTTCGCATCTCGACTGACTCCATCGACACATTCAGCGCCGCCGAACACCTCCACTTCCAGATCCACACCGACCCCAAGACGACCCTCAGAAGCACCCTCATCTACAGACCCCCGGGACCGCGCGCACAGTTCTGCGACGACATCACGGACTTCATCAGCCCACACGCCCTCCCCTCCACCGACTACATCCTCCTCGGGGACCTCAACTTCCACCTGGAGAACAACAACGACCGCAACACCACCGCCCTGCTGGACAACCTCGCCAACCTCGGACTCAAGCAGCTGGTCAACACCGCCACCCACTACGCCGGCCACACGCTCGACCCTATCTTCTCCTCCAGCATGCACGTCTCCTTCGGCCACTCCACCGGACTCCACTGGACCGACCACAGCTGCGTCCACTTCAGCTTCGCAAAGAAGACGGTCCACCACCACCCGAAGCAGGTTCCGCACAGGAACTGGAGCAAGATCACCGCCGAACAACTCACCACCTCCCTAAGCCAGAACCCACCCGTCAGGACAACGGACCCCAACACAGCAGCCCGCAACCTCACGCAGTGGCTGACCACAAGTGCTGACGCCCTCGCCCCACTGAAGCACCCAATCACCAGGCCCAGAAGCAAGAAGGCTCCCTGGTTCACCGATGAACGCAAGGACTCCAAGAAAGCCTGCCGCACCCTCGAGAAGGCCTGGCTCCTCGACAAGACCGCCGACAACATGACCGCCCTCAAACTCGCCACCCGCAGACATCACCAGCTCATCCGCACCACAAAGAAGAAATCTCTGAAGGAACGACTGGACAAGAACGCCCATGACAGCAAGGAGCTCTTCCACATCGTCAAGGAATTCTCCAACCCCAGCGCAGGCAACAACGACATCACCCCCTCACAGGACCTCTGCGACTCCCTCGCCTCGTACTTCCACCGCAAGATCGCCGACATCCATAACAGCTTCGGCACTCAACCCACGCACCCATCGATCGAACCCACGCACCCAGCCGCCATCCTCCAGACATGGACCGAGGTTACCACCGTAGACACGACAAGCACGATGAACACCATCCACTCCGGATCTCCGACCGACCCGTGCCCCCACCACGTCTTCAACAAAGTGGCCCCAACCATCGCACCCCACCTCCGAGACATCATCAACGCCTCCTTCAACACAGCCACCTTCCCGGAAAGCTGGAAGCACGCCGAGCTCAGCGCACTACTGAAGAAACCAACAGCGGACCCGGCCGAACTCAAGAATTTCCGCCCCATCTCGCTCCTTCCCTTCCCGGCCAAAGTCATCGAAAAGGTCGTCAACAAGCAACTGGCCGCCTTCCTCGAGACGAACGGTTCCCTCGACCCATCGCAGTCTGGATTCAGAGCCAATCACAGCACCGAAACCGCCCTCATCGCAGCCACTGATGACATCCGAGCCCTGCTCGACAACGGTGAAACAGCGGCACTCATCCTCCTAGACCTCTCCGCTGCATTCGACACTGTATGCCACCGCACCCTAGTCCAACGCCTCAACGACACCGGCATCCAAGGGAAAGCCCTGGACTGGATCACTTCATACATCTCCGGAAGGACACAGAGAGTACGCCTCCCGCCGTTCCGCTCGGAGGCCACCACAGTCATCTGCGGGGTCCCGCAAGGCTCATCGCTCAGCCCCACTCTCTTCAACATCTACATGAAACCCCTCGCTGCCATCGCTCGCAATCACAACCTGAACATCATCTCCTACGCCGATGACACTCAGCTGATCCTCTCCCTCACCAAAGACCCCGACACCGCCAAGGCGAACCTCCACGAAGGGATGAAAGACGTCGCCGATTGGATGAACAACAGCCGCCTTAAGCTGAACACGGACAAGACGGAAGTCCTCATCCTGGGACAATCGCCCGCCGCATGGGACGACTCCTGGTGGCCGCCAGCCCTAGGCACCGCACCCAAGCCAACAGACCACGCACGCAACTTGGGCATCATCCTGGACTCTTCCCTATCGATGACCAGACAAGTCAACGCAGTCTCCTCATCTTGCTTCCACACACTCCGCATGCTCCGCAAGATCTTCCAATGGATTCCGACAGAGACAAGGAAGACGGTCACCCAGGCCCTCATCACCAGCAGACTGGACTATGGAAACACCCTCTACGCCGGAACCACAGCCAAGCTTCAGAAGAAACTCCAGCGCATCCAGAACGCCTCCGCCCGAATCATCCTGGACGTCCCCCGACGTAGCCACATCTCGAGCCACCTGAGAGACCTACACTGGCTCCCTGTCAACAAGAGGATCACGTTCAGACTCCTCACCCACGCACACAAATCCCTCCACGACCAGGGCCCAAGGTACCTCAACGACCGACTGACCTTCTACGCGCCCACCCGCCAGCTACGTTCAACGAACCTCGCCCTCGCCGTCGTGCCGCGCATTCGGAAAGCCACCGCCGGAGAAAGATCCTTCTCCTACCTTGCGGCCAAGACATGGAACTCCCTGCCCACCCACCTGCGGCTGACCCAGGACCACCTCGCCTTCAGGAAACAGCTCAAGACCTGGCTGTTCGAGCAGTAGCAGACCCCCTTCCCCAAGCGCCTTGAGACCCTTCTGGGTGAGTAGTGCGCGATACAAATGACATGATTGATTGATTGATTAACTGCAGCATCCCCAAAATAAGCATGCTGGAGTTCAGAAACAGAATGAGCTTAAAAGATACTTAAAATTTTGTTTTTTATCTTATCTCATTTGCGTTCAAAGACAGAAGTCAAATGTCAGGCTATGGCCTCTGACACATTGCTGCTTCTTCTTTTAACATGCAGATTGGTGTCTATTTTTCTTTCTCTGACTGAAAAACGTAGAGGATTTTGGAAAGTTAACTATCTGACACTCTTGCTGGGGTACAGTGAGCGTGAAAGGAAAGGCTGGCTGTAGCATGTCATTTTTGTCTAAAACACAGGGGCTTATTTATGAGCCCGTGCGACATTTTCGCGCCGCAGGTGCGTCACTAATTTGTGACGCACCGGCGGCGTAAAAAATGAGCCACGTTGGCCCTATTTACAAAGTGACGCATCTAGACAGATGTGTCACTTTGGAAACCCCTGCGCTACATTATACCTGCGTCAGGTATAATGTATGCAGGGTGGACGTTCCCCCGCATCAAAGCCTCGTAGAAGTGGCGCATTTAAATCTATTAGATTTCAGTGCCCACTTCTAGGACACCATTGCATGAAAACCTTATGCCTGCCTCATGGCCCTTTCACATTGGGTTTGCCCCATGTGAAAGGAACATTGCTGGAGTTGCGTCACGCTTCCGACACAACTACAGCAATGCGGCATTCCTTGTGGCATGATGCGTCATACAGTAAATATGAAGCACCAATTGTGTTGCAAGGAGGGCACACTGAGAAGGGCTGCATCGCTGCTTTGTTGCAGTGATGCAACACTTCTCATAAATAAGGCCCCATGTTTTGTATGATAGCATGGGAGCACATATGAAAGACATTTTTTTAAGGGCGATGGAAGCAAAGATTTTAATGGGATCAAAATAAATCAAGACATTTTACTTCCTGTTGTGCAACTGGTAGTCCCAGTATGCTTGTTTCTGATCCAGGGAGGACCTGACTTGGCACTTCGGGCTGGACTGTTCCCATAAGGAACAGGGTCAAGACTGATTTGCATATGGCTGGGTCCAAACTGGGGTGGCGTGGTGAGCTAAAGAACAATGGATTAAACCCAGATCTTTGTGACTGGGGTGAATGTTTGCATTGTTCAGCATCCCCTCCATCAATTGTTCCTTTTGTAGTATCAATGAAAGCACGCCAACCCTGAAAATTGTTCCAGCATCACTGCCCAGAGAAAAGTCTGGTAGTGGACTCTATCATATTTCTAGACCACAAAGTAATTGGAGATTACAAGCTACAGAAGTATAAAAATGAATGGCCCAGAATCTCTGATTCTGGTTAGTAATTCTGCCCTTGCACCGTTACTTTATGAGTTTTAGTCCCCGGAATGAGAAATAACTTTTTGGACCTGGAATTCTGGGGTCAAAAACTGCAGGTGTTCTCCCAGTTCTCTGAACTTTTCTGCTTAAATTCACTACCTACATCAATCTTTGCAATCTTTGACTCACTGGGTGATGTCAACCACATTCAAAATGGAAAAGCTTTAGAAGAAATTCATCAAATCTGTTCAGGGGACTACATGCTGAAAGTCAGACTTCGGGATGCATAGTTTCACATCTCGATAGTGATAGGTAACAACAGTTTCTTAGGTGCTGGGTACTGGGCACCTTTACCAGTTTCAGGTAATACCATTTGGCCTTAAAACTGCTCCTTGGGTGTTCTCAAAAATGGTTGCTCTGATGATTGTATTACTTCATCTTCAAGGATGCGTGATATAACCATAACCATATCTGGTCGATTGGCTCCTGCATGCTCCATCAGTTCAGAGACAATAGGAGGAGCAGAGAGTCGTCCAAGATTGTCAGTCTCTTCATGAGTTCCTGCTGAATCTTTCAAAAGGCCACATGACTCCTCCAAAATACCAAATTTGTATAGGAGCACATCTGAGGATGGATTTGCAGATGAGGATTCTTCTGGACGATAAGGCATTGAGAGACGCCATTTGCTATCCTCGAAATGGAAAAGGATCTGATTCCAGTGAGGCTATGGCTGAAGGTGCATCTTGTACTTTCATGGTTCCTTGGATGTGTCTTCATCTTTATCCATTGAGTATTCATCTGCATGCTCATTGGAAGTAGACATCTCAATATTTCACTGCACTAACTGCAGGTACAAAAGCTATAATGGAGTCTTTTAAATAATAAATGAATCCTGCAACCTCTTCCAAGGGCCTTTCTCTCCATTCCTCCAACCCTTGTCACAACAGATGCCAATTCGATCACATGGGAAGCCATGTTTAAAGATTTGACACCACAAGCAAGTGGGTGCTTAATAGGGAGGCAAAAGTCCTCAAACTTGAGAGAATTGACAAGTGTATACAGAGCACTTTGTGTTTTTTTCCTGCCACAGTTCCAGAATTACTATGTCCTAGTGAGATCACACAATATAGCATTGCGACTAGGACTGGCCAAAATAATTTTCTGGAATTATGCATTTCGTTTATTATGCGAAGTTACGCCATTACTCCATGTCATGTAATTACACGCTGTTTACAGCAAAGTCATAGCATCGGAGCTTTAGACCGACACAAACAACCATAATGCAAGCAGCAGTTGTTTACGAAATTCGCATTATTTGCCCTCTTTAACATGAAATGCATCCTCGTGTCGAAAATTCCCAGCGCTACAGTATAGCGCTAAATTATGTATTTGCACTTTATTGAATTAAAAGTAATTGTGCATAATTTTCTTTGAATTTCATGTTATTATAGGAAAGCAAATTATGCGAATTTCACACACCCTTATTGTGACTTAAACCAACCTTCAGGGGATATATTCTCTGTCCATGAACATAGTCGCAGCTCATTTAGTGGGTTGGCGGGAACAACACCAATTATCTCTTAAAACTTCTCATGTGAAAGGTTCAGACAATGTCAGGGTGGATTTTCAGAGCAGGATATTCCCATCTCTCTAGAATTCTTCCCTGACTCCTCTGGTCTTTCAGTAAATTTTTCAATGGGTCACGATGACATTTCTCTCTGGTACTCTTCAGGTAGCTGTGAGGCCCAGCATGCCTGTAGACTGTCTGTTAGGGAACGACTTGGAGAGCTCACCGTGGGCTAAGGTGGAGCGGAGTGCTCACCTGGAGATGTTGGGTATGCCGGATTGGGCGTGTGTCAACACACGGTCCATGGCAGCAAGTAGAGGTGCTCAAGAGGTCCTGGAGCCTGAGAGGGAGGCCCAGCGACCGGCCTTAGAGAGAAGAGGCAGGGGGCATGGGAAACCAGCCCCTGAAGTTCCCACAGCCCAGGAGGGAGCAGACCTTTAGGGGGATGCCCTGGAGCCTACCGGGGAACAGATAGCTGAACTGGGGGACCTGCCTGAGCTGACCCATTGGCAGCAGGAAGGAGGGCCCTCCAGGGAGGACTTTTGTAAGGCACAGAAAGAATGCCCTTCTCTCGTGGGTATGCGGCAGCAGGCTGCAGACCAGGCCGCAGGTGATCAGTCTGGGTCACATTTCATTTACTGGGAGAACGACCTCCTATATACAGAGCCTAAGGTTGCTGAGCCTGGGTCAGCCTGTGCGCTGGTGGTACCGCAGGATTTCAGAGCCTTCCTACTGGGGCTGGCTCACGATGTGCCATTGGCAGGACATTTGGGGCAGGACAAGACCTTTGAAAGGCTTGTCACGCACTTTTATTGGCCTCAAATGCACAGGAGTTCAGACACTCACTGCAGGACCTGTCAGACTTGCCAGGCAAGTGGAAAGAGTGGAAGGAAGCAGAAGGCTCCACTCCAGCCATTCCCTGTGGTCGGTACCCCATTCCAGCGAGTCGGGATTGACATTGTGGGGCCACTGGACCCCAGGACAGCCATGGGCAACAGGTTTATCCTGGTCCTGGAGGACCATGCCACCCGGTACCCGGAAGTCATCCCTCTGAGGACAGTGACGGCCCCCGTGGTGGGACGTGCACTGATATGAATTTTCTCAAGAGTGGGATTCCCTCTAGAGGTGGTGTCTGACCGGGGTACCAATTTCATATCCAAGTATATGAAATCCCTTTGGCAAGAGTGTGGTGTAACCTACAAGTTCACCACACCTTACCACCCCCAAGGAAACGGGTTGGTTAAGAGATTCAACCGTACCCTAAAGGGCATGATAATGGGTCTGGAAGAACCCATGAGGCGTAAGTGGGACGTCCTCTTGCCATGCCTTCTCTTTGCGTACCGTGAGGTGCCACAGAAGTCTCTAGGGTTCAGCCCCTTTGAGCTCCTGTATGGCCACCCAGTGAGAGGACCTCTAAGTCTGGTCAAGGAAGGCTGGGAGCAATCTTCCAGGAAACCTCCCCAGAATGTATATAGCTACATGCTGGCCTTCAGAAATCAGACTAGGCGATTCAGGCAACTTGCTGAGGCAAATCTGGAAGCCAGCCAGGAGGAGATGCAGCGGTGGTACGACCAGAATGCCACTCTGGTAGAGCTTCAGCCTGGACAAAAGGTGTGGGTCTTCGCCCCGTGGAGCCTTGTGCGCTCCAGGATAAGTGGACCGGTCCCTTCGAGGTGGTGGAGCGCAAGAGTCCAGTTACCTATTTGGTGGACTTGCGGTCTCCAAGGAACCCCTTGAGGGTCCTTCATGTCAACCGCCTCAAGCCCCACTTGGAGAGGTCCCAAGTGGGCATGCTCTTGGCAACAGATGCTGGGATGGAAGAGGAGACCGAGCCTATTCCTGACTTCCTGTCAGCCCAGGAGCAAGATGGGTCAGTGGATGGTGTCATCCTCTCTTCCGCCCTGACCCCTGAGCAACAGAATGATTGTCACCAGCTGCTGGGACAATTTTCTGATCTGTTTTCCTTGGTTCCCGGTGTCACTGATTGGTGTGTCCATGATGTGGACACTGGGGATAGTACACCTGTGAAGCGCAAGGCCTACAGGGTGACTGACAGAGTGAGGGCCTGCATCAAGGAGGAGGTCTCCAAGATGTTTGCACTCGGGGTAATTGAGTCCTCCAGCAGTCCTTGGGCCAGGCCAGTGGTCCTGGTCCCAAAGGCTGCAGCGCCGGGAGCCACACCCGAACTCCGGTTCTGTGTGGACTACAGAGGACTCAATTCAGTGACCAGGACTGACGCACTCCCCATCCCCAGAGCTGATGAGCTCATAGATCGGCTAGGGGCTGCCAACTACCTCAGCACGTTTGATTTAACGTCTGGGTACTGGCAGATCGCCTTGATCGAGGGAGCAAAAGAGAGGTCAGCATTTTCCACCCAAGATGGGCATTACCAGTTCCGGGTTATGCCCTTTGGGATGAAGAATGCCCCTGCCACCTTCCAGAGGTTGGTCAACCAGGTGTTGGTTGGGCTGGACTCGTTCAGTGCCGCCTACCTGGATGACATCGCAGTGTTCAGCTCCACGTGGGAAGAACACCTGCGCCACCTCTGGGAAGTGTTGATGGCGCTGCGGAGGGCAGGCCTCACGTTCAAGGCGAGTAAGTGCCAGATCGGGCAGGGTTCCGTGGTGTACTTGGGGCACCAGGTTGGGAGCGGCCAGGTGACGCCCCTTCAACCCAAGATAGAAACCATCCTGAATTGGTAGTCGGCCAAAACCCAGACAGAGGTGAGAGCCTTCCTAGGTCTCACCGGGTACTACAGGAGGTTTGTCAAGGGGTATGGCAACATTGTTGCCCCCTTGACAGCGCTGAATTCTAGGAAGCAACCCAGGAAAGTGATTTGGAATGACACCTGTCAGAAAGCTTTTGAGGCCCTGAAAGCTGCTATGTGCACGGCGCCCGTGCTCTTGGCTCCCAACTTCCCCAAAGAGTTTATCGTTCAGACAGACACTTCAGAGCATGGTGTGGGGGCTGTTCTTTCACAGATTAATGAAGAGGGCCTAGATCAACCTGTAGCCTTCCTTAGCAGGAGGTTACTTCCACGGGAACAGAGATGGAGTGCTATTGAGCGTGAGGCATTTGCTGTGGTCTGGGCGCTGAAGAAGCTAAGACCCTACCTGTTTGGGTCTCACTTCCGGGTTCAGACAGACCACAGGCCCCTCAGATGGTTGATGCATATGAGGGGTGAGAATCCAAAACTGTTGAGGTGGTCCATTTCCTACAGGGTATGGATTTCACGGTGGAACATCGCCCTGGTACAGATCACGCCAATGCTGACGGTCTGTCCAGATTTTTCCGCCTTAGTGATGAGGAACTCCCTGGGGTAGGGTAGTTCTACCCACTCTTCAGCTGGAGGGGACACGTGTTAGGCCTGTTACCTTGGCGTGAGTCTCCCTTCCACTTTTTGTCGCTGTGCCTTATGTGTTTTGCTGGTGTTAGCTGCTCAGAGCACTGTGCCACTGCCAACCAGTGCCACAGTGCAAGTGCTCCCTATTTAAAATATATATGTTGGTTGGATTCCATGATTGGATTATTTGGTTTACTGTCAGACCCCAGTAAAGTGCACCAGGAGTGCCCAGGGCTTGTAAATACAAATGCTGCTGGTGGACTTGCAGCACTGGTTGTGCCACCCACAGAAGCGGCCTGGTAAAATGTATCTAAGGTCTGCCGTTGCAGAACCTGCGTGCAGTCTGGTACTGTCATGCTGACTGGGCAAGTGCACCCACTTCCCAGTCCCTAAACCTTCCCTTAACTTCATATTAGTCACCCCTATGGTAGGCCCAAGGGCAGGGTGCATTGTAAGCATAAGGTAGGACAAGCCCTGATGTGTGTGGCATGTCCTAATAGTCAATTACAGCCATTTTCGTTTTTCCCTATTGCAAGGCTACCTGTTCACATAGGCCAGAATGGCCTGTTAGAATTGTTACATCCTATGATCCTAACAGACCCAGGGAACATGGTATAAAATCGAGTTTAGTATGCCTGAACTCAGAATAATAAAATACATCTTTTAGTAAAGTTTATTTTAATATTCTGTGTTTGCAAATACCACTTTTAGAAAGTTGGTATTTGCTTGCCTAACCATTTCAGCCCGCCTCTGCTATGATGTGTATCTGCATGCCTGGTTTGTGTGAGTGACAGGGCTGGGGAAACCCAGAGGGGCAGGGCTAGGTAGCCTGGTGGTGAATAGAGAGATTGACATCCAGATGGGTGGGAGGAGTGCACCTGGACTCTAAATAGGGCTGTGCTCTGCCACCACAATGCTGGCTCCACCTCCTGTGGAGCGGCTGATGTCTCTGCCCTGCACCCTGAATAGAAAGTCAGAGTCATGTCAACAAAGTGCTCAGGAACTGGTTTGGACTGGGCAAAGGCCCCTCTACCCCAGAGGAAGAAAGGAATTAGGGGTATAAGTATTGGGACCCTGCTCACAAGAAATTAGATCCTGCTTGACAAGAAGAACCTCTGCCTGAGGAGAAGGAACCGGGAAAGCTGTAGGAGGAGTACTGTCCCTGACCTGGGGGATTGGCCTGCAGTGGTTGCCTTGCTGCTGAAAGGAGAGGAGAAAGACTACAAAGACTTTATTTCAACTTGTGCTTAAACAGATCTCCAAGGGCTTGGAATAGATCTTGCCTCCTGCTGAAGTCTCAGGAACAACAGCCTTCACCCCCCAGCTCCCCAAAGTTCTTTGGAAGTGCCTGCTGCTGTTGTTGGGCCTTCTGAGGGACTGCGTGTCGTAAGGAGCTGGAAGTGCGACTCAAGGAGGTGAAACGTGCCGCCGTCGGAGCTGCTGTCGTCGCATCTCGTAAAGTGTGTCGCAGCTGCAGCATCGCATCGAGCAGAAGCGTCTCGCATCATCCAAGACGTGTCTCGCAATGCCGAAGAAGCGTGTCGCCATCGCAGCCATCGTAGCTGTCGCATTGCACCGCATCAAGAAAAGCGCCTCGCATCCACGGAGAAGCGTGCCGCCGTCGGAGCTGCTGTCGTCGCATCGCTAAAAGGGGTGTCACCACTGCAACATCGCATCGAGCGGAGGTGTCTCGCAAACGTCGGAGAAGAGTGCCGCTGCCGAGGCTGCTGTCGTCGCATCGCGTTAAGGATGACGCCGCTGCAGCTGACGCATCGAGTCGAGTCTTCTCGCAACATTGGAGAAGCGTAACGCATCTGGAAGATCTTCACGTCTTTATTTCTTTGCACCAAAAACTTCATCACATCAGCATCGTTGCAACACTTTCGTTGCCCTGCGCGTCGCATCTAAGGTACATTGACTTAAAGTGTCGCATTTAAGAACTTAAGAGAACTAAGCAAACTTCTACCATCTAAAGTAACAGTATTGTGTATTTTTGTCGTTTAATGGTCTTGTGGTAACTCTATATAAAGAATCCTTATTTTTAATATAAAACCTGTGTGGTGTCCATTTGTATTGTTGTCACTTGGTTGCTGTATGTGTTCACAAATGCTTAACCTATAACGCTCTGAGATAAACCTTGTCTGCTCGCGCCAAGCTACCTAGAGAGTGAGCAGGGGTTATTTTAGGAGTGTAACCCCTTACCCTGACTAGAGGAAAGGTTCCCTGCTTGTCACAAGTACCTACCTGTGCCAACCAGAGAACCCGAATTCTAACAGCAACTATGAATTTTTGCCGGTAAGATGTCACCCGACTCATTTCATCTTCCTTCAACTTGGTCTACAGACCACCTCACGGCAATGGAAAGTTTAAGAGCGCCTTACTAGACACAGTGACCAAGACTCTACTATACCATCTCAACCTATACATTCTAGAAGACCTTAGCACTTGGTTTCCCAAGAAGGATTTAACAACAATCACTGGTATCACATCCAAGATTGATGCTGTTAAGCTCTAACAAATTTGCTTGGGTCTAACTCGCTGTGCCGGTCACACATTGGAAGTTATATTAAACCACCCACCCTCTCCACCCACCCGGACATGCCTTGTGAAACACAACTCCTCAGACATTGGGAGCGACCACAATGCGATTACAGGATGAATATAGCAATGTATAACAGTACCTCTCAGACAGCCAAGCCAATAATAAATCCACATACAGACAGTTGCAAAAATGGAACCCCTTACCACTTAACTCTCGCCTAGATAGAACACCAATCAATATGCAACGCCTGCACTGCGCTTGACAACCAGCTATTACTAAACACCATTAACACTGCTAACGCCAAAAAGACGACATGGCTTTTTGACAAGATCAGAAAAATAAAAAAACAATTCAGCATCCTTCAATACCCTTCTCTGATTTTAAATACATGTTCAAAGCCATAGAGAGTAAAGATAACTTTTCGGCTTTATTAGAGTGTACGGAGCGGCAAATCGAGTTTCTGTCAAACATCTCATACAATGTTTTTTGGGCTTCAGCCCTACTCGCTGGAGCCTCGATTGCAGACAGTAGAAGCCCCTTGTTAAAAGACTGGCACAAGGATTCAGCACAAAAAGTAACCACCCTTCATATGACTTTTCACGGGACTCATGTTTGGGACAAAATACATAAACTAATTAAATGGAAAAAACAACATGAACAGACTACTTCAGATAAAAATAAAATATCAGTGTAGAAGGCTTTAATTGTAAAGGTCTGCAGAAACAAAAGCAGAGTTTCATAGGAAAACAACAAATACCCAAACTCTGCCTGGGATGGTCATGAGCTACTGGTTGGAGCTTGAATTCACCATTTTGCAAAAATCTAGTTACAAATCATTTCAGATCCTCGAGTTCTACAAGTGGTGAAGAAGGGTTACCCCACAGAATTCTCATTTCTCCTTCCAGACTCCAGAGTCATTTCAACACTGTGGCATTGATGTCTAAACAGGAGATTGGAATTCTCAGATGCTTTACAGCCCATTTTACAAAAGAATGCCAAGATTCCTGCACCAAAAGACATAGGCGCTAGAAGTAGGGGTACATGGGGGTGCTGCAGCATCCCCAAAATAAGCATGCTGGGGTTCAGAAACTGAATGAGCCTAAAAGATGCTTTGAATTTTGTTTTTATCTTATTTCATTTGCGTTTAAAGACAGAAGTCAAATGTCAGGCTATGGCTTCTGACAAATTGCTGCTTCTTCTTTTAACATGCAGATTGGTGTCTATTTTTCTTTCTCTGACTGATTTTGGAAAGTTAACTATCTGACACTCTTGCTGGGGTACAGTGAGCGTGAAAGGAAAGGCTGGCTGTAGGATGTCATTTTTGTCTAACACACAGGGGCTTATTTATGAGCCCGTATGACATTTTCGCGCCGCAGGTGCGTCACTAATTTGTGACGCACCGGCGGCGTAAAAAATGCGCCACGTTGGCCCTATTTACAAAGTGACGCATCTAGACAGATGTGTCACTTTGGAAACCCCTGTGCTACATTATACCTGCATCAGGTATAATGTATGCAGGGTGGACATTCCCCCGCATCATTGCCTCGTAGAAGTGGCGCATTTATGTCTATAAGATTTCAGTGCCCACTTCTAGGACACCATTGCGTGAAAACCTTGTGCCTGTCTCATGGCAGGAGTAAGACTGACGCAGGCCCTTTCACATTGGGTTTGCCCCATGTGAAAGGAACATTGCTGGAGTTGCGTCACGCTTCCGACACAACTCCAGCAATGCGGCAGTTTTGCGCCGACAGATTTGTCGGTAATACTGACTTATCTGCCATTCCTTGTGGCATGATGCGTCATACAGTAAATATGAAGCACCAATTGTGTTGCAAGGAGGGCGCACTGAGAAGTGTTGCATCGCTGCTTTGTTGCAGTGATGCAACACTTCTCATAAATAAGGCCCCATTTTTTGTATGATAGCATAGGAGCACAGATGAAAGATACATTTTTGTAAGGGTGATGGAAGCAAAGATTTTAATGGGATCAAAATAAATCAAGGCACTTTACTTCCTGTTGTGCAACTGTTAGTCCCAGTATGCTTGTTTCCTGTCCAGGGAGGACCTGGCTTGGCAGTGCGAGTTGGACTGTTCCCATAAGGAACAGGGTCAGGACTGATTTGCATATGGCTGGGTCCAAACTGGGCTGGCTTGGTGAGAAAAAAACACAATGGATTAAACCCAGATCTTTGTGACTGGGGTGAATGTTTGCATTGTTCAGCATTCCCTCCATCATTTGTTCCTTTTGTAGTATCAATGAAAGCACGCCAACCCTGAAAATTGTTCCAGCATCACTGCCCAGAGAAAAGTCTGGTAGTGGACTCTATCATATTTCTAGACCACAAAGCAATTGGAGATTACAAGCTACAGAAGTATAAAAATGAATGGGCCCAGAATCTCTGATTCCGGTTAGTAATTCTGCCCTTGCACCGTTACTTTATGAGTTTGAGTCCCCGGAATGAGAAAACACTTTTTGGACCTGGAATTCTGGGGTCAAAAACTGCTGGTCTTCTCCCAGTTCTCTGAACTTTTCTGCTTAAATTCACTACCTACATCAATCTTTGCAATCTTTGACTCACTGGGTGATGTCAACCACATTCAAAATGGAAAAGCTTTAGAGGAAATTTATCAAATCTGGTCAGGGGACTACATGGTGAAAGTCAGACTTCGGGATGCATAGTTTCACATCTCGATAGTGAAAGCCAACAACAGTTTCTTAGGTGCTGTGTATTGGGCAACCTTTACCAGTTTCAGGTAATACCATCTGGCCTTAAAACTGCTCTTTGGGTGTTCACAAAAAGGGTTGCTCTGATGATTGTATTACTTCATCTTCAAGGATGCGTGCTATAACCATAACCATATCTGGTTGATTGGCTCCTGCATGCTCCATCAGTTCAGAGACAATAGGAGGAGCAGAGAGTCGTCCAAGATTGTCTGTCTCTTCATGAGTTCCTGCTGAATCTTTCAAAAGTCCAGATGACTCCTCCAAAATACCAAATTTGCATAGGAGCACATCTGAGGATGGATTTGCAGATGAGGATTCTTCTGGACGATAAGGCATAGAGAGACGCCATTTGCTATCCTCGAAATGGAAAAGGATCTGATTCCAGTGAGACTATGGCTGAAGGTGCATCTTGTACTTTCATGGTTCCTTGGATGTGTCTTCATCTTTATCCATTGAGTATTCATCTGCATGCTCATTGGAAGTAGACATCTCAATATTTCACTGCACTAACTGCAGGTACAAAAGCTATAAAGGAGTCTTTTAAATAATAAATGAATCCTGCAACCTCTTCCCAGGGCCTTTCTCTCCATTCCTCCAACCCTTGTCACAACAGATGCCAATTCGATCACATGGGACGCCATGTTTGAAGATTTGACACCACAAGCAAGTGGGTGCTTAATAGGGAGGCAAAAGTCCTCAAACTTGAGAGAATTGACAAGTGTATACAGAGCACTTTGTGTTTTTTTCCTGCCACAGTTCCAGAATTACTATGTCCTAGTGAGATCGCACAATATAGCATTGCGACTAGGACTGGCCAAAATAATTTTCTGGAATTATGCATTTCGTTTATTATGCAAAGTTACGCCATTACTCCATGTCACGTAATTACACGCAGTTTACAGCAAAGTCATAGCATCGGAGCTCTAGACCGACACAAACAACCATAATGCAAGCAGCAGTTGTTTACGAAATTTGCATTATTTGCCCTTTTTAACATGAAATGCATCCTCGTGTCAAAAATTCCCAGCGCTACACTATAGCGCTAAATTATGTATTTGCACTTTATTGAATTAAAAGTAATTGTGCATAATTTTCTTTGAATTTCATGTAATTATATGAAAGCAAATTATGCGAATTTCACACACCCTTCATTGTGACTTAAACCAACCTTCAGGGGATATATTCTCTGTCCATGAACATAGTCGCAGCTCATTTAGTGGGTTGGCGGGAACAACACCAATTATCTCTTAAAACTTCTCATGTGAAAGGTTCAGACAATGTCAGGGTGGATTTTCAGAGCAGGATATTCCCATCTTTCTAGAATTCTTCCCTGACTCCTCTGGTCTTTCAGTACATTTTTCAATGGGTCACAAAGACATTTCTGGACCTATTTGCATCCCCATACAACATTACCTTCCTTGCTTTTGTTCCTTGTCTCAGACGGAGTGAGCTTAGGGGGGTAAACGCCATATTAGTGCCATAACCACAGGATCTATTATACACCTGCGATCCATTTCCAATATTTCCAAAGTTGTTAGCTCACCTGAGGGATCAATAGAGAAATTATTGTAGTAGTTCCATTTTGGCAGAGAATGTCTTGGTTCCTCCTTCTTCAGAGAAAGTGAATATTTTAATATTGGGAAACCCTGATGGGTGCACCTTACTACATCCTCTTGATGGTCCTGTTGATATGGAAATTTAAAAGAGGGGTTTAGAGAACCAATCCAGAAATTACATAGACCTTCCACATTGAAATTTTAATGGGATGGTTTATACTTGAATCTGGCAATCTCTACATTAATAGCGTATTGTGCAGCCATCTGAGCTTTTTGCAAACCCTGGGGTGAAAGGTTCACAGCTCGATTGCTCAAGAGTTGTTCTCTATTTTACTCTGCATTAAATTGTTTTGCTTTGTCACAGAATCTTTGGATCAATGGAGCTGAAGTTTCTCACTTACTTTCTTAGTTGCTATCACCTCAGCCCGCAGGATTGTAATTTTTGTTTTGATTATTGGTAGCTGGGATGTGGACTTTTAAGCATTGACATGAGTCAGCCTAGGTGCATGCCACTATTCGAACAGTAAACATTGCATTTTTGCTTGCCATGTATAATTCTCCTTTTGTTCCAGGCACAAGAATCACTGTGTTCTGGTTAAAACAGTTATTCTCTGTTCGCCTACTGTTTGAAGGACATATTGTTGGTTCTAATTGGGTTGGATGATGATTTCCTGCACCTTCTCTGGACAAGAGAAAGGGAGGTGAATACTTCTTCATGAGATACTGTGAAGGTCTTTCGGAATAAAGAAGATGCTGTTATACTGTGTGCTTTGGAATTAGTTAGGCAGAACTTAAAGGCACTGGCTTGAGACACCTTCACAGTCCATCCATGTCGGTGGATGTACCTTTTCTTAACGTGAGACTAAATGCTCCATCTATGGCTGATCATAAATTACTTTCCAGTGGTGGCTAGCAGGACTAAAATAGGGTGAGGCCAAACTCATATGCGGCTCCCCCGGGTGCAGCACTTTTCCCCTGGCGTCCACCAGCAGGAATGGAAGGACTTCCTTCCTGCTCAGTGGAACGCGAATCAAACCAATCCTGGAGCTGCTCTCATGCTGTTTTCAGCATGAAAGTAGCTCCAGGATTGGTGGGAGCAGGCTAACCCAGGGCTCATTTTAAGCTGGGGCCTGTGCCATCAGTCATCCAGCTGTTCCACAGCCCTGGGATTGCTAGGTCTACTGTGTGCATGTTCCCCTGCTCTTGGTGATGACTTTCTGGCTCTGTGTGTCATCTAGCAACCCATGGTGCATTATTCTACCCACTCTCAAGATGTCAGGAACCCTTCTCAGATGTTAAGAGCTTAGTAGCCCACCCTAGAGGTGTGGCTAACTGTGGGCTATCCAACTCTGGTCCCACCGCCACCGTCTCTCTGAACAAAGTGCAGCCCCTCAAGAGTGTGTTCTTCATTTGGTGGGCAGAAAGATGTCCGGTGGCCAGTGACAGTGTAAGTCCACTAGACAAACTGGGTCACAGAGTGGCAACTTTCTGAAAGTTGCATTTCTATAATGGTGGCATTAAAATCGACTTGAGCAGCATGTCATGCTTAATGCCATTACTAATTTGATATCTTACGGTACCCGTCTCAGTAGTACCATTCAGAAGGTAGCCGGTAATTCTGTGTTAACCAATGCGGCTACTAACTCTCCCACAGAAAAACAACAAATTGGAAGTGTTGCTGCCAGGACATATATACAAAATGCATGTCCTACTTAACAATATACTGCTCCCTGCCTTAGGGCTCGATAGGCCTTCCTTAGGGGAAACTTACATATTTTGTCAAGGGAAATGGGGGCTTTGCCATTGGTTTGAATGTAAAGTACAACTAGCAGTTTTGCCATTGCCCTTCCACTCTGCAGTGGCAGGATAGAAGCCATTTTGTCCTTTGTCACACACAGGGTCGCACAACCAGTGCTGCAGCCCTGAGTGGGCATTCTGCCTTACATGCCCTGGGTACCATATACTAGGGTCTTATAAGTAAGTCAGCCTTTGTCAATAGGGGTAGCCAATTCAACATATACTTAGTAAGGGGTCAGAACACAGGCACTGAGGTGTGGGTAGCAGGCCTCAGTGCACTCTCAGAGTCAAAAAACCCAGTAGCTAGTAGTCCAAATGAGGGCAAAAAGTGAGGGGAAACCTGCAAAAAACCTGTTTCCTTAAAGGTAACATGTTACCAAATCGCTAAATGGGTTTAGTACATTTGAAAACCACATTTTTGTGTGACAAACCCTGCAATTTACCAACAGTTTACTGAAATTTTCCCTGGATACAGCGTGTGTCACATCTACAATTGTGGGTCTCTTTGCCCCAATTTCTTTGTAGCCTTAAGAGCGGCAATCTTGCAGATGAGGAATATTGACACAGCCCCAGGATACTCTAATGCAATTCGCTGAGGTTGTCCCTTGAGACAGTGAGTGACACATTTACATCCATGGGTCTCTATGCCCCAATTACCTTGTGTCTCCCGCTCTTATTCTGTCCTGATGATGACCTCAATCTAAATAATTGTGTAAAGGGGTAGAAATGTCCATTTATGTGGACTGCTTTAAAAATGTTATTGTGGTTCTTGACGCTCATACAATGAGTGCCATATGTAACAACATACTGTCACAATCAATCACATATATATATTATGTGTACAGCACAAGCACACTTTTTAGTTATTTTATCTGCTCCCGCTGCGCCGCCAGGCTATTGGAGCACCTTTTTAATTTTTTGTGAAAATGTAGTTTTGTGAGAAATGCATGCTGTGTAATTTATTATATAATATAATTAACTAAATAAATACATTTACCTTAAAATTGAAATAAACTGGTAGAAGAGTTCCTTTACGTTGCTATTGCCATGGAAGTCTAAAGCTACACTTCCCCTATATAGACCACCTTTTTGATAACATTTGTCCGGCCAGGTCCCTGGGATCCTGGGTTGCCCCTTTTTCTATAACACCTGATTCAAGCTAGCCTGGACTAGCAGTGTTAGTGGAAGGGGTGAGAAGTCAGCCTATTTGAGGCAGTGTTCCCTGACGAGTTCTCAGTTTCTTCTTCAATTGCAGTAGGGCTGGTACTGTTAAGATGTCGAAGGTGGGATTGTTCCAGATCCCGAGGAGGTGCTGAGAAGGCTTGTTTCTTGTTTCCTCCTTTGTTTAGTCTCTAATCAGACAATTTTGGAGCTCCTTATCTGAAATTGGCCTCCAGGTGCTGCTAGTGTGGTAGCTAGGTAAACAGAGGTCCTGGTCTAAAGGGCCTTGCAAGAAATACCGCTCATCTTGAATATGACCTGGGATTGCAGGGAATCCTTTAGTACTAGCGCAAAGTGGTTGTATGCATTCAGACCCTTGATGAGCCATGCTGCTGCATGAAAGATGCCAGGGTGGACTCTGGGTTACTACTGAGCAGGGCATTGCCACCATCTAGGTCAGAGAGGACTATGACTTGAACTATTTTTCTGAAGTCTTGTCTTGAAAGGTTGTTCTGCAGTCTTGTCCTGTGAGAAAAGGTTTTGCCTTTTTCAGGAGCAAGAGTTGAAACCAGTGACCTAATTCACTGATGGTCAACTTACACTTTTGTGTAAATTTATGATTCTGTGGTATTCACAAAGGTGTTTTTTACGAGTAGTAATTTTACAACTGCGGAGTCTCGGTACATAAAAGATGGACTTTCCTATCTTTTTATGTGTGGATCCTCCACCGTTGTAAAAGTACTACTGGCAAAATGCCCTTTGAAATACTTTATTTGATTTAAAAAATAAATTCATAAAAGCAGAACATACACACCACACATGTACAAAAAAGATGATTAAAATGGCCAAGAATTGTAAAAGAAGAAATAAAAAATAAAAATAATTTAAAAATGTATAGCGGCAGAGTGTTAATGATGTGACAAAGAAATGAGTGTTACTGTCAGAGACTAAGATGGGAGCCCGAAGTTATAAGAAAACCCAGAGAATGTAAACGTTTCATTAAAACAGTCATCAGGTAGCAGTGTCGATAAAAATCATCGGGGTCACATACCCCGATATTGCAGGTGTTGAGAGCACAGGAGAAACCAGAATGAAGTCTTGTAGGTCTACAGTTTTTGTTTTAGACACCTGTGACTCTTTTTAAAGTTGATGCCGGGCCTGCAATTTGCTGATTAAATTTACGATATACATGATGAATAAAAATAGTAAAACTTATGTTTAAAACTGTATTCTCAGGGTTCAAAGCCGCAATGATTGCCTGCCTGCAGGTCCGAGCTCCCAGTCTGTTCCATTCTGGCCTCAATTTTAGTCTCCGCTGAGTCAGGAGAGCGGGGCAGTGGCATGTAACATGCTCCATAGATTCCACCGAGGCCCCACAACCCCTGCACTGTTGGTTAATTGACAAGCAACGCCAGATAGGTAAATGTTTCAGCAATTGCCATTCCCCCAGTCTAAGTGCCATAAATCGCAATTTTAAATACAAAGAGTATGTGCAGGGCAGATATGATGACGGTGATGCCAACTGATAAGAGTTAATGACTGCCCATGCATGCTTGCGTTTGGCAAAAGATGCTTTGTCGATGTGTGGGACAGAATGCGAATACGCTTCTTAATGCTTTAGTGAATAGCAAAAAAATCGTAAACTTACACAAAAGTCTAAGTTTACCTTTGTGACTCGGGCCTCAGGGTGTTTTGGTCTTTTTGGTAATGTGTTCTTTGAGTGATAGATTCAAGCTGAGGGTGAATCAGAGTGATTTGGCCTTTCCTAATAGTTGCAGTGTAAAGTCCGTTGGTGTTTCTTTGGAGAACCATGACTGAATCATAGAATATTTGGTATTGTTGGCTAACAGGGTTGTAAGAAATTGGGTTACTGGCTGAGGAAAGTGAACCCCTTCTCAAGAAGCAACCCCAATTCTGGCCAAAGTGTAGTCATAAGAAACGCCCAAATTCTGTGCTCGGCCCTGTAGTTGCTTGGCACACAGCAGTCAGGCTTAACTTATAGGCAAAGTGTAATGTATTTATGCATCACTTCAAACAGCAATAAAATAAAAACACTACATAAAAATTATTCCACACAAAATTAGACGAATAAAGTAGATTGCAATGAATACAACAAGAACAAAATGACAAAATTTCAATCAGTAGAAACCGAGATATGCAGTTTTAAAGAGTTAAGTTAAAATAGCGCCAAAAAGCTCAAGGCCCACTGCGATGGAGCGCGGGTTGGATAAAGGGACAAGGTTAGTCCCTCTGAAATGTTACCTTCTCAGATCAGCACAAAGATTCCCATTTGTGGTGGAGAGAGCCGTGAGGAGCAGGGAAGCGTAACGGACGGTAGTTCCTGTAGCGCGAAGATCCTGTTGTCATCACAAATGGTCTGTCGGGTGCTTTGCAATGGCGCTCCTCACAAGCGGTCGATGCTGTAGAATGAAGGTTCGTCTGACATAACTTTGCATTGGCGGAGTGTTTCAGTGCCAACTGACTCATTTGTGCTCATGAAGAGGACAACAACTTCAATTCAGCCTCTCTGAGACCACACCAAAGGTCCAAGAACTGAGGAGCATCACTTGGAGGTCAGTGACATGCGCCACTTGATCTGGATGCTGGTTCAGGTTGTTGTGAGCCTGTTATTTTCCTGTGACTCTGAATAGGATTGGAGTCATTCTGGGAGTCCTGGGTTCAGGTGCAGGTCCAAATCCCTCTGACTCAGGCAAGAGGGCAGCAGGGCACCAATCAAGCGAAGCGGCAGTCCCGCAAGGCAGGAGTCCAGCAGGGCAGCAGGCCAGTAGAATGGCAGTTTTTTCAGCAGTACAGCAGTCTTTCTTCCTGGCAGAGTCTCCACAGGTCCAGAAGTGTACTGAAGAGTTGATGTCTGAGGTCCAATATTTATACCAGATGCATCCTTTGTAGTTGGAGAAGCTTCTAGAGGTTTCCCATTGAAGTGCACAGGTTTGGTGCCTCCCCTGCCCTGGCTCCAGAATAACTACAGGGGGTATTCAGCCCTTTGTGTGGAGGCAGAAGACAGCCTATTCAAGTGTAAGTAGAGCTGTGCCCAGCACTGCCCTACCATCCTGCCATTAATGGCCCATCCCGGCGCACCTACACTCTCTATTGTGTGTAGCTGTTTAGGAAGAATACACAAAGCCCAACTCTCAGCTTCACCTAATCATGTGACCCAGGGACAGGCTCAGGCAGTAAATTGCTAAAGCAGGAAAATGCCAGCTTTGTAAAAGTCTTTGTACACAAAGGGGTTGGCCCTGAAGCACACAGCTAGACTGGGCCAGTAATATACATGATACAAATATGATCTAACTGACAGTTTGTTTTGTGTATTGTTTCACATTAGCAACCGGAGACCAAATTGCTGAATGCCCTGATCTACATAACATATTATGTTATTTATTTAAACGATTTTTGTGAAAAGCTCAAATAATTCATTCAAAACCGGATCAAGATAACACCTCTTGTTTACAATGATACATATAACAAAGTAACACAAACCTGGACGCAATCAACGGAATGATTTCCACATGACAATAAATACACAAATAACGAAACAAATTCTAATATTCAACCAGTCAAATTCATGAAGCAACCCTACTCTGAGTTCATTATCAGATTTAAATAACATTCAAGGGTTGCGGCCAAAGGGAATAGTGTTCTAGCCCACGGGTTTACATATTAAAAAATAATCCCCTGTGAGGCTCTCTCTATTTTATGCACTTATTTGCCCTTTGGTATTGCGTGCAGATGCGTTTCAAATCCCAGTACAATTTTTGGGATTATCTTCAGGGCTAGGACTGGATAATATCTAAAAGAGCAAAAAACAAGGAGGTTTCTTTAGTGTCGGCCATCCTTTTCTTATTGTATCTTGGTTACTCTTAGAGTCTAACAAACAAAGTACCTGCTAAAGTCGTCTTTTCCTTTTGGGAAGTGCCAAACAATTTCTGTTGCCGACCGTCTGGTCTGAAACACAAACGATTCCATTAGCCAATAATATTGATTAAAAGAAGGTCCTACATAGAATTTTTAGACAGCACAGTCAATCGACTTACTGTTATATGTATTGAAAAAGTCTTAAATGACCGCCTCGGGCTTGCAGTGCGCTCCCATCGGCGGGACTTGCAGGTTTGATAAAGGCATTTGTATTCTGTTATCTGTAACAGAACGCGATTGTTACAATTGTGACAGCTCTTGACTTTGAAGTTAGAATGCTTAGCGGTTGGGCTCACTTACTTAAAGTGTGAAGCGTGTGGCTGCTTCAACACTTCACTCATGGCATACGGCTCAACCCATTCGGGTGTTTACCGCAGCAATGGAATCTGCCTGCTCATATGCTTCTAACTTCCGGTTTCGGAAGGGCGTGCTCACGAACCATTAAAGTGGAACCTGGATCTTGTAGTTCATAGTTAGTCATTCGGACAGTCTTTCATGTGTAGGATTACTAAAAACAGCTATACTATTTGCAACAATCCAACCTAAAGGATCTTGCACCATGTAGTTCGTTCTTGGAACTACTGCTAATGGAGCTGGATATGTAGTTCTTATTGATTCGCCTTTCCATGGCTTAAACAGCATCCTCATGAATTTTTGGCAGATGAGCACATGCTGTTTATGTTCCGAAATTTCTGACAGTTCGTTCAAGCCTGTGTTTGCATTATTAAATTTCAAAATAAAATACGCCTCCTTCTGAAACAATTGAACTTCAACATCTCCTCCTCTGGGGGTTTGTTTTATGACACACAGTACAGTCCATTTGAAATCTTTCTCAGTGTGGTTGGCTGAAATGGCTGACCATCGGTGCATTTTGGACCCTAGTCCGGATTCGGAAACGAAGTTGTACGATTCGCAACCTAACTTCTTGGCTGGTTTTTCCAATGTAGATTTTCTGACCGGGGCAAATAATTGCATTGACGACATTCTTTGTCTTACAGTTTGAAAAGGTTTTATGTACCCATTTGACACTATTGTGCTCAAATTCTAGTCCTTCCATGGTGGATTCACAGGAGAAACAGTTGCCACATTTGTGGTGGCCTTGAATTGGTTTTAAATTCCACTGGGACAATAAATCTTGTTTTTTAGACAAAGTTGGAATTTCAGCCTGTACCAGCTGCTGGCCTATGCTGGTATCCTTTTTCATGGCGAACAATGGTTGATTAAAGGGATATTCCAGATTTTGAAGAAGGTGCCAATTCTTTAATACTGTTTGACAACATCTATTGGTATGTGGCTCATAAGTGGACACACAGACCAACTTTTCAAATGGTTGTTTGATCTTTTTTGACAGAAGGCTTTCTCTAGGTGTAAACCATGCTCGTTTCGTTGTATACTGAAGCAGCTTTCAGGGATATCCTTGGTCTCTCAGTTGGTCACACAGAACTTATGCATTGATTTCAAAATCCTGTCTACGTGAACAGTTACGTTGGATCCTTAATAACTGCCCATAGGGTAGATTATCTCTCAAATTTCTCGGATGCGAACTTCTGTAATGCAGGATAGTGATCTTATCCGTTGGCTTTTGGTGTAATGTTGTCCTGAGCTCATTCTCAATTGGTCTCACCTCAACATCTAAGAATGTTAGTGATATCCTGCTTTTTGTCAAGGTGAATATTATGTCAGGATGCCGTGTGTTCACCAACCAAAGAACCTTGTCATTTCCATTTCTGGGCCATTCCATAGGCACCAGATGTCATCTATATATCGGTACCACTGTTTAAGGTGTTGTGCAAATGGATTATCTTTATGGAGGAATTTGTCATCAAATCTAGCCATATAGAGAACGGCCATCTCTGGGGAAAAAGGAAAACCCATTGTGGTCCCGCTCGTTTGGATATAAAATTTGTCCTCAAATTTAAAATAATTTCTCTTAAGTGCCAATGATGCCAATCGAAGAATACATTCAGTAGGAACCTGGTGTGATCGGTCACGGTTCTCAAAATAAAACTTTAATGCTTCTAAGGCCTCCTCCTGGGGAATTTGTGTGTACAGAGACACAACATCAAATGCGACAAGCCATTGGTTAGTAGAGTTGAATTGATGGCCTTCGATCTTATTTAGAAAGTCCATCGCATCCCTCAAGTAGGACAGAACTTTTTGTAGGAAAGGTTTCAAAAAGATGTCCACATATTTGGTAATAGGCTCCATTAGAGAGTCACACCAATTGAAGAACCGGGCTATTTAAGCCTGGCGGCGCAGGGTACGCCTGAAATCTTCTGAGTTCGCTTTCCAAATTACAGAGACACGGAACACTCTGTCTGGCATAGGAACTTCAATTTATCAACTGCAGCTAGGTACAGTTGTCCTAGAAGTACATCAGTGGTAGGTTCTCAGGAGACTGCCACTTCAATCCGTGGCTCACAGTCTTTTGTAGCGCTTGAATCCCCTAAAGCAACAACCCCACAAATGATACAGGATAATGGGTAATAGAAATTCCTTCCCTAAGATCGTGTTCTCTACCCGACCCTATAGGTCAGGTGGCATAGCCATTCCTTGGTTAAATTAATTTACGACAGGACGTGTTTGCGTGTTGAAGATGGTGATTCGTAAAACAACTGGAGAGGCCGAGAACGGTCACCAAGGGTCAATAGATGGTTATCTCAGGGATTAGTTGCTTCGAGACGGGTCTCAGAATGGACTTAGCTCAGGGAAACAAGGAAAGGTCGTGTAATATGCGCAACAGTATAGAATGTAAAGAAACGCTACGAAGGTTGAAGGTGCCTGAGTGAGGGCAACAGCGTAATGGTGTTACTAGGAAAGACGGGGCCGTATTTGAATTTCCTCAGACCCTCCTTTTGCCATTACTCAGTCAAAGAAACCAGAGGCTGTTGTTAATCTGAATCGACTTCAATAGCCATGAAATCTACAAGCTGTTGTTGCAGCATTATCTTTGTGTTTGCTGCTTTCTGTGATACCGGATTTGGCACACACAGGGTGGCGCAGAGCCCGCATATAGCTGGACCACATTGTAGGCAAAGGCAACATGAGAAGAGAATAGCCAAAGTCGCTCCGACAAAGGTAAGAATCTTCCATCCCCATATAGACAGTAGTCCCCCAAACCATCCCATCAGAGACCTATTCCCTTCATCCTGGTGAACGGACTCAGCGATCTTATGTAGCTTAGAGATGGCTTGGTATACTGTAGGGGCGTTGTCTGGAATAAAAATGCAACAGCTAGATCCGATCAATCTGCATACGCCCCCACGGTCAACAAGGATGATATCTAATACCATCCTGTTCTGAAGCGTGACAAGGCGGTCAGCAGCGAGTTCTGCAGTGATGTTACTCAAAGCTCCAGCTGTTTCATTGACAGTGGCTTCTACAACTCGAATTAGTTGTCTTATGTCTCTACTGTTGGCTATTGAGCCCCAGAATGGAAGGAGTCCTTTCAAGACATCCCCGACTTCTTGTCCTGACGTATCCTGGCCAGACGCCACCCCTCTTTTCTGTAAATGATGCTTGGCATCTGCTATATATGTAGGGGGCAACAACCAAGCGATATAACAAGTGCCTCTCCAATTACCTGGTAGAGAAGTGTAAGCCTTATTTCCACACACGAAGTATGTATTACATGAGGGAACCATGCGAGGCCAATCTGTCCCATTCAATGTCACAATATGTTGGCAATTGCTTGTACCTTTATATTCTAACCCTCCTTTCCTAATACAGAATGGTGCTTGTCCAGGTACCACTAGAAAAGTTTGTCCTTTTCGAGAGGTTCTATTAGAGGGCAGAAAATACAAATCCATAGATTTGGTTTGGCGATCAGCATATTCTGACTTCTCACTATCCGTCCCATATATCCTTTTTCAGTCTCGCCAACATAAATGGTATAGATGTACTCCCAAGCTCCTTACTTCTCGAGTATCCCCATCTCCAGAAAATACTCAACTGGCGCTCAATTCCCACGACGCACTAAAAGAGCCATTAAATGAAAAAGGAAGGGTAATGTATGGCATTGCAGTATTCACCGATCTTGGCAAAAGACCACAAACCCAACAGTTCGTAGCATTAGTGGCCAATTGATGTTGGTGTAGCATGGAAACAAATGTGTTGTTGCGGAATTCACTCCTTCTTGACTCAACATGAGGTGGTAGAGTGCCATGTGTATGCATTTCCACCGTAACTTTGGGAATAGGTTGTGTAAAAACTACGGGTAGTCCCCATCCTATACAAGACAGTATAATACATATCAAAATCAATATTATTAAAACCACTATAAAACGATTATGCAATAATTTACAATGCTTTGTGCTCCTTGTTTGTATTTTGTCCATTCCCTTGTTAACAGTCATTTCCAGCTCTAAATATTGCCCGTGACGGGAGGTTGCTTCACTCAGCTGTGATTGTCTGTAGTTCTTTATACTTTCCTACAAGTCCCACAGGCCTAGAGCCACATTTGGGTCACAATTCTGAGACTTACGATCACGGCCCTGCAATCATGTGGAAATCGGGATAGAGACAAAAGTCAATGAAGCACTATTGAGGTATTTTGATCAGTCTGGGCCTCAAATCGTACCTCTGGGAACCAGGTACAGTTTGCTCCTGGAAAAGGAGATGTGGTTTAGTAGTGTCCAATTTCACTGCCGGTGGTATAGCTGTCTGGAGGACCTCGTTGTCGTCTTGTCCTGCTCCGGCAATGTCTAGGCGTGCATCGCTGAATAGTCCAAATCTTGGTGTTCTTCCGGTTTCAGAGTCACTAATTCGTTTATGAACCCATTGATCATAAGGCAATGGTAGGGGCACTTTCTTGCAATGTACCCCATGTACCCAGTTCTTTTTGCCGACCACCTTTACTGCAGTACGCGTCGTCAGTAGTACCTGACGAGGTTCTCTCCAGCGAGGTTCCAAGTTCTTTGACCTCTGGAAGTTTTTGACGCAGACCCAGTCTCCCGGCCGTATGGTGTGACCAGGATCCGTTGAAGCCTGGGGCAAAGTATCTTGTACCTGTTGGTGAAGGACACGTAACTTAGTGGTTAGATCATGTAAATAGTCAATCAACAATGGATGCTCTATCTCTGAGTATTTCTTTGGCCTTGGGACTCCCCAAACATTTGCAGAGCGTCCAAAGACAACCTCATAAGGACGTCAGCCCCATACGGGAATGGGTGGTTGTTCAGGTGGATAAGAGAGCCAAGGGCAAGGCATCAGGCCAGGCAAGACCCGTGCTGGCTTGTATTTTCGCCAGCTTAAGCTTAAGGGTGCCATTATAGCATTCCACCAAACCTGCTGACTGAGGATGGTTTGCTGCGTGGAATTTTTGCTGAATGCCAAGGCCTGTACATACTTTCTGCATGATCTGACCCACAAACTCACTTCCGTTGTCACTCCAAATAATTCTCGGTAACCCAAATCTTGGCAGAAACTACTTCAAAAGGACCTTCGCTGTGGATAGAGCAGTATTATCTTTCAGGGGATAGGCCTCTACCCATCGGGAGAAGGCCCATACCACAACAAGAACGTACTTCAGATTGTTACATCGTTTCATGTGGATGTAATCTATTTGTAAAACCTCAAAAGGGTAAGTTGGGGGAGCAAAGTGTCCTGCTGGTGTTGGTGTTCCCTTCCCCGGGTTATGTATTAAGCATACAATACAATGCTTAACCAGATTGTCTGCACATTTAGGGATCCCCACAGTCTTCCATACCGGAGCCAGAAGCTTGCATATACCTTTAGCGCTGATATGGGCTGGACCATGTGCCATGGTAACTACTGGGAGTACATAAGCATCTGGTAACAACCAGCGTTGATGTTCTGACAAGTCTGTCCAGCACCCTGTCACATCCAATCTTCCTATACTTTCTTTCCACATACTCAATTCTTTCTCTGTGGCCTCTGCCTGGATCATTTTCACACTGTCCACAGTATTCTCACACATCCCTCCTTGTGCAACCCATCTAGCAGAGCCCGCAACATACATGCGGCTTGTAGTGTCTCTAGCTGTCTCTTTTGCTATGTGGTCTGCGAAAGCATTTCCTTGACCTACATCATCAGTGATCTTCTTATGTGCACTACACTTCACAATCGCTATCTGAGTGGGCAAGGTGAGTGATTCAAGGAGGTCATTTACCAATTGGCCATGCTGTATCTTAGTGCCATGGGATGTGAGAAACCCTCTTTCCTTCCACAGGCGGCCAAAACTATGGGCCACTCCAAACGCATACTGACTATCAGTATACACATTCACCCTTTTTCCTTCAGCCAACACACAAGCTCTAGTCAGTGCTATCAATTCAGCTGCCTGGGCTGAGTTATGTATAATACGCGCTGTTTCTACAACAGTGTATAAGGTAGTGACTGCATAGGCTGAGGTCGTTTCACCATTGGGAAGCTTAAAACAAGAACCGTCCACCCATAAGGTCCCATCCGGGTCCGGGAGTGGAGTATCCTTTAAATCAACTCTGCCTTTTGTCTCTTCCTCCGTGCGGAGGAAGCAGTCGTGTTGCTCCTGAGTGTCATTTTCTACTGGAATTGGCAGCAATGTTGCCGGGTTGAAGGTATTACATCGCTTAATGTGTATGTGGCTAGCCAAGAGCGTCAATTCGAACCCCGAAAGGCGTGCACTCGTGAGGTGTTGGGTCTTTGTTCTATTTAGGAGGGTGTCTACAGCATGCGGTACCATGACCATAAGGGTATTATCTAATACCAATCCAGCAGACTGGCGAATGGAAACTGCCGCTGCTGCTGTAGCCCTCAAACAGCTATGTAATGCTTTGGCCACTGGATCTAACGTGGCCGAAAAATAGGCACAGGAACGTTGCTTGTCTCCAAATCGTTGCGTTAAAACTGATAACGCGCAACCTTCTTTCTCATGAACATAGAGCGTGAAAGGCTTACTGTAATCAGGAGTACCTAAATCAGGGGTAGAACACAGGGCAGTGCGTAAATCAGTGAAACTTTTTTGACATTCCGCAGTCCATGGAAGCGGGTGTGGTGTATCTTTAAGAGTGAGTGCCAATAAGGGTTTTGCCAGAAGGGAAAAATTGGGGATCCATTGTCTACAATAAGAGGTAATGCCTAAAAAGGCACGCACCTCTTTTTGCGTACATGGAATAGGCATTTGGGCAATTGCTTGGATACGTTCTGGGGTCAATCGCCGTCCCTCCTTTGACAAGAGATGACCTAGGTAGGTAACCTCTTGGCAGCAATATTGCAATTTTGATGGTGAAACCTTGTTGTTGTGGTCAGATAAGTGGTGTAACAGTGACATGGTAGCCTTTTTACAAGTGTCTTCAGAATCTGCTGCAACCAACAGGTCATCCACATATTGAATGAGAGTGGCCCCTTGTGGTAAACACAAAGTATCGAGCTGTGATTTCAATGCTTGACTATAAATGGAGGGGCTCTCGCAATAGCCTTGAGGAGCTCGCTTGAACCGGAAGCTTCGGCCTGCTAAGGAGAAGGCAAAAATATCCCTACTTTCCTCAGCAATGGGAATGCTGAAAAAGCATTTTTGAGGTCAATGACGGAAAACCAGGAAGCTGAGGCTGGTATCATTGTCAGCAGGGCATTAATATCCGGGACAACAGGGAATTGAGGTATCACAATCTTGTTGACCTCTCTGAGATCAATTACAAAACGATAGACAGGTGGCTGAGAAGGGTTGGTTTGTTTTAAAACAGGCAGAACAGGGCTATTGCATACATTTCCCCTAGTCTCTTCGACCACATCGTTTTGTACCAAATCATGAACTATAGTCAAAAGAGCTTTTTCGCCGTCACTGGAAATTTTATACTGTGGAATGCGAGGAAATTTAGTATTAGGCTTAAGCGTTACAATGTAGGGAGGAATCCGCAGGAGGCCCACATCACTGGGGCCGGTGGCCCAGAGGGTGGCTGGAAGAGATTGTAATTCAGGGGGAAGCTGATCTTTAGACAAATACATCAGTGAGGTCAATTTCTTACTTAAGGTAAGACGTACACCAGAAGGGGAACAGTGTAATGTTGCATACAATCTCTTCAATAAATCCAAGCCACAACCAGTTGTTAAAAGGAGCGGGGCCTCCAATTTGTAAGGACCTATTGAAATGGGCAAAGGGCATGAAACTGGGTTTTGAACTGGGGCGCCAGAAAAACCTACATAAACATTTGTACAGCCAGACAAAGGTGCTCCAGGGAGTTTAGAGTGAATCATAGAGCTCTTTGTTGCACCAGTGTCTAATAGGAATGGCTCTGTAACACTTAGTGCTTCCACGTCATCATAAGGCCCGCTTTGGTCCACAGGAACTGATACTACTCCCTTACTTTGTCCATGGCTGTCCTAGTTAGGTTGGGAATTCTGACTCTCATCCTCAATATGGTAATCACTGTTGTAATAGTTGGTAGACTGAACATTTTGCTGATCAAAATAATTTGTGGAGTTTCCAGGGGGCATGGAACGTTGGTTATTAGGCAGCGTACCTCGTCCTCTACCTCTTGGTGTTGACTGATAACCACCCTGGCCTCGTGACGCGGGAATACCGCTCGTGCGCTGTAACAAAACCGGGCAATTATACTTTAAATGGCCTTCTTCTTTACAGTAAGCGCATTGATTTTGGCCCAGTGGGGGTCGGAGAACGAACGGCCCAGACCTCTGCAACTGTCTCTGGAATTGTGGAGATGGCTGATATTCACGTTGGGCAGGGCGAGGAGGATAAGCCTGTTGCAAAAGAACTTTTGTTTTCAACTCTTTGGTCTTTTTATCAAGTTTCTCTCTTTCCTCTTTATCCCTATTTTCCTAATACTGGGCAGTAGCCAATATCTGGTCCGAAGAGGAGACCGCCCATGCGCTTTCGGAATTCTTCAACTTATTAGATATTTCCGGAAACAAATTTGACACAAATTTGTTTACAAACAGTCGTTGGCCACCTTCCGTGCTCATATCCTGACCACTATGATCGATGAACGTCTCCTCGAAACGAGTGAAGAAATCAGAGACGTTTTCATTCGCTTTCTGCTTACAAGCTGCTAACTTATCCCAATTAACTCGCAGAGGGGGCATCATAGTTTTCAGTAAGGTAATGATCCTAGCTGGAAGTTCTGTAATTAGAGCCTCAGGTTTGGCACCACCCACTTGGAGTCTGTCCACGGCGAGTATGGCAGCCCAATCACCCCCCAGTTCCCCCACATGGTCCTCCTTCCGAATCCTAGCCCATAACGGTTGCGGGACCACATTACCCATTAGCATGTCTATATCGGCCAAATTCATAATACATGCATCGACAGTTTGGGACAACTCTTTGTAGTACCCAGCAGGATTTTTATGGGGGTCCGGTAACGACTGTTTGAGGGCCAATACCTCAGATCGTTTCCACGGAACATGTACCCACACGCGTTGAAAGTGAGCAGGTATAATAGGATTAGCACCCTGAGCTGCAACCTCCTCTCTCCACTCTGGGGGAACCTCTCGCATGGGATAGTGTTTTAATTTTCCCCTGACGGAGGAATCGCGTTTTGGCATGGACCGGCAGGCAAGCATCATTCTAAAAGTGACAAGCGTTCCTACCGCGTCCTCGACCTCTGCGCCCACAATCAGCCCTTTATCAAACTCGGCCTGTACATCGAGCAGGCCCTGAGGAGCTCGTCCCAATCCCATATCCTCCCACTCTTGACTTAAAATTTCACACATACTATCAAAAACATATCTCTGCGTTGGTGCCTCCCACTGCTGAAAGGTGACCATAATATCTTGCACACTATACTGGGGGCCATTCGTGATCCACCTTCGGGCTTGAAGATCTAGCACTTCCCGTTCCTCCGGACCTGGTAGCTGACTACGAGTTTGTCTACGAGGAGGAACAGGGGTCATTTGAAATGTCCCAAAGAGAGGGGACAAAAGGCCAGAAACGGTATCGATCATTCACCTCCGAGCGGAGGGAGAATTCGTCATTAGGACAGGGGACAGAATATTAGGTGGGGCAGAAGAGGGAGTAACATTTACGAAGGGAGCCGAAGGTAAGGGAGTGCTCGGCAATGCCGGGGAAAGCTGTGGTGGGGGTGCAGGAACCGATTGAGGAGCGACAGGTGGGACAACAGGCGGAACAGGCGGGGCAGGTGCTAATAATAAAGGGGCATTCGCTCCGGCGGCAGGCGGTAATCCAAAAGGTACATTAGCTCCCTGTGCATAGGGCGGGGGTAATCTCAACAAATGGGACATTAAAGGATCCTTCTCAGGGTCCACATTTTTCTCCGCAGGGGAAGTTGGCAACACTGGAACTGCCGTTCTGTGGCCATCGTAAAACACCATCTTTCCTAGTATAGCGAACCCATGCCTCATTAAAAGCTATGGAGCCAATACCATGTTTAGAATATACTTCATAAGTGGGAGTGCCGGCCGGAGGAATTGGACAAGAGTCCTCCAGTCGGGAAGCCCTATCGCGATTATAACAAAACCATTTTCCAAACTTACTGAAACTAGGCATCGCTACCACAATAGTTTCTTTACAAACTTCAAGGGGTTAATTAGTCATTTTATAGTACAAAAACTGCACTCACCCCTCGGTTTCGGCTTTTGCAAAAGTCGAACAAAGACAAAACAAAGACAAAGGAGTGGCCACTATACTTAACTTAACCAGATGTTTCCGTACGCCAACAGAGGTCCGTCTGATGTCTCGCGATGCAAATTACCAAAGGGAGCCAGAGCGTGGCCGCAGTCAGGGCAGCAGGTCTTTGCAGCCGTTGGAAGGGAGAAGCCAGACGGTAAAAAACCTTCGGTCCACTTACGACATGCAGGGGTCGATCACGTGGTGCGCGTCCTCCGAAATTTCCTTGCGGGGCTCCTCACGATCCTCGGGCTGGACCCACGACCTCTGAAGCGGCCTCACAGAGGACACCAAATTGAAGAACCGGGCTATTTAAGCCTGGCGGCGCAGGGTACGCCTGAAATCTTCTGAGTTCGCTTTCCAAATTACAGAGACACGGAACACTCTGTCTGGCATAGGAACTTCAATTTATTAGCTGCAGCTAGGTACAGTTGTCCTAGAAGTACATCAGTGGTAGATTCTCAGGAGACTGCCACTTCAATCCGTGGCTCACAGTCTTTTGTAGCGCTTGAATCCCCTAAAGCAACAACCCCCACAATGTGCAATAAAAATACAAATCATCCACAAGAAAACGTTCTTCGTACAAGATACAGGATAATGGGTAATAGAAATTCCTTCCCTAAGGTCGTGTTCTCTACCCGACCCTATAGGTCAGGTGGCATAGCCATTCCTTGGTTAAATTAATTTACGACAGGACGTGTTTGCGTATTGAAGATGGTGATTCGTAAAACAACTGGAGAGGCCGAGAACGGTCACCAAGGGTCAATAGATGGTTATCTCCGGGATTAGTTGCTTCGAGCCGGGTCTCAGAATGGACTTAGCTCAGGGAAACAAGGAAAGGTCGTGTAATATGCGCAACAGTATAGAATGTAAAGAAACGCTACGAAGGTTGAAGGTGCCTGAGTGAGGGCAACAGCGTAATGGTGTTACTAGGAAAGATGGGGCCGTATTTGAATTTCCTCACCTGTAACTATAGGTCTCCCTGACGGTTCCATCAGCTGTTTGTGAATCTTCGGTAAATGTATATCACTGGAATCCTTGGATGTTTCTTGTTTGGGAAATCATATTCTTTGGGTCCTAATATTCCAGATTCAAGCCCCTCCAAGAGAACGGATTGGATGATTTCCTGCGTTTCATGTGTTTGGTCTTCTTTGACCGGTCTATACCAGGCTTGATTCTGCACCTGATTACGTCCTTCCTTAAGGTACATTTCATTAGGCCACAGGACCACTGCTCCACCCTTGTCATCCATCTTAATTACTATAGAGTCATCATTCTTCAGAGCTTGTATGGCTTTAAATTGTTGTGGCGTCAAGTTACTTGGATTAAATGACTTTTTGTTCTCAAACTGTTGTATGGATGAAAGAACCACTTGTTCAATGGCTATTATTTCCTTCGGAATTGCATGCACAGGAGGAATGAATCTGGATTTGTTGGCAAGACCTGAGATCTCTTTAGAAGTGGTGTTGTCCTTATGGATGCAAAAATATGTTTTAAGGGCAGGCAGCGGTCCCACGGACCACTGCCTACTCTTAAAATATGAAACTGAAACATTTAAATTTTCCTTTTTAAATGCTGCCCATTTTCCTTTCACAAAAACGGGTTGCATTTAAAAAAAACTGCTTTATTTAAAAAGAACCATTAAAGATAATGGGGTAACCCAGTAACCCTCAGAACCTGGGTAAGTATATGCAGCAAAAACAGTGGTTCTGTTGGGAATCTACTTGATTTAAACAGCACTAAATGCATTTGATAACTGTTCCATTATTCCTTTGACAACAATTATATAGACACACACATATAAATCAATTTAAAGGACACAACATGATTTTCTTTTCACTATATTTGAATGAAAAATTATATATTTCTACTCCTTCCTTTTTCGAAAACATGTTAGGATTAATTGTGCGCATAGAGTATTCAATTAACACTGCTATGCACAGGGAGCGTACGAAGCTTAAATATGTTGTCTCCAGCTTCGTGAATGTCAGTAAGGGTTTAGATTATGAGGCCAATGACACGCATAGTGGATTTGGGAATCCACACCTTGCTTTCTAGTAGCCCCCCGTCAGTGCTGGCGGGTATGTAGAAAATAGCGGAGCGTTCTCCCCGCGCGGCGCCATTATTTGCCTAGCCCTTGTAGACGCTATTGTTTAGTGTAGTATGATATCGTATATGCTTGATATTACTTAAAAGATACATGCTAATTCTTTTAAATAGTTGAATTGGTTTTCATATTGGTTGCAGAATGGAAAGTAATTTTTTAATTTTTTTAAATTTAATCTTGGACTGTGCCTTATGCTACCTTGTGGGGCTATATGATAGTTGACTCCAACACTAAGTACTCACGCTTAAGGTTCACCATCTCTACCGCACTGAATAGATCGCCTTCATTGAAGGTGGTTTGGTACTATACGAGATTTAATCTAGGATAATTGTACTAAATGGACTTAATTATTTAGGAGGACCGTTTGGCCTTTCTATCCGCAGATCTGGTTGATCATTACGACGGCACCGCTTTATTTGCTGGGTACAAACGAATTTTAAGGTATGTGTACACCGTGTGTCTTTTCAGGAAACGGTTGGTTACCATAGGGTAGACTACATATGATTATGAATCTGCCTTATTCATTACAGAACACTTTGATCTGACTGAGAGGTTGGCTGACATCTTCGTATGCGACTCTAGGATAATTCATTTCTTTCCTAGTTCTCAGGTGAGCATTCAGCCTCGGACAATTTTCCTTTCCTTTCTTTAAAATATAATACACACACATAGTTATGATTCTATTTTTTGTAATTACAGGCAGCCATACGTGTTTCTTTTTGTCCTGATGAAGACCCGCTTTAGATGCGCACAAAGCTGCACTCCTCCCTAGGGTCGAAACGTCGACGTTACCTGTCTAATTGGTCCATGCAATTCCACCATTTGAATCACTGAATAACATTTACTGTGGTGTTATATGCTATCCGATTTTGGACCATGTGTGTTTAAAGTATAAGTGTGTCATTATGTATATATATATGTTTCTTATGTCAATTTATGTTTGAAGGTCCTGTCACTAAGCACTATTAGTCACTAAGTGTTTTATGTTACATTTCAGTTATTGTTGGTCGGTCCTGTGTAGTGAAATATATAATTTTTGATTCAAATATAGTGAAAAGAAAATCATGTTGTGTCCTTTAAATTGATTTATATGTGTGTGTCTATATAATTGTTGTCAAAGGAATAATGGAACAGTTATCAAATGCATTCAGTGCTGTTTAAATCAAGTAGATTCCCAACAGAACCACTGTTTTTGCTGCTTATTTAAAAAGAAGTCACAGACATGGTGGTCTGCTGATCCCAGCGGGCCAACATCCCTGTAAGTGCTAACCATTCCTAATAGATCACAAGTTGCGCCCTTCCTCATGAATATTAATGAGGCAGGTCATTTGCAACCCCATTACGAATCACAATCATCGTCGGAGACACTGTAATACATTCCATTTTGCGAGTTGCAAATTGCAAAACGCAAAACGTCGCAATTTGCGACTTGTAACATGGAATGGTTGTGCATCTGGCCCCTAATTATACCATGAAGGGATTCTCTTTTTCCCTAACCGCCCAAAAGGAAATGTTTGAAACAATAAAGCCAGATGGTGCATTTTAAAGTACATTTTGCTGCTGCAGTGGCAAAAACACTCAAATTTAAGACGCAGAACCGAATAGGAGGTCATATAATGACCCGATACTTCAATGTGTGTCACAGTTTCCTGCAGCAATATTGAGCTGC
Source organism: Triturus cristatus (assembly GCF_964204655.1). Classification (NCBI taxonomy): domain Eukaryota; kingdom Metazoa; phylum Chordata; class Amphibia; order Caudata; family Salamandridae; genus Triturus; species Triturus cristatus. Next base: position 1,158,468,281 of record NC_140592.1, on the reverse strand, counting down.
AACAGCAAATACAAGTAATCTGCTTATGTCTGCAGAGTGTGTGACCAGCTGAAAAACTTGATGCACTGCAGGAAAAATACTGCTTATCCCATGCATTGGGTCCCAGTGGAGACATGGGCATCATAAATCATGTGCCAGGAGAAATAACTTGTGTGTTAAATCCTGCAGAAGAGTTGTGGTTCCTCTCCAGGTTCTTGGGTCCGAAAGCATCCTGCCTGCTTACCATGCCACACTTCCACAACGTCTGCCATTATACAGTGGTTAACTGTCAAATGATGTCATGGTGCCAGTATGACATGGCACTGAATGGAACATCAGAGAGCTGCCAATAAAATCATTGTCTGTTTCCACCCAGAGAATGGCTTCAATGTGAAAAATAACGTTAAAAACACAAAAACATAGAATCCAAAATATAATATTGACATTAGGACTCAGCAAGGCGAGCCTGAGACATTGCGAGCAGCCTCCAAGTGGTGGAGGACGTTGGCAGAGCTCAGCATACATCTTCCAATGCCTATGAGGGCAGATCGCGGGTCATAAATCATCAATGCGAAGGGTGAGCAGGATGGGACCAGGCACCCAGGAACCAGCAAGGCGAGCCTGAGACATTGTGGCCCGCATTGATGCGGTGAGGGTGGTTAGATAGTTCCTGGCTGGCAGGGCTTAGCATGCTTGCATCTTCTATGCTGATAAATGCAGATATCTATGCTTGCAAAGGGTCAGGAGAATGGCTACCAGTGCCCAGGAAACAGCGAGGATAGGCCAGGACATAGTGGCCAGCCTTGAAATAGTAAGGAAGGTGCAGTCTAATGCTTCCTGCAGTGGGACTGCCTGGCCCAAGACCAGAGTTCTTGAATGCACTAGACAGGCCAAGGCTGCGCTCTCTCAGAGCAGAGTAGACCTGCGCTCTGCTCCCTGGAGCCAACATCCAAGGAGGTTGAACTAAGAGTTGTGCAGGACAGCAAATGACATCTATAGGCTGCTATTGTTGTAGATCAAGGCCTCTGGCTAGAGGTGAGAGCAGAGTTCATGGGCACAGGATTGTAGAGACTGGGAATGGACCAGACATAGGAAGGGAGTGTAACAGATAGAGGACTGCCAAACCGAAACCATGCTGCTCTCCAAGCCGAAATAATGGAAGCAAGCTAGGTCTCCTTTCATCACATTATCTCTTTTTTACACTGAAATGTCATTCACTACAAAGAGTGAAAGTGGAAGTTGTCCTGGGAGGACATTCTGGAAGATCAGGGGGCTGCCCCACACGAACTAGAATATAAATATAAACTAGAAAGAACAAAGGTCTCTGAGCTCCAAGAAAAGTGTTGGGAAAGATGGAGGAGTGATGGCAGCGGCGTTATATTTACAATACAGTGATCCATGGTGCAAGGAGTCACGGATGCGTCAGAAATTCGGACGCATCTTTTGGCTCTAAAGTGACGCATTGCTGGAGTTGGTCGTATGACTGATGCAACCACCTCCAGCAATGCGTCTGAACACAGAGGTGAGTCCCATGTTTAAAGGCCTGCGTCAATCCATATACCTGGTTTGAGAAGGCGTAGGGATTTTGACGCCGTCAAGTCGTAGAGTAACGCAGTGAAAAGTTGTTAATTTCACTGTGTGAGTTCAACGTGGCTTTTAACGTGGGAACGCCTACCCTGCATACATTATACCTGGTGTTGGTATAATGTGCTGCAGGCCTCTAAAAACTGACGCATCGGGCCTAATGCCTCAGTTTGAAAATATGGAGCACTGATTGCGCCACCACTACTTAAAAAAGGAATGCTGCGGCAGCGCTAGCTGCTTGTAAATATGCCCCTAAGTGAGCAGCAATCTACGGGCCCAATTCACAGAACTAACTTAAGACAAAATCCTAAACTTACTACCATTTTGGTATTCACAGAAGGCACTTACTCATTTTGGTATTCACAGCAGGCACTTACTCATTTCGGTATTCACAGAAGTTAGTAGTCCTAACTTAACTACTCCTAAACTGAGAAAAATCCTAACTTTAAGACTTTCGGTATTCACAGAAGGCACTTAGGAGTTCTAAAGTTAGGACTACTAACTTCTGTGAATACCGAAATGAGTAAGTGCCTTCTGTGAGTACCAAAATGGTAGTAAGTTTAGGATTTTGTCTTAAGTTAGTTCTGTGAATTGGGCCCTACGTTGCCAGAGATAGTCAAGGCATTTTCTGTTTTTCAAACCTTTTGCAGACACACCAAAATTATCAGGGGTCAAACAAGCGGGCATTTTTAGCCAGCTGCATGCATTTGTTTTAAGGCAGGCTCCCTGCTATTTTACGTCCATACGCGGATTTTCTAGGAGCAAAAGCATGAAATGCAGTCAAAATAAATGGAAAATAAACCCCAGTGCCCTGTCGAGCACCGCAGGTTCGGAGCTCGAGCCACACTCCATGCATTGACTTTTGAGACTGGCGCATTTATGGGCATTTTCATTAGGATTTCATAAGCCATAATTAAGCCCCAGTGGCCAGCGTCAGTGTTTGACCAAGAACTCGCTCTGGTAAATATTTCTTAAAATTGCAAAGCAAGGAAAAGCTAACAGGCCTGCGCATCAGTGCCAAGAAAGCGGCCCGTAAGGCGAGAGCACCCCCTCTGCCACCCACGGGCCTGTAATTGAAATTCAAGGCATGTCTTTCCCTAGCCCAGTCGGAGGGCAGCCTTCTAGAGTGAACTGTGGGGCGGTTCTCTCCCACTCATTCAAGGGCTTGAGATGTTCATCTGACAGGCCCTGCTAACCCCAGTGGCTAAACGGATTCTGACACTTCTGCACGCCACCATTGCAGGCTGCACGTGAAGACCTAAACTGAATAAGGTATACTGCAAACCAGCCATTGCTACGTTGACTGCTTAATAAATACTTGACTACAAAAATAGTGACATACACCTAAACACACTGCCCCTAAACATGCGAGGCCTAAAATAAAAATATTAAATTAACGCGTCATTAAAGTTTGAAGTGAATTTCCCTAAATTTAAGTATTTAAATTCGCTGAAATTTTTATGCCGAGATGCTTATTTTATTGTATTGTTTTGTTCTGTATTGTATTGTAGCAATTTCTTTAGGCTTACCGACACTGTGGGGCACTAAAGCGCTTCTTCATACAGATAACAAGGTACACCGTGTGGGGCGTGAGGCGTGTGGCTGTGATGGTGTTTTTGATTTGAGCCTATATGAGAAGTGTTTTCATGTTGTGTGTGATGAACACCGAGGTGCAGTTGCTGTGTTTGGGGCGGTGCACCATTTTTTATTTATTGTTAAAGAACACTGCCTGCTCCTGAAATAATGCTTCCTTTGAAGGAGGAAGTCTGTGGAAGAGCAGTCCAGGCTGACAAGCTCAGCAGAAACCACACAAGCCTTTAAAGGCCCGGCATCCATGTGGTTGTTAGGGCATTTGTGGCAGGCACAAAAAATCTGATGCATCGATGCTGATGCATAATTTCTTGTAAATATGTCACTTAGTTTATAGGACAACATCTAAAGTAGACTTAAAGGGCTGTGTTACTGCCTTTAAATGATGATGAAATTAGATTCATGGTGAAATGTGCTTGTCACATTAATCAGAATCATGCGAATAGTATCCCCCTCCTTCAGTTCAAACCACGATCCAGTCCACACCAGTAAAGATCTTCTATCATTTCCCGTAAAACTCACCCAGACCCTTCATGCAGGGCCAATACACTCAAGGGCCCATCAGAAGCCATCTACTCACAAGGTGGTGTAATACCACAGCCCGTATTACTCATACCCTGCGGTATTATCCCACTAGTACTGAGCGGTTCCAAGTTGCAACATCTCAAATGTGGAATCACATGAGGAAAATGGTGTTGCAGCTTCATTTCCCACATGTTTCCCAGACCCCTCACCTGTCTTTCGGCCATATGCCAACCTGCTTTTTGCATGTGGGAATGTTCATGCAAATACCTGGAAACTTGTAATGCCATTTTGGCTTAGGTGTTTGGACAAAAGTTTGAAAAAAAATATAGTGATACAAAAATATTCTGTCAAGAATATCAGGATATCAGAAATATTGCCGACAAGAAAATCGAAGGCAAAAATATAGACCCCCATTACGATGATGTCCAACCGCCAGCGTTGTGGGATGGAGACCACCTGACACGTAGTCGGTGGCTTCACCCGCCATATTACGATCTGACTGCCATGAAGGCCGTCGGAAACATGCCATTTCCATTCGCGGCCTGTGCTGCGGCCCGGAAAAGGGGCACAGCACAAGCTGCAATTGGAAAAGGCATGTTTTTTAATATCCATACACCATGTGGTGTCTGGTACATAGTGCATCGATGTTTGGGGGGGCACCACATGTGCCCCCTGGCCACATTCCAGTGGCACATGGGGGACGGGGCCCTGCTTGGGGCCCCCAAAGTCCCTTTCCATCTGACTTTACATGGCGGTGGGACTGCCAAATAAAGGCTGAGGGAAAGGGACATCCTAATCCCTACGGTGGTGCCTCCGCAGGCTACTAACCCCATTGTAGGGATTAGGCTTCAACCGCCAGTCTGATGGGCTCCTTGAGCCTGCCAGAGGGCGGCGGCCTTCCCACCTGCCCAACTCACTCCAACCGCCGGAATTCTAATCCGGCGGTCGGACAGATACACTGGATGTCGGGTGGACTGCCACCGTCGCCCTCCCGATATCGGAATGAGGCCCATAGTTTTTAGGCCCCTGTTACGTTGTGGAATGGAGACTGCCCAACATGTAGTTGGTGGCTCCACCCGCCATATTACAATCTGACCGTCGTGAAGGCGGTCAGAAACATGCCTTTACCATTTGCGGCTTGTGCTGCGGGCCAGTAAAAGGGCCGCAGTACAAGCCGCAATCGGAAAAGGTATGTTTTTGGGAGTGATTTCAGAACCTTTCACACCTATTAAAATGCTAATTACTGGCTGGGAGAAGTTGGAGAGGAAGTGCAAATTAGCCTTCAGGAACTTTAGCCAGGGAAAAGGTAATTTTCTAAAACTTACTTTTTCTTAATATTTATTAAAAATCATACTTCACCATTGAATATGTAATAACTATTAAAATAAGTTGTTTTATTATTTTTCTAGCTAGCTCCATTTCCGAGGTATAGTATTTGTCAGGAATCAAATGCCTATTTGTGGGTTTCTGGTTGTTGGTTGATGGAGCACTTTGAGTCTTGCCTATTCTGGTCTGCAAGAGGTAAGGGCAACCCCTTCTAGTAGCCACTTTGATGCCGATGTTGGGTACGTCCAAGCAGGAAAGTGCCACCCAGAAAGAATCCCAAAGGAGGAAAAATCCCGAGGGCAATAAAGCCTCCAGAAAGGAAAAACCAGGAAGAAAAAACAAAGGGGAGGAACTAAACTGAAAGCAGGGCTGGAAAAGGCAGAACAATAAGGAAAATAATAAAAATGCTGTCTGGGAAAATCCAATTGAATCAGGAGTGCTGCACACTGAGTCTGGAGCAGGAAGTGATGAAATGCAAGGACTCAGCTCAACTGACCTCCTTGCATAGGGCAGGAAAGTTAGAAAGGTGTAAGGCTGCCCTCTTGGATTGGGATAAGCTAATACAGGAATAGTGTGAGGTGGCCGTCTTGGTATGGGCTGTATTAGACTCCAGGATCCCACCAAAGGAATCCTGAGAAGAGGTAAGCATGAAAGACTGGAGGCTCCCATGGCCTTCTCCAAGCACAAATCTTTGCCATGATGGAGTCAGGGGCCCGGCAGAACCGATGGGTCAGCTGCTGCAAGGTAAGTGCCTGCAAGCGGCGCAGAAAGTGCCTGCAAGCAGCGCAGAAACCCGCTGGTGAGCCGCTCGCACTGTCCGCCAGCCTCCAGCAGTACATTTTGCTTACACCTGATTACACTTGGCTTTGGAATGTGGTGCCAAACCAGATCAAGCTGCATTTGTAGATCTCTGTTTTAGTGCTGCTGGGAGGTCAATGTTACTCACCCAGCCTAGTCGCCTGCACCATTGTGACGCCTGGAGTGCACAAGATTGCTACTACTCACGGTATATGGGCCATCGATTCCCAATGATATTGAAATCTTATACCCTGCTTCTACCGCAAGCAGGTACACCATGAGCCCATGCCAAGCATAATTGGACACCAGCCTCATTAGCCTTTTCTGTCCTGGCATCATCCACGATTGCTGCAACCCTGTGGACAGAAACTTTACATATGCGACTCAGCTGAGCGCTCATCATGGACGACCCCTATCCAATCCTCTACCCTCCCTGGGTACCCGTTGTGTGAGTGCGCCATTTTTAGCCTCCCAGATGGCCCATTTTCAAGCCAGGTCTCCACACTCATTGGCCTCCAAGTCCCCTGATGGTCTTCAGCCAGAGGATCTTAAGATCACTCAATTCTATTTACGATTGCATATACAATTCTAGGCATGAATTCCTAAATGTCCTGATGATTATACTATTATGATCCTATGATTTTGTAAAGATCAAAACATCGTCGATTCCCGCACCTCGACCGTACTGTAATGTTGATAGTAATGTACATAAGGGCCGAAGTGCGGTTCTGAATTGTGACTGACCCATTTTTAGGTCTCGCCTACCCAGCGCGCATGCACTGCATAGGCAAAAAGACCTTGTCCGATCGCTTTAGCTTTTCAGCCAAAAACGTGCACGCCTTCCATTGCCTTCAATGGTAACGCGTGCGCGTCTGGAGATTCACTTGCGGGAGCGCAAACGCCATATGGTAGCAATTATCGCTCCTAGCGCTGCAAGCTCCCACAAGTGAAATGCTCACATTCGCCCACTCCTCTCGCCCCTCCCCCTGCTGCCTCCTTTTAGCACGAGGAACGCGCTTGTTTACTCTGATACCAGGCTAGATTCCCGAGCTAAACGTCCATGAAAGAGATACCCTTCTCTGTGTGCAGCGCACCAGGGCTAGAGTCGCCGCCCCGTCTGCATGGTTCACTCATTGCCCCGGAGTCGCGTCTCCAGTAAGTACAATGCGACTTCAGCAAAGAAGCACGGTGGGGACCAGGGCCTAGTTTAACAACTGTGCGTGAAATGACATCCATTGTTGCTGAATGATTAACTAGCCTGAAACCCGGGCAGAAGGAGTTAACTCTTGAGAGTGAGATACAATCTCATTGCTTGATCAATCAATCAATCAATCACATTTATAGAGCGCACTACTCACCCGCGAGGGTCTCAAGGCGCTGGGGGGGTGGGGGAGGGGTGCTGCTACTGCTCGAATAGCCAGGTCTTGAGGTGCCTCCTGAAGGAGAGATGGTCCTGGGTCATTCGTAGGTGGGTTGGGAGGGAGTTCCACGTCTTGGCCGCCAGGTAAGAGAAGGATCTTCCTCCGGTGGTGGTTCTGCGAATCCGTGGGACCGTGGCGAGGGCAAGGCTGGCGGAGCGGAGCTGGCGGGTAGGTGTGTAGAACGAGAGGCGGGTTTTGAGGTATTCGGGGCCCATGTCGTGGAGAGCCTTGTGTGCGTGGGTGAGGAGTCTGAAGGTAATCCTCTTGTTGACGGGGAGCCAGTGTAGGTCTCTCAGGTGGGCCGAGATGTGGCTGTGTCGGGGGATGTCCAGGATGAGTCGAGCAGATGCGTTCTGTATTCGCTGGAGTTTTTTCTGAAGTTTGGCGGTGGTCCCGGCGTAGAGGGCGTTCCCGTAGTCCAGGCGGCTGGTGACGAGGGCCTGGGTTACCGTCTTCCTGGTTCCGGTGGGGATCCAGCGGAAGATCTTACGGAGCATGCGGAGGGTGTTGAAGCAGGAAGATGTAACGGCGTTGACTTGTTTGGTCATTGTGAGGGCGGAGTCAAGGATGAATCCCAGGTTGCGTGCGTGGTCCGTGGGCTTGGGGGCGGTTCCCAGGGCGGGGGGCCACCAGGAGTCGTCCCAGGCGAAGGGGGATGGACCGAGGATGAGGACTTCCGTTTTGTCTGAGTCCACCTTCAGATGGCTGAGCTTCATCCATTCCGCGATGTCTTTCATTCCTTCCAGGAAGCTGGCTTTGGCGGTGGCGGGGTCGTTGGTGAGGGAGAGGATCAGTTGGGTGTCGCGGGCGTAGGAGATGATGTTGATGTTGTGTTTGCGTGCGATGGCTGCGAGGGGGCTCATGTAGACATTGAAGAAGGTTGGGCTGAGCGAGGATCCTTGGGGTACGCCGCAGATGATCTTGGTGGGCGCTGCGAGGAAGGGCGGGAGACAGACTCTCTGGGTTCTGTCGGCGAGGAAGGGGGTGAGCCATTCCAGGGCCTTCCCTTGGACCCCGGCGTGGTGGAGACGGGTTGACAGGGTGCGGTGGCAGACAGTGTCGAATGCGGCTGACAGGTCGAGGAGGATGAGGGCGGCCGTTTCACCGTTGTCCAGCAGGGCCCTGATGTTGTCGGTGGCTGCGATGAGGGCGGTCTCGGTGCTGTGGTTCGCTCAGAATCTGGACTGCGATGGGTCGAGGGAGTCGTTCGTCTCGAGGAAGGTGGTCAGCTGTTTGTTGACGGTCTTCTCGATGACTTTGGCTGGGAAGGGGAGGAGCGAGATGGGGCGGAAGTTCTTGAGGTCTGTGGGATCCGCGGTGGGTTTTTTCAGGAGGGCGCTGATCTCCGCATGCTTCCAGCTCTCCGGGAAGGTGGCGGATGTGAAGGAGTTGTTGATGATGTCCCGGATTTGGGGTGCGATGATGGAGTCGGCTTTGTTGAAGATGTGGTGTGGGCAGGGGTCCGCTGGGGAGTCGGAGTGGATGGAGTTCATCGTGTGGGTGGTGTCTTCTGTGCTGACGGGGTTCCAGGTGCAGAGGGTGGTGGTGGGGGGCGTAGACTCGTTGGGAGGGTACGTGGTGTGGGGGCCGAAGCTGTCGTGGATGTCGGCGATCTTGCGGTGGAAGAATGTTGCGAGTGAGTCGCAGAGGTCTTGTGATGATGTGATGTCGTTGTTGCTGGCGCTGGGGTTGGAGAGCTTGTCACGTGGATTAAGGCCACTCCCTATTTACAGTGCTAAGTTAGCTTAATCGCGTTAGCTGTTAGAAAGCCATCTTGTTGCTTTTGCTGACTTTGCACCCGACACTGTTGTTACATGTTATTAATTTGAGAAATGCAGACTCGCTCTTGTCTCAAGGGAATGTTATTTATACATCCTTAACAGTTGCTAGTGCCCTTGGTCTGTACATCGAGTAAAGAACTGTTCTAGGACACTAGACTGTGCCGGCTGATTGTGTTCAGGGTGATCGTACCACTGTTTAGTCACAACATGCACGTAGCTGCAAATACCAGAAAGTCTTGTGCTTTAATATCACAGCGCAGCATATTGTTGGGGCATTCGATAGAAGAGCTGTTGCAGAGAACACTGAGCTGATCCTGTGATGTGATACATCTGAGCTGATCTATACGGTATGGGGTCCCCTATGCAAGCCTATGAGACCTTCTAATAGTCTAATAATATTTTATTAGTAACTAGAGAAAGGAGGGTGGTTATTTTCCACTGTCATTATAATATGATCGCTCCTTTTATATTCTATGGTATTGTAACAATGTTAATGGTAATGATCTTAACCATTTGTCTACTTATGTTAGCCAAAGTATTGTTTAACAGGACTCGAGGTTTATGAATAAATTCTTTAAACTTTACTGTGTCTTAGTTATTCTGTTGTGGACTGATATATATGTGCAAACGGGTATTTCGGGTTCCCACCATTCCTGAGAATAACTAAGTCGCTTGTTCTGGGTTGTCTATACATTGGGACCGCCGAGCTAAATCTCGGATAACGAATGTGACACTAAGCTAGTCGGATAAGGGGTTCTTAGTTCTGAGGGGAGTTTCTGGTACACCACAATTCTCTAAGGTTCTGGTTTCCTGCGCATAGTTCTGAGCATACGCAGAATCCCTACAACATGGCGCACCTAACGTTTGGTCTTAATATCTGAGATGCCTTAGTAGTGCTTTTTATTAGTCCACAACGCCCTCACTCTGGTTTCCGGATAACGGGAGTGACGGTTTAACCTACCTAGGTTTTAGGCTATAGGTTCTTTCAAGCTTGATAATAAAAAAGGTTATACTAATATAAGCCCAAGTGCTACTAAAGATCTCGTTGTATCTTTTATTTTATGTCCTTATGGTGGTAGAAATTCCCGCTCATAGTAGGGTGTCTCTACGTGCTCATTTGAGGACGTACGGGGTACCCGATGACGGGCTGGCAGTGGTATTTGTCGTAAGTGCAAGTGCTACTTACCCTTATGAGTTGTTTTACTCTTGGGTTACCTTTGAGGCTGTGGAAGACGTTGATAAAACGTTCCACAAATACACTGCTACTCAGGTGCCTCTACATTATACCCCATATATGGCATTAGAAATTCCTATTTCTACCTGGCAACACACTATTTGGTTTAATGGCGCCCTCCCCCACACGGTCGCCCCGGCGAGACTGGGTCCTTTGTCTATTGAAGGAGCTACTTGGCCGGTGCTGGCCGGACATACACCTCATCCACGCTACCTGACGGTAGGAGTGGATAGCTTACGTGTACTGCACACGACCCTGATTACGGTCCATAGGGCGTTAGTGCAGTATGTGTCGCGCACTGTACAGGTGGGGGCACCTACAGTGGCGGGACACGGGGCTGATCACCATCATGCGGTTGTGATCAGTCCTGTAATGGTAAACGCGGTTGTTGGCAAGCGCCCCCAGAATAAGGATGAGTATCCTTATTGGCTTGCAGAGAAATTCGATCAACTAGAAGCCGTGTTTCCTAACACTAGTCCTGTGGATAAACACAGGATACTCACTATTACTTTGCCAAAAGAACTAGTCCCAGACATTGTCGACTGTGACAATTGGGGCAAGGTCTTTGCAGCGACCTATTCGAAGTGCTTCGGCACTACGTCTATGTCGGTACTACCTTCCGTTATCAAGAAAGTCCAGGAGGACCATGGGGCGGAAGCAGCTATTGAGTTGGGAATGCGGCTTATCGACAGCTTCGATGTAGTATGTTCCATGATCATGGGAAATCTCAAAGGAGATGCCATGCAGTTTCAAGTAGGAAACATGATGGAGCTTATTGCGGATGAAGATAAGCCGAGGGAGTTTGCAAAAGTTATTGCAAAAGCCTATAGGATGGTTGGACGTAGTGCCCTAGGCGTGAAACCCGTCATCAAGATTCCTGATGTAGTACAGCATACTAAAGTGAGTTCGTCTACAAAAGATGATAAACCCAACTTTCCAAAACAAAATTGGAGAAATAAAAAACAGGATAAACAGCAACAGAAACAGGAGACTCGTTCCGCGTCCCCAGTTCAGGCGTATGTTGAACGCACTTATGATTTGCGTGATCGTTCTCGTATTAAATCACCTGAAAGGTTTCAGGTTCCTGACCAGCGCTCTCCTCGTTCTTCACAGGAATCAGCGGCTTCACACTTTGGTGGAGGAGACCGTGGGAGAGGCCGGAGTGCTCAAGGACGTGAGCAACCCAGACAAGCGGACGTAAAAAGCAAGCAGGAGGATTCTGCACGTCCGCGTCCTCCGTTTCAGAAAAAGAAAGTTGCTGCTATCTCAGCGAAGTATGCCTCAGATGGTGCGGACGCAACTTCTGAACATGAAATGGGCTTTGACGCTGCTAGACAGCGCGGCGGAAGTTACAGTAGTGCGGGGAGCACTGCGTCCATTTCTGGAGGCGACAGCAACTAAAATCTATGTAACAGTAGAAACTGCTGATACTCGCGTAGCCCCCCCTGAGAGATTATTTGACGTAGTTCTAAATATTGAGGGTGACATACAACGAAAAATTAACGCGGTATTTTGGGATAATCTGACGACCACCTATGATATACTTTTGGCGGAGAAAGATTGGCCCCCGGCTTTCGTTCTAAACGCTCCAAGGGGGGAAGAAGTTATTCTTCCTTCTTTTGGACACGTAGTGCCCAAGGAGGAGTCTGAGAAGTTAGCCGAGGAGTGGGCGCGGGTGCTTGCACCTGCGTTGTATCGTAATCAGGTGGGGTGGGATAAAAGTTCTACCCTCCACGATTTTCCATTGCGGTCCGACCCCCAGCCACAACCCCAATACCCTATGCGACGTGAGGCTAGGTCTCACGTCGCGGCTATCCTTGAACAATTGGAATATCAGGGTGTAATTGAAACGTGTGTGTCATCCATGAATAATCCTTTATTCACTGTAACGAAGCCTGACGGATCGTACCGCCTAGTTTTGGATTACCGGCACTTAAACTCGCACTGCCGGAATTGTGCGGTGCAAAATACCCATAGTTCGGCTCTCGTTGATAGTCTTGTGAGAAAAAGGTTCAAAACCACACTTGACTTGTCCAATGGTTTTTATTGCCATAACATATCCCCTCATAGTTATGAGTGGACCGCTTTTACTTCGGGTGGTAAACAAAAAGTATTCAAAAGGCTTCCAATGGGCTATAAAAATAGTCCGGGAGTTTTTGCTGCCCGTGTGGTCTCTCTCTTAGAGATGGTAGACCCGGAGGCATACTCGTACGTTGATGACATCTACTTAACAGATGACGAGTTGCTTCCTCACCTTGCTCGCGTGGACAACATAATTTGTATGTTTGCGGACTTTGGTTACAAGTTTAACTTTAAGAAGTCCCACATTGCCGAGTACACAGTTTTATTCTTGGGGTACGAACTCAACAATGAGGGCCGAGGCTTGGCTCCGCAGTTCCTCGAGAAATGCGCACGCCTTCGTATCCCTACGACACTGAAACAACTTCAATCATTGCTGGGCTTTCTGAATTTCGGTCGTACCTACATTCCTGAATATGCCCAGCGTATCAAGACACTATATGCCTTGGTACAACCTACTTTTACCAAATCTTGCTGGCTGCCAGAACATTCGGCTGCATTACACTCTTTGCAGTCTGACCTTCTTACTGCGATATATTTACAAACTCGTGATAACCACACAAACCTGGTCATTAGAATTGTGCCGGGTGCTGAGGGGTTCACGTACTTAACTTACAATGAAGGCGATACAGTCCCCATTGCTTACAAGTCTCATTTATATACTTCGGCTGAAATGCGTTTCTCCACTGTCGAAAAGGTTTTGACAGCAGTTCAGATGGCAATCCTGAAAGAACGGGCGCTATCACAGGGGAAACGCATGATGGTGGTAACACCATTTCCTGCCCTAGAGGCAGTCACTAAAGCAAGTGTGCCGAATTCTAAAGCTTTGCATCCACGGTGGATACAATGGGCGACCTCCTTAGCCTCACCTGATGTCGAATACATTTTTGACGCAGGACTAAAGACTCAGGAGAGTTTGGAGTATGAATTAGTTCATCCGGCTCCACTTACATTGCGCCCGTTGGAGGACTTCCATTGTGTCATTTACACTGACGGGTCTGCGCAACCCGCAACTGGATCAAGGCACGCTTATTCAGCGGCTTGCGCAATTGTGGTTGGTACTTTTGTGAATGGAGAATTCGTCCAGGATGCGGTGCATACGCAGACTTTGGGTGATTGTACCGCACAATTGGCGGAGCTTAGAGCTCTGGTGCTTGCACTGGAGTTTGCTGATTATAAAGTCACAACTCTTATAGTGAGTGATTCTTACTATTGTGTACAATCTTACAACGACAATCTGATGTTTTGGATCACGAATGGTTTTCGTGATTCAAAAGGTAGCACAGTAAAGCATAAAACGCTTTGGGCTAGGGTGGCTGAACTAAAAGGCAGTCTACCCCTTGTGAGTGTTATTCACACTCTTGGTCACCAACGAGTTGGTGTCCATGCTGTCGGTAACAGTTTGGCTGACGAGGCAGCTAAAACAGCAGTGGCAACATACTTAGTAGCAGCAGTTACAAGATCCAAAACTAAGATCGATGATGACATCTTGGCAGCTATTGCTGCAACAGAGACTGGGACAAACTTCCCTAGAGGTTTCCCTTCTAGATACCATTATCACTTAAGTCCTGATAACGTCCCGTTAGTGAGGATTAATGAAGTTGGGGATAGGGTTATTCCCAATTCGGACTGCAGACCTGCTTTGGTTCAAGCTGCGCATGAGGGTGTTGCGTCAGCGCACGCCGGAGTGTCCGCAACTGTGTCACTGTTGCAACAGCGTTATTGGTGGTACGGTTTGTACAAACATACACGGACTTATGTCCTAAATTGTAGAATTTGCCAACAAATTAAGCCATCAACGGTGGCACGTCCACCACAAACGCAGCTGCATATATCTAATCAACCACTTGCGTGTGTTTATTTAGATCACTGCGGTCCTTTTTCCTCAGACACTGCGTACAAGTATATCTTGGTTGCAGTAGATTCGTGCACACGTTTTCTTTGGGTGTGGCCACAAAGGAGTGCTGACGCCAGGACTGTCATCAAAGCATTGTGTGTCTTTATAGGGAGTTTTGCATGTGGCACCCTTCACTCTGATCAGGGCCCTGCGTTTGCCTCTAAGGCTTACAAAGAAGCCATGAAAAGTTTGGGGGTACAAGTCAAATTTTCGTCTCCATATCGGCCTGAGGGCAATAGTGTTGTGGAACGAATGAACCGTGACCTAAAGCAATCATTGACGGCCCGGGTGTTAGGTACTGGCAAAAACTGGCTATCCCATTTGTATGACGTCCAACGTGCACTTAATAATCTCCCTAGAAGGTCTCTGGGTGGGAGGACCCCGTACATGATGCTCTTCGGAGTTCGAATGTTTGTCCCTGACCTAGAGGGTCTCGACATGGCGGCGGCGGCCGCGCCTTTTGACTTAGATGACCACTGTACTGTTTTACAGAATCTTCAAGAAACAAGAGATACTCTAGCAAAAGAGCACGTGTCTTCTGCGGCCGAGGCTGGACTGCAGATTCCGGTAGTCGGCTGGCTACCCCGAGTTGGTGATCTGGTCCGTGAGAAGGTGGAGAAGAAGAAGGAGTTTGGACCCTCTTATCGTGCACCAGTGCCGGTGCTTGGAGTTGAGGGTACCCGCACAATTGTTTTGCCTCCCCTTCCTGGTCACAGAGATAACAGGTACATTTCGGTTGACAATGTCAAGCTACACAGGGTGGCCGATACTTCATAGTCTGACACCTTCAGTTTCTTGCCCTTCAATGATGCGCAGTGCTGTTGTGGTGCGACCATCTGACGTAGTACCTGAGGTTGCCATTGAAATGCAAGTACTTTCTGATTCTGCTGTTTCACCTGCGGATAGTGCTTTACCTGGTGATGCTGAATATTCATATCCTACTGATGTCCCATTGCCCCTTTTGCATTCAACTGACATTGTCCAGTCTAATTCTTCCTTTGGAACTGAATCATTGACTTCCACTGCCCCTTCCAAATTTTCTAAATTTTTTGCCTGGTTCAAGAGACAATTTTTGGTTCCCCCCTGGATTTACATCTGGTTGGTGCTCATTTGCATTTTTTTGTTCATGTCCATTGGTTTTGTGGTGGTGTTTTTTAGATTGATAAATGGACACTACCTGCATGAACGTTCTACGATTGGATTAATTAATGGAACTTTGGCCCCACATTCATCATCGCACATCATGAAGAGGGACCAGACCTTTGTTAATATCACCGCCTGGCCTGTCCGTGATGGAATAGCATGGGATGCTGTTAAATTTCGAATTCATGGCCCCACGGAAGTGATTAATGTGCCGTCTGTATATCGTGTCTCTATGGGTGATGTGGTAAAGCAAGACATTCGATCTGATGATTGGGATGTTAAAACTATAGAGACACTGTTTTCTGATTTAAAATACTATGCCGCTTTTGATGCTGAGGATTTGTATTTGAATAATGAGAACTATGCAGAGCAATTTTGTTATCAACATTATGGCACACATTTTCTCCATAGGGCAAACTCATTTCGTAGTTTGGTTAACTTTACACAGTGGGAACATTGCCCGGCCCCAAAGATTGGAAGTTCAAAAACATTGATCGCAAAGTTTTCATATTTTTCAGATTTTAGTGTAACTAATAATGCTTCTTTTTATTTTAAGCTTAATAATGACCCTGTTTCAAAGGTGCGTTTGACCCACACTAAATTGTTGTTTTCTAAATCCTTCATGGATGATTTGGCAATTGGTGGGTATGACGTTTGGAAACAGGCTATTGATCTCAAATCAGTTTGGGGTACTAAATATTGGCAGGTGCAGGGTGCAGAAGCTTTGCGTCGTGCCTGCCTGATCCCTAACCACATGCTGTTTTTAAATTCTACTGTTTTCCAGACAACCTGTTTTGGATTGGCTATCTCTAAAAACTTAAAGTCCCCCTCGATCCCGGATCTGGGAGCTTATCCTGGTTGGGAGAATCACACAGATCTGTCCCTTACTATGTTGCAGTCTTTTATTTCCAATTCCACCTTCAATATTAGTGCATTGGACCCTACTGGTTGGTTGATATGGCAGAAAAATTCGGACACCTGTCAACGTAGATTTTTGGGAGTAAATCCTGGGTACATACAGGATAGAGTAGACCCACGTTTTCTGTCATCACATACTGTCACTACCTACTCGGTTGGTAAATTATGTCAGACATGGTTGCAACATTCCACATTAGATTCTGTTAAACTTCACTTGTCACGTTTGCATGACAACATTGATTTGAATGATTTTGTTAAGGGTCCCGCATTAGGAAGATCCAAAAGATGGGTGTATGCTGTTTACAACGAGGTTTGGAAGTTGTCACAAATTGAGGCTGCCTCCAGGCTCCGTGCTATTGACCAAGCCAATATGGAAAAAGTTTTGGCAGTAATAGATAATAGTATTAATACCTTATCTTCAAGAATATATACATTGGATAACATTGTTTCATCTGTGGTAGATATTGTCCAGGACGATGTGTCTGTGTTGTATCATGGTCAAAATCAATTACGATCGATTATGCAATTTGCTTGGACTTTGCAGACGTTAAAGGCGGGGAAAGTACCATGGGATTACATGAATGTTTCGTCTTTATTCCGCCCATTTAATCTGTCAGCAAAACAACAATTCATGTCCATGAAAGATGCTACATATTCCCTATTACGTATAGAAAAGTTAGAACCTTTGCCTTTTTCTGTTGCTGAGTCGGATTATAAAGTTTGGCTCGTACATGGAATGGTAACTTTACCGATTTCTATGTATAAGTTTAGTTCTTGCATGAAACATTATGCATTAGGCAGATTTGAAAAACTTGGTTCTGCGTTTTTGCATGAGGTCTGGTCTCTCCCATTTACATATCGATGTGAGAGAGACGGCAAAGAAGTTTATTTGAAGGGTGAGGAGTGTACGACTGCTCCTGATCATTCGGTAGTGTGTAGACATATCCAATTACATGGATCATGTAACATGAATGCCCCTAATTTAGCTTGCGTGTTGAAGGGCATTCCTGTACAAGTTATAACGCCATCATTTACGTTGCTTGCTAATGGTAGTTATCTGCTTTTAAATAGTGAGGCTTGCTGTGGGATGTTAGCTGGAATTCCTTATATTGTTTCAGTTTCACGAAGAGTAGTTTGCTGTAATAACGTGCTTTTCCCACCCCCGCAAGGCCGGCTTGATATATCCATCTGGCCGACGATTCCAACCTTGAAAGCAGAGTTCAATAGGATGAGCAGAATAAGGGCTCTTTTGTCTCAAAAGGAGGTAGCATTGACTTCGTCACGAGAAACATTTCTCCTTCAAGTTGCGAACACTCGCACGGAAGTTCAAGCGCTTTTGAATACTGACCTCCCCCTACATTTTGGCACACTAATACACACTATCTTCAATGCTTCTTCTACGACTGGTCTGGTGCACTTTTTTAAAATTGTAGGCTCTGGCCTTGTGACGTCTTTCCAGTCTATTTTTGGTATAATACCAGCTATTTTTCATTCTATTTTTTCTGGGGTTTTCGGAGGGTTTCCTCTGATTCTCGCATTAATTGCTGGCATACTGCTGTTGGTCTGCGCACTACGCTATGGCTGCACGACTTGCGCTTCTCGACCACGGCTTCAACATGTTCCATCTGCGTAGCCGAATGTGGGAAGCCTATGGGACTTTACCGCTGGCTACCTTGAGCATCGCTTATGGATTATCCTTCAGATTCCCGTTTTTCACTTGTGTACAGCCTGTCTTTCACTGCCTCGAATGTCCGTTCCAATGGGCTCTGAATATGTGTCTGTCAAACTTGGTGTCACCGGACCTGGATTTTGATCAACTGATGTATCCCTTAGTGGTACATGAGTTTGACTGTTCTGGAGTCGGGTTTATGGCCTTGGGTGCGGCGCAAGGAGTCCTTGGGTTATGGGATATAGAGAAAGCAGCCATTGACTTCCTGACACGCAGTTACATCGAGATGCCTGCTTCTTGTCCACGTGGAGTGCTGGATGCTCAATTCCCTGTGGAACACGTGTGTTCTTTTTCTTTGCTGGATTGGATGTCAGCCAATTTTGCTGATGACTCAAATGATCTGCTACTGGAAGCTGCAGCCGCATATGCTGCTTATACTTTCCAAAATTAACTGCCTGACGACAAGCTGCATGGAGTTAAATTTTTTTACCTTCACACAAACGATGGATTGTGTTTTTATATTTTTTTCCTTCTTTCTCTGATTTACTGAACTCACACTTCAAGCTCTTTAGTCTGCTTCATTGATCTTGAACTCTGCGTTCTGTAGACTTACTCGCCCCTGGTTAAACAGTGGTTCGATCAAAGGGGGATGTCACGTGGATTAAGGCCACTCCCTATTTACAGTGCTAAGTTAGCTTAATCGCGTTAGCTGTTAGAAAGCCATCTTGTTGCTTTTGCTGACTTTGCACCCGACACTGTTGTTACATGTTATTAATTTGAGAAATGCAGACTCGCTCTTGTCTCAAGGGAATGTTATTTATACATCCTTAACAGTTGCTAGTGCCCTTGGTCTGTACATCGAGTAAAGAACTGTTCTAGGACACTAGACGGTGCCGGCTGATTGTGTTCAGGGTGATCGTACCACTGTTTAGTCACAACATGCACGTAGCTGCAAATACCAGAAAGTCTTGTGCTTTAATATCACAGCGCAGCATATTGTTGGGGCATTCGATAGAAGAGCTGTTGCAGAGAACACTGAGCTGATCCTGTGATGTGATACATCTGAGCTGATCTATACGGTATGGGGTCCCCTATGCAAGCCTATGAGACCTTCTAATAGTCTAATAATATTTTATTAGTAACTAGAGAAAGGAGGGTGGTTATTTTCCACTGTCATTATAATATGATCGCTCCTTTTATATTCTATGGTATTGTAACAATGTTAATGGTAATGATCTTAACCATTTGTCTACTTATGTTAGCCAAAGTATTGTTTAACAGGACTCGAGGTTTATGAATAAATTCTTTAAACTTTACTGTGTCTTAGTTATTCTGTTGTGGACTGATATATATGTGCAAACGGGTATTTCGGGTTCCCACCATTCCTGAGAATAACTAAGTCGCTTGTTCTGGGTTGTCTATACATTGGGACCGCCGAGCTAAATCTCGGATAACGAATGTGACACTAAGCTAGTCGGATAAGGGGTTCTTAGTTCTGAGGGGAGTTTCTGGTACACCACAATTCTCTAAGGTTCTGGTTTCCTGCGCATAGTTCTGAGCATACGCAGAATCCCTACAACATGGCGCACCTAACGTTTGGTCTTAATATCTGAGATGCCTTAGTAGTGCTTTTTATTAGTCCACAACGCCCTCACTCTGGTTTCCGGATAACGGGAGTGACGGTTTAACCTACCTAGGTTTTAGGCTATAGGTTCTTTCAAGCTTGATAATAAAAAAGGTTATACTAATATAAGCCCAAGTGCTACTAAAGATCTCGTTGTATCTTTTATTTTATGTCCTTATGGCGGTAGAAATTCCCGCTCATAGTAGGGTGTCTCTACGTGCTCATTTGAGGACGTACGGGGTACCCGATGACGGGCTGGCAGTGGTATTTGTCGTAAGTGCAAGTGCTACTTACCCTTATGAGTTGTTTTACTCTTGGGTTACCTTTGAGGCTGTGGAAGACGTTGATAAAACGTTCCACAAATACACTGCTACTCAGGTGCCTCTACATTATACCCCATATATGGCATTAGAAATTCCTATTTCTACCTGGCAACACACTATTTGGTTTAATGGCGCCCTCCCCCACACGGTCGCCCCGGCGAGACTGGGTCCTTTGTCTATTGAAGGAGCTACTTGGCCGGTGCTGGCCGGACATACACCTCATCCACGCTACCTGACGGTAGGAGTGGATAGCTTACGTGTACTGCACACGACCCTGATTACGGTCCATAGGGCGTTAGTGCAGTATGTGTCGCGCACTGTACAGGTGGGGGCACCTACAGTGGCGGGACACGGGGCTGATCACCATCATGCGGTTGTGATCAGTCCTGTAATGGTAAACGCGGTTGTTGGCAAGCGCCCCCAGAATAAGGATGAGTATCCTTATTGGCTTGCAGAGAAATTCGATCAACTAGAAGCCGTGTTTCCTAACACTAGTCCTGTGGATAAACACAGGATACTCACTATTACTTTGCCAAAAGAACTAGTCCCAGACATTGTCGACTGTGACAATTGGGGCAAGGTCTTTGCAGCGACCTATTCGAAGTGCTTCGGCACTACGTCTATGTCGGTACTACCTTCCGTTATCAAGAAAGTCCAGGAGGACCATGGGGCGGAAGCAGCTATTGAGTTGGGAATGCGGCTTATCGACAGCTTCGATGTAGTATGTTCCATGATCATGGGAAATCTCAAAGGAGATGCCATGCAGTTTCAAGTAGGAAACATGATGGAGCTTATTGCGGATGAAGATAAGCCGAGGGAGTTTGCAAAAGTTATTGCAAAAGCCTATAGGATGGTTGGACGTAGTGCCCTAGGCGTGAAACCCGTCATCAAGATTCCTGATGTAGTACAGCATACTAAAGTGAGTTCGTCTACAAAAGATGATAAACCCAACTTTCCAAAACAAAATTGGAGAAATAAAAAACAGGATAAACAGCAACAGAAACAGGAGACTCGTTCCGCGTCCCCAGTTCAGGCGTATGTTGAACGCACTT
Source organism: Triturus cristatus (assembly GCF_964204655.1). Lineage (NCBI taxonomy): Eukaryota > Metazoa > Chordata > Amphibia > Caudata > Salamandridae > Triturus > Triturus cristatus. The sequence goes on along the minus strand of NC_140592.1, from coordinate 1,158,447,338 downwards.
ATGATTTGCGTGATCGTTCTCGTATTAAATCACCTGAAAGGTTTCAGGTTCCTGACCAGCGCTCTCCTCGTTCTTCACAGGAATCAGCGGCTTCACACTTTGGTGGAGGAGACCGTGGGAGAGGCCGGAGTGCTCAAGGACGTGAGCAACCCAGACAAGCGGACGTAAAAAGCAAGCAGGAGGATTCTGCACGTCCGCGTCCTCCGTTTCAGAAAAAGAAAGTTGCTGCTATCTCAGCGAAGTATGCCTCAGATGGTGCGGACGCAACTTCTGAACATGAAATGGGCTTTGACGCTGCTAGACAGCGCGGCGGAAGTTACAGTAGTGCGGGGAGCACTGCGTCCATTTCTGGAGGCGACAGCAACTAAAATCTATGTAACAGTAGAAACTGCTGATACTCGCGTAGCCCCCCCTGAGAGATTATTTGACGTAGTTCTAAATATTGAGGGTGACATACAACGAAAAATTAACGCGGTATTTTGGGATAATCTGACGACCACCTATGATATACTTTTGGCGGAGAAAGATTGGCCCCCGGCTTTCGTTCTAAACGCTCCAAGGGGGGAAGAAGTTATTCTTCCTTCTTTTGGACACGTAGTGCCCAAGGAGGAGTCTGAGAAGTTAGCCGAGGAGTGGGCGCGGGTGCTTGCACCTGCGTTGTATCGTAATCAGGTGGGGTGGGATAAAAGTTCTACCCTCCACGATTTTCCATTGCGGTCCGACCCCCAGCCACAACCCCAATACCCTATGCGACGTGAGGCTAGGTCTCACGTCGCGGCTATCCTTGAACAATTGGAATATCAGGGTGTAATTGAAACGTGTGTGTCATCCATGAATAATCCTTTATTCACTGTAACGAAGCCTGACGGATCGTACCGCCTAGTTTTGGATTACCGGCACTTAAACTCGCACTGCCGGAATTGTGCGGTGCAAAATACCCATAGTTCGGCTCTCGTTGATAGTCTTGTGAGAAAAAGGTTCAAAACCACACTTGACTTGTCCAATGGTTTTTATTGCCATAACATATCCCCTCATAGTTATGAGTGGACCGCTTTTACTTCGGGTGGTAAACAAAAAGTATTCAAAAGGCTTCCAATGGGCTATAAAAATAGTCCGGGAGTTTTTGCTGCCCGTGTTGTCTCTCTCTTAGAGATGGTAGACCCGGAGGCATACTCGTACGTTGATGACATCTACTTAACAGATGACGAGTTGCTTCCTCACCTTGCTCGCGTGGACAACATAATTTGTATGTTTGCGGACTTTGGTTACAAGTTTAACTTTAAGAAGTCCCACATTGCAGAGTACACAGTTTTATTCTTGGGGTACGAACTCAACAATGAGGGCCGAGGCTTGGCTCCGCAGTTCCTCGAGAAATGCGCACGCCTTCGTATCCCTACGACACTGAAACAACTTCAATCATTGCTGGGCTTTCTGAATTTCGGTCGTACCTACATTCCTGAATATGCCCAGCGTATCAAGACACTATATGCCTTGGTACAACCTACTTTTACCAAATCTTGCTGGCTGCCAGAACATTCGGCTGCATTACACTCTTTGCAGTCTGACCTTCTTACTGCGATATATTTACAAACTCGTGATAACCACACAAACCTGGTCATTAGAATTGTGCCGGGTGCTGAGGGGTTCACGTACTTAACTTACAATGAAGGCGATACAGTCCCCATTGCTTACAAGTCTCATTTATATACTTCGGCTGAAATGCGTTTCTCCACTGTCGAAAAGGTTTTGACAGCAGTTCAGATGGCAATCCTGAAAGAACGGGCGCTATCACAGGGGAAACGCATGATGGTGGTAACACCATTTCCTGCCCTAGAGGCAGTCACTAAAGCAAGTGTGCCGAATTCTAAAGCTTTGCATCCACGGTGGATACAATGGGCGACCTCCTTAGCCTCACCTGATGTCGAATACATTTTTGACGCAGGACTAAAGACTCAGGAGAGTTTGGAGTATGAATTAGTTCATCCGGCTCCACTTACATTGCGCCCGTTGGAGGACTTCCATTGTGTCATTTACACTGACGGGTCTGCGCAACCCGCAACTGGATCAAGGCACGCTTATTCAGCGGCTTGCGCAATTGTGGTTGGTACTTTTGTGAATGGAGAATTCGTCCAGGATGCGGTGCATACGCAGACTTTGGGTGATTGTACCGCACAATTGGCGGAGCTTAGAGCTCTGGTGCTTGCACTGGAGTTTGCTGATTATAAAGTCACAACTCTTATAGTGAGTGATTCTTACTATTGTGTACAATCTTACAACGACAATCTGATGTTTTGGATCACGAATGGTTTTCGTGATTCAAAAGGTAGCACAGTAAAGCATAAAACGCTTTGGGCTAGGGTGGCTGAACTAAAAGGCAGTCTACCCCTTGTGAGTGTTATTCACACTCTTGGTCACCAACGAGTTGGTGTCCATGCTGTCGGTAACAGTTTGGCTGACGAGGCAGCTAAAACAGCAGTGGCAACATACTTAGTAGCAGCAGTTACAAGATCCAAAACTAAGATCGATGATGACATCTTGGCAGCTATTGCTGCAACAGAGACTGGGACAAACTTCCCTAGAGGTTTCCCTTCTAGATACCATTATCACTTAAGTCCTGATAACGTCCCGTTAGTGAGGATTAATGAAGTTGGGGATAGGGTTATTCCCAATTCGGACTGCAGACCTGCTTTGGTTCAAGCTGCGCATGAGGGTGTTGCGTCAGCGCACGCCGGAGTGTCCGCAACTGTGTCACTGTTGCAACAGCGTTATTGGTGGTACGGTTTGTACAAACATACACGGACTTATGTCCTAAATTGTAGAATTTGCCAACAAATTAAGCCATCAACGGTGGCACGTCCACCACAAACGCAGCTGCATATATCTAATCAACCACTTGCGTGTGTTTATTTAGATCACTGCGGTCCTTTTTCCTCAGACACTGCGTACAAGTATATCTTGGTTGCAGTAGATTCGTGCACACGTTTTCTTTGGGTGTGGCCACAAAGGAGTGCTGACGCCAGGACTGTCATCAAAGCATTGCGTGTCTTTATAGGGAGTTTTGCATGTGGCACCCTTCACTCTGATCAGGGCCCTGCGTTTGCCTCTAAGGCTTACAAAGAAGCCATGAAAAGTTTGGGGGTACAAGTCAAATTTTCGTCTCCATATCGGCCTGAGGGCAATAGTGTTGTGGAACGAATGAACCGTGACCTAAAGCAATCATTGACGGCCCGGGTGTTAGGTACTGGCAAAAACTGGCTATCCCATTTGTATGACGTCCAACGTGCACTTAATAATCTCCCTAGAAGGTCTCTGGGTGGGAGGACCCCGTACATGATGCTCTTCGGAGTTCGAATGTTTGTCCCTGACCTAGAGGGTCTCGACATGGCGGCGGCGGCCGCGCCTTTTGACTTAGATGACCACTGTACTGTTTTACAGAATCTTCAAGAAACAAGAGATACTCTAGCAAAAGAGCACGTGTCTTCTGCGACCGAGGCTGGACTGCAGATTCCGGTAGTCGGCTGGCTACCCCGAGTTGGTGATCTGGTCCGTGAGAAGGTGGAGAAGAAGAAGGAGTTTGGACCCTCTTATCGTGCACCAGTGCCGGTGCTTGGAGTTGAGGGTACCCGCACAATTGTTTTGCCTCCCCTTCCTGGTCACAGAGATAACAGGTACATTTCGGTTGACAATGTCAAGCTACACAGGGTGGCCGATACTTCATAGTCTGACACCTTCAGTTTCTTGCCCTTCAATGATGCGCAGTGCTGTTGTGGTGCGACCATCTGACGTAGTACCTGAGGTTGCCATTGAAATGCAAGTACTTTCTGATTCTGCTGTTTCACCTGCGGATAGTGCTTTACCTGGTGATGCTGAATATTCATATCCTACTGATGTCCCATTGCCCCTTTTGCATTCAACTGACATTGTCCAGTCTAATTCTTCCTTTGGAACTGAATCATTGACTTCCACTGCCCCTTCCAAATTTTCTAAATTTTTTGCCTGGTTCAAGAGACAATTTTTGGTTCCCCCCTGGATTTACATCTGGTTGGTGCTCATTTGCATTTTTTTGTTCATGTCCATTGGTTTTGTGGTGGTGTTTTTTAGATTGATAAATGGACACTACCTGCATGAACGTTCTACGATTGGATTAATTAATGGAACTTTGGCCCCACATTCATCATCGCACATCATGAAGAGGGACCAGACCTTTGTTAATATCACCGCCTGGCCTGTCCGTGATGGAATAGCATGGGATGCTGTTAAATTTCGAATTCATGGCCCCACGGAAGTGATTAATGTGCCGTCTGTATATCGTGTCTCTATGGGTGATGTGGTAAAGCAAGACATTCGATCTGATGATTGGGATGTTAAAACTATAGAGACACTGTTTTCTGATTTAAAATACTATGCCGCTTTTGATGCTGAGGATTTGTATTTGAATAATGAGAACTATGCAGAGCAATTTTGTTATCAACATTATGGCACACATTTTCTCCATAGGGCAAACTCATTTCGTAGTTTGGTTAACTTTACACAGTGGGAACATTGCCCGGCCCCAAAGATTGGAAGTTCAAAAACATTGATCGCAAAGTTTTCATATTTTTCAGATTTTAGTGTAACTAATAATGCTTCTTTTTATTTTAAGCTTAATAATGACCCTGTTTCAAAGGTGCGTTTGACCCACACTAAATTGTTGTTTTCTAAATCCTTCATGGATGATTTGGCAATTGGTGGGTATGACGTTTGGAAACAGGCTATTGATCTCAAATCAGTTTGGGGTACTAAATATTGGCAGGTGCAGGGTGCAGAAGCTTTGCGTCGTGCCTGCCTGATCCCTAACCACATGCTGTTTTTAAATTCTACTGTTTTCCAGACAACCTGTTTTGGATTGGCTATCTCTAAAAACTTAAAGTCCCCCTCGATCCCGGATCTGGGAGCTTATCCTGGTTGGGAGAATCACACAGATCTGTCCCTTACTATGTTGCAGTCTTTTATTTCCAATTCCACCTTCAATATTAGTGCATTGGACCCTACTGGTTGGTTGATATGGCAGAAAAATTCGGACACCTGTCAACGTAGATTTTTGGGAGTAAATCCTGGGTACATACAGGATAGAGTAGACCCACGTTTTCTGTCATCACATACTGTCACTACCTACTCGGTTGGTAAATTATGTCAGACATGGTTGCAACATTCCACATTAGATTCTGTTAAACTTCACTTGTCACGTTTGCATGACAACATTGATTTGAATGATTTTGTTAAGGGTCCCGCATTAGGAAGATCCAAAAGATGGGTGTATGCTGTTTACAACGAGGTTTGGAAGTTGTCACAAATTGAGGCTGCCTCCAGGCTCCGTGCTATTGACCAAGCCAATATGGAAAAAGTTTTGGCAGTAATAGATAATAGTATTAATACCTTATCTTCAAGAATATATACATTGGATAACATTGTTTCATCTGTGGTAGATATTGTCCAGGACGATGTGTCTGTGTTGTATCATGGTCAAAATCAATTACGATCGATTATGCAATTTGCTTGGACTTTGCAGACGTTAAAGGCGGGGAAAGTACCATGGGATTACATGAATGTTTCGTCTTTATTCCGCCCATTTAATCTGTCAGCAAAACAACAATTCATGTCCATGAAAGATGCTACATATTCCCTATTACGTATAGAAAAGTTAGAACCTTTGCCTTTTTCTGTTGCTGAGTCGGATTATAAAGTTTGGCTCGTACATGGAATGGTAACTTTACCGATTTCTATGTATAAGTTTAGTTCTTGCATGAAACATTATGCATTAGGCAGATTTGAAAAACTTGGTTCTGCGTTTTTGCATGAGGTCTGGTCTCTCCCATTTACATATCGATGTGAGAGAGACGGCAAAGAAGTTTATTTGAAGGGTGAGGAGTGTACGACTGCTCCTGATCATTCGGTAGTGTGTAGACATATCCAATTACATGGATCATGTAACATGAATGCCCCTAATTTAGCTTGCGTGTTGAAGGGCATTCCTGTACAAGTTATAACGCCATCATTTACGTTGCTTGCTAATGGTAGTTATCTGCTTTTAAATAGTGAGGCTTGCTGTGGGATGTTAGCTGGAATTCCTTATATTGTTTCAGTTTCACGAAGAGTAGTTTGCTGTAATAACGTGCTTTTCCCACCCCCGCAAGGCCGGCTTGATATATCCATCTGGCCGACGATTCCAACCTTGAAAGCAGAGTTCAATAGGATGAGCAGAATAAGGGCTCTTTTGTCTCAAAAGGAGGTAGCATTGACTTCGTCACGAGAAACATTTCTCCTTCAAGTTGCGAACACTCGCACGGAAGTTCAAGCGCTTTTGAATACTGACCTCCCCCTACATTTTGGCACACTAATACACACTATCTTCAATGCTTCTTCTACGACTGGTCTGGTGCACTTTTTTAAAATTGTAGGCTCTGGCCTTGTGACGTCTTTCCAGTCTATTTTTGGTATAATACCAGCTATTTTTCATTCTATTTTTTCTGGGGTTTTCGGAGGGTTTCCTCTGATTCTCGCATTAATTGCTGGCATACTGCTGTTGGTCTGCGCACTACGCTATGGCTGCACGACTTGCGCTTCTCGACCACGGCTTCAACATGTTCCATCTGCGTAGCCGAATGTGGGAAGCCTATGGGACTTTACCGCTGGCTACCTTGAGCATCGCTTATGGATTATCCTTCAGATTCCCGTTTTTCACTTGTGTACAGCCTGTCTTTCACTGCCTCGAATGTCCGTTCCAATGGGCTCTGAATATGTGTCTGTCAAACTTGGTGTCACCGGACCTGGATTTTGATCAACTGATGTATCCCTTAGTGGTACATGAGTTTGACTGTTCTGGAGTCGGGTTTATGGCCTTGGGTGCGGCGCAAGGAGTCCTTGGGTTATGGGATATAGAGAAAGCAGCCATTGACTTCCTGACACGCAGTTACATCGAGATGCCTGCTTCTTGTCCACGTGGAGTGCTGGATGCTCAATTCCCTGTGGAACACGTGTGTTCTTTTTCTTTGCTGGATTGGATGTCAGCCAATTTTGCTGATGACTCAAATGATCTGCTACTGGAAGCTGCAGCCGCATATGCTGCTTATACTTTCCAAAATTAACTGCCTGACGACAAGCTGCATGGAGTTAAATTTTTTTACCTTCACACAAACGATGGATTGTGTTTTTATATTTTTTTCCTTCTTTCTCTGATTTACTGAACTCACACTTCAAGCTCTTTAGTCTGCTTCATTGATCTTGAACTCTGCGTTCTGTAGACTTACTCGCCCCTGGTTAAACAGTGGTTCGATCAAAGGGGGATGTCACGTGGATTAAGGCCACTCCCTATTTACAGTGCTAAGTTAGCTTAATCGCGTTAGCTGTTAGAAAGCCATCTTGTTGCTTTTGCTGACTTTGCACCCGACACTGTTGTTACATGTTATTAATTTGAGAAATGCAGACTCGCTCTTGTCTCAAGGGAATGTTATTTATACATCCTTAACAGTTGCTAGTGCCCTTGGTCTGTACATCGAGTAAAGAACTGTTCTAGGACACTAGACGGTGCCGGCTGATTGTGTTCAGGGTGATCGTACCACTGTTTAGTCACAACATGCACGTAGCTGCAAATACCAGAAAGTCTTGTGCTTTAATATCACAGCGCAGCATATTGTTGGGGCATTCGATAGAAGAGCTGTTGCAGAGAACACTGAGCTGATCCTGTGATGTGATACATCTGAGCTGATCTATACGGTATGGGGTCCCCTATGCAAGCCTATGAGACCTTCTAATAGTCTAATAATATTTTATTAGTAACTAGAGAAAGGAGGGTGGTTATTTTCCACTGTCATTATAATATGATCGCTCCTTTTATATTCTATGGTATTGTAACAATGTTAATGGTAATGATCTTAACCATTTGTCTACTTATGTTAGCCAAAGTATTGTTTAACAGGACTCGAGGTTTATGAATAAATTCTTTAAACTTTACTGTGTCTTAGTTATTCTGTTGTGGACTGATATATATGTGCAAACGGGTATTTCGGGTTCCCACCATTCCTGAGAATAACTAAGTCGCTTGTTCTGGGTTGTCTATACATTGGGACCGCCGAGCTAAATCTCGGATAACGAATGTGACACTAAGCTAGTCGGATAAGGGGTTCTTAGTTCTGAGGGGAGTTTCTGGTACACCACAATTCTCTAAGGTTCTGGTTTCCTGCGCATAGTTCTGAGCATACGCAGAATCCCTACAACAAGCTCTTTGACGATGCTGAAGAGTTCCTTGCTGTTGTGGGAGTTGTTGTCCAGTCGGTCTCTGAAAGCTGCCCTTTTGGTGGTGCGGATCAGCTGGTGGTGTTTGCGAATGGCGGTCTTGAGGGCTGTCATGTTTCCTGATGACTGGTCGTTGTGCCAAGTTTGCTCGAGGGTACGGCAGGATTTTTTTGAGTCTTTGAGATCGTTGGTGAACCATGAGGCTTTCTTGCTGTCAGAGTTGCTGGGGGGGTTCTTCAGTGGTGCGAGGGCGTCGGCGCAGTTGGTGATCCACTGTGTGAGGTTGAGGGCTGATTCGTTGGGGTCCGTAGTGTAGGAGGGTAGGTTTTGGCTCAGGGAGGTGGTGAGCTGGTCGGTGGTGATCTTGCTCCAGCATCTACGGGGTGCTTGTTGCGGGCGGTGCTGAGTTGTGGCTTTCCTGAAGTTGAAGTGGACGCAGCTGTGGTCAGTCCAGTGAAGTCCGGTGGAGTGGCTGAAGGAGATGTGGTTGCTGGAGGAGAAGAGGGGGTCCAGCGTGTGGCCGGCGTAGTGGGTGGGGGTGTTGACCAGTTGCTTGAGGCCGAGGTTGGTGAGGTTGTCTAGCAGGGTGGTGGTGTTGTTGTCCTTGTTGTTCTCCAGGTGGAAGTTGAGGTCCCCTAGGAGGATGTAGTCGGAGGAGGCGAGGGCGAGCGGGCTGATGAAGTCTGCGATGGCTTCGCTGAATTGTGTGCGGGGGCCCGGGGGTCTGTAGATGAGGGTACCTCTGAGGGTCGTATTGTGGTCGGTGTGTATCTGGAAGTGGAGGAGTTTGGCGTCAGTGAGGGTGTTATCGGTGTTGGTCGTGATGCGGATGGTGTATCTGTAGACAATGGCGATGCCGCCTCCGGCTCGGTTGATGCGGTCCTTCAGGGTGATCTTATAGCCGTCCGGGATGGCTATGACGATGCCGGGGGCTGAGGAGGCGTTCAGCCAGGTTTCCGTGAGGAAAGCGACTTCCGGAGCCGTTGTGTCGAGGAGGTCCCAGAGTTCGACGGCGTGCTTGTGGACGGAGCGAGTGTTGAGCAGGATGCACTTGAGGTGGTTGTTGTTGGCGCCTGTCCTGGCGTGCGCGGTGCAGGACCGGGGGCAGGTGAACTTGCATGCGTGGCAGGTGATGTCTCCATGGGTACGTTTCGGGGTGGCTCTGCAGCAGGCTGGATGTCGGCCAGTGTTGAGTGCGTGGAGGGCGGTGGCACTGTATCTACGTCGGGTGGGCTGGCTGCATATCGGGGGCCAGGGGTCCTGGCACTGGGCACGGTCCGGGAGCGGACAGGCGCAGACGGGCTTGCCTTAGGCACGCCTTCGGCGCGCCAGCGGCACGCTCGCTGCGCGCGTCCGCTGTGCGCCCGCTGCGCGGCCTCCATATAAGTGGGAGTGGGAGGGAGGAGCAGCTGGGAGGCGGGATCGGGGTGGCGAATGGGGCAGCAGGGGGCGTGGCCACAGGGTGCAGCGGCGGGAAGGTGGACCAGAGGGAGCGGGGAGAGGGGGGCACGGCTGGAGCTTGGGACTAGGGGGCGGGGTACAGAACGAAGAAAAACGGGTCACTGGGGGCACAGAGCAGGGCACAACAGAGCGGGGGAAGCAAACAAAAAACGGGGTACAGAACGAAGAAAAACGGGTCACTGGGGGCACAGAGCAGGGCACAACAGAGCGGGGGAAGCAAACAAAAAACAGGGTACAGAGCGGAAAAACGGGTCACAGGGGGCACAGAGCAGGGCACAACAGAGCGGGGGAACCAAACAAAAAACGGGGTACAGAACGAAGAAAAACGGGTCACTGGGGGCACAGAGCAGGGCACAACAGAGCGGGGGAAGCAAACAAAAAACAGGGTACAGAACGGAAAAACGGGTCACAGGGGGCACAGAGCAGGGCACAACAGAGCGGGGGAAGCAAACAAAAAACAGGGTACAGAACGAAGAATGGGTCACTGGGGGCACAGATCAGGGCACAACGAGCGGGGTGCCAGCAGGCGCAGGGACTCACTGGCAGCAGCGAGAGCTGGCAGGCAGCAGCAGGGCACAGGAGGGCCGTGTGGCGGCTGGGGGGGCGACCTACCTGCAGGCAGGGTCAAAGGTCGCTCCCTTCAGCGCTGCGCGGCCTCTTATAAGTGGGAGTGGGAGGGAGGAGCAGCTGGCAGGCGGGAGCATGGTGGCGAATGGGGCAGCGGGGGGCGTGGCCGCAGGGTGCAGCGGTGGATAGGTGGACCAGAGGGAGCGGGGGCAGGGGGGCACGGGCTGGAGCGTGGGACTAGGGGGCGGGGTACAGAACGAAGAAAAACGGGTCACTGGGGGCACAGAGCAGGGCACAACAGAGCGGGGGAAGCAAACAAAAAACGTGGTTCAGAACGAAGAAAAACGGGTCACTGGGGGCACAGAGCAGGGCACAACAGAGCGGGGAAGCAAACAAAAAACGGGATACAGAGCGGAAAAACGGGTCACAGGGGGCACAGAGCAGGGCACAACAGAGCGGGGGAAGCAAATAAAAAACGGGGTACAGAACGAAGAAAAACGGGTCACTGGGGGCACAAAGCAGGGCACAAAAGAGCGGGGGAAGCAAACAAAAAACGGGGTACAGAACAAAAAAACGGGGCACAACGAGCGGGGTGCCAGCAGGCGCAGGGACTCACTGGCAGCGGCGAGAGCTGGCAGGCAGCAGCAGGGCACAGGAGGACCGTGTGGCGGCTGGGGGGCGACCTACCTGCAGGCAGGGTCAAAGCTGTTACGTTAAGACAGGCCATGATTGGTTCATTAGAGACAATTAATTATCGGGGCATTTAGACACTGTTCAGATAAAAAGGGCTGATTAATGTGTGACTGACGGCAGATGTAACCACTAATACCCATGCCCGCCCAAACATCGTAAATACCTTTTGTCCTTCAACACCCCCTTTTCTTCTTCCAACTTGCAGCAAGTGTTTATGGGCCAGACACCGTGAATAATTGTTCTGGCGTTTTTCTCCTGTGAGTAAGCACTTTATTTGTTGTGCGTGTACCTGCCGGATGTGCGCTTTTCCCGTCAGTTGGTTTTCCAATGTAAATATCTCACTAAAGTCATGTGGCGCAAAATAGTAAATGTTAAAACAGAAATCCTTTCTTCTTTTAGAACAAAGTTGCGTGACAGGATTTTACGTGAAATGATGAAAGTGGGGGGGACTTTAAAATGGGCGTGAAATGTGCAATTAAGGGTACCACCTACAGGGTATATCTATACTACTCTCTACTACTCAATCTACTTCTCTCTACTACTCTCTAATCACTCTCAACTACTCACTCTCTACTGCTATCTACTCACTCTCTACTACTCACTCTCTACTTTCTACTACTTATTCTCTACTACTCGCACTACTACCAACTACTACTCACTCTCTACTTTCTACTACTCATTCTCTACTACTCTCTACTACTAACTACTAATCACTCTCTATGACTCACTCTCTATTACTCACTCTCTGCTACTCTACTCTCTACTAATCTCTACTATTCTCATTCTACTATTCACTCTCTATTACACTAATACCCACTTTCTACTACTCTCTAATACTCAATGTCCACTACTCACTCTCTACTAACTAATACTCACCCTCTACTACTCACTCTCAAATACTCACTCTATACTACTACTCTCTACCTCTAGACCTCTCTCTACTACTCTACACTCTGCCTCTCTACCTCTACCTCTCATGAATACAAATATATGCATGCATACATATATTGACTACAATTTTGTTTTTAAATTTAAATTAAAAACTTAGAATTTCATTTCAGAACCCATCATTTTCAGGAGTCTGTGTGTATATGTGTATGTGCACACAAACAGGCAGTACCCACATAACCGGTATTACGTCTTCTTTTGCATTCTTATTTTTCAGTGAACTTTCCATTTTTATTGGCCGGGTAGGGCAGTTTTTGTTGTTTTACATGTTTTTGGCTAGTTTTGTTACTTTCTACATTTCCCCTTAATACTTGGAAAAGGAAGAAATGTAACCACATGGATACATTACCTACTGCACAACTAGTGATTTTTACCTAGCTGATTTGTAATCTGAGTTTTAATCCTAGCTCTCTCTGAAAACGTTGTGATCTTGGTTACAGCACTGTTACCTTATGTCGCAGTTTCCATATCTGGCAATAATGAGAGCCCGAGAGACATGTTAATGAATTCTGGAATTAAAACATGAATAGAAATACTGAACATTACTAGCTACTCTCTGCCTAATGCTTGGAACAAGTGTTAAGTCCTTTAACTAATTCGGCGCTCTGCTTTAGATTTACTGATGTGACCGCTTCACTGACATGTCACAGGATGCGCTGTTTTATTGTGCCTACCGAGAACAAGCATTGGCATAGCCAATAGGTCTTGCCTTTGGACCTTATAAGTGTTTAGCCACGCAACAGTTGATGTGGTTGCACCAAGGATATTGTGCTGCATAACTAAATACTTAAAAGGTTCCCAAAGCGAGACCTATTGGCTATGCCAATGCTTGTTTTTATTTCTGTCACATACTAGTGCCTGAATCTCCTAGTTAACTTGACTGTTTGTTGTTTGTGTTTACATCCACCTCTTTAATAATATTGTTTAACAAAAAAAAGAATTTAATTGGTCCATTGGGCAACACATATGGGCATAATTGTATTCCCATTATAGTATTGTTACATGTTCTGAAGAGGGACCACTGTTCCTATAATGGAAGGTCAATGTTCGGTACAAAATAGCTATTGCATGTGAAATTACACCCATTGCAGCTGATTGTGCAGCTATGAGCCGCACAAGTGCAACACTTTAGTAAGTCTGGGCCTAGCTGGGCTCAATGCTTCTTGAGTCGTGCCCTTGAAGATTTCCAAAGTGTAGAAGCCAAAGGCCAAAGGTTTCCTCCGGCTAGGAGTGGTTCTTCTGCAGAATGCCTTGGAGAAGCCTCACTACTATGAGATGTCTAAACATTGTTGGAGAGGGTAAGTGATTGCAATGAAATACAAGTGGGAGGAGCCCAAAACATACATGAGTGCATTTCTGAAAATCATAACAAGTGGGAACACCTAAATGGTCTTTTCTCTTCTGAGGACTGCGTTGGTGTTTGAAATCATAGCTGTCCACTGGTCCTATGCTTTCAGGGTGACTTTAGTCTTGATGTTCAGATTCTGTAGAGTGCACATAAAATGAGATAAGCTTCGCAAACTGCAGCATGCTTAATCCTCTTGACTGCCAAACCGTGACACTCTTGTGTCATCTGTCCCTTTGACAGATATGCAAAGGGCACAGTAATGCCATATTTTGTGAAGTCACTCCATGCCTGAGCTGTCAATCAATCATTGCATTCTGTACGTTGTAGTTATGGGTCCAGAGTTACTAAACTTTGCACTAGTAAATGGAGACTGGGTGATATTACTTAGCAGTATACGCGAATTTTCACAAAAAGTCACATTTTACCCATTTGACCTGTGGGTGGTTCCTTACATGAAGAAATATGTACTGGAGGGTGTTTCTCGAGTTTAAATCTCATGCAAGTCAGCGTGTGCTTGTCTGTGCAGCATGGTACAAAGTCAAATCATGTTTAGCACCATGCCAACAAGGCATCATTACTGTTTTAAGACATCACTGACATGTTACATGATGTAAGTATATATATATATAATTGTCCAATCTCATACTGTGCACCATGGACAAGCTTCACAGCATTGAAAAGGCGATGAATGCCGAAACGCATCTGCTGTTAACAAATAAAGCCTGAAATGAGCCTGCGAGTGCCCCAAACCGTATCGGAGTTGCTGTGTAGCAAGAGTGAGGTCCCACCCTCACTGAAGGGAGATAGCACCCGCCCTGAGTTCAGAGTTTGAGGTGGGAGTCGTATGGTGAATTTTGGTCGAACTCCTGAACCGCCGCCGATGAGTTTTTCCAGTCGACGAAGGAGTCGCAAGTTATTCAAACTTGGGGATGCCAGTTATTTATCTGACACCTGCGGGGAAAATATCATATCAAATCCGGCGGCCGTGGCGAAGGACATGGGCAATGGAATTGGCGATGAAAGCAATTGGACATTGGCCGAACGGAACATCAGAGCCCTCCAATTGCCCCGGTATTATCCAATGGCTGAAGTGGACACAGTATAATTGTCCAATCTCATACTGTGTACCATGGACAAGCTTCACAGCATTGAAAAGGCGATGAACGTCGAAACGCGTCTGCTGTTAACAAATAAAGCCTGAAATGAGCCTGCGAGTGCCCCAAATCGTATCGGAGTTGCTGTGTAGCAAGAGTGAGGTCCCACCCTCACTGAAGGGAGATAGCACCCGCCCTGAGTTCGGAGTTTGAGGTGGGAGTCGTATGGTGAATATACGGCTGCAAGGTTAAGACACTGACTGAGTAATGATGGCAGGGCCCCTTGGAAGGCCCGCCTCGACTGGGAAAGTGAATTTTCAAGGAGCCAGGGTTTGCGAAAGGGATTTCCCTGTGCACTTCGTGCTTGTGGACATTAATTTTGAAGGCAAGTAATGAACGAAGTAAGAACTTGGTGGTAGCGGAATTTTGCTTGCAATACACTGTGACATTTTGACTCAGCCATAAAATGGAACTTTCCTTTCAAAGGCATTATTAATGCATCTGGGAAACAGATAAGGCAGGCTCGAATTTTGCCAAAATCAACATTGAATGATTAAGTGGGAAAATATACGACAGTAATGTGGCATGATGGTTACTGTGGTCCAGGGGACTACGAAATATATTGAAATAATGACTGCAATGATGGGAAACATGAATTACGAAAATACTATATTTTACAAGTATCAGCTTGAATGAAATTCGAAAATAGTACTCACCATCCTTGTAAAAGTGAAACTATTCAAAACTGTTTGCTGTTTACTGTCGCTTTAATTCAAACTTATGGGCAGTGGTCCGTCTTCAATGTTTTTAGCTACGTTATTTAAAAACTAACGAACCCACCTACAGAACATTTGGCATATGATTAAGACTCGTGAGAGTTGAAACGCGTAATGCTTTTTCTGCCTCGGAATAAAGAATGTATTGAGCATTGTTGGTGTGGCCCGTCTCACGTTGCTGAGGAGTACGTGTGTGCTTTTGGAATATATATATATATATATATATATATATATATATATATATATATATATATATATATATATATATATATATATATATATATATATATATATATATATATATATATATATATATATATATATATATATATATTTTTTTTTTTTTTTTTTTGCCATTTAGACAAGGCAAACCTGCAGATGTCCATGCAGCATTAGGTTACATTGTGGGATTCTTGGTAAAGCTGCCCTTATGTATTATTCAACTGAACCAATTGTACAAAAACATTTGATAAAGAGGAGCTCAAAATGGACTATCTCTGGGGCTGATGTATGAAGTTTTATCCTATTGCAAAGCATTCACAAAATAGCTTGCAAACATTAAATAGGCCTTCGTTTATGTATATTGTGTTGGGTAATGTAAGTTCACTAAACTGGCACAGTGAATTGAATATTTTCACATTTCTTCTTTTGTGATTGTCGCAAAAACAGCACGTTGCACATGCAATTTACCACCAACTTGAGCCAGGTAGTAACAAGTCACAAGGTATAAAAGCTCACCTAAAATGGATTGCAATCTTTTGCAATATCTGCCCTGTCTGGGTTGGGCTGACCGGTCAGTATGTTCATGGACCAGTTTTATGGTCTGTTCAGCCGGTTTTTATTGTTGATTTCCCTGACATTAAAACAATCGTTGCCTGCAAGTTCAAATCCATGGAGTCTTTCATTCCTTGCAACACATTGACATTCATTTTGTCTCGATTGGACTACTGCAATGGTCTCTACTTGAACATCCAAAAGAGACATATGAACAGACTCTAAATTGTGCAAAATGCAGCAGCCAGGCTGTTGACGGGTACACCTAGATTTGTTTCGGTCAAGAAGGGCCTTAGACATCTACATTGGCTCCCAGTACACCAACGGGTGCCATTTAAAGCCCTCTGCACGGTCTTTAAGGGCGGAGGCCCCGATTTTTTGAAACAACGGCTCCAATGATATGTTCCGAGAAGAATGCTGCGTTCTATGGAAGCAAAACAAGTAATTGTTTCCCCAGTCAAAAAAGCTAGCTGGGTGTTGGGAGCTTCATTACATGCACCGCAAAGGCCTGGAATAATCTACCATTCCACCGTAGAAATGCAACCGAGCTCCTCTCCTCCAGTAAGTGGCTAAAAACTTGGCTATTTACTGTATAATCTTTTATACCGCAATAACCATTTAGGCAGTGCTCAGTGCCAGGACACCCTAGGGCAGAGGTCTTCAAACTTTTGGATGCCGAGACCCCCCTGTCGACATTTTGAGGCGTAAGGACCCCCTCTTGACAAAAATGTCTAAACCTGTTGACTAAATTGCGTGGGATGAAAATGTAAATAAGGTTATGTGATGCCGCGTATTTTGGGATAGCATTGCTTCATTATTTTGATATTTGTTACACACAGTAACGCTGAGGAAAGATTTCACCCAATCAGTACCCATTTATAACCAAAATACAGCAATTATCATCAGAAAGATTTCAAGTCAACCTTTGTGAAGGGCCTTCCACTCTGCAGCAATACGTGCTGCCACATTAGAAGCTCACCTGGCCCTGACCGGAAGAAGCAGGGGTCCCTTAAAACCCTGGCGGTTTTGTGTAGAGTTAAGCCTTTTACCCATGCAGCTTTCCTCTCACCCCCTCCCTTCCATCCCTCTCTCCTCTCCTAACCCCGGATCCCTCTCTCACTTTGCAGGTCATTTTCTTTCACCCCTTTTTACAACTTCTGAACTCTCCCCATTCAACCTCTCACTTCACCTTTAATCACCTCTTGCCATTCTGTCCTTTCACTGCCCTCATCTCTAACAGTCTCTCACATGTATCTCATGGCCTCTCTGGCCCTGTCACCGCCCGTGCCCCTCAGCACTTCTCATTCACCTCGTCTCTTCATTCAAATTTTTGTCTATTTGTATCTTACACCTCTCCAGTCCCCCCATTCCTCTTCCACATCTCCCATTTGTTCTAACAGAAGCCCTCACCTTTGGATCACACTCACTTCTTGCGTGTCCACACTTCTCTGCGGCAATTCACATTTCTCCTCATCCCTGACCTCTTCAATCAAATTCTCTCACTCCCTTGCTGTCCTCTCTCATTTTGGGTGCGGATGCAAGTTCAGAATGGGATGAATGAATGTATGATTACTGATGGGCTTGTTTGAGTGAGTTGCATATTGAGTAGTGAGGGGGACAGGTGAGTGAAGTGTCACATAAGTGCAGGATGAGTAGTGTACTCGTGTGACTGCAGGTTGAGGTATAGTGTGAGCAGGACAAGTGCATTTTGAGAGCAGAGTGATCACTGTGAGTGCAAGGTGAGCGGGTGAATGGTGCAAGTGCATGGTGATCAGTGTGAGTGCATTGTGATCACTGTGAGTGCAAGGTGAGCGGGTGAATGGTGCAAGTGCATGGTGATCAGTGTGAGTGCATTGTGATCGCTGTGAGTGCAAGGTGAGCGTGACAATGAAGGGCGAGAATGAGGAATGAGTTGTCTGAATGCAGGGTGCATTCCCAGACCCATGAAGTAACTCAGCATGTTATTGACGGGGGCGTAGACTTTAATATCTAAGTTAAACTATTGCGGCATTAATCGGGGATCGAGGGTGAAGGAAATAAATAATGTGCTGATCCTGCAACAAACTTCCAGTCCTATGGTTAGGGTTGCCAGCAGATTATTTTGGTGGCCCAGTCGGTACAAAAAAAAGCAGTCACCTAAAGCGGTATTTTCAGCGCTTATCTGTGCATACTTCCCAGGGCCGGCTTTAGTGCTGGTGGTGCCCTGTGCGACAATGTTTGTTGGTGCCCCCCACAATGACCACCCCCACCACGGATTCTCTCACTAGCACCCTTTAACAGTGACCAAGTCTCCATAACCCCACACTCTCAGATGCATTGAATTAGTTATATAGTGCCACTCATACCAGTGTAGGGTGTCCGAGCACTTTGCATCACACACACATTACACAGAGACAATCAATCATAAGTGTGTAAATCAGTGTATAGGAAATGTTACATAAGCCAAAGGACTAAAAGTATAGGAGTCACATGTCATCCATACTGGTAGGCAGTATAGTTCAAGAGTGCTTGGTGTGGAGAAGCACAAACGCAGAGTCGAAAAAGAAACAGCATAGTTGGGAGTTTCCTTTAATAATAAGAATTGATTTCTAGCCAAATTAACCCTTTTTGCAACATTAATCAATGGTCTAATAATGTATTCTTTGTAGTGTGCATGCTGTTCTAGGATGAAAGTTAATAGCTCACTATTCTCTATTAGGACTTTAAGTTATAAATTGCAAGTAACAAAAGGATGTCTCTTTTGAAAGCAGTAACCTGCTGATCTCTTCACATCATACGCACTCTGTAATCTACTTGGTACACGTTCTTTGCAGCAGGCATATTAACCCTCTGCACTAACTTCACCTAAGTCCAAACCTCAACTATACAAAATGCTGACCTCTCTCCAGGGAGATAATTAATCACACGAGTTATCTTGACATTTCTGTGAGGCCTGGTCATTGCTGGGGAAAGAAACGCTGCAGCAGATGCTTCAAAAGCACAAACTTTCACACACGGCGCCCCCAGGAAGCCAACTTTGTATTCCTTTCCATGAAATGCATTCTCACACTACGGCAGTGAATGTAAAATCCAAATGTAAGGAATAGGCACAGTGGGGACCCAGGGGGTACTGGAACCAGCAAAAAAACCTAAGCCTCTGTAAGCAGTTTACAAAGGCATGTTAAATGGTCTTTAAAGACCTGTGAAAAAACACGGGGGTGCCGGAGATAGGAATCCAGACACTGCCCACCTGAGCCCCCAGCAGCTCAAGTTTCACTGCAGCGGGCCGGGCTGAGACACAGTACGGGGGAAGTGTGGGGGGGGGCTGAAGCCCTTGGGCCTGAGCAGAAGTGTGACTGGGAAGGCGCGACCCCCTTTGCATCACTCCACGGCCCCCCTGGGGGTCGCGCCCCACAGTTTGAAGACCCCTGCCCTAGGGTAACAGCCGCACTTTAGAAATTACAATAACATAACATAAAGCGTGTCTTTACACGTTCACTTTTATTTTGGTGCCCAGGGCTATTGGCTGTTGCAGTCTGACACTGAGCACTCTTGGCCAAGTTTGTGAGCCCAGTTGCATAGCTCTTGGTGCAAGAGCGACACAACTCAAAAATGAGATTTATGAAGCCATGCAAGCCCACATTGTGTGGCTTTGAGTTCATAAATCTGGAGTAACATAGCGCAAATCGCTGCGTTGCCCTGGAAAGGTGTTCCATGGGCATGATTATCTTTGGCATTATATCAACAGCATCGTTCAACAGCAGTAGTAAATATGTCATCAATAGGTGGACTTTCTGAATGGTTAACACGCGCCTCCTTCCACCCTCCCCCGGCCACCACCCCGCCTCGGGTATCACTGTGAGTCGTTGATTGGGAGACCATAGTGCGTTATCCACGGCTTCCATATTTTCTGGAACTTTTTAGGTCAGCCCCATGCTATATATGTTGTCTTCTCTCCTGACATATACATCACAATTCCCTTTCTCCACCACTAATCCTAAATTAAGTAGTGTTAACTTTGGTCTGGGGAGGTCAACCTCCGTGTGTATGCCCAACAAAACAAACCGGGGATCCAGGGGTATCTTCGCCTCTAAAATATCTTCTAACTCAGCAAAGTCACCCAGTACGTCTGGATTTGTGGACATTCCCATACCGTGTGGAAGTATGTACCCTCAGCCCCATTGCATCGCAAGCAGCGAGGCGTGTCAGCCCTCCCCATACCGTGCAGTTGGGCTCTATCATAATATGCTCTGTGCAGGTATTTGAAATGATTCAGTCTTAGGCGGGACATGATGGCCACTTCCCGGGAATGCATAAGCGCTATTTCCCAATCCAA
Source organism: Triturus cristatus (assembly GCF_964204655.1). Classification (NCBI taxonomy): domain Eukaryota; kingdom Metazoa; phylum Chordata; class Amphibia; order Caudata; family Salamandridae; genus Triturus; species Triturus cristatus. The sequence goes on along the minus strand of NC_140592.1, from coordinate 1,158,427,091 downwards.
GTTTTCAATCTCACCTATGTCTGCCTCCCACTTCGCCCTCAATTTCAGTAGGGAATCCGGTTTGTTGTTGATAATGGTTCGGTATGTCCAGAAGACTGCCTTTTCCCCAATCTCACCCATTAGGAGTCGTCCCTCCAATGGTGCAGCGCAGCAAAGTGACTTGATGCTCTGCGTCACTTTGCCATATATGTTACTGGGAGGCGAAGGCAGATTCTAGGAGCCGAGCAAAGGATGAGAAGAAAAGACAGGGCTTTTAGGCAGAGGGTTACTTTGAACAAACAGATGAAAATGTGTCTAGTATGTAGAGGTTTAGTACGAAGGAGATAGTTCAATTTCTTAGTTTTAGGAAGGTCTACCCAGCTTAGTGTGGCTCTCTCTCCACATACTCAAGTGTTATGTAGTCTTTATCTCCTATCTGGGAGTTCTCAACTCACAATAGTAGTTGCTGTTGGCATATCGCAGAGTGCTCTCTATAGATTATTCTGGCACTTTGTAAATACTATGCTCAACAAATTAAATGGGCATATTTGTTGTCCTCAAAGCCCAACTAAATTACAAGCCCAGAGGTGGCTTTTTATTCTAGTGCAAAGTGCCCAAATGTAATTTCGCCACCAGCAGAATCTGAATATATCTATCGCAATAGAAAATGTCACCACTCTCTGAATATCCAGGTGGTTTGTAATCCCTCAGGCATCATAACGGATATTGTAGCAGGGATTCCAGGGAACACCCATGGTCTCAGCATTTTTAAACATTGTGCATTTTGTGACCAAGGTACAGGAAACTTTGGAGTCAGATGGATTCTTGGTAAGATACATTTAAAATTCAACATTTAACTGTTATTGTAAAATGTGTTACCCTATAATATTAATTAATGTTATATTTGTTTAGGTGCCTTCATGACTCTGGTGGTGCATTGGAGTATAATAATGCAACGTGTTGTAAAGTATTGCTACATGTGCCATTCTAATCAACATTCCAAAATAATAATTAAAAGGCATGACTTCTACAATGGTCAGTGGCGGCCGGCACAGGTAAGAGAGGTAGGGCGGGGCAGGGGCGGAGCGGGGTGCGGGTTGGGAGAGTCAGCGATGCGATGAGCTCAAGGTAAGTGGTTTTATTATTTTTTTTAATTTAACCCATCCCGTTGTAGGTCGACTTCCCCTCACCCTCACCCCGCACCACCGCTCTTACCTGTGCTCTTACCTGTGCTGGCCGTGACTGAAAAGGGTCTTAGATGATTCTCACAACATCCATAATGCAGAATTATCATGTTTAACAACTACTTTTGAGGTAAAAAAACTACTGATGAATCACTTGTTGTTGCAATAATGTTTAATTTTGTTGCTATAATATTTGAAATCATAATGTATTTCTTTACCATAAACAATACCACAAAATATGCCATTTTCTATGAATAAATAATGAGACTTTGAACTCAGGGCCGGACTGGCCGTAGCCAGCACCGGGCAATCCCCCGGTGGGCCGCACGGGTAGGGGCCGGTTTTGGGCCCCTAGGGGCCGTTTTTGTTACAGGGCCGTTTTCGCAGCATAGCTGAAAAATTGGCCCTCTAACAAAATCGGCCGAAAACCGGAACTGGCAAAGAGCTCGGCGGCAACCCTCCGGAAGAGGGGGGAGGGGGGGGGGGGGGCGAGCACTTTACCAGGGCCGGTTTTTGTTCCCAGTCCGGCCCTGTTTGAACTGAAATGTTTTGAGCCAAAAAAATTTACATTCTTTTCTCTGACATGTAATTCCTCCAGAAGTAGATTTAAGAACTGGACATAATGTCAAATTGGATTACCCATGCACATTTTGGCTTATGTTTTTTTGTTTGTGGGGCAAGGCTTGGGTGTAACAGAGACACTACTAATAGTCGATTCTTCTTCACTGTCCTATTGGCCAGTATTGGCTCTATTAGGCACAGTAGATGCTTGCATTTCTTCAATGGTGTGTGTCATTTGTGTCAGACTTCTTGCTGAATCATTATTCTGACATACCATTTCTACTTGCACCTTAGAAGTGTAGCTACATGTTAGCTAGTGTTGTTGCACATGCCATCCTTTGAAAACACATACTTAAAGTGTGAGCACATATCATTATGTCTTTGTATACCGCTGTTTCCATCCACCTCTGATGTTATTGCATGGCATAGATCCCTCGCTGCCTGAGTAATGTCAATCCTACTCAGGAGCATCTCTCGGCTTTTGGAATTTTCTGGTTGTCCCTAAACCTAAGTCACAGCCATGACATCCTGTCTTTCAGGAAAGGCCTCAAGACATACATTTTCAAATGTTACCTCAACAGAGAGTAGCTATGCTCCCCGGAAGCCTGAATAAAGCAGGCATCATCCCCGCCCACAGGATTAACCCTGGCATCACCCACACCAACCAGGTTACCTTCATTCAGCTGTTATTATTGTTGACTCCCTCCTTTTTCCACCCTCCATCCTCCATATAACCACCTTTCCCGCCTTTCTCGTCCCCCATTTTTTCCACCCATGTGTTTGGTTGTTTGTAAAGTGCGTTTATGCTTCTTCTGGTGACACAGCGCTACATAAAAAAAAAATCAAATATGTAAATAAATATCAAATTGGATTGTGTTATTGCACTTAGGCTTGATTTTGGTCAGTTTTTTTGCAATATCTTTTATTGAGTTTTTGCAGTTGTAGAGCATCGTATTACATCTGTGGTATCATAGCTCATAGACACTTTATGCATAATGTATGTAAGTTATACGAAGGTGAACTTTACTGATTAAATCATTGTTATAAATTGGGTTTCTGGTCAGCAGAGGTATGCATCCTGTTCAAACAGAAAACCACAATCCTAGTCTAAGTAAGTCAGATACACACTCTAAATTAACCTGTCCTCTCCCTCAGGTAGCCTGGCACACAGCAATCAGGCTTAACGTTAGAGGCAATGTGTACAGTATTTTGTGCAACACTTCAAACAGTAAAACAGTAAAAACACCATGCAAAAAGACACCACACCTAGTTAGCAAAATAGAGCTTAATTTAATGAATAAAACAAGACCAAAACGACAAAAACCAATAAATAGAAGTCAAGATTTGAATTGTTAAAGATTAAAAGTGAAAAATAGTACTTTGAAGCAAGAAGCACTCATGGGGTTATCTGTTTGAGCTGGACTGGGGCAAAGCCATGAGTTCAGGCTGACTGCGATGGCGTGGGCCGAATACAGGAGCTACGCAAGGCCCGCTGAAAAAAGTGCCTTGATCCTGGTTGCAACAGTGAGATGCAGGGTGCAGCCGAGCACAGTGTCAATTTTTTCCACGCAACAATGGTGATGTGCTGGTTCAGAAGACAAAGCACCGGTTCTGAGATACATTGGTTCCGAAGTAGATGCACCAGGTATCTCCACGCAATCGAAGGGATGTATTGATCTTCTCTATTGCAGCAGTGGCAATGTGGTAGTCCCAATGCATCGGTTTCGATGGTGATGCACTGCTTCCAAGTGCGTTGCGGCAGTTCTGTTCCCCCAACAGCGGCCATGCACCGATTCTGCTTCATGCAGCAGAGGATGCATCGGTTCCACTTGAGAAAGCACCTGAATCCACTTTCAATGGGCCAGGCACAGGATCAGGGGGTACAAACTTTGATATCCCTGAGTCTTAAAACAGGAGGCAATCCAGCCTGCCCTTGGAGATAACTCTGAGTTCAAGTCAAAGAGTCCAGTTCTTCCTCAGGAGGGCAGAGGGCAGTAGGCAGCAGGGTAGCACAGCAGAAAAGCAGTTCTTTTAGAATAGCAGTCTAGCAGAGTGGCAGTCCTTTGTAGCAGCACAGCAGTCCTCCTTCTAGGTAGAATTTCTTCACAGGTCCAGTAGCATCTGATTTGGTGGGGTCAGAGGTCCAGTTGTGCCTTTGAAGTAAGGAGACCTCAAAGAAGGGTATTTATTTATTTATTTTATTTATTTTGTGTTTTTTATAAAGCTCACAGCTGCCCCAACGGGGCGTCCCGGCGCTGATAAATCTGGGAACAGGGAGGATCCGAACAGAAGAAGCATTATGTGGGAAAGAGATGAGTCTTCAGAGACTTTCGGAATGCTGATTCTGTTTGACAGGCACGTAAGGCAACCGGAAGCTTGTTCCAACACTGTGTGGCGCAAACCTCGAATGTTTTCCCTCCAGCACGAGTTCGTTTGAATCTTGGGGTTTGCAGGAGAAGTAGAGAGTTAGAACGTAGTGTCCTAGTGTTGACATACGGCCTCAGAGTACTTTTCAGGTGGGCCGAGCCATTGCCCTTAGAAGCGCGAAAAGCCAGAGTCATGGCCTTAAATACACATCTCTTGGCAATGGGTAACCAATGCAGTTTACGGAGGTGAGGGGAGATGTGATGTCTAGCAGGAATTCTCTCCACCAGCCGAGCGGCAGCATTTTGGACAGTCTGTAGTTTATGACATAGGCCTGCTGTGATACCAAGGTAAAGTGCGTTGGCATAGTCGAGATGCGATGTTATCAATGCTTGTACCACAGTCTTACGGCAGTCCGCCGGCAGATAGTTGATAAGCCGGTTGATAGTCTTGATCTTAGCAAAACAGGATGCTGCTACTGTTTGAACCTGGGCATTAAAACTTAGATGATTATCCCAGCGCACTCCCAGATTTCTCACCGAGTCTTTAGGCGTGGGGGCTTGGCTCAGATCCTCTGGCCACCACAGGTTGGAATCTAAAGGGGATGGTGAATTAAAAAACAGAATCTCCGTCTTTCCTGCATTGAGTCGGAGGGAGTTAGAGTCCATCCAACTAGAGATGTCTCTGAGACAGGATTTCAGCGGGTCGAAGGCAGAGGCGGAGGGTGTGTCATAGGTAAAAAGTAACTGAATGTCGTCAGCATAGGAGGTGGATTTGATCCCAGTTTGCGCAATCAGTTTAGCCAGGGGGGTAAAATAAACATTAAACAAAAGCGGGCTCAGGGATGAGCCCTGTGGAACTCCCCATTTGAGTGGTCTAGCGGAGGAGGTATAAGGAGAGGTATATACCTGCTGTGTGCGGTCGCCTAGATAAGAAGAGAGCCACCGCAACACAGTTCCGCCCATACCCAGGTCCCCCAGCCTTCTCAGCAGGATCTTATGAGAGACGGTGTCAAATACTGCTGAGAGATCCAGCAGCACTAACACCGCCCTCGACCCCCGGTCCAGCGTCCATCTCACCGAGTCAGCCATTTCAACAAGGGCTGACTCCGTGCTATGGCCTGACCGAAAGCCGTGCTGAGAATCATGTAGGAGCCCATTGGATTCGATGTAATTCGCCAGCTGGGAGTGTGCCAGTTTTTCCAGGATCTTAGCTGGGGCAGGCAGAAGAGAAATAGGCCTGTAATTACTGGGGTTGTCAGGGTCCAAACTGGGTTTCTTCAGAATGGGGACCAGGGAAGCATGCTTCCATTTGGCGGGGAAGCTGCCCATTCTCAAGGATTCATTCCAGATATGATTCAGGTAGGGATTGAGCAGGGGTGCCAGTTTTTTATATTGTTTGGCTGGCAGAGGGTCATTTGGAGAGCCAGATTTGCATTTGAGTAATTCTACCATAGTGTCGGCCTCAGAAATATCTGCAAATGAGTGGGCGACTGTAGCGTGTAAGTAGTAGATTCCTCTTCCAATCCTTCACTGTTGGGAATAGGGAAGGAGGTGTAGATAGTCTCGATTTTTTCCTCAAAGAATTGCGAAATTTTATCGCACAGAGACTGGGAGGCAGGTTGAATTCGAGTCAGCGCGTTGGGGTCCGTGAAGGATCTGACTATGTTAAAAATCTCCCTAGCGCCGTTACTAGCATGTTTAATTCTGGAGGCCAGAAAGTCCCTTTTGTGCTCCTCAATCATTCTGCGGTATTCTTTGAGGGCTGTCTTATAGGTGGTTTTGCTATCCAGGGAATAGTTCTGCCTCCAGGATCGTTTGAGAGATTTGCACGAGGCCTTTTTTTGACGAAGCTCGTCGGAGTACCATGGTGCTGATGGTGCAGCCCTGTAGGTTTTGATAGGTTTAAGAGGGGCCAAAGCCTCTAGGGCTTGACAGATCCAGGTGTCCAGATGGTCAATACCACTATCTGGGTCAGACGACGGGATGGGTTGGGAGTTTTGTAAGTATTCCTGGAGCGTTTCTGGGGTAATGCGGCTCCAGTTTCTGCCGGATGCTTTAGGAGTGATAGTGGGTCTGATGGGGCAAAAAATACCAATCTCAAAAGGGATGAGGAAGTGGTCCGACCAGATAACCGGGATGGAAGAGGCTGCCAGAATACTTGGTAGGTTGGAACAGATCAAATCTAGTGTATGTCCCGCTTTGTGCGTGGGAAAAGCTATTTTTTTAACTAGATAGAGATAAAATGTTTGCTGTGCGTGCAAGATTCCTCATTTGCGTGGAGATTAAAGTCCCCTAAAGCAGTGAAGTTGGCGTAGCATGTGCTACGCTGGATAATATAGTCCGCCAGAGCCGGCAGGTAGGAGATGTTGGAATGGGGGGGACGATAGATAAGAATTCCCGAACAGGAGGTAGACGGGGAGATTTGAACACTGAAAGGGAGACTCTCTATGCAGTCAATTGGGTCATATAGAGGGAAGGTAGCCGTCCATTTGGATTTGTGGATTAAGGCAACGCCACCCCCCTGTTTACCGTTGGGTCTATTGGCACAAACGATACTATAGCCCTCCGGTAGGGCAAGGGTGATGATAGGGTTTGTGGTCTCATTCAGCCATCCATGATGTGTACAGAGTCCCTGTCCTTCCTGCCCTGGCTCCAGACTCAGTGCAGGGGGATATGAAGCTCTTTGTGTGGATTTTATGATACAACTACGCATGCCTAAACAATTCAGTCAAAACGATGACCACGTCTTTACCATGCATGGCCTTACAACATTTTTCGCTGTAAAAGCATAATTGCTAAAGGAATATGCATGGTAAATCGCACACCCCAGCCCCTCCACCCTGGACCCTAACACCTGATACCCAAGCCCTGAAATCCACCCTGCCACAGCCCTTAAAACTATCCCTGTCTCCTCACTCTGAGACCCAACACTTGCCCTTGCCCATAAAACCACCCCTGACCCCAGCACCACCATCCTAAGCCCTAAAACGGACCCCCAGCCCTGAAAACTGTCCTTCCCCTCCTCCGGCCCTGAGGCCTAAAACCCTGCCCCACCCCTGAAAATAATCCCATTCCCCTGCCCTTAATCAATCAATCAATCAGGGTGTTTATAGAGCGCGCTACTCACCCATGAGGGTCACAAGGCACTGGGGGAGGTGAGCAGCTCCGGCTCAGTCAAAGAGCAAGGTGTTTTCGGTCCTTTCTGAAGGCGTGCAGGCTCGGGTAGCGTCTGATGCTGACTGGGAGCTTGTTCCAGGTCTTGGCTGCAATGTAGGAGAAGGCCCTTCCTCCTGCTCTGCTTTTGCGGATGCGAGGGGGTCTGTGCTAGGGCGAGGTCAGCAGATCAGTGGTTTCTTTTGGGTGCGTGGAAGCAGACTCTCTCGTTGAGGTATTTGGGTCTCATGTTGTGGAGGGATTTGTAGGTGTGGGTGAGAAGCTTGAAGGTTATTCTCTTCTCGACGGGGAGCCAGTGTAGGTCTCACAGGTGTTGAGTCATGTGTTCGTGCCGAGGGGTCCTGAGGACGAGTCTGGCCGTGGCATTCTGGATGGTTTGGAGCTTGTGTCGAAGGGTCTTGTTGACACTGGCGTAGAGGGCGTTTCCGTAGGCCAGTCTGCTGGATATGAGTGCATGGGTGACTTTTTTTGTGTTTGGGGGGATCCATTTGAAGGTCTTTCGGAGGATCGGAGGCAGTTGAAACTGGTGGAGGCGACGGCGTTGATCTGGCGAGTCATGGTGAGGGAGGAGTCGAGGATGATGCTGAGGTTCTGAGCGTGGTCTGTCGGTGTGGGAGGGCTCCCTAGGGCGGAGGGCCACCATGTGTTGTCCCAGGCGGAGGTTGAGGGACCCAGGATGAAGACCTCTGTTTTCTCTGTGTTGAGCTTCAGGCAGCTGTCCTTCATCCAGGCTGCGACGTCCTTCATTCTTTCCTGGAAGCTGAGCCTGGTGTTTTCGGGAGGGAGAGGATGACCTGGGTGTCATCGGCGTAAGATACTATGTTGAGCCCATGCTGTCTGATGATGGCGGTGAGTGGGGCCATGTAGATGTTGAAGAGCGTGGGGCTGAGCGATGATCCCTGTGGTACTCCGCAGCTCACCTCTGTAGGTTTGGAGATGAAAGGGGGAAGTCTGAGTCTCTGGGTTCTGCCGGAGAGAAAGGATCGGATCCAGTTGAGGGCGGTGCCTTGTATCCCACGTCATGCAGTCTGGCTACGAGGGTGTGGTGTGAGATGGTGTTGAAGGCCGCCCAGAGGTCTAGTAGGATGAGGGCTGCGGTGTGTCCCAGGTCTAGTAACATGCTGATGTCGTCAGTGGCGGCGAGGAGGGCGGTCTCGGTGCTGTGGTTGCCGCGGAATCCGGACTGGGAGGCTTCTAGGATGGAGTTCTCTTCGATGAATGCGGTCAACTGGGCATTTACGAGTCTTTCGGTGACTTTGGCGGTGAAGGGGAGCAGAGAGATGGGCCGGTAGTTCTTCAGGTCCGTTGGGTCGGGCGTGGGTTTCTTAAGGAGGGGCTTGACTTCCGCCCACTTCCAGTCATCAGGGAAGATGCCGAATTGGAGGGAAGCGTTGACGGTCCATTCTAGTTCAGGGGCGATGGCAGTTGCGGTCCTCCGGTAGATGTGCGGTAGGCAGGGGTTCGTGGGGGCTCCGGACTGGGTTTTCATCATGGTCGTGGTGATGAGTTCCACTGTGGTGGGAGTCCAGGTGGTGATGGTCGGTTGGGGGTCGGCGGAGGGGGAAAGGTTGGTGAGCGGTGTCTGGTCGCTGAAGTGGTCATAGAGGGCCTTGATTTTCCGATGGAAGTAGGAGCTGAGCTTGTTGCACAGTTCCTGGGAAGTTGTGACGTCCATATCCTCGCTGGGGGGTTTGGTGAATTGCTGTATGACGTTGAAGAGTTTTTTGGAGTTGGTTGCGTTGGTGTCGATTTTGTTCTTGATGAAGGTGCGTTTGGTGTTCCTTATGAGCTGGTGATATTCCTTCACGGCGCTCCTGAAGTTGTTTAGGTCTTCTGTGGTTTTCCGGCTTTGCCATTTTTTCTCAAGGCGTCTGTAGGTGCGCCTGGCGACTTGGAGTTCGGTGGTGAACCAGGCGGCCTTCAGGGGGCGTTGTTTGGCGGGGTGTCGGAGGGGGGCGATCTTGTCGTAGCATCTGGAGATCCATCAGTGGAGTTCTTTGGCTGCGGCATTGGCGTTGATCGTGGTGATGGGGGCATCCAGGAGGAGGGTGGAGTTGAGGTGTTCCTCTGTGATTTTGCTCCAGTTCCGTCGTGGCGGGCCAGTTTGGGTGCGGTGGTGGTGTTGAAGGTGAAATGTACGCAGTGTTTGTCAGTCCAGGAGGGCAGCATGGTGTGGCCGAAGCAGACGTCAGACCTTCCTACGAAGATGGGGTCGAGGGTGTGTCCTGCTTTGTGCATGGAGGTGTTGACGAGCTGCCTCAGTCCAAGGTTGGAAAGGTTGTCGAGGAGGGCAGTGGAGTCAGGGTCTCAGTGGTTGTTGAGGTGGAATTTCAGGTCTCTGAGTAGGATGTAATCCATGGAAGTGATGGCATGGGGTTCGATGAGGTCGTTGATTGCTGTAGTGGCCAGGGAGCGGGGTCCCGGGGGTCTGTAGGCGAGCGTGCCGGGTAGCGTGGTCCTGGGGGAGGTCTGGATCTGGAAGTGGAGGTGTTTTGTGTTGGAGTGGGGGTCACTCGTGCTGGAGGTGGAGGGTCGGAGGGAGGTCTTGTGTGCAATAGCGAGTGCTCCTCCTGGGCGGTGTGGGCGGTCCTTCCTCTGGATCTTGTAACCGTCGGGGATTGTGGTGGCGATGTCGGGACAGGAGGTGGCGTTGGTCCAGGTTTCTGTGAAGAAGGCGATGTCGGGCGCGAGGTTGTCAATCAGGTCCCAGATCTCTACGGCGTGTCTGTCGAGGGAGCGCATGTTGAGGAGGATGCACTTCAGGACTTCGGTGGCACGGGCGTCCCGTGGGCTTGTGGAGGACGTGGGTGCGCTGTAGATGGTGCAGGAACATTGGCAGTGTCTGCAGGAGAAAGGTCCTTGGGTGGTGTTCGGTGAGGAGTTCTGGCAGCCTGGGTGTCTTGCGGGGTGGAGAGCGAGGAGGGTGGCGGCCTCATATCGGTGGGGCTCCGGGGGGGGCAGGGTTCCTGACGCTGGCCACGGTTGGGTCGCGGACGGGTGCAGACGGGGATCACTTAGGCGCGCCTTTGGTGCGCCAGCGGCGCGACCACACAGCGGTCTTATTTAGGGGAGGGATGCTCAGCTGGGAGGCAGGAAACGGGCGAGGGCTGAGGAGAGGGGCCGCAGGTCAGCAGCGGTGGGTATCAGGGAGAAGGGAACGGCGAGGTGAGAGAGAGGTTGGCAGTGGGGACAACAATGCACAATAAATGGGAAAAAGAGAAACGCAGTCAACGGGGCAACAAATGCGCAATGAAGGGAAAAAGATAAAACAGTACACTCAGAGGTCAACAGATACCGCGATGCGGCAGGCGGGCAAACAGCAGCCTCGAACACCCAGGCTGGGGGCTCAGCGATGGCGACGGAGCGAGTGGAGCTGCCGGGGAGAGTGCAGGCCTGAGCCTTAAAACCCAGCCCCAGCCCTTAAACTACCCCAACCCCCACACCCTGAGCCCTAAAACCCTGTCCCCCTCCAAAAAACTGCCCCCCCAAATCCGGCCCCAGAACACTTACCAGGCGTCCCGGAGCTTCCTCTCCCGATCCTTCCTGTTCCTCTCCCCGCCCATCTGCACATCTAGACTGCTGACTGCCTTGACAGTGCATATGCGTGGTTAAGGCAGAAGCGTGGTTTAGGCAAGAATTGTTCTGCTTGTGTGGAAACGGCACACTTGGCTCATCCTGCATTGTACAGGCTGCTTCACTTTTGTGTGTGGACAGGAAACAGCCTATCCAGGTGTAAGTGGGGCACTGCTCGGCTCTGCCGCCAATCAAGACAGTTAATGGCCCATTGATGGCCATCAAGTCACACCTAAGCTCCCATTGTGTGTGGCTATCTAGAGGGAAAGCCCAAAGCCCAGCTGTCACTCACCCCAGACATGTATTCGGAGACATTATCAGAATCATAATTTAAAATTCGACTTCGCCATAAGATTTTAAATCTTGATTCCAGAGACACCAAACTTTGGGGTCCAATCTCTTCCCAATTGGAAATTACTCGTGTAAAATATAATAGGTTAATCCCAATGTTATCCTATGGGAAAGATAGGCCTTGCAGTAGTGAAAAACTATTTTAAGGGTATTTCACTACCCGAACATATAAAACTTAAAAGTGAATGTCATACATTTTGAATAATCTGCACCCTGCCCTTGGACTTTCCAGGGTTTACATTAGGTATGTATTAAAAAGGAAGGTTTAGGCCTGGCAGGAAGTTTAACTTACCCGGTCAACATGGCAGTTTAAATCTTCACACACAAACTCTGCAGTGGCAGGTCTCAGACATTGTTAAGGGGCTACCTAAGTGGGTGGCACAATCAGTGCTGCAGGCCAAATAGTAGCATTTAGATTACAGGCCCTCGGAACATGTAGTGCACTTTACTAGGGACTAATAAGTAAATTAAATATGCCAATTGGGTATAAGCCATTGTTACCATGTTTAGAGGAGAGAGCATGTGCACTTTAGCACTGGTTAGCAGTGGCAAAGTGCTCAGAGTCCTAAAGCCAACAAAAACAAGGTCAGAAAAAGAGGGGGAATGGCAAAAGGTTTGGTGTGGCTCTTCAGAGAGGACCATTTCCCACCACTCATTTACATAAAAACATACGTTGAATTGGTTTACGCCTGTGCATTAAATCTGTCTTCAGCAAATAATAGTAATTTTCCCTAGATTTATTTAATGATGTTATTCAGGCTCCAAAGAGAGGTGACTGCTTGTACATGTACTGATATTTCCACTGAGAATGAGCCAAATGTGAACAGTAAACAATAAACAATTCCTCAATGGTACGAGGAAAGAGGAGGAGGGTTTGCAATTGTGGTTGGAATGGTATTGTTCGTGGGATGCTTTGGAGTTGACATTGATTTGCGTGCAGTCATTTTGATAATCATTCAGCTAAGCTCACAAGTGTTCCTATGATTTTCCTGAAATGTTGACATTGATGTTTCAAGAACAGGAATATAAGATGCACTTGGAGTCCCTACTGGCATATTTTAACTAATGCAGATCCTCCTTGTCTAGAAGACTTGCCCTGTCTCATTACAGACTAGATGTAAATGTAGCACTTTCTATATGGGATATAGTGGCAACCTTAGGCATATCAATCACACTCGCCACAGGTTCATTATTAATAGGCAACATGGTGTCCATTTCCTCCATATGTCTAGCATCTCTGATGGGAGGCGAAGTTTCTATGTTCCCATGTTCGGTAACATCCTGCCTTTCTGTGTCAGATGTTTCTTCTACTGTTTTTGTTTACCTGATCTGTGAAGGTGGATCTGTTTGGGTAAATATGACTTTTCTGAATATTCTGTTTCTATTTTATATGTGACATACATATATAAATCTTTTATTTATATTATTGACTTGCATTCTCGATGTTGGTGTAACCTCACACAATTTTGGGAATGTCATGTTATGCTTGTTATGCGTAATTTACACATTTCATCCTAAAATATAGCGTGAAATGATTTGCTTTTCACACAACTAAGCATCATTTTGCCTAATTCTGATGAAATTCACAAAATTACAGGAAAGTCAATTACGTGAATTTCACACACCCATAATTCTCATCTGCCTCAAGCAGGAGACACAGCACACAGCAAATCCTTTATTCTCTCCTTGGCAGAAGCAGCCACTGCAGGCCAACCCCAAACAGCACACAGCAGAGGGGCAGTACTTCTCCTTCAGTTTTCCTAGCTCTTCTCCTTGGCAGGGGTTCCTTTTGAATTCCAGAAGTAATGTAAAGTTCATGGGTCTGGGCCCCAACATTTATAGTCCATTTCTCTTTGCTCTCTGGTGTCAGAGAGGCTCTTTGTTCAGTTAAAATCAGTTCTGTCCTCTCTGGTGCAGCTTCCCAGCAGGAAGTGGAGACAGCATTGTGTAAGGCTGACCAGGCCCATTCAGGTGAAAGAAATCTCCTCTCCCTACTCTAAATGCAGCCCAGGTCTATCCAGCCCAGCCCAGAATCATCCAGGAAAGACAGGACACACCTCAACACCCCCTAGTGGCTGTCTACAGTGAAAGCACATCCCCGGACCCTGTCACTCCAAAGCCAGACAGCCAATTCATAAACCAGCAGAGGCACACAGGATAGCTCAGCAAGAAAATACCCACTTTCTAAAAGTGGTAATTTCAAACAAAGAATGTAAAAAATTATCCTTACTAAAAGATGCATCTTTATATTTGAAGTTCAAGCATACTAAACGTTATCTTCCCATCTAGTCCGGATGGAAAGTTATATTTATAAGGTGTTATAAATAAAAACCCATTCTATCCTATGGGATGACAGATAGCCTTTCAATAGTGAAAAACAAAATGTTACACACATGTTGATGTATATCCTAACTTTCACAGACACTGCACCCTGTCCACAGGGGTACCTTGGGCCTACCTTAGGGGTGACTCACGTCATAAAATGGAAGGTTAGGGCCTGGCAAATGGGTGCACTTGCCAGGTTGACATGGCAGTACCAAACTGCGCACAGACAATGCAGTGGCAGGTCTGAGCACCTTTTGCAAGGCTGCTTGTGTGGGTAGCACAATCAGTGCTGCAGGCCCACTAGCAGCATTTGACTTACAGGCCCTGGTCACACACAGTGCACTGTACTAGGGACTCAGTAGTAAGTCAAACAAGCCAATCATGGAAACACCAATCCATATTCACAATTTACAAAGGGAGCACTTGCACTTTGGCACCGATCAGCAGTGGCAAAGTACCCAAAGCATCTAGACCAGCAAAAACGAACTCCAGCCCACAGCAATAACACAGGAGGCAGAGGCAAAAAAACAGGGGATAACCCTGCCCAGGATGCCAGGTCTAAAACATATTTAATATTTTAAATGTTCTGGCATTCAAAATCCTCCACAATCTTTCACTGTAGCAAGACAGTTACTCCCATAGGGTAACACTGGTTTACACTGTTACATTTAATAAGTGCTAAATTCAGCTTGAGAGTACCACGGAGAATGATTTAGGGACTCATTATATTAACAATTTAAAACCAAACTTAATGGTCAAGTGGGATTTTAAATTACTATTTTGGAACGGAACCTTTTAGAAAGCTGTCATTTTCCTGTCTAAAACCAAAAGGCTTTCCTGACAGTGTCCAGCTGTCATCCGACCCCTGATGGCTCCCCTTTTATGGGGATTGTTGTCAGACAGTGGGCAAAGGGCTCTGGGTGGCGGGGACTCCTTCCTTGACAGGATAGCATGGGGATGCTCCAACCCCTTACTGAGCTTCAAAAGATGTTTACCTTGTCACTGGCATCTGAAGGTCATACCTAGGCCTGCCTCTGTTTGGTCACTCTAGTCCAGCTGGCTCCAAACCAAATGGGAGGGAGGAACTAATCAAAAATGGTTTAGTGGATGGATAAAGGCTTGCCCTCCATTCACAGTCTGGCACTGGGCATAGAAATGAAACCCTCGGACCTCTCTCTTCTCAGAATCCTCCGGGACCTGTGAAGAATCAGAAGACTGCCCTGCTGTCTGAACAATGTGAAGGAGGACTGACCTTCTTGCCTTGATCCTTGATCCCAGAAGTGACTACAAGGGTCAGTTGTCTGGCTGACCTTCTATTTAAGCTACAGGGACACAACAAGCTTCCAGACTCACATCTCCCTGCAACTGCCATGCTGACACATTCCAACTAGACCTGCCCTAGACCCTATTGCTGGTCTCTACTGAGCATATCATAACCCCCAAGTTGTGCCACACAGGCCCTTGACATTTGGCTGGTGTTAGAGTTTATGTTTCCTGTCCTCAAACTTCAAGAAGTGGGACTGAGAAACTTTTTGCTAACTTCATGCTTGAAGTACTGAAGGTGACCGGGGCAGGGTACAGGGCTTCACTGGGACCAACCCAGAGCAGCACCTGATTGACATTGAGTCCTCCTTGGGCACAGACTTTGGAATTAGTCTGCACTGAGCTTTCCCAGCTTTGTCAACGACCACACTGGAACCCTGATCTTCAGCAAACTGCTGTCATAGAGCCCCGCTTTGGGTCCAGATGGCAGCTTATTCCACCGACAACTCAAAAAAACTCCCAAAAAGTTTCTAAATCTGTTAGACCTGGCATTCTTGGCATGGTTTCTACTGACTTTTTGCCTTCTGATCTCCTGTTTTGCTGGCTTCATTTTTGCTGACTTTAGGATTCTGGGCACTTTCCCACTGTTAACCAGTGCTAAAGTGCATATGCTAAACATGGTAACATTGGCATATCAATAATTGGCATATTTATTTTACTTATACGTGCCTAGTAAAGTGCAATATATGTGCCCAGGGTCTGTAAATTAAACAGCACGGATTGTGCCACCAACACAGTAGCCCCTTAAACATGGTTCAGGTCTGCCACTGCAGAGCCTGTGTGTGCAGTTGCAAACTGCCATTTCGACCTGGTAAGTTAACCTATGTGCCAGGCCCAACCCTTCCTTTATATTACATCTAAGTCACCCCTAAGGTAGACACTAGGTAGCCCCATGGGCAGGGTGCAGTGCATTTAAAAAGTAAGACATGTACTCTTAGGTTTTACATGTCCTGGTAGTAAAATACTCTTAAATTTGTTTTTCTCTACTGTAAGGCCTAGCTCTCCCACAGGTTAACATTGGGATTGCCAGGAACACCCTCTAAGTGTCATTTCCAATTTAAAATCACAATTTATGTTGAAGTCAGATTTTAAATTGTAAGCCTGAACATGGCACTTTTAGAAAATTTGGACTAAGGGATTGGGTATGTTTGATTATCCAGTTTAGACCACTTTTAATTATAATGACAACAAAGAACCTCAACTGATAATTATTTAACCAACCTGTTATTCATTCTTTGCAGATCAAGAAATATAATTAGGTTAATCTATTTTTTTACGAACATAGTAGTTTAAAAATTCATTTGTGTGAATTCATTTTACATTGCCAAAAGTTGTATGTGCTATTTGGTCCACACAAAAAATGAAAATCAAAAGCAATACATTTACACACAAACATTTTACATTACATATAAAATACAACATACTAGTCTAAATATTCATCTAACATACTAGTTTACACCCTGAAAGTCAAATGAGGTACCTGGTGTTAGTTAAAATAATTGATTGTTACAACCCCTTCACATGCTATAATTTCAGGAAGCTAGACAACTGAGATACAACAGCAGATTCCTCCTGTTTAAAAATTAAGATTGGTATATTTTGTTTTATGTGTAATGTACAATGTTCATATGTGTAAGAGTAGTATTTGTTTGTGGGCAAACTACCACATACTTCTTTTGGCATTGTTATCGAATGTCTATGATTTGTTAATGCACACAAATAAATGTTCAAGCTACTATCTTCTTAAAAAACTAGATCAGCTAATTACATTTTTTGATCTGCAAAGAATGAATAAGTGTTGGCTAAATAATTATCAGACAAGGTTCTTTATTGTCATTATACTTTTAGAAAGTTGGCATTTTCTTACTTTAACCATTGTGTGCTTCTGCATGTCTCTGAATACACGTCTGGGTTTGGTGACAGCAGGGCTTTGTGCATTCCCTCTAGACAGCCACACAAAGGGAGAAGGGGTGTGACATTTGCATCCTGATGGCCCAACACCATGCTGATCAGCCTTTCTGAAGTAGATTGGGAGAGAGGAGCTGACACTTGCACCTGAATAGGGCTGTGCCTGTCCCCACACAAAGAGCTTCATACCCCTTGTTGTGTGTCTGGAGCCAGGGCAGAAAAGGCAGAGACCTTGTGATCTTCAAAGGCCTTTTTGATGTCTCGACAACTTTAAAAGCACATTTGCGTATAAGTACTGGAGCCCTAACACCACCAAATCTGAACTTTGGTGGAACAAAGGACATTCTGCATGGAAGAAGAACTGCCGTGCTGTAGGAGGGACTGCCACTCTGTTAACTGCTTTGCTGTGTTGGCCTGCTGCCTGCTGATTGATGTACTGTAGGAGGGACTGCCGCTTTCCTACATGCTCTGCTGTGTTGGCCTGCTGCTTCTTGCTTGGGAGTGAGGGGGACTGGACCTGCTCTCTACATCCTTGAACCCAAGGTTTTCCAAGGGCTTGCTGGCTTGCCTCCTGTTTTCTAAAATGTCAGGGATACAAAAGACTTCTTGCTGGTGCTGCTGGACTCTGCCATCTGTGAGTCCTACCCCTGCCTGAGGTGCCCCCTCCAGTCCTGGGCTTCTGAAGTGGGGTCTCCAGCTGTTTTCTGCAAATATCGACTCAATGACACCTTTCGACAATCGGAACCGATGCTATGCCCTCGATTCAATGACAACCTGGGACCCATCTTGGATGTTCGATGAGGATACAGCGCAGATCCTTTGACACCGACTGTGAGGCTTGACATCGACGCAGAGCAGATCCTTTGACACTGACTATGAGGTTTGACTCCAACGCATCGACGGACTGTGTGGATCAGAACCGATGCAGTGAAGCATTCGATGCTGACGCTTAGTCCATACCAGGTACTATTTTAGCGGACTCTGCATGGGTTTTGTAGCCAGCCTGCCCTCCATTGCAGTCGGGCTGAATTTTTGGTTTTTTACTGGTCCCTTTCTAACTCAAGTAACCTTTTGATCGCTAGTGACTTTTAAGCACTGTTTTCTTATTTAATCTTTAAAAATTCATATCTCCAGTTCTAATTATTGGATTTTAGTTGTTGATGTCTTGTTTTTCTCAGATAAATATTCTCTATTTTTCTAAACTGCTGTGAAGTCTTTTTGAGGTGTTTACACTGTGTTACTGTAATTCAAGTGAGGCACAAATACATGACACATTGCCTCTTAAGTTAAGCCTGACTGCTCTATGCCATGCTACCAGAGGGTGAGCACAGGATAATTTAGATTGTGTATCTGACTTGCCATGACTAGGATTGTGGCTTTTTCCTGGACAGGGCGTATACTCTGACAACCAGAAACCTCAATTTCTAACAAAGTCAGAAAGTACATTTTCCACCGGGTCGAGCCCAGTCCCTGGGTTCGGCCTGTGCTTCACCACGATCAACCGTTACTTTTTACTTTGACTGGGTTTAGTATGACCAGAGAGATACCTGCGGTTGGTACGTGGTGCTTTTTGGTGCTATTTTTTTAAAACTTTAAAAATTCAAATTTATGGTTCTACTTATTGGGTTTTTGTCATTTTGGTGTCATCATATTTATTGAAATAGTCTCTATTTTTCCACATTGGTTTGGTATTTTTTGTGTGTTGTATTTTCACTTTATTACTGTTTCAGTACTACATAAATACTTTACACATAAGTTAAGCCCGACTGCTTTGTACCAAGCTACCAGAGACCTAAGCACATTTTTAGTTAGTGTCTTTTGAGGTTCACCCAGGCAAGGATTGTGATTATTATTTGAAGTGGGTTCTAACGCCCCCCCCAACCACTAATATTTCTATTTCTCAAAAAAAAGAGGGGTGGGGAAGGAGGAGGGTGGGGGAAGGAGGGGGGAGTGGTGTGGTGGGATAGCTGCTTAATGCACATAGTACCAAGTCCTAAGGAAGAGACCCAAAAGGATGTAGAACTGCAAGGCCCTGAGAGCTTAGGGGCCGATTACGATGGCGGAGGGACCGCCACCTGTGCAGTGGCGGTCCCTCTGCCATCTGACTCCCATTTCCCCCGCCACATTAAGATGGCAGGGCAATCGCTTTGTGACTGCGGCGGTCGCAAAGACCGCCGTCCACGCGTCCGCCACAGGCAATCGTCATGATTTCCTGGCGGAGCGGTCAGCATGGGTAAAATGGTGGCGGTGCCTAGCAGGCACCGCCGGCCAGATTACTATGCTGGCATCAGCCAGCCTTTCCATGGCGGTGAAACCGCCATGGAAGGGCTGGTGGAATCTGGGTTTGTGGGCCTGTTCCATGGTACCCCCTACATTTCCATGCACAAGGTGGCAGGCACCACGTAGTGTCTGCCATGTTGTGCAGGGAATTGCACAACATGCGATTTCCAACACCGCGGTGGTGCTGCAGCCAGCAGCACCGCCCGCAATGTGAAATCGCTGGATGCGTCCTCCACGGTGGGGGTCACATCGTGATTTGAAGTGCGGGACCGCCACCTAACAGGGGGGCGGTCCTGTACCCGCTACGATGGCGAGCGGACTCAAGTCTGCCCGCCATCGTAACCGTCCCCATAGTTCCATGTATCTATCCATGGAGTGCCATACAGTGCTCCTTCGATAGATACTCCATTTCCTTCCTTAATGGAGTGTATGAGCTCCTCCAAGATGTGACACCCGAGCTCACAAGGTGTGGTAGGATAAATATTGAAAAGATTTCCATTCTGTAAGTATGACTTTAATTGCAATGGTGAGAAGTAAGTCCAGTAGAGCCAGTTCAGTAGTATGGAGGTGCAGAGTTGATGGTGCGGCCCAGGGGCCCAGCATAACCATGGAGAACGAGAGGGTAATGAGTATATTAAAGAATATTGATAGCGACTCAGTATGAGTCTAACAATTCGCACCTAAAGAACATGTGTTGATATGTTCCAGGCTCAAAATTGCAGTTCCAGCAAATGTCATTATCTTGTAATTTTAGTTTGTGTAGGCGAGCAGGAGTCCAGTGTAAGAGATTCATTATGAAGAATTTCAATTGAGTGAGAGATGGGGCAATTTAAGAGGATTTTCCGATTAAATGCCAAGCTTCGAGTGTAATGTGCCGAAAGACTTACTCATTGAAATGTTTGACCATTTGGCACAGGCAATTGAGGCATGTGAGGAATGAGGATCAGACCGTAGTTTGTAGATTTCGGATGCTATATTTTCAGAGCATTGCAAGAGAGCAAGATGCGTGACTAAGACAGAGTGTATGGATGGGGCTAATTTATATAATCTAGTTTTAATTTTTAAGAATGTATAGAAGTCTATGTTATTGAGATTGTATTTCCTAGATAGTGTTGAAAAAGGGAGCAGGTCATGATTAGTATCATAAAGGTCTCTAATTAGTCTAATACCCTTGGAGGCCCACTCTGATACGATGCAAGGATCGAAATCAGTGATGAGCTTAGGATTGAACCATAATGACGCCTATCGTACTTATGGATGAGTTTGGCAAGTCGTCTTTCAAGGGTTTTCAACGCACTGGCCGTACCAGAGAGAATACAGTGAGAGTGTGAAATTATAAATAGCGACATTGTGAAAAAGGAGGATGTGCTAAACGGAGAGCACAGCTTGTGTTCAATATATACCCTGGAGGAGTGTTTGGAGAATCTGGGAGAAACCATGCAGCCCCTTCGGCTGCTAGGAAGGCTGAGTGATAAAGGTTCCAGTTCGGGAGACTACGAGCCCGATTCACAAAAGTAATCTGAGACAAAATCCTAACTTTACGACTTTCGGTATTCACAAAAGCCATTTAGGATTAGTAAAGTTAGGATTCCTAACTTTACTACTCCTAAATTGAGACAAAATCCTAACTTTATGACTTTTGGTATTCACAAAAGGCATTTAGGAGTAGTAAAGTTAGGATTCTTAACTTTACTACTCCTAAATGCTTTTTGTAAATACCGAAAGTCGTAAAGTTAGGATTTTGTCTCAGAATACTTTTGTGAATTGGGCCATACATCCCCCTAGTGTGTCCGGCTTCCTAAGAGATTTGTAAGAGATCCTTGCTCGCTTGTCGCTCCAAAGAAATTTAGAGGTCAGTTTGTCAAGATCTTTGAAGAAAGGAAGGAAAGTTTTAAGGCGAGCATGGTTGACTATTGGGGTAAACATCATCTACCCCACTGGGAGATATATTTTGGTGACCAGGCGGTTAGAAGATGCTTAACTTTGGTGATGGTGTGAGAATCATGAAAAAGTACAGTGTCCATGAGATCCCTGCAAAATCAGATCCCCAGATATTTGATGCGTGTGGGTTGCCACTTAAGACCCAATTCACCCAGTTGGGAAGGGAGACAAAGTGGGTTCAAGGGGAACACATCAGTTTTATCTTTGTTTAGGATATAGCCAGAGACCTCTGAGAACTCATGGATAATGTTGATTATAGAAGAAATTGCTGATTTAACCTCTTCGGAAAAAATGAGGATGTCATCTGTATATGCAGCTGTTTTACACTTGTATGCTCCAAATTGGAGGCCTTTGATTCCAGAGTCTGCATTAAGCAGCCTGAGTAAAGGGTCAATGGATAGAAGAAAGAGTAAGGATAAAAGAGGGCATCCTTGTCTCGTTCCTTGATGGAGGTTAAAATAAGGAGAGGACATGCCATTAATCCTAATATTAGCTTTGGGGTTTGCATAGCGTGCCATAAACATGTTGATGAAAGAGTTATCGAAGTTATGCGACACCAAAACTGCCTGTAAAAAGGCAAGGACACCTTGTCAAACACCTTTCATCGCCTCAAGAGCAATCACCTGAGACAGCAATGAAGAGAGTCTAGCTTTCTCTAGAATGTGGCAAAAAGTGCGAATTTTATCTCTTGCAAGTCGACCCTTGACAAAACCCATCTGGGAAATATGGATACGTTTGGGAACGTGACTTTCCAGTCTATTCACAAGAATTTTTGCAAATATTTTTGCCTCCATATTCAATAAAGAGATTGGGCGGACGTTTTTTGGGTCCGAATGATCTTTACCCTTCTTGGGTATGACCACAATGGTTGCCTCAACGGCTGTTCCTGAGACCTTACTCGACAAAGCGTAATGATCAAAAATGTTTTTGAGATACTTGATAATCGAGGGCGAGTAAGCCTTATAAAAGGCAACGGGATAGCCATTCTTGCCAAGTGCTTTCCATGAGCGAAAAGCCTTATTCGCTTTAACAATCTCCTCAGTTTTAATTGCTTTTTGTAAATACCGAAAGTCGTAAAGTTAGGATTTTGTCTCAGAATACTTTTGTGAATTGGGCCATACATTCCCCTAGTGTGTCCGGCTTCCTAAGAGATTTGTAAGAGATCCTTGCTCGCTTGTCGCTCCAAAGAAATTTAGAGGTCAGTTTGTCAAGATCTTTGAAGAAAGGAAGGAAAGTTTTAAGGCGAGCATGGTTGACTATTGGGGTAAACATCATCTACCCCACTGGGAGATATATTTTGGTGACCAGGCGGTTAGAAGATGCTGAACTTTGGTGATGGTGTGAGAATCATGAAAAGTACAGTGTCCATGAGATCCCTGCAAAACCAGATCCCCAGATATTTGATGCTTGTGTGTTGCCACTTAAGACCCGATTCACCCAGTTGGGAAGGGAGACAAAGTGGGTTCAAGGGGAACACATCAGTTTTATCTTTGTTTAGGATATAGCCAGAGACCTCTGAGAACTCATGGATAATGTTGATTATAGAAGAAATTGCTGATTTAACCTCTTCGGAAAAAATGAGGATGTCATCTGTATATGCAGCTGTTTTACACTTGTATGCTCCAAATTGGAGGCCTTTGATTCCAGAGTCTGCATTAAGCAGCCTGAGTAAAGGGTCAATGGATAGAAGAAAGAGTAAGGATAAAAGAGGGCGTCCTTGTCTCGTTCCTTGATGGAGGTCAAAATAAGGAGAGGACATGCCATTAATCCTAATATTAGCTTTGGGGTTTGCATAGCGTGCCATAAACATGTTGATGAAAGAGTTATCGAAGTTATGCGACACCAAAACTGCCTGTAAAAAGGCAAGGACACCTTGTCAAACACCTTTCATCGCCTCAAGAGCAATCACCTGAGACAGCAATGAAGAGAGTCTAGCTTTCTCTAGAATGTGGCAAAAAGTGCGAATTTTATCTCTTGCAAGTCGACCCTTGACAAAACCCATCTGGGAAATATGGATACGTTTGGGAACGTGACTTTCCAGTCTATTCACAAGAATTTTTGCAAATATTTTTGCCTCCATATTCAATAAAGAGATTGGGCGGACGTTTTTTGGGTCTGAATGATCTTTACCCTTCTTGGGTATGACCACAATGGTTGCCTCAACGGCTGTTCCTGAGACCTTACTCGACAAAGCGTAATGATCAAAAATGTTTTTGAGATACTTGATAATCGAGGGCGAGTAAGCCTTATAAAAGGCAACGGGATAGCCATTCTTGCCAAGTGCTTTCCATGAGCGAAAAGCCTTATTCGCTTTAACAATCTCCTCAGTTTTAATTGTTTCACCCAAACACAATCTTTCTTCTTCGGACACTGTGGGCATGGGGAGAGAGTTGAGGAACTCTTGTCATTTTGATTGAGCACACGACTTTTGTGAGGTGTATAATGTTTCATAGAATTCTCAAAAAACTTCGGGAATCTACTGGTTATGGAATTTTTTTGAGCCCTCTTTGTCCGTAATGTGAGTAATTTGTGTGTTGTTGTTACTTAATTTGAGCGTGGAGACTAATAGCTTACCAGCTCTATTACGGAATCATTATTGACGAGATTTTTGGGCATGGACACCAAGGTAGGCTTTTTTACTGACTATGGAGTTGAATGAATACTTCAACTGTTTTATGTCTTTTAGAAGGGACTTGTTATTAGAATGTCTGTATAACTCTTGTTTCCGTTTAATTTAGTCTCCCAAAGATTGGAGGGCTCTCTTAATTTCACCATTTTTCTTAGACATTTTTTTAATAATTTGACCTCTAATGGAACATTTAAATGCATCCCATAGTATTATTGGTGATTTAACTGGGTGTTCATTTTCTTCGAAGAAAAGATTAATCTCATTGTTGAGATCTGTGACCTCAGCTTCGTTCTCCAGGATCCCTGTATTTAGGCGCCAGGTTCGGCTCCCATTTCTATCCTCAAGACTAAGAATAGACAACGAGATCACCGCATGATCAGACACAACTATTGGGTGAATCATAGCATCGGAAACTTTTTGTTTCAAGGAAGGCTTCCACAAGGAGGTAATCGATGTGAAAAAAGCTTGAGTGAGGGGAGGAAAAGAATGTGAAGTCACTACCGTTCGGATTATGAAGCCTCCAGGCATCTAGCAGATGGTGTGACGAACACAGATTAAGTAATTGTTTGTGCACCCTGGGAGGTCTGAATTTGAACGCTCAGTGTCTATCCAAAATAGGATCCAAGTGAAGGTTAAAATCCCCACCTAGTTGTTTGTTAATTGTACGCCAGAAGCTAGGGTCATCTGCATTGGGGACGTATATATTCCTAACAAATAACTCATCTACCCCATTGGTTAGTCGTGTAGGTACCCATCTCCCATTTGTGTCGTTTTCAGCTGTAATTCAGGATAAACCTGAAGTCTTAGAAATAAGGGTGAAGACCCCATTTTTCCCCCCATCGCTTTGGAACACATCACGTCCAAAACACAATCTTTCCTCATTAGCAGTATTTCTTTGAAGCCTTTCTTGGTTTCTTGATGGAGGATTAAGTCTCTGGACAAACCCTTGCAGTAGTCTAAGATCTTGGCTCTCTTAACAGGATGATTCCAACCCTTGGCATTCAATGAAACGACTTTCATCTCAAGCATTTGGGCAAGTACTGTGTATGAGATAGACGATCTGGTGTATTTGGCTTGCTTTAGATTTGCTTTGGTGTCTCTGCCTTTTGCGTTCCCACTCATGCTTTCCGCCATTTGATCCAGTGAAACTGACAGAATTTATAAGAAATGAAGACTAGTAGTGTGGCCAGTCGTCTGTCAAGAGCAGGCCAGAAACACATTATTTGGCCTCCAAGGATGAACCCCTGCGCACCTGGAGCCTGTGGAACCGGTAAGTAAGGTCTTGTAGGAGGGTCTAAGTGGTGATTTGCATAAAGGTAGTGTCACTTCAGAATGCTACTCTGATAATCACAAACCTAGAGTGTTCCAGTAAGGTCTCGAAGATCTATCATTGTCAACGCTAGCTTCTCACCAGTAATGCAGGCTAAACGTAGGCCAGTGCTCCCTGCATGCATTGCGCACAGCTTCACTCACTGTGTGCGGCTTCACACCCTTTGCGCACTGTGCACATCTTCACCAATGTGGGGTTAGTTGCTGAGCCGGCGGGTATGTTGTAACCAGCCCCCAGTAGGGGCTACCACATGCACCGAGTGCACTAAGTGCAACTTCACTACTCATAGGGGCCGATTCACAGAACTATCTTAAGACAAAATCCTAAACGTTCTACTTTTGGTATTCACAGAAGTTAGGATTTTGTCTTAAGTTTGTCTTAAGACAAACTTAAGACAGACTTAAGACAAACTTAAGACAGACTTAAGACAGTCTTAAGACAGTCTTAAGACAGACTTAAGAAAAACTTAAGACAGACTTAAGACAGACTTAAGACAAACTTAAGACAAAATCCTAACTTAAATCTGCCTTAAGTCTGTCTTAAGTCTGTCTTAAGACTGTCTTAAGTCTGTCTTAAGTTTGTCTTAAGACAAACTTAAGACAAAATCCTAACTTCTGTGAATACCAAAAGTAGTAAGTTTAGGATTTTGTCTTAAGTTAGTTCTGTGAATCGGGCCCTTACTGTTTGTACCGAAAGCACTCTTGCAACTTCAAACACAATATGCACCTTAAGCCACTGAGTTTACTGTATGTGATTACCCCAATGTAGAATTAATGGCTGGATGAATGCTGAATCGGTGGTGTGGTGATGTGGGCTCCTAAGAGCGGGATCACCGGGCAGGGACTGATCAGTGTGTCTAGCCAATGTCAGTACGCCATGCACTGCAGGCAGAGACCGATATGAGGGAACCAACACAAGCAGGGCTGTGCAGAGCCATGTATAGTGAACTGTACCCTGGGGTCACATGTCCCAACACGTTAGTATGATCAGCATGAGGCCCTGTCTAATAGCAAGAGCCATGACATCCGGGTGGCAATGGCCCGAAGTCATTGCTGAGGTAAAGTTACTGGGGCTGCCATTTTGATATGCTAGAGAGCTGTGCAACAGGGAAGAAAAGGCTAATAGAGCGGGTGAGAGCTCTCAGTGCCACAGTAAGCACTTGCAATTACTGGAACTTGTTGTGGATGGCCGAAGCTGGAGCGGAGGTCATCACATCTTCTTCTCGCTGCTCACCAGGTCGAAACTGAAGCCCAACGCTGCCATTTTGATGCAGTCGATGCGGCAGAGGTGGAAAAGGCAGGTCATAAAAAGTGTTTCTTCCATAGAAGTGCAGTGACATTCATCTATTTCTCCATAGTCCCGCAATATTCTGTAGACTGTACGTGGTTTTGAATCACATGGTAGGTGTCCCAGGTGGCGTCTCCGTACCTGAGGTGCTGCGGAGCTTAAAGACGATCAGCCATCTCTGCCGCACGCCAAGCCACGCCTCTCACCAGAAGATGAGCTTTTAAGAGACAAACTGTTATGTGAATCTGATACCTCTGGTTTATGTACTGCAAGTTGTATTTGGATCAGTTGTCACGGGTGCCATAATGAGTGGGGCCCATAGGCCGGTGCCTACTTTGTCTATTTTGCAATCCAGAACTGCTAAATTGCCACTTCTATGAAGCATTTTATGGCCATGCTTTATCCTTCAGCACAGGATGAGGCGCCTTGGGCACGTAGCCCGGTCAAGGCTAGATGGAAGCTGAGCTAGGGGAGGAGATTACTGATGGTATGTGGAAGTTTTGTTACACACAAACTGGCTTGTTCTCTCCAAGCAGAAGGCTTCATATAATCCGCATTATATTTTTACAGAGAGCCTTTACAACTCTATATGCGTGTGGAGTTGTGGTTTTAGGACAGACTTGAATCACCCTAGATGTGGTACTCTGGCCAAAGACTTTCTTCATCTAGCCTGATCATGTTGTTCTGCGCTAATTTATTGGCGGGATTATTACGAAGAAAGCAATGTACACCAAATACCTTGAAGAGGAGTTTATTTCATGAAGAGGTAACAGCACACCAAAGCAGGAGGACAACGCAGTAACACACAGCGTATCAACTCCTCAATGGCATTCTTGCATCACAATACAGGTAAGCACGCGAGGGAGGTACGGGTGCCTAAGGGGAAAAGGGAGGAAGATTCTAGAAGAAGAATATAAACACAAAACATCTCCTTCCTAACAGGGAAGAGGAAGCAGGGAGGAAAAGTAAGAAAGGAAAACAAGGAAGGGAAAAGGGGGCAAAAGGAGAGTAGGAGAGCAACCATAGAAGAAATAAGAAAACAAGTATGATGACAAAAATGCAATGTACATGCAAACATAGTGGCAGTAAAAGCAAACCCTAGTAGCATTCAAAATCCTTAAACCAACTGGATTTAGTAATTACAAGTCCACACCTGTTCATAAAGTTTTCCTCTGTAACATCGTCACAAGTATAACTGTCACATTTTCCTGGTTGACTAGAGGCACCAGAACCCCGAACCATACCCGGCTCAATACCATGGTCAGCAGAACTCTCTAGTTGATCTAGCATTTGACTTTGGCTTTAGGCAACATCACAATCAAGTGGCTGTTCATCCTCACAACCATAGTCTTCGTCTGAATCATATTCACACATCCACTCCGCACACTGTTTACCGTGTGCCACATCATCTTGCTCACGCTGACTTTGGTCGCGAGAAATGTGTAAATCATCTTTGTCAAATTCCTCATGATTTTTTCCCTTACAAACAGAGAGCGCAGAGAAATGCCAGACTTTGACATCACTAAGTACAGCAGAATTGCAAAGTACCTTCTGAACAACCAGTGGTTGGATATAACGACTCTGACCTTTTTCAATGAACCCAATCCGCTTGTTTCTAACAAAATACCCAATGGTGAGGCTTACACTTGTTTTTCAAGTCATGACATTCTTTGCAAACACTCTGGGCATGTACCAAATTCTCCTTCACTGTTTCAGGAGACCATAAGACTCTCCTAGTTGTTTCTAGCCATCCAACGTTGTCTTTTGACATGGGAGTTCTTCCTCTCATAAATTCAAAAGGACTAGACGCTGTGCTCTCATTTGGAGTTACTCTATATGCCCATACCATTTTATACAATTCGTTTCTCCAGACTAAGCCATTATTATTGGCTAACTGCACGATGCCTTTAACCACCCGGTTAAACCGTTCCACAGCCCCATTCCCAGCAGGATGGTACACAGAGGTAGTTTTGTGCACAATACCATTCCTTTCAAGATACTTTTTAAAGTTTTCTGAGACAAATTGAGGCCCGTTGTCACTCAGAATATACTTAGGTAAACCCTCTCTAATGAAAACTTTATCAAGGAACCTGATAATATTGCCAGAATCCGTCTTGTGGAGTATGTCAACTTGAGGCCACTTAGAGAAGTGATCCACAAGTACAACGATGTACGCCTGTTCTCCTTGTTCCAGTATAGGTCCCATTATATCAATACCTATTCTCTCCCAAGGCATACTTGGACTGGGCAATGGGTGTAACAAGGGCCTGAAGGTAACCTGCAACTTGTCAGAGTTTTCACATTTCACACAATTCCTCACTTTCCTTTCAATCGCTATGTCACAACCAGCCCACCAATACCAATGCTTGAAACTACACTTAGTTTTATTAAAAGTGTCCCTCATGGCAAATATCTAAAATGTTATCCCTCAAAACTCCGGTGGGTACCACTTTCCCTTGTCTCAACACTATACCTCCAGCCAGACAGCCAGCATTTGAACTCGAGCAGAAAACACGCAGTGCCATCCAATAGTCACGAGAAAAGCTGCGGCATAAATGTGGAAGCTACAACATTATTCTTGTCAGACATTGAAGACTGCAAGCATTGGCAATGTTGGTCTTGCATGTACGTAAAGATTGTTGAGAACTCTCTCCAGGAAGCACAGGAAATTGGATGTTAACATTTGAAATGGACTGAATTGCATATGATCGTCATTTGAGCGCAAGACCATTGAACCTGTTTAGCCTTGAGAAAGCCCTGGCCTTACCTGCCAAAAAGGGCGAAACACGTGTCGGCTGTCCCCTCTCTTCTCAAATAAAACAATTTTTTATAATCAAACTAAGTGTGGAATCGACTAATTGAAAGGTGAATAAACAAAAATGAAAACATCTATTTTCTCGACATAAATATATTGGGATCACCACACTACGTCATAATAAGGATTTACCCTTGTCTTATTAATTATTTGCTCGTAAGGAAGGAACACAGGACTCATACATACATCTTTACTTGTTATTGCGAAGCTGGAATGGTCCAGAGCTTTGAGTTAAGTTCCTTCGATATCTTAGGAATGTATATCTAGACCCAGGATCTCTGGACCTGTTGCTTTTTTGGATCTCAAAGAATTTATACCTATCCACAGCAACACAAACTGTAGTTTGTAGTAACTGTCCAAATCCTTCTACGCATTAGTGTATACAGCCCCCTGATCACTTGTGCGGATCTTTTTATTTATACGTTTATACACTTTGAGCCCACCTGCTCCCAAGCAATGCAATAAAATTTTCTTTTTCTTCTCTGAGGTTAAGTCTTCCTCTTCATCATCGAATCTAGAAATATCATTGGTGAAGTATTCACGCCACACCTCCCACTTTAATGCAAGCTCTCCTGCAGCTGGCAAGAACACTTGTGGTGGGGGTAAATTATACACGTACCTGATGCCATTGTGAAGGTATAGTTGACAGATAACAAAATGTGTGGCTTATCGATGAGTTCAGGCTGCCAAGAATTATTTGAGCGATGTATAGATGTGAGTACTTGACCATAAGTTTAAAAGTTAGGTGGCAAAAAAAATTAAAATGCAAGGCACAATTGCAGTTGGCACAAGGCCCGTAAAATGCAGATAAAAGAGTTCAACAAATATGCCCAGTCAAAGCTGAAATACCTGTGAAGCAAACCGGTACAGGATCAGAACTTTACTCCATAACACAGCTGTAGGGCAGCCTTCAAACAAATAGAGAACATCTGAGATACTGCTGCATCAACCCAACCTGAAAATAGTTGCAAAAAGGGTGTGTGTTGTACGACTAAAATCGTAAGCGAGACTTTTCTTTTTCTTTTTGAAGATAGATCTCAGCAAAGATGGCAGTAAGTACATGTTACGCCGAACAGATGCTGTGTGTGCTTTCCATTGGCGTCACACGAATTCCAGGCATTGGAATCTCCCAAACACTCAGGGTTCCGGTTGGAACTGCTAGGATGTCTCTAAGCGTGTAGGTGCCCCATGCATAACGCTGAACAGAAGTGCAGCGTGTGCATTTCAATGACGTCACCTTGTAACGGCCTCTCCGGTGTTTCGGAGTCTCCACAGGAAACTACCTTGTCGTCCTTATTCTGCAACTGCTCGGCTCTGCAGAAGTCCCTGAACTTACAAAATCCGTAGAATTTGCAGATTCTTCCACAGGCGATGACAGACTGGTACAAAATCATCAGCTACGGCACGCGCTGCGGCGCTGGTTCACTAGTGTGCTTAACTCGTCACCATTATTACGAAGAAAGTGAAAACTGCCGCTAAAGCGGCGATAATGGGCTTGATAACATGCTTATGGAATTCTAATTGAAGCTCAGGTTAGATGTCCTTCACGTCTAACATGGGCTTCAACTGGAATTCCATAGAGCATATTATCAAGCCCATTATCGCCGTTTTAGTGGCAGTTTTCTGCCACTAAAGCGGCGATAAATTTATCGCCGGTCTTGATAATATGCCCCCAAATACCTTGAAGAGGAGCTAATTTCATGAAGAGGTAACAGCACACCAAAGTGGGAGGACAACGCAGTAACATATAACGTGTCAACTCTCCAACGGATCTTCTCACCTGACAAGTAGATCAGCTGGCATTCTAGAATGCCAGCTGATTGCATCACAATATAGGTAAGAGCGCGAGGGAGGTATAGGTGCCTATGGGGAAAAGGGAGGAAGATTCTAGAAGAAGAATATAAACACAACAGGGATGTTATTTTCGCAGTGCCTGCCATGATCGGATGTGTATAATTCAGACGGACCCTAAGATTGTACTGCTGGGCTGAGTTGGGGGATTCCTACTACTCACCACTTACTCAATGCTGTGGGTCTGTTGTTGGGGAAAAGGCTCGAGGCGTGCTGCTGGCGAGGCGGGGGAAGGGGACAGAGGGGTGTCAGGAGGGGCTGGTCAACACAGACCTCTGAAATTCAAGACTTGGTTGGAGTCTCTCATATACTGCTAGCTACAACTGTGCAACCATACTCCTCTCTTTCCCCATCTTCAACTGGGAGTGACACATGTCTGTCCATATGATTGATGCCCTTACAAATTAACTCTCTGACATGCTTCCCAATAATGATGTATATGCCCACTGCCACACTACATGAACAGTGCTGATTCAGAATGTACTGCTATTGCATGACCATCTTGCCTCCATGCCAATATATACCTTAAGATACCCATTGTGCCTATAATTTACACTGCTGTTTTGTGATGCAGACTCCTGGCTGGTTGTGTCAGCTTTTGGCTGTGTTTTTTATTTTTCTTGTTTCAATAACATAAATAAATGCAATAAAAAAAGAAACCCTAGATACAGCCTGAGGGTGGAAAATTGAGTTGATTAATAGCTCCAAACTGTGGGCTGAGCACTCCACCTGTTGCAGCTGCAGGCTTCTGTTTGCAGGCGGCTATGGTTCTTTTTTTGTGCTCGACTTAAGGTTGTCCCACCTTTTAGTAATCTCTTACACACTTCGATTTAGCACCCCAACAGCATTTATTCTAGTGTGGATTTGTCTCCAAATTGTTTGGGGGTTGAAACTGTAAGGGAGGACTTCAGACACAACCTTTTATTCTTCACAATGCACTCCTCCACAAGTATTTTCAAATGGCTGTCATTAAAAGTACTTTTTATGGTTGAGCCTGGGAGAACATGTCCTGGGGCATGAGTCTTTCTTGCGAGACACTGTTGTTACTAACAAAAGGGCTTGGAGACCTCTCGTGCTTACCCTTTGTTGGCTTACATGGCACTCTTCTTACAGCCTCGCAATTCGTCAAGGCAGGCTTGACATCATTCTGTTTGCTTTTTGTGGAGCAGGGACCAAGCACTGATTGATTCAAGGTCATCAGTGGCCGTCCGCTGCTCCCGACGTGATTGAGGTACTATTTTGTTTTTATAACTTTTAGTTCCCTCGCAAAAAAGTTAAGGGGTCCATCCCTTAAGCTGCTGCTAGCTGTAATTGGTGCCAAATTGATGCAGACAGTGGCGTATGCAAGCATTGTTGTAAATGGTACAGATGCAAAACTGTTGGACAAGCTACAAGCAAAAGCGTACAAAAAAGTTTTTAATCTACCACAGAATGCGCCTCCAGCTCAGGTGAGACTGGAATTAGGTCTTACTCAACAAGGGATCAGGAGAACCTATGCTAATATTAAAAGCTGGTACAAAAAGTTGGTTAAGTCGAGCGCCTTGTGGCGGGCCCAGGAAGAAGATCAGTATTCAAGTTATGGAAAATTTTTGAAAAGGATCCTGGAAGAAACAGAGGCAAAAGATCTTTGGGCACAGTCTCCCTCCTTTCCTGTGTTCCGCAGGGGTCAAACTTAAATGGCAATATTACATTCACAACTAGAGGAAAAAACAAAAATTGGGGAAGCGGTCTCATGCCTGGATGGTCCTGCAGTCCTATTCAAAAATACGTCCGGCAGAATATCTCAATACAACTTATCCATACTACCTGAAACGAAAACGCATGGCTACCAGGTTGGGGCTCTTACCAAGTTTAGAGGATCAGCCTATATGGAGACACAATGGTCTCACTATATGCAATCTATGTGTTGCAGCGAAGCAAGATTTCATTCATCTTATCTGCATATGTCCTTGTTTTAAAAAAACTCGGGTGTGGCTATTGAGAAAGGCGTTTAATGATAGAGGGATTTGGTATGTAGAGCTGCAATTATAAAAGCTCTGGACCCAACAGGTCCCTTTCCGAACTGTAAGGTGATGAAATTTCCTAGTTAATAATGAAATTGGACAAACAAGTCACTGTGCCTTTGACTGAATAGTGATTATGAGTACCGGAACTTTAAGACCCTTCTTTTTGTATAAGTAAAATGTAGTAGGAGTTGTATCAATGGATTTTAGATTGGGATTGGAATAAGTAGTAATGGAAGCTCGTTTTATTATTATGGTAATTAGGAATTATGAGTACCGGAATTCTAAGACCCTCCTTTTTGAATAAGAAAGAAGCTGTAGTAGGAGTTGTATCAATGGATTTTATTTTGGATTGCAATAAGAAGTAATGAAGTTTGTTTTATTATTATGGTAAATAGGAATTGGATCATTTAGTTTGTTTTAATATGTTAGGTAGGACAAATGATCTACAGATTATTTTTAAATGGATTCAATGTATTGTATTTTATTTTGAAATTAAAAACGATAGCAACGCTGTAGATTTTGTTATGAAATGTAATTTTAATATTTTTATGATGTGGAATATATTGATATTTGCGAAATTGTTATGATTTTTATTGACTGAAATAATGAAGTACTATAGACTCCCTGCCACTCTGGACTGCCCCACTCTAATTCACCCCACTTCAATCCAAAACGGTCTGCCCCACTCTAACTCACCCCACTCCAATCCAGAACAACCTGCCCACATTAATCCATCAACTCTAATCTGCCCACCCCAATCCCAAAAATGGGCCCACTCCAATCCATCCCACTCCGATACAAAACTATCTGCCCCACTCCAATCCACCCCAGTCTAATCCGCCCCAATGCAATCTGCCTCATTCTAATTGGCCCCAATGCAATCCTCCCCACTTCAGTCCGTGCCACTGAATTTTGCTCCACTCCAATCCAATCCACCTCACCCCAATCCACCCGCTCCAAACCAATCCACTCCACTCCAATCCACCACAATCCACCCCATTCAAATCCAATCCACCCAATACTAATCCATTCCACCCCAATCCAGCCCAATACAACCTACCCCACTACAATTCAATCCACATCATCCCAATCCAATCCACCTCACTCCTTCAACAATCCACCCACTCCAATCTAATCCACAACAATCCAGCCCACTTCAACCCAAAACAGCCTGCCCCACTTCAATCTAAAATAATCTGGCCCACTACAATCAGCCCCATTGTGATCCAAAACAATCCACCCACTCCAATCCACCCCACCCCACTACAAACCAGTCAACCTCACCCCAACCCAATCTACTCCACTCCAATCCAATCCAGCCAAACCCAAGCTACCCCACTCCAATCCACCCCAATACAATCAACCCCCTCAATACAATCCACCTCATTCCAATCCACCCCACTGCAATCCAATCTACTCCAGTTCAATCCACCCCAACCTACGTCAATTCAATCTACCTCACCCGATTAATCTCACTCCATTCTACCCCACTCTATTCTATCCCACTACATTCCACTGTACGCCATTCCACCACACTCCAGTACACTCAATTCCAATTCAATACACCCCACTCCAATCTGCCCCAATCCAGTCCACCCCACTCCAATCCACCCCAACCCACTCCCAAACCAATCCACCCCACCCAATTTCAATCTAGCCCACTGCAGTCCAATCCACCCCACCCCACTCTACTCTAAACCTCCCTCCAATCGACGTGCCTGCCGACGACTCGAGAGGAGATGGAGGAACAGCAAAACCCTGGAAACCCACGCAGCCTTCAAATCCGCTGTCAATGCACACCACAACCTCCTGAAAACTAGAAAGAGAACGGCCTTCCAAGAAAGAATCAATACCAACGCAGGGAACATCAAGGAACTCTTTGCCATTGTCAAGGAGTTTGCCAGGCCCAACAGCGAAACCCCAGAAGTCCCACCCTCCCAAGACCAAACTGCAACAAACTCGGCACATTCTTCCACCACAAGATCAGGCAGCTTCGACACCCTACATCCTGCCACTATGCCCACCACCACCGCACACAACTACGCCACACTCCAACAGACCATGCTCAGCTGGACCCTGCTCAAAACAGAGGACATGCTCATGAGCATGAAGAGCATCCACTCAGGACAGGAGCCCCGTTGGATCCTTGTCCGTACCACATCTTCCACAGAGCAGCCGCTGCAATCGTCCCCCAGCTTTACTGCACCATCAACTTCTCCGTCAAAACCACCACCTTCCCCAACAACTGGAAATACGTCGAGATCAACCCCCTAATGAAGAGGCCGTCCTCAGACCCAACAGACCTCAAGAACTTCAGACCCATCTCCCTCCTACCCTTCTCAGCCAAAGTCATTGAGAAGGCGGTCAACGCCCAACTCTCCGAGTTCATCGAAGTAATCCACATCCTGGACTCCTACTAATCCGGCTTCCAAAGCAACCACAGCACAGAGACTGCACTCCTCGCCACCACTAATGACATCCGCTCTCTCCTCGACCGAGGCGAGACTGCAGCCCTAATCCTACTGGACCTCTCAGCCACTTTCGCCACTGTCTCCCATGCACCCTAATTACGAGACTCCATGACGCCGGCATCCGCAACAAGGAACTGAACTGGATCCACTCCTTCCTCACCGGCCGGACACAATGAGTTAAACTACCCCTGTTCCTCTCAAAATCTACAGAGATCAGCTGCAAAGTGCCTCAGGGTTCCTCCCTGAGCCTCACCCCCTTCAATGTCTACATGGCCCCGTATGCAGACATCCACTATAAGAAAGGGAGACCCCAGAGGAAAAATGTAGGTAGAGAAGCAGGGAAAAAGACCAAAATTCACAAAGGAAGAACTCTACCTATTTCAATTTAAAGTGTGCTTTACGTCAACATTTTTTTGGTAGTTATGTTATCTATTTATGAATGCACTAATAATTTTGTATTGAAAAGACAAAAAATAATAAATTAAGTAATGAATACACTATTTTGAATGCTTTCAATATTTATGCTAATGGTCTAGCCAGAGTGGTTAATATATAATATATGACGTATAGCACACTTTAAATTGAAATAGGTGGAGTTCTTCCTTTGTGAATTTTGCCCCCTTACAGACATCATCAGAAGCCACGGACTCAACATCATCTCCTACGCCGATGACACTCCACAGATCCTCTCCCTCACCAACGAACCCAAAACCACCAGAACTAACTTCCACAGAGGAATGAATGTCGTCGCCACCTGGATGAAAGACAGCTGCCTCAAGCTCAATCCGGGCAAGACTGAAGTAGTCATCCTGGGTCCCTCCCCTTCAGCCTGGGACGACTCCTCCTGACCAGCCAATCTGGGACCCCCTCAGACCTCTACGGACACGCACGCAACCTTGGCATCATACTGGACTCATCACTCTCATTGAATTGCCAAACCAACTCAGTTTCCTCAGCATGATTCCACAAACTCCACCTGCTTCGAAAGACATTCAGATGGTTCCCCACAGAATCCAGAAAGACTGTCACCCACGCACTCATCACTAGTAGCCTCGACTACTACAACACACTCTACACCAGCGTCACCCAGAAACAACTCAAGAACCTAGAGAACGTTGAAAACGCCGCAGCAGACTGGTTCACGACATCCCCCACTGCAGCCACATCATGCAACACCTCCGACACCTCCACTGGCTCCCTATCAACAAAAGAATCACCTTCAAGCTCCTCATTCATGCCTACATAGCTCTCCATGACGCAGGACCAGAATATCTGAAACACTGCCTTGTCTTCCACACACCCACCAGACAACTTTGTTACGTCCATCTTGCCTGAGCCTCGGTCCCTAGATCCACAAGACCAGAACCAGAAGAAGTTCCTTCTCCTACCTAGTTGCCTTGACCTGGAACACCCTGCCTCTCTACATCAGGCAATCTGTGCCGTTGACCCAATTCAAGAAGGACCTCCAGACTGGCTCTTCGAATGATCCTCCACACCCAGAAGGACCAGCAGCCACCCCCCCAGCACCTTGTAACCCTCACTCGTGAGTAGCTGCACTTTACAAACCCCTGATTGATTGACCCCACTCTAACCCAGTCCAATCTACCCCACCCTAGTTCAGTCCACCCCACTCAATCATATCCATCTAGCCCATCACACTCAAATCCAGCCAACTCCAGTCCATTCCACCTAACTCCAATCCACCCCACTTCAACCCAATCCACCCCTCCAGTCCAGTCCAATCCACCCCTCCACTTCACTCCTCTCTAATTTACTCCACTCCAAACCACCCTACTCTAATCAAATCCACCCCATCGAATCCATTCCACCCAAACCAATCTAATCCACTCTACTCCAATCCACACCAGTCAATCCAACTCACCCCTTTCAATCCACCCCACCCCACGCCAATCCAATCCATCCCACTACCTCAATCCACTCCAACCCACTCCACCCTATTCCATACCATACCACATCACACCACTCTAGGCCACTCCACTCTAGGCCACTCCATTCCATGACACTGCACTCTACGACACTGCACTCTATGAGACTCTCTGTCATCGAACCACTGAACTCTACTCCGATCTACTCAACTCTACGAAACTCTACTCTCCCTACTCCACTCTATGACACTCTGCTCCAACAGCTCAGCCCGCGGCCAGTGTATGGGCCCAGAGGTGACATTACTGAGTTCTTAGTGGGCCTTAAACCAACAGCGTGTGATTCATTTACAGCTCTTAAGCACCGAGCACGGTGTCTCCGTTATTATCTCATCAGTTCTGCTGCTGCCTCCACAAACCGCCCGATCACCGCCTAAGCCCCTCGCAGGGGCGCGGAAGGAATAACGCAGGTATTATGCCAGCGCGCGCGCCACTTTTAATCGTTTCATTCCAGGCAGGGCTCGGAACGAGCAGAAGTAATTTCCTGTGCCCCAGGTGTTAGATTGAGAGGCGAGGGATGTAAAGGGATCAGCGTTTCCGTGTATTTTGTCCTCTCTGTCCTTAATGATTCTGAAACATTATTGGAGGATAATACAATAATTGTGTGTCAAATCCATTATGATGCGTTCTATTGCCTAAGCCTCTAAG
The DNA here is from genome assembly GCF_964204655.1 of Triturus cristatus. Taxonomy (NCBI): domain Eukaryota; kingdom Metazoa; phylum Chordata; class Amphibia; order Caudata; family Salamandridae; genus Triturus; species Triturus cristatus. Next base: position 1,158,389,146 of record NC_140592.1, on the reverse strand, counting down.
CCCTGAGACTCTTTTGTTGTTGAAGTTGTTTTTTTAATAATTGAGCACTGGGGGCAGATAAAGCCTCGATGAGGCATCCGCTGTGGCCAGTTTTTTGGCGCACTCCTCCAAAGTTCTAGATAGTTGCCTGGTTTTCTAGCTGTTCTATTTCCACCAACCACTGCCAAAATGCATAAGGGCGTGGCCGCTCGAAGTACGCTTTCATTTTTATGCCAGGAATTATGTAGCGTGCTCCTAGCTCCAGTAAGAGGCAGCGCTTTAGAGAGAACATTTTTATTGCAGCAGGAGCATCTCACACAACAGGTGCTATTGGAACTGTCGAGAATGGGCCATCTTTTCTTTGAACAGAAGCGGTGAAGCAATACTCGAAGGCCAGTTTAGATCCAGCGTTCATCCCAGTCCGACTGTCACCCTCCCAGTGCTTAATTTGTAAAAGAAAACATAAATGCCAGGGTTCTCGTCAGGAGGCGACTGCTGGTTGCATCACACATTGCCCCTCCCAGCGCTACCAACGATAGTAACAACACAATACTAACCATCACACTCCTACAAGCATGACAATTCGGACTACTTCAGACCCCCAAAGCAAAAAGAATGGCTCGGGCAGCTTTTAATAGTCCTTTTTAATGTCGATTAAATTATTGTTTAACTGTTGTTGTGGTCATCCCTAAATTAGATGGACAGCGCCATCTTGTGGGAGACTGGCAAGCGCCTGTGTTGACAATTAAGTGCCGGTGGGAGCACCAGAAACCACCAGGCCAAATTAAGCACTGCATCTGTCACATAAATACATCACCACCCGCCCTCTGCTGGACATTGTGCTGTCACATGAGCCTCAGAAGCACTCAAAGGGCACACAAAGGTTGCTTCCTTTTTACCCAGAACAAACATATGGATATGGAAGGAAGGCTTGAATTAATCTCGGCCACTGCTGATTGCACATTCAATGTCCATTGCACCCCACCGGGGACCGTCAGGCCAGGCCCCCTTCAGCCAGGGATGCAAGCAATCCAAGATTGGTTTGATCAGTGAGGTACAGCTTGAGTTCCGTGGCACAGTAAGTACAGGACCCATGTCTGGCAGAGCTGTCATTGATAGAGCATCTTCTCCAACAAACAACAAATTGATGGAAGGACCGTATGATAGATCCATCCATCACCCTTTTATCTTCCTCATTGCGATGCCCTACGTGCAATGGATATGCACAATGTAGGCCCCATACTCACTGTATCACAAGAATCAAACTCTACTTCACTGATGAGGCTAAATAGACCAAACCAAATGGTCTGGCATTGCTTGTGCTCCCATCTGGAGGGGACCTGGTTGGAGGGTGTGTAATAGAGCAGGGCCATGGCTGATTTGTCCAGGCCTGGTCTGCAAAATGAAAATAATGTACTGGAATGTGGCCTGAGTAATTGCCATAGGCTGTGATCAATTCGACCATTCCACCCATCACATCTTTGTTTTCAATTGGTTTTTTTTCTCTGGCTTACTTGGTGATCTGTCTCCCTTCTTGTCTAACCTCTCAGGCGTGTATGCTCTTATGTATGGGAATCCTCATATACTTTTCTCATGTCCACTGTAAGCCCTGGTTTGCACACTTTTCCTTCCTTCCTTTCTGCTCCCCTCATCCTTTCTACCATCTATTCTTCCTCTTTGACCCTTGTGTGCCATATTTCCTTAATTTCTGTAACTCATCTGTATTTTCTTATTCCCTCTGATGCACATAGTTGCTGTTGTTCTCCCTCTGTCTGAGACTTCATGAATATGTTGCCAGCACATTTCCCGTCCTTCTGTGACCCTGGCTTGTGCATTTGTGCTTTTGTGGTGTGGTTCTCATAGCTTTTCTGTTTGCCTCCACACATCCTCTGAAGCAATCCAGGCTGGCCTCCCACCATACATTCCATCTCTGCTGCTATTGATGATAGGCAGCCTGCCCACAGAGAGGGGCGGACACTGGATAATGGGTTCATGTCTCTACCACCCCCAATCAGATCCAACTTCATTTGAAGTTCCTAAGCATGTGGTCCAGTAAGGTGACTTGGTTTATCTACTTAAGTTCACCAGCTAGGACCTTCCTTCTTTTGAGCGCCCTTCATTAAAAGCCATCGAGGTAACGTTCCACTGGCTCTGACGATTCCACTGCTTGGGTCTGCTGGGCATAGATGGTTCCATGGGCCAAAACCTGTGTTCCCGCATTCACCCGCATCACACTATTCCATAGCAGGTTGGTGCAAATCTTGACTTCAAGACCTGCGAAAACTTTACTCGGGATCCCTCTCCTTGCGTGAAGAAGCTGGTATCGTATCACATTAGACTACATCTGCCACACTAACAGTTATAGTATCTCAACAGGAACTGCATGAAAAAAACAACTGTCACTCTCTTTGACTCATATGCTTCTTCCAAAATATCAGACAAATAGGTGAACAAAGAGGATAACAAAATTATATTCATCCAAATATCTAGGACCTGGCCAAGCAGTTTGGGGTGTTACGCCAAGCACTACTGCAAACAGATCAATATGGTATAATTTATTCCCAGCTGCTCCCTTTCTCAATACCAATTGTTAGTTAGCAAGCAAATTGAGGCTACGAGTTCTTTGTAAGGTGGGAATTTCTAGGTTTATTCCGCACAGATCATTCATTAGATTCCCTCTTGCTGGAAACGAGTAGCTCCCTAAATGTCGCTTAATCAGTAGTGCTTCTTGCTTACAGACTTTATTACTGGAGCTAAAATGTGAATTACAATTTAAATCACATTTTTCTTCAAAGCTGGCCCATCACACTCTATTTTGAAAAACAACTCTCAGCATTCACCGTATTTGCTATTCATTATTTCCACAGTCATGAGAAACTGTATGTACAATGGCCTTATAAAGATTCTCAAGTACTCAATCACTTTCTGCAATATTTAGTAATCACATCTAGTTTAATCCCATAAATTTCCCTAGGACAGGATGAACTCTCTTGGAAAAGATCATCTGCGTTTACCTGGTACATTTTACTTGGTATGGGGTAACTCACTAGATCACTTGAAAATCACATCAAGGTTAATGTTTCATAGGAACTCTCTTTGTCCCTTGTAAAAAGCATCTTGGTTGAGCTAATAAATATTTTCGTATGAACTGAGTAACTCTGTATTGTAGGTAATTTCCATCTTGGCTGCTGACCTCATAAATGTGTTTCCTAAATCTCATTTTATGTACATTGATCTTATAAATATTCTCGAGGAACTCAGCATCTTTCTGCATTAATCATAAATCGCATCTGATTTCACCTCCTAAATATTTATCATGGGATTTCAGTCACTGCCTTTGTGCAGGTATAAAGCAGCAGTACTGGCATTATAAATATTGTACCTTAGCTCAGAGTACCTCACAGGGTTCCAGGATACTTTTCACCTGGGCTGCCTTAATTTACTCTTTCTGTCAAAAACTGGCTCTCACACACCTACAGGCACATGCATCAAGAAAAGCTTTTGCGAGTCCTTAATTGCTATTATTAAGGAATCGCAATTCAGGACTCTCAAAAGCCTATGCATGTAGGAATCACTATTAAAATAGTGAATCCTAAACATTCCTTAATTGCGAGTCGCAATTAAGGAATGTCTTCCCAGGAATGAATGGGAGATTGCATGGGCAATTTGTGAGTACCAAATTCCAATAGGTTGTCGTAAATTGTGCATGCAATTTCAAAGGTGTAAAGGTGTCCAAAGGACACCCTGGTGCACCCCTAAAATTGCTCTATGCACACATGTTACGCACACACATGCCCCAAGGGCATGTGTGTGCGCAACATGAAACTTTAAAAAATCCACTTTAGTGTATTTTTCAAAGTTTTTGCAAATTACCATCAAGTTCAACTTCATGGTAGTTTGCGCCCCCTAGCAAGTGGTTCTTGCATTGCATTTAAGGAATCGCAAATTGCGATTCCTTAAATGCAATCGCAATTTGAGAAACCGCAATTAAATGCAAATTCTCAAATTGCGAGTGCCTTGAACCTTGAGGCGTTGCAAATGCCCTTTTGTGGGCACAAATGGGCGATTTCTGCGAATCGCACCGTTTGCGCTAGCAAAAATGGTTGATGCACATGTCTGCTAGACTCCACAGCACACTCTATATATTTTCTACATCCCTGCTTTGTCAGCCACAACCAATCTCTATGCTCTCTGTAATTTGTGGATTGATTACCCTCAAACATGCTTCCAGGCCACAAGGGAACCTCGCCCCAGGAACCCGATTGACCACACACATTCACTTTGGGCATTCCTTGAATTATGTCCCAAGATCCGTATAATTGTGCACACTGACACTCTTGCAGAAATTAGGTCAGCTTTTGATTGTAAATGGTTGCTTCCACCTATCTGCTCTCTGCATCTTTCCTGCAACTTAAAAGAGACATTTCCATATACCAAGAAAACACCCTTCATTAATTGTCATCTTTAGAATCCCGTTCTACAGCGTGATAAAGTTTAATCTTTGAAAAGTTACGGAAGATTTCTCGTAATTACGTAAAATGCGTAACTGGCGTTTGGTGCAAACGCCAGTTTCCTCTCCTCAGTTTTGGATGCGAGTACGCATTGCGTGCTAAACAAAAGCGCAAAAAACACAAGCGTCACAAACAGGAGCAACTCGTGTTCGGGTAGCTTGCAAAGTCCCCGTGTGGTCATGCTAAACTTTTTGTCACAAATGGCATAACATGATGTGGCTTCATATGGTAATTTCAGGAGTTTCACGTAGCTAGTGTAACATGATATTTGTCACAATTACACCAGTTTAACGGAAATTGGCCTGGGCTAGTTACATCAACATCACAAAACATGAATAATTTGTAGAATATAAAGGCTTTAGCACTAACTGATTCAACTCTTCAGGCACTGACAAGTCATTCACACTGCAGCATATTATTTATAACTATTACTTTTGCTATCAATGCTGTGTAATGCGACAACGAGGCAACTGTAGGTCACTGCAATCACTGCACTGTACAAAATGTAGTATGGAGCACCTCTTACGTCCTTATGAATTGTGTATAGTTCTTGTTGCCAGATTAATTCCCACAGGACAATACTTCACACATTATAACCCTTTAGACAGAATGTATTACAACAGTGGTTCATAATCTGTGGTCAGGACACCTGGGAGTCTGTCAAGTCTGTCAACCTTTCTTCCTCTGTGCAGAGCTCCTGTGCCCACCCTAGAGGTGTGGCCAGAGAAAGGAGCAAACCCTCCTCTGTGGTCCCTCAAAACCATTTGTGGGGCACCTGTGAAGCAAGCTGCTTGTCCACAAAGTTAAGGAGTCGCTGTTATAATCAAAAACAGATTTATTGGCCATACATCCAATAAAGGAAATTACAAGGAAATAAGGCTGACAAGAAAGCGACTTAACAAGTTGAAGGTCAGCAGATAACTGCCTTGGCAGAACCCCACCATACATGACATAACATGGTTCTAACCTAGAATCATGGCAATTAAAGAAACAGCACAGAATACTAAATAATGAAGAATACTACATACCCTCCCCCCATAAAAAAAACAAAAATAAAAATAATAACAATTAATACAATACATAATCATTGAATTTTTGTGGCATCATGCAAACGCGATGATCACACGTAGATACAACATCCATGGAGATAGAAGATTGACTTGGGGAGTCTATTGTAGAACTTAAAGCAGGATTAATTATGACATTATCTGCATTAGAGTTGTTATATAAGTCAGGACCAAAAATAAACCCGTCATCATCTTCATCACATCTGTTTGTGTATATTTTGTTGAAAATATTAACTTGTTTGTCAGAAACTTTCACAACACTGTTCTTGGTCCACCAACCTCTATTTCCTAGAAATACAGAGGATTTGGTAACTTTGACCACCTTGACTGGTAAAGTAAACTTAGATTGACCTTTACAGACCTTAAAAGGTTTTTTAATAATAACCCAATCATTTATTTTGATAAAAGGAACATGATGAGGGGAACTACCATCATAAGATTTCTTTTGTAGAAACTGCTTATGAGCAACTCTAGATTTAACCTCTTGATAATCTGTCATGGTGTTCCTTTTATTGAGTAAGGAGGAGCCTGCTTTCAAGTCCATGAACCAATGTGGCACCAGTTTAGATCTAGCTTCCCTTCCCCTAAGTGCTTTAAAAGGTGTGACTCCGGTTGTGGAATGAGGTGTCGTTAGATATGCTCACAGTTTCGTTTGTAAGAAGGCGCCTACATCAACATTTGTTGCAATGGCAGTTTGCACTCCTTCTTTAATGAAACGATTGGCCCTCTCAACTAATCCATTTGAGGAAGGACTATACAGAGCAACACAACAGTGTTTTATTTCAGCACTCTCAAGAAAATTAGTGAATTGGTGAGACGTAAAATGTTGACCATTGTCAGTGACGACGTAGTTAGGAGTGCCCTCAATTTAAAAAATGTTTTGAAGAAACGAAACAACATTAATGGAGTTCGCTGCTTGTACAAATGAATAATATACCCATTTGGAATGATAATCTATGGCAACTATGCAGTATCTTTTGTCTGCGGGCAGTTGGTTAAAAGGTCCCGAAAAATCTAATGCAATTTTATCCCAAAGGAATTCTGGAAAAGGAACAGTAATCAAAGGTTTTGTGTGAACTTTCCAATGTTTATCTGAAACAACACAACTTGGACAATTATCTATGAACAATGCTACTTGTTTATCCATACCTTGCCACCAGAAAAGGTTTTTGAGAGTCTTGCATGATGCAGAAATGCCTAAATGACCTTCATGTGCAATATTTATGATCTTTTCTCTTAGAGATATAGGAGGAACAAACAACCCATTCCTTACACAGACTCCATTTTCAAATGATATTTGTTCACTAATTTGTGCAAAACTCTTTATATCATCGCTCAACCCCTTATTAGCTGGCCATTTACTTTTATTAAAAATTTCCACTTTCCTAAGAGTCTTATCAAGTGCCATTGCGGAGGCCCATTCCTCTTGTGATATGCTGCCATTGTATTTAGCGACAGCATCTAAAAGGCCAATTACACAATCTTTGTGGAAATCATCCTCACCTTCGCTACAATCAGGCAGAGGTATTCGAGAAAGGCAGTCAGCACGGATATTCTTACCTCCTTGAATATACTTGATGTTGAGATTGTATTCTTGTAGTTTAGATAGTACTCTGACTAGTCTTGCTGAAGATTTTCCCAGACCATTACCACACAATAGAGAGACTAAAGGTTTATGATCAGTGAAAACCTCACATCGAGTACCCCAAATGTATGTTTTGAATTTCTGTACTGACCAGACAATGGCAAGTGCCTCACGTTCGCTTGTGCTGTAGTTGTACTCAGTTGGAGTTAAAGTGTGAGAAGCGAAGGCAATGGTTTGTTCTTTACCATCAATCCATTGTCCAAAAACTGCACCAAGGCCTTTCTGACTAGCATCCACCGATACAAAAGAATTTGCATTTGAAACAAACGGATGTAATGCTGGGGCATTGATAACTAATAATTTCACTTTTCCAAAAACCTCACGTAGTGTGTCATTCCATTCAAACTTTATACCTTTCTTAAGGAGATACCTTAATGGTTGAATCACCTGCGCATATGCTGGTACAAATCTAGCATAGTATTCACATAAGCCAAGAAATGAGCGCAAAGCCTCTTTATCTGTAGGAGGTGGTGCATCACGTATTGCTTCTACATTACAAAATGTTGGTTTAATGCCTTGACGCGAAATATTGTGACCTAGATATTCAACATCGTTAACCGACAATTTACATTTATTAGCCTTAACTGTCATACCTCTGTCTTGTAAAATGGTCAATACTATCTTTAGAATTAGTACGTGTTCCTCTTCGGTTTCGGTATGGATCAATACGTCATCTTGATATGCTTGTACTTGTGGGATGTCACCAAACAAATTATCCATTAGTTTTTGGAATTCACTTGCGCCCGATGCAAGTCCAAATGGCAATCTTAAATATTTATAAGCTCCAAAGGGAGTCACAAATGCAGTGAGGGCTTGGCAATCTGGGGAGAGTTTAATTTGGTGATAAGCGGAGTGTAAATCGATGGTGGAAAAAAACTTGGACTTCCCTATTTTTGCCAACATCTCGTGTATGAGAGGTAAGGGATGACAGTCTACAAGGATATTTTGATTTAAAGATCTTAACTCTACACATAACCTAAGATCCCCATTCCTTTTTTCTGTAAAACAACCGTAGAAATCCATTCTGAGGAGTCGATTGGCGATATTATTCCTTCAGTTTGTAAATTATTGAGTAGAGCTTTCAAATCCTCTCTGACAGTAAGGGGTACGGGCCTGACTTTGTGTATTATTGGTACAGGATTCTCTTTCAACATTATGCTGTGTTCGTGACCTTTTACTACTCCCACTATATCCTTGAATATATTTGGAAAAGACCTTATGATATTTTCGACCTCCATATCAGATTGAATACTTGCCAAGATGTTTGAAGGAAGATCACCAAGTACAATCGGAGGATCTTGTCCAGGGCACATTATAATCCCTAGGAGAGCAAGATCTTTCCAACCTATGATGTCTCTTCCTCTAACAGCCACATAGTTTTTTGTCCTAACAGCTCTTCCAAGACACTCTACTTTATCCCAAAAATATCCTAAAAGCTCTATATTTTGCTCCCCAAAAGCTTTGGGGTTGATATCTGGAGCAATGAGTGACATTTCATTCGGCCAAAACTGGTAAAATGTGCAATCCACGAGAATAGTAACAGGAGCCCCAGAATCAGCCATCGCTAAAATTGTTTTCCAATCGATAGACATGTCAACCAATGGGCCCTTAATTGGTTTCCCAAGTGACTCTGGTACTTCGATAGTGACCACAACATTTTCAAATTGTGAAGTACAGTCTTGCACATCTTGATTCTCCAACAAAATATTAGATACCCTGACTCTGTTAAAATTAGAATATGTTACTCCTACAGGCTCCTTGAAAATGACCAACCTTTTGACATTTAGTGCATTTTTTTCCCAAAGCAGGGCAACTGGGATTGTTCCCTATGTGGCTTCTCGAACCACATCGAAAAAAACCAATTGACCTCTTGGAGATTGATTCTTATAATTCCTATTCTTGTTATATGACTGTCTGTTATTAACAGCACACACAGCATTGTCATTAGAAACCAAACTCACATTGGAGGAACATGCAGTTTGCACAGATGTCTGTATAGGGGAAACCAAAGTCTGGTTTGATTGACTAGACAACACTTTGGATGTAACAATCGACCTCTCAATGCTCTTTGCTATGTCGATTGTTTCAGCCAAAGTAGGATTGCGTGAGGTAAGTAACCGTTCCTGAATTTTCTTTGAAAAACAGTGAAATACAAATTGATCTCTAATGTAAGTATCAATCTAAGGTCCAAATTCACATTTTTCAGCTAACACTCTTAAAGTCGCTATATAATCCTCTACTGATTCTTCACAAGATTGTTTACACATTGCAAAATTAAATCTTTCCAGTAGGACACTTGAAGTGTCAGAATACTGTTTGGCCATGCGTAGCTTCCCTTCAGTGTAAACATTTCAAACTGTGTCTTCGGAAGTAGGGGCAGGATGTCTTGGTAGGTTATCAAAAACTCTACGACCTGCTGTGCCTAAATGATTGACCAATAAAGCTAATTTTCTTTTTGGCGAGTAATTGTCTGCATCAATGACTGTAAGGTAATTTTCAAAGTCCCTAAGCCATTCTGCCCATTTTAGTTCAGGTTTGCCTGCTTTTAATAGAAATGGTGCCGGCTGAATAACACCTTGACTGGAAGCCATCGGAGTGAAAGTAATGTCTAGTTGCTGCTGCTAACCAAAGTTGAATTAATCTTCCTTGAAACGTTGAGAAGAAAACGCACATGAAAGAATATACTTTGAAGTCAAAGGTCAAGAAAGTAAAAAAACATTCCCATGACTCACTGTCACTCAATTCAGGAACATAAGCTGTGTGAATCACCATGTGTCACACTGGCAGGAACGCTGTGTCTCACAGATGTATGGAGCTTATTTCCTTTGAGCATGCAAAGTCGCTTTGAATATTCTAAGCGCTGAGGAGAAAACAAACAAACTCTTCCTTCCCAACTTAAGATGGCCGCCAACGTGCGTGTGACGTCAATCCGTCAACGCATCTCCCACAATGCAATGCGGTAAGACGGGGAAGCAAAGGAATATGGAGCGCATTTACCTGGAACGCTGGAACACTGAGGTAGGAATACTGCTTTGTGTTTCCTCCTTCTGAACGATGTCGCGAGGCAAACAGTGTCACCCGGTGTGTTTTGAATGATGCTATTAGGCAACAGTCCCTCGTTTGAGCATGGCAATGCCGGAGTCAAATTCCCCAAAACTGGCAAGAATTCCCAAACTTGCTTGGCGGGGTCCGCCTTCTGACGTCAGAAAGTCAAAGTCATTCACAGTGTAAATTGCGGAGGCACCGGGCAGACACAAAGTTGAATCTGTGCGTCAGGAAGAATACACCAGACAAAGCAGATCAGTTCCCACAACAAATTCCTTCCGAAAGGCTTGAACGCTCCTCAGTCCCAGCGTAGATAATCCAGTGATGTACTGTCGATCAGAAATCACCATAGATTGTCTACCCCACTCCTGGTACCAAATTGTAGCAAGGTGGTTGTCCACAAAGTTAAGGAGTCGCTGTTATAATCCAAAGCAGATTTATTGGCCATACATCCAATAAAGGAAATTACAAGGAAATAAGGCTGACAAGAAAGCGACTTAACAGGTTGAAGGTCAGCAGATAACTGCCTTGGCAGAACCCCACCATACATGACATAACATGGTTCTAACCTAGAATCATGGCAATTAAAGAAACAGCACAGAATACTAAGTAATGAAGAATACTACAACCTGACTGACTGGAATTAGTGTCTAGCTGACTAGAGGGACAAAGAGGGGAGCAGGTCCAGGTGTTCACGGCATTTGCCTGTGAGACAGTAGGCCTCTTTGGAGTTATTTAATTTCCTGGGCACTGTTCAGATGGCCATCGCTCCAGAAAAACAGAACCCCTCCCCATACTCAAGGCCATTGTATCAACATTGGGCATACAAAAGAAATGCCAACGATTTGAATAATAACAGTGTTGGTACTGATGTTGTTAATCACAGAGGAATACGACTAACAAATACGGTATGTGTCTGAAACAATGTTGGATTACATGTTCAATTCAGATACTTTAAAAGTAAAAAAGAAAGCACCACTAGCAGTTCCCCTTTCATCTTATTCTATTTTATTTTTTATCATCTCCTGCCCCCACTGCCTCTCCCCTCTCTTTTTCTGTGAACAACGAGCAATTAGTTAACCATTAGACGTGTCACATTATAGCCTTATAGCCCGCCGTAGCGGGCTATACCGGCTATTAAAGGCCCGCTGCATCGTTAAAGGCCCGAGCCGAAGGCGAGGGACTTTAATAAAGCAGAGGGACTTTAAAAGCCGGTATAGCCCTGCTACGAAGGGCTATAAGGCTATTAGAACATTCTGCCACTAGAGGGCAGAATGTTCTAACAAATAAAACAAAGCCTTCAAGGAGCGCAAGGGGATTGAAATCCCCTCAGGCTCCCTGAAGCCTTCGTTCACAGCCAGAGTTGTGAACAAAGACAATCATTGGAATGTTGGAACTCCGGGCTTATACCAGCCATTATAAGCCCGGAGCACTCCATTGTTTTCAATGGAGCTTCCAACATTCCAATGTTCTAATATTATTTAGAGAAATTAGCGTAGGCTATACAGAAAATATGTTAAAGACAAAATAGGCCTACAACCCAACAACCACTTGGTTTTTACCCTTAAATGAACGATCTTGTCATAGTACTGTTTTTTTTATTGTGTGCATATACTGTTCCTGTCAGTATACTTGTGGTATTCTATACTATCCCATGTGGGATTTTTATCATTGTATTCTTTTTCATTTGCAAATGTTGTGTTGTTTGTCATTTATAAATATTGTATCGTAAACTAAATGTTTTGTATTTTCCACAGCCCTGATGAAGTCCACAGGTGTTGGACGAAACGCGTTGGCTGTTCTTACAAATTTCTTGAGAAGATTGAAGAATATTTTGGATACTAATTGACCCGATGGACTATATCATTTTTGGAAGCTATTTCATGGTGGTGTATTTCACAGTCGTGAATGAATTAATTTTGGTTCTTTGGATCACTCTCTGGAAAAAGCGGGAGTAGTGGATGTGCACACCAAACAGTTGGACATTTTTTTACTTTGACCTAACAGTGGGGGAACGTTGAGGGAGGTGCGGTTGCTCCATAGGCTTACTGTTTCTATTTTGTTGTTTATCACCACTGGGAGTAAGTTCAGACCTCATGAAAGGGACTTTAGAGCTGCTGCATGTCATTTGGAAGCTCATGCAAATGGACCTCTAGAGGCTCTAGGCAGGTAAAAGGTGACTTTCTAAAAGTACCCTTTGTAAAATATTTATAACAAATCCAATGTTACCAGTGGATTGGTCTAGCACTAAATAGTTTAAAAAGTCAAAAACTGAGATTTGAGCTGGTTCCTAAGCAGATATTACATTATTTAATTGGTGTGTTATATTCTAATGCTTAACTATAGAGCAGCTGACACTTTTACATTAAGCTACAGTACAAATAGCTTTTGGGGCCTTGTCACTGTTAGGACAATGGCGGATGACATCCTACGCGGATGACACTCAAATTATTTTTTCTCTGTCTTCTGCGCAGCATTGCTCTTCGACGGCCTTGAATTAGTGTTTGGCTGGCGTTACTTTGTGGATAAACTCAAACTCATTCAAGTTGAATGGGGAAAATACGGAGGTTTTGGTAACGGGAAAGAACCCGGCCCTTTGGGGCCCACAGCATTGGCCTCAAAACTTAGGTGCACTTCCTGCACCAATTCAAAAGGTGAAAAAACTCAGTTTCTTACTGGACAACGATTTGTCCATGAAGCCTCAGGTCACGAAGGTGGCTGTCACAAGCTTTGAAGTTCTGAAATGGCTGCGAAGCATCCTTTTGGAGTCTTCCTTTCTCTACTCAAAGGACAGTCATTCCGGCACTTATTTTATCCAGATTGGCCTAGGGGCAACTTCCTTTATTTCGGATCTGAAAGAACCTCTCTAAAAAGGCTGCAGGGGGTTCAAAACTTGGCAGCCAGGTTACTTTACAGCCTCCCAAAAAAGTGCATTGGCTTCTTCTCTCCTGAAGGAATTGCACTGGCTTAAGGTGGAGAAGCAAATCCAATTTAAAACTCTCTGCTTTGTGCACCATGCTAGATCAGGAGCTGGCCCTTGCTACCTACATGGATTAGTGAAACCTTATCTTCTGACTCACTCACTACGCTTTGGTTATCTTTCTCTATGCGTTATTCCAAGAGTTAAACAGACTTGTTTGGGAAGAAGTTCCTACACCTATATGGCCATACGTTTTAGAACAGTTGTTCACTAACTTTGGGAGGCCGCACTTCTTTGTCTTCCTTTCGCAAATTGTTGAAAACTTGACTATTTGAGTAGTGTGATGTGACTGCACCCTATCTGTCTTTAGCACCTGGAAACCCTGTTGTGGGTAGCTGTTTGCGCTTTTTAAGCTCTTTTAATAATAATATTAAAAATAATATTAAGGACAGGGTTTACATAAAACGTTTACATGACCTACTTTTATATACCATATACACTGCCTTATGGCATTAACGCCTACTTAGGGGAGAATTATTAATATTTTAAAGAAGGGTTTTAGGCCTGTCAAAAGGCAATATTTTGACATATCGAAACTGCAGTTTTGAAAATGAACAGACAGGCTACAATGGTAGGCCTACAGTCATGTTTTGCAATGTCAGTTTATTAGTGGCACAATGTGCAATACTGTTCACTACAGACACTAGGTACACTTTGTACCATATACTGAGGACATAAGGGAAGTTAAATATACCAATTAGGAATGAAGCCAATTTGACATGTGTTGGTAATGGCCCTTTCTGCAGGCTCACCCCCAAACGTTTTGCCTTCCTCCTCCCCTTGTTGCTGAATTAGATTTTTTGGCTTTACGATTCTGTGCACTTTACCACTGCTAACCAGTGCTTAAGTGCATATGCTTTGTACTCAAAACATGGTAACATTGGCTTATCCACAATTGACATATTTAATTTACTTATACATCCCTAGTAAAGTGCACTATGTGTGCCCAGGGCCTGTAAATGCTACCAGTGGGTGTGTAGCACTGATTGTGCCATCCACTTCAGTAGCTCTTTAAGCATGGCTGAGGCCTGCAACTGCAGAACCTCTGTGTGCAGTTTAAATTACCATATTGATCTGTCAAGTTAACCTACTTGCCAGGTCCCAACCATCACATTTATTATATAAATGTCACCCCTAAAGTAGGCCCTAGGCAGCTCTATGGGCAGGATGCCGTGCATTTAAAAGGTAGGTCATGTACTTTTGAGTTTTACATGTCCTGGTAGTGAAAAACGTCTAAATTCCTTTTTTGCTACTGCAAGGCCTATCTCTCCCATAGGTTAACATCGGGATTGCCTTTAAACATTTTTTAAGTGTAATTTCCAATTGGGAAAAGATAGAGATTTGGAGTTTGGTGTCTCTGGACTCACAATTTGAAATCATAATTTATGGTGAAGTCGGATTTCAAAATATAAGCCTAAGAATGCCAATTTTTGAAAGTTGCCCTGTTCTTACTTAAACATTCTTTGCCTCTGCCTGTCTCTGTATACATGCCTGGGTTGGGTGACAGCTTGGCTTTATGCAAAGGGAGCTGGGGTGTGACATTTTCATTCTGATGGCCCCTCACCAGGCTGATAGGCCTTGCTGAGGTAGAATGGGAGGGAGGAGCTGACACTTGCACGTGAATAGGGCTGTACCTGTTACCACACATGGAGTTAAATACTCCAAAGGCCAATATGAGTATAAGTACTGGACCTCTGACACCATGGAGCTAATTCACTTTTGGGACCTGAGGAGATTCTGCCAAGAAGAAAGCTGCTGCACTGCAGAAAGGACTGTCACTTTGTTAACTGCTTTGCTGTGTTGGCCTATTGCCTGCTAGCTACTGTGCTCTAGGAGGGACTGCGACTTTGCTATTTGCTTCGCTGTGTTGGCCTGCTGCCCCTAGCCTGGCAGTGAGAAAGACGAGATCAGCTCTCAATAACCTCTGAAACTAAAGTAACTCTAAGGTTTTGCTGGCTTGCCCCCTGTTTAAGAAGTCTCAGGGTCATCAAAGACTTTGTCTCCCTACAACTGCTGCGGGACTCTACAATCCGTGAGTCCAGCAGCTGAATTAGACAAGGATCAGTACAGGTCTGATCTCCAGCTGAGATTGCCAAAGATCAGTGCATCCCTTTATGCAAGATCAGTGCTTCGTTCTGCCAAGATCAGCACTTCGTACCTGACCAGCAATCTACAAAAGCTGTGTGCCGATCAAAATCTCCGCATTCCTTTTCAAACGCCACTGAAGCACTGCGGGAACTCCTCCCAGCGTGGTACAACAGCGACGAGTTGCCTGGGTTACGTGAGGTTTGCCAGTGGCGCTGGCTCCAACTGGGAGCCTTGTCAGCACGCCTACATAACCAAATCTACACTGTGTGTTCTACATTGGCCGCCCCCTTCCTGGAAGACACAACAATCCAGGCTCCACTTAAGAGGCCAACCGACACCACCTCAGCCCGCCTTCTGCATTGGCATTGACGCGTTGGGCTTTCCCACACTGGTGGTCCCTCCAGGAAGGGACTGTGTCTCAGTGAGGCTTGTGGGGTGCATGTAGCCAGCCTGCACTCCCTCGCAGGCGGTTCTAACTGTGCAGTTACATTGGCCTGAACGCCCGACCCCTTTCTATTTGCTAGTGATTTGGGGTCATTGTGTCATCAAGATTCTGGGCAACAACCTCTCTGGAGTACCCCGGATTGGATTTTGCCACCTTTCACCATTCTAACGTGACCACCAATAACATTTTAAACAGGTGGAGCAGTGTAAGCACTGTTTTACATGCAGTCTTTAAAAACTAATAACTTGAGAATTACTTATTGGAGTTTTGTCATTTTGGTCTTGTTTTAATCAGATAAATATTATCTATTTTCTCTAAATTGGTGTGGAGTCATTTTCTGTGTTTTTTCACTACGTTACTCTAATTTAGGTGTTGCACAAATATTTTACATATTGCCTTTTAAGTAAAACCTGCCTGCTCTGTGCCAAGCTACCATAGGGTGATCACAGGTTAATTTAGGTTGTGTATCTTACTTACCCTGACTAGGATTGTGGTCCCTTCTTGGACAGGGTGCAGACCTCTGGCAACTAGAGCCCCAGTTTCTAACAACATGTTTTTGGAGTCGGAGCTCTTGTAGCGGGCACTATAAAGCAGTGTCCCTGTGTGCAGAGTCAAAAAAACAGCAATAGAATCCAGCAAAAAGTGGGGGCGACCAGGTGATAAAGGGTAATTTTCCTAAAGGTAGTTGATGATAGTCCAGATGCTTTACCAAAAGTGACCTGGAAATCCACATTTACAACGAAAATGCACAAACAACAGTTGCCACTAAACTGTTCTGGTGCACAGACACTGGAAGGTCAGGATCAGCTACTTTCCAGGCTGGCACTCTCAGCTGCTTCCAATCATACTGGCACTCTTCCTGGAGCATTCCTGCCACTAATCCACAGAATAGACAGACCTCATATTCTGGGTGACTTCTTCCTAGTCACTCCTAAATCTTTTAAACAGCGGGTATCATGCCACAATCAAACGTGGGTGGCAGGCTGTACCACGTTCTCTAGTCAGAGCTCACAGCACAGGTCATTGTGGTATGCTCCACAATGCTGTCTGTATGTGCAAGGTATCCTCCTGGTAAATCCTCCTCTTAATTTAGTCAGTTGTCAGCCTGTCAACTTTAATTTATTCCCAACAATTCAACTTCTAGAAATAATAAATAAATATTTCTAAAATCACACACAAACAAACGAGATCGTCATAGAAAAAAATAATTTCCCAGAATGGTCCTAAATACTGCTTTTGTACACATCATAGTATTAAACACTAAATCACATTCACTTCAGAAAACCTTTAACAATCATCCCAAAAGAAGTGGAGGGTGCTGCAGTGCCAGCTTATATTTTGTTAAATAATCCATGTATACATATAAAATCAAAACACATAAAATCATTCACAAAAATTACAATAAAGGACATTAAAGAAGAATCCTTTGGCCTAAACTTGTTGTGAATGCCCTATAGGGCCCATTATAGTTTTCACCTATGTTAGCCCAACTGCACATGTGAGAGGCTGCTTTTGCTTTGCAAATGTTGAGAAGTAACACGTTTATTATTGTGCCACACTATTATTCTAGAAATAGGCTGCACATGTTTTGTTATTCAGCTCAGCTACTGGGATTCATTCTGAGCATTTCTTACAAGGTCAAACAACATTGTGCCCTGTTTTTCACTGTGGTCAGACATTGAGGGGCCAATTCGGATCTCGTTTGGGAGGGCTCCGAATCAGATTTGGAATTGCCTAAACCGATCCGGAGCTCTTGTTCCTGACCAATTCATTCCCAGTTGCGAACGACCAAGTACGATGCCTGGAAACCCTTAGCGCTGATTGAATCGGTTCCAGAAGGCATACGGAGAGATAGAGCCCTCCGGAGCCGAATCGCACAGCTCTATGGATTAGGTTTTCACAGCGAGCAAGTTCTATGAACGATTTGGACAGCCTTTATGATTTGGTTCACCCGGATCGAAATGGCTGCTGGAATCGGTCTATGGGTGCCTGTTGCAGGCCCCCCATCACCTGAGGCTCTCCGAATCATGCTGTGGGGGTACCCTTGGGTCTCCCCTTTCCAACCATGCACCATGTGGCAGGACCCAAGGGGTGCCCGCCAGAGGATGCACGATTATCCCAAACCACCCCTTTTGTCAATGGGAGCCATTCGGTACACAGGCTCCCATTGAAGTCAATGGGAGTCCGACCGATCGAATTCGGATGCATTCAAATGCATCGTACTTGTTCCGTTGGACTCTCCTGAAACGAGTCGTACGGAAAGCATTCCGGACACGAGTCGTTTGGTTTTCTTTCTGCACAAGATTGGAATCGGCCCCCAAGATCTAGACATAATAGAGAGACCCGGCTGCTTTTTTCAAGCATGGCATTTTTTTTCATATAAGCCGATGCTTGCCGTTTTGATAATAGAGAGGAGAATTTCGATCAAAAGTAAGGTACCAGGACAAGCGAGCCAGCTCTGCGCAATCTGAGATGCAGACCAGTTAACAGCAAATGCTAGGTATGGGGCCTGGTATCACTCCCAGAGATCACTGATATATGACTGTGCTTACATAGTGAAGCTAGGCTTAGGCACGATAGAGCTTCTCATTGTGTACAGTTTTTTAGTAACGCTAATCACACTACTAAGTTTTAAATGTTTTCTAATTGCAGCACAGTTGCTTCATAATAAAGCACAATAGTTTCAATAAATATTGTAAACTGTTCTTGTGCCTCTGTCTGTTCACTATGGACATGCATGAGTGAAAAAACGAAAGGGGATGACCTGTTATCGCGGTTTCCTGAGGGGACTAGAGTATTGTGTTCTGGGGTGCCTCCTTACCTGTTACTCTGGGAAGGTTAGGAGGGCAGGTAAGGTACTATAAGATAGTCAGGTACTGAAGTGATGTGGTGACTCAGTCCCTATATACTGACGTTCTGTGATGCCAGGCATAGTTCTGTTCCTAAACAGAATTCCTCCAACAACCACTAGGAAGGAATTCCGAAGCTTCCAAACACCATGTATTTACTAAAAACTTGAACTCCAACCTTCATATCTATATGTCGGAGAGTTAGTAATTCAAACTTGGATCAAGAAATACCATAGTATTTTGTTTTTCTTGCAATTAATTATTAAACATTGAGAGTGCAATGGTAACATCAAAATTGTTAATTTCAAATAAGGGACTCAGCGCTTTTGTCCTTAAACAGACTCTGTACCTTTTAAAAATTGGATGAAGAATCAATTTTCTTTATTCTTTAAAATGTAAACAATCAGAAATTTAGAATTTCATCTAGAAACTAGGGGTAGATTGACAAAAGAAGTAACGGAGAACGGCGTTAGCCTTGTTGACTTATCACTGCGCTCCGCCACTTCTGAAACGCAGGACTGCACCATATTTACAAGAATACGGTGCAGCCCTGCGTTTCTCCCTGCGCTGGCACTACATTTAGCAGCCTAGGGCCAACGCAGGCACCCTTGCGAGTGCAAGGGTGCCTGTCTTTAGGGGAAGTATTGTTTATGTGCAGAAAGGAATCCCTTCTTGCACATAATCAATATGAAATGGCGTTTTGTAACTTTTATGTTTGCTGCTTTGTGCAGCACACATAGAAGCAGCAACTCGTCATTTTTTTAATGATTGTTTATGTGCAGGAAGCGACACCTTCCTGCACATAAACAACCAGTGGTGTTTTGCTGTGTCCATGTGTGCTGCACCACGCAGCACACTTTGAAACAGCAAAAACGAGGAGAAATAAAGCATTTCTCCTTGTTTCGCCAGGGTGAGACCAGATTTTCCCTGGTCTTAATTTTGGCACTGCCCCATATTTATGCCACGCTTGTAAATAAGAGGCCGCATCAAAATCAATGGGTGTTGCGGTGGAACGCCCGCCACAACACCCATTGCCCGCCCCTTTCACGCTGAGTATAGCGTGAAAGGGTGCCTTATTTACAAGACGCTGCCTTGTAATTAAGGCTAGCTTGAATCCAATGTCACAGTGATCCCAGAATCCACGTCTGGGCATACCCTGCGCACTTAGGGCGGAAAAGCAAAAGACACACAGATGATGGATGGAATGCAGAGAAAATCAAACATTCACCCCCAGTCCAGAGATCTGGGTTAAATCCATGGTTCTTTTGCCGAAATCTGGGTTCCTTAAAAAATGATGCAGCACGATGCAACTCAACGCAGAACCTCGCATCTCAGGATCTCGCAAATCCAGATTGGTGGCCTGATCGATACTCACACGGCGAGATGCTACTTGACACAGCACCTCACAGATCCAATCAGGGGCCTAATCAGAACCAACGCAACTTGATACAGCGCAAAGCAGGACCTAACACCTCAGCCCAAGTACAACCAGGAGCACTGTCCAGCAAGCCAAAGTCGGTCCTGTACCTGGGCCGTTGTCCATCATGATCGGCTTGAACTTAAGATTTTTGCGCTCGTGTGGCATGACCAGATAACCACAGTTGGCGCTTTGTGCTTTATTTGGCACTACTGTCACTTAAGACTTTGAAGTAGCATTTGTCGAGTCCTACTGATTGGATTTTTGTCGTTCTGGTATCATTTTATTTCTTAAAATGTACTCCATTTTTCTATATTGGTGTGGGATTTTGCTTTTGTTGTGTTTTCACTTTATTAGTGTTTGAGTGCTGCATAAATACTTTACACATTGCCTCTCAGTTAAGCCTGACTACTTTGTGTCAAGCTTTCAGAGAGTTGAGCACAGGTTCATTTAGTAACTTTTTGTGATTCACCCTGACAAGGATTGCATTTATTATTTTGAGTGGGGGCTTCCACCCCTCTCAACTAATAACACAATTTCTCACAGACTAACACACTTGACAACAGTTATATATTGCTGAAAGATGTAGGCGTGGACCCAGTGCCCGTGATGACAAAGAATAAGGCGGTCACGCCCTCCAAAAACAGTTCACCTCTAAGTTCACTTTGATTACCCACCATAGGGACCTCACTTGACACCCCTGGAGACTTAGTTTGAGAGACATTAAGTGTGATCAGTGGAAGGACCGCTGTGGTAAACAGGCCTTATGAAAAACAGACAGCAATTGCCACACAAGGGCAAACGAAGGGAGACTTGGGGGCATGGGAGGCTTTATCTTGTAATCCTTTTACTTTTTTGCTATTCTAACTGCGTTTCTGGAAGCTTGAAAATTGAATACAATGCATTTCAAAAACAAAACTCTGGCGGCAGCGAAGAGCGCGTGACAGTACTCTTAAGTGCTGAGCAGATGCTGAAAGACTAACAATGGAGTCAAAAACTGAAGGCGTTATAGGAAATAATTCACAGCAACAGCGTAGGGGTTCCCTATAAAAGGAGGTGAGAGGTGAGTATCTGTGGCACTGATTTCAGGAGACACAACACTGGCTGAGGGGGTGGGGTCCCCTCGCCTAAAAGGAACTGGGAGGTGAGTAGCTGTGGTCCTGATTGCAGGAGACACAACACTTGAGATGTAAGTAGCTGTGGAACTGATTGCAGGGGCACAACACTTGGCTGAGGGAGTGGGGTTCACTCACAGAAAAGGAGCTGAGGGGTGAGTAGATGTGGCACTGATTGCAGGAGACACAACACTTGCGAGGCGAGTAGCTGTGGTGCTGATTGCTGGAGACACAACACTTGGCTGAGCGGGTGGAGTTCCCTCGCCTAAAATGAGCTGAGAGGTGAGTAGATGTGGCACTGATTGCAGGAGACACAACACTTGGCTGAGGGGGCGGGGTTCACTCGCAGAAAAGGAGCTGAGAGGTGATTAGCTGTGGCACTAATTGCAGGAGACACAACACTTGGCTGAGCGGGTGGAGTTACCTCGCCTAAAATGAGCTGAGAGGTGAGTATCTGTGGTCCTGATTTCAGGCGACACAACACTTGGGTGAGGGGGTGGGGTTCCCTCACAGAAAAGGAGCTGAGGGGTGAGTGGATGTGGCACTGATTGCAGGAGACACAACACTTGCGAGGTGAGTAGCTGTGGTGCTGATTGCAGGAGACACAACACTTGGCTGAGCGGGTGAAGTTCCCTCGCCTAAAATTAGCTGAGAGGTGAGTAGATGTGGCACTGATTGCAGGAGACAAAACACTTGGCTGAGGGGGTGGGGTTCCCTCACAGAAAAGGAGCTGAGAGGTTAGTAGCTGTGGTCCTGATTTTAGGCGACACAACACTTGGCTGAGGTGGTGGGGTTCCCTCGCAGAAAAGGAGCTGAGAGGTGAGTATTGGCACTGATTGCAGTAGACACAACATTTGAGAGGTGAGTAGCTTGCAGGAGACACAATACTGACTGAGGGGGTGGGGTTCCCTCGCAGAAAAGGAGCTGAGAGGTGAGTAGCTGTAGTCCTGATTGCTGGAGACACAGCACTTGCGAGGTGAGTAGCTGTAGTGCTGATTGCAGGGGCACAACACTTGGCTGAGGGGGTGGGGTTCCCTCGTAGAAAAGAAGCTGAGAGGTGAGTAGATGTGGCACTGATTGCAGGAGACACAACACTTGTGAGGTGAGTAGCTGTGGTGCTGATTGCAGGAGACACAACACTTGGCTGAGCGGGTGGAGTTCCCTCACCTAAAATGAGCTGAGAGGTGAGTAGATGTGGCACTGATTGCAGGAGACATAACACTTGGCTGAGGGGGCGGGGTTCACTCACAGAAAAAGAGCTGAGAGGTGATTAGCTGTGGCACTAATTGCAGGAGACACAACACTTGCGAGGTGAGTATCTGTGCTGCTGATTGCAGGAGACACAACACTTGGCTGAAGGGGTGGAGTTCCCTCGCCTAAAAAGAGCTGAGAGGTGAGTAGATGTGGCACTGATTGCAGGAGACACAACCCTTGGCTGAGGGGTTGGGGTTCCCTCGCAGAAAAGAAGCTGAGAGGTGAGTAGATGTGGCACTGATTGCAGGAGACACAACACTTGCGAGGTTAGTAGCTGTGGTGCTGATTGCAGGAGACACAACACTTGGCTGAAGGGGTGGAGTTCCCTCGCCTAAAAAGAGCTGAGAGGTGAGTAGATGTGGCACTGATTGCAGGAGACACAACCCTTGGCTGAGGGGTTGGGGTTCCCTCACAGAAAAGGAGCTGAGAGGTTAGTAGCTGTGGTCCTGATTGCAGGAGACACAACACTTGAGAGGTGAGTATCTGTGGTCCTGATTTCAGGCGACACAACACTTGGCTGAGGGGGGTGGGGTTCCCTCGCAGAAAAGGAGCTAAGAGGTGAGTATTGGCATTGATGGGCAGGAGACACAACATTTGAGAGGTGAGTAGCTGTGGTCCTGATTTCAGGCGACACAACACTTGGCTGAGGGGGGTGGGGTTCCCTCGCAGAAAAGGACCTGAGAGGTTAGTAGCCGTGGCACTGATTGTAGGAGACACAACACTTGGCTGAGGGGGTGGGGTTCCCTCGCAGATAAGGAGCTGAGAGGTGAGTAGATGTGGCACTGATGGGCAGGAGACACAAAACTTGAGAGGTGAGTAGCTGTGGTCCTGATTGCAGGAGACACAAAACGTGAGAGGTGAGTAGCTGTAGTCCTGATTGCAGGAGACACAACACTTGGCTGAGGGGGTGATTAGCCCACATTCCACCGCATGTTCGCTGCATGTGCAAAATAAGATGGGCTGAGGAGAGCAGAGTGCCAGGGCTGCTGCAATTTACCATGTGTAGGGCCTGACAAATTAATTAACGTGTAATTAGACCATTACTTTTTGTCCAGTTCTTCATCAGCAATTAGCGTGTTTCGACAGATTAAGAAAATACCTCTTCCAAGTTAGCAATCAGGGGTCTGATTTAGACTGTGTTTCAGGGACAGGACAGACATGAAAACGCAAACAGAGATGCGCCCCTGGGACCTCAGCCACAGGAGGGGACCCAGGGACATACTAACACCAGGAGGCACAGGAATATGCACCAAGCAACAGAGGAGAGCCCTGTTACTGAAAGACGTAACTGAGGATAAAACAGGTCAGCATCTTATTTGACCATGGCAATGAAAATAAATGTGGCACAATAAACGTTATTTAAAGCCACTGTGCAAATAAACGCACATTCACACATTTATTATTACAGTACAAAGGTCAAATTGGAGTTTATTACGAGAGAACAGCATCAGCAACAGTGGAGGATTCACCTTCTACTGCCTCGAAGATGGCATGCAACAATGACTCTACACAGGGAAACAAGTCTCCTATTAGCTCTCTTCAATGTGGGTTTACCATACTGCACACACTCACCCACATGATCCACAGTCATGGCTGTTGCAGATCTTTTTTTAATTATTTTATTTTTGGATATTTTGCACAGGGAAATCAAGAGAAAAAAAAATTAACAAAGAAGGCACAGAAAAGAAACCAAGTAATCACTGCAAATTCCATTTTACAAAAACAGAATTAAGTCCCAAAATACAAAATATAGAACACAGAGTTATAACTTCATCATTACATCTCATCGGTTTCCCAGATCGGGCCCCAAACCCGAAGACCTCTTCTTTTGGCCCTTTTCCCTTTACATTTATAAAGTGCCTTCTCTAAATTAAAAACATGATGAAGTCTTGCGTACCATTCATGAAATGTGGGTGATTCGGCATCCTTCCAATGCGTTGCAATAATTAAACGAAAGATGGCAGAAACCATAAAGCAAAAATAGGCTTGGGAAGAATCCAAACATAGGCTACCATCAATCCCTGTCAGAATCAGAGTGGGAGTTAATCGTACTAAGCCCCCAATGATTTGATTGAGAAATTCCTATATCTTTGATTTCAGATTATCCAGTTGATTACACCCACTGAACATATGGATCATGTCGGCCGGACCTTCCTTACATCTGGGGCACCAGTCAGTTTCCCTTTTCCCCCAACTAAAAAGTTTAGCGGGGGTATAATAGAGCCTAAACAAAGTTTTAAAGTGTTGAGCTTTAAGATTAGCTGCGAGAAATATTTTCTTTGATAAATACAGTGACCGACAAATGTCGACATCAGGGTCCCCAAGCAACCCTGCCCAAACGGATTCAGAGCTGGCAATATCATCCTTGTTGGCATTCAGCAAAATTAGGTATAAGTCTTTTACCCGTGGCTGCCTATGTCCAAGCCAGTCAAGTATCGGAATATTATCAGATCCAGTTATTTGAGCCATTGCAGCTTTGATAATCTCCCTGAATTGTAAATATTTAAAGAATGTCTTGGTATCCAACCCGAATTGAATTTGAAGCTCTTCAAAGGATTTTAGTTCAGCCTGCCCAAATAGATCTCCAATTACGTTAATGCCAGCCTGTTCCCAAGTTTTCCCAAGATTATCATAAAATAAAGATGGGAACTGTGACGATCCCCAGATAGCATGGTATCTATGCAGCTTAGGAATCCTCAGCAGTTTGCTAATTTTATACCAGACATTCCAAGCGGTTCTAACAATTTTAAATCGTGTTCTTTTATAATAGCAGCCATCCAATTGCCTTAATAAAACACCCGGTGCATAATCCCCTAAAGCCAACTCATAAATAGAAGGAGGAAAATCACTGCAATCATTCGTCAATGTAGTTCCTACAAGATATTTTGGGCGGAACAGGATAATCATTTGCTGCAGCGTCACAGCCCAAAAATAATATAACATATGTGGGATAGCAAGCCCGCCACGATTTTGGGGGAGAGTCATAAATTTTATTGATCTCCTGATCTTTTTATATCCCCATATAAACTGAGAAAATATCCCTTCAATTTTTGTAAAAAACTTTTTAGGGGGTTCAATTGGAATGCATCTAAAAAGATAATAAATTTTAGGAAACATCGTCATTTTAATAGTGTTAGCCCGTCCAATGATAGAGATGTGTAATTTGTCTAAGCGCTTTAATTCTATGCTGATCTTAGTTAATAGCTGTGTCAGATTAATATCCCAAATATTTGCAACCTCTGCGCTTATATTTATCCCTAGATAAATTGTCTCCAGAGACCTCCGAGCATCCTTAAACAAAATATTGCTAGAGCAGACAATCTTTGTTTTAGCTGTATTCAGCCGGTAACCAGACTGCCGACCAAATTCTAATGCCTGAGCCTCAATGCGGACCAAAGCAGCCTGAGGGTCAGAAGTAACTATGGCGATGTCATCCGCATATGCTAAAACTTTAGTGCTAAATCCCCTAACCACTATAGGTTGAATAGCCTGATCATTAAGCAAAGCTCTAATCAGCGGATCAATATATAGAGCAAACAGAATCGGGGAACATGGGCAGCCCTGTCTAGTGCCCCGTGAGATCTTAATCCTCCCAGATTCCATCCCCATCATTTGTATTTTGGCATATGGTTGCATATACATGGCCTTTATAGCCGTCAGGATAGAGGGGCCAAATCCATTGCTAGTTAAGGTCTGCCATAAAAAGGCCCACTCCACCTGATCAAAGGCTTTCTGAGCATCTAACAAAATCAAAGCCATTTGACCCCCGATCTGTTCAGTAATATCAAATAAAGAGATCACCCGACGTACATGATCAGTTGTTCCTCGAGCAGGAATAAATCCATGCTGCCATGGGCTAACCAGGGAAGCTATTATTTTTGACATTCTATTGGCTATAATTTTGGAATATATTTTCTCGTCGGTATTTATCAAGGAGATTGGTCTGTACGAGGCCGGATCCAAAGGTGGTTTCCCTTTTTTCAGAAAGACAATTAAATTAGTATCCTTCCAAGACTGAGGTGTGGTACCATGATATTGTACTGCTAAAAACAAATCTAGTAACATATGTGCTAGTTCCGACTGTAAAGCTTTATAAATTTCTACCGGAATTGCATCTGGACCTGCAGCCTTGCCCGATGCCATAGACTGTAATGCCTCATTAACTTCAGCCTGAGTGAATTCTTTTTCTAATTCCTGTATAATTATAGGGGGGGGGGGGTAATTAAGCGCTGCCCTGCTACCATTGATGGATCAGTCTGAGATTTATAGACCTCCCCATAGAATTCAGCAAAAACCTGAAGAATATCCTGAGGGTCCGTTGCCATATTCCCATTCCGCCGTTTAATCTCCGGGATATTATTAGCAGACGACCTCTGTTTCAATTTTAATGCTAGATGTCTTCCAGTCTTTTCCCCATATTCATAATTATCCCTGACACGAGCTTGATATATTTTAGCATTCCTACTGTTATATATTCCATTCAGTTTGGCTTTGACCCTTATAACTTCTAATTCCATTAGCTTCGCTGCATCCTTCTGTTTACTTTCAATAGTTTGGAGATGAGCTACCTCATTCATTGAGAGTTCAATCATGAGTTTTTGCACAGTCCTCCTATGCTCTGCCGTAAGATGTCCAGCAAAGCTAATAATTTCCCCCCTTAGACAAGCTTTAAAAGTATCCCAAACGACTTCCCTCGATGCACTATACCTATTAGCTTCAAAGAATTGCGTGGTCCATCCCTTAAGATGATCAAGAAAGCCTTCTGTTATCAAAAGTTTCCTATCAAAGGACCATTTACTAGGGCGATTCAAGTGTTCCGGAAGGTCTAGCTCAAGTATCAAGGGGTTATGATCTGATAGGATCTTTGGAAGCTTACGTATATTAGCACGATCTATTAGGGAGGTAGATATAAAAAAATAGTCAAGCCTAACGTATTTCTGATGGGGACAGGAAAAGTAGGTATAGCCAGCATCACCTACTCCTTTATGAGTCCACACATCAGCTAATCCATGACTCGCTGCTAAGGCTTTAAGAGCCTTAAATACCCGTGGTTTCCTCCCGTCATAGCTTACCAAAAAAATATCTGATAAGCCTAGATGAATGTTAAAATCCCCACAGATTATAAGTGGAGAGGGCCAGGCTGTTAGCTCAAGCTCCGGCTGTTGCAGATCTGTTGTGTGCTTAGCACCAGTGTCGTCACTAGGGTTGGTGTCACCCAGTGCGGTAACTCATGGTGACGTGCGGTCCGCACCCCCTGCACCCCCCTAGTGACGCCACTGCAGAAACCGTCTCCAGGGCGGGGCATGAGCACATACCGATCCTGGGCGCGGGGCAGCCCAGGGCTTTGTTTTACTTTGAACACCACTGCATTCAAGTATGCTTTTGTAAAGCGACCCACTGTAGGACCCTGTGAAAAGGGGCTCGGCCTAAAAAGACCACATTCACGTTTTAATCGTTAAGCGCCAACCGCGTGCATAGACCACAGCCCGCAGACGCAGTTGTCGCTTATATTATCGCCCCAGCCATTTGACTACATTGAGAAGATGAAAGCCTGAGTCAGTCCTGTTGAAAATCAGCCCAGGGTCTGTAGGTTAAACACAGACGGACCGTGTATTGATGGACCTGCTATGCTATCTTGCTTATGGCAACAGTGCTGTGTGTTCTGTATGTGGCAGGCACGTGGAGTTGCCGGCACCGTTTTGAGGCCAGGCTCTTGCATACACGCGCAAGCCCCATTCAGCCCTTGCCCTGTCTCGAGTGCATCCAAGGCAGTGGCCCGGGCTGTACCAGCGTCACGTGTGAATGCTGTCCCGGTGGGGGCACGCGGTCCACAGCCCACATTCCTGGCACAGGTCCCAGATGGCGATGATGTGCCTCTGATATGAACCAGTGTTGACTGAGTGTACCTGCGGAGCTGCACAGCACAATGCGTCAGCAACACTCCTCCATGCCCCATACCTCCACATTTTCCCTGTGCCACATACCTCCACACTCACCCGTACCTACGCACCCTCTGCGTCTCATACCTCCGCACCCCTCTGTGCCTTTACTTCCGTACTCCCCTCTGCCCCGTACCTCCGCACTTCGCTCTGCCCCTACCGCCGCAGTCCCCTGTACCCCTACCTTCGTCTCCCCTGTGCCCCTAGCTTCGCACTCCCTTGTGCCCTGACCTCCGCACCTCCCTGTACCCTGCCTCCGCACTCCCTACCTCCACATTTACCTTGTGTACCACGGTGACACCCCATGTGATGGTGTCACCCGGTACAGTCCGCACCCCCCTAGTGACGACACAGATTGGCACTAAAATTCAGTAGGAACTCTCTTTGGGATGCATTCCGCACGCCTTCAGTTCTGTGGCTGGCTCTGGGCAGTGAATGCTACACAGACTGGTTCAGCCATGGTCTTTGCGACAAGTGTGAGGAGGAAGCAGGGGCAAGCTAGGGGTCTCTTTTCTGGAGCAAACCAAAACAAAAGCACAAAGGCAAGGGAGGCTGTCCCACTTAACTTGTTAATCTGATTGGGGGGGGGGGGTTGTTTCTTACAGGGAACACTACATCACTGAAAGCTAGGTGATCTTCCAGGCTTCTAAGTGAGCCTTGGTCTCCTTCCTAATTTTAGCAATGCTGAACTGACCTACTAAAAGAGATCCCTGAAAGGTCCTAGGGGAAGACATACAATACACATTTATTGTCTGGACACTTCCTCCGAGCCTCCATTTAGGTACCAGAGTATGCCAGTTACAAAATGAAATCCACAGTAGCTATCGTAACATGCACTGTCTCGCTCTCCACATGCATTATACACAAATAGACAGCGCATGCACATACAAAGTCTACAGGCTTGTTTTAAATGCACAAACAACATCCATTGCTCCCTGGATGGGCAAAGGAACAAGTTTTAAGTGGGAGAGGTTGGTAGGCTTCTCTCCCAAAGAAGACAGCAGGAAAAAAGCTTGCCCAGCCCTGTTGCATGGGGTGCACAGTCAAAATATTGATTTTTAAATATCGACCTACATTAATTTCGAGTTTTTAATATCGTAGGGACAGAATATCGAGGTCAAGAATATTGTTGACCAGAATATCGACCTTAAGGTAAGTTATATCGTTTTTTTTAATATCGAAGTAAGTAATATCGCAGTAAGTAATATCGTTAGCAAAAATATTGGTAATATTATTGAGAAAAAAATTAGTGTTATGTATTTTAGTATGTATTTTATATGTATGTTTAACATTTTGGGGCCGATTCCGATCCTGTATTTTTTTTTTCCGTATGACTCGTATCCGTATTTTTTTTCGTACGAATCGTACAAGTCACGTCCGACCCGTGAAGTACGATTCGTACAGGAAAAAGTACATACGGATCGGCCCGATCCGTACGAATCGTAGCAGGAAAAGTTTTACGAGACGGACTCGGACACTTTTCCGTACGAATCATAAAAACACAGTCCGAGCGTACAAGTACGATCCGGACCGGCTTACCGATTTACGATTTGTACGGAAAACGTCCGTCCCGTACACGGGGAATGACTAGTACAAATGCAATGTCTGTGTACGCACTGTACAGTAGCAATGTCGGTGTACGCACTGTACATAAGTGATGGCGGTGTGCGCACCGTACATAGCGATGGCGGTTACGCACCGTACATAGCGATGTCGGTGTACGCACCGTACATAAGTGATGGCGGTGTACGCACCGTACATAGCGATGGCGGTGTACGCACCGTACATACCGATGGCGGTGTACGCACCGTACATAGCAATGTCGGTGTACGCACCGTACATAAGCGATGGCACCGTACATAAGCGATGGCGGTGTACGCACCGTACATAGCGATGGCGGTGTACGCACCGTACATAGCGATTGCGGTGTACGCACCGTACATAGCGATGGCAGTGTACGCACCGTACATAAGCGATGGCGGTGTACGCACCGTACATAACGATGGCGGTGTACGCACCGTACATAGCAATGGCGGCCTACGCCCCGTACATAGACAACGCATGGGGCCGTGTGTCTGTACGACTCGTACCCCTGTACCGTACTGAACCACGGACACTGGAAAACAGCACAAGGAGGGCCTATTCGACTCGCACAACACCACAAAACACGTCTACACTGCACAAAAAATGGAAAGGACTCACCTGGACACATCCAAACAGGCAAACAGAGGGGCAAACTCACAACCACCTCTTATGACACACCCACCAAAAATTCAAACTGAGCCACACCCACAAATGGACCAATAAAAAGGGCCCATACACACAAACCATGAGCCTTTGCAACAGATTCACTGCAGCTACAGAGCACACACACCAACAACTGCACCCATCCACCTTACCATATACAACTTCACACAACCTCCTTCACACATACCCCCTCTACACAGTCACACCCACACCGTCACATTCAGACCCACACACCCACAACCATCCACACCCTCACCCCACACCATGCCCACAGACAAGAATCCAAAGTTCACAAGGGAGGAGCTGGAGATCCTTGTCAATGAAGTCATCAGAGTCGAGCCACAGCTGTTTGGAACATTGGTCAGACAGACCAGCATAGCTGAAAAATCGCGCCTGTGGCAGAGGATCGTCGATAGGGTGAATGCTGTTGCACCCATCAGAAGGACCAGGAATGAATGCCAAGCCAGGTGGTATGATCTGCGGAGGGCGGTCAAGCGCAAAATGAATGAGGACTACACCCAGAGCAACATCACTGGAGGTGGTGCGCCCCGCAGACTAGTACATTACCATCCCTGGGAGGAGAAGGTGATGGCCATGCTTCTGCCGGTGGAAATACATGGACTCCAAGGAGTTGCAGAGCCTGGTGAGCACACAAACAACTTACGTAACATGGGGGTAATGCCATCCAAATCCCAACCACACCAAATGCACCCAACTACCCCCAAGCCATCACCGGCCAGAACCACACTCAAAAACTACGCTAATGCCAATAACATGTGTATGCCCCATTGACAAAGCAAGGCCATGCTACGTCCCATGCTACATGAAGCACCAACCCAAGAATGGATGTCCGGTCTGCTGGGAGGGTGGGTGGCAAAAAACACATTGTTGAACTCCAAATCAGACACACTCACTGTCATGGCAGCATGCTCCATGGGGGGACAGCTACATCACCTGGGAGCCCCACTGCCAAATCACACCACACCCACCAGCAGGCCCTGTCACACACACCCCTTACACAAGCAGACACCACCAGGACAGGCAATGAATTTACCCACTGTCACAATGGACATGCAACACAACAAGACCAATACATAGCCGAAGAAGCATCCAAGCCACAAATCGACATGTCAAAGACTCAGGAGAACATATCAATCTGTCCCCCGCAACATACCCATCCACAAGTGAACATTGAGGAGAATGCTAGGCACATACAACTACCTGGAGGAACAGTGCCAACTTGAATGTGTATGAAACATGCATGTTGCATGAAACAGCATTAACATTGTCTGTCTCTCACACACAGGGCAATGTGAGGAATATCCCCCCAACAATGGGGGGGAAGAATCACAGTCACAGGCTCGGGAGGAACCTGATCCCACCGGCAGCGACGTCTCTCAGTCTCAGCACTCCGCGGATGACCCCGACCGACCTGGACCCTCTGGTGTCCAAGCCCCTGCAGAACCTGGTTCAGGAACATCTGTGCCAACCACCACCCCCATTCCTGCCACATCCCAGGAGACACCGAGGAGCCCTGCCCGCAGTGAACAACTGAGCCAGTCTGACCAGGAGGGACAAGGTGCGGCGGGCACCCAGGATGAGGCAGACAACACTGCCATTGCCATCCCTCAGGGGTCCCGTCGACCCGATGTGCCCACAACGGCAGGCCAGGCTCGTGTGGGCAGGGGTGGTGGGAGTGGAGGACGGCGGAGGCGAGAACCTGACCAGCCAGCTGAAGGGACCGGTATGTCTCACATCCACAACATCATGGAGGCATACCGGCGTGACACCAGGGAGTTCAGCCAGGTAGTGGTGACCCTCACAGAGATCAAGAACCAGCAGGCCGAGCAACACGCCAGTCAACAAGAACACCAAGGACGGATGGAGGCAAGACTGGCTGAGCTACTGGCGGTGCAAAGGAACATAAGCCATTCACTCCGTCGGATCGCCGACAACATGGGCAACCCTCCCTGTGCCACCAGGCGAAGACCACCACCAGCCACAGGGAGGGAGGAGGAGGAGGATTCGTCCGACGGAGCGTCCCAAGCATCGTCAAGGCCTACATCTGAGGGTCCCGCGAGGAAGGTGGGTTGTCCACGGAAAAGACCATGAGAGGCAGCGGCCCATCCACATCTCCCAGGTCGCCTGGCCTTCATGTGCGACGGCATCACCTCATTGACTGACATCATCTGCCACATGGACTTGCTGGTCACAGTCTGACCAATGATGCCAAACACTGTGGTCTGGACTCTGATGACTTCAAATGCCAAGGATCCCATCTCCCCCTGTGAACTTTGGATTCTATGGTCCCTGCATAGCACCTTTTCCTGTTCACAAATCACGCCCCAGAACTATAAATAAAAAATTAAGACATGAAATTTTATGTTGCAGTCATTTAGCATGATTACACAACTTACGTGTGGGGATATGTCGAAGTATGCCTGAGTGTGAAACAAACTCCAGCCATCCCCACACTTGGATCTGAGTCCGGTCGAGGACACACATGGGTCACAATGTATCACTAAATACAGACATGGAGTCCAATACTCACACGTGATGGCCT
Organism: Triturus cristatus; assembly: GCF_964204655.1. Classification (NCBI taxonomy): domain Eukaryota; kingdom Metazoa; phylum Chordata; class Amphibia; order Caudata; family Salamandridae; genus Triturus; species Triturus cristatus. The sequence continues at coordinate 1,158,356,002 of NC_140592.1, read as the reverse complement.
CAAGATGCTGAGTGGGTGCTTGCAATACTGCTCAGACAGACCAATTTGGTAGAGTATTATGAAGGTGTAGAGGTCATGGGTCATGTTGATGTGCCCGGGGAGGGAGTCCCAGGTCTGTTTTGCGAGGTGGGAGAACTATCTCCTGCATGCAGTTTTTATGTGGATGTGATGAATGGTGGCCAGGGCAAGGTGGGCTGCATGGATTTGGGCCAACGGGGTGTTGGATGACAGACATCCAAGGTCGGTGTTGGGTCTGGGGTTGTGGACTGCCTCCTGAGTGTGGTTGAGGAGTCTGAAGGTGATCCTGCAGCACACAGTGAGCCATTGTACCTATCTCAGGTGCACGGTGATGGGGCTGGGTTGGGGGATGTTGCAGATGAGGTGTGCGGATGCACCCAGGATGTGGACAACTTCTCCTGCAGTTTTGGTGTTGTTCTCCGTAGAGGCCGGTGCTGTAGTTGAGCCGGCTGGTGTCGTGGACCAGGGGGACGGTCTGTCTTGCCTTGGAGTGGATCCATCTGTGGGTCATTTGCAGCATGTGGGGGGTGTTGCAGCATGAGGTACAGATGGTGGTGAGTTGCATGGTAATTGTCAGCGATGGGTCCATGATGAACACCAGCTTGCGTGTGTGGCCACTGGGTGCTGGTGCGATGCACAGACCAGTGGGACACAAGGAGTGGAGCCAGCTGTAAGGGGACAATCCTCAGATGATGACCTCTGTCCTGTCCAAGTAAAGCCTCAGGTGGCTGATGTTCAGCCATTCCTCTACGGATCTCATGCCTTCTTGAAGTTTTGATCTGGCAATGGCTGGGTCTTTGGTGAGTTGGTGGAGCATCTGGGTGTCAATGGCATACGAGATGATGATGTGGTCGTGTGCGCATGTGATGGTGGAGAGGGGGGTCATGGAGACATTGAAGATTGTCACACTGAGAGAAAAGCCCTGGGGCATGGGCCAGATGACCCCAGTGTACTACATGTTGCAGGGTGGAGGCAGACTCCCTGGGCCTTGCTGGTGAGCGACTTTCTGATTTAACTCTGGGCCCTCCTCTGGATACCAGTGTTGGAGATGTGTGAGCTGACAGTGTGGTAGCACATGGTGTAGAATGCCATTGAGAGGTCAAGGGTGGTGGCCTCACCATTGTTGAGCATGGCAAAGTTGTCATTGGTGGTGGCAATGCTGACGGTTGCAGTGGTGTGATTACTGTGGAAGATGGTCTGGTGCCGATTGCATGGAGAAGGTTGCATGGAGGAAAATTGTCATTTGCTTGTTGAGTGTCTTCCTGATGACATTTCCTCGTTAGGGAAGCAGGGTGATGTACCAGGAGAACCTGCGGTACTGCCTTCCGTTGTCTAAGAAGGGCTTGGGTCTCTGCATGCCTCCTGCACCCATGGAATGTGGCAAACTCAAAGGAGACATTCAGGACGTGCTGGACGTGGGCTTCAAGGATGTGGAATGATGTGGTTTAGATGTTGTGTGGGAAGGGGCCTGATGGAGAGCCAGAGTGTATGTTGCAATGAGCCAGGTTGTGTCATTGCTGCTAATGGGAGTCCATAACCTGATGGGGGTTTGTCCTGCGGATAATAGTGCTGTCTGCGTCTGTGTGCCAAGGCTGTCGTGTATGCCCATGAGCTTGCAGTGGTACAAAGTTGCAAGGGATGTGATCTGCCTTGTAAGGCTGGGGTGTCTTGGATGAAGATCTGCTGTCAGTTCACTCACAATGCTGATGAGCCCCTTGATGTTGTGTGTTTGGGTGTCTCGGCACTATCTGAAGGATCTCCACTTGTCCTTGCTGATGATATGGTGATGGCTGTTTGTGGTGTTTTCCAGGGCTGTAAGGCAAATGATGGCTCTTTGTGTTGCAAGGTTTGCACAAGAGTCCGGCTAAGTCTGTAGGAGTCCAATAGGTCTGCCTTGTCCCAGGTGCCTTAACTGTTGTTGTGCTTCACAGGAAAGTCCGTCAATGTGGCAAGATTGTTGGATCAGTTGCTGATCCAGTGCGTGAGGTTGCAGAGTGTGGCGGGGGTGTTGTTTTGAGTGTCCCACACAGCTTGTCTCTGGTGACTTACATCAAGCATCTTTGGGGGATCGGGAGCGGGGTGTGGGGCAGTGTGTTGCTTGTGGGAGACGTGGAGTCAAATGTTGATGGACCAATGATGGATGGTGGTGTTGTTCCCCTCCAGCAAGAAGTTACTGGCACACAGCCACATGTAGCCCGCGGAGGTTAGGGCGTGCGTGCAGATGTACGTGTTGATGGCTTAGCGGAATAGTGGATGTAGTCCTGCAGATCTGTAGAGGAGTGTTACACTGAGGGTTCCCATGGAGTTGCTGAAAACCCGGATTTTTGACTCTGAGGGTGTACTTGTGAATAAATAGCAATTCATCCCCCGGGACTGGTGTTGCCGTCCCTGCGGGTGGTCTTGTATCCGTGTGAGATGGCAATGAAGACGTCATGTGCTGAGGATGCTTTTGTCCAGGTTACTGTCATGAAGGTGATGTGTGGGGCTGTCGTGTTGAGGAGGTAACAGAGTCCAATGGCGTGCTGGTGGACGGAGCGAGTGTGGAGTAGGAGGCACATTGCCTGGTCGTTCTGACAGGGTCTTGTAGGCTGGGCAGCGCTGTGTAGGCAGTTGGAGTAGCACACTCAGCAGTTGGAGTAGCACACTCAGCATGCGAAGGTGTCGTGTGTGTGCTTAGGTGTTGCCTGATAGCAGGAGGATGATTGTCACAATGACATTGCTTCGAGAGTGGCTGCAGCATGAGCCTGTTGTGTGACGTAGGTCATGCAAAGACTAGAGGGTCGTGCACGGTGCATGTTGCAGGCCTTTGGCACGGCGCTGGGGCTACAGTGGCACAGAAAAGCTGCTGCTGCATTTCGAATGGGTGGAGGGGGAAGGGCAGAGCATTTCGGAGGCGTGGGTGGTTGCAGAATCAGGGCACTCGGTGGGGCGGTGCCGCAGGTGAGGCAGCAGCAGGCAGAAGGGGTTAGAAATTAGGCAAAAAGTAGCACACAAAGACAAGGTCTGAAAGGCATAGTGCAACAGGTGTATGTAAAGGAAGGAGTGTCAGGGTACTCATGGGTCACTACGGGAAAGTGTATGAACAATCACCATAAATTACAGCCACTGGATCAGGCAACAAAATGCGGAGATGCGCAAAGGAGACACACCATCAGCAGGCGTTCACGTCCTGTTGTGGGGAGCAACCTGCACAAATACATACCCAACCAGGTACTTCATGCACAATAGAGATCATTAGCCATAAAGCACTGCATGCATGTTGCCAAAGTACACATGCACACAGATGCTCAATCTTTGACTATTATGCCATAGATGACGCATGCAAACTGTCAAGAGAGCTGCAGTGAGAGAGATGAGGCACTTTGGATTGTGCTGAACGCCTTTATTCCACATACACACACAAAGGGATATGCATCCATATTAACAGACTCACAGGTCAGTTGACAGAACATGTGGGACATACGCTGGACACCCCCTTCACAACACAGATGATGTCAATCCCAATGAACTGGCACACAAGTTAAGGGGATGAGCCAAACACATCCTGCTGCACACGGAGAGGCTGCACTTCCCCATGGAGCCTGTTGTTGTGATGTCCCCCACTATGTCCACCCGTAGCATCTGCAATGTTTCAGAGGCAAGGTTTACACACATTGATGCCTTCATCAGACGCCACACTCCACTACAGATGACTGTCAAGAAGGGTGACTATCATGTCATGGGAGTGATGCTACATGTTATATGCTCCATGGTGAGAAGACATGTATGCATGGTACCACAACATGCACAGAAGCAGTCCCCACACATTCCAAACCCGTACCACCACGAAAAATCCTTGCTGCAAACCTTACCAAGACTGACCTTTCCACATGTCCGTGCATGGAACGCTGATTCAGCACACGTTGCAATCCTCATGAGGAATAGCAGGAGGACAACGATGACACGAGCAGACAAACAGGCACAAAATACCTGGGAATGACAGACACACAAGAAGTCACCTAAAACAATTATCACCGCACACATGGACATTTACCAAACATGAACTATGTTTGACACATGTAAATTGCAAAGAAAGTCTCTCCGCAAAACTGTGTGGCATGACATCATCACTCGAGTGACACATCAGAACACACATCCAAGTCACTTTGCATTCAGTCACCTGGACACACACATTGCAACACATGCCACTCACTGCTACAAGCTTGCACACTCATACCCAGTGACTCACCATTATGAGAAGAAGTTGCGTATGAGCTGACTCCGGATATCATCCTCCTCCTCCTCCTCATCACTAGCCTCGTGAGCAAGCCCTTGATCCTCCACGGGTGGATGTTCCTGCTCATCCAGATCCAGGATGAGTGGCACTGCCTTCTCAACTGCCATGTTGTGCAGCATGCAGCACACGAGGAAGATTCGGCAGACCTTCTCCGGGGCATAAGGGAGGGACCCGCCTGTCTTGTCCAGGCACCGGAATCGGCTCTTCAGGAGGCCAAACGTCCTCTCAATCACTCGCCTGGTCTGCCCGTGTGCATTGTTGTACCTGTGATCTGCAGCTGTTCTTGGGTTGCGGAGAGGTGTCATTAGCCATGGCATGTTGGGATATCCAGAGTCCCCTACATGGAAACATCATGTAAAAAAGTGGGTCAGGAGATGCCGTAATAGCCAAAGATACCGCAACACACAGGACAAACAGAGTATACCCACCAACAAGACATGCTCATTCGTTGTGTAGCCACAACATCATTTGTGGCACCCTGCTATGCCTCATGATGTAGGCATTGTGTGCTGATCCTGGAAAACGTGCACAGACATGGGAAATCAGCATGTTAGCAAGACACACCATAAGGGCATTTATCGAGTAGTAATGTTTTCTATTGCGATAGACTTGTTCCTGTGCCTATGGTGGTACCAAAGCCACATGTGTACCATCAATGGACCCAATGACATGGGGCATCCCTCCCAGGGCATAGAAATCACCCTTGACATCTGTCAACTCCTCAGGAGTAGGAAATGTGATGAATTCATCAAGGTGCTCCAACATGGCTGCTAAAACATCACGCAGGACACGGCTGAACATTGTCTGTGACATGCCACCAACATCAGCTATGGTGAATTGAAACATACCTGTGGCAAAAAAATGTAGGGCTGCCATCACCTTCATCTTTGGGGTCAGCGCAGTAGGATACCTGTGTCGCGGTTGGAGGTGTGGTGCCAGCCTGTCGGTCAAGTCCTGAGTCAACTATTGAGTGAATCTGTAAGGTCAGATGCAGGCACGTTCCCTCATGGCACCCAAGTCTGGCATTGCTGTTGGGACAGGTGGTGCCCTGCAAGACATTGTTTGTAAGAATGAAGATTGAGAGTCTGCCAATATCAATGTCAGTAAACATAGCACATGCTACACTGCTAATACACATCAGGTAACTATGGAGTCGGGTGTGTGCAATACATGCAGGAGACATATGCCAGCTTGCTGGCACTCCTACAAAAAGCCAGATACACCTGTTGATTGTCAAGTCAACATGACATGCCCTGAAATGATTTGGGGGCCAGTCGGAGTGAAGAGCCACAGATATCACCGGAGTGACACACAACCACATAGCTGCATTGGAAGGATGTCATCTCATCCAGACAGCTGACTGGAAGGCACACGCACAGGTCACATGGAATGTCAAATGTACATATCAAACACAGTGCGATGAAGGGGTACACGTGACAACTAAAAAATACAGCCATTGAGACAACGCACACATGTCTGACTGGGAAAATATGATGTCCGATGCACACAGACCCTACAGCCGTGGGAATCCACATGTGGCATGGTGTGCGTAGACGTGTTCCATGCCCATCTCCACACAGACCCCTGTTGGATGCACCAACAGCAGATGCAGTTGACGGGACACTGACATCAAGCTCATGGGAACACATGACACACACCTGACATAGTCCCAAAGGGGCACGGTGAGCAAGACCTGTCAGTTGAGAGAGTGTCCCTGTCCCTGGCATCAGGAGACAGGTGCGGGTGTTGATGACTGTGCCATCCCACTGCTGCTGTGCATGACACAGTTGGACTACAGACACACATGTGGCAAGTGGCAAGGTGATGTGTGCCACATAGTGCCCCATCACACATGACATGTGTCCACAGGTCATCACACATCAATTGTGCAACTAGTTGAGATGACCTGTGCAATATCGCTGGCTAACACACCTAGGGCCTGCACATGTAAGTATGCAAAGACAAGTACTTGATGGACATCCATGTGTGACTCGTAGCCCTCCATTCCTGGCATGTGTACGCCTGTATTAGCATTGTAAGAGTGTGAAATGAGTACACATACGGGTACGCACTGTACTACTAGTGCATGCACCGTACGTGTACTACTAGTGCGTACCCGTACGTGTACGCACTAGTAGTAGACGTACGGGTATGTGTACTACTAGTGCGTACACATACGTGTACTACCTTAGTACACGTACCTGTACGCACTAGTAGTACACGTACGGGTACGTGTACTACTAGTGCGTATGGGTACGTCTACTACTAGTGTGTACACGTACATGTACTACTTTAGTACACTTCACGTGTACGCACTAGTAGTACACGTACCCATACGTCTACTACTAGTGCATACACGTACATGTACTACCTTAATACACGTACTCGTACGTGTACTACTAGTGCGTACGGGTACGTCTACTACTAGTGCGTACACGTACATGTACTAAGGTAGTACACGTTCGTGTACGCACTAGTAGTACATGTACCCGTACGTCTACTACTAGTGCGTACACGTACGTGTACTACCTTAGAACACGTACGTGTACGCACTAGTAGTACACGTACCTGTCAAATGCACTGTACAACTGGTGCCGTAGGGGTACGTGTGAAACGCACCATACACCCGCTATCATCGCGTTTGTATGCTTTGTTTCACCATTGTACTTGTGCCGTAGGGGTACGTGTGAAACGCACCGTACACCCGCTATCATCGCGTGTGTATGCTTTGTTTCACCATTGTACTTGTGCCGTAGGGGTACTTGTGAAACGCACCGTACACCCGCTATCATCGCGTGTGTATGCTTTGTTTCACCATTGCACTTGTGCCATAGGGGTACGTGTGAAACGCACCGTACACCCGCTATCATCGCGTGTGTACGCTTCGTTTCACCATTGTACTTGTGCCATTGGTGTACGTGTGAAACGCACCGTACCGGTGTGTGGAGTTCAAAATTACATAGGGGACACATAAGGGACAAGTATTAGGCCCTAAATGCATGCTGGTTGTCATGGAGACAGAGTTTTCAGTTGGAAAGTGTCGATCAGGTGTCCTGGAACAGTCAGTCGGCCAGAAAATACAATGTTGCAAAGTGGTTGTTGACTTGACATGATGCTCAAAATTTGAACGATGCGAATAATGTCATTGGTGTATGTTAAAAGTCATTGGTGTATGTTTAAAGGGATTGGAGTAAATGTAGGATGCTAATGAGACTGACCAATCACTATGTACTCCTCTAAATGAATGCCCCTCAGCAAGACAGATATAAGGCAGGCAGAACCCATGAGAGGGCACTTGCCTGCACATCTTTCCTGTCGACAACATTGCTGCTGTCTCTGCTTCCTCTGGACCATGTCGCGTACTGTGGAGAGGGCCCAGCCATTCACCCAGGAGGAGAATCAGGCCTTGCTGGACGCCCTCCTCCCACAGTACACCAGCCTGTATGGGGGAGCAGGTGAGTGCTGAGTGCACTACCTTTGCTTGGGCACCTGTTGTGTGACTGTCAATATTGTGCCCAGGTGGGACAGACATGCTATGTTGTTTAGAGTGGGTCCCAGGGTGGGGGACATGCTGATGTCTCTCATGCAGAGCCTGATGTAGTCCCTTGGTGCACTCCTCACTTGCATATTGCTTACAGTGACTTTCACTGCATAGTGCATGACACATGCAGCCTGTGAAATCCTTGGTGGCTTTTTTTCCTATTGTCCTGAGGTGATTCAGTGCTCCCCCCGGTGTGACAGGTGACTGTACCCACAGATGTGTATGAGTTGAGTGGACCTGTGGTGAAAGTGTCCAAATGATGTGTACGACCTCATGGACATTGATGTGTGTGAATCTTCCATTACATGTGGGTGAGTGTCTATGTGAAGTGTTGCGCCACACCTGCATGGAGGTGGCAACATATCTACCCATCTGATGTGACAAGTAGGCTGTGCTGTGTGTCTGACTTGCATAGCTAGCATGACACCTGTGACACCCCACTTGCAAGTGGCACATGTGCAGAGTGAGGGTTGTATCTGCTGTTGTCAATGACAGGCGAGTGACCTGTGCTTGGGTGTGTCTGTCTAGTATGCTGAGGGTGCGTCAGTGGAGTAAATGTAAATGTAAATGTGCAGATATTTATATAGCGCAAATCACCAACCGGTCTCTAAGCGCTTGCTTAGGGATCCCGTCCTGGTATTCCCCTGTGAGATAACCCAGTAGGGCATCCACAAGGTGAAAGCCAGGCATCCCGCCGCGAGGGGCCATTGTGGAGATTAAGCAAGCTATTGCCCAGAGTCGCAGAGTGTGAACCCATGAATCGAGTAGGCACTGGAGCGAGAATTATCGAGTCCATGGACAATTTATGGACTCAAGACCCAGCCGAGCTGGGAATTGAACCCTGGTCCCGGGCTGACCTCTGCTTCCAGGTCTGCCTACTCTAACCAGTGAGCCACACTTCTCCACACATGGAGTGGGACATGTGACTGCTTGGCACGTGCTGGCCATCAGCCTGCTGTTGCATGTGCTGCACAATGTGTGGCATGATCAGTGAGTGTGTCGCAACCCTTATGCCAACCGGTTGACTTTCAATGCCATGTATTGCATTGGGGCATGCACACAGGCCAATTTCTTATTGTGTATGATGTAATTCTTGTCTGCATCCTATGCCCAGTTCAACATTTCTAAGAGGTTCAAATGTGTGTCTCGGGGACATGGAGCAGGTATATTGATGGTGTGTCACTTTGTCATCCTGACAGGTAACTGCCTACGAGAAGGGGGTGATTTGGAACCACATCGTCAGGGCCGTGAGATCTGAGGGGGAGCGTAGTCGCCGGCTGCCCCAGGTCCGCAAGAGGTGGCAGGACATCCGGTGCTGGACCCGGTGGATCATCCGGGTCCAGCTGGGGCTGGACCCTCCTCGCCCCCACGGCGGACGCCGACGGCTGACCCCCCAAATGAGACGTGTCCTGGCGGTGGTCTGCCCAGACCTCAATAGGCAGTTACAGGAGAGACTGCAGCAAGGAGGGGGTAGGTACATGGCTGTTTGTCGTGTTATGTGTCGCAAGCTTTTGTAAGCGCTCTGTAGCCTGGATACACTCCCAGAGTTGATATGTGTAGTGCATTTTCTGTTCCCCAATGTCACCTGTTGCTCTTTTTCATCCCTTCCCCTCCTTGACATGTGTCCCCTGGTCTGTGTGTAATCACATTTGCACATGGTCATCTAGGGTGCCAGTAAATCTAAGTGCACATTGCTTTCTGCATCATGTGGGAGGGTGCTCTGTGACTTGTGTTGGTACCTTGCCTGTGCCATGACCTGTTCACTATGTTGGGGGTCCATAGTTGTTGTCACTGATGCTGACTCTCCACATAGGAGTGTGAGCTTTCAATTGGACACCCTTGCAGCATGCATGACCAATGTTGTGACCTCAGACATGATGTGCATGAGTGTAAGATATGCATAGTGCCATGACGGTTGAAGATGGTACAGTCACCTCATTCCAGGACCACGGAGCAGTGTGCCCACTACAGTCCCCTGAGACACCCTGGCCTCCTAATCACGTGTGTCATCCAACACTGTGCACTTTCACTGTGTGTTCTGCATAGGTCTGCCTCTGTGGCATTGTTCCCTGGCCTAGTTTGTATCTTGCTAATGTGTGCTACCTGTGTCCACTGCACAGGGATACACCATTTTGCTAGTGCATGCTCACACTGAGCAGTGCCTGTGTGGCTATTCACAACAATCTGTTGAACGTTGTTTGTCACAAATATGTGTTTGCAGCCCCACGAGGTGATGTTGTGTAAGATGTTGTGTAAATTAAGCTATTTTTCAAGCATAGTTGTTGTAACCCAGAATAAGAGGTGTCAGTTCTTGATATGTATCATTCACATTGACTCAGGTATGGGGGGGGGGGTGCGGGAGAGGCATACATGTGCAACCCTGATTTTTCATTGCCAGGTCTGACTTGTGTGTGAGAATTGCCTGTACAAAAATACACTGTGCAGTGCCCCTGTGATGGTGGCCAGTGCTCAATGTTCGTGCTTTGCAGCCTGTGTAATTTTTTTACCAACATGATTCCTGATCATACATTTTTTGCACCTGTGTGTGGTTCAGATGCAACGCATTTTGGACTTTGTGTGCTGACATCTGTGTGTCCATTCTGGCTTGGCGTGAGGGTGTCCCTACAGTACAGCTGGGCTTTTTTACCAGCCAATTGCAGGCCCATTAGCGCATGCATTGTCCTGGGTGTGGACATGTGTGCCACTCCAAATGACAGGCAGTAGGTCATATGTGTAACCAACTGTGTAATCAGGTGACGGATGGCCTGGTGACAACTGACATAATTAAAGTTGTTACTCTGAAATAATTGTACCTTGGCACTCACAGCACTTGTCAACAGTTGTTCATGTTTTAAATGTGGAAATTGGATGATTTGTGTTAAGTACACTGATGTGCCTGCATGAAAAAAGTCTAACAAGGAAGCGCACACCAAACGACATTTCAACTTTCATGGAACACACTGGCACCTATTCAAAGAAGCCACTGTTCAAATTAAATGGTGTTGCAGATTCTCCATATACATGTTCCCACAGTGGTCTTGATTTTGTGAGACTCCTTTGTTGTTTGTGATACACACTAACGAGTCTCAAGACATCAGGACCTCCGTGGGCCCATGTATATCTACTTTCTTCAACACCATTTATTTCTAACAGTGGCTTCTCAGAAAAGGTGCCAGCTTCTTCAATGACAGTGTACATGTACTTTTGTGTGCACTGCCTTGTGCGACATATTGCATGCAGCCACATGAGTGTTGTTTTCACGAAATGGCCAATTGGCACATTCAAAACATATTGGGCCCGAGTCACAGACCTAACTTAAGACAAAATCCTAAACTTACTACCATTTTCGTATTCTCAGAAGGCACTTACTCATTTTGGTATTCACAGAAGACACTTACTCACTTCGGAATTCACAGAAGTAAATGCCTTCTGTGAATACCGAAAGTCTTAAAATTAGGATTTTTCTCAGTTTAGGAGTCCTAAAGTTAGGACTCCTAACTTTACTACTACTAAACTGAGAAAAATCCTAATTTTAAGGCTTTCGGTATTCACAGAAGGCATTTAGGAGTCCTAAAGTTAGGAGTCCTAACTTTACTACTACTAAATTGAGAAAAGTCCTAATTTTTAGACTTTCGGTATTCACAGAAGGCATTTAGGAGTCCTAAAGTTAGGAGTCCTAACTATACTACTACTAAACTGAGAAAAATCCTAATTTTAAGACTTTCGGTATTGACAGAAGGCATTTAGGAGTCCTAAAGTTAGGACTCCTAACTTCTGTGCATACCGAAATGAGTAAGTGCCTTCTGTGAATACCAAAATGAGTAAGTGCCTTCTGTGAATACCAAAATGGTAGTAAGTTTAGGATTTTGTCTTAAGTTAGTTCTGTGAATCGGGCCCGTAGATTGTGTAAAGTATTGTGAGTCCCAAGGTAGCAACATTTGTTTGTTTTGTGTTCCAAAGGACTTACAGGTCTCTGAGGGTGGTGACACCTTGAGTATTGAGGTGTGTTAGTTTACCTTGAGTGCATCACTACTGTTTCTCTCAGGCTATACAAGATGTGTCATGACTTCATTGTATTGCTGTGCTCACCGGTTCACAGACAATAGCTTCTCAGTGTATTTCTCATTCAAGTTGTGGCCTTTTGTGTATGTATTTTCCTGGTGTCAAAGTGGCATGGTGGGTCTAACAACTGGGCAGTACAGGGCTTACATATATGTGGAGTAAGCTAGCTGTTACTCATGATGCATTGCCTGATATGCACTGTGACCAATTGTTCTTGTGCTCATGTGTCAGATGTATACAGGTGACTGATGCTTTTTGGTTTCTTCTCCTTGCCCACAGCATCATCATCCGCAAGCGAGGGAGACACCTGCATGGACCTTGAGGAGGGACCCAGCGACAGTGCCGCCAGTGCTGTGGAGTCAGCAGGAACCAGTGGCACGGAGGGCGAGGGGAGTCAGTCGGAAGACCTGTCTGGAGGCGAGAGCATCTACGACGCTGATGGGTCTGAGGCTGAACTCCCTGAGGAGGCGGAGGATGCCCCAACAACTGCCAGCATCCAACCATCTGTACCCGCCTCCTCCATTGACATCCCCACCCTCCCAGTTGCTCCCGTCCCTTCTGTCCGTGCAGGGTCCCACCGTGTCTCCTTCGGACCAGGCACTGCACCCCCTGCCCCTGTCACCCCTGCTGCCCTCAGTGAAGAGTCTGTGGACACACTGCGCCAGTTGCAGGTTGGTCAGGCATCAGTGCTGCATGTCCTCCATGGACACACTCAACTGCTCACACAGTTGGTGTCGTTCGTGGAGGGCATGTCATCAATGATGTCTGAGCAACGCAGGATTCTGCGGTCCATGGACTCTTCACTGACGGAAGCAGTTTCTCTCCTGCGGCGCTCCGTCCCCCCCCCTACCCCAGACCCATCCACACCGCCCTCTCCCATGCCTGCCCAATGCACACACAGACAGTAACGGGCACACACCCCAACAGACACATCCAGCACACCCCCAAGTAAGGCACTGCGCACACCTCCAGGCACGCACACTCAGGGGGATGTAGGCACACCCACAGGGTCTGGGGGCAAACGACAGACACGCAGCCACAGTCAGAGTCCGCAGTCCTCACAACCCAGTCCCTCCAAAACAACTCCCCTTAGCTCCCCTGCCAAACTGTCACCTAAAGAGCTCTACATGGGTGGGCTGGCCCTCACCCCCACTGTGACACCACCCCGCGAGCGGGCGAGGAAGTCCCCGGGCAGGGGAGATGAGTCCCCCCCCATGTCCACCCCTCCCCCATGAGTGCTACACCCCATCCCTCGGATACCCCCCCCTCCGTTGGCCCTGGGGTCTCTTCAGGTGCAGGGGTTATTCTGGACGCCCTGGCAGCAGTGTGCAGCGCCGAGCTCACCTCCACCTTTGGCGCTGCCCCACCCCCTGTGGTGGAGACGTCCAGCCATGCACCCACCACACCTACCCAACCCCCTCCTGTCCCTGCAGGTGCCTGGTCCTGCCACAGATGATGCCCCCCTCCCCCCCGGTCGCGAACCTTAGGGTTACTTTGTGCAGGCATGGTAGGGGGGGACACAGTCCCCAACGTCCACCCTTGGACTATAGCAAAGGACTGGCCATTGGCCTTTGTAGATAGTGTATTCTTAATTTATTATTTTAGTGTGCTGAATAAAGCCTTTTCGTTTACTTTCAACACTATTGCATTTCAGGTACTTGATGTTGGTGATGGGGCTCCTGGAGTTGTTGTTCTGGTAATGTGTTAGGCTTCTGAGAAATGTTTTTGTATTATGGTCATGAGGTGGACCATGGTATCTGTTGTATACATACTCGTTCATGGCGCGTGGTGTCCACGAGCAAACTTGCATCTTGCTCGTGGAAACCACGCGGAGTGTTGTGTTTCGAACAGGGGGATTCGGATGGTGTGAGCGTTGGGGGAAACGTTGGGGCATTCATGTTTGTACTGGAAACTTGGAAGGTGAATAAACTCCTGCTCCGGCTGAACTTCGTTGTTACTCGTCATTTTTGATAAATGAGTCTTTTTTAACATTGGCGACGATCGGGCACGGACCGCCCTTGCATATTTGAAGAAGAAAAGCTGATTTAAAAGGAATATTGTGTTCAGATGAAACTGACACTGTAAGGAGCGTCTCGAAAAGGACAAATTCAACGGAAAAAAAAATTCAAGCCTTTTTGGATTACAAGGGGCATCCGTCTGCAGCAGTCTATCAACGAGCATTGAGGGAGTAATCAGCTTAAGGAAACAGCAAGGATTTCATCGGAAATCATAAAAAAAAATAAAACGAGTTTATTTACTCACGATTGCAGAAGGATCCTGCACTTGCTTTCTTTTGAATTCACAGCGTTGGTGTGCAGGCGCGCACTGTATCAGCGTGTCACGTTGATCGACAAGAATGTAAACACAATCTTGTTCTCGGATTATCTGATTCAACAAAAGATCGACAAGAATGTAAACACAATCTTGTTTCTCGGATTATCTGATTCAACGAAAGGAACCGAGACTGCATAGTTCGTGTAAATCCAGTTTCAGTTACTGGAAGCAGATTGTATCATCGCGTCACGTTCTTCGTAAATACAACCTTGTTTTTTTGATTGCCTGATTCAACACAAGGAACTGAGACAGCACATATTCATGTAAACTCAATTTTAGTTGCTGAAAGTAGTTTGGGGTGTGATTAATTTGTCAGGTTAATGGAAGATAATCTACAGAAATCGACAAACAATATGTGAGTTACAATAATTTATGTGTTTTAAGTTTATTGTTATTCAGAATAATAACTATTTTGCATGTAAAATTTACAGTTTATCTACCACTTATAGTGCAATATGTCTGGTATCGTACCTCCTCCTTCATTTCTATCATCATCGGGTGATCCTCCCATGCCATGGGAAGTATGGGAACCAGTATTTTTGGCATATGTGGAGGTTTTAGAAGGCGAGGATTGCGAACCAGAAAGGAAATTGTCACTGTTAAAACATTGCTTAGGTGGATTTGGCCTAAAAGAATTTCAAACGTTACCTGCGTTGATTAGTCCTGGGAGAATTAATGTTTACCAGTATGCTTCGACACAGCTTAACATACGTTTTGGAAAAAAAAAAAATGTAGTGATGGAAAGATTTATCTTCTACTCCCGTAAACAACGCAGCGACGAATCTATTGAAGACTATGTCTCAGCACTCAGATCGTTGGCAGCTTCTTGCAAATTTGAGAATATATCATATGAACAAGTACTGAGAGATCAAATTTTAATGCGTACAAACAGCAAGAAAGTTCAGGAGAAATTATGGTCAACATCTGACTTGTCATTAAATGCAGCTATTGATATTGCAAAATCCATTGAACACTCTGAAGAGTTCGTGAAAGAAATTAGAGGAAATGAGAAAACAGATGTATTCAGTGTCAACAAAGAGTTAAAAGATAGTGAAAAACAAAAAAAAATTGTTGCGCAAAGATCTGAAAACTTTGCGAAAAATGGGAACAAAACTAAGTATTCAAATGCTAGGGGTGAGAAACATAATTCATTATTACTGTGTTTCAGGTGTGGAAGCAACAGCCATCTAGCAAATTTCAAAGGGTGTCCTGCTATGGAGAAAGTTTGTTCTAAATGTAATAGGAAAGGTCATTTCAGTAGGTTTTGCAAAACACCCACAAAGAAAGTAAATTACATACAGTTTTCAGATGATTATGAGCCGCCCTATGACAATGATGAAAATGAAATTAACACTGTAATTAATGTATGTAGTGATGACAAAGTTTCGAAATTTCCTTCCTGTCTCATCAGTGTTGATGGTGTGTTGTTGAGATTCTTGGTTGATTCTTGCGCATGGTATTCTATTATTTCTTTGAAAGTTTTCAATGAAAATTGGCCTAAAAGGGAACTTAGTGATCCTGATGTTTCTCCAGGTGGTTACACAGGGCACAAGATTGATTTGATTGGATATTTTTACGCGAACATAAAATTCGCAGGACGGCAAACTCACAGTAAAATTTATGTGGCAAAGTCAGGAAAATCACTTTTAGGGTGGCCACACCAACACGAATTAAGCATCAAACTTGACCCAAGAGCCGATCCCCCAGTTTTTGTTGTTGACCATGATGTTCACCATGGTCCGGTTATTGTGGATGAGCTCATTAAGGAATTCCCTAGTGTTTTCAGTGGCAAGCTTGGGAAATACGAAGGGTTTGAACACGAAATCAAACTCCATGAGAATGCCATTCCTGTACGTCAAAAAGTAAGAAATGTCCCATTGTCATATAGAGATAAATTGAAGAGTATGTTGAAAAATCTCTGTAATGATGGCATCATTGAGCCAATAGAATCTTCCCCGTGGGTTTCTCCCATTGTGATTTCAGTCAAATCTTCAGGAGAGCTCAGATTATGTGTGGACTTGCGCAGTTTGAACCGAGTCATTTGGGTAGATGCACATCCTCTTCCTAATTTGCATGAGATGGTTTCTACTCTATCCGATGCGCAAGTATTCTCCTGCATTGATTTGGCAAGCGCGTACCACCAGGTAGTCCTGTCTGACGACTCAAAAAATTATACGGCGTTTATCACACCTGAAGGTCTATTCAGGTATCGTCGTATGCCATTTGGGTTGGCTAGTGCTGCTTCTGTTTTCCAGAGGTTGATGAAAGAAACTCTAGAGGGGCTATCAGGGGCCATCGCTTTCCAAGATGATATTTTAGTTTTTGGGAGGAATGATGAGGAGCACGATGAGAACTTACATAACGTCATTGCAGCTTTAGCAAAGAAAGGCCTTACTCTTCGGTTAGATAAATGCAAAATAAAGGCTAAGGAAGTGGATTATTTAGGACACACTATCAGTGGGAAGGGGATCAAACCAAAACATAAGCACATTGAGAGCATTACCAATGCCCCTCTACCGACCTCGAAAGAACAGTTGGTTGCTTTTCTTGGGTTGATTGAATTTTATGCTAAGTTCATTCCTAATTATTCCATGAAGACTGAACCATTCAGGTGCCTATTGAAAAAAAATGCAAAGTTTGTGTGGACAAGTGACATGACTGAGGCCTTTGAGATATTGAAGGCATTCATAGTTAATGCACCTTGTTTAAGACCGTTTGTCCCAGGGAAAAAATGCATAGTTATGGTAGATGCAAGCAATTTAGGTCTAGGTAGTGTTTTATTGCAGAAAGATAATTCTAGTGAATGGATTGTAGCATATGCGTCCAGGGTTTTGAGAGATGCAGAGAAGAACTACTCTGTCATTGAAAGAGAGTTACTTGCTTGCGTATGGGGAGCAGAACACTTTAGAAGTTTCTTGTGGGGGACTGATTTCATAATAAAAACTGATCACAAACCGTTAGTTTTTCTAATGTCTCCTGGCGGCGGTAGATCCATGTCTGCACGGTTAGCTAGGTTGTCATCAAGGTTACAATCTTTTCGTTTTCACATTGAATATGTCCAGGGGAAAGCGAATATGCATGCGGATTGCATGTCCAGGTTACCTTTGGATAGTAATAAGGATTATCAGGAGGATGATTGTGAAGTTGCTTTCACAACGCATGATATCAATCTCTTACATGGTGATAAGGCGAGTCTAGATGAAAAGGTTTGGATGGAAGCAATGAGAAATGACAGTGAATTGAACAATGTTAAGAATTACATTGTGCAGGGATGGCCGGAGGAAAGAAAATTATCTGGTGATATGATGAGTTATTCCAAGGTCCATGATGAATTAGCCATTGAGAATGGGTTGGTTATGAGGTTGGACAGAATAATTCCTCCTTTTTCTCTTAGAGAAACCATTATGGAAATTGGCCATGAGGGACACTTGGGAGTTTCATTCACTAGGAGGCGAATAAGGGAAGCATTTTGGTGGCCTGGCATTGATTCCGCTGTGGAACATTTTGTACGCAAATGTAACAAATGTTCGAATAGTGACAAATCTGCGGTGCCTTTAAGAGTTGAGTCGTGTCCTGTGGAGTATCCTGTTGGGCCATGGAGGAAACTAGGGCTCGACATTATTGGTCCATTTCATGTTTTGCCCAAGGATAAGTGCTTTGGGATCGTTCTAATTGATTATTTTTCAAAGTGGCCTGAAATCAAGATGGTTAAGGAAGTTACGTCACAAAGTGTCATTGAATTTCTTGATGGTATATTTTGTAGAGAAGGTATTCCTCAGGAGATTGTCACAGACAATGGTCCCCAGTTCATTAGCAGAGAAATGGAGTCATTTTTTGAAAAATGTGGCATAACTCATAGGAGAATTTCAGTTTTCCATCCGGAGTCAAATGGTCAGGTGGAACGCTTTAATCGCGTGGTGAAGGAAGCGATCCAACTTGCCATTAAGGGGGGACTCAATTGGAGCAATGCTCTAAAGTCCATGCTATTAGCATATAGGACATCTCCTAATTCAGTAACCTTAATTAGCCCATTCGAGCTTTTGAGAGGACGGAAGCCCAGTACTTGTTTGGTTCCATGGTGGTTAAAGAAGGGTATGGATGATAAGAAGTTGGTTGCTGTTGATTACAATGTAGTTAGACAAAGGGTCAGTGAGTATAAAAAAAAAATGAAAGAAACTATGGACCAGAAGCGAGGTCCAGTGAGCATACAAAAAATTGGAGTGGGTGATCTGGTTCGCATAAAGAGGAAAGAGAATGTCCTTAAGGGTTCCCAAAGCTGGTCAGATCCAAAGAGAGTTGTACAAGTTTTCAACAATGCGGTGAGAATAGAGGGTGGAAGTGTTTGGAATCTGAGCAGAGTTTCTGTATTTAAGGGTTCTACACAACCATACGGGAATGTATCCAATGACATGTGTTTAGATAATGTAAGCAATGACATTCCATTTAGAAATGTTAAAAATGACACACGATTGGAGAATGTGCACAATGAAATGAGGTATGATCAACAACCAGGGTGTTCTCATTGGAGAAGAGATTTTTCTGGAAGAAAACGTGAACACCATTGCCCGGGAAGGTTTAAAGATTGTATTATGATTTAGTTTAACGAATAACAATGTATAAAAAGAAAATAATAAAAAAAAAAAAAAAAAAAAATGAATAAATAATAAAGGGGGGGAGATGTGTTGTATACATACTCGTTCATGGCGCGTGGTGTCCACGAGCAAACTTGCATCTTGCTCGTGGAAACCACGCGGAGTGTTGTGTTTCGAACAGGGGGATTCGGATGGTGTGAGCGTTGGGGGAAACGTTGGGGCATTCATGTTTGTACTGGAAACTTGGAAGGTGAATAAACTCCTGCTCCGGCTGAACTTCGTTGTTACTCGTCATTTTTGATAAATGAGTCTTTTTTAACAGTATCTGTGTGCCATCACAATGTCTCTGCAAAGAAGCATTGGCAGAGTGTGTTCCTTTTCTTTGGATATATTGTCCCAAGGAGTGTTCCTTCCACTTTGGCACATGACACCTTCCCTGCAAACAGTTGCACAATTGTTGTGCTGACCTGTGTCAACATTTCCTTTGTTGGTGACGGATCCCTTCAACAATGGCCATGCCTCCTTTTCGCTTGGCACGCGGGGGACGGAGTTCTCTTACACCAGAGCTCGCGCTGTTTGGGGACTACCAGCTTTGTGGTGCCTCAGACTCGTAACATCGAAACGTCCCGGCGCGTCCCCCATTCTCCTACACTCGTCTGCTATACAGCTGCAGGATGGTGAAGCCAAGGTTTAAAGGGAGGAGCACTATCAATACCTCCACGTCCAGCAGCAACCCGGATCGCCTCATAGGTGCAGGAGGTTCTAACATGAGGGATCGTGGTACCATCAAGCGGCTTAATATGTACCGTCAAAAGGAGCGAAGAAATAATCGTGGGAAAGTGATCAGGCCTCTGCAGTATCAATCAACTGTTGCTCCTGGCACCGTGGCCAGAGTGGAACCAAATATTAAATGGTTTGGCAATACTCGTGTCATCAGGCAGTCCTCCCTACAAAAATTCCAAGAGGAGATGGATGTAGTAATGAAAGACCCCTATCGAGTTGTTATGAAGCAAACCAAGTTGCCAATGTCTCTCCTTCATGACCGAATTAAACCACACAACTCTAAAGTGCACATACTGGACACCGAAACATTTGAAACAACGTTCGGCCCGAAAGCACAAAGAAAGCGCCCCAGCCTCTCTGTGTGTGATGTTCAAGAGCTTCTAAAGACAGCCGAAACGTCAGCGGATAACTACAGTCAAGAGCAAGATCGCGATCTTGTTGTAGAAGATGATGGTGTCAGAGATGAAGTACGAGAGGAGATATTTAAAAAGGGGCAGTCGAAAAGAATCTGGGGGGAGCTGTACAAGGTCATTGATTCATCCGATGTAATAATCCAGGTTCTGGATGCCAGAGACCCACAAGGCACACGTTCTCCACACATTGAGGCCTACCTCAAAAAAGAGAAGCCATGGAAACATCTCATTTTTGTACTAAACAAATGTGATCTAATTCCTGCATGGGCCACTAAACGTTGGGTGGCAGTCCTTTCCCAGGAGTACCCAACCCTTGCCTTTCATGCAAGTCTCACAAATCCCTTTGGCAAAGGAGCGTTCATTCAACTTTTGCGGCAATTTGGCAAGTTGCACACAGACAAAAAGCAGATCAGCGTGGGCTTCATCGGCTATCCAAATGTTGGCAAAAGCTCTGTGATCAACACTTTGCGATCTAAGAAAGTCTGCAATGTGGCTCCCCTTGCCGGTGAAACCAAGGTCTGGCAGTATATCACACTGATGCGCCGGATATTTCTCATAGATTGTCCTGATGTTGTGTATCCATCTGGAAACAGTGAGACTGACATCGTATTGAAAGGCGTTGTTCAAGTTGAAAAGATCAAATGCCCAGAGGACTATATCAGTGCGGTACTTGAGAGAGCCAAAACCGAATATATCAGCAAAACATACCGTATTGACTCCTGGCAGAGCCCAGAGGACTTCCTTGAGAAGCTTGCCATGCGGATGGGGAAACTGCTAAAGGGTGGAGAACCAGACCTACCAACTGTCTCCAAGATGGTACTCAATGACTGGCAGAGGGGTCGGATACCTTTCTTTGTAAAACCCCCAAATGCAGAGACCATTCCACAGCTACATGCACATCCAGAGCCTTCAAACCCTGCACCCCCTATAAAGGTTGTTCAAGAAAGCATTATCAGTAGCACAAAAGAGCAAAAGATGGAGCCTGTCAACATAGCTCCAGAAAGAGTGGAGCCAGAAGAGACCCAAGCAAACACAGAAACAAAACAGATATTGACCCATGTCAGACAGAACTTTGGAAAAATACATGTGGCACCTGAATTCACTGGTGAAGACCTTGTACCCGTGGAAGCGCTTGATCTATCAGACCTGTCAGACATTGGTACAGGTGAGGAGGAGGAAGAGGCAGAGAAAGATGACGAGGTGGAAACGAGCCAGAAAAATGAATCTGAAAAGAGCCAGGATGCAGAAAGCACTGACTCCAAAAAGCCTCAGGCAAAAGCCCAAAATCCCAAAGCCGTCATTAGGGCCCTGGATGACAAGATTGCTAAATACAAAAAGTTCCTTGACAAGGCCAAGGCAAAACGGTTTTCTGCTATAGGGATTCCAAAAGGACTAAGTGAAAAGGTGTTTACAAAAACTGAACAGATGTCTCAAGGGTCAGAAGAGCTTCAAACCCATGGGGACAGACCTAGAGGCAAGAAAAGAAAAATGCAGCAGGAGTGCGATGATGAAGATGCAAAGCCACACAAGAAGCTTACATCAAAGGAGAGAAGGCGACTGGACAGGCAACAACAAACTAAGAAAGTTGGGGTTCGGTATTATGATACGCATAACGTGAAGAACAAGAACAGAAATAAGAAGAGAAAAGACCCAGAGGCACAGAGAACCAAACAAAAAAAGTTCAAATCATAATTATAAATTAAATATTTTTGTGGAATAAAATTATTTTAAAAGCAAAAACAAAAAAAAAAAAACCAATGGCCATGCCTGCTCACCTATGTCTCCTGCTGAATCGTCTGTGCCATCCTTGCTAGTCACTGTACTTGTGTTTTGGATATGTAGGAATGCCTTCAGGGACAAATTGTCCATTTTCAGCACTATGCATGTGTGTATTCACGGCCTACCACACAAATGGTACTTGTTATGCAGTGTATTTGGTCACCTGACTGTTGACTGTGGGCATTGTATCTGGTGGAATTGAACCCTATTCCTTCCATGAGAGACAACATCTTGGTGACTGGACCAGCACCTGGACATTCCTATCAGTCCTGGGATGTGTGTGACAGTGTGTGTTCCCTTTGGCTATCTTAGTTATGTATGCAGTTACATGACTATACAGTCTGTTGGCATGAAATCTGGGTGTGTATTGTGCTGCATCCGCCATGGGTGGGTATGCATGTGTTATATGTCCTCACACCCACATGTGGTGTGTCATGCAATGTGTGTAAGACATCCATCCTCCTGGAAGTGGGACACTGCTGGGAGTCCTCTGCACACACCCCGCATATGTCTGTCCACTGCTGGGAGTCCTCTGCACCCACCCCTCATATATCTGTCCAGTGCTGGGAGTCCTCTGCACCCACCACTCATATGTCTGTCCACTGCTGGTAGTGATATGCACCCACCCCGCATATGTCTGTCCACTGCTGGGAGTCCTCTGCACCCACCCCTCATATGTCTGGACGCTGCTGGTAGTGATATGCACCCACCCCTCATATGTCTGTCCACTGCTGGGAGTCCTCTGCACCCACCCCTCATATGTCTGGACACTGCTGGTAGTGATATGCACCCACCCGCATATATCTGTCCACTGCTGGGAGTCCTCTGCACCCACACCTCATATGTCTGTCCACTGCTGGGAGTCCTCTGCACCCACCCCACATATGTCTGTCCACTGCTGGGAGTCCTCTGCACCCACCCCTCATATGTCTGGACGCTGCAGGTAGTGATATGCACCCACCCCTCATATGTCTGTCCACTGCTGGGAGTCCTCTGCACCCACCCCTCATATGTCTGGATGCTGCTGGGAGTCCTCTGCACCCACCCCTCATATGTCTGTCCACTGCTGGTAGTGATATGCACCCACCCCGCATATGTCTGTCCACTACTGGGAGTCCTCTGCACCCACCCCTCATATGTCTGGACGCTGCTGGTAGTGATATGCACCCACCCCTCATATGTCTGTCCACTGCTGGGAGTCCTCTGCACCCACCCCTCATATGTCTGTCCACTGCTGGCAGTGATATGCACCCACCCCTCATATGTCTGTCCACTGCTGGGAGTCCTCTGCACCCACCCCTCATATGTCTGGACGCTGCTGGTAGTGATATGCACCCACCCCGCATATGTCTGTCCACTGCTGGGAGTCCTCTGCACCCACCCCTCATATGTCTGTCCACTGCTGGGAGTCCTCTGCACTCACCCCTCATATGTCTGTCCAGTGCTGGGAGTCCTCTGCACCCTCCCCTCATATGTCTGTCCACTGCTGGTAGTGATATGCACCCACCCCGCATATGTCTGTCCACTGCGGGGAGTCCTCTGCACCCACCCCTCATATGTCTGGACGCTATTGGTAGTGATATGCACCCACCCCTCATATGTCTGTCCACTGCTGGGAGTCCTCTGCACCCATCCCTCATATGTCTGTCCACTGATGGTAGTGATATGCACCCACCCCTCATATGTCTGTCCACTGCTGGGAGTCCTCTGCGCCCACCCCTCATATGTCTGGACGCTGCTGGTAGTGATATGCACCCACCCCTCATATGTCTGTCCACTGCTGGGAGTCCTCTGCACCCACCCCGCATATGTCTGTCCACTGCTGGGAGTCCTCTGCACCCACCCCTCATATGTCTGTGCAGTGCTGGGAGTCCTCTGCACCCACCAATCATATGTCTGTCCACTGCTGGTAGTGATATGCACCCACCCCGCATATGTCTGTCCACTGCTGGGAGTCCTCTGCACCCACCCCTCATATGTCTGGACGCTGCTGGTAGTGATATGCACCCACCCCTCATATGTCTGTCCACTGCTGGGAGTCCTCTGCACCCATCCCTCATATGTCTGTCCACTGCTGGTAGTGATATGCACCCACCCCTCATATGTCTGTCCACTGCTGGGAGTCCTCTGCACCCACCCCTCATATGTCTGGACGCTGCTGGTAGTGATATGCACCCACCCCTCATATGTCTGTCCACTGCTGGGAGTCCTCTGCACCCACCCCTCATATGTCTGGACACTGCTGGTAGTGATATGCACCCACCCCTCATATGTCTGTCCACTGCTGGGAGTCCTCTGCACCCACCCCTCATATGTCTGGATGCTGCTGGGAGTCCTCTGCACCCACCCCTCATATATCTGTCCACTGCTGGTAGTGATATGCACCCAACCCGCATATGTCTGTCCACTGCTGGGAGTCCTCTGCACCCACCCCTCATATGTCTGGACACTGCTGGTAGTGATATGCACCCACCCCTCATATGTCTGTCCACTGCTGGGAGTCCTCTGCACCCACCTCTCATATGTCTGTCCACTGCTGGTAGTGATATGCACCCACCCCTCATATGTCTGTCCACTGCTGGGAGTCCTCTGCACCCACCCCTCATATGTCTGGATGCTGCTGGTAGTGATATGCACCCACCCCGCATATGTCTGTCTACTGCTGGGAGTCCTCTGCACCCACCCCTCATATGTCTGTCCACTGCTGGGAGTCCTCTGCACTCACCCCTCATATGTCTGTCCAGTGCTGGGAGTCCTCTGCACCCACCCCTCATATGTCTGTCTACTGCTGGGAGTCCTCTGCACCCACCCCTCATATGTCTGTCCACTGCTGGGAGTCCTCTGCACTCACCCCTCATATGTCTGTCCAGTGCTGGGAGTCCTCTGCACCCACCCCTCATATGTCTGTCCACTGCTGGGAGTCCTCTGCACCCACCCCTCATATGTCTGGACGCTGCTGGTAGTGATATGCACCCACCCCTCATATGTCTGTCCACTGCTGGGAGTCCTCTGCACCCACCCCATATATGTCTGAACGCTGCTGGGAGTCATATGCACCCACCCACGCACCCCCTTGGGGCTGTACACTGCTGGCCTGGACCTACCCACACACCAATATGAAGGTAACATGCTGGGCCAGTCCTCTAGCCCCACATTCCTGGCGTGTGTACGCATCCTATCCCAAATTTACTTCTGCCGTAACGGGGTATGTGTGGTACGCACCCTACCCATGCATTCATGCGTGGGTACGGTCCGTACTTGAGTTGGCATGGTGCCGTAGGGGTATGTGTGGTACGCACCGTACCCACGCATTCATGCCTGGGTACGGTCCGTACCTGAGCTGGCATGGTGCCGTAGGGGTACATGTGGTACGCACCGTACCCACGCATTCATGCATGGGTACGGTCCGTACCGTGGGTAAGGTCCGTACCTGAGTTGGCATGGTGCCGTAGGGGTACGTGTGGTACGCACCGTACCCACGCATTCATGCGTGGGTACGGTCCATACCTGAGTTGGCATGGTGCCGTAGGGGTATGTGTGGTACACACCGTACCCATGCATTCATGCATGGGTACGGTCCGTACCTGAGTTGGCATGGTGCCGTAGGGGTATGTGTGGTACGCACCGTACCCAGGGTACGGTCCGTACCTGAGTTGGCATGGTGCCGTAGGGGTACGTGTGGTACGCACCGTACCTGAGTTGTAATGGTGCCGTAGGGGTACGTGTGGCACGCACCGTACCCACGCATTCATGCGTGGGTACGGTCCGTACCTGAGTTGGCATGGTGCTGTAGGGGTACGTGTGGTACGCACAGTACTCACGCATTCATGTGTGGGTACGGTCCATACCTGAGTTGTAATGGTGCCGTAGGGGTACGTGTGGTACGCACCGTACCCAGGGTACGGTCCATACCTGAGTTGTCATGGTGCCGTAGGTGTACATGTGGTACGCACCATACCCAGGGTACGGTCTGTACCTGAGTTGTCATGGTGCCGTAGGGGTACGTGTAGTACGCACCGTACCCACGCATACGTGCGTGGGTACGGTCCCTGTCACTGTTGTAATGGTGCCGTAGGGGTACGTGTGGATGCACCGTACACATCCACTTCCGTTGTTGCGGTACGCAGGGGTTGCTGGACATGCCCCCCAAAGTGACCAGACCCTGGTGGTAATGTATGGCCTCCATGTTATAGGTTTGGGTTTGGTTATGGGGTATGTTTGGTGCCCCTCACCCCCCCTGGCCCCTGGGTGTTGTTCTCACCTTCTGCGGCGTGTGCGTCGGGTGCGGTGCACCAGGTCGTAGGCCAAGAGGACCGGGATGACACGTACGATGGGGTTCATGGCATGTACGTCGCGTACTGGGGCTCCGTTGCGTGGCGGTTTCCGTCGAACTCTGCTTTTCCAGCTGTGTTTGACTCCCGTAGAAAAAGAGCCGTACGGAGTGACGTAGGGACGAATCGTACTTGCTGGGCCGGAAACCGCTGCCTGAATGCGTCCGGACATCGCGTACAAGCTGTTCCGGATCAGAATCGAAGGTATTTTTTCCACGTACGGTCTTTTCATGCGTGGGTACGTACGGTCCGTACCTGAGTTGTAATGGTGCCGTAGGGGTACATGTGGTACGCACTGTGCGTGGGTACGGTCCGTACCTGAGTTGGCATGGTGCCGTAGGTGTCAGGTTCTCACTCCGCGGAATCCAGACGCAGCAATAAGCTCCACCTCCGGACCTTCCCAACACCCTGAAGGATTACACACAGGGTGTTTGAAAGATACGGCGAGGGAAAAAATCCCAAAGGAAGGGAAAGGGAGGGTCAGCAGGGAAAGGAAGCTGGAAAAGACAAAACACAAGGGTTAACAGAAGGCATACATACTACTCTCAGTAATTTCTCGCTATAACCATTAATGAATCACCTGTATTGTTTCAGCACAATGACTCTATTCCCTGGAACGCTTCCGCTATCCCTTCTCCCTACAGAACACACAAGAAACCAGATCCATAAACATGGGAACAAAGACCTCTCAAGCTCCTTATATAGTGCATCAATAGACTACCTACTCTCATCAGAGGGCTGCTTAACCTCTAAGGGATCCGCTGTGCTAGCTCCTGAGTACGGAGATTTCACTCCTTGTGAAATCTCCCAAAGGTGGCTGTAATGTAATCAAAAAGTAATATATCGCTGCGGGGTATATTAACAGCATATACCCCGAAAGTCTAACCAAGGCTCTCTCCCCACACGGGGACCCCTCCAACCACGGTAGGGCGTAGTGATCAGCTACCGCCGCCCGCGTTGGCACTTGTAATCCACATATGACTCTCTTCGTGACGGCAATGCAGAGGATGTCTCACCCTCGCACTCCGCCACTGGCATGCACTCTGTGAACCCTTGAACAAAGGCACCACCTCCCGGCTGCTCCTTGACTCACCGCACGGACGTCCGGTCTCTGGTAGAGTCTCTCGGACTATCGCCAGGGTGTCAATGTTCTCCCGGGTGCGTCAGCGAACTCTGCCGTACGCCCGCCGGAGCTCCAAAGTTATACGGTCCGTGTTCACCACCAACTATGAGGGAAAAGCTACAGGAACTTCGGTTGGTAGCTACAGCTCCCTCGGCTCTTACAAAATCACGAACGCCTTCGTCTGAGTTTACTTCCCCTATATCCGGTCCTACCGCAAAGGCTGCTGGGATCGGTAGTTCCAACCCCCGGACCTCTGGGAAATGTAGTTCGTTCGGCAGGCGCGAGGGCTAGACCCTGACAGCCCGCCCCCCTCCCCAGCGCCTCCTAGGACCAGGCTTAGATGGAAACCTCCGATGAAATGACGCCACGGCTCTTGGGGCATGCACATTGTTCCAGGGTTCCCAGGAGTCATCCTCCACCGGATAACCCTTCCAAGAAACCAGGTACCACAACACTCCCCTACGCAGCTTCGAATCGCGGATGGACCGCACCTCATATTCAAGCCCGTCATCCCCACACACCGGTGGGGGTTTCCTCCTGTGGGCCGTAAAGGCCTTCTTCAGTAAGTGCACATGGAACACGGGATGTATCCTTAATGAGCACGGTAGTCGCAATTTGTAGGCCACGGGGTTGACTTGCTTCACTATAGGATACGGACCAATGAAGCGTGGATGGAATACGCTTCGTAGTTTGAAACGGATGTATCTTGTGGACAACCACACCTTGTCCCCCACTCGGAACTGAGGACCCGGGATCCTGTGCTTATCCTCCCAGTGCTTGTATGCTTCTTTCGCCCTCACCACATGAGCGTGCACCGCCTTGTGCACTTTCCTCAACATGCGTAAGTGTGCCAGCACCGCGGGCTGATTCCGAACGGCCGAAGGGATGTCAATGGGTAACGTGTTTGCGTCGTACCCGAAATTGGCTTTAAACGGTGACATGCCTGTAGAACTATGCCAGGCATTGTTATAGGCCAATTCGGCCACCCATAACAAATCCACCCATGATTCGTGAGCTTCTTTGGAATAACACCGGAGGTATTTCTTTAGGGTCTGATTCAACCTCTCGGTCTGCCCGTCGATCTGTGGGTGAAAGCTCGTTGACAGCGCCGCTTCCATCCCTAGTGCCTGACACCAAGTTTTCCAGAAACGGGCAACAAACTGCAGCCCTCTGTCAGACACTATCACCCGGGGCAGGCCGTGTAGTCGTAGAACCTGAGACGCTAGTAGCTGAGCAGTCTGGCTGGCAGTGGGTAGATTCGTACAAGGTACAAAATGACCCATCTTGGTTAAGTTATCCACTACCACCAAGATAGCCGAATACCCTTTGTCCCGTGGCAACCCGGTTATAAAATCCAAGCTTATGTTCTGCCATGGGCGAGCTGGCGTGGGCATGGGCATTAGTTGACCTTTCGTGCGGGTGTTCTCTCCCTTGGCTCTGGCGCAAACCTCACATTCCCTCACCCACCGCTTGGTGTCTGTTACCATCGAGTTCCACCAAAAGTGTCTCCGAAGTAAATGCAAAGTCTTGGTTACTCCTGGATGACCGGCTATGGGTGTTACGTGGCACCATACGAAGGCTTTTTTCTGCAGTTCCATCGTGGGTACATACAGTTCCTCTCCTTGAAAAGGCAGCCCTTGTTTCACCGTCCTACCCGGTTTACTCGCCGCCCATCTTTCCCATGCCACCCGCGATCTGGAACCCCTGATGGTGTCCAAGAACTTCTCAACCCGGATCCCACCAATCACCCTGGTAGCCGGAATGATGGCCTGAGGGGTGGTCTCTGATTGTTCCCCAGGCACCTCTTGTCGAGACAGCGCATCCGCCTTCCGATTATCACTGCCCGGTCTATATGTGACCACAAAGTTGTATCCTGCGAAGAACAACATCCAACGCATTTGTCGCTGCGTTAAGTGTCGCGCAGAAGTCATGTATTGCAGGTTTTTATGGTCAGTATAGACGGTTACCGCCTGACTGGCCCCCCACAGATAGTGCCGCCACTCCTGGACAGCCCTCTTGATAGCCAGAAGCTCGTTTTCAGCTATAGTATAGTTCACTTCAGCAGGGCTCAATTTTAGCGACAGGAAGGCTACCGGGTGGAGGAAACCAGTGTGCGCATCACGCTGGGATAAAACCGCTCCGATTGCCTCCTCCGAAGCGTCGGCTTCCACCACAAACGGATGTTCTGGTACTGGATGCGCCAAAACCGGTGCTGTAGTGAACGCTCTTTTTAGGGACTTGAAGGCCTCATCGGCCTCTCTGGACCATGCAAAGGGAACCCCTTTCCTCAACAACCTAGTAATAGGAATCGCAGTGTGAGAAAACTGCCCTATGAACCGGCGGTAGTAGTTGGCGAACCCCAAGAAACTTTGCACTTCACGAACGTTTCTCGGGGTTGGCCAATCCATCACCGCCCTGACCTTTCTATCCGACATCTGTAACCCCTGGGGACTGAGATTCACCCCCAAGAACTCCACCTCCCGTACGCCAAACTCGCATTTGCTCAGTTTAACATATAAACTGTTTTCTCGCAATCTCTCCAACACACGACACACATGCTCGGTATGACAAGACTCGTCCGGGGAGTAAATCAGGATGTCGTCTATGTACATGACCACAAAACGGTCCACGTATTCCTTCAGCACGTCGTTAATAAAGAATTGGAAAGCCGCCGGGGCATTACACAGCCCAAACGGCATCACTGTGTACTCGTAGAGGCCATATCGCATCTTGAATGCCGTCTTCCACTCATCCCCCTCGCGTACTCTAACCAGGTGATAAGCCCCCCGCAAGTCCACGCGGGTATAGATCTGGGCCTCCCTCACCTGATCAAGCAACACCGGTATGAGGGGGAGAGGATAACGGTTGCGTACGGTGTTTTTATTCAAGACGCGATAGTCCACACATGCCCTTAGATCCCCATTGGCTTTCGCAATAAAGAAGATGGGAGAGGCTGCCGGAGAGCGCGAAGGCCTGATAAAACCCAGTCGAAGATAATGGTCAATGTACTCTTTGAGGTGGACAGTTTCGGGTACCGACAAGGCATACACTCTGCATGTTGGGAGGTTCGCCCCCTCCACCAAATCTATGCGGCAATCGTACTCCCTATGAGGGGGTAACGATTCCGCTCTGGCTTCACTGAACACATCACTGTAACTATTGTACTCCACAGGAAGCCGTACGTTGGTTTCCACTGCCGTGGCGGCTAGGTACGGGGAAGTTAACACTGCTATATGAGTCTAAGGATAGTGTGACATGTGTTCCTGACAGTATTCAGGCACAAAATGGAGCGCCTTAGACCTCCAATCGACCACAGGGTTGTGTAGTCGCAACCAGGGCATGCCTAAGATAACCTCGTATTGAGGGGCTGCTATGATATTTAGTGTCACAATCTCCGAGTGCACCACTCCCTGGGCCCTAAAGGTGAGCCCTGCGTCACTGGTCCTTTCGGTTATCTGACCGGATTTCAACGGCTGTCCGTCTACTGCCAAAACTTCCTCAGGATTATCTCGGGGAACCCGGGGCAAGGCTAGACGGGATACCAAACCTTCATCTATGAAATTGCCCGTTGCGCCTGAGTCCACCATCACCGAGACGTGATGGGTTTGTAGGTCGCATGCAAGCTCCATGCTAAGAACTAGATGCGATTCATTTTCCCCCACCCCGATGGTGGATAACGAGGTGAGTTTCCAGTTCTGACCTCCCTCCTCCCTCTGTCTTGGGGCCTCAACCGGTACCTCATCTGACACAACGGAAGAGACTGCTATTCGCTTGAATCGATTGCCACCAGAGGCCTTGGGTTTGAAGGGGCATTCTCTAACGTAATGCCCCTTCTTACCGCAGTACAGGCAGAGACCCTGCGTCCTCCTGGCTTCCTTCTCTTCCTTGGACAACTGAGCTCGAAGAGCCCCGATTTCCATTGGTTCGGAACTCTCTTCTGATCCTCCCCCTGACTTACGACCTGACCGCTCCGAAAGACCAGACCCTCTGTCCCATCGTCTCCTGCTACCCCCTCTCTCGGCCATACGACTATCCAGTCGTAAAACCAAATTAATCATATCCACACACGTGGTTGGCTGAGGGTCCACTTGGGCCACTACATCCTTCAACTCCTCCTTCAACCCTTGGTAAAACATCCGTTTTCCCTCAGGCCAGTCCGCCTCAGCCACCAACCGATTAAATGTAGTTAAATACATAACCAATTCATTCTTTCCCTGCCGTAACTCCAGGAGTTCTTTGTCAGCACTGAAAGTGGTGGCCCTTCTATCGAACATTTTCTCAAATTCAGCCTTAAAGGCTGACCAATCTGACAAAATAGGATCGTTACGTCTTACCAAAGGCACAGCCCAATTGGCGGCGTCCCCCGCCAAATATGAGATGGCGAAGGCCACGCGCGAATGGTTGTTGGGGAAGGAGGCTGGCTTACAAGAGAAGTACAGTAGCACCTGAGTTAAGAATACTTGTGTCTTACGAGGATCACCAGAAAACCTCTTGGGGGTTGCCAACGGAATGGGAGGGGGCAGCAGGGAAAGGAAGCTGGAAAAGACAAAACACAAGGGTTAACAGAAGGCATACATACTACTCTCAGTAATTTCTCGCTATAACCATTAATGAATCACCTGTATTGTTTCAGCACAATGACTCTATTCCCTGGAACGCTTCCGGTATCCCTTCTCCCTACAGAACACACAAGAAACCAGATCCATAAACATGGGAACAAAGACCTCTCAAGCTCCTTATATAGTGCATCAATAGACTACCTACTCTCATCAGAGGGCTGCTTAACCTCTAAGGGATCCGCTGTGCTAGCTCCTGAGTACGGAGATTTCACTCCTTGTGAAATCTCCCAAAGGTGGCTGTAATGTAATCAAAAAGTAATATATCGCTGCGGGGTATATTAACAGCATATACCCCGAAAGTCTAACCAAGGCTCCCTCCCCACACGGGGACCCCTCCAACCACGGTAGGGCGTAGTGATCAGCTACCGTTGGCACTTGTAATCCACATATGACTCTCTTCGTGACGGCAATGCAGAGGATGTCTCCCCCTCGCACTCCGCCACTGGCATGCACTCTGTGAACCCTTGAACAAAGGCACCACCTCCCGGCTGCTCCTTGACTCACCGCACGGACGTCCGGTCTCTGGTAGAGTCTCTCGGACTATCGCCAGGGTGTCAATGTTCTCCCGGGTGCGTCAGCGAACTCTGCCGTACGCCCGCCGGAGCTCCAAAGTTATACGGTCCGTGTTCACCACCAACTATGAGGGAAAAGCTACAGGAACTTCGGTTGGTAGCTACAGCTCCCTCGGCTCTTACAAAATCACGAACGCCTTCGTCTGAGTTTACTTCCCCTATATCCGGTCCTACCGCAAAGGCTGCTGGGATCGGTAGTTCCAACCCCCGGACCTCTGGGAAATGTAGTTCGTTCGGCAGGCGCGAGGGCTAGACCCTGACAGTAGGGGTATGTGTGGTACGCACCATACCCATGCATTCATGCGTGGGTACGGTCTGTACCTGAGTTGGCATGGTGCCGTTGGGGTACGTGTGTACACACCGTACCCATGCATTCATGCGTGGGTACGGTCCGTACCTGAGTTGGCATGGTGCCGTAGGGGTATGTGTGGTACACAACGTGGTCCGTACCTGAGTTGGCTTGGTGCGGTAGGGGTACGTGTGGTACGCACCGTACCCAGGGTACGGTCCGTACCTGAGTTGGCATGGTGCTGTAGGGGTATGTGTGGTACGCATCGTACCCACGCATTCATGCGTGGGTACAGTCCGTACCTGAGTTGGCATGGTGCCGTGGGGGTACGTGTGGTATGCACCGTACTCACGCATTCATGCGTGGGTACGGTCCGTACCTGAGTTGTAATGGTGCCATAGGGGTACGTGTGGTACGCACCGTACCCAGGGAATGGTCCGTACCTGAGTTGACATGGTGCGGTAGGGGTACATGTGGTATGCACCGTACCCAGGGTACGGTCCGTACCTGAGTTGTCATGGTGCCGTAAGGGTACGTGTGGTACGCACCGTACCCACGCATTCATGCGTGGGTACGGTCCGTGCCACTGTTGTAATGGTGCCGTAGGGGTACGTGATGATGCACCGTACACGTCCACTTCTGTTGTTGCGGTATGCAGGGGTTGCTGGACACGCCCTCCAAAGTGACCAGACCCTGGTGGTAATGTATGGCCTCCATGTTATAGGTTTGGGTTTGGTTATAGGGTGGTCCTTCCTGCACATAAACAATCTTTAATAAAAATGACGTTTTGTAACTTCCATGTGTGCTGCATTAGGCAGCACTCATAGAAGTGACAAAACGGCATTACAAAACTGTTCATGTGCAGGAAGTGGGAACATAGTAGCATCAGGATAATGATAGACTGGGAATAAACATATGTTGCTAACTTTTACCATGCAGTTTGCAAGCAGCTCTTTGATGACGGTTTATAGGACACTGCTAGATTACGATTGTCCCTTATGAATTGCACAGTTACAAAAGAATCTCTGTGACAAAATCAGTAACCCAATATTGGTCTCCTTCCAGGAATCTGGGATAATGCCTGAGCACAAAATGCCATTAAAAAGATCTAGCAGAATAGGCAGTAACTCATTCTCCAGACTTTAATACACCTCCAAAGGAATTCCGTCGAGGCCCACAGCTTTCCCAGCTGCCAATTCTCGCAAGGCATCTTTAATCTCGGTTATCGTTAGATCCCTTTCCAACTCCTCTCTTAGGGCTACATCAAGTAAAGGGCCTATGTTACTATTCTCTAAACTGTATAACTCTTGCTGTTGACTTTGATGGCTCTCATCATCATACAATTTTTGATAAAACTTTTTAAACACTTTTAGTATGCCCTTAGTCTCCGAGTAAGTCTTCCCCTCAT
The DNA here is from genome assembly GCF_964204655.1 of Triturus cristatus. Taxonomy (NCBI): domain Eukaryota; kingdom Metazoa; phylum Chordata; class Amphibia; order Caudata; family Salamandridae; genus Triturus; species Triturus cristatus. Next base: position 1,158,321,862 of record NC_140592.1, on the reverse strand, counting down.
CCTGTATACTCGTGATAACACTCTTTGTTCTACCCTGTCTAATGCATAATGCCAAAATCCTACCGGCCTGTTCCCCGGTCTCATACCACTTCGCCTTTGATGCCTGGTACTCCCCCACCACCTTCTGTGTAACCAGTTTTTGCAAATCAGCTTTAATAACCGCCATACTTCTAAAACTCTCCAGCCCATCCAAACCCCTCCCTATTTCTTTACTATGCAGCCTCTCCGCTTTTGCTAGATCATCCATAAGCTTATCCACCTTTGCCAAATCCTCCTTCCTTAACCTAGCCGAACAACTAATAGTTTCCCCCCTAAAGGCCGCCTTAAAGGCTTCCCAAACCCCATTCCTAGAGGCACTGTATCTATTTGCATCAAAAAACTCCCCAGACCAATTTTTAATATGATCGAGAAACCTCCAATCTGATAATAATTTTCTTTCAAAAGTCCAATTAGTGTGCTTTTCCTCTGAGCAATCAACCCTATACGATAGAACAAGAGGATTATGGTCAGAGATTAATCTGGGGAGTTTCTTAATAGTAGCCTTATTAAGTTCGGATTGTGAGATAAAAAAGTAATCTAATTTGGAGAATTTTCGATATGGATTCGAGAAGTATGTAAACCCAGGGTCCTGTGGTTCCTTTTCGCCCCAGACATCTTTAAGCCCATGCGAGCTTATAAGGGAGGACAATGCGCAATACACCCTAGGCTTCCTTCCTAGATATTTAGACGTATTATGCCAAACTGCAGATATATTTAAGTCCCCACAGACTATCAGAGGGGTTGGCCAACCTGCCAACTCTTCTTCCAGATAGTCAAAGATATCTGAATCATCGCAATTTGACCCATAAATAGAGCAGATTGTAACTCCTAAACTTAATTCTGCAATGACCCAGCGACCTAGCCTATCACTTTTAACCCTTTTCGCTCCCCCTAAAGATGATCTGGCCAACAATGCCACTCCCCTAATCATAGATGTCTGTGAAGAACATACAATCATCTCATAACCTCTTATATTCAGCAGATTACGTTTGGCCCAGGGGAGATGGGTCTCTTGTAGACAAACTAGATCTAGCCTATTATGTCTAACTAGAAACTCCAACCTTTGGCGCTTCTTCCAGTCATTTAGTCCACACACATTAATAGTACATATTTTAATACTCATACTGATATGGTTTTTCTGAACAACCCTGCCAAACCAAATCCCTGCAGAAAACAAAATTTCCGAAACAGGCACTTTGCGTATCAACAATAGAGCAAAATTCAAAAATATAAATCCTTCTACAACACCTGATCAACTCATTTTTATTTTTACACCCCCTATCCTGTGCCAACCCCCCTGAACCCCCCCCCCACCCCATTCCACCAGCCCACCCATCACCCTCCCCACTCCCCTTAAATGAGGCGCTTAGACCTAGTCTGTGCATATGATGAGCGCAGTGGTCGCAATCGAGGAATAAAGACATAGAATACCACCTAGAAATCAAAGAGATCCTGAAAAACCATGTGGATTGATCCTAGAGAAAAAGCACCAAAAACCAAGCCAACAAATAATTATACTGGAATGCCTAATTTCCCAAAGAATCTAGAAACTCCTTCGCCTTTATCTCAGAAGCGAAATAGAAAGATTTCCCTTCCTTAATAACTTTTAGTTGAGCAGGGTTTATCAAATACACTTGTAGTTTCTTCTCCTGGAAAGGTTTAATAAGCTGACGTAGTCTCCATCTCCTTTCTACCGTGGTATGACAAAAGTCCGGGCGAACAAAAAAAGACATTCCTTCAACAGTCCTCTTTGCATCAGGTCTCGCTTTCTCCGCAACTAGCTGTCTTAATGTAAAATTGCCAAAAAAAATCAGAATTGCCCTCGGCTTGTCCCCTTCTCTCGTGTTTGTGCGAACTCTAAAGGGAGTGCGATGAACCCTCTGAATCTCGGACTGCCAGTTCCAGGTGGCAAGCTCCGGAAATGCTTGAACGAACAGATTAAGGATAAAGGCTTTGATATCTGATCCTTCAGCCCTCTCCGGGACCCCAAGGACCCTAAGATTGTTCCGTCTTTGCCTATTTTCCAAATCCTCCAGTTTCCACTGGATATCAGTCATCTGCGAACACTGAGCATCAACTTTATTTACTGCATCAGCAGCCTGAGACTCTGATGACACAATCCTTTCCTCCAAATTTGATACTCTGTCACCCAATGAAGCACTAGCCTTTGACAGCCTCCTCACAGCCCCCTGCATTTTCCTCATTGCAGCTTGTGTCTTCTTGCTGTCTTGGCGTGTCTCCTCTCGATGCGAAATAATTTCCTGGTGTATAGATTCAAGTAGAGCCAGCTGAGAAGACACCCCAGAAAGGCTCCCTTGCGATGGCGTGGCCTGTGGGTGAGCCCAACTACTTTCATAATTAGCCTTACCCTTTGAAGTTACCGCTGGCCTTACCGCAGTGATAGGAGGCTCCTGCTCTGTATCGCTATCCGTACCATGAGTACTGCCATCAGAGGAAGAGTGATGTTCATCATCATCATCTGACCACTCAGAAACCGAGAAAAAACACTCGCTAGGGACTTTTTCCATCGCGCTCGGCACTGAATCCCCTGAGGCAGTTCCAGCAGATCCAGCCGTAACTGAGGGGGAGTTGCCAGTCTCTCGAAAGACATCCTTCCCAAGCTGTATCCCCCCCTTGCCTCCTCTACTAAGCTGTTGGCCCGTCTTAGGGCTAACTGCAGTCATGCTGGCCTCTACTTCGTCTTCAAAAAGCCTCCCTGTCGGGGCAACAATAGTCACCGTTGAGATAGCAGCCAGTACATTCCCTCCATCAGGAAGAGAGGTGACTGAAGCCTCCCCCGACACATCCATGCCTTCGCTACAATCTTTAGTAGAAACGTGTTCCTGTTCTCGTACTCCCTCACCAGATTCCAAAATGAGATTTCTTTTAGCTCCTTTCTCCTTACCAGAGTTTAAAAACATGCTGACAATAGAGGGAACTATGGCAGGGGCAGGGGCATTAATTGATTAATTGACAATTAAATTAATTGTGTTATTTTATGTGTAGCATGTTGTGTGTTAATGGGGAAATAGTGAGGGAAGCAATTTAATGTTATTTAAGTAAATATTAATTTAATTTTATTGGTATTTATTAATAATTTTTTTGTTAATTAATTATCAATATGTTATTTATTTTACAAAAATTATTTAATTGATAAGTATGTTAATATGTTAATTTAACCCCTACGCTATCCTACATTTTCCACACTGTTACACTCACTGAATTTGGAATAGTAATTTTAATCCTTACGCTATCCAACACTTTCCCTACTGTTGCACTCACTGGAGTGGGAATAGTACGTTTTTACCCCTACGCTATCCAACCCTTTCCCTACTGTTGCACTCACTGGAGTGGGAATAGTAATTTTTACCCCTACGCTATCCATCACTTTCCCTACTGTTGCAGTCACTGGAGTGGGAATAGTAATTTTTACCCCTACGCTATCCAACACTTTCCCTACTGTTGCACTCATTGGAGTGGGAATAGTAATTTTAACCGCTACGCTATCCAACACTTTCCCTACTGTTGCACTCACTGGAGTGGGAATAGTAATTTTTACCCTATGCTATCCAACACTTTCCCTACTGCTGCACTCACTGGAGTGGGAATAGTCATTTTTACCCCTACGCTATCCAACACTTTCCCTACTTTTGCACTCCCTGGAGTGGGAATAGTAATTTTAACCCCTACGCTATCCAACACTCTCCCTACTGTTGCACTCACTGGAGTGGGAATAGTAATTGTTACCCCCATGCTATCCAACACTTTCCCTACTGTAGCACTCCCTTTAGTGGGAATAGTAATTTTAACCCCTACGCTATCCAACATTTTCACTACTGTTGCACTGTTTAGATTTGGAATAGTCATTTTATTCCCTCCGCTATCTAATATTATTTGTATTATTTTAGCTAATGTAGTATATAATTAATTTTAAAAAGATTAAAAATATTTTAAATGTTTGGAATTTGATACATATAGGGGTCGATTCCGATCCTGTATTTTTTTTCCCCGTACGACTCGTATCCGTAATTTTTCTCGTACGAATTGTACAAGTCCAGTCCCACCCGTGAAGTACGATTCGTACGGGAAAAATACATACGGATCGGCCCGATCCGTACGAATTCGATCGGGAAAAGTTGTACGAGACGGACCCGGACACTTTTCCATACGAAGCCTAAAAATACAGTCCGACCGTACAAGTACGATCCGGACCGGCTTTCCAATTTACGGAATCGTACGGAAAACGTCCCGTACACGGGGAATGTACATATGCAATGTCGGTGTACGCACCGTACATACACAATGTTGTTGTACGCACCAATGTCGGTGTACGCACCGCACATAGCAATGTCGGTGTACGCACCATACATACGCAATGGCGGTGTACGCACCGTACATACGCAATGTCTGTGTACGCACCGTACATACGCAATGGCGGTGTACGCACTGTACATACGCAATGGCGGTGTACGCACCATACATACGTAATGTCTGTGTACCCACCGTGCATACAGAATGGCAGTGTACGCACCGTACATAGCAATGGCGGTGTACGCACCGTACATACACAATGGCGGTGTACGCACCATACATAGCAATGTCCGTGTATGCGCCGTACATACACAACGCATGGGGGTGTGTGCCTGTACGACTCATACCCCTGTACCGTACTGAACCACGGACACTGTAAAACAGCACAAGGAGGGTCTATTCGACTCGCACAACACCACAAAACACGTCTACAGTGCACAAAAAATGGAAATGACTGACCTGAACACATCCAAACAGGCAAACAGAAGGGCAAACTCACAACCACCCCTTATAACACACCCACCAAAAATTCAACCTGAGGCCCACCCACAAATGGACCAATAACAAGGGCCCACACACACAAACCATGAGCCTTTGCAACAGACTAACTGCAGCTAGAGAGCACACACCAACAACTGCACCCATCCACCTTAACATATACACCTTCACACAACCTCCTTCACACATACCCCCTCTTCACATTCATACCCACACCGTCACATTCAGACCCACACACCCACAACCATCCACACCCTCACCCCACACCATGCCCACAGACAAGAATTCAAAGTTCACAAGGGAGGAGCTGGAGATCCTTGTCAATGAAGTCATCAGAGTCGAGCCACAGCTGTTTGGAACATTGGTTAGACAGACCAGCATAGCTGAAAAATCACGCCTGTGGCAGAGGATCGTCGATAGGGTGAATGCTGTTGCACCCATCAGAAGGACCAGGAATGAATGCCAAGCCACGTGGTACGATCTGCGGAGGGCGGTAAAGCGCAAAATGAATGATGACTACGCCCAGAGCAACATCACTGGAGGTGGTGGCCCCGCAGACCAGTACATTTCCATCCCTGGGAGGAGAAGGTGATGGCCCTGCTTCCGCCGGTGGGAGTACATGGACTGCAAGGAGTTCCAGAGCCTGGTGAGTACACAAACAACGTAGGTAACATGGGGGTAATGACATCCACACCCCAACTACACCAAATGCACGCAACTACCCCCAAGCCCTCACCGGCCAGAACCACAGTCAAAAATAACGCTAATGGCACTAACATGTGTATGCCCCATTGAGAAAGCAAGGCCATGCTATGTCCCATGCTACACGAAGCACCAACCCCCGAATGGATGTCCAGTATGCTGGGAGGGTGGGTGGCACAAAACACATAGTTGAACTCCAAATCAGACACAATTGCCCTCATCCCATATGGCCCAGGTACATACCCATGCACCATGCGCAATGCACAGGGATTGGGAAAGTACTGACAAGATAGCTCACACTCGGCCCGGGTGTAGGCAGCACAAGGCCCTCCTGTGACTAGTGCAAACACAAACACCAAGACAACACAGTCAGATAGCTAAGACAGGAACTCACACTCACTGTCATGGCAGCATTCTCCATGGGGGGACAGCTACATCACCTGGGAGCCCCAGTGCCAAATCACACTACACCCACCAGCAGCCCCTGTCACACACACCCCTTACACAAGCAGACACCCCCGGGACAGGCAATGGATTTACCCACTGCCACAATGGACATGTAACAAAACAAGACCAATACATAGCCAAAGAAGCATCCAAACCAAAAATCTACATGTCAAAGACTCAGGAGAACATATCAATCTGTCCACCGCAACATACCCATCCACAAGTGAACATTGAGGAGAATGCTAGGCACATACAACTACCTGGAGGAACAGTGCCAACTTGAATGTGTATGAAACATGCATGTTGCATGAAACAGCATTAACATTGTCTGTCTCTCACACACAGGGCAACGTGATGAATCTACCCCCAACAATGGGGGTGAAGATTCACAGTTCCTGGCCCGGGAGGAACCTGATCCCACCGGCAGCAACGCCTCTCAACACTCCGCGGATGACCCCGACCGACCTGGACCCTCTGGTGTCCAAGCCCCTGCAGAACCTGGTTCAGGACCATCTGTGCCAACCACCACCCCCATTCCTGCCACGTCCCAGGAGACATGAGGAGCTCTGCCCACAGTGAACAACTGAGCCAGTCTGACCAGGAGGGACAAGGGGTGCCGGGCACCCAGGAGGAGGTAGACAACACCGCCACTGCCATCCCTCAGGGGTCCCGTCGACCCGATGTGCCCACAACGGCAGGCCAGGCTCGTGTGGGCAGGGGTGGTGGGAGTGGAGGCAGGTGGAGGCGAGAACCTGATCAGCCAGCTGAAGGGACCGGTATGTCACACATACACAACATCATGGATGCATACCGGCGTGACAGCAGGGAGTTCAGCCAGGTAGTGGTGACCCTCACAGAGATCAAGAACCAGCAGGCCGAGCAACACGCCAGTCAACAAGAACACCAAGGACGGGTGGAGGCAAGACTGGTTGAGCTCCTGGCGGTGCAAAGGGACATAAGCCATTCAGTCCGTCGGATCGCCGACAACATGTGCAACCCTCCCTGTGCCACCAGGCGAAGACCACCACCAGCCACAGGGAGGGAGGAGGAGGAGGATTTGTCCGACGGAGCATCCCAAGCATCGTCAAGGCCTGCATCTGAGGGTCCCCCGAGGAAGGTGGGTCGTCCACGGAAAAGACCGTGAGAGGCAGCTGCACATCCACATCTCCCAGGTCACCTGGCCTGGCACCTGGACTTCATGTGCGACAGCATCACCTCATTGACTGACACCATCTGCCACATGGACCTGCTGGTCACAGTCTGACTAATGATGCCAAACACTGTGGTCTGGACTCTGATGACTTCAAATGGCAAGGATCCCATCTCCCCCTGTGAACTTTGGATTCTATGGTCCCTGCATTGCACCTTTTTCAGTGCACAAATCATGCCACAGAGCTATAATAAAAAAATTAATACGTGAAATTTTATGTTGCAGTCATTTAGCATGAGTCCACAACATACGTGTGGGGATATGTCAAAGTATGCCTGAGTGTGGAACTAACTCCAGCCATCCATACACTTGGATCTGAGTCCGGTCGAGGACACACATGTGTCTCAATGTATCACCAAATACAGACATGGAGCCCAATACTCACCCGTGATGGCCTCAAGCTGCTGAGGGGGGGGGCTTGCAATACTGCTCAGACAGACCAATTTGGAAGAGTATCATGAAGGTGTAGAGGTCATGGCTCATGTTGATGTTCCTGGGGAGGGAGTCCCAGGTCTGTTTGGCAAGGTGGGAGAACTATCTCCTGCATGCAGTTTTTATGTGGATGTGATGAATGGTGGCCAGGGCAAGGTGGGTTGCATGGAATTGGGCCAACGGGGTGTTGGATGACAGATGTCCAAGGTTTGTTTTGGGTCTGGGGTTGTGGACTGCCTCCTGAGTGTGGTTGAGGAGTCTGAAGAGGATCCTGCAGCAGACAGTGAGCCATTGTAGCTATCTCAGGTGATGTGGCTGGGGCTGGGGATGTTGAAGATGAGGTGTGCGGATGCACCCTGGATGTGGACAAGTTCTCCTGCAGTTTTGCTGTTGTTCTACGTAGAGGCCGGTGCTGTAGTTGAGCCGTCTGGTGTTGTGGACCTGGGGGACGGTCTGTCTTGCCTTGTAGTGGATCTATCTGTGGATCATTTGCAGCATGCGGAGGGTGTTGCAGCATGAGGTACCGATGGTGTTGATTTACATGGTAATTGTGAGCGATGGGTCCATGATGAACACCAGCTTGCGTGCGTGGCCACTGGGTGCTGGTGCGGTGCCCAGACCAGTGGGACACAAGGATTTGACCCAGCCGTAAAGGGACAATCCTCAGATGATGACCTCAGTCCTGTCCAAGTCCAGCCTCAGGTGGCTGATGTTCAGCCATTCGTCTCATGCCTTCTTGAAGTTTGGATCTGGCAACGGCTGGCTCTTTGGTGATTTTGAGGAGCAGATGGGTGTCAATGGCATACAAGATGATGATGAGGTTGTGTGCGCATGTGATGGTGGAGAGGGGGGTCATGGAGACATTGAAGATCGTCACGCTGAGAGAAGAGCCCTGGGGCATGTGCCACATGACCCCAGTGTACTACATGCTGCAGGGTGGAGGCAGACTCCCTGGGCCTTGTTGGTGAGCTACTTTCTGATTTAATCCTGGGCCCTCCTTTGGATACCAGTGTTGGAGATGTGTGAGCTGACAGTGTGTTAGCACATGGTGTACAATGCCGTTGAGAGGTTAAGGGGGGTGGGCTCACCATTGTTGAGCAGGGCAGAGTTATCGTTTGTGGTGGCAATGATGACGGTTGCAGTGGTGTGATTACTGTGGAAGATGGTCTGGTGCCGGTTGCCTGGAGCTGGTTGCGTGGAGGAAACTTGTCAGTTGCTTGTTGAGTGTCTTCCTGATGACATTTGCTGGGTAGGGAAGCAGGGTGATGTACCAGGAGATCCTGCAGTACTGCCGTCCGTTGTTTAAGAAGGGCCTGGGTCTCTGCATGCCTCCAGCACCCATGGAATATGGAAAACTCAAAGGAGACGTTCATGACGCGCTGGACGTGGGCTTCAAGGATGGGGAATGATGTGGTTGAGATGATGTGTGGGAAGGGGCCTGATGGAGAGCCAGAGTGGATGGTGCACATGAGCCAGGTGGTGTACTTGCTGCTGACGGGAGTCCAGAACCTGAGGGGGGTTTGCCCTGCGGATAATAGTGCTGTCTGCCTCTGTGTGCCAAGGCTGTTGTGTATGGCCATGAGCTAGCAGTGGTACAAAGTTGCAAGGGATGTGATATGCCTTGCAAGGGTGGGGTGTGTTGGATTGAGATCTGCTGTCAGTTCACTCACAATGCTGATAAGCTCCGTGATGTCGTGTGTTTTGGTGTCTCTGCACTATCTGAAGGATCTCCACTTGTCCTTGCTGATGATATGGTGATGTCTGTGTGTGGTCTTTTCCAGGCCTGTAAGGTAAATTATGGCTCTTTGTGCTGCAAGGTTTCCACAAGAGTCCGGCTAGGTCTGTAGGAGTCCAGTAGGTCTGCTTTGTCCCAGGTGCCTTAACTGTTGTTGTGCTTCACAGGAAAGTCTGTCAATATGGTAAGATTGTTGGATCAGTTGCTGATCCAGTGAGTGAGGTTTCAGGGTGTTGCGGTGGTGTTGTTTTGAGTGTCCCACACAGCTTGTCTGTGGTGACTTACATCAAGCATCTTTGGGGTATCGTTGCGGGGTGAGGGGCAGTGTGTTGCTTGTCGGAGACATGGATTAAAATGTTGATGGACCAATGATGGATGGTGGTGTGGTTCTCCTCCATCCAGAAGTTACTGGCCCCCAGCCACATGTAGCCTGTGGAGGTGAGGGCGTGCGTGCAGATGTACGTGTTGATGGCTTAGTGGAATTGTGGATATAGGCCAGGAGATCTGTAGATGAGTGTTACTCTGAGGGTTGCCAGGGAGTTGCTGCAAACCCGGATTAGTGACTCTGAGGGTGTACTTGTGAATAAATTGCCATTCATCCTCCGGGATTGTTGGTGCCGTCCTTGCGGGGGATCTTGTATCCGTCTGAGATGGCATTGAAGAAGTAGTCTGCTGAGGATGCTTATGTCCAGGTTACTGTCATGAAGGTGATGTGTGGGGCTGTTGTGTTGAGGAGGTAACAGAGTCCAATGGCGTGCTGGTGGACGAAGCAGGTGTGGAGTAGGAGGCACATGACCTGGTTGTTCTGACAGGGTCTGTTAGGCTGGGCAGCGCTGTGTAGGCAGTTGGAGTTGCACACTTAGCATGCGAAGGTGTCGTGTGTGCGCTTAGGGGTTGCCTGATAGCAGGCGGATGATTGTCTGGAGGACATTGCTTGGAGGTTGGCTGCAGCATGAGCCTGTTGTGTGACATGGGTCATGCAAAGACCAGAGGCTCGTGCACTGTGCACGTTGCAGGCGCAGACGGTCCTGCCTTTGGCACGGCGTTGGCGCAACAGTGGCAACGAAAAGCTGCTGGCTGCATTTAGAATGGGTGGAGGGGGAAGGGCTGAGCATTTTGGAGGCGTGTGGGTTGCAGAATCAGGGCACTCGGTGGGGCGGTGCCGCAGGTGAGGCAGCAGCAGGTGGAAGTGGTGAGAAATTAAGCAAAAAGTAGCACACAAAGACAAGGGGGTCAGAAAGGCACAGTGCAACAGGTGTATGTAAAGGAGGGAGTGTCAGGTTACTCATGGGTCACTACGAGAAAATGTATGAACAATCACCAAAAATGACAGCCACAGGGTCAGGCAACAAAATGCATAGCTGCGCACAGGAGACACACCATCAGCATGCGTTCGCGTCCTGTTGTGGGGAGCAACCTTCACAAATACATACACAACCAGGGACTTCATGCACAATAGGTATTATTAGCCATGAAGAACTGCATGCATGTTGCCTAAGTACACATACACATATGCTCAATATTTGACAAGTATGCCATAGATGATGCATGCAAACTGGCAAGAGAGCTGCAGTGACAGAGATGAGGCACTTCGGATTGTGCTGAACACCTTTATTACACAAACTCACACAAAGGGAAATGCATCCATATGAACAGACTCCCAGGTCAGTTGACAGAACATGTGGGACATACGCTGGACCCCCCCTTCACAACACGGATGTTGTAAATCCCAAGGAACTGGCACACAAGTTAAGGGGATGAGCCAAACACATCCTGCTGCACACGGAGAGGCTGCAATTCACCATAGAGCCTGTTGTTGTGATGTCCCACACTATGTCCACCAGTAGCATCCGCAATGTTTCAGAGGCAAGGTTTACGCACATTGATGCCTTCATCAGACTCCACACTCCACTACAGATGACTGTCAAGAAGGGTGACTATCATTTATGGGAGTGATGCTACATGTTATATGCTCCATGGTGAGAAGACATGTATGCATGGTACCACAACATGCACAGAAGCAGTCCCCACACATTCCCAACCCGTACCACCACCAAAAAGCCTTGCTGCAATCCTTACCCAAACTGACATTTCCACATGTCCGTGCATGGAACGCTGATTGAGCACACGTTGCAATCCTCATGAGGAATAGCAGGAGGACAAAGATGACACGAGCAGACAACAGGCGCAAAAACCTGGGAATGACAGACACACAAGAAGTCACCTAAAACAAATCACGCCGCACACATGGTCAGTTACGAAACATGAACAATGTTGGACACATGCAAATTTCAAAGAAAGTCTCTCCGCAAAACTGTGTGGCATGACATCATCACTCGAGTGACACATCAGAACACACATCAAAGTCACTTTGCATTTAGTCAGCTGGACACACACATTGCAACACATGCCACTCAATGCAACAAGCTTGCACACTCATACCCAGTGACTCACCATTATGAGAAGAAGTTGCGTATGAGCTGACTCCGGATATCATCCTCCTCCTCATCACTTGCCTCGTGACCAAGCCCTGGATCCTCCACGGGTGGATGTTGCTGCTCATCCGGATCCAGGATGAGTGGCACTGCCTTCTCAACTGCCACGTTGTGCAGCATGCAGCACACAATGAAGATTTTGCAGACCTTCTCCGGTGCATATGGGAGGGACCCGCCTGTCTTGTCAAGGCACCAGAATCGGCTCTTCAGGAGGCCAAACGTCCTCTCAATCACTCGCCTGGTCTGCCCGTGTTCTTTGTTGTACCGGTGATTTGCAGCTGTTCTTGGGTTGCGGAGAGGTGTCATTAGCCATGGAATGTTGGGATATCCAGAGTCCCCTACATGAAAACATCATGTAAATAAGTGGGTCAGGAGATGCCGTAAGAGCCAAAGATACCGCAACACACAGGACAAACAGAGTATACCCACCAACAAGACATGCTCGTTCATTGTGCAGCTGCAGCATCATTTGTGGCACCCTGCTATGCCTCATGATGTAGGCATCGTGTTCTGATCCTGGAAAACGTGCACAGACATGGGAAATCAGCATGTTAGCAAGACACACCACAAGGGCATTTATTGAGTGGTAATGTTTTCGGTTGCGATAGGCTTGCTCCTGTGCCTGTGGTGGTACCAAAGCCACATGTGTCCCATCAAATGACCCAATAACATGGGGCATCCCTCCCAGGGCATAGAAATCACCCTTGACATCTGTCAACTCCTCAGGAGTAGGAAATTTGATGAATTCATCAAGTTGCTCCAACATGGCTGCCAAAACATCACGCAGGACACGGCTGAACATTGTCTGTGACATCCCACCAACATCAGCTATGGTCAATTGAAACGTACCTGTGGCAAAAAAATGTAGGGCTGCCATCACCTTCATCTTGGGGGTCAGTGCAGTGTGGATACCTGTGTCGCGGTTGGCGGTGTGGTGCCAGCTTGTCAGTCAAGTCCTCAATCAACTGTCGAGTGAATCTGTATCGTCGGATGCAGGCACGTTCCCTCATGGCAGCCAAGTCTGGCATTGGTCTTGGGACAGGCGGTGCCCTGCAGGACATTGTTAGGAATAATGAAGATTGAGAGTCTGCCAACATCAATGTCAATGAACATAGCACATGCTAAACTGCTACTAAACATCAGGTAACTGTGGAGTCTGGTGTGTGCAATACATCCAGGACACATATGCCAGCTTGCTCGCACTCCTACGAAAAGCCACATACACCTGTTGATTGTCAAGTCTACATGACATGCCCTGAAATGAGCTGGGGGCAAGTCTGAGTGAACAGCCAGAGATATCATCGGAGTGACACACATCCACATAGCTGCATAGGAAGGATGTCATCATCTCATCCAGACAGCTGACTGCAAGGCACACGCACAGGTCACATGGAATGTCAAATGTACATATCAAACACATTGCGATGAAGGGGTACATGTGACAACAAAAAAACACAGCCATTGAGACGACGCAGACATGTATGCCTGGGAAAATATGATGCCCGATGCACACAGACCCTACAGCCGTGGGAATCCACATGTGGCATGGTGTGCATAGATGTGTGCCATGCCCATCTCCACACAGACCCATGTTGGATGCACCAACAGCAGATGCAGTTGACGGAACACTAACAGCAAGCTCATGGGAACACATGACACACACCTGACATAGTCACATAGGGGCACGCTGATCGTGACATGTCAGTTGATAGAGTGTCCCTGGCATCAGGAGACAGGTGCGGGTGGTGATGACTGTGCCATCCCACTGCTGCTGTGCATGACACAGTTGGACTACAGACACACATGTGGCAAGTGTCAAGGTGATGTGTGCCACATAGTGCCCCATCACACATGACATGTGTACACAGGTCATAACACATCAATTGTGCAACTAGATGAGATGACCTGTGCAATATCACTGGCTGACACACCTAGGGCCTGCACATGAAAGTATGCAATGACAAGTACTTGATGGATATCCTTGTGCGACTCGTAGCCCTCCATTCCTGGCGTGTGTACACCTCGTATCACCATTGTAAGCGTGTGAAACGCACCGTACCCCCGCATTCATTGCGTGTGTACGCCCTGTATCACTATTGCAGTGGTGCTGTAGGGGTACGTGTGAAACGCACCGTACACCCGCATTCATTGCATGTGTACGCCCCGTATCACTATTGTAGTGGTGCCGTATGGGTATGTGTGAAATGCACCGTACCCACACATTCATTGCGTGTGGACGCCCCGTATCACTATTGTAGTGGTGCCGTAGGGGTACGTGTGAAATGCACCGTACCCCCGCATTCATTGCGTGTGTAAGCCCCGTATCACTATCATACTGGTGCCGTACCTGTACGTGTGAAGCACACCGTACCCCCGCATTCATTGCGTGTGTATGCCCCGTATCACTATCGTACTGGTGCAGTACCTGTATGTGTGAAACGCACCGTACCCCCGCATTCATTGCATGTGTATGCCCCGTATCACTATCGTACTGGTGCAGTACCTGTACGTGTGAAATGCACCGTACCCCCGCATTCATTGCGTGTGTATGCCCCGTATCACTTTTGTAGTGGTGCCGTACCTGTACGTGTGAAACGCACCGTACCCCCGCATTCATTGCGTGTGTACGCCCCGTATCACTATCGTAGTGGTGCCGTATGGGTACGTGTGAAACGCACCGTACCCCCGCATTCATTGCGTGTGTACGCTCCGTATCACTATCGTACTGGTGCCGTACCTGTACGTGTGAAACACACAGTACCCCCGCATTCATTGCGTGTGTACGCTCCGTATCACTATCGTACTGGTGCCGTACCTGTACGTGTGAAACACACCATACCCCCGCATTCATTGCGTGTGTACGCTCCGTATCACTATCGTACTGGTGCAGTACCTGTACGTGTGAAATGCACCGTACCCCTGCATTCATTGCGTGTGTACGCCCCGTATCACTATCGTACTGGTGCAGTACCTGTACGTGTGAAACACACCGTACCCCTGCATTCATTGCGTGTGTGCGCCCCGTATCACTATCGTACTGGTGCCGTACGGGTACGTGTGCAACACAATGTACACATCCACTTCCGTTGTTGCGGTACGCAGGGGTTGCTGGACACGCCCCCCCAAGTGACCAGACCCTGGTGGTAATGTATGGGCTCCATATTATAGGTTTGGCTTTGGGTATGGGGTATGTTTCCTGCCCCACACCCCCACCCTGGCCCCTGGGTGTTGTTCTCACCTTCTGCGGCGTGTGCGTCGGTTTCGGTGCACCAGGTCGTAGGCTAAGAGGACCGGGATCACACGTACGATTGGGTTCATGGCGTGTACGTCGCATACCGGGGCTCCGTTTGTAGGACTCTGCTTTTACGGCAGTTTTTGACTCCCGTAAGAAAAGAGCCGTACGGAGTTCCGTAGGGACGAATCGTACTTGCTGGGCCGGAAACCGCTGCTTAGTTACGTCCGGATGTCGCGTACAGGCTGTTCCGGATCCTATTCGTGTGGTTGTTTTTTACCCGTACGGTCTTTTGTACGATTCGTACCGAAATAGGCTTTCTGTACGAATCGTACTTCCTAGGTTGTACGGAAAGTTTACCGGGTACGAGTCGTACGGAGAAAACGCTCCGTACGACGATTCGTTCAGCCTTTTTCCAGGATTGGAATCGGCCCCTTAATAGTAAACTGTGCTGTTATAAAATCCCTGGTGGAAGTAGATTACTTTCCCTCTAAGAGCACTTGGGTGCAACACAGCCCTTGCTCTCCTGATGGTACTTACAGAAATTAATAAGTAAGGTGTTTACACATGAACAATAATGAACAACCGATTTTAGTCCCAAATGACATGCTCCCTGAAATTATCAGACAAGTTGTACCTATATAATATATGTATTTCTTTGTAAGTTCCTATGTTACAAAATGGCCACCATATTTACTCAGGGTCAAAGGCCCATACATGGCCTGATTTAGTGTTTAGTGGACAGGTTGCACTGTCACAAACGTCAGCTATCCCGTCCATATTACCAGAAGTGCATTATATCCAATGGCAATTTTTATAAGGGGGATGGGGCCCCCTTGTGGCGCTGGAGGATCCCCAACCCTTTAGGGGCCCTCATTGCATCAAATGTGCGTCATTCTGCCCCAGGCCTAAGAATATCTGTGAAATATGGGAGACTCAGGGCCCCTCTTCACATTCTGCAAAGTGCTCATGATTATACATTTCACTACTAAAGGGGAAGTACCCGTCTGCAGAACTCTAACTCAGGTCCACGGTCTCAAAAGTACCAGAGTCTGGATCAGAAAGGTTTCAAACAAGTTGTCTTCTCCAGGAATGACCACAACCAGCAGCAAGTGTCTCTGCCAGTGATTCATTTGAAAAATAATAAGTGCTACTGCAGTAGTTCTTCTTAGAAATTCTTGGCCAGCAAGGCTGAATATCAGGGTTGCCGAATGCCAAGGAGTCTAGTCTTGACTTTTTCTCATACCTCTTTCATACACCACCACCCTACCCTCCCTTTATCTAACAGGCTATTTTTCATCCTTGTTTTCTCCCTTTCTCACTTTTTTTCCTTCAATCTCTTTGTTCTTCTTTTGCTCTTTTCTGCCTTGCTCGCTCTTGCTGTAGTTCAAAGTCTGATGAATGGAAAGTAAGTCCTGGTTCTCGGAAATGTGTGTGGGTGGACCTGCCTGCAAGCACCGATTCAAAACAAGCACTGGTTTCCACAAAGACAAAAACGTCTTACTGCTTAGCATGAAACTAAGAAGAAGCCCACTGTGCCTGCCCCTTCCAGAGAAACACCAACACAAGCAAATCCAATGCCATGTTGACGTAATAAAATTTACAAGAGGCTAAAGGAATATTTGAGCTCATAACTCACACTGAATCAAATGAAAATAGTTAACTACCTTAGTTAGCACTTTCGCTGTCGCCAAGTACATAAGGGGGCATATGTACAAGGAAATGGTGCGGTACTGTGGCAAATTTTGCAGCACTGCACTGCGTCATTTAAAAACTGCAGAGATGCGCCGTATTTACAAGAATACGGCGCACCCCTGTGTTTTCCCTTGCAAAATAGATACCTAGTGCCAACACAGATACCCTTGTTCCATAGTGCAAGAGTTCTTGCATTGAAGGGATTATTGTTTATGTGCAGAAAGGTGTCCCTTCCTGCACATAAACAATCAATAATAGCGATGTGCTACTTCTATGTATGCAGTATTCTGCAGCACACATAGAAGTAGCAAATTACCAGTATTTGCACAAAAACAATCATTAATGGGGTTTTGCTCTATGTGTGCTGCATTCGGCAGCACACATAGAAAAAGCAAAAACGAGGAGAAATAAAAGTATAGAAAAGCAAAAATGAGCAGAAATAAAATAATTTCTAGTCGTTGCGCCTTTCGAATGCCTGTTTTTGCATGGCGTTCGTTTTTGGCGCTGCCTAAGATTTAGACCTCCTTGTAAATCTGGGCAGCATCAAAAAGCAAAGGGTGTTGCGGTCGAACACCCACCTCAACACCCATTGCTCGCCCCTTTCACGCAGATACCTGCATGAAAGGGTACCATATTTAAAAAGCAGCGTTAAGCCACAAAAAGTAGCTTAACGCCATTTTGTAAATATGGTGCAGGGCATAGCGCCACCAGAACATCACAAAAAGTGACGTTCCGGTAGCGTTTTCCGCTTGTAAATATGCCCCTAAAAGTAAACTGCTCAATTACTTTCTAATATATCGTTCACTTCTCTCATATTGCTGATAACTTGCATTGAAATCTTTGTTAAACATTGCAATGTGCACTGTTGCTGCCATCTGCAGGGCACATGAAGAATGTTAGACAAGATGGCGTGCATTACAATTGAAAAACTTAACATGGACTCTTTACATTGTGATAAGCATTAGATAAGAGGTATAATCTATTACTCCAAAAAGTAGTCATTAAATGGTAGGGGACGATGCAGTGGATATACACAGAACTATGTGCGACACAGCTGCCACCTCGTTTATATGCAGGGCTACTAGAATTATGAAATTTTGCGGCTTCTGTTTTTTCCCCGCATAATTTTCCTTTTCTTACTACATAAATGAGTCAACCCTGCCGCATAATTTGGTGCTCCCCTACAGCAGCATTCCAGTGGCCCTGTTTATATGTTATATCAAAGGCAGCTACAGGTGGCTTATGTACAAGAAATTTTATATTGTTACAGGCATTTGTATAGAGCCCAGTCTTCTTTCAGCACGTCCTCGTAGCACTTTAGGTTGTTTGAGTGCCACCCATACTACTACAACTTTTCCATGGTAGGCCGTGAAACTGTAATGCTCCCAGATTAAGCCTGTGTTTGACATTGTCACAGACTGGTAGCTTATCTCCAGTCTGTGGGAGATAGCCCTAAGTAGGCCTTTTGAAAGAAGATTATCTAAAAACCTAACAGTAACCACTTTGTCAGATACCAATGAAGCCAATGGTAATATGTTTGTTTTGTTGAATCCAGGGATGTCCAACATTGCTACCCAGGTGGACATTGCTTCAGAAGCCCACATAGGGCGTGTAAGTGCTATACAAATGTTCCAATGCAATACCATAATTTGTAGATCCAGGAGTGCCGGATCCATGCCAGATTTTCAGGACTACGCAAAAGAGGATTAATTACATTAATTGAAACGAAATGTATCTTCTGGACATAGGATGGACACCGAAATCAAGTCCCTCCTGCTCTGGATAATCAGGTGGTACACTTTCAAGAAAGTCATTCTAGGTAACTAGTTATCAGACAGCCAGGAGCAGTGGCACTGGAAGTAGGGTGTGAGGGCTGCTGCATCACCCCCTGATATCTTGCTAGAGTTCAGATGGAGAATTAACAGTATAAAAGCCATTATTCATTAGTGATGGAGTATTTAGTGTACATTCAAATGCAAACTGGCCGAGTGAACTCCTGTAATTGACCGTCTCCTGCAACCCCCCCTCCGAACCTCCTTTAACTCAATGCGGTTTGAGATGTGGCTGAACTGATATGGATGCTGATTAGGGGAGAGTTATGGCGTACAGTGAGACCCGCAAGAAGATCTTCGATGCTCTGGAGCACATTTACCTACCGGTGCTCGGAGTTGCTTGGATCCCGGATTCCACTTGTGTGCCTGCTGCGGTCCTTATCGCAAGGAGTTCAGTGCGCAGTTTCAAAGATCTGGCGTGGGACTGCGAAAGAGGAGATGGCCCCGAAAGGATCCAGAGGAGTGAAGCAGCGTGATGGAGACGCTGCTGCAGCATCGTCGAAACTGACAGAAAGCGCCCAAAAGAAACAAAAGACAGGGAGCGGCCAGAATAGACCCAGGAAGTAACCTGCAACCTGGGAATACTCGATCCACAGGGCCAGGAAAGAAAGTTACGCCTGCTATCTTCCTTTCAGGCATGAAAGGCAAGAACTATAACTCAAAAGGGACCGGGACTGTGATGAAGGAGCCAGTTATAGTTGTACTGCAGGATGAGGTGAGCAAGGGGGGCACAGAGCTCTATGATTGTAATGGGCAAGCAGCAGGAAACGGACAAAGGCAAGGAGATCATGGGGATATCCATACCCCAATGGTTCATGACTGGCCAGGGGTGGAGAGTACTCCTAACCCTATTTTGGAGGGGATAGAACATGGTACAAATGTGGCAGGAATAGACGGTGGCAACCCAGAGATGGACGCAAAAGCCTGTGATGTGCAACCTATGAGTAAATTGGTAGGTCAGAGAAAATCCCTGATCTACACGAAATGGACTTGCGTGAACCTTTTTTTTCACTCTCTGATCACTCTAACTCGTTAGGGGATGAATCTATACAGTTGTCTCATGGTCCTTACAGCTACCCCGGTGGGCAATGGCTTGAGACTAGTAGTATACATCAACATGTGACCCCAGGAATTTGGACTAGGACACCTGGTTTAGACACAAAACGGAAAAAAAACAACAGCAATGCCCAGAGAGGAGGATGGGGTTGCACCCTTAACTAATGAGATACAACCCGTGTCATCAGAGGGGTTGCGACGAGAGCAGCATAATTCATTGGGCGGCACGGAAGAAATCTCTGTGGCTATCATCTACGAGACAATAATGTCACATTGAGAGGAAACCCGGGCTGAGAGTCAGAAAACGCAGGGGGCGTGTCGAAAGCTGCAAAATTCACTTCGACGGGTGGCCAAGTCTTGTTCTGAATTTTCCAAACGCATAGTAGAAGCTGAGAACCAGATCTCTACTCTTGAGGATCAGATAATTATCCAGAAGGCAGTAACAGAGGACTGAACAGTACAGCGCTGTGACATGGCCTGGAAACTCGAAGATATGGTAAACAGACTATGGCGAAATAACTTAAGTATTCTAGGAATTCTTGAAGGAAGAGAGGGGTCCGACCCACGGAAATTCGTGGTAGAGCTCCTCACAGAAGCCTTTCCGGAACTGACACAGTGGACTTGAGATAACGAGGTGCAACCCATTGCTTCCCTTTTCGTCAAAAGACTAACCATGAGGCCAGCAAACCTGCTCAACCTAGATCAATTCTTATTGCTCTATCTAACTTTCTATCTAGACAGGTTTTGTATGATCTATCATCTGGCCAGGCCAGATAGGAAGAGAAGGGGGAACGGGTTTGAGTTTTCTGTGCCCCTTGATTACTGTCATCAAACAGTGGAAAAGAGGTGGCAGCTTCGGCAGTTAATTTTCCCCTTCAAAGTCAAAGGTGCCCAAGTATTTCTATTGAATCCTGCCAAACTTAAGTTTATATACAAGGATAGCACTAGGTTTTTTACATATGCAACAAAGGCTAAAGAGTATCTCCAGAATATTGTACTCTAGTTTTGAAGTTTGAAGTCCGAAATTGCAATAGAAAGATATCCTTAATTATGTATTCATGGTATACACTTATAGTACGGGGAAAAACAAAAAAAACTTTAGAAAACTTTATAAGTATGTATAGCATAAGTATCTTATATTCTTTTTATCTTACCCTTCTTTTTTCTGTAAATACTTGTTGAGTGTTGATTTAGTAGCACATCGGTGGGGGAATTGCGGGGGGAGCGGTCAGTGCTGGGACAGGGTTCTCCATCACCCAAGACTTGGGTCTTGCAGCCTCCATGGTTGGGTGGGCAGGGGGAGTCTCTACTGGCAGAAGAGACCAAGGGGTGGGGAAGGGTGGAGTAGCAGGGGGGTGGGTGGCTGCTGGAGGGGCACAGGGGTTCAAAAATGGGGTAAAAAAGCCAATAAATGAGGTTATGCAAATGAGAAGAAGTGATTTGGTATGCTGGAAGAGATGTCGGTGTCTTTTTAAATTTGAAGAAAGTCGATGCTGTGCTTGCTTTCGATATGTTCGTTTAATGTCCGGAGTCTTAATGAGAGGACTAAATGTCAAAGGGTAGCACAGGAAATTAAAAATATGTGTCCTGATGTGATATGTCTCCAGGAGAACCACATCCCTTGTGCTAAATATAAGGTAAAACACACAAGATGATGGACGAAATGTTGCACAATGGCAAAACATTCACCCCCAGTCACAGATCTGGGTTTAATCCATCGTTATTTTGCTCACCACGCCACCCCAGTTCAGACATGGCCATATGCAAATCAGTCTTGACCCTGTGCCTCATGGGAACAGTCCAGCCCGAACTGCCAAGCCATGTCTTCCCTGGACCGGAATGAAGCATCCTAGGACCGGTTTCTGGCTATCAGCCGTCATCAGCCAGGATAGCTTGACTCCAGTGGCGTAGTGAGCACGCGACCCACGTCTGGGCATACCCTTCCCACATAGGGTGAACAGCAAAACACACAAGATGATGGACGGAATGTTGCACAATGGCAAAACATTCACCCCCAGTCACAGATCTGGGTTTAATCCATCGTTATTTTGCTCACCACGCCACCCCATTTCAGACATGGCCATATGCAAATCAGTCTTGACCCTGTGCCTCATGGGGACAGTCCAGCCCGAACTGCCAAGCCATATCTTCCCTGGACCGGAATCAAGCATCCTAGGACCGGTTTCTGGCTATCAGCCGTCATCAGCCAGGATAGCTTGACTCCAGTGGCGTAGTGAGCACGGGACCCACGTCTGGGCATACCCTTCCCACATAGGGTGAACTGCAAAACACACAAGATGATGGACGGAATGTTGCACAATGGCAAAACATTCACCCCCAGATCTGGGTTTAATCCATCGTTATTTTGCTCACCACGCCACCCCAGTTCAGACATGGCCATATGTAAATCAGTCTTGACCCTGTGCCTCATGGGAACAGTCCAGCCCGAACTGCCAAGCCATGTCTTCCCTGGACCGGAATGAAGCATCCTAGGACCGGTTTCTGGCTATCAGCCGTCATCAGCCAGGATAGCTTGACTCCAGTGGCGTAGTGAGCACGCGACCCACGTCTGGGCATACCCTTCCCACATAGGGTGAACAGCAAAACACACAAGATGATGGACGGAATGTTGCACAATGGCAAAACATTCACCCCCAGTCACAGATCTGGGTTTAATCCATCGTTATTTTGCTCACCACGCCACCCCAGTTCAGACATGGCCATATGCAAATCAGTCTTGACCCTGTGCCTCATGGGGACAGTCCAGCCCGAACTGCCAAGCCATATCTTCCCTGGACCGGAATCAAGAATCCTAGGACCGGTTTCTGGCTATCAGCCGTCATCAGCCAGGATAGCTTGACTCCAGTGGCGTAGTGAGCACGGGACCCACGTCTGGGCATACCCTTCCCACATAGGGTGAACTGCAAAACACACAAGATGATGGACGGAATGTTGCACAATGGCAAAACATTCACCCCCAGATCTGGGTTTAATCCATCGTTATTTTGCTCACCACGCCACCCCAGTTCAGACATGGCCATATGTAAATCAGTCTAGACCCTGTGCCTCATGGGAACAGTCCAGCACGAACTGCCAAGCTATGTCTTTCCTGGACCGGAATCAAGCATCCTAGGACCGGTTTCTGGCTATCAGCCGTCATCAGCCAGGATAGCTTGACTCCAGTGGCGTAGTGAGCACGGGACCCACGTCTGGGCATACCCTTCCCACATAGGGTGAACAGCAAAACACACAAGATGATGGACGGAATGTTGCACAATGGCAAAACATTCACCCCCAGTCACAGATCTGGGTTTAATCCATCGTTATTTTGCTCACCACGCCACCCCAGTTCAGACATGGCTATATGTAAATCAGTCTTGACCCTGTGCCTCATGGGAACAGTCCAGCCCGAACTGCCAAGCCATGTCTTCCCTGCACCGGAATCAAGCATCCTAGGACAGGTTTCTGGTTATCAGCCGTCATCAGCCAGGATAGCTTGACTCCAGTGGCGTAGTGAGCACGGGACCCACGTCTGGGCATACCCTTCCCACATAGGGTGAACAGCAAAACACACAAGATGATGGACGGAATTTGCACAATGGCAAAACATTCACCCCCAGTCACAGATCTGGGTTTAATCCATTGTTATTTTGCTCACCACGCCACCCCAGTTCAGACATGGCCATATGCTATCCAGTCTTGACCCTGTGCCTCATGGGAACAGTCCAGCCCGAACTGCCAAGCCATGTCTTGTCACCCCGAGTGGGACGGGTATGCTCAGACGTGAGTCCTGTGCTCTCGATGCCCCTGGAATCAAGCTATCCTGGCTGAAGAGGGGTGAAACCCTGAAACCGGTCCTAGGATGCTTGGTTCCAGTCCAGGGAGGACCTGGCTTGGCAGTTCGGGCTGGACTGTTCCCATGAGGCACAGGTTCAAGACTGATTTGCATATGGCTGGGTTCAAACTGGAATGGCATGGTGAGCAAAACAACGATGGATTTAGGCCCAGATCTCTGTACTGGGGTGAATGTATGACATTGTTCTTCATTCTGTCCATCAATAGTTATTTTTGCATTTGTCACCCCGAGTGGGACGGGTATGCTCAGACGTGAGTCCCCTGCTCTCCATGCCACTGGAATCAAGCTATCCTGGCTGAAGAGGGGTGAAACCCTGAAACCGGTCCTAGGATGCTTGTTTCCAGTCCAGGGAGGACCTGGCTTGGCAGTTCGGGCTGGACTGTTCCCATGAGGCACAGGTTCAAGACTGATTTGCATATGGCTGGGTTCAAACTGGAATGGCATGGTGAGCAAAAAAACGATGGATTTAGGCCCAGATCTCTGTACTGGGGTGAATGTATGACATTGTTCTGCATTCTGTCCATCAATAGTTATTTTTGCATTTGTCACCCCGAGTGGGACGGGTATGCTCAGACGTGAGTCCTGTGCTCTCCATGCCACTGGAATCAAGCTATCCTGGCTGAAGAGGGGTGAAACCCTGAAACCGGTCCTAGGATGCTTGTTTCCAGTCCAGGGAGGACCTGGCTTGGCAGTTCGGGCTGGACTATTCCCATGAGGCACAGGTTCAAGACTGATTTGCATATGGCTGGGTTCAAACTGGAATGGCATGGTGAGCAAAAAAACTATGGATTTAGGCCCAGATCTCTGTACTGGGGTGAATGTATGACATTGTTCTGCATTCTGTCCATCAATAGTTATTTTTGCATTTGTCACCCTGAGTGGGACGGGTATGCTCAGACGTGAGTCCCGTGCTCTCCATGCCGCTGGAATCAAGCTATCCTGGCTGAAGAGGGGTGAAACCCTTAAACGGGTCCTAGGATGCTTGTTTCCAGTCCAGGGAGGACCTGGCTTGGCAGTTCGGGCTGGACTGTTCCCATGAGGCACAGGTTCAAGACTGATTTGCATATGGCTGGGTTCAAACTGGAATGGCATGGTGGGCAAAAAAACGATGGACTTAGGCCCAGATCTCTGTACTGGGGTGAATGTATGACATTGTTCTGCATTCTGTCCGTCAATAGTTATTTTTACTAAATATAAGGTACTCATAGAACTAGGGTATGAGTTATTGGCTTGTGGGTCGCAAGGGACTACAACCAGAGGGGTGGCCATCTTGGCCCAAAAAAATAACTTAATGGTAGGGAAACACCTTGCGGACAAATATGGGTACTGGGCAATTGTTGAATGTGCTGTAGCTAGTAAAAAATTTACGATATGCTCGGTATATGGATCGAATCATGACGAAGCTCAAATATTAGAATATTTGAATACTGAATTAACTTCTTGGGCATCTCCTTTGATACTTTGTGGGGATCTCTATATTCAGTTAGAAGAAACTATTAAGGGCCTCTTTGGGGAAAAATATACAGGTCGAAAACCCAAGGTTTATAAGGCATTACAGCAAATCTTATATGAGCATGGGTTGGAGGATGCTTGGCCCAGATTAAATCACTTAGATCCCGGATATACTCATTTTTCTTGCCCACATCAGAAGCTAGCAAGACTTGATTATTTTTTGGTTACTAAAACACTTTTATCGGAAGCACAAATACAGGTTTTTCCGATAATCACCTTGGATCATAACCAACTATTATTAACGATTAAAATGCCAGGAGTGGTCCGAACCCCAGGGAATTTCTCTTTTGATCGGAAATGATTGCTAAACGATCAGTTTGTCAGTCATATACGACAATGGCTATAAGAATTTCTTGTTATAAATCGGAATTCAACGAATAGCAGTATTATGTGGGATGCGTTAAAGAGCGCACTTAGAGGGGAAATCTTAAGCATCGGACTGTATGCTCAAAAACAGCAGAGACAGCTTATCCAGGAATTGTACGACAATCTTAAACAAGCAGAATATGCGCTAATACACACTTTAAGAGAGAAGTTAGATAGCTCTCAGGCACAAACTGAGATAGCACATTGCAAGGCGAAGATTAATGAGAAATGGGCTAAAGATAATGCTAGTAAATATTAAACATTTAGAAGAGAATGTTACGAGTACGGGGAGATGACAGGCAAGTGCCTGGCTAAGAAAATCAGGGGTAGAGAGATAAAAGATGCTATTACTGCAATTAAAGACGCTAATGGTAAAATGGTAGAAACATCGGCAGAGATCCTCAAAGTCTTTTGAGCTTTCTATGAGGGATTATATACAGAAGAGCCTACAAGTCCAGAATTTTACAAGGAGCCTCATAGGAAGATACTAAGTGCGGACGACAGTGCATATTTAGAAAAACCTATTACTCTGGAAGAACTAGAAGAGGCGGTTAGATCACTAGCAACAGGGAAAGCTTCCGGGCCTGACAAGATTCCGCTTGAATTTTATAAGAAATGTTTAACTTTAGCTACAAGTAGGCATGATAGCGGTTCTTCGAGAGGCTCAGAAAGGACATGCCCCAGCGTCATGAGACAAAGCGAGCATTGTTATCTTTGCTGCCGGGATCGTACCGACCCATATCGCTCCTAAACTGCAATGGGAAGATATAAGCAAAAATATTGGCAACGTGACTTTTTCGAGTGTTAACCCCCATAGTTTCTGTAGGCAACATGGCTTTATTCCAGGAAGAGGCACGGCCAATCACGTTAGCCGGGTAGTCACCACACTGGATGTCGCCAATGTACTGAAAGCTCCATGCGGTGTGGTGCTACTCGATGCGGAGAAAGCGTTTGACCGTGTCTCATGGGAGTTTTTATGGGCAACAATGCGATGACAAGGCTTTGGTTTGGGTTTTATACAAGCTCTACAGACTATGTACCATTCATCCAATGCAAAAATATACTGGGGTTGGAGTCTAACCTTGTTACAATATCAAGAGGCACCCGACAAGGATGTCCCTGCTCCCCTTTATTATTTGCCCTATATATTAATCCATTTTTTAATCTACTGGAACACAGGTTAAATAATGTGATAGCGGGACCCGGCCTGGTGATTACTACACTAGCATACGCAGATGATATTGCGTTTATTTCACCGGATCCAATCCAAACGGTGAAAGAGATTGAACAACTATCGGCTGAATTTGGGGAAGGATCTGTATTTAAATTAAATACAACAAAAACGCAAATAATCTGCACTGAGCAAGTTTGTAGTAATGACTCCAGGGTTACAGAGGAGGCCACATACTTGGGGATCCGCATTAATGCATGTTTGGATAAAATGATATTATCAAATTGGGAGCCGTTAGTGCAGAAAATTAAAAAAAGATTTGGATAGAATGGAAAGCCTACATTTATCAATAGTCGGGAGATGCAGTGTTTTAAAAATGGATATTCTGCCCAAAGTGATGTACTATTTTAGGTGTGTTACCCTGGAACTCACGGTGAAGCAACTTAAAAAATGACAAGCTATCTGTGGTAGCTTCCTGTGAGTGCAAGGTAAACCCCGGCAAGCAATGAGGTATATGACCCTGCCTCGATCCCGAGGGGGGTGGGCTGTTCCGAATTTTTTGTTCTATTATTGGGTATGCATGTTGCAGCAAATGTGCATTCTCTTGGTTGGGGAAAAAGAGGGAAAGGTGGAAGAATCTCCAAATATTTTTCAGACGGTATTGGGCTCAAGAACGGAGAGGAATCTTTTTTTATATTTGGAGCCTAGCTATTATATAAAAAAAACCTCATTTTAAGGTGCTCCAAGGTGTTTATAAAGTGTGGCTACAGATTCGGAAATATGTGAAGCTTGGTAAGTTTAATTTTTATACACCCACTTCATCTTTAGCACTACCCCCCTTATCTTTTCTGATAATGTTATGGCTAGATGGAGACGGAAAGGACTTATGACGTTGGGAGATTTAATTGATTGTAGTGGCATCAAGACATACGCCTTGTTAATATCTGAATATGATCTCCCCAAAACCGATTTTTTCAAATATTTACAAATTCGTGACTTTTTCCAAAAGAGAGTAGATGTATCGAACCTGGCTATAAAAAGTAACTTGTTGGAAACAATTAGGAAGCATGGGAGGATTGGTATCTTATATCAGAATCTCACGGAATTGCAAGGGGACGATCTCGAAAAACGGAATCTCAAATGGAATAATAGATTAAATCAGGTAGTGAATGCTTTATAACAGTCAATATTATTGTCAGAAAAGCTTTTGGTTTCCGCCAGTCTCAAGTCGCAACATTATTAAACTATATATGATTTGTACTATACGCCTGCCAAATTTGCTCGATGGGGGGTCAAAATGAAGGTAAATGCACGCGTTGTGCGACAGACCAAGCTGATAGTCTCCACATGTTTTTTGAATGTCCAGACCTGAGACAGTTTATAAATAAGATGGAGATCTTTTTGACAGAGGTGACAGGGGTGCAGATAGGGATTACATCCACTGGGATGATGCTGGGAGTGGTGGAAGAATCATTAGCCACACAGGGAATGTATGAATTTAGGTATTTTATATTCATAGCTGTGGCGGTGGCTAGATTATGTATAGCATCATTATGGAGGGAGAAAGAGCCACCATCCTTTGAAATGTGGAGGGGCAGACTTCATTCTATATGTAACCTAGAACATAGTCTCTACACTCTCAAGGGATCTCAGAAACGCAGGTTAGGTACTAAGATCTGGGGGGCATTAGTAGCGTATCTGCAATCATTTCGATCTCTTTTAACCTATATGTTAATATGCCCTGATTCATATCTAAATTCTTCCTCTGTTTTTTCTACTTCTTTTTCTTTTTACCTGACATGATTATAGCTCTGTGAAATATGCTAAAGATATAGGGTGACGTAAAATGTGCATTGATCCCTCTCAGATTATATTGTTTTTTTTGTTCTAATGACCAAAATACAAATGTATGTTGACTTTATTGGCTCATAAAAATAAAAAAAATGCAAACTGTTACATTACATGCATATTTGTTTGACAAAGTGCAGCTAATTGTTTGTACATGGAGAGCTATATTTACTGTTCCTTTCTCTAGCCACAACTTTATTTTGTAATTTGAAATAGTAACACTGTTGCTGAGATAGTGAGGAGAATATTTCTCAATATTCCTGAGGTTTTCTAACACACTCACACACATGCACGCGGGTAGGAAGTTATAGGTTGTGCATTCACTTAAGTGCCTCATTTGTACTTTTCATTCTGCTAATATATATATTTTGAGATATTTTTATCTCATTTCTTTGTAATGTTGGGTAGGTGAGTGGTTGAATGGGTGTGTGAGTCGATGTGTGGGTGTGGGAGTGATTGTGTGGGTGTGTGAGTGGTTCAGTGGATGATGTCATGAGTGATGTCACTGACAATGTCATCAGTGATGTAATATGGGAGATCATGAGCAGTGCATTGCGGGGGTTAGTAATAGTTTGCTCTGTTTCACTGACTTTGTATGAGTGAAATATGAACCTAACTATAACGTCCCTGTTTGTTTCAGTTAATTTCTACGGTTTTTTAATGCTATTTCCTAACTATAACACCCCTGTAACCTTTGGTATTTTCCAGTGAATTTCTATGTTTTTTAAAATATTTTTCCTAACTGTAAACTGTAACCTTTCAGAGAATAAGTGTGTGAGTGGCTGTATAGGTCGGTGAGTGGCTGTGTGAATGGCTGTATGGATCTGTGAGTGGGTGTATGAGTGGTTTTGTAGGTGTGTGAGTAGGTGTATGAGTGTTGTATAGGTCAATGAGTGGGTGTGTGAGTGGCTGTATAGGTCATGAGTGGGTGTGTAAGGGCTCTGTGGGTGTGTGAGTGTATGTGAGAGTGGCTGAATAGGTGTGTGAGTGGGTGTCTGAGGGGTAGATTTTCAAACATTTTGCACTGGGTTGGCATCATAAAAAGTGATGCTAAGTAGCAAAAAAACTTTTTTTTACCAATTTACTTCCCAGTGCAAACTTTGTTTTGCATTGGAAAGTACCCTACAAGTAACACAAAGCAGCGTGAAGCATTGCTTTGTGTCACTTAGCTCCAAGGGGGCATTACATGGATGGCACATGGGCATTCCAATTCAACCACCCATGCCTTTTAACTCAAAACCCTATCTACAAACAATTGTAGACAGGGTTTAGTGCAAAAAGTTAACTCCATCTGAATGGAGGCATTAAGAGTAGAAATGTGTTCATTTCTCCTTTCTTTTCCTACTTTGCATGCATGCTGCACTGTCCAGAACACATACAAAGTGGGAAAAGTGTTTAAACGTGTCTAGGCATAGTATTATGTGCAAGACTGGTACCCTTCCTATGCAAAACCTATGCTTGACTCAGGCACACACCTTAGCGATATGCCCCAGCGATGTGTGCCTGGTGTATGGCAGCTGAAATCTGCGCCAGCACTAGCAAGAGGGGAGGAGAGAGACATATCTCTGTAGATATGGCGCTCTCCTGCTTCCTCCAAGCCATTCAATGCAGTGCAGCATTTTTAGCTGCTGTGCTGCGTTGCAAGACTTCTTTGAAAACCTGCCCCTGCCCTGTGTGTCTATGGGTGTGTCATTAGCTGTGTGAGTGACCGGGCCAGAACAAAACCTTACCTGCCCCTTTATCCAACAAGAGTCCACGGTTTTGCACAAAATGTCAATCCATCTGGGGTACTTTCTACTGCTTAATTAGTAAGTGCTACCTCGTTGGGTAATAACTAGTGCATATTCTACACTACAGCTGCATAATGCACCATGAGTAAATGTCTCCAGTGATATTGTGTGCATTTAATTTCAGCAATGTGAATGTTCCTCGAGCATCTTGAACAACAAATCTGTGATAACATTAATCCTCGTCTACAGAATAGGAAGAGACTGCACAGAGGGGTATCTCCACCAAACAAGGGTACTTCCTCCTAATTATATGAACTAAGGGACAGATCAGCAAAAAAGCGACGATAATTTTATCGCCTAATTAGCCAGGTCACGCTAACGCGTGAAAACTTTCATTGGCGCACGAAATCTTAACGCCCAGCTTTGCATCTCTAATGAGATGCAAAGTGGGCGTTCCTGACCTAACATGACAGGAGAAATGTCGCTAAGCGACATTTCTCCTATCATCAAGCCCCACGCTATGAAGCATAGCGGAAAGAAAAGTAGCGATAAGTTACCCCTGTTATCGCTACTTTCTTTACGCCTGCTTCAGGACTGACTTAGCCATGATATCCTATGGAAGGTGGATATCATGGCTAAGTTTGTGAGGCCCTATCATCAAGCTAACGCCACATTTCGTGAGATTATCGCTGGGTTTCCAGCGATAATCTCACGTTAGGCAGTTAGCGCTAGGATTTTTATCGCTTTTGAGATAAGTGTTGCTAATAGCACGCTATCTCAGCGATAAAAATCCACGTTAGCCGGCGATAATTATCCTAGCGCTAAGTGCGCTTAGCGATAATTAATCGCCGGTTGTTGCTGATATGCCCCTATGTGCTTCTTTGTTTGCTGGAGATGCCCTCCAAATTCCTCTGCATCAAGAGCGTGTCACCAAAAATGGGGTGAAATGCTCTTTGAGGCCTTTTGGTAAGCTGTCTGTCAATGTGGGGAAAGGTGGGAAGACCTTTGCATTCTACTAAGGAAAACGGGGCAGGGCCAACCAGGAGGACCTTGCAGATGATTTCTGCCATTTGCATACTTAGAGTAATTAAAAGGGAGAACTGTGGACTCTGCTCTCATGACAAGAAACCACTCTTCACAATCACTGCAGATCAGATTGCGCTCCAATAAATTAAACATGCATTCACCCCCATTAAGGATTTCAAATTGTTTATTAACGTAGAAAACGAGAGGAAACACACTTGCTTTGCCTTCGCCAAGCCGAAGAAGGTAGGATCATTTGTGCTTTACAGAAGTGGAGCTTCAACTGGGGTACCAGCTGTGTTTATATTTGTAAGTGCTTCACTTTGAAGTTTAATTTCTGTGAAATGAGCATCAGGTTGAGAATGGAACTTCATTTTTTCAGGAAGCGTACATAGTTTTGCTAAAAATGTCTACCCAACTGGAATGCTTTCTACTGGTTACTTAGTAAATGCTACCTTGTTGGGTAAATGTCTAGTGCATATTACTCGCTACAGCTGCATAAAGGACCACAAGGTAATGTCTCCAGTGACCTTGTGTGCATGTAATTTCAACAATGCTGTTGTTCCTGCAGCGTCTTCATCCACAAATCTGTGATAACATGAATCCTCGTCAAAGAAGACAACAAGACTACAAATCCACCAAACAAGGCTACTTTTTCCTAACTATGTGAAGTAAGTGTTTGTTTGTTTGGTGGGGGTGTCCTCACATTTCTCTGCATCAAGAATACGTCACCAAAATTGTCGGCAAACACACTCGGGGCCTATTGGTAAGATGTCCATCAACCTGGGAAAAGGTGGGAAGACCATTGTATGCTAGTAAGGAAAATGGGGTGGGGCCAAACAAGTGGATCTTGCAGATGATTTGGGGTATTCACATACTTAGGGTAATTAAAAGAGAGATCCATGGTCTCTGGTCTTCGGCCCAGGGACCCTATCCCCTGGGGCCCAGCCTTTTTATGCTGGGTTCCCTGGAGGTCACCAATGGCATCCAGTCTCCAGCGCTGGGGACCACGAGGAGCCTTAATGCCCCGCGGTCCCTGCGTGCTCTTCGGCTCCAGTGACATTGCTAGGGAGCAGCAAAAAATGCTGCTCCCTGCATGTGGGAGCAAATGTTTTATCTGTGTTTCCTGCCTGCTTGAGAGCAGGTGGGGAAACAGATGAAAAGTCTGCTCCCAGCAAGAGGAGCTGTTTTCATGCTCCTGACAGTTGTGAGTGACCTACAGTTTGCTATCGCAAACTGCTGTCTCCTGAGGGTAAGCACCTTGGAAGATAGGGTGCCGGCCCATTGGCAGTCCCCAGGGCCATTAATGACTCAAGGAGTGGGGCCGCACTGCCACCTTCCTTTTATTTTTAAGGGCCTGCCCCAGGGAGGTGGTGGTTATTGGAGCCGAAAACGGCCCTGGAGGGGGCCACTCAAAAAACAAAGCAAGCCCCGGGGTGATGGTGATCCCCGGGCCTGGTAGGGGCCAATGGCCCCGCTCTCTCTGTTATATTCTTGGCCTGGGGAGGAAGTGGTCCCCAGGGCCCTTATGGGCATTGGCGGAGGTCTGTGCGACCACCCTCTTACTTAATGATCAAGCCCGGGGAGGTAGCGGTCCCCGGGGCTCTTTGGAGCACATGGGGAGGCCTGCACGGCCACCCTCCCACATATATTTAAAACTCCAGAGAAGTGGTGTTACCCAGAGGCACTTTTAAGTGCACTGAGAGGTACTGAGAGGTACTGTGTGCGCCACCCTCCCTTTGAATTGCTAAAGTGCTTGCCCCAGAACCTTGCCCAACCAGGGGCTGGAAAAACAGGCATAGGAAATCGCAATTGTTTTTTTTTTATTTTTGCACTTGAATACACGTGATTTTTACGAAAATCTTTTTTTTTTTTTAAATGCTTTTTTGCTCTGGCGGGGTCCCTGGGGGGGGCTAGTTAGTAAAGGTATTACTACTTTTTCTTCCTTTAACATTTTTCTTGGGACTAGGCTGAGACTGACTCTCAAAATGGCTGCCAACATGTCCTGGTTGAAGTGTTGGTAACCAATCAGATCTCTGTACGAGATTTAATAGCTAAAAAACTACTGAATGAATTTACACCAAACACTAATAGCACACTTTCTGAACCAAGAGCTTGCTTTCTACCAAATGTGGTGTAATTCCGTCCAGCGGTTCGAGCTGTAGTTGTGTTCCAAATACCTATGGGAAACTGCATGGGAAAAACGCATTATGAGGCCCCTCCTTTTTCTCGGCCCCTTGTTGACAAATCACCCTTTCAAGACATCAGCTGAAGTGAGTGGCATACTAGTTTTGAAAATTTCATGAAGATTCACCAAATGGCGCAAATGTTATTGGCTAAACAAAAAACGCTTTTCCTAAGGAAACTAGGTCCTACCTATAACTAACTAGTTATATATATATATATATATATATATATATATATATATATATATATATATATATATATATATATATATATTCACTGAAAAAACCATAGGTTTCACACATGTTATAGTTAGCTGGACATTTCACTCGTACAAAACCAATGAAATTCCCCCGTTATAGTTAGTTCAGCTAACTATAACTCGCGCACCCGCAATGCACTGCTGATGACGTCACATATTACATCACTCATGACATGGTCAGTGACATCACTCATGACATCACTGATGACATCTCAAATGACATCACTGATGACATCATCCAGTGAATGTGTGTTTTTCTGAAAATTACATATGTTTTATATATGTTTATCTAACGGTCGATGAAAGAATAAATGGCTATATAAGTGTCTTAATAGATGACTTGTTTTTTAAAAATTGATTGTATATCTGACTGATTAAGTGTATCTTAGTGAATACATGGCTTAGTGAGTAATGTTTAAATATGTAAATATCTGTATCAGTCTCTCACTTTGTGTATTAGTGGCTGCATGGGTTGGTGAGTAGCTACATGAGTGTCTATATAGGTTATGAGTTGCTTGTTTGAGTATCAGTACGAGTGTCTGAGTGTCTGTATGGTTCGGTGGGGGGTATTACGTAGTGCATAGGTGCATGAATGAGTGACTCACTGTTTGTATGTGTTGAAGACAGCATGTGTGCAGGACTGTATGGGTGGATGAGTGTGTGCATGGGTGTGTTAGTGAGTGAATGACTGTATCAATAGTGTCTTTATGAGTAACTACATATGTTTTAAACTAGTATATGTGACTATTGGTGTATATAAGTGAGTATATGTGAGAGTGAGAGATTGAAAGAGTTCCTGTATGAATAAGTATGTGTTTCTATAAGTGATTGTTTAAAAGACTAAGTATGTGTAAGTTTCTGTAAAAGTAAGTGTGGTGGTGTGTGTATAACTGTATATGCAAGTAAATGGATGTTTGATTCTTTATTAGCATGAGTGACTATGTGTGTGAGTAACTCAATGGATGAGTGGCATTGTGTAACAGGATGTATAGGTGTATGAGTACATCTGATGACTGATTACATGTATGAGTGACTCTATAGGACTGTTGGTGAATGAGTGGATGTGGATCTTAGAATAATGAATAGGTTGTTGTAACTGGTATTGGTATGTCCATTGTTTTGAAAATTGTAGTTTCTATTTTTGAATGTGTGTATCAAAGGTTATATTAGGGGGAGAGGAGGTCTGCCACTCTATCACAAGGATGATGTCATCAGTGATGTCATTTGAGATGTCATCAGTGATGTCATGAGTGATGTCACTGACCATGTCATGAGTGATGTAATATGTGACGTCATCAGCAGTGCATTGCGGGCGCGCGAGTTATTGTTAGCTGAACTAACTATAACGGGGGAATTTCATTGGTTTTGTACGAGTGAAATGTCCAGCTAACTATAACATGTGTGAAACCTATGGTTTTTTCAGTGAATTTGCAAGGTTTTTTAAATGCTAATTCCTAACTATAACGTGTGTGAAACCTATGGTTTTTTCAGTGAATTTGCAAGGTTTTTTAAATGCTAAGTTATGTATTTTTTATTTATATTTTTAAAATATTTGTTTTTTTAAAAATTTCCTATGTATTCATTTATATATTATCTTTATCCTTTAATTTTGTTTGGCTCATTTTTAAAAAAAATTGCAATTAGGATAAAGTTGAACAGCATAGTTAATATTTTCTATTAGGTTATGTCCTTTTTTTTTTATATTAATTCTTAGGGTGCGCGGTCAGAGCGCGCACCTAGTACGTTTGCATACGTTTATTAAGAATTCCGTTTTACGTTAGTTACGTACGCATACATACGTTTTCTTTCGCGCTCGGAGAGCGCACCCAGTACGCATGCGTATGTACGCATGCGACCGTATGCATGCGACCGTACGCATGCGTGCGTACGTATGTGTACGTACGCATGCGTGCGTGCGTCGTACGTGCTCTACGCGGTACACTTCCGTGTACGCGTAGAGTACGCGCGCTGTCATTCGCGTATACGCGTGTGCTACGTATGCGCGTTACGTACGCGCATACCACGTATGCGCATGCGCTCGTACGCGTTTGCGCATGCGTAATTGCCGGGTGCGCGCTCCGAGCTTGCTCCGTGCGCGCACCTCGGGTTATGTTCATAATAAAACAACACTTCTAATTGGTTTTCATTACTTTCAGTTGTTGTTTCAACACCACACCCAATCTCCTCATTGCAAGTCATGTGATCCACAATAATGACTTTTGATTGGTTTGAAGTACTTTCAGTTCCAGATTCTTCCAACACCACTCCCACTTTCTTCATTATTAGTTCTGATTCCCTTGGAGAAGGAGCTAATCTGTTGTTGAGAGACAATGGCTGATCAGCAACCATCTTCAGAGAGTGAACAGGACACTCTTGAGAGACAGAGGAACAGGAAGCAGAAAGACAGCTTTATATGGCAGTTTTTTACTTTCCCTGAGGGACAAAAAAAAGTGAATGCACCGTAAGTTACTTGTGTATTGTGTCAAAAAGTCTTATCACGTGGGAATGCTAACAAGAAGTATTCTTTTAGCATACACACAATGACGAGGCATGTTGAGGCAATGCATCCAGTATCTTTTCGTCGAGCTTCTGGAGCAAACCCTCCACCTGCTCAGCCGACGACATCTGCAGCAGCTCAGCCGAGCACATCTTCGGCAGCTCAGGCAAGCACTTCTACTGCGATTGTGCCTTCACCTTTTTCTACTCTTGTTGGTCCACCTTGTTTGGCGAGGTTGTCTACACGGTGCACTGATTGCGGTAGTCTTATTTCTGTGGGGGAGACCAGTCTTGATCTCCTTCAACGAAAATTTGATGCGCATCATTGCTCTAGGCCATAGATGGTTTTTCTTTTTTTCGTTTTTCTCTTCCTGTTTCCCTACATTAACTCAAGGGCTCTTTTCAGAGCCACCTAAAAACTAAGCCCAAAAATATTTTTGGGGGATTTTTAAAAAAAAAAAATTTTTTGGGGTGCGCGCACGCTGCGCGCACTCAAGGAGGTTTTTAAAAAATTTTTTTTTTTTTAATTTTAATGAACAAAGAGAGGTGAAGCAAAGGAATCATGAAAAGGAAGGATTAAGAAATACAAATATTTTTTACTTATCTTATTTTTAAAAAAACTTATTTTGATAAAAAACATTTTTAATTATTTGCAAGGAAACAGAATTTCATTTTTTAATTTTTCTTTCAAGTTCTGAAAAAAAGAAAAAAAATATTAATATTCAATCATACATTTTATAAAGCAGTACATGTTTTTACATATTTTACAAAGCAAGTTTTTGCCCTTTTTTTGCTGTTTTCAGAATTTTTTAATTTTCACTTAAAATAGTGAAAACAATTTTATTCATCATTTAACAGCGGGCAAAAAAAAAACAATCAGAAAGATTGTTTAAAAAAGCCCCAAAACTATCCACACTAAAATATACCTTGTTACAAATATTACATATATATTACAAATACCTTTCTAGATGAATAATTTTTTTTAGATATTCCGTCTTTAAACCTTGTTGCAAAAGCACATATGCCAAAATAATATCTATCAAAGAAGTCCACAATTGTTTTTATTACTTTTCCTTTAGGCCAAATAGTAATTTCAAAATCCTTTTATTACTTTTCCTTTAGTCCAAATAGTAATTTCAAAATCCTTTTTAAGTGATATCTTCAATTATAATCCTTTAAAATTACAAAAAATGCTTTCTTCAGATGCAGTTTTTATTTTTTTTAATTTAGGTTTCAGAAAAATTAAGTAAGAATTGGGTAAATCATAAGGCAAACGTTGCTTGAAAATCAATTGGGAATCATTACACAATGTCCAGCCTTTTTCACATTTAAGATAAACTGTGTAATGTCCCGAAGTTACAGTAGGTCCTTCATGAAAAATTATTGCAACTGTAACAAAAGTTTTTCCAGAAATTGATAATTGTTGTCCTATAAACTTCTTTATTAAAGTATCCAATTTAGAACCATCAGCTCTACAACGTTGCATCATTAAAATAACATACTGACCGTATTTCTGTAAAAAATAGCGTGGAAAACATGTCAGATTTACATTCAGAACATTCCATGTTATGATTGGCATCTTTAACTAATTTACTAAAAGCCACTGATTTACTTTGTGGTAATGGTAAATATATGAACCTTTCAGAATCAACATTACTACTGCATGTGTTCATACAGTTTTCACAGCAATGTTCCCATTTATAAGAGAAGCAAATAAGTTTTCTACTTCTACTCCTTCATCTTCAAGTACCATCAGCATATATATTAAGAATTCCTGGGCATCTTGCTGGACATTTTGACTAAA
This sequence comes from Triturus cristatus, assembly GCF_964204655.1. Taxonomy (NCBI): domain Eukaryota; kingdom Metazoa; phylum Chordata; class Amphibia; order Caudata; family Salamandridae; genus Triturus; species Triturus cristatus. The sequence goes on along the minus strand of NC_140592.1, from coordinate 1,158,283,926 downwards.
CTGTGTACTTCCTGAACATACATCTAAAAGATTTCTAACATCAGAAGCACTTTCTATTTTAGTTTTATCATTACTCAGCTTCTCATAGAGGAGACTCAGCAAAGAACAGAATCTTTTTTTATGATTTAGTATTATCTGCTCTTGCAAAGAATCAAGATAAAATACAACATTCAGCACTACATTTGCGTAGCAGTTGACACCAGAGCTATTTTCAAAATGACAACAAACAACCTCTTCCACACTGTCCTTTTTCTTTTTGCTTGCAGTCTCATCACTCTCTTTTTGTTTTCTCTTCTGTACATCCTCATTACAGATATTCTCAAATCTCCTTTTCCGACAAACAACACGTTTTTCAAACACAGGATACTGACCTAAATGAGGAGCATAGCTCCTTCTTAATCTATTATACTCCTTTACACAGTTTGCATCAGCACTTACTTTTGAATCATCAAAGTCTATCATGAATAACCCAGATAATTTTTTCACGCGTGACAAAGCAACATATGCCATACCTTCTTTAAACACAGTAGATCCAATGTTTACAAAAGCACTGTCAACAGTTAATCCTTGAGATTTGTGAATAGTTACAGCATATGCTAGAGAAAACGGAAACTGCTTCCTACGCACATATATAAGTCTTTCACAAGCAAGAAACGAACTGAACAACGACAAATGTCTTTAACCTCTTGTATCTGATCAAATTTTATTTTTAAACATTCAATTCCAACTTTTTTCTTGTAATTAATAAAACCCACAACTCTTCCCATAGCTCCATTCACTAAACCTTTCTCTACATCCAAATTACGTCTTAAAATTACTCTACAGTTCATACACACATAAAGATTGTTTTCCAAACCAGCTGTTTTTGAAATGTTTTTCTCCAGAGAATCCAATTTAGTACCCAATTTGCCTGTCAATATAACAGTTATTCGTTCATGTTCTATTTTATCCACAGCTTCCAGTTTTATGATCTCTTCATTTTCCAATTTCAAAAGTTCTTCATTGAATACAGAGCATTCATGTAGTGTTGGCATTAAGCAGATTACAGTATTTTTTTCCGCAATTTCCTTGTATATTTTCTCTGGAACTATTTGTTCTGTTGGAAACAAATTACTCAGCAATCGACTCTGTAATGCTTTTCTGCCATGTTCTGTGAGTAGTCCAATTCTTATATCTTTCAGAATACTTGCATAGTCCTCATCATTGGCTTGCCTCATATTGGTAATGAGTTCCTTATACTCAAAATATGTCCAAATATTTACATTGCCTATACTTCCTAATGACTTTTTCGTGTCTTCATGTGTAAGAGTATGGAATACCGGTTGTCCTTTAACTGGAGTAAGTTGCAAAAGATCTCCAAAAACTATGACGTGTTTTCCTCCAAATAGGATGTCAAAGTCTGTCTTCAGAATTTGCTGCATTCTTAAATGCACAAAGGCAAGCATTAAGTTTGATACCATGCTTACCTCATCAATAATGAGTACTTTCATTTTCTTCAATACTCTTGAAACTTCCAAGCATGCTTCTCCTGCTAGTTTGTGGTACTGTATTTTGTTCTCATGCTCTACTGGTAACATTAGCAAACGATGCAATCAATCAATCAATCAATCATGGAACTTATATCGCGCACTACTCACCCGTAAGGGTCTCAAGGCGCTTGGGGAAGGGGGTCTGCTACTGCTCGAACAGCCAGGTCTTGAGCTGTTTCCTGAAGGCCAGGTGGTCCTGGGTCATCCGCAGGTGGACGGGTAGGGAGTTCCAAGTCTTAGCTGCCAGGTAGGAGAATGACCTTCCTCCAGCGGTGGCTCTCTGGATGCGCGGGACGACGGCGAGGGCGAGGTTAGCGGAACGTAGCCGGCGGGTGGGCGTGTAGAAGGTGAGGCGGCTGTTGAGGTACCCTGGGCCTAGGTCGTGGAGGGACTTGTGTGCGTGGGTGAGGAGTCTGAACGTGATCCTCTTGTTGACCGGGAGCCAGTGCAGGTCTCTCAGGTGGCACGAGATGTGGCTGCGTCGGGGGACGTCCAGGATGAGTCGGGCGGAGGCGTTCTGAATACGCTGAAGTCTTTTCTGAAGCTTGGCCGTAGTACCGGCGTAGAGGGTGTTTCCGTAGTCTAGTCTGCTGGTGACGAGAGCGTGGGTGACCATCTTCCTGGTCTCGGTTGGGATCCATCGGAAGATCTTTCGGAGCATGCGGAGGTTGTGGAAGCAAGCTGAGGAGACGGCGTTGACTTGTCTGGTCATCGATAGGGAGGAGTCCAGTATGACGCCCAAGTTGCGTGCGTGGTCCGTCGGTTCAGGTGCGGTGCCTAGTGCCGGGGGCCACCAGGAGTCGTCCCATGCGGAGGGTGATGGTCCCAGGATGAGGACTTCTGTCTTGTCCGTGTTCAGTTTCAGGCGGCTGATGTTCATCCATTCAGCGACGTCTGTCATCCCTTCGTGCAGGCTGGCTTTGGCGGTGTCGGGGTCTCTGGTGAGGGAGAGAATTAGCTGGGTGTCATCGGCGTAGGAAATGATGTTGAGGTTGTGTTGGCGTGCGATGGCAGCGAGGGGTTTCATGTAGATGTTGAAGAGAGTGGGGCTGAGCGACGATCCTTGCGGGACGCCGCAGATGACTTCGGTGGCCTCGGAGCGGAACGGAGGGAGGCGTACTCTCTGTGTTCTGCCGGAGAGGTATGAGATGATCCATTCCAGAGCCTTCCCTTGGATGCCGGTGTCGTTGAGGCGTTGGACTAGTGTGCGGTGGCAGACAGTGTCAAATGCTGCGGAGAGGTCTAGGAGGATGAGTGCCGCTGTTTCGCCGTTGTCGAGCAGGGCTCGGATGTCGTCGGTGGCTGCGATGAGGGCGGTCTCGGTGCTGTGGTTGGCTCTGAATCCGGACTGTGATGGGTCGAGGGATCCGTTCGTCTCGAGGAAGGCTGCCAGTTGCTTGTTGACGACCTTCTCGATGACTTTGGCGGGGAAAGGAAGGAGCGAGATGGGGCGGAAGTTCTTGAGGTCGGTCGGGTCCGCTGTTGGTTTCTTCAGCAGAGCGCTGAGTTCGGCGTGCTTCCAGCTCTCCGGGAAAGTTGCTGTGTTGAAGGAGGTGTTGATGATGTCTCGGAGGTGGGGTGCGATGGTAGAGGCTGCCTTGTTGAAAACATGATGGGGGCACGGGTCGGTCGGAGATCCGGAGTGGATGGTGTTCATCATGCGTGACGTGTCTTCGGGGGTCACCTCGGTCCATGTCTGGAGGGTGGCGGCGGGGTGCGAAGGTACGACCGATGGGTGCGGGGGTGAAATGTCGAAGCTGTTGTGGATGTTGGCGATCTTGCGGTGGAAGTACGAGGCGAGGGAGTCGCAGAGGTCCTGTGAGGGAGTGATGTCGTTGTTGCCGGTGCTGGGGTTGGAGAACTCCTTGACGATGTTGAAGAGCTCCTTGCTGTCATGGGCGTTCTTGTCCAGTCGTTCCCGCAGAGATTTCTTCTTGGTGGTGCGGATGAGCTGGTGATGTCTGCGAGTGGCGAGTTTCAGTGCTGTTCTGTTGTCGGCGGTCTTGTTGAGGAGCCAGGCCTTCTCGAGGGTGCGGCAGGCCTTCTTGGAGTCCTTAAGTTCGTCGGTGAACCAGGGGGCCTTCTTGCTTCTGGGCCTGGTGAGGGGGTTCTTCAGTGGCGCGAGGTCGTCGGCACAGGAGGTCAGCCACTGCGTGAGGTCGAGGGCAGCTGTGTTAGGGTCCGTGGTCCTGACAGGTGGGCTCTGGCTGAGGGAGGTGGCGAGCTGGTCGGCGGTGATCTTGCTCCAGTTTCTGTGGGGAGCCTGCTTCGGGTGATGGTGGACCGTGTTCTTTCTGAAGCTGAAATGGACGCATCTGTGGTCGGTCCAGTGAAGTCTGGTGGAGTGGCTGAAGGTGATGTGCTTGCTGGACGAGAAGAGTGGGTCGAGCGTGTGGCCGGCGAAGTGGGTGGGGGTGTTGACCAGTTGCTGAAGTCCGAGGTTGGCGAGGTTATCCAGCAGGGCGGTGGTGTTGCGGTCATTGTTGCTCTCCAGGTGGAAGTTGAGGTCCCCCGAGGAGGATGTAGTCGGCGGAGGGGAGGGCGTGAGGGCTGATGAAGTCGGCGATGTCTTCGCAGAACTGTGCGCGTGGTCCCGGGGGTCTGTAGATGAGGGTGCCTCTGAGGGTAGTCTTGGGGTCGGTGTGGATCTGGAAGTGCAGGTATTCGGCGGCGTTGAATACGTCGATGGAGTCAGTCGAGATGCGAATGGTGCTCTTGTGTACGATGGCGATGCCTCCTCCGGTCTGGTTGACGCGATCCTTCCTGATGATCTTGTAGCCGTCCGGGATGGCAATGGCGATGTCGGGGGCTGAAGAGTCGTTCATCCAGGTTTCCGTGAGGAAGGCGACGTCTGGAGATGCAGTGTCGAGGAGGTTCCAGAGTTCCACGGCGTGTCTGTGGACGGAGCGGGTGTTGAGCAGGATGCACTTGAGGTGGTTGCTGTTGTCCGTCTTGGTGGGCATGGTGCTTGTTTGGAGGCAAGAGAAGTTGCAGGATCGGCAGGCGAAGGGTCCATGGGTGCGTCGCGGGGACGCTCGGTAGCAACCGGGGGCTCGGGCGGTTTTGAGTGCGATGAGCGTAGCGAAGTCGTAGGTCCTGCGGGGGGGCTGGCGGGCGCGGGGACCAGGGGGTCTGGCGCTGGGCGCGGTCCAGGCGCGGACGGGCGCAGACGGGCTTACCTTTGGCGCACCTTCGGCGCTCAATCGGCGCTCCCGCTGCGCGCGTCCGCTGCGCGGTCGCTGAGGGGGCGTCATAAATAAGGAGCCGGGAGGGAGGGTCAGCGGGAGGCGGGAGCGGGGTGGCCAATGGGCAGGGAGGGGGGGCGGGACTGAAGGAGGAGGCGGGAGTGGGAGTGTGCGCCTGGGGCAGCGGCGCCGAGAAAACGGCGGGAAAATCGGCGGGAAGCGACGGAGCCCAAGGAGTGACCAGGTAAGTGGCGGTGGTCAGCGGGCGTGAGGAGTGAAGGTAGCGGCGTGGGTGGCGACCAGGAAGCAGCAGGCAGTACCTGGGAGGCGGCGGAGGCGAGATGCAGGCAGCGGCGTCAGGTAGGTGGTGAGGAGCGGCAAACAGGCGTCAGGCAGCGGAGGCAGGTAGGTAGCAGCAGTGGGAGGGAGCGTCCGTCTGTGCAGGCACAGGGGGTCGCCCTGTAAGGTAACTCCTTTGATGTTATACGCTGCTAACCCAGTTGGAGCAGTAACAACACAAGACAAAATGGATTCTATTTTCTTCTGTAGGTAGCTTCTAATTACATTAATTAAGAAACTTTTTCCAGTTCCTGCTTGTCCACTTACATACATTCTCATTGGTTCAAAAGATGTACATGAGCACTCTTTATTTTCATGTAGTAATCCGTGATCAATTTTTTGTCTGCCTTCTTCATAAATTTGTTTTTGTTCTTCATTCAGTTGCTCCTCCAAATATGTTAAGTCTACTAAATCTTCTTGAGCTTGATTCATAGCTGTTTCCACTTCGTTCATAGCTATTGCTGCTTCATTTTCGATGATCGGTTGTCCTAGAGGATCTTGACTGAATGTCCCTGAACTTTGACTGTCTTGAGAACTGTCTCTAGCTACTTCAGCTGCAATTGTTGCTTCTTGTTCAATTTCTTCATTTAACATTTGAACATAAGTTGTGAAAGTACTACATTCGATGCTGTCTTTCCTAGCATTGAAGGAATCTTCATAGCTCTGAAATTCTCCAAGAAGTTCGTCCTCTGAACGCCATGGTTTAAACAGCTGCAAAAGTTCCAAGTAGTAAAAATCCTTTTTATCAGGAGTGTCGCAACTCAGCTTCCGGTGATTTATCAAACTTCCTTTTGTTTGCTTCACCAAACATCCTTCCTCACCAATGACTTTATATTTTCCATTGTTGATATCTTCTGTGACATTCCGTTTAAACATAAAGTTCTGCAGCACTTCATAGAGACACATGTTCTCAAGGTGATGACTTCTTTGTGGGAAATATGTGTCCAACATGTTTGTTCTTAAAATGTCTGCACTTTCTGGTTCGAACTCTGCTAAATATTCAATTTCTCGAATAGATTTCAGTACCCGATTTCGCATTCCTGCAAGACCTAAACTTGCCCAAATTATTCTTCTGGATTTCGAGTAAAGACTTGCAGATGATAACCTATCTGAACATTCGTAGGATCCAATTTCTCGATGCGATAACATCTTTAAACTGAAACTGTATAGCTTCTTACTGACAGTCTTCTCATGAGAAATCTCTTCCCACATTTCCTTCAATTCTGTTTTCTCAGATTTAGTGATGTATGATGTGACATACCGAGCAACAGCAATAGAATTGTCTGCCACATACTGAATATCCATGTTAGCATTCCACATGGATAAAATGACTGGGTTGTAGTCATTTATGTATTTCGACTCTTCTTTTCTTCTTAGGTTATAGGTATTTTTTGGCGATTTTCTTGTAATAGTATGTCGCACAGCTGACATAAAACTGTTTACTCTTCCTTTTGAAAGGACAGGTCTTGGAAATCCAAATCGACATTTTGTGTAGAATTTTTCTTTGCTCTTGTACTTTCTTCGACAGTATTTTCCACACCGATGATTTTGAAAACGTAGAACTTGTGTGCTTTTAGGTATAGCACATGTTGCATATTCTTCAATAAAACTTAAAACTGCTTCATCTGCATCGGTTCCAGATTTTGGGGCATCCTTGATCCACAACAGCATATGAATATGAGGAGCACCTCTTGCTTGGTACTCTTTTCTCCAAAAGAAATCCATAACTTCTCCAAGAGGTGGATTTTTTTTATTGCAGATGAAGGACATCATAGCCTCAAATCTGTGATTGAAATATCTGCAAACATTAACCGGATCCAATGAGCACAATTCTCCTGCTGTCTTGTAATGGATGTTTTTAATGTTAGAATTTGCCTCTCGAAGAAAATCCAGTAAATCATCCCAAGCATACTCGGCACAGCTTAGGGTAAGAAACCATGTTGGAATTCCTAAAATCCGTAACATGCATTTTAATTCTCCATGGCGTCGGTACCAATATTCATTCGTCCCACGCTGACAAGCCATCAGATTGATCAATTGTGTTTCCAAATGATCATCTCGGTGCTGCACTTTGTCCATAAAATCCTTAGCAGACACATTATGTAGATGTACTCCACTTTTTAAAATGTGATTTACTGCATAAGATAGTGCAGACAAGTCGCTTTCAAATAAAAGATGAAACAAATAAGGAATACTTTGACGAAATCTTGAATCTTCTGCATATAATCTTGTAGTCCGATACTCAGAAGCTGGAATCTGTTCTGGGCGATCATCGTATCGTCCACCTTTTCCTGTAGGAAACAGCTGGGGAAAACATCGAGCTTCCAAGCTCTTCTCCCATACACTAACGGGAGTTCCTTTTGCTTTCTTCATCTGAAACAGATCAATAGTGTCTCCCATAACTTCTTTAGAATGAAGAGGATGTATGCTAAAATGTTCATAAATTTCTTCTTCTTTTGACTTGTCCACTTTTTCAATTTGCCCAGTTGGTGTTTCTGTGTCTTCTTGTAAATCTTCTTCATCTTCATCTATATAAATTGATTCATACCATTTATTATTCCTTTTCAAATATAAATTTGCTCTTTGTACTTTCCGTACATCTACCAGCTCCTGCCAAATCTTCTTATTCTTTGTAGGTACACCATTAACCAGAATAACTAATGGTTCAGTTTCCAAACTATCTACATCAATAGGTTCCATATTTTTTTTCAAATCCAATGGCAAATACACCACTCTTCCTTTTAAACCGCTCAGTAAATCTGAAGGAGGTAATTTACCAGTTTTGGGCTCCATACGTACTATGGTCTGGAACGGATGAACACATTGAATGAGTATAGACTCATATGTATTTAAATCAGAAAGTTCGGCAGGAATAGCATCCAATTCTAAATTATTATGTACAGCTCTGGTTGGCATTCTATTTTCTTCTAACTTATTATAACAGTATTTACAAATACGCTGATCTTCGCCCAATTCAAAATAATTTTCCAGAAATATATATGTTGCAAAATCCTTCCACTTATAATTATCTTCATTTTCACTTTTTTTATACAGATCAACATTCCTTGTTTGAATTTTCAATTCAATTCAATTCAAATAATCTTTATTCGGTTATTAAAAAATAGCCATAAAAGATACATATTATACAATCGGGCCTTATAAAACACAATCTTCCATACATTAATAAATAATTCATGTTAAAACAAGCAACTTTAAAAGCTAACAATCCATGTCGTCCTTAAGCGGGAGAGCTTATACATTTATACTCTACTCCTTTCTTAATTTTAGTTCCTTTATTACTGCTCATTTTTAATACCGTCGACCCCATTACTCCTCTCCCCTAGTTTTCCTCAGCTTGACTGCCAAACGCAAAAAATGTACCATGCTAAACAGTGTAAAAGGATCGGCAGCAAGCTTAAGAAATAGGAGGGCCACTTTGGCCTGTTCGATATTTGCACGTTTAAGTAATGTTTTTAAAAACAATGAGCGTGGATAAGAAAAGTAGGGGCACAATAAAACAAAATGCAGGGTGTCTTGCGGAGATCTAAGATCGCAGCCGCAGCACCCTTTTAGGCTTCTGTCATGTGCAAAACCTGCTGGGACGGCCAAAATATGGTGTAGCAAATCTAATCTAAATCTAGACATTAGATATCTGTCATGTCTATTATACATATTTGCCAAATAAAATTCCATGCCCGGCTTAGTTTTAATGAGCTGATGTGATCTCACTGTACTTTTAGACCCCTCTGTTGCTTCTCTGGTCCTAGCCAGGTACTGCCTACAGGCTTTCTTTATGCTGCCCTTATCTCTATTGGCCAACGTGCTTGGGTCATTGAAAAACTTTTCATAACCCAGCCTGGTCAGAGCATCCCTTACATATCTTAGCCATGGTATTCTAGTCCACTTATCCCCTTTCATGCAATCCTGTATAATTAATCTACTCAGGGTGGCCTCTGGATTAGTCCATATTTTTACCCAACAAGAAATTGGGTTAGAGGCAGCTTGATCGGTAAAATAATCCATACCCAATTCCTCGTGGGCAACATACGAAGAAACGCTTATGGGGACCTGCAGAAGCCTTTTTAGAAATTTATCTTCTTCTTTTTGAATGTTCCCCATATCACGAAAGCCCCAGACCTCGCTTCCATAGAGGGTCTTTGAGCAGCAAACTGAACTATATAACTGGATAATTTCGTGCGGGGACCAGCGACCCAATCTTCTACATTTCAAACTTACTAGGGGCTTAAAGCTAAGATCTTGGTCAAAAACGATCCCCAAGTAATTAAAAGTTTTTACTTTTTCCAATGTATGAGTGCCTATTGAGAAGCTATAGTTCTTAACCGGTTTTTTGCCTACTTCCATAACATACGACTTGGATAAGTTAGGCACTAAATCTAGGTCCGCCATGAACCTGACGAACCCATTTATAAGCAACTGCCGGCTGCGGGCCAAAAGTACCGCATCATCTGCATATAGGAGGACTGGTATGCTTCTCCTTCCTATGCAAGGGCAGTCTGCATCCAGCCCTTCCAGTGCTTTGTCTAGCCCGTTGACATATAACGTAAATAAAAAAGGGGCCAGGATGCAGCCTTGCCGCACCCCTCCCCGGCATTGGAACTCCTCAGTCAGGTCGCCCTCCTCTGTAAATCTCACCTGTGCTGTGGTTTCAAGGTGGAGTGATTGAAGTACTCGTAACAAACCCCGATCTATGCCCATCTCAGCCAACATCTCCCACAGCTTCCTTCTGCTAACGCAGTCGAAAGCTGCTGAGAGGTCCATGAATGCTAAATACACAGTGCCTTCCCTGGCCAAGGTGTATTTGGCCACTAGATGGTAGAGGTTAAGGCACTGGTCTGATGTTGAACGCCCACTCCTAAACCCATACTGGAGATCGGTAATGATGTTATATTCTTTGGCCCATTCCAAAAGACGATTAAGAATGACTCTCCCCATGATTTTCGCCGTGACATCTATGAGGGATATTGGGCGATAACATTGGGGGTCATTTCTATTACCCTTTTTAAAAATTGGAACGATGACTGCCGTGGACCATGATCTGGGCATACCCTCCTGGCAGGCAGCATTTAATACCCTAACCAATATTGGTGCCCAAAGTTCCACCTGGCTTTTAAACAGGTCTGGTGGGATCCCATCGGGTCCAGGTGCTTTTCTTAAGGTCAGGCCTTCTATTCCAAGTTTCACTTCTTCCACCGTAAATGGTATACACTCACCCTCGGATAATTCCAGAGTTTGGGATTGCAGCATCTCTGGGTTACCCCGATTGTATAATTTAGAGAAGTGTGCTACCCATTCTTCCGGTAGGATATGTGATACAACCTGGGGCTTATTTGAATCTTGGAAACAAGGGTCATTTATTGTTTTCCAAAAGCTTGTCATGTCACGGTGCTCTGCTGCTTCTTTTAGTGACTCCCAAGCTTGACATTGGAGGCAATGCTTCCTTCTACTAATGGCCTTTTTATATTGGTTCCTGCATTCCATGATTGTGCCTCTGTCCCTTGGGGCTATTTTAAGCACCTGCTTCAGATTCCTATGTGCCTTTGAGCATTCTTTATCGAACCATCTCGGGCACGGGTCTGTCTGCTTACTCATCTTATGCCTTAAGAGGCTATCAATATGTTGGGCAGTGCCCTCAAATGCTGTAATCAGATTGCTCCCCTCAATATTACTATCTAGGCATTTCCACATATAACTATCATTCTCTGCCAGGAGCGCTCTGTGTAATGCCAATCCATCGATCTTACACCATTTAATTCTCCTGCCCTGATCCACTGCCTTGTATTGTCCCCCGGGAAACCTTTTATCTATGTTGACACACGAATCTGAGGTCTCTATTATTAATTTCAGAGGATTATGGTCGCTAAAAATGCTTGGGACTATCGCAAAGTGACTGACCCTGCCAACTAGGGCGTGGGAAACAAAAATATAATCGATGATGGAATCGCAACCCCGCCCCTTAAATGATGGCGTCATTGAAACTGCTGGACCATTCATGACTAGGTCCATTGTGTGTGTTAATGCAAATTTACCTAAAATCATGCCTAGTGCCATGCCTTCTCTAGAATGCTCTACATGCCAGCCTTTTGTAGAGGGACAGGCGTCCCACGAACCTCCTTCCCATTTCAAGTATGGGCATGGGTGAGTGTTAAAATCCCCCACTAAAAGTATCCTAACGCTGGGATCCCCCGCATCATTTAGTCCAGAAATTCTCTGTTCTAATTCCGTCAAGTTGGACATTGATTGTCCTGCGTTTTAAAAATTTATAAAAATAACCTTAAGGCCCTTTGCAATGTATCTTATGCCCTGGAGGCATTCAGAATCCCACCCTAGGTCTTGCCAACTCCCTTGCAGCGTCAATGCCGCATACAAAATTAAACCTCCCTTGGCTCGACCCATAGATGATTTACGTGCCGGGGTGAAAAACAATTTGTAGCCCTCCAGGAACAGGCCACTGAAATCCGTTTCCCAAGTTTCCTGTAGGGAAATAATGTTATAACCCTTGATAAAACTTTGCCATTCCTGGTTTGCCACTTTAGATGCAAGACCCGCAATATTCCAGGACAACAACCTCAGCTCAGAGGTTGCGCGAGCCCTACCATCTCTGCCGTCTCTGGTCATCCTTTGTGTTATATTTGTCACCAAACTTATTTCTTGCGGGGCTGTATCTCCCACCACCCTAAGCTGTCCGGAAAGTATATCAATGCTAACATCTTGATTATTAGGTCCTATTTTACTTATAGTTCCCTGGTTTCTTACAGCATCATCTGCTTTCTCCACCACTGTATTCCCTACACTCCCCAGTCAATCCTGCTCGTCCAGGGCAGAATAGTCAGTGAGGGTGGCAAATCTATTTGGGGCTAAGTATATGTTGTCCCATCTACTATTCAGAGGTAATCTTGGCCCTTGCCGGATCTGCCCGGGATCACGGGCACTATCCCTATAAAAATAATGCAAAGGGAGCATCCTTACACACGACCCTCTCTTACTCTCCCCGTACCGATTATCTAGGAGTTCACTTACTAAACCAGGTGATCTTAAGTTTACAATGATACAGTCGCCAGGGAACTTTTTCTCTCCCCGGCCAATCCAGGCTGTCCTCCTGGCCATGTTGATGTGGTCATGTTGGAAACTATTAACTGGTATGTTATTTTTGATCCAGTGTGCTGCTTTATTTATCAATGTGCTAGTCGATTCCTCGGCTCCCTTACTCAGTCCCGGGACTCCTACAAGCACCACTACGTATGGGCTAGAAGCTGGGGGTAGGTCTAATATTGGAAGCCCTGGGGTGGCCTGAATGCAGTCTATGCGGTCTATCCCGCTATGCTTCGTGTGTTCCCTATGTGTCAGGCCAGTATCTCTAGTCTCGAATCGGATATCCGATTGATCCCGGGTTTCCCCATTCAAATTCTTGCTCCCCATATTGCCCGTATTGGCTCCCTGTGATGATTTACTACACACTGTTTGTTCGCCTCCCCTTCTATTTGGCTCCTTGTTGTTACAATTCAGCACTGTGCTGCCCTCCTCCCTCTCCTGCCCGGGGTCTCTAACATGTTGTGGCTGGATTCGGGACACAAATTTGTTTATGGTCCCTTCCATATTCGTTATTTTCGCCATTACTGGCCCTAGCCAACGCTGTATGAGTTGTTCCATTTTATTTTCAAACTCTATTATAATTTGTTGGGTCCCACATGGCCCATTTTCCTGGCAGCATCTAGGGCACCCTATTTTCTCCAATTTTTTGGTACTGCCTTTAGTCGGTTTGGCAGTTCCCTTCCGGCTAGCTGTATTTGCGCGCGTGCAACATTGTAGGCCCCCCCCCGCTGAGGGCCCCGGTCCTTTTTTTTGAGTTTTAGTGCGTGTGGTTACCTCTTCCCCCCAGCTCTGTTCCAGATCAGTCTCACTTTCTACTTGGTGATTAATGGGCTCCTCCCTTGTGGCTCCCCCGTTCATAACTCCCTGTGATATAAATAGCTGTGAGCCTTCTCTACCCTGCAGGCTGAGTACGGCGCCTTGGTTTTCAGTCAATGGCCCTATCCTGCCTGGACTTGTTATGTCACCCTGCGGGTTATGGGCTGTGATCAGTGGTATATTGTTAGTGTCAGCTTGGGTATACTGCTCCAAAGTAGACTCATTTGAGTCTGTCAGAGCGCCAGGTGTTACACAAGATGCTATATTGCCCAACGAGGATCTTTTTGTTACTAATTGGGGGTCCAGGGACAATCTGCGCTCAGCCAATTGGATTTCATGTATTAGTACTGATTCTGCTCTAGTAATAAAAGCGTCCAGTGTCCCTTTAACTCCTCCCCCTACCCTCGTTTTAGCAATCTTATTTTTGACCATGATATCACGGTCTTCTGCCTTAAATACCTTCTTCAGACCCCCTAATCTTAGGGTCAAACTATGAGTCCGGCAAATATTGTAACTGTAGAGCACCGGAACCGTCTACACTGATGTCAGCCGTCGGCGTGTGGTCCGCCCGGGTGCTAAATAACAACAGGCCACAAATCCAATGTATACCAAAGTTTCCCCCCAGTACCAGAGTCCACTGTCAGTTAGCAAGATACAAATGTCACAATACACAGTTAGCGCGAAATACCTCTGTAGCCGGCTCAGCCCCCTGCGCTTACTGCGAGATGTATAGGGCGTGGCCCAGCCCGGCCTCCGTCGGCCCCGGACGGCCACAGACGGTCCCGCCCTTGTCCCGGGCTTCTCCCGGCGCCACCGCGCGCTACCCGCGACGCGGGGGTCAGGGTCCGTTAAGTAGCGCCTCCGGGCGCGCTGGCAGCGTGTTTCTGGCCCCAGGGGATCCTGGGAGATGTGGTTCTGGCGTGCGCTCCCCCCACACAGCGGTCACCACGGCAAGCGACGGCGGGAGGGAGATGCTGCGGGCACAAAGGACTTGGATGCGCCAAGAGCTGAAGCACACTCCGGTAGGTTTCGGTAGTTTTCCCCCGCCTTCCACCAGATTTCCGGCTCGTCCCCCGCTCTGCCGGGGTCAGGGTCCGTTAAGTAGCACCTCCGGGCGCGCTGGCAGCGTGTTTCCAGCCCCAGGGGATCCTGGGAGATGTGGTTCTGGCGTGCGCTCCCCCCACACAGCGGTCACCACGGCAAGCGACGGCGGGAGGGAGACGCTGCAGGCACAAAGGACTTGGATGCGCCAAGAGCTGAAGCACACTCCGGTAGGTTTCGGTAGTTTTTCCCCGCCTTCCACCAGATTTACGGCTTGTCCCCCCTTGAATTTTGTAATGGCTTCTCCGGCAACAAATACAAGTAATATTTGGTCTTTCATTGGAGATGATAGTAAATTTTGTCATTTCATCTTCAAAATTTTTAGTAACAGTGAGTTCTACATTCTCTTCCACATTTTCCTCATTAACTGTGTCCTTTTCTGCACTTTCTTGTTCTGGACCGAAGTAACAAAACTGAATCTCATCAGTAACCTTCACTACATCTGATACAGATCCACGGAACAGAGCATTATTTAACTCATTTAACTTTACTGCTGGACTTTTAGCAAAATACAATGTTCTTACAAACTTTCTCATTTCAGTATGATGAACAGCCAGCATCCTAAAATGGTGAAAAACACTTTGACACACTTTCCTAGATAGACAAGCCAGAGAATGTCCTTGCAAACCAGTATTCTCTCTCACTCTGCATGGATCTAGTCTTTGAAGCACCTTAATCTTCTGTTTTACACTCTTTTTACTATATTCTCTTAGAAACTCACGTAATTTATCAATAGATTCCTGACGCACAGTACAAATACTACTACAATTCCAAGTGTACACTGGGGCTTTTGGACGTCTCCCCATAGCGTCAGCAGCCATCACTTCTTCCTCATTTCTTGGAACCATTTTCTCCTTTTCCATCACACAACCATCTCTAACTTCATATGCTCTACCATTGGTGTCAACTGCATGCAACAAGCTATTACTTTGAAGATAACGCTCTTCATTAAAAAATGGTTCAGTACTTGATCTGTGCTTCCATTCTCCCAAGAACACTTTACAAAAGTTACTTTTTTCACTTCTCTTTTCCTTTTGCTTTGTGACTTCATTGCATTGACTAATTTATCTAATCTACGCATCCTATTCAAAATTAATATAAAAAGTTTTCTTTTTATTTCCAAAGCCTTACTTACAATATTTTCTATACATTTTTTTTTCTTAATAAATTTTGTTTTTTTCTTATATTTTTTCACATCCTTTAGCAAATTTAACATCACTCTTCTCTGAAACATTTTTCGACGAATGTTTTTAAAATCTAATTTTCGTGTTAAATCACTTTTACTTACTTCTGATTGTACATTAGCTTTTGTTTTTTGCTGTTTACTCTGTTGTTGCTTTGTACCTAAAACACTGTTTTACATTTATTTTTTCCATTTTTTTGTTTTTTGAAGATCTTTTTTAAGAAATCTCTACTCTGCTTACCAGTAGACTTTTTCTTTTTGCCATCACCAGCTTTTCCTCCTATTTTTTTTTCCAGTTTTGTCCAGATATAGTTGTTGTTGCTTTTCTTTCCTCTTTCTTGTCCTTAAAGGCATTTTTTTATTTTTTCACTGTTGCTCAGCAATACCTGCAAGAAGCTGTAAAAAAAATACCTTTTTGTAATTATAATTCATTGAAATTTTTTTTTAGCTTTTCAATAATTTAAAATGTTTTAGCATTTGACTCTCATTTGTGATTTACTGATTTCTGCTGAGTGCTCACCACCACTTTTGAAGAAAACAAGCTGTCCCTTTCCTGCAAGTGCATGTTTTACAGAACAACTGCAACACAAATTACAACTCTGGCCACAATTTCTGTGCGCACACAGCCTCATGGTGTGATTCTAAGCAGAAAACAGAATTTGATTGGCAATTTCAAAGCACATTTACTACTGTGGTAGAGCAAGTGATAATTACTGTTACAGCCTGACACATTTTCCTAGTAGATTACAGAGGCAGAAAAGAGCACATGTCCTAACAGCTACTTCATACCATGAGCATGTGCAACCTGGGTGAGTGACTACACTTGAGCAAAGGAAATGAGCCTTGGTGACGTTGAATGTGTTTGCGTAACACAGTGCTATCTGAAACAGCACACAGAGCTGAGTACTACGCATGGGAGTGTTGGAGAAGCTGCTGCGTGTGTGCCAAGAGTGTGTTTCTGGAGACTGTGTATTGTCTGGTGCAAGACAGATGAGCAAAGAGACTTCCAAAACTGCATGAAGACTGCTGGGATGTATGTAACAGTGCATGTGTGCTAAGGGTTATTTTCAGTTTTGAACATATGGCAACTATCTGTGCATTTGCTATTTTGAAAGGAAAATCTACCCTGTTGGTTTCAAATGTTTTAGCTTTTGCCTCTCATTTGCGATTTAGTGATTTCTGCTGAGTGCTAACCACCACATTTAAAGAAAACAAGCTGTCCCTTTCCTGCAAGTGCATGTTTTACAGAACAACTGCAACACAAATTACATCTCTGGCCACAATTCCTGTGTGCACACAGCCTCATGGTGTTATTCTAAGCAGAAAACAGAATGTGATTGGCAATTTCAAAGCACATTTACTACTGTGGTAGAGCAAGTGATAATTACTGTTACAGCCTGACACATTTTCCTTGTAGATTACAGAGGCAGAAAAGAGCACATGTCCTAACAGCTACTTCATACCATGAGCATGTGCAACCTGGGTGAGTGACCACACTAGAGCAAAGGAAATGAGCCTTGGTGACGTTGAATGTGTTTGCGTTACACAGTGCTATCTGAAACAGCACACAGAGCTGAGTACTACGCATGGGAGTGTTGGAGAAGCTGCTGCGTGTGTGCCAAGAGTGTGTTTCTGGAGACTGTGTATTGTCTGGTGCAAGACAGATGAGCAAAGAGACTTCCAAAACTGCATGAAGACTGCTGGGATGTATGTAACAGTGCATGTGTGGTAAGAGTTAATTTGTGTTTTGAAAACAGACTGCCCCTTTCCTTGGTCTGCAATTCTTACAGAACAACAACTTCACAAATTAAATCTCAGACAACAATTCCTATATGCACACAGACTCATGCTGTGTTTGTAGGCACAAAACACAGGCTGCCCCTTTCCTGGGACTGCAATTCTTACAGAACTAATGCTAATTTCAAATGTGTTGCCATTTTCCTCTCTTTTCTTTCAAAGTGATTTCTGCTAAATCCTAACCATCACAATTAAAAAGAAGCTGTCCTTTTCTTTCAACTGCAAGTCTTACTTTTCAACAGCAACACAAATTAAATCTCTGTCAACAATTCTTCTCTGCACACAGACTCATGGTTTGATGGTAGGCACAAAACAGTATTCCTCATTGTTACCACTACACATTAACTTATGGTGAAAACATACTCCATAATATTTAACTAGTTAAAGACAGTTAAATATCTCCCAAATCTCAAAATGTAAAACATAACTTTTGAAGGAGATTCACAATTCTAATATTTATCTCAAAAATCACCACATACTTCCCCTCTCAAACTCATAACTCACCTTTAAAATTAGTTAGTTGTGAAAGAAATGTGCCACTCAAACAGCAGACTATCAGAGTCAGAATATCAGAGCTCTACACCTCTCTCCTCTCTCCAGAACCAGTAAATGGCAATGTTTCCCTCTCTTTTTTCACACATATACATGTTAATTTCAAATCTCAGTGCTTCCCACTTTTTTTCAAATGAAATCACACATTTCTATTGGTTGAAAACTTCAACCCCTTTCCAAATGTACCCTTCCCCCAACTTGACTTCTGCCTGCTACCATAGCAACAGCTCATGGAACACTGCTGTGAGGAGAGAGGTCAGAAGTTCAGCACACAATGTTTCAAATCCAAAGAGCAAGAGTGGTTCACCTGTCCAACCTAACAGCAAATCCAATCTAATCTTCTGTGGGAACACAATTTTCTGTACCAATACAAAACATGCTTCTAAAAATATACACATACAGCCTACTTTTTTCTGTTAAAAGATTTGAATCAGCCAATGTGTTCTTTTTATGTTAAAAAAATATGTATGCCTCCATTTTACAACTGTCTTTCATTTCATATTGCCTTTCTACTGAAAGACACCTCCTGAGTGCATCCAGATCTCCTTGGAAGATGTTCACAGTGTGGATTGTAGGTCACAGCTATGTCTTCTGGAGTGAAAAGTTTGCAGAAAAAAGAGGTATGGTGAGAGACCTTGCTTTGCCAAATGTAGACATTAAATGGATTGGTCAGAGAGGGTTAAAGTGGCACCAATTAATGCCTTTGGTGAAAACCTTTCTACATCTCCCACAGCCTAACCTTATTATTGTGCACTGTGGTGGTAATGACCTAGGCACTCTAACTGGGGTAGGTCTGGAAATGCTTATTAAGGACACCTTTTTGCAATTGATGTCGCTTTTTCCGCAAACTACCTTTGTATATTCTAATATATGCCAAAGGCAAAAGTGGAACTGGTCCAACCAATTTTGTCCACAGATTGACAAAGCAAGGAAGCACGTCAACAAATCTATTTCTGCTTTCCTCAGAGACTATGGTATGGGTTCTATATACCACAACAACTTGCGTTACAACATGCAAGAAATTTATAGAGGAGATGGTGTACACTTCACTGATGAAGGCAACAGAGTCTTCCTCTTGAACTTTAGACTCTGCATCGGTACTTACTTGTAGGTACCAAAAAACACACAATGAACACAAGGGCTCTTTTTAGAGCCACCTTATATCTAAACACTTAAATGCGATTTATTATTCTTTTTTTTTATTAGTTTTTTTTCGGATGCGCGCTGTGTGCGCGCACTCGGCGAAATTTTTTAAAAATATATTAATCTTTTTTTTTGCCCTACAAGGTCCTACTGTGACCCCCTTACAATGCCTAGTGGGTTAATATCTCCCCACTCTGCCACCTTTACACGTTCTCCCCCTTTGTTTCTCACCCCCTCTTTATGCGAGAGACAAAATGGCGGCCGCCGCTTCCTGATTTCCACTGATTCGAATGTTTACTTACTTCTAACAACCAATCAGAAGTGCGCTCGCGCACTGCCGAGTGCGCGCACCCAGCGCGTACGCTGCGCGCTTACAGATATATATATTGTTTTAAATGCTTTTTTCTCTGGAAATACTGAACAGATTTACACCAAACATGCAAAAGGCACTTCATGGACCTTTTAGCTACCTCTCTGCCAAATTTCACATAATTATGTTAAGCCGTTCAGGCTGTAGCTGTGACTAAAGTCCCTATGGAAAAATCCATGGGGAAAACGTGTTTTGGGACCCCCCCTTTTTCTCAGCCCCCGCTTTATGAATCACCCCGAGACTTCCAGGGTAGGAGCTGATCGGAGCGCCCCATTAGTTTTGAAAATTTTGCGAGGAATCGTCAACCGGCGCCAAAGTTATTCAAAATAGAATTTTGAGATTTCCTATGGAAACTCGGTCCTAACTATAACTATCTACTGGCGACCGCCAGTAGATAATATATATATATATATATATAGATACGGTAGACTGACGTTCTACCGTATCCGACCAATGAGAGCCCGTGAACAAGGAGAATGAATCTCCGAAACGCGTAGGGCTGTGGAGTGAATACCTGGCTGTTTACACTGTTTGCCTGAATAAAGAATCCTACACGTAGTAGGAATCACCTGGAAGCTGTGTGCATCTTCGCTTGTGGGCGCATTTTGGATGTATCAAGGCTCTACGGAGCTGAAACGCGTAATGGCGTACGGTGAAATAAAGACCTTCTAAGCACCAGTTTGGGTCCGTGTCCGTTACTTTGGAGAAAGTAAGCAGCGAATCTTCAAACGGCTACAACGTGATATATATATATATATATATATACGCCATAAATAAGCCTGAAAAGCTGTGCCTACTTTAAATAGAAAAGTTGATATCTCAAAATATATATCAGCAGTATGAAAGTGCAAATGAGCCACTTAAGTCTATGCCCAACTTATTACTCCCTACTATCAAGGGGTAGAGGGGATGAGAAGGATGTATGGGCTGCCTACATTTGCACCTTCCCACATATAATGCATGCCACTTGGCAAAGAAGGATGGCCAGCGATGAAGCATGACACCCAGGAGGGTGTGAGGTCATTCTTTACAATTGTTTGAAATGGTTTGTAAACCTTCATAGATACTCTTTTGTATTTTGGTCCTATTCCTAAAGACCTTACAAGGACTAAAGGGTATCCAGGATTGAATATTCCTCTGGTGCAGACCCTTCTTACAAACGTGTTGTTTGAATTTTTGTCATGTGCCTTGAAGTCAATGGCCTGTACCCCCACTCAGTAAGTGTTTGAGCACCACTGGCCAGAAACAAATAAATAATAATGGACAGCACCTAGACTTTGAGGCTCGAGCTAAATCGGTAGCAGGCACCTGCTTAGGATTCTTGAGAAATCTCAAACCTATTCTTGGCCTCTTCAACTCTAGCACCTGAGAAACTATCATCCAGGCAGTAATACGATCAAAGCTTGACTATTGCAACATCTTGTACCTAGGCACCAACCAAGGTCGTCAGAAGTCTCCAGCTTGAGCATAATGGGGGAGCCAGGCTGCTCTTTTCCCTCCTGGAGTTTCCCCTGCCTCTCGTGTTTTCCTCAACCTGCACTGGCTCCCAGTGGAAAGGAGCAGCCACTTTAAATCCATTTTTTATTTATTTATATATTTTTAATTTATGCTTTTCAAAGACATACCAGTACAACAAGATGCCATATGTGCCAACATATTATCCTAGTATAAGCATTTATAGATCGCATAGCTGCAATGTACATGGCTGATGATGACTGTTTCACCTTTGAAAAGAGAAAAAGAAAAAAATGGGTAGGGTAGCACACAACACACATGTTATTCACCTGGTTGCATCCGTAAGTATGTAGTCAGAGGCTCTCAGATGTCTTTGGGTCGTGAGACATGGGGGTGTTCTTCAGCGAAACATTCCACTTGGTCACGACAATATGCCATATCAAGCAGCCAACGTTCATGTTTTGGGTGCCTTTTCTCTCCCCAGTGAACTGCTTCCCTGCTCTTGGCCAATAGTAGGGCTATAGCTATCATCTTACGATTAGTGGGCAGGGCTTCTTTAATCAAGCCACGTAGGCACACCCTGGGGTGCAGTCCACCATATCACCCACTATTGCAGAGATTGTGCATGTAACCTGCACCCAGTATGGTTATACCCTCGAGCAGCCCCATGCCAAGTGTATAAAGTCAGCCTCCAGAACCCTACATCTCACACAATTTGCATTTTCCGTGAGTCCAAAATATTATGGTCGGGTTGAAGTGTACCATATTTGATGTAAGAATTTAAAATGTATAAACGCCAGATTTCAGTTTTGTGTCAACTGGCTGGTTGGCGCCCAGCAAGGTGCCAGTCATCCGTTGTGATTGGAGCAGGGAGCGCGTCACTCCATTTTCTTAATGAGTCCTCCAGCTCCGGATGGGCGTCTGCCTGGGATGCATTGTATAAGATGGTGACCAGGTGCTTTCGAGTGTCAGTCGTGAGAAGCAATCGGAGTGCTCCCAGTGGGGCGGTTCCTCCGGGTACTGTGGATACAGGTCGCAAAGCCTGACTCTAAGCCTACAATATAGGAAGGTGAGCATGGAGGCTCGTTGCCTATGCAATGTAGATAAGCTAAATCTATACATTTCCCTGCCCCATAGGTATCCCCCAGTGTGTATAGCCAGTGAACCTGCTTCTCGTGACACCGAGATCTCAGAGTGATGCGCAAGTTGTAGTGCCGGAGCATATAGTGGTGATTTTCCTTAATGCTTTCCAGGCTTGTGTGGCGCAGTGTATAGTGTTTATCTCTTCTTTTGTGACCTCTGTGCACTTGTGTAGGATCATGGCCGCAAGAGGTATGGGGTGCGCAGCATCCCCTTCCACTGCGATGTGCGGGAGGTATCTTGGAGCATATTGCCAATGATGGGCGAAGTGTGCATGTGCGCACAAGTAGTAAAGTTTTAAGTCTGGCACTGTAAAACCACCTCTGGTTGTGTCAGGGTGGTCCATTTTAATCTTGGCTTCTTCCCGGCCAAAGCTAGCCTAATCAGTTGTGAGCGTAACTTTGTAAAGAAGGCTTGTGACAGGTATATCGGCACATTTGTGAATAGGTACAAACATTTTGGTAGTATTACCATTTTCATTAATGCTATTCTGTCAGCAAGCGACAGCTGAAGCCTTATCCAGCCTGAGACTTGCTCTTCCAGAGACAGCCCTGCCATAGTTATACTATAGAACCAAATTTGGGTCCCTGTGTACCCATATACCAAGGTACTTGACAGGGTCGTCACTTCATTTAAGAGGGAACTCCATCGCTTGCTGTGTTGTGCACTGAGTTAAGGGGAAGACAGTTGATTTCGACCAATTTATGCCTAAGCCTGAGTGTCTTTCATAGCGGATGTATTCTCTAAAAAGGCGTTCCAGATTGGCACCAGGATATCTTACATAGAGCACCATATATATTGCATAGAGTGAGATGGCCAATGGGCGTTGGCGAAATCTCAGTGCCGTTGCCGCATCTCGTTTTCGCAGAATGCATGCTAGGGGCTCCAACGCTATGGTAAATAGCAGGGGCGACTGCGGACAGCCCTGTCTTCACCTATGAATATTGCAAAGGCTTCCGACGTGTGACCATTCATGCGTACCCGGGCAGCTGGTTCAGGGTACAGCAGCTGCACCCATCATGTAAAGGGCATTGGGACTCCCATATGTTGGAGTATCGTAAACATTAACTGCCATTGAATGGAATCGAACGCTATTGCAGCACCTAACAGATCCGCTGCCACAGGTAGTGCCGGATCCAGACAGTGCATTACTGCAAATAAGGTGCATATGTTATGTGTAGTGGATCGCTCGAACCAGAAGCCAACCTGATCCGGGAGGATCATGAGTGCTAGTAGGAGTCGAAGCCGTGTGGCCAAGGCGCTCGCAAATATCTTATTATCTGTGTTTATGAGGGATAGCGGACGGTACGAGTCACACCACTGAGGAGGCTTGTCAGGTTTCAGCAGGGTGATAATAAGTGCATCTCGGAGTGATGGCAGCAGGTTTTGTTTTTGGTACGCTTCCTTATACATTGCATTGAGGTGCGAGACTATCAGGGGTGCGTACTCTTTGTGAAATTCTCCCGGCAACCCGTCACTCCCGAAAGCTTTTCCACTTGGGAGCTTGCTTATTGCATCTTTTATTTCATCTAAAGTGAGCAGTTGTGCCAAGAATTGCCTTTTGCCCTGGGAAAGCCACACCAACGCAATATCTTCCAGATACGCATTGGTTTCGGCATCTGTGGCTGGGTCTTGGATGGTGTACATATTTTCGTAGAATTTGGAAAATGTTTTCAGATGTTCGGCGTATCATGATGGGAAATGCCCTCATCTGTTGTCACTTCTGCTATGTGCGCACATGCCCATGGCTCAGCTATTTTATTGGCAAGTGCACAGCCCAGTCTACCCCTTTGCCATAAACCCAAGCTGTCCACCTAGGTGACATGTGTTTGACTTCCTTTTCTGCCGTCTTATTTTTCTCATCTCATTGATCCCCTCTCCTATCTGCGCCAATTTGCCGGGGTCAGAGGTTTGTTCATACGATCTTTCCAGATCTGAATGTGTAGATTCAATTGTATTAAGACGATTGTGTATAGATTTCAGAACCCTCACTTGGAGCCCAATACATGCCCCCCGGATTGTTCCTTTAAATACCTCCCATAGAATGGCCATGATGTGCACTGAGCCCACGTTGGTGTGGAAGTAGTTGACAATTGCTTCCTGAACACCTTCCCAGAAATGGGGTGGGCCATGCCCCAGGAAGTCCATCATGAGCTGGACCGGAGCGTAATCTGATAGTGATTTCGGAAGGTGTGTGATGCTGTGTACCCATGTGTTGACATATTTAGAGACTAACTAATAGTCCACTCTGGACCAGAATTTGTGTTCTTATGAGTGATATGTCCCCTCCCTGCCATCGGGGTTCCGCACCCTCCAAATATCTATGAGGCCATATTTGCGCATTCCCTCTTGGAGTACAGCCGCAGCGCGTCCACCAGACCTACCCGTACAATCGAGCGATCCTCTTGCATAATTAGAGGTGTATTGCAGTGCTTGTAGGCAATTCCATAGACTCATGAAGAACTCCAGGTCGTCTATGTTAGGGCCATACACATTAGCAATCATTAGCAGTTTACTGTATAGTTTCCCTTGCATTACAACATACCGTCCCTGATAATCAGTGATCACATGGGATACTGTAAACGGTACATGTTGTTTTATGCGGATCATAACACGCCTTGCATAGGAAGAGTAGGAAGAGGTGGCTTTAACTTCAGACCAGTGCATCGCTATGTTTTGTTCGGAGTGTCGTGTAAGGTGAGTTTCCTGAACTAGTGCAATCTGGATGTTATGGCGATCTAGATGCACTAGTACTTGCCTAGTCTTTTTTGGGTGGTTTATGCCCCTGACATACCACGTGAGCCATGATATGCTCCCTGACGCTTTCACTGATGTGTTGCCTACCCTATGTGTTGTTGTCATGTAATTGCAATTCCCACATGCATAAGTTCATTATCAAATATCTTATTTTTTTTGCAAAGAGCCCAATGGAACTTATTGATTTTAAGAAATTCGACAAAAAGATAGAAAACATCACTGGCCCACCTACGTAATTGGATGTCTGCAGCACAGGCACTGCCTCAGGAGGCACAGACCAAGATAAAGACAACAGTCTCCCATTGAAAAGCACAGCAAAAACACTGCTGCTGTAGCACACACAACTTTATATAATTTATATAAAATACAATGTGCAGATTTGCAATAAAACATCTATATCACAGAATCAAATGCACTGAAAAGATTACCTAAATAGGGCTATGATGGTTGAACACCCCCCAAATATTTGATATTTTTGCCCCAAATCTCACAAGAGTCACACAACTTATCATACAGATCAGAAAATATCTACACAAATCACATGGTTAGTCAAGCTACTGGGATGATTGATTGGTTATCTGTTCAATCAGGTAGGGTGGCAACAAACAGCTTTTGCAATCATTGACATTATTCATGACAAAACAAGTAAATACCCCAACCAAGCCACTCACCCACCTCGGCAACCCAGATTTGCCAAAGAATTTCCCATAAACATGTAACTGCAAAAAAGAACATAAGCATTCAAGCATTTGGCCAAATACTAGGCCCAATTTGGAGAGTTTGGTAACATCTGGGGTATACCCTCTAGGGGGCCGCCAGTGGCCCGGTATCTTCTGATGAACAGGGGTGGCCGGGGAAGTAGTATCTGGACAACTGTCTCATTCAGAGAGTCTGCAATGGTTAAGATAGCTGGTTACATTTACCTTACCGCTTCACCATAGGAATATTACACAGTGATCTGAGTCAAGCCAAAATCAGCCCTCCCTAGGCCCAGCAAGTCAAAGTAAAGCACTACACCATTGTGAACTGTGGGTGCATAGTCTATTGAGTTCTCACCACACTGTTTGTTGCAGTCTACGGTCTCTTCACCTTCTGCTGACTTCAGAATCAATCTGACTCTTGTTCATCTTCTGTGCCCTTATGGGGCCTTCCTGACCGTTCCAGCTTTTTTATATAGACCATTGCTTCTTTGGGGGTTGTGAAGATTTTCAATTTGCCATCATGTTGAATCCACAGCCTAGTGGGATGTAGTATGGCATATTGCAATTCCATGGTTTGTAGCTTACGTTTTACTGGCTAGAACTCACATTGTGCCGACTGGACTGCAGCTTTGAAATCCGGGTACAGTGCCACCTCATTTCCTTAATAGGTCATGTTTTCCTGTTCTTGTGTTAAGCATAGCACTGTGTCACAGTCATGGTAATTCAACAGTTTGGCAATAATGGGGTGCGGTGGCGCACCCGGCACAGGTCTGGGAGCGAGGGATCTGTGTGCGCGCTCCACTATCAGCACAGAGGATAAGTGTTCGGCACCTAGCATTTCTTTAAGCATGGCTGCTACATAATGTTCTAGTTTGCCTGTGTTTGTGGACTCTGGTATGCCCGTGATGCGTAGATTATTCCTCCTTGACCGGGCCTCCAGGTCTTCGTTTTTGGCTTGGATAACCAATTTAATTTAATTTAATTGTGGGTTTATATAGCGCTAGAATCGACTCCCGGAGGAGTATCTCCGCACTTCGACCGCTGGGGAACCCGTCCTGGCTCACCCTGAGAGATGGTCCCTAATGGTTATCTCTAAGGTGCGACCAAGCATCCCCGGCGGTCTGGGGGGGCCGTTGTGAAGATGAGGCAAGCTAATGCCCAGAGTTGCCGAGTGTGGTCCCTGACTGGAGTAGGCACCGAGGCGAGAATTATCGAGCCCGCTGACCCTGGTCCACGACCCTGCCGCGTCGGGAATCGAACCCTGGTCCCGGGCCATCCTCTGCTTACGGGTCTGCCGCCTCTAACCAGTGAGCAACACCTCTCCAATAGAATTTTCTCCATACTCAAACATTTCTCTGTCACTGTAGCCAGGCCATTTTCCATCGTAGAGATGAGCTGTTCAGCCTCCAGGATGCCGGCATCATGTTTATCCAGTTTAGCCGCCATGTGATCCATCCTCAGCTATTTTTCCGGCTATGGACTGGAGGCTCTGTTGCATTGCCTGTAGTGTTTTTTACAGGGTGTAACCACTGTTCTCTGCCATGTTCTGCACAAGGTCTAACTGCGTATGGGGCTGTGTCTTTGTAGAGCATCTTGCTTCGAATGACAGAGTCGATTGCTGCTTGTCAGCTTTCTGCATTCTGGTAATGTCCGAGCTTGTGCTACTGATATTTGGCTTGTAGACAGGCACTTCACGGTGGACATGCGCCGCTATTCCATACTCCCTAGTGATCTGACTAGACTCAACCGCGATGCTGCTAGGGAGGCGGGGCCCGGCGCACCGATTCTATGTCCATGCACCACCAACTGTACATTGTCTGGTTACGTGTGCTTTTCGCCTCCTGTATAAGGCCATAGTCTATATCTCGGTGAGCAGTCACTTAATGGAGAGGCAAAGGAGCAGAAGTGGAGCCAGCTACACAGAAGAAGAATTCCGATCTCTCAAAGGCCAGCCTTGGCACTGAAACCGCCTGTTCACATCAATGTCCTCAATTGAGGTTAAGAGTTCGGTGCAGAGGCAGAGAGCCAAAGGTAGGTGTAGACAGCTTGAAAGCGAACAAAAGCAGCAGCAATCTGATGGGTGGGTGGGAAGGACAGCATGCCTTTCTGCCAGTACTGTGGATCCTTTTGTAATCTTTATAGGGCAACTGCTTAGCGTTTGCGTGGCAGGGCTGTCATTGAGGTGCAGGCCTTGCGGTCGATGTGACACGCAACAGCTGGAATTTATCTTCAGCCGCGAGGTCCTGTCTCAATCCGCTCCGGCATCCTGAACCGCAGGCCTCGCTCCTCACCTGTTGTCTGGTGTCCTTGGGCTGGAGTCGCTACGGGCGGGGGGCGCCTCTGCAGGCCAAAATTTAGGCCTCACAGCTTGTGCCATCCTCAGCATCTTCCACCCAGTGCGGCCTTTTTCTCCTTTTCCCGCCGCCACGCCCCATTTCAGCTGACAGTCGGTGAGGTGCAGTGTGTCCTTGTATGCCGATATCACCCTTCACCATCAGCACGACTCAGGCACTGCCTACCGCTTTCAGACTGCCAGCAGGGACCGCCATGTTTCCCTGCAGTGAGTTGTACCTCAGCGTGTGTGTCCGTTTTCAGCACTCCGAAGCCGCTTCCCTGTTGTTGCTAAGGCATACTCGGGTGTCTGTGTGTGTTATTCTGTGGTATTCGGCATTTGATTGTCATCCTTATTCAGAGTAATTGTCGGATAAGTGACCACGGCCAGCGGAGCTGCACTAGCGTGCGGCCATCTTGCTGTAGGCTCATGAGCGCCCCCTCCGATTTAATACCTTGTGTGGTGCTCATAGGGTTCTGACCTCCCAGAGGGCCCCGATTTAGTCTAATCTTTTATCACGGTACCAAACCTCCCACTTTCTTTGCTCAGCCGATTATAATCTGGCTACTGTCCCATGTTTTAGGAGAGCCAGAGCTGGAGGCTGCTCTTTTCCTGCCAAGGCTCGGGTATCAGCGTCACCTTAACCAAAACACATTTTCAACCTCGCAAATGCCACGCCATTTAGTTAAGATACGTATTCTTAAAAAAGATTTGAATTTCAGTAAGCAGAAGACCACCAGCCCCTTGTGCCTGTACACAGGGTTGCTTTTTCTCCCCTTTATATTAGGTTCACTTCAACAAGGGCACGTTTTAGCAGCAGTTGCATTAAAATCACTATAATGCTCTTGTTTGCTGTGTATCCAGTAGATGGCAGCATTGACCAATATATTAACGTTACGTTAGGTTCCGGAGTTTTATTCACACGAGTAAACATGTAATTGAAAATAAAACCATGCTGGTTTCAAAAATCAAGATTTTTTTTTTACCAAACAAGTGCCTGCCGACTTTAAAAATGCTCATTATAAAAACGATGGTTATGTCGTTATTTTGTGAAAGCGTGACGTCTGTGGATTCCAACGTCCTGTTGGCGCCTTTTGGATAAAGTTCTGGGAAGCAAAGCTTCGAACACACACACTTTGGTCATAGCTTCACTTTCACTGTGAGGTCAGATCCAGACTAGAACTATTGTCCACTGTTGTATTTTGTGTATTTCGTGCGGCTGTTGCTTCAGCCCTAAAGTCATAGCTGCCGCCTGTGTGTGACAATTCCATGTATTCAGGGTGCTTATTATCTGTGGCATTTACGTGCCTTATGTGTGACAACTTGCGTGATGCTTTGTGCGGGTTGTAACTTCCATGAAATTAGGTAAAGTGCAGCTATTAATCCTATTACCACCTCAAGTACAATACTATCGTCAAGAATTGTGTTAGAACAACAGTGAAATACCTGAAGCTCACCTGCATCCCTTTTCTATCAAGATCATGCCTTTTGCTTTCTTGCTGGGAAATAACTTAACACTTTTCCCTGGGCATGTGTCACTTTTGTGACGCACACCCAGCATAAAGTGTAGTGTTGTTGATGGAGCAGGCACACAATGTTGTATACCTCCTCTATTTTGCATGAAAATACTTACTATATAACCTACTTATTGTAATTTTACTAACGGTTTGCTGTGTTAAACTAAACTATCCATTTGCATACACCAATTACACGTGCGACTTATTGCTATTTGCATGGCAAAATAATTCTAATAACTAAAATATGTACGCATATTAATAGTAGTACATGTGGTAATAGGATATCGTATGATTTATGTTGCTTATGTGACGTTTGCGTTCCTGTTTGGATCCCAAAGGTGAGTATTATATCTTTAAATGTCGCTATATGCTAGGAAAATACTAATACATAAAGAGATTAGTGAGGGTTTAACATTAGAATCTTCATTTCTTTGTATTAATTATTCTTTTGTGTTTGTTTTGCTTAAGTTGACATTTGGGCCTACCAAAATATGGCGTCCGAAATGGAGTTCAGAAGTGGCCACCGTCTCGTGAGCGCGATGCCTACTGCGCAGACTCGGATGGCTCCGTGAACTTCCTGACGGCCCCAATTCACTGTGTTCCTGGTCAAGGATAGGAACGTGGAAGACTGCCAATCTTCAGTCAGTAAAATCTGGTCTAAATGAACAATTGGGACATACATGCAAATCTAAAACAATGTCGCATAAGGGCAACACTGACAGAGGAAATGAACCAGCAAAATCCATGAGAACCTAATTGAATAAAAATTGGACGTTCCCCAACCAGCCAATCACCGTCTTTCTTAGCCTAAAAATGTTTCATTTTATCCCGAAATTTATTATAAAAGAGCAGTAGAATAGGGAGGAGTTTGGGAATGGAGCTCGATTGATGCAGATGCTGCCTTCTTACTCGATGACCGCAAATCTCTATTGACCCACAGGCGATGATATATGCTTGCACAATTTCTTGTCCTTTTGAGATCTTTGGGACTGTAACGTGCTGAGCAAATAACTTTTGGACTTTGAGCTTTGGCCTGCTTTATTTGGACAATTTAACGGCTAAATTCGGTTATGCAGAGCCAAATGAAAAATCCAGATAGCAAGAATAGGTAAATAGAAATGTCCTGTGATTTGTATTCATTGACTAAAATTCTAAACTTTCATTGATTATAAATGTTGAAATTAATTGCAAATAATATTTAGATAAACAAATATGATCAACAGAAATTACGAGTTTGTGGTTTTTCAATGAAAAGAGTAGAGGATTCTGGGTCTTAAATGTGTTTTAGCTGGTTCTAAATCACCATCAACCAATCCAACTAATTGGTCCGTCGACCAAGTGGTGGAGTGCCTTGATGCTTAGGATTAGGAATCTATAGGTGGTGAATGCTAATGTATATTCTGTAAAATAACTTTTCTTCCCTGTAGGTGATAAGGTACCCCCCACATGTCCAGCGCAAAAGCATCCTCCCTCCTGTGTGCAGACTCGTGAGTGGAAACGTGCGAGTGTTGGTGTTATGGGCCCCACCAATGAATGCGTGTGTGAATGAGCTAGTGTGACGACGGATATGCGACGCAAGAAGGGATAGTTGTATAATTTGCCTCCTTCTCTCTTTTTCTTCCCCAGTCTCTCACTGGGTCAGTTTTTCTGGTAGCGGTATTATGGTTTTATTACATTGGTTTGGTGATTATTGAGTTCCGATTTTTATTATTGCTTATTGAGTGTGGATGTTTGGATGAGTATTGATTTATGTACTAACATTTTATGTTGAATCGCGTTGCGTTCTATGTTGTTTTTGAAGACTTCTGGGATGTAGGAAGTCGGATGCCTTGTGGCAAGTGAAGTCACATGGTGAATTGTTTGTTGCCCTGTAGGTACACGGGAAAAACGTGTGATGATTGAAGTTGCACGACGCATTGTCATCGTCGTGTGTTACCGTTAGGGACCTTTCTGTGTGAAAGAGGTGTATGGGTAGCGAAGGCCACCTGTGAAATTTTGGTCTTAATTAACAGGAGTCCACGTGAACTCTGATTATGCTTATCACTGGAAAGGTAATAGGTGTTCCCTAAGCTTGATAGAAGGGTAAAGTAGATGCTACTTTATTAACGAGTGTAATAATTCTGTAGTAGGGCAGAGGTAAGCGCTGCTCTCGGGAAAGACAGGATTCGGTGTGAATGAACTACATTTTCCGTATGAAAGTGTGTAAATGAAATAGCATTCGACTCAATTGTGAAACTCTGGTTTTATTTCTCAGGAGCAGTGCGTCTCCAACAGGTGTCTTATTTCCAGAGAAATGGTTAATTAATACTTGCTAGAAGGGTAAGGTAGAGGGAAGTGCTACTTTATCGACGGATGTAATGATTCCGTAGTAGGGCAGAGGTAAGCGCTGCTTTCGGGAAAGATAGAATTCTTGTGAAAAAAGTCAAGACTATTCCTTTTGTTAGCGATACAGATAATGGTGGCGTTTTTATGTCATTACTAACAGAATTTGAGTAAAAGAGAATGTAAGAAAGTTGCCGATAAATTTTGTAAAGGAGGGGTCAGCAGAAGCAGGAGTAGCGAGAAAAGCTGACGTCAGAAAAGACCGCGCTGGGATTGGCCAGTCAGTAAGAAACGTAGAGGCTCCTGATTGGTGCGTTAGTGTGCACCGCGCTAGGCGTGGAGAATTACAGGGTGACGTAGACGTTCCGGATTGGTGCATTAGTGAGAGTCGCGCTGGGATTGGAGAATTGCAAAAGTGACATAAACGCTCCGGATTGGTGCGTTAGTGTGAGTTGCGCTACGATTGGATAAGACAAACAGAATAGTCATAGGAGAAATCTAGCGATACTGAGAAGAGAAAATTATGTATTTCAATCCTCCAGAGAAAGAGAAAAAGTCCTGGTTCGGAAAGATCAAGAACTTATTTAAAAAGGACAAACCGATTGAGACTAGAGAGGGACAGTTGCTTCCTCCACCGAAATCACCCGCATCCTTTATGGTTGCGAAATATGGCTATCATACATGTATTTGGTTAGACAACTGGGCAAAGTATACAAAAGATGATGGAGTTTTAGCATTTCCGGAACATGGTTCATTCAATTTAGCGGTATTGAGGAATTTGAGAGAAAAAATGATGAAACTAGAACCGAGACCTAGGCCTACTCAGTTTGAAGCATTGACAGAATGGGAAGATGAGATGTATGACAGAGAACGACAGCGGAGTGGTGGAAGGTACAAATATATGTTTGGTAGACTGTGTGGACAGGAGAATCATGATGACAGAATGAGAAGATGGCGAAGTGCAAATATGGCTGATGGTATGTTCCCTATGAGAAGTGCCGAAGAGATTACTAGCAGAAAATGTCCAGAAAAGAGAAATAATACAGGATCAGAAGGTTATAAGTATGGTGTGCATGAGTCGGAGGATGATGTTCTTGTGCACATGTTTTATAAAAATCCACCCCTGTATCAACCAAATTCCACATTGTTGACACCAAGTGCCCCAGTAAAAGAATCACCACAGAATATAAAATTTGAATCAATATCGCATGAGGTAGGAAGAAATAATCCCTTTAGAGAAACAGAAAATACACAACCTGGTAAAATGGCAAATTAAAATTCAGCTGAAAAGATTAGGGAATTGACTAAAAACATGGAAGCTGTAACTGTTCCTGTAACAATAGGACCTGTAATGCCTATTTTTGATAAACAAAAGGATAGTGATCATTGTCTGACGATTCCTTATAACAGTAATAAAGGAAATGAAATGCAAAGAAGAGGTTCAAGACAAAATCCCGGGGGACAAGCGGTAGGAATTTCTGAACAAAGTACTCCTAAAAATTTGACAATAAATCAGAGTCTAGCGAATAGAGCAATAATGACGACAGAATCAGTACCAGGGTCACCAAAAAGTTTAGAACAAACACGAAATGAAATTACTTCTGTAGGTCCTACTTCTGATTAATTAAGTGAATGGTTAAGGAGTTTACAGCAAAAAGATGCTGAGCCTCAACCTTTAGATGTGTCCAAATTAAAAATAGTTTTAGAAGAATTAATAGTAGGAACTATTCCCACAGACAAGTTAAAAGCCTATCAGGATGAAGAATTAATGTTTCTATGCAAAAGTATATAGTGGAGAGCAATAAATTTACATGAAAGATTGGAGGAAGTAGCAAGTGAAATGGGTTTGAAAAGGTACAGTCATTACAAAAAACCATACAGAGTAGACTTTTCTGAAAAAGATATTGAAAATTTGAATACTGCAGGGCGAACAACTCAGATTAAAGACTTAATTATTTTACTGAGAAAATGGGGTGATGTAGACAAATGGAAAAGTAGATGGTTTCGAAAACGAGACGATGCAACAGACAAAATGTTTGCAGCTTATCCAGTAAGGGAAAAAGAAAAGGTAGTGACTGAATGTCCCATGAGGGAGATTCCAGGTGGAGGCTATGTGCATGTACCCTGGACCAGACAAGATATTTTATCATTCACCAATGACTTTCCTCATTGGCGCGAGAAGCCGGTTGAATGGTACAGGCAGGTAGACAGGTTTGTAAAATTATCAAAAGTACTATGGCTTGATTTGAATAGGTTATTTGACATAATTGTACCAGCAGACCTATGGGCAGAATGTAAAATTACGATAGGTTGGCCTACTCAAGAACACCCTAGAGATCCAAAGACAGGTGCTCCTGATCCTGAAGTAATAAGAAAATATGAACAAGTAGTTACCTTTCTGAAAAATAAAGTGCCTCCTAAAGAAACTGATTGGGAAAAAATTGATAGAACTCATCAAGAAGTGAAAGAGTCTGTGCATGCATATTACGAAAGATTGTTACTAGCTTTTAAGCAATAAAGTGTTGATGAAAATTTGAGTGAGAAGGATGTGAGTCATTTTGTATATCGATTTGTGTATGGGTTGCGTCCTGAAGTAAGTGAAATGATTAAACAGCATACAGTGGATTGGCAAAATAAAAAGATAGATGAAGTACTGAGACATGCAAAATATTTTAATGATGAGATTGAAGCAAAGCAGCGTAAATTAAAAGAAAAAGCCACGTGGGCTCAAGGAAAGGTGGCAGAAAGACAGGAAGCTCAATTAATTGAACAAGCAAATGGTACGAGTATGAGACAAAAACCCAACATTGGGAAAGGACAGATTAGTCTAGAAGAAGCCAAAAAGAAATGGCCATGCCATAATTGCGGCAAGAATAGGGCATTGGAGAACCGATGCCACCAAGGCCTTCGACAGAGTTAACTGGTCGTATCTGTCGGAGGCCCTGGCAAAGTTCAATGTGGGAGCCGGGTTTCGCCGGGCAATTAGTTTATTGTATCAGAATCCAAGTGCCTGTGTACTGATTAATGGCATCTTGTCTGACCCCTTTAACATCTCGAGGGGTACGCGACAGGGCTGCCCACTTTCCCCACTTCTTTTCGATCTTTACGTGGAACCATTCGCTCAAAATTTAAGAAACAATGTTGACATCAAGGCGTTCACGTACAGGGGTTGGGAAAGGAAAGTGGCCCTGTACGCTGATGATATCCTTATTTTCACCTCTGATGCCCGTACGGCTCTCCCGAAAATAGTTAAGCTAGCCTCCGAATTTGGTGTCGTGTCCGGGTATGAGATCAACGCCTCTAAAACCGAGATGATGACATGGGGTATGGACAAGAACTTCTGTATCTCGGGTATTCAGCCGGGGAATAAATTGAGATACCTGGGCCTCGACATTGTGGAAAATATAGATCAAATTGCAGATATCAATTTTTCCAAAGTAGCTAAGGACTGCCGTAAGTTGCTTCAGTCCTGGTTCCATCTTCCTCTGTCTTTATTAGGAAGGGCTAATTTGGTTAAGATGGCTATTTTGCCAAAGATTTCCTTTCTTTTCAATACTATCCCCCTTTACTTCGATCCAAACCACATTAAAACTTTTCAGGCCGAGATTAATACCTTTATCTGGAATAAACATCTTCCAAGAATTGCGTGGAAAAAGTTAAGGAGGCGCAGGGAAAAGGGGGGGCTGGCCGCACCCGATATCCAGGTCTATGCCTGGGCGTTCCAGTTGTCTCATGCTAGGGTGCTGCTAAAAAAACCATTGGAATGTGGGGTGGGATCCCTATACACTACTCTGCTTAGGGGAGAGGGGGTCAGTCAGTCTGGGTTCCTATTGAAATTCGGTGATCCCAAGTTCTTTAAAAAAATTAAATTGAAAATTCTATTGGGAATGGCAAAGACTTGGGCCCAGGTTTCCAAATCTATCAAAATAGGGTACTATAGCAGTAGAACTCCCCTATGGGATCTCCCTGATAATCCATCTTGGTTGGGAGACTCACTTGTAACACCCATTAGAGAGGCAGGTGTGGAGGTCTGGGGTGATCTATTTGTTGAAGGGGAATTGCTCTCCTGGGAGTGTTTGAGTAGAAAGATTGGCCCTGGCCTTGCTAAGCTAAAATATCTGCAGATGGCTAGCTGGTTTCGTTCCTATTCTGCACAGCCCTCTCGTAAAAATAAATTCCCAGTGGGGGGTTATAGTACTCTTATTACTCTGCTAATTGATAGACCCCCTGCTAAGAAGGAGATCTCGTCCTGGTACAATCTGATTTTGGATGAGATGGACGGATTATTTAATCTTCCACAGGAACTCTGGGGGGCTGACACATTAAGTAATACGGATTTGCATGAGGTCTGGAGAACATCTTGTAGACTGCTGTGGGATGTGGTGAAACCGGCGTGGTTGCGTAGGAACCACATCTTCACTATCCACAGAGCATATTATTCCCCCCTTCGACTTTCTAAATTTACTCAGGGGAATATGGTGGGGTGCGCTAGATGTGGTCTCCTAGCAGCCTCTGACATCCACATGTTTTATGATTGCCCCCTTCTGTTTCAGTTTTGGGAAGCCATTTGTAAGATCCTGTCGTCCTCAATAGACTCCAGAATAACTGTACATCCTCAGTTGGTGATCTTCGGAGTCTTAGAGGGGGTCTCCAGCTCAGCAAAGAAGCTAGTATTTTACACTATACTACTGGCTAGAAGGGAGATATGCAGAAAGTGGAAGGATCCTTTACCTCCCTCTATCAACGATTGGTACGCCTCTACCCTGCAGGTTTCTAAGTTGGATTTGGCTAGAGCTGGGAATCCAGCCAAAAGATCATTTTGGCATCTTCTTAAATGGGATCAGTGAGACTCTGGTTTTTTTTTTTTTTTTTTTTTCCCCAGGTCCAATGATTAAGCCATATTTACAACTGCTTGACATAAGCGGTACTTTGATTCCCTTCTTTCAGCACTTGGGTGGCACCCCAGCTGAATTTCTGAGGTTATGGTATGGCGGTCCCTGGTATGTCAAGCTTTTCTGCTGTGGGATGAGGTCCCGGCTCCATGACTATCCCTCCCAGTTGGTTCGAACTGTGCCAGCATATTGCTTGTAATCCGATTGATTGCGCATCTATAACCTCGGTGGCATATGAGGACAAAGAAAAAGAAAAAAAACAAAAACAAAAAAAAGTACTATGGCTTGATTTGAATAGGTTATTTGACATAATTGTACCAGCAGACCTATGGGCAGAATGTAAAATTACGATAGGTTGGCCTACTCAAGAACACCCTAGAGATCCAAAGACAGGTGCTCCTGATCCTGAAGTAATAAGAAAATATGAACAAGTAGTTACCTTTCTGAAAAATAAAGTGCCTCCTAAAGAAACTGATTGGGAAAAAATTGATAGAACTCATCAAGAAGTGAAAGAGTCTGTGCATGCATATTACGAAAGATTGTTACTAGCTTTTAAGCAATAAAGTGTTGATGAAAATTTGAGTGAGAAGGATGTGAGTCATTTTGTATATCGATTTGTGTATGGGTTGTGTCCTGAAGTAAGTGAAATGATTAAACAGCATACAGTGGATTGGCAAAATAAAAAGATAGATGAAGTACTGAGACATGCAAAATATTTTAATGATGAGATTGAAGCAAAGCTGCGTAAATTAAAAGAAAAAGCCACGTGGGCTCAAGGAAAGGTGGCAGAAAGACAGGAAGCTCAATTAATTGAACAAGCAAATGGTACGAGTATGAGACAAAAACCCAACATTGGGAAAGGACAGATTAGTCTAGAAGAAGCCAAAAAGAAATGGCCATGCCATAATTGCGGCAAGAATAGGGCATTGGAGAACCGAGTGTAAATTTCCCCCGAGTGCTAATGGTGATAATGCATCATTGAATCCACAGGTGCAGAATTAGGTGAGTGGTCAACCGCAGCGACAGCAGCAGGTTGTTGCCCAACAGTGTCAGGCGCCAAAACCACCTTTTCCACTGAGCGTAAATCCTCGGAAATACAGTAATGAGACAGGATTCTACAACGAAGAACAGGTAACTAAGCTTCCGCGTGCTAGTGCTGTTTCGCAGTATTGGCTACAACGCGATGAGAGTGAGTCAGAAGAAAGCTATTGACGGTGCTGAGGGGAGGAAGAAGAGTGCGTACTTGGCGCAACTCTAGAAGTAGACCAGACAGGCCCTTTTGTGGATGGAAAGGTAAATTACGAAAATATTACTTTCGTAGTAGATACTGGTGCTACTCGTTCAACTGTTAGGTCAGCTGATGTAAAAAATCTTCCTCTCTCGGATGAAATGATCCAAGTAGTTGGAGTATCCAACAGACAGATAAAAACGTATCTCACTGAACCAGTTGAAGTTAACATAGGGAAATTTTCGGAAATGCACTGTTTTGTCGTGTGCGATTCAAGCCCTGCAAATTTGTTAGGGAGAGATTTGCTGAGCAAAATGAACTGCACAATATTCTGAACTCCGGATGGTATAGCTTTTGAGACTCCTGATGAGGATGTACTGTATAAAATGACTATAGCTAATATGGAACCTGAAATTACAGAGGCATTTGCTGTATTTGACCCCGAGGAATTGCCTCAAGAACTGAAGAAGACAGTAAAAATGGAGGTATGGGATTTCACAGGAGAAGATGTGGGATTAATGAAAAATGTAGATCCCGTAAAAATTGCTGTAAAGGAAGGAGTAAGTTACCCAAATATTCCACAGTACAAATTGACACCCGATATAATTGCAGGAGCCACTCCCATAATAGAGAGAATGATTGAACAAGGTATTTTGAGGGAAATAATGAGCAGTCCATGTAATTCACCAATTATGGGTCTGAAAAAGCCTAACGGAACTTTTAGAATAGTACAAGACCTGAGAAAAATAAATAAAATCATTGTATCATGTTGTCCCATTGTACCAAATCCATCTGTGATTTTGTATCAGATTCCTCACGATGCAGAATGGTATACAGGGATTGATTTGTGTCATGCTTTCTTTTCCATTCCGTTGCACCCTGACAGCCAACAGATTTTTGCGTTCCGGTTTGGCGAACTTATTTTGGCATGGTGCCGAATCCCGCAGGGGTATACAGAGAGTCCCTCGATATTTAATCAGATTCTGAAAAAGTCTTTAGAAGATTTAAAAATGCCTGAAAGTTCGGTATTGGTCCAATATATCGATGACCTACTTGTGGCATTGAGAACTCGAGAAGCTTTTGTAGTGGATTGCTGAATCATTTGGCAGATGGAAGACTTAAAGTCTCCCCATCGAAATTGCAATTCTGTCAGAAAGAAGTACAATATTTAGGCCACAAAATTAAAAAAGAATTAAGAAAAGTAACTGCAGATAGAATCAAGATATTAAAAGGAATGAGAGCCCCAATGACTCAAAGAGAAGTGAGAATGTTTCTTGGAATGGTTGGATATTGTCGTCAGTGGATTAGTAATTTTTCCTTGATTGCAAAACCTTTGGTACGCTTGACAAGGAGTGATGTAAAAGATCCCATTGAATTAAATAAAGATGAGTTGAAGGCTTTTAAACAATTGAGAGATGGGTTGTGTGAAGCACCAGCTCTTGGCATGCCTGACTATGAGAAAGAATTTGAGCTCTATTACAGCGAAAGAAATGGATGTGCACTTTCTGTGTTAATACAGAAACACGGAAAATTGAGGAGACCAATTGCATATTTTTCAGCTATGTTAGACCCTGTAGCTGTAGCATTGCCTGGTTGTTTGAAAGCTGTAGCTGCTACTTGTAAGAGTCTGGAACAGAGTGAAGGAATTAATAAATAATAAAGAAGTTTATATAGCGCATGGTTATACTACCTAGTATGTCCCCACGCTGCGGTACAAATGGACAGATCATAAAAGGCATTTATCAGTCTTGCATGAAAGAAAAGAGACCAGCTACTCTATCCTGAACAACCAGGTCTTCAAGTTCTTCCGGAATATGCTTTCGGACTGCTCCAGACGCAGTTCCACAGGAAGTTTGTTCCACTGTTTAGCTGCAAGGTATCGGAAGGAACGACCCCCCATTCTTGCTTTTTTTATGACAGGAATGAGAACGCGCCATGTACCCGAGGACCGCAGGGTCCTGGGGGGAGAGTAGGGGGACAGCAAGTCACTGAGATAAGACGGAGCTCTTCCATGGAGAATTCGATGGCATATGCAAAGGGCCTTAAAGGAAACTCGTTCCTTTACTGGCAACCAGTGCAAAGTGGTAAGGGCATATTTTGTTGAAGTCCTCCTAGGCAGCATTAGGACCAGTCGGGCCGCAGCGTTCTGGATATATTACGGCCTTTGCGTGCTTTTTTGTTAGCGCCCAAGTAGAGGACATTCCCATAGTCCAAGCGTGAGGTGACAAGTGCGTGGACTGAGGGAATTCTGAGTGCAGCGTATGCAGTATGTACGGTAGCAGCTGTATTGGAAGCATCTTGTCTGAAAGGAGTAAAATCAGCCCAGGTTGCTGAACTGTTTGCATTAACAAGAGCATGCAAGTTGGGGAAGAATGTGAGAGTGACTGTGTTAACCGATAGTCAGTACGGCTTCGGTGTAGTGCATGACTTTGGGCAAATCTGGTCCCAAAGAGGGTTTTTGACATCAAGTAGAACTCCTATAAGGAATGCTGAAGTGGTTGGAAAATTGCTTGAGGCGATACAGCTGCCTAAGCTGCCTAAGCAGT
Source organism: Triturus cristatus (assembly GCF_964204655.1). Taxonomy (NCBI): domain Eukaryota; kingdom Metazoa; phylum Chordata; class Amphibia; order Caudata; family Salamandridae; genus Triturus; species Triturus cristatus. The sequence continues at coordinate 1,158,243,911 of NC_140592.1, read as the reverse complement.
TAGCAGTGGTGAAATGTGCTGCGCATTCTAAGTCCGCTGATTATATTTCAGCGGGCAACCGGTTTGTCAACGACATGGCTCAGTATTGTGCACGAAATCAGAACTCAGTGAATCGTGGGAGAGAAAAAGAAATTAATTCATGTACCTTGTTGTTTACTAACACTGTGAATACATGGGAAGAAGTGAGGCAGTTGCAGGAAGAAGCAGGAGATGAGGAAATGAGACAGTGGGTAAAAGCAGGTTGTGCACCACGGGAAACAGGTCATGTGTGGATTTATCGGGATGGAAGACCAGTTATGCCTGATAGCTTGGTTTCTACCATGGCACGGATGTATCATGGACAAGCACATGTAGGAAGAGATGCTATGATCAGACTTTTCAAACAGACATGGTATAATGCAAAATTTAGACTTGTAGCTGAAAGCCTTTGTCAAAGATGTCTTATATGTTAGCAATTCAATCCTGGAAGAATAACAGTGGTAAGTCTGGGAACGATAGGACGAGAAGGGGGACCTTTCAACAAGAATGCAGATTGACTTAATTGAAATACCCCCTGCAACAGGTTGAGGTATGTTCCAGTGATGGTTTGTCTGTTCTCTCGATGGGTGGAAGCATACCCAACTAGAAGGAGTGATGGAATTACAGTAGCCAAGCTAATATTGAGAGAGTTCATTCCTAGATTTGGTTTTCCAGTCACAATCGAGTCAGATAGAGGAAAACGTTTCCATAATGAAATCATGAAATTAATTTGTGAAGCATTGAATGTACAACAGAAACTACATTGTGCCTATCGCCCAGAGGCTTCTGGTGTGGTGGAACAAGTAAATGGCACCATTAAACACAGATTAGGAAAAATGTGTTTAGCCACAGGTGTGAAATGGCCTGATGTCTTGCCTCTGGTACTCATGTCTATAAAATCTATTCCAGATAGGAATACAGGCTTGAGTCCTCATGAAATTGTGATGGGGAAGCAATGCGACATGTTTTCATACCAGTCAACCAGCTATTGCCTATATCTGATGACTTGGTGTTGGATTATTGCAAGGGGTTGGCTGATTCCGTTCATTCTGTGTTTCATCAGGTTGGATCAGATGCCACCACCCTTGAAAAGAAGCCAGCTCATGATCTGAGCCCAGGTGACTGGGTGAGAATAAAAGTACATAGAAGAAGAAATTGTTTGGTCCCAAGGTGGGGTAAACCACGTCAGGTAATCCTGACCACGACGACAGCTGTAAAATGTGCAGGATTGAAGAACTGGATTCATGCTAGTCACACCTTGTGAATTCCAAATCCAGTGGATAACAAGGAAGGAGAATACTTTGAAGAATCAGAAACAAGTTCCGAATCAGATACTGAAGAAATAAGAGCAAGACAAACTCCTGAAAGGGGGGAGTCAGAACCAAGTCCAGCTACAGCACCAGAGAATCTTCCATTAAGAAGAAAATTGCAGATTTCTGACACCAGCTCAGAATCAGACACTGAACCAGTACAAGCACATAAGAGTGAAAATAAAAATAGAGAAGAGACTGTCAAAGAAATTTTTGATAAAGAAGTTCCGAATGAAAAATCAAGAGAAATTCCACATGAAATAACAGAAATAGATGGTAAGGTAGAAGATACAGAGAGTGAGGGAAAGATTATTGTGGAAGACCCCCGAGGAGATGTAGGGAAACCATACATCCAGGTAGAAGAAGGGACCGTTAGTCAGCAGGAAGATTGTGTGGAAGAACCACGAGGAGGGACAGAAGTAGGTAAGAAAAAGAAAGTGGTGGAAAGAAGGACTACTGAAAGTAAGAGTCAAGTTGGAACCGAATCGGAGGACAGTGGCGAAGAAATACCAGAAGGTCGAGTTCTGAGGAAAAGAGCATGGAGAACTGAGTGAGATGAAAAGGGAAGTAAGCAAAAAAGGCCAGCAAAGGATGAAATTTGGCCAAACAAGATTAAGAGATTGAGATACAGTTGTACACAAGTAAATTCATCTAGAGCTGAACAAGTGAATGAGGTGTCTAGCCAAGAGAAATCAAAAGACATTGAGCAGACACCATCAGAAGAAAGCAAGCGAACGAGAAAACCTAACCAGAAGTATACGTCACCAGAATGGTCGTATGTGGCACTTCCTGAAGTACGAGAAGAGGCAGACAGCCAAGGAGATCTAGAGGTGACTATACCAGAAGTGGTTGAGGATGACGAAGAATCGGAAATCCTGAGAGTTATCTTGTCCAACAACGGGGAAGAGACGGATGTTCAGGAAATTCTGAATCAAGATTGTGAAAGAAAAGTGAAAGACGATCAAATGCCAAACTGAAGAGGACAAAAGTGCTCTAGAAGGAAAAAACTTGAGAATTACTAAATAAAAGAAATAACAGAAAAAGAACCAACTAGGTTCTTAGAGCCTTGGTTTTAGACAAAACTAGTTGTGAAGTAGACGAGGCTAAGTCAAAAGACACTGATCATTTTCCGAAATGGTAAATACAGAAAGTAGAAAATCAACATGTTTATTCCTTCGAAGATGGTGCAAAATGTGTTGTTGTTGTACAGGATTACTAATGCTTTTGTGGAGCGTGTTGGCTTTAATGGTCTCATTTAAGGTTACATTAGAAACAATAGAAGGTCATAGTGAGAATAAGACTTATGTAGAAAAGATTCAGAAGGTTTATCCAACTAAAATAGATAGAAATTATTTACATAAAGATAGGTCCATAACTGATTTTTCTAACAATGTTTTTTCAAATTTATTGTATGAATATGTTAAAACAATGGATGTGAGAGACTGCTACGTATGTATGCAGTTGCCTGTATCAGTGTCTGAGGGAGTGACGTGCCATCACCTCCCAGTGACATATGGAATAACATTTAGTGTATAAGCAAGTTTGTTTTATAAAATAGGGAAACTAGAATATAATTTTTCAGATGTAGATAACATATTTTCACAAGTACCTGTAGTCAATCAACTGAATAAAGTAAAACCTGCTAAAGTATTAGGTGAATTTTTCTTAGAAACTAAAGAATTAACATTAGAGTCAATATTCAGAAATAATCTAACTTGTAGTCTGAAAAGAAAGCAAAAGACTTTCTTAGATATGGTAGAAGAAAGAATAAAAATGCAAAAGAAGGTATCTGAGGGAAAACAAGAAAAGACAGTTTGGGATGTTGAAAGAAAAACACATTTGAAAGGAGAAGCTAGTCCAACAATGGCTCTAGATTGGCCTCAGAAAGGGAAGTTGTGTATTAGAAGAAATCAAACTGCATATGATAACTATTTTGTAGGCACAAGTGATTGCCATGATACTTATAGAATCCTGGGTGGATGGGGATTTAAAGGAGGAAATGATCCGGTTTTTCTGGATTATGTTTTATCTGCGGGAACAAAGCTTATTATCGATTAACTAACCATTGGTATGGCACATATAATCTAGGCCTGGTTTTCCCAAAGATATTTCATGTGGGAAGATGAAAAGATGGTGCACATGAGATAGGTAGACAACTAACACGTAGGAGAAGAGAATCTTGGTCAGAAATTGTAGGAGACATTTTTGGAGCGTTGATACCAGCAGTTGGAATATCTCTAAATGCACATAAAATTTGATAATTATCAACAGTAGTAGATCGTTTGTCAACAAGCACTGCTGGAGGATTTTTATTGGTAAATACCGAAATGGTTGCCATGCGAGCCATGGTGATGCAAAATCGACTTGCCCTTGATATAATTTTGGCAAAAGAGGGTGGAGTCTGTGGAATGCTGAAAGTTCAACATTGTTGTACTTATATTCCTGACGAAAGTCAAGATTTAAAGACGTACATAAAGAATATTACTGTTGGAAAACGAGGCAGCATCTGTGAGGCCTGCACAAATAACATGACTACATTTGTCCTTCACTGGGAACCAAACACCCAATTGTAGCGCCTGACTCTCAGAGGGTAGCGTTGCAGAGCAGTCTGAGGCTTACTCAAGGGAGGTGGTGTGGGCTAGTAATCGCCATTTGCAGGTGCACAAAATAACACTCAATAATTGATTGTCCAGTCTGTACTTTGCTTTATAAAAGTAAGAGTACATTTATTAAACACACACACTACTCAATACTATGCACCAATTTACAAATATACATAAGCTGTTGGAATTACTTTGTGACATTGCATAACATCTCCACCCCTCCCGCAGGGGGGGTGGGGTCTAGTACCACCACTCCCATGTATGCACATCAACTTGCCCCCAATGCAGTTAGTTGAACATAACCTGGAGCGAGGGCCCTGCGCACTGGCACCATCCCAGTGGCGACCCACCCCATTACCTTAACAAGCATTAAAAAGGGGTAAACCTGCCTTGGTGACACATGACCCTGACTAAGCATCTCCTACTGACCATAAAGTAGGCACCTCTATATCTTACGGGCTAGCAGTCTGGGGTCTTCACCTAAGCGCAGCAGCAAGAATCCATGTTTACGCACACTTTAGAATGACAGTACTCATCACCTTGGTTGATCATTTGAATGCATTGCAATTACAGCCCCTTAGGGCATCACAGATGAAATCACAGGATTGCTCATATACAGCCAGACACCCTAGCAGGACTGTCTGGCCACATAGCCCCACTTGGCCTATGACATCTCCTTACACATGTGACTTACAGTCCCTTCAAAAGAAGTACTCCTGTCAACTACACTTCTCCTGCAGTGTGCCTCTTCACTTTAAAAGGAATCACAAAAGCATGGGATTACGTAAATACAGCCAGACCCCCTAGCAGGAGGGTCCAGCAACATAACTCCATTTAGCTTAACATCACCTTACACAGGTACTTCACTTTACACATGTGACTTTCAGTCCACCTAAAAAGAAATAACCAATAGTAAATGCATTTCGGTGCAATTACACCACTTCACCTCCAGGGGATGCCCTTCTCCAGACATCCCCAACTCAGCCCTTCTGCTGAGCCCTTGAGGGGTTATTCTTTCAGATGCCCCGTGAAACTGAGGGTTGGACTGTTCTTCTTTATGCTGGGGGAGACTGCGGTGCTCCTGCCGCCCCCCCTGCACCCCTTTTCACAGATGAGGTTGACCCCCTCCTCTGGAGGCCACCAGGCACAAAAATGGCAGATTTCTTTGTGCTGGGGGGGGGGGGGGAAGACTGTGCTCCCCCAGCACCTTTTCACAAGTGAGGGTGGCCCCTCTCCTCTGGGGGCCACAAAGCACCAAAACAGCAGATTTCCAAATTCCTGGCGAGGCATTATGGGGCACTTCATGCTCCTCTTTACCAGCCCCCGCCACTGGGAACACTCTCCTCTTCCCTCAGGGTCTCTGATTCAGCAGGGTGCTGTCTTCCCAGGCTCCCTGCGCCAGCCTCTCGCCAGGCTCTCCTTCTGGGACTCACCAGCCCCCGCCACTGGGAACACTCTCCTCTTCCCTCAGGGTCTCTGATTCAGCAGGGGGCTGTCTTTACTGGCTCCCTGCGCCAGCCTCTCGCCAGGCTCTCCTTCTGGGACTCTGTTCTCCCTGCGCACAGGCCCCTGCTTCTGTGCACCAGTCCTGGGATCTTCTTCTGGTGCTGATAGGGTCCTGGGGGCAGTCAGGGGGTCTCTCCTTCCAACTGCCCATTGCACCAGGCTCCAGCACCTTCACCCTCAGCAGACCACACCCCAGAGAGCTTCTCTTCCTGTGCAAGCACTTTTTAAAAGTTGAGTAGGGGGCTGGCATAAAGTCTCTGTTGGTCCTATCAAACAGCGACACATCACGTCCCTGCCCCTGCTCCCTCCTTCTTGTCCAGCCTCTGAGCTTGTTCAAAATGGTGTCGTCCAGGGTTTCTGGCCACATGTCTGTAGCCTCATCCCCCACGCTGCCTTCCCTCCTTGGTGCAGCCTTTGTGCCTGGCACCCAGTGACAGCTGCTAATTGATGAACCTGTATCCCCTCCCATCTTCTCTTCGTGGAGAGGAGGCCCCTAGCTTGTGGAAGAAAGGTTATCAATCCATCCAGCTGAGGTCAGCCCTCAGCCTGGGTCTGGTCCTGGCTGGCTCACAGAAATATGACAGTTCTGGATGACCCAAAAGCAGTACAAATATGACTTTGGACTCTGCAGAATACTTCTTTTCACCTCCAATACAATGGACTTTAGTGCATGTCTGGAAACTGTAGGCCTTGTGGAAGTTAATTTAGCCATGGGCCCCACATTCCCTTAGGGAAATAATGAAGTGAGAACACAGTAAGACACACTGACTTTCCCTGGCATGTTTCCAGTGTATAAAGCCTATTCCACCCAATACTGCATAAGTCCTGCCACACCATTCACTTTGTAGCCGCTCCTGGACTGCACACGCTAGGAATCTCCCCTGAGCTGCCCGTACACATGTGCACACGCATGTACACATGTGTCTGCATGTAATCAGCCCGGTGTCCCTTACTCCAGCTGCTGCGCAGTGGCCTGGTCAAGCCAAGGGAACACCAGTAAAATCCCCATGCAGTCTCTTACATCCTGAGTTCACTGTGGGTGAGTCCCAACTTATGAGGCTCCCCCACAGTAAAAGCTCAACAATTAGGTGCTCAAAAATCAAAAAATCTGGGCGGCCCATAGTGTCAGAACCACCTTCTAACACACGCCGCGCCCAGCTGATTCCTACAGGGAAGAAGTAGCCACTCTACATGGGTACACTTCCCGTAGTCAGCGATAACTAGTTATAAGGGGTTCTGACCAGACCCCCCTTACTGACCAGTTATCCGCTTAGACCACCTACTCCTCCCATCCATGAAATCTCCACCCATGACAGGGATCCCAGACTACCCTAAGAACCCTCCGGGCTCTAGGTTAGATACCTCTAGGTCACTCATGGTCTACATGGACTCAGCCTAACTATGCTCACCTTTGCCCTTGGGCATGCAACACTATGCCTACCACTTCTCTGGACAAGGGTCCAGTGCCTCAGCACCGATGCGGTCTTCTGGGATAGGTCTAAATCCCATCCCCTGGGTCACTAGCTGGTCTCCCTTCCAGAGTTTGTTCCAACCAGTACCCTCTCTCCGTTTGGTCCTTGCACCCCAAAGATGCAATCTCTCTGGACCCTCACCCTCAGCCTGCCGCTGAGGTCATTCTGCTGCCACCACCCTTTCGGGATGACTGTCTTCCCTAAAGAAAGCACAGCCACTTGTACTTCCCCACACAGAAAAGCACCCTTTGGCCACTGGCCTGGCTCCCTGATAGGACCTCAGACCGGCCTCACCACCACACTGGCAGTGCCAGGGAGGAACACTGAGGGTGCCTCATCAGACATCCTATAGCTCATTCCCCCCGTCAGTAGCTCCACCCGGAAACTACCCCGGGAACCTAGACCCCTTCCTTGTTCTCCGCTGCGAGAACAGGGCCTATGTACCCTTCCCTCCGAGAGGTGCGCTCTCCTCCCGGAGTACCCTTAGAGAGCCTGTGGGCCCCGAGTTAGCTAGACCCAGGCCCACCTCTCATGGCTCTCCCTGGTCTCCCTGCAGCGCCTTGGGAGACCGCCCAGGGACCTACATGGTCCCTGGATGGCCTGCACCAACCCTTATGAAGAGCAGGGTGCCTTCACTTAAGATAGGCCCCACCTGCCTTCAGGGTAGTACTACCACTCTCAGCCAGGGACCCTAAAGATCCCGGCTAGGCCTGCACCACCCCTTCACGAAACACAGGGTCCCTTCACTTAAGATAGGCCCCACCTGGCTTCAGGGCGGTACTACCTCCATCAGCCAGGGACCCTAAAGATCCCGGCTAGGCCTGCACCACCCCTTTGGGGAAACACAGGGTCCCTTCACTTAAGCTGGGCCCCACCTGTGTCCAGGGTGGTACTACCTTGCAGAAGTCCACCTCCTGCCTCGAGCTAAGGAACACCCCCATGCTCCTGGTCCTGGGGTTCAAGACCCACAGGGCCTACCTGACTGGTCACCAGCCACCCGACCCTGACACCTCAGGGTCCACCACTAACCCTCCACGTTGAACTAGGGAGCACATCGCCCCCACTCAGATCTCCACTGGGTCAGTTACTTAGCCCACCTAGGGTACCTAGGGGCTACCACTACACACCATCACTCAAGAACTACCCTCCTTGGGGGCCACCCACTACCAGGGACCACCCCTGGGTTGCTCACCTCCCCACCAGTTAACCTGGGGGGACCTGCCGGACACTCAACTCTACCACACCCTCCTCCCACTGTGGGAAAAGGTTCTTGGGGTCCCCCACCATGGGAACCCCTGGGGCGCTACTACCTGGGGTAAAGAAACCTCCTGCCCCACCCTTCCAGTGGTTTTGGCCTGCGCCATTAGCAAGAAACTTCCAGTGGGGGAAGGATATCTGGGACCCCTCCTGTGGAAACTCTCCCTGCCCTTAAAAAGCGCGGGAACCTCCCAGGACCCCTACTTCTCCTGTCCCGCTTGAAGGTCAATCCACTCCTACACCCCCACCTGTGATGTAGGTATCAGTTGCTGTCCCTATCTCTTGAGGAGACACCCTCCTCATGCAGGTGTAGTGTATGTAGTGTTAGGGTTCAAAGGTGTACAATATGGCTCAGAACATTTGTATGCAATCATTTCCTGGAAAGCACCATCCCGCTAGCACATTATAATCAACATAGTGCGGTCATATCAATACAGCTTACATTTAAACCATAATAACTTCACATGACACATATGGGCGCGGGGCTTTCCTTTCCCATACCTTTAGTTCACATAACCAAAACGTTGAACCTTTCTCAGAGCCTTGCGCTCTTCCATTTGCTCATTGCTGCATAGGTAATGTGTGGCAAAACTGGACTTATCAAATGCTATAAATGCACACCAGAATGGGATACTATGTTTCCCGCCGCTAGACACCAATGTTGGAAAACGAGGCAGCATCTGTGAGGCCTGCACAAATAACATGACTACATTTGTCCTTCACTGGGAACCAAACACCCAATTGTAGCGCCTGACTCTCAGAGGGTAGCGTTGCAGAGCAGTCTGAGGCTTACTCAAGGGAGGTGGTGTGGGCTAGTAATCGCCATTTGCAGGTGCACAAAATAACACTCAATAATTGATTGTCCAGTCTGTACTTTGCTTTATAAAAGTAAGAGTACATTTATTAAACACACACACTACTCAATACTATGCACCAATTTACAAATATACATAAGCTGTTGGAATTACTTTGTGACATTGCATAACATCTCCACCCCTCCCGCAGGGGGGGTGGGGTCTAGTACCACCACTCCCATGTATGCACATCAACTTGCCCCCAATGCAGTTAGTTGAACATAACCTGGAGCGAGGGCCCTGCGCACTGGCACCATCCCAGTGGCGACCCACCCCATTACCTTAACAAGCATTAAAAAGGGGTAAACCTGCCTTGGTGACACATGACCCTGACTAAGCATCTCCTACTGACCATAAAGTAGGCACCTCTATATCTTACGGGCTAGCAGTCTGGGGTCTTCACCTAAGCGCAGCAGCAAGAATCCATGTTTACGCACACTTTAGAATGACAGTACTCATCACCTTGGTTGATCATTTGAATGCATTGCAATTACAGCCCCTTAGGGCATCACAGATGAAATCACAGGATTGCTCATATACAGCCAGACACCCTAGCAGGACTGTCTGGCCACATAGCCCCACTTGGCCTATGACATCTCCTTACACATGTGACTTACAGTCCCTTCAAAAGAAGTACTCCTGTCAACTACACTTCTCCTGCAGTGTGCCTCTTCACTTTAAAAGGAATCACAAAAGCATGGGATTACGTAAATACAGCCAGACCCCCTAGCAGGAGGGTCCAGCAACATAACTCCATTTAGCTTAACATCACCTTACACAGGTACTTCACTTTACACATGTGACTTTCAGTCCACCTAAAAAGAAATAACCAATAGTAAATGCATTTCGGTGCAATTACACCACTTCACCTCCAGGGGATGCCCTTCTCCAGACATCCCCAACTCAGCCCTTCTGCTGAGCCCTTGAGGGGTTATTCTTTCAGATGCCCCGTGAAACTGAGGGTTGGACTGTTCTTCTTTATGCTGGGGGAGACTGCGGTGCTCCTGCCGCCCCCCCTGCACCCCTTTTCACAGATGAGGTTGACCCCCTCCTCTGGAGGCCACCAGGCACAAAAATGGCAGATTTCTTTGTGCTGGGGGGGGGGGGAAGACTGTGCTCCCCCAGCACCTTTTCACAAGTGAGGGTGGCCCCTCTCCTCTGGGGGCCACAAAGCACCAAAACAGCAGATTTCCAAATTCCTGGCGAGGCATTATGGGGCACTTCATGCTCCTCTTTACCAGCCCCCGCCACTGGGAACACTCTCCTCTTCCCTCAGGGTCTCTGATTCAGCAGGGTGCTGTCTTCCCAGGCTCCCTGCGCCAGCCTCTCGCCAGGCTCTCCTTCTGGGACTCACCAGCCCCCGCCACTGGGAACACTCTCCTCTTCCCTCAGGGTCTCTGATTCAGCAGGGGGCTGTCTTTACTGGCTCCCTGCGCCAGCCTCTCGCCAGGCTCTCCTTCTGGGACTCTGTTCTCCCTGCGCACAGGCCCCTGCTTCTGTGCACCAGTCCTGGGATCTTCTTCTGGTGCTGATAGGGTCCTGGGGGCAGTCAGGGGGTCTCTCCTTCCAACTGCCCATTGCACCAGGCTCCAGCACCTTCACCCTCAGCAGACCACACCCCAGAGAGCTTCTCTTCCTGTGCAAGCACTTTTTAAAAGTTGAGTAGGGGGCTGGCATAAAGTCTCTGTTGGTCCTATCAAACAGCGACACATCACGTCCCTGCCCCTGCTCCCTCCTTCTTGTCCAGCCTCTGAGCTTGTTCAAAATGGTGTCGTCCAGGGTTTCTGGCCACATGTCTGTAGCCTCATCCCCCACGCTGCCTTCCCTCCTTGGTGCAGCCTTTGTGCCTGGCACCCAGTGACAGCTGCTAATTGATGAACCTGTATCCCCTCCCATCTTCTCTTCGTGGAGAGGAGGCCCCTAGCTTGTGGAAGAAAGGTTATCAATCCATCCAGCTGAGGTCAGCCCTCAGCCTGGGTCTGGTCCTGGCTGGCTCACAGAAATATGACAGTTCTGGATGACCCAAAAGCAGTACAAATATGACTTTGGACTCTGCAGAATACTTCTTTTCACCTCCAATACAATGGACTTTAGTGCATGTCTGGAAACTGTAGGCCTTGTGGAAGTTAATTTAGCCATGGGCCCCACATTCCCTTAGGGAAATAATGAAGTGAGAACACAGTAAGACACACTGACTTTCCCTGGCATGTTTCCAGTGTATAAAGCCTATTCCACCCAATACTGCATAAGTCCTGCCACACCATTCACTTTGTAGCCGCTCCTGGACTGCACACGCTAGGAATCTCCCCTGAGCTGCCCGTACACATGTGCACGCGCATGTACACATGTGTCTGCATGTAATCAGCCCGGTGTCCCTTACTCCAGCTGCTGCGCAGTGGCCTGGTCAAGCCAAGGGAACACCAGTAAAATCCCCATGCAGTCTCTTACATCCTGAGTTCACTGTGGGTGAGTCCCAACTTATGAGGCTCCCCCACAGTAAAAGCTCAACAATTAGGTGCTCAAAAATCAAAAAATCTGGGCGGCCCATAGTGTCAGAACCACCTTCTAACACACGCCGCGCCCAGCTGATTCCTACAGGGAAGAAGTAGCCACTCTACATGGGTACACTTCCCGTAGTCAGCGATAACTAGTTATAAGGGGTTCTGACCAGACCCCCCTTACTGACCAGTTATCCGCTTAGACCACCTACTCCTCCCATCCATGAAATCTCCACCCATGACAGGGATCCCAGACTACCCTAAGAACCCTCCGGGCTCTAGGTTAGATACCTCTAGGTCACTCATGGTCTACATGGACTCAGCCTAACTATGCTCACCTTTGCCCTTGGGCATGCAACACTATGCCTACCACTTCTCTGGACAAGGGTCCAGTGCCTCAGCACCGATGCGGTCTTCTGGGATAGGTCTAAATCCCATCCCCTGGGTCACTAGCTGGTCTCCCTTCCAGAGTTTGTTCCAACCAGTACCCTCTCTCCGTTTGGTCCTTGCACCCCAAAGATGCAATCTCTCTGGACCCTCACCCTCAGCCTGCCGCTGAGGTCATTCTGCTGCCACCACCCTTTCGGGATGACTGTCTTCCCTAAAGAAAGCACAGCCACTTGTACTTCCCCACACAGAAAAGCACCCTTTGGCCACTGGCCTGGCTCCCTGATAGGACCTCAGACCGGCCTCACCACCACACTGGCAGTGCCAGGGAGGAACACTGAGGGTGCCTCATCAGACATCCTATAGCTCATTCCCCCCGTCAGTAGCTCCACCCGGAAACTACCCCGGGAACCTAGACCCCTTCCTTGTTCTCCGCTGCGAGAACAGGGCCTATGTACCCTTCCCTCCGAGAGGTGCGCTCTCCTCCCGGAGTACCCTTAGAGAGCCTGTGGGCCCCGAGTTAGCTAGACCCAGGCCCACCTCTCATGGCTCTCCCTGGTCTCCCTGCAGCGCCTTGGGAGACCGCCCAGGGACCTACATGGTCCCTGGATGGCCTGCACCAACCCTTATGAAGAGCAGGGTCCCTTCACTTAAGATAGGCCCCACCTGCCTTCAGGGTAGTACTACCACTCTCAGCCAGGGACCCTAAAGATCCCGGCTAGGCCTGCACCACCCCTTCACGAAACACAGGGTCCCTTCACTTAAGATAGGCCCCACCTGGCTTCAGGGCGGTACTACCTCCATCAGCCAGGGACCCTAAAGATCCCGGCTAGGCCTGCACCACCCCTTTGGGGAAACACAGGGTCCCTTCACTTAAGCTGGGCCCCACCTGTGTCCAGGGTGGTACTACCTTGCAGAAGTCCACCTCCTGCCTCGAGCTAAGGAACACCCCCATGCTCCTGGTCCTGGGGTTCAAGACCCACAGGGCCTACCTGACTGGTCACCAGCCACCCGACCCTGACACCTCAGGGTCCACCACTAACCCTCCACGTTGAACTAGGGAGCACATCGCCCCCACTCAGATCTCCACTGGGTCAGTTACTTAGCCCACCTAGGGTACCTAGGGGCTACCACTACACACCATCACTCAAGAACTACCCTCCTTGGGGGCCACCCACTACCAGGGACCACCCCTGGGTTGCTCACCTCCCCACCAGTTAACCTGGGGGGACCTGCCGGACACTCAACTCTACCACACCCTCCTCCCACTGTGGGAAAAGGTTCTTGGGGTCCCCCACCATGGGAACCCCTGGGGCGCTACTACCTGGGGTAAAGAAACCTCCTGCCCCACCCTTCCAGTGGTTTTGGCCTGCGCCATTAGCAAGAAACTTCCAGTGGGGGAAGGATATCTGGGACCCCTCCTGTGGAAACTCTCCCTGCCCTTAAAAAGCGCGGGAACCTCCCAGGACCCCTACTTCTCCTGTCCCGCTTGAAGGTCAATCCACTCCTACACCCCCACCTGTGATGTAGGTATCAGTTGCTGTCCCTATCTCTTGAGGAGACACCCTCCTCATGCAGGTGTAGTGTATGTAGTGTTAGGGTTCAAAGGTGTACAATATGGCTCAGAACATTTGTATGCAATCATTTCCTGGAAAGCACCATCCCGCTAGCACATTATAATCAACATAGTGCGGTCATATCAATACAGCTTACATTTAAACCATAATAACTTCACATGACACATATGGGCGCGGGGCTTTCCTTTCCCATACCTTTAGTTCACATAACCAAAACGTTGAACCTTTCTCAGAGCCTTGCGCTCTTCCATTTGCTCATTGCTGCATAGGTAATGTGTGGCAAAACTGGACTTATCAAATGCTATAAATGCACACCAGAATGGGATACTATGTTTCCCGCCGCTAGACACCAATGTTGGAAAACGAGGCAGCATCTGTGAGGCCTGCACAAATAACATGACTACATTTGTCCTTCACTGGGAACCAAACACCCAATTGTAGCGCCTGACTCTCAGAGGGTAGCGTTGCAGAGCAGTCTGAGGCTTACTCAAGGGAGGTGGTGTGGGCTAGTAATCGCCATTTGCAGGTGCACAAAATAACACTCAATAATTGATTGTCCAGTCTGTACTTTGCTTTATAAAAGTAAGAGTACATTTATTAAACACACACACTACTCAATACTATGCACCAATTTACAAATATACATAAGCTGTTGGAATTACTTTGTGACATTGCATAACATCTCCACCCCTCCCGCAGGGGGGGTGGGGTCTAGTACCACCACTCCCATGTATGCACATCAACTTGCCCCCAATGCAGTTAGTTGAACATAACCTGGAGCGAGGGCCCTGCGCACTGGCACCATCCCAGTGGCGACCCACCCCATTACCTTAACAAGCATTAAAAAGGGGTAAACCTGCCTTGGTGACACATGACCCTGACTAAGCATCTCCTACTGACCATAAAGTAGGCACCTCTATATCTTACGGGCTAGCAGTCTGGGGTCTTCACCTAAGCGCAGCAGCAAGAATCCATGTTTACGCACACTTTAGAATGACAGTACTCATCACCTTGGTTGATCATTTGAATGCATTGCAATTACAGCCCCTTAGGGCATCACAGATGAAATCACAGGATTGCTCATATACAGCCAGACACCCTAGCAGGACTGTCTGGCCACATAGCCCCACTTGGCCTATGACATCTCCTTACACATGTGACTTACAGTCCCTTCAAAAGAAGTACTCCTGTCAACTACACTTCTCCTGCAGTGTGCCTCTTCACTTTAAAAGGAATCACAAAAGCATGGGATTACGTAAATACAGCCAGACCCCCTAGCAGGAGGGTCCAGCAACATAACTCCATTTAGCTTAACATCACCTTACACAGGTACTTCACTTTACACATGTGACTTTCAGTCCACCTAAAAAGAAATAACCAATAGTAAATGCATTTCGGTGCAATTACACCACTTCACCTCCAGGGGATGCCCTTCTCCAGACATCCCCAACTCAGCCCTTCTGCTGAGCCCTTGAGGGGTTATTCTTTCAGATGCCCCGTGAAACTGAGGGTTGGACTGTTCTTCTTTATGCTGGGGGAGACTGCGGTGCTCCTGCCGCCCCCCCTGCACCCCTTTTCACAGATGAGGTTGACCCCCTCCTCTGGAGGCCACCAGGCACAAAAATGGCAGATTTCTTTGTGCTGGGGGGGGGGGGGGGAAGACTGTGCTCCCCCAGCACCTTTTCACAAGTGAGGGTGGCCCCTCTCCTCTGGGGGCCACAAAGCACCAAAACAGCAGATTTCCAAATTCCTGGCGAGGCATTATGGGGCACTTCATGCTCCTCTTTACCAGCCCCCGCCACTGGGAACACTCTCCTCTTCCCTCAGGGTCTCTGATTCAGCAGGGTGCTGTCTTCCCAGGCTCCCTGCGCCAGCCTCTCGCCAGGCTCTCCTTCTGGGACTCACCAGCCCCCGCCACTGGGAACACTCTCCTCTTCCCTCAGGGTCTCTGATTCAGCAGGGGGCTGTCTTTACTGGCTCCCTGCGCCAGCCTCTCGCCAGGCTCTCCTTCTGGGACTCTGTTCTCCCTGCGCACAGGCCCCTGCTTCTGTGCACCAGTCCTGGGATCTTCTTCTGGTGCTGATAGGGTCCTGGGGGCAGTCAGGGGGTCTCTCCTTCCAACTGCCCATTGCACCAGGCTCCAGCACCTTCACCCTCAGCAGACCACACCCCAGAGAGCTTCTCTTCCTGTGCAAGCACTTTTTAAAAGTTGAGTAGGGGGCTGGCATAAAGTCTCTGTTGGTCCTATCAAACAGCGACACATCACGTCCCTGCCCCTGCTCCCTCCTTCTTGTCCAGCCTCTGAGCTTGTTCAAAATGGTGTCGTCCAGGGTTTCTGGCCACATGTCTGTAGCCTCATCCCCCACGCTGCCTTCCCTCCTTGGTGCAGCCTTTGTGCCTGGCACCCAGTGACAGCTGCTAATTGATGAACCTGTATCCCCTCCCATCTTCTCTTCGTGGAGAGGAGGCCCCTAGCTTGTGGAAGAAAGGTTATCAATCCATCCAGCTGAGGTCAGCCCTCAGCCTGGGTCTGGTCCTGGCTGGCTCACAGAAATATGACAGTTCTGGATGACCCAAAAGCAGTACAAATATGACTTTGGACTCTGCAGAATACTTCTTTTCACCTCCAATACAATGGACTTTAGTGCATGTCTGGAAACTGTAGGCCTTGTGGAAGTTAATTTAGCCATGGGCCCCACATTCCCTTAGGGAAATAATGAAGTGAGAACACAGTAAGACACACTGACTTTCCCTGGCATGTTTCCAGTGTATAAAGCCTATTCCACCCAATACTGCATAAGTCCTGCCACACCATTCACTTTGTAGCCGCTCCTGGACTGCACACGCTAGGAATCTCCCCTGAGCTGCCCGTACACATGTGCACACGCATGTACACATGTGTCTGCATGTAATCAGCCCGGTGTCCCTTACTCCAGCTGCTGCGCAGTGGCCTGGTCAAGCCAGGGGAACACCAGTAAAATCCCCATGCAGTCTCTTACATCCTGAGTTCACTGTGGGTGAGTCCCAACTTATGAGGCTCCCCCACAGTAAAAGCTCAACAATTAGGTGCTCAAAAATCAAAAAATCTGGGCGGCCCATAGTGTCAGAACCACCTTCTAACAATTACTGATTTGCATGAGGAGATTTTTCCACTGGAGGTTGAAGGTATTTGGGAAAAGATTGGAAAAAGGTTTTCTACTATTAAAGAGTTTTTACTAAAACTAGGTAGTACCTTTATTGGTAAGATATTATTTCCAGTAACATGTGTGATTATTCTAGTATTAATTCTGAGATTAGGATGTCTATGTAGCAAAAGAAGGAAAATACGAAAAAACATAAAAAGAGAAACTGTAAAGAAAAGAGAGAAAGAAAGAAAAGAAAGAGAATTTGAAGAGGTAGATTTAGAAGAGTGGAAAGAGAATATGTATAAAAAGACAAGAGAAGAAGAGACAGGAGAAACAGTCATGTGATCTAACAAAATATTGAGAGAACTGAATTCATTTCTACTTACAAATTTTATAAAAATGTTAAGGTAGTGTGGTGATGTTTAAAAATCACCAAAGGGGGGATTGATAGAGCAGGTAGAACAAAATGTTGTATACCTCCTCTATTTTGCATGAAAATACTAACTATATAACCTACTTATTGTAATTTTACTAACGGTTTACTGTGTTAAACTAAACTAACCATTTGCATACACCAATTACACGTGGGACTTATTGCTATTTGCATGGCAAAATAATTCTAATAACTAAAATATGTACGCATATTAATAGTAGTACATGTGGTAATAGGATATCGCATGATTTATGTTGCTTATGTGACGTTTGCGTTCCTGTTTGGATCCTAAAGGTGAGTATTATCGCTTTAAATGTCGCTATATGCTAGGAAAATACTAATACATAAAGGGATTAGTGAGAGTTTAACATTAGAATCTTCATTTCTTTGTATTAATTATTCTTTTGTGTTTGTTTCGCTTAAGTTGACATTTGGGCCTACCAAAATATGGCGTCCGAAATGGAGTTCAGAAGTGGACACCGTCTCGTGAGCGCGATACCTACTGCGCAGACTCGGATGGCTCCGTGAACTTCCTGACGACCCCAATTCACTGTGTTCCTGGTCAAGGATAGGAACATGGAACACTGCCAATCTTCAGAACGTAAAATCTGGTCTAAATGAACAATTGGGACATACATGCAAATCTAAAACAATGTTGCATAAGGGCAACACTGACAGAGGAAATGAACCAGCAAAATCCATGAGAACCTCATAGAATAAAAATCGGATGTTCCCCAACCAGCCAATCACCGTCTTTCTTAGCCTAAAAATGTTTCATGTTATCCCGAAATTTATTATAAAAGAGCAGTAGAATAGGGAGGAGTTTGGGAATGGAGATCGATTGATGCAGATGCTGCCTTCTTACACGATGACCGCAAATCTCTATTGACCCACAGGCGATGATATATGCTTGCACGATTTCTGGTCCTTTTGAGATCTTTGGGACTGTAACGTGCTGAGCAAAGAACTTTTGGACTTTGAGCTTTGGCCTGCTTTATTTGGACAATTTAATGGCTAAATTCGGTTATGAAGAGCCAAATGAATTAGAGAAAAATCCAGATATCAAGAATATGTAAATATAAATGTCCTGCGATTTGTATTCATTGACTAAAATTCTAAATTTTGATTGATTATAAATGTTGAAATTAATTGCAAATAATATTTAGATAAACAAATATGATTAACAGAAATTACGAGTTTGTGGTTTTTCAATGAAAAGAGTAGAGGATTCGGAGTCTTAAATGTGTTTTAGCTGGTTCTAAATCGCCATCAACCAATCCAACTAATTGGTCTGACGACCAAGTGATGGAGTGCCTTGATGCTTAGGATTAGGAATCTATAGGTGGCGAATGCTAATGTATATTCAGTAAAAAACCTTTTCTTCCCTATAGGTGATAAGGTACCCCCCACATGTCCAGCGCGAAATCATCATCCTTCCTGTGTGCAGACTCGTGAGTAAAAACGTGCGAGTGTTGGTGTTATGGGCCCCACCAATGAATGCGTGTGTGAATGAGCTAGTGAGACGACGGGTCTGCAACGCAAGAAGGGATAGTTGTAAAATGTGCCTCCTTCTCTGTTTTTCTTCCCTGGTCTCGCGCTGGATCATTGTAAATTTCCTTTGCGTTGGAAAGTTGCCTATAATGTAGCACAAAGTAGAGCTATGCACACTCTGCGTTACTTTGCATCAAAGGGCGGTCCATGGGTAATACATTGGCGTTCCTATGCATCCATCCAAGGGTTTTGAAGCAAGTCCTTTTCTACTAACATTTGTTGACAGGAATTGGTGTCAAAAGAATCACACCTTCTGGACAAAGGGTGTAGCAGAGGAGCGCGTCTGAAAGTCTCTACACTTTTACAACCTTGCATATGTGCTTCACTGCACACATACACAGTGGGAAAGTATTAATCTATCTGAAAGCATATTTTTTGTACTGGAAGGGTATTCTTCCAGTACAAAATCGATTCTTCATGAAACACACACACCTTATAGTATAGTACACTGGCAGCATAAAGTGCACCAGCACTGGGATAGAAAACTAGCACTATATCTTAGTAGACATGCTGCTGTTTTTCTCTCTCCCTTTGACACAAAACGGTGCTGCAACTGTGGTTTCGGCACTGCGTTGCACCTAGGGCCTAATTTGAGCTGGTGGTTACTGGTGCAGCCCACAAAAATAAATTTTTCGGACCAGAACTTATTTTTCCTCAATCTACTTTGATTCAAAGAAAGAGAGAGAAAAACACAAAAGTGGAAAAAAGGAGGAAGAGAAAGACAGAAAAACTGTGACAAAGGAAGAAAGCTGGGGTGAAACAGAACCTGCAAGAGTTAGAAAAAGAGGCAGAGAGCATCTAGTGTTGGATTAAAGAGGCATGAGGAGGTATCAAGTCTACGCAGCCCTGTCCTTTGATGGGGCAGCAATGGGCGTCCGAGCAAAACTTTGGGCCTGTCACTCATTCTTGTATAGCCTTATAGTCTGCTGTAGTGGGTTATGCTGGCCATTAAAGGACTGCTCCAGTGTTCGGTGATAGCCTTTAACAAGGGAGCGGGACTTTAAAGCGGGCATAGCCCAGTTATGGAGGGCTATAAGGCAATTAGAACATTGCGCCACTAGAGGTCCGAATGTTCTAACACATAAAACAAAGGCCTCACAGAGCCCGAGAGGATTTAAATTCCCTTGGGCTCCATGAGGACTTTGTTCACAGCAGTAGCTGTGAACGACAACACTGGAATGTTGGAGCTCCAGACTTCTACCGGCCATTAAAAGCCTGGAACGCTCCGTTGTGTTCAGTGGAGTGGCCAACATTTCAATGTTATAATACCAATCAAGCCCTGGTTGCCCAAAAGTTAGTAAATGTGGCCCTAGGGACTTTTGAGTCTATTCCTAATTGTGCAATAGGACTACCAGAAGTCCATTTGGATGGTTTGAGCAAGTCTACCAGTGACTTCTGTACACTTATTTACATGGAAAACTGCCCGCAAAACCTGCTGATCAGAAGCTGTAAAGCATAATGCAACCCTAGAAACACTTTTAATTTTAGTGTTGCTAAAATGGAGAAAGGTGATAACATGCAGTGTAACCTTGCAGCCAACTGAACTTTAAGGGATAGTCCATTCTTGGAAACGTGCATTGAGTGGAATTCTGTAGTGCAATGTGTTGTGAGGTATGTTGTGTCCTGCTGTGGAGTAATATGGTACATTTGTGAGTGGTGTAGTGCCACATGGTTTGGTTCAGTGAGTATGCTAGGCTTCTTCTCCAATCCGAGTCATCAAAGGGACAACTGAGCACTATTAAAGGAGGCAGCATGGTTGTTCGACAATATCCAGCATACTGGGATGTCACCTGCCTCCCACTCCTCTTCCACTCACCTGGTGTACACGGGCGAGCAAGCAATGCCTAGCTACATGGAGGTGGTACAGGGTTCATTCTAGGTACAGACCACCACAATTATTACATCTGTAACACAGGTGTGACTGTTTAGCCAGGGTTGTGAGTTTTTCAAAAGGTACAACACTCGAGTAATGTTTCAAAGTCAAAAAATATACTTACCATAAAATCAAAGGTATAATATAATAGCAAATAGATACACTATAAAAAACACTATCAAACGGAAATGCCACACAATTCAGTAACAAATCAGGGTGCCTGAACATACACTATATAAACCATGATCAGTAAATATTCGTGAACACGGGAACACTTTTGAAAAACAGATATAAAAATACAACTCCTTTGGGGCAGTTAGAAGCTTGGAGAGAGCATGATCACAGAGCAGTGTCCACTTTTCTCACCTGCACTTGTTGGTTCTTGAGGCCTCCCTCATCTGAACTCTGGATGAGCTGGTGCGTGCGCACTGCTTCTATGTCTCCGAAGTCCTTGGGCCTCATGGTGGAATGTTGGGATGGTGTCTAGGCCCTGGCTCAGTGTCTTTGAAGTCCTTGGACTGGATGGGGAAAGGCTGAGATGGTGTCCATGCTTTGCGTATGTGTCTCAGAAGTCCTTAGGCTGGATGAGGGAATGTTGAGATGGTGTCTAAGCTCGCCATCGATGTCTCTGAAGTCCTTGGGCTTGATGGGAGGGATGCTGACATGGTGTCTAGACTCTGTGTCTGTGTTTCTGAAGTCCTTGGGCCTCATGGTGGAATGTTGAGATGGTGTCTAGGCTCTGCTTCTGTGTCTCTGAAGTTCTGGGCCTCATGGTGGAATGTTGAGATGGTGTCTAGGCTCTGTGTCTGTGTCTCAGAAGTCCTTGGGCTGGATGAGGGAATTTTGATATGGTGTCTAAGCTCTGCATCCATGTCTCTGAAGTCCTTGGGCTGGATGGGAGAGATGCTGACATGGTGTCTAGGCTCTGTGTCTCCGAAGTCCTTGGACCTCATGGTGGAATGTTTGGATGGTGTCTAGGCTCTGCGCCTGTGTCTATGAAGTCATTGGGCTGCATGGTGGAGTGTTGTGATGCTGTGACTGTTTAGCCAGGGTTGTGAGTTTTTCAAAAGGTACAACACTTGAGTAATGTTTCAAAGTTAAAAAATATACTTACCATAAAATCAAAGGTATAATATAATAGCAAATAGATACACTATAAAAAACACTATCAAACGGAAATGCCACACAATTCAGTAACAAATCAGGGTGCCTGAACATACACTATATAAACCATGATCAGTAAATATTCGTGAACACGGGAACACTTTTGAAAAACAGATATAAAAATACAACTCCTTTGGGGCAGTTAGAAGCTTGGAGAGAGCATGATCACAGAGCAGTGTCCACTTTTCTCACCTGCACTTGTTGGTTCTTGAGGCCTCCCTCATCTGAACTCTGGATGAGCTGGTGCGTGCGCACTGCTTCTATGTCTCCGAAGTCCTTGGGCCTCATGGTGGAATGTTGGGATGGTGTCTAGGCCCTGGCTCTGTGTCTTTGAAGTCCTTGGACTGGATGGGGAAAGGCTGAGATGGTGTCCATGCTTTGCGTATGTGTCTCAGAAGTCCTTAGGCTGGATGAGGGAATGTTGAGATGGTGTCTAAGCTCGCCATCGATGTCTCTGAAGTCCTTGGGCTTGATGGGAGGGATGCTGACATGGTGTCTAGACTCTGTGTCTGTGTTTCTGAAGTCCTTGGGCCTCATGGTGGAATGTTGAGATGGTGTCTAGGCTCTGCTTCTGTGTCTCTGAAGTTCTGGGCCTCATGGTGGAATGTTGAGATGGTGTCTAGGCTCTGTGTCTGTGTCTCAGAAGTCCTTGGGCTGGATGAGGGAATTTTGATATGGTGTCTAAGCTCTGCATCCATGTATTTGACGTCCTTGGGCTGGATGAGAGGAATGATGACATGGTGTCTAGGCTCTTTGTCAGTGTCTTTGAAGTCCTTGGGTTGGCTGGGGGAATGTTGAGATGGTGTCTAGGCTCTGCATCTGTGTCTCTGAAGTCCTTGGTCTGGTATGGGGAATGCTGTGATGGTGACTATGCTTAGTGTCTGTGTCTTTGAAGTCCTTGGGCTAGATGAGAGGGATGCTGAGATGGTGTGTAGGTCCTGCAAGCATGTCTCTGGAGTCCTTGGGCTGGATGGGGAAATGTTGGGATGGCGTCTAGGCTCTGAACGCATGACTCTGTAGTCTTTCGGCTGGATGGGGGAATGTTGAGATGGCTTCTAGGCTCTGCACACATGTCGCTATAGTCCATGGGCTGAAGGGGGGAATGTTCAGATGGCATCTAGGCTGTGCACCTGTGTCTCTGAAGTCTTTGGACTGGATGGGATGATGCTCAGATGGCATCTAGGCTCTGCATACGTGTCTCTGAAGTCCTTGCGCTAGATGTGGGAATGTCAAGATGGCATTTAGGTTCAGTGTTTTTGTCACTGAAGTCCTTAGCATGGATGGAGAAATCTAGACAGGTTAGGTTAGTAGCTGCTGCAGGGAATGCCAGAACTCCAACAGAGTCTTTAGGTCTTTATGTGTGTTTCCAGGGTAAGAAGGCAAGATACAGCTGCAGGTTCTAAAAGCACCACAGTGTGGTCTATGCAGATATGTGTCGAAGAAGGTGTGGGAAAGCTATGTTTCCATATTCTTGCAATTGAGTTTGATAGCGCGGAAAGAGTCCAACATTTTAATTTCCAGTACCATTTCAACCTGTAACTTACAAGAATGGGCTCCCCGTCCGCAACAAAATCTCCTCCTAGGCGAAATCATACCATATCATTCAACATAAAAATGTATCAGTTCTCAAGTTCAGTCAATAATGAGAGCTTTTTTATTGGTTTCGAAACCTTTATTCTCATAAAGAGATTAGTAATGTTTTTTGTTTTTGTTTTATTCAATTATTAAACCTAAAAAAAACTGTTTGCAGAAATGTATCAAGAAAAATATGGTTGGAATCAATAATAATGCAAAATGACAAGATTAAAAGCTAATAGAACTGCCAAGACATGTCTTCCCTGGACCGGAAGTGGAGTCAAGCTATCCTGGCTGATGACGGCTGATAGCCAGAAACCGGTCCTAGGATGCTTGATTCCGGTCCAGGGAAGACATGGCTTGGCAGTTCGGGCTGGACTGTTCCCATGAGGCACAGGGTTAAGACTGATTTGCATATGGCCATGTCTAAACTGGGGTGGCGTAGTGGGCAAAAGAACGATGGATTTAACCCAGATCTCTTGACTGGGGGAGAATGTCTGCATTGTCAGCATTCCGTCCATCATTTGTTTGTTGTAACGCTTTTCGCCCTAAGTGGGATGGGTATTCCCAGACGTGGGACACGTGCTCACTACGCCACTGGAGTCAAGCTATCCTGGCTGATGACGGCTGATAGCCAGAAACCGGTCCTAGGATGCTTGATTCCGGTCCAGGGAAGACATGGCTTGGCAGTTCGGGCTGGACTGTTCCCATGAGGCACAGGGTTAAGACTGATTTGCATATGGCCATGTCTAAACTGGGGTGGCGTAGTGGGCAAAAGAACGATGGATTTAACCCAGATCTCTTGACTGGGGGAGAATGTCTGCATTGTCAGCATTCCGTCCATCATTTGTTTGTTGTAACGCTTTTCGCCCTAAGTGGGATGGGTATTCCCAGACGTGGGACCCGTGCTCACTACGCCACTGGAGTCAAGCTATCCTGGCTGATGACGGCTGATAGCCAGAAACCGGTCCTAGGATGCTTGATTCCGGTCCAGGGAAGACATGGCTTGGCAGTTCGGGCTGGACTGTTCCCATGAGGCACAGGGTTAAGACTGATTTGCATATGGCCATGTCTAAACTGGGGTGGTGTAGTGGGCAAAAGAACGATGGATTTAACCCAGATCTCTTGACTGGGGGAGAATGTCTGCATTGTCAGCATTCCGTCCATCATTTGTTTGTTGTAACGCTTTTCGCCCTAAGTGGGATGGGTATTCCCAGACGTGGGACCCGTGCTCACTACGCCACTGGAGTCAAGCTATCCTGGCTGATGACGGCTGATAGCCAGAAACCGGTCCTAGGATGCTTGATTCCGGTCCAGGGAAGACATGGCTTGGCAGTTCGGGCTGGACTGTTCCCATGAGGCACAGGGTTAAGACTGATTTGCATATGGCCATGTCTAAACTGGGGTGGCGTAGTGGGCAAAAGAACGATGGATTTAACCCAGATCTCTTGACTGGGGGAGAATGTCTGCATTGTCAGCATTCCGTCCATCATTTGTTTGTTGTAACGCTTTTCGCCCTAAGTGGGATGGGTATTCCCAGACGTGGGACCCGTGCTCACTACGCCACTGGAGTCAAGCTATCCTGGCTGATGACGGCTGATAGCCAGAAACCGGTCCTAGGATGCTTGATTCCGGTCCAGGGAAGACATGGCTTGGCAGTTCGGGCTGGACTGTTCCCATGAGGCACAGGGTTAAGACTGATTTGCATATGGCCATGTCTAAACTGGGGTGGCGTAGTGGGCAAAAGAACGATGGATTTAACCCAGATCTCTTGACTGGGGGAGAATGTCTGCATTGTCAGCATTCCGTCCATCATTTGTTTGTTGTAACGCTCTTCTTCCTTGTCAGGCAGAGCCACGTACGTCCATTCCGGTGACTTATACTTCTGGTTAGGTTTCCTCGTTCTTTTACTTTCTTTATTCTCAGTTGTTTCTTCTCCTTTCGATTTTTCTTGGCTTGTCACTTCATTCACCTGTTCAGCTCTTGATGAATTCACTCGTGTCAGCCGATATCTCAATCTATTTACTTTATTTGGCCACACCTCATCTTTCTTAACTCTTTTCTGTTTATCTCCTTTATTATTCTTTTCTGCTCTCCAAGCTCTTTTCTTTAATACTCGACCTTCGGGTATTTCATTCTCACTTTCTTCAGACTCTGTCTCAACTTACTTTGCCTTTTCAACGGCTTCCTCTTCCACCACTTGTTCTGTTTCACCTACTTCTGTCCCTCCTCGGGTCTCCGGCACGCAATCTTCCTGCTGACTACTTGTCCCTTCACCTAACTGGGTGTTGCAATTCCCTACACCTCCTCGGGGGTCTTCCGCAGAAATCTGTCTCTCTCTCTCTGTACCTGTCCCTTGTTCACTTGAATCAGTTATTTCAGGTGGAATCTTTCTCAGCCTTTCGTCTGTAACTTCTTTCTCCCGGATTTCTTTTATTGCTTCTTCATTGTCTTTTCCCTTCTGCTTTCTGTGTTCTTTTCTAGAACCTTGTGTTCCTTGTTCGTTTTCAGAATCTGAACTGGTATCAGAAATCTGCAATCTTCTTCTCAGAGAGATACTTCTGGAGATCAAATTTTGTTTTGGTTCCGTCTCCCCCCTTTCGGAGTTTTCTTGTGTTTTCAGCTCTTCATTATCTGATTCAGTACTTGACTCTGAATTGTCATAATACCCCTTTTCTTTGCTGTCAACTGGATTTGGTATCCTCAAAGTATGACTGGCATGGATCCAGTTTTTCACTCCAGCACACTTCACAGCTGTTGTCGTGGTCAGAATGACTTGTCTTGGTTTTCCCCACCTTGGAACCAAACAGTTTCTTCTTCTGTGGACTTTTATCCTTACCCAGTCTCCTGGGCTCAGATCATGGGCTGATTTTCTTTCAAGGGTGGTGGCATCCGCTCCAACCTGATGAAACACAGAATGAACTGCGTCAGCCAGGCCTTTACAGTATTCCAACACCATGTCATCAGTTATAGTCATCAGCTTGTTGACTGGAATGAACACATGCCTCATTGCTCGTCCCATGATTATTTCATGAGGACTTAGCCCTGTAGTTCTGTCTGGTATTGCTCGGATTGTCATTAGTACAAGAGGCAAGACATCAGGCCATTTCATACCCGTGGCTAAACACATTTTCCCTATTCTGTTTTTAATCGTACCATTCATCTGTTCAACCACATCAGAATCCTCTGGTCGATAGGCACAATGTAGTTTCTGTTGTACATTCAATGTTTCACTAATCAATTTTATGATCTCATTGTGGAAATGCCCTCCTCTGTCTGATTCAAGGGTTACTGGAAACCCCAACCTGGGAATGAACTCTCTCAAAAGATGCTTTGCCACTGTCATCCCATCATTTCTTCTAGTTGGAAATGCATCCACCCACCTGGAGAATAGGCAGACTATGACCAGAACATACCTCAATCTGTTACAAGGAGGAATCTCAATGAAATCCACCTGCATTCTAGTGAAAGGCCCTCCTTCTCGGCCTATGGTTCCTAGACTCACCACTGTCTTTCTCCCAGGTTTGTATTGCTGACATATTAGACATCTCTGACATAGGCTCTCTGCTACAAGCCTAAACTTGGGGTTGTACCAGGTCTGCTTAAAAGACCTGATCATGGCGTCTCTCCCTATGTGTCCCTGGCCATGATACATCCGTGCCATAGTAGACATCATGCTATCAGGCATTATTGGTCTTCCATCTCGATAGACCCACACACGGTCCTTTTCTCTTGGTGCACACCCTGCTTTTATCCACTGTTTCATTTCCTCATCTTCCTGCAATTGTCTCACTTCTTCCCATGTTCCCAAAACGTTAGTAAACATCACTGAGCAAGAAGACATTTCCCATTCCTTTGCCCAATTTACAGAATTCTGATTCCGTGCACAATACTGTGCCATATCATTAGCATACCTGTTTCCGGTAGTGATTTAATCACTACCTTGACTATGGGCAGCAAATTTCACCACAGCCAATTGTTTAGGCAGCTGTATCGCCTCAATCAATTTTCCAACCACTTCAGCATTCTTAATAGGGGTTCCACTTGAGGTCAGGAAACCTCTTTGTAGCCAAAGTTGGCCAAAATCATGGACGACCCCGAAGCCATACTGCCTGTCAGTTTTCACAGTCACTCTAACACTTTTCCCAATTTTACATGCTCGAGTCAAAGCAACAAGTTCAGCTACTTGAGCTGATCTCACTCCTTTCCAGTAAGATGCTTCCATTACTGCTGCAACCGTGCATACTGCATATGTTGCACTTAGCACTCCTTCATCTGTTCTCAAACATGACCCATCAACAAACAACACGAAATCACTTTCTGGCAAAGGTACATCTTTTACATCTGGTCATGGCTTTGTGCAATACTCAAGCACATCCAAACAATCATGATCTGCTTCATCTCTCACTTCCACATTCTCAGCATCTGGTAACAAAGTTGCAGGATTCACATTCAAACACCTCGCAAGGCTCACATTTGTTGCACCTAATATGACCTTCTCATACTTAGTCAGCCGACTATGTGTCATATACTGAGTACGACTCCTTGTTAAAAGAATTGCCACATCATGAGGTACAAACACTCTCAATGGATATCCCATCACGATTCCTTCACTCTGCTCCAAGCTTCGACATGTTGCAGCCACTGCCTTCAAACACCCAGGTAAAGCTGCAGCCAGTGGGTCAAGCATTGATGAAAAGTACGCAATTGGTCTCCTCAATCTTCCATGTTTCTGAATCAACACAGAAAGTGCACATCCATTTCTCTCACTGCAATACAACTCAAACTCTTTCTCGTAATCAGGCATGCCTAGTGCTGGTGCTTCGCACAAACCATCTTTCAATCGTTTAAATGCTGCCAATTCTTCCTTGTTCAATTCCAGGGGATCTTTTACATCACTCCTGGTGAAACGCACCAAGGGCTTTGCGATCAGGGAAAAATTACTAATCCACTGACGGCAGTACCCTACCATTCCCAGAAACATTCTCACCTCTCTTTGAGTCATGGGAGCTCTCATTCCTTTTATGATTCTGATTCTGTCTATCGTTATTTTCCTTAGCCCTTTCTCGATTTAATGTCCCAAATACTGTACTTCCTTCTTACAATACTGCAATTTTGCTGGTGACACTTTCAGTCCTCCATCTGCCAAATGATGTAGTAGTGCTATAGTGTCTACCTCACAAGCTTCACGTGTTTTCGACGCCACCAAAAGGTCGTCGATATACTGAACTGGTACTGAACTTTCGGGCATTTGCAGACTTTCCAGTGATTTCTTCAACAATTGATTAAATATTGAGGGGCTTTCTGTATACCCCTGTGGGATTCGGCACCATGCCAAAATCCGCTCTCCAAACTGAAATGCAAAAATTTGCTGGCTGTCATGATGTAATGGGATGGAAAAGAAAGCATGGCATAGATCAATTACTGTATACCATTCCGCATCATGGGGAATCTGGTACAAAATCACTGATGGATTTGGCACAATGGGACAACATGACACAACGATTTTGTTTACCTTTCTCAAATCCTGTACTATCCTGAATTTTCTATTGGGCTTTTTCAGTTCCATTATTGGTGAATTACATGGACTACTCATTATTTCTCTCAGTATTCCTTGTTTAATCATTTTCTCAATTATTGGAGTTACTCCTTCAATTATCTCAGGTGTCAATTTATATTGGGGAACATTTGGATAGCTTATTCCTTCCTTTACAGTTATTTTCACTGGATCTATATTTCTCATTAGCCCTACATCTTCTCCAGTAAAATCCCACACTTCTGCTTTCACAGACTGCTTCAATTCTTTAGGTAATTCATCAGGATTGAATACTGCATACGTTTCAGTAACCTCATTATCTCTGTTAGCAATGGTCATTTTATACAGTACATCTTCATCTGGCGTTTCAAATGCTATTCCATCTGGAGTACAGAATATAGTGCAATTCATTTTGCACAACAGGTCCCTACCTAATAAATTTACAGGACAGGTGTCGCGCACAACAAAGCGGTGCAGTTCTGAAAATTTCCCTATGCTAACTCTCACTGGTTCTGTAAGGTAAGTTTTAATCTGTCTGTTGGATACACCCACTATTTGGATCGTTTCATCCGAGAGATGAAGATTCTTGACATCAGCTGATCTAACAGTTGATCGAGTAGCACCAGTATCGACTAAGAAAGTAATATTTTTATTATTAACCTTCCCATCTACAAATGGTCCTGTCTGGTCTACTTCTAGAGTTGCGCCAAGTACGCACTCCTCTTCCTCCCTCCGGCACCGTCAATAGCTTCCTTCTGAATCACTTTCATCGCGTTGCAGCCAATACTGTGAAACTGCGCGAGCGCGTGATGGTTTATTTACCTGTTCTTCATTGTAGAATCCTGATTCATTACTATACTTCTGAGTGTTTCTGCTCCGCGGGAAAGGTGGTTTTGGCACCTGATTCTGTGAGGTAACCACCTGCTGCTGTTGCTGCAGTTGACCACTCACCTCATTCTGCACCTGTGGATTCAATAATGGATTTTCATTATTAGTACTCGGAGGAAATTTACACTCGGATTTCCAATGCCCTAACCTACCGCAATTATGGCATGGGAACTTCTTTTTAGCTTCTTCTATATTACCTTTCCCTTTTCCTGGGCTGAATCTGGGTTTAGTTCCTGGGTTATTTGCTTGTTCGACTAACTGAGCTTCCTGCCTTTCAGCTACCTTCACCTGTGCCCACATGACCTTTTCTTTTAATTTTCGCTGTTTGGCCTCTATTTCATCACTGAAATATTTAGCATGTCTCAAAACTTCATCTATTTTCTTATTTTGCCAATCTACTGTATGTTGTTTTATCATATCACCAATATCTGGACGTAAACCATATACAAATCTGTATACGAAATGACTCAAATCCTTATCACTCAGGTTCTCATCTCCACTGAACTGCTTAAAGGCCAAAATTAACCTCTCATAGTAGGCATGTACTGACTCCTTACTTTCTTGATGTGTTCGGTCAATTTTTACCCAATCTGTCTCTTTGGGGGGTACCTTATTTGTCAAAAATACCATAACCTGTTCATATTTCTTCATTACCTCTGGGTCAGGGGCTCCTGTCTTAGGATCCCTAGGGTATTCCTGATTTGGCCAGTTAATCATAAGCTTACATTCTGTCCATAAATCTGCTGGCACTATTATGTGAAATAGGCTATTCAGATCTATCCATAATACTTTTGACAATTTCACAAATCTGTCTACTTGCCTGTACCACTCGACGGGCTTTTCGCGTAGTCGAGGGAAATCATTCGTAAAAGACAAAATGTCTTGTCTTGTCCAGGGGACATGTAGATATCCTCCTCCTGGAATCTCCCTCATGGGGTATTCAGTCACTACTTTTTCTTTCTCTCTAACAGGGAATGCCGAAACTGTCTTTTCTGAGGAATCGTTACGCTTTATATACCATTTACTTCTCCATTTATCCACGTCTCCCCATTTTCTCAATAAAATGATTATGTCCTTAATTTGACCTATCTGTCCTGTGGTGTTCAGATTTTCAATGTCCTTTTCAGTGAAATCTACTTGATAGGGTTTCTGTAAGGCTTTTACTTTTTCGATATCAATTCCCATCTCATTCGCAATTTCTCCTAGTCTCTCATGTAAGTTTTTCGCTCTCCATGTCACACTTTTGCACAGAAATAATAGTTCTTCATCCTGATAATTTTTCAATTTTTCTATGGGAATAGTCCCTACTATTAATTCTTCCAATACCATCCATAACTTAGCTACATCAATTGACTGGGATTCCTTATCTTGTTTCTGTAACCCTCTTAACCATTCACTTAGTTCTTCCACTGAGGGTCCTACTGGGCTTTCTGTGCTACCCTGTTCTGGATTTCTCTGGGGTTCTAACAATGTTTCTACTGTCATTCTACTCTTTTCAGTATAATTTTGACTTATAAATGGATTATTTGAAACATTTGGTTCAAACATATTTATTGTCGGTCCCCATGGATTCTCATTTTGACTTCGTTCTGGACTCTCAACCAAATTATGGTTCCTGTATGGTACCATCAAGCAATGTTCACTATCCTTTTGCTTCTCAAATATAGGCATTACTGGACCTATGGTCACTGGAACTGTTACAGCTTCTAGATTTTTAGTCAATTCTCTTATTTTCTCTGTTAATTCTAGAGTAGTTTTGGCCAATTCTGCTGAATTTTCACTATTTATTCTATTCTCTGTCCTCTTTTCTACTTCTCTAATGGAGCTACTCTTTTCTAACTCTGGTGACATAGCCTCAGTCTTGATAATTTGTAATGTTTCTCTCATTGGAGCGTTTGGTGTCAACATTTCTGGTTCTGGTCGGTACGGTGGTGGATTTTTATAAAAACACATCATCCAGCACATCATCATCCGATTCATTTGCTCCGTAACCTCTTGATTCCACATTATTCTTCTTTCCCACACATTTTCTTCCTTCATTCTCTCCTATCGTTCTTACAGGAAACACACCCTCAGTCATACTTGCATTCCGCCACCTTTTCATTCGATCATCATGCGTTTTGTGTCCATATGGTCTACTAAATAGATGTCTATGTCCTCTAACATTTCTTTGTCTTTCTCGTTCATGAATTTCGTCTTCCCACTCCGTCAATGCCTCAAATTGTGTTGGTCTAGGTCTTGGTTCTAGATACATCATTTTCTCCCGTAGATTCCTTAAAACAGCCAAATTAAAGGAACCATGCTCTGGAAATGCCAGGACTCCATCGTCCTGGGTATATTTTACCCAATTGTCTAACCAAATACAAGTATGATACCCGTATTTCGCAATCATCAAAGATGCGGGGGTTTTCGGTGGAGGAAGTAACTGTCCTTCCCTAGTCTTGACCTGTTTATCTTTTATAAACCACTTCTTAATTCTACTAAACCATGTCTTTTTCTCCTTGTCTGGCGGCTGGTAATACATTTTCTTGGTTTCCGTGTATCGCTAGTCTCTCTACAACTGTACCGCTATTCTGTCCACTCACAGCGCGACCTACACTAACGCACCAATCCAGAGCGTCTACGTCACTCTGTACTTTCTCTGTGACAGTGACAGTCCTCAAGTCCCAGCGCGACTTACACTAACGTTCCAATCCGGAGCGTTTACTTCACCCTGTATTTCTCCAATCCTAGCGCGGCTTTACACTAACGCACCAATGGGGAGCGTTTTACAGTTTTGACCGACTGTCCAATCCCAGCGCGGTCGTTCTGACGTCAGCAGCCGCTGCGGCAGCTCTTGCTTCTGTCTACCTCTCCTTTACAAGTCCGCTAAGTGAACTTTTATTGCAACTCTTACAATTCTATTAGTAACAACACAAAAACATCTCCATTGTCCGCTTCGCTATCCAAAGAATAGCAATAGACCTTTCTCACGAGAATTCCGTCTTTCCCGAGAGTAGCGCTTACCTCTGCCCTACTACGAAATCGTTACTTCCGTTGATAAAGTAGCACATCCCTCTACCTTACCCTTCTAACAAGCATCTCTATTCAATAAGGCCTAAACTTCACCTTTTGGTACTCCTCTCATGAATAGGCCATGGATCAGCTAGCTGCTGGTTGAAGTGTTCTAAAACTACAATCTATTTACATTAATACATTTTCTCATAATAAACAACCCGACACAGTTCTGGTAATATTAATAATATTTTTATCTAAATAATTGCAAAATTAATCATGGTTAATCAAACGGCTGACCATCATATTTACCTATTCTGGCTAAAAGTCGTTTTCTAAGTCAAAATCTTGGTCATCAGTTCAATCTGTCAGAGTCTTTGGAAACAGCTGTCCTGCAGTGTCACCGTCCTCTCCGTCAGCATAACGTCAGGAAAATGGAAATCACGAAGCTCTTTACCTCTCTATTCTATGGTATTTTATAGTAAAATTACATTCCAAAAGTAACGAGTAATATTTTAGAATGTCTCTGATTGGTCAATGAAATCCATTCCACCAGTTTCCCATACGGAAAATGTCTCTTTTAGATGTAGTTCATATTTCTTCGGTCTGATGTATCTTTGATTGTTCCTTTCGGGCATCTGGCTGGCAGCCCAGAGCGTCCTTGAGGGGCACAGTTGAGTTAGGGTCGCGTAGAGGCCACTGTTGCTAGCGGCGACGCATGCGCACTTCACCCAAGCCTTGTTCAGTGTTGGCAGTCGGGTTAAGCACCAAAGTCAGCCATCTTTAGGCAGGCCATAATGGACAACTTAAGCAAAAAGACACAAAAACGTAATTAATACATAGAAATTACTAATAACATGTTATCCCCTCGCTAATACCCATATGTGTGTGTATTTATCTAGCAGAAGCAACACTCATTGCAGGTTATAGTCACATTAATAAAGCACAAATTACAAATACATCACGGAAGCAACATATAACATGTAATACTCTATTTATCTATGATCAATATGCGTACACCGTTTAGTTCACGTATTAATTAGGCCATGCAAATGCAATTCCCACGTGTATTCTTTATGTTAGTAAGGTTTATTAAATTCCACAGCAAACCAGGTAATACGATTACTATTAGTTAATTAATCTTATTAATCTAAACATGCAAAAATGGAGAGGGTATACAAAAATTTAAAATAAAACCCGCTCCAGCAATCCCCCCTTTGGTGATTTTATCACCACAACACCACTAAATTTATTTACCCCTTTTACGGAAAACTCAAAATGTGTTCTTGCTCTTTTTCATAATTCAGTTTCTTCTTCTTCTCTTTTTACTGTTTTATACATACTTTCTTTCCACTCTTCTAATGTTATCTCTTCTAAATCCCTATCCGGATCCTTTTCTTTTCTTTTTAGTTTTTCTCTTTTTATTTTATTCTTTGTTTTCTTGTTTTTACAACACATACAACCTAATCTTAATATTAATAATACGAAAATCTTACATGTTAATGGGAACAATATTTTACCTATAAATGTACTACCTATTGTGGAAGCCAGAACAGCAGCGCTCCCTGCAAGACCTAAGTATCTACTGAACTATTTCCATGCATGCCTTTGTCCTATCTTTACACATCTGTCCAACCTTCTATCCTCAAGTTATCTGAGCAAACATGTAAGACACATTCACCTACATTGTTATACACCAGGCTGGGATTCCTGCACTATCTTCCCTGGGGCACAATTTTCAATCTACATATGTATGTATGTATGTATGTACATGGTATTTCTGCATCGCAAACCTAGCCAAAAGGCAGAGGAGTTCTGTGCAGGGTCAAAGGCAGGCATAAAGTCCATAAGTGATGGGCGAGGTAGCTGGTTTGTGTATGGAGATTGCATTGTGATATAGTTTTATCTAAAGAGATGTGTCTTAAACTCTTTCCTAAATTGGAGCGGCATTGGTGTGGTCCTGATGGATATTGGGATATTGTTCCTTATCATGGGTGTATAGATGGAAAAGAATTGCTGCCTAATTTCTCTTTTTAAAGCTTCATAGCCTGCAGTCTGAATGGTCCTAGCTGTACCAAGAACTGTCACAACTTGCATGATCTGCAGGACCCAAGATTTAGGCAAACCTGCGAGCCTCCTGTATGATTCCCTGGACCCGGGGCCTTACTAGACAATGGACTTGGCTAGTCTGTCCTCGACCACTATTTTTTTGGGAGACTCGAGGACGCCAGCTACACGCACAAACTCTTCACACTTTTCGGCGTTGTCAGGCTACACAAAAGCACAACATTGCTGACCTCCATTGAGGCCACGAGGACTCTGACTACCCGTTCACATCCGGGCTATCGCCCTCTGAGGGGCACTTTTGCACCCTCCCTGGGGCCTTTAAAAAGCACATCCAAAACCCTTGACTTTACTCCTGGATTCGAGGACAGGGGTAGGTCATTGTACCAACGACGCAATCTGCACGAGTCAATCAATCAATCAATCAAGAATTGAAAGAAGTAAATGATATGAGGAGACTGCTTCTCTGGCTCTCTGAATTTATTACAGAATCTCTCTCTCTGTTTGCTTCTCTCTCATTTTTTAAATACTTAAACTTACCTTCATCTCAGGTCCTTCAATTAGTGAGTCACATCTGCGATATCCAAGAGGCCTCTGCCTACCATTTGGAGGGTGAGATAGACTTTACTAATTTATCCTTTTGGAGGTTTGTCATATGAAATGCCCTCCACCTGAGTTATTCACACTGCACGCATGCAGATGAACGTGATCATGCTTGCAGTAAACTTTCCACTGTTCATGTTTTATTTTTGGGAACTGGTGCAAATCTTGTTAATGAGATGTGTTTTTTAAATTTTTACGTTCTTTGTTTAGGGTCTTGCTTATATCCGGGTCACTGTTTTTATTGAACATACACATAATTGCGTGAGTTTTTGCTCTCTTTGTTGGTTGGGTTACCACACCATTCACAGGAGTGAGGATCCTTGAAGACACCACAGGCTCCTCCCCTTTTTTCAGAAGTTTAGGTATGTTAATGGTCCAGAAGAAATGCCACTTGATCATCCCATGACATATTGAGGCATGAAACATGTTGACCAATAACTAAGATCAGTGTGAATTCACTTGAACTTGTAACATTTAACGTACTTCTATATCTGTTCTTCCATTGAGAGACTTGGGCATTGTGTCAATGAGTCTCTTGTACTATTTTTAATTCAACATATACCTGGTCTTCTATTAAAGTGATAGCTTCACTAATGCTGCAGCTGATTTTAACTCACTTTCTCCAATCTTCTCAAACACCGACTGGAACTCACTCACTTTCCAGTCCCTACTTGGCGATTAAAAGATCTCCGGTAGAGTGCCCTCTAGCGGGGCCTTATTGGGCATTGCAGCGCCAGAACTTTTTCTTAGCACTAATAGAATTTCATATCTAATGGTTTTATCAATTTATCAAAATTAAGAGAATTTTGGAAAATGTTCAATATTAATTTTCCTATTTCTTGTGCTTTCATTATAGGAAAATCATCTGCTTTATCTGTTAGCATGTCATATGCTGATATGAAACTATTAGATTTTTTTATTTCTACAGTGAGCATATCTACTATAAATTGGAAAAATGCTTCTGCCTTATCGATTGGTGCTTAGTGGAAATGGATATTATTTATGTGTAATGGAATTTCTATTACCTTTAACAAAAATTGCTTACCTTATTCATTTTGTTTTTTAATGTGGAAAACACTTGATGAATATATAGCCAAAAGATACGAGAATTAAGTTTATTTATATTTAAAATTTTCTGTATTTTATAAGTAGCCCTATTTTCATTTCTTCTTCTTTTTCAGGTTCATTCAAAGATATTTACTACAATAACTAATGTTCTTTTGTTCTATTGGTATTTCTATTTATTTCTTCATGTACCACTGTTATCATACTTAAAACTCAATAAGATATTTTTAACACAAAAAAGAAACGAACACAATTTGTTGGGAGTAAGTAGAGGTAGTTAAATGTCACGCAGGTAGACACAAAGAAACATGGGAGCAAGAACATGGGAGCAGGAATTACTGAACCTCAGTATAGGCACTTGCGCAATGCAAGGTCGTGCTAAGCAACACAAACCATACAAACCACAGTGTTGACCAACTTTGGTGTGCACAATGCTGTTTGCACCAACATTTGTCATAAGAGCAGTGCAGAAACAGCACGGCACCGTTTGGTGTGAAACATCTGATATAGATTAGCAAAGAGTGCATACTGCAAGGGGAAAGAACAATTCAACTTCTCATTACAAAGCCAAATCAATGAAAAGTAATGTGTCCAGGCCTTGTGTAGAATCCCAGCACCAAATGAAAACAAACACCAACATGGGCAAAATCAAAATTGTGTGATATTTTCAAACATTACAACGGTGGGGTTTTGCAAAAATTACACAGTGTACGTGATAATGGGTTGTCTACACATTGAGATTTGTACTGCGGGGTGTGCCTCAAGTACACAACTCATGCAAGGCCCCACTCACTCAGGTTTGTGCCATGGTGCAACACTAAGGGGTGTATTCACAATAACGTGTGATAACTACTGCAAGAGTAGCGTAACGCAACTTTCAATATCGCGGCCCATCGCGGGAAAATAACCCTGTGATAACGTGGGATTCACAACAAGGCGGTAGCATGCGGTAGTCAGCAGATAACGCGCAGACTGTCTGTGTGAAAATCAACGCCACGCCGCATAAATGCGATACGCAAACGCAAAAAAACATGCGATGAGTCCAACCGCGGTACAAAAAGTAGCAAAAAACAGCCAAAGGCCTGCAAATCCCACATGTCTGGCAGAACAATTCACTATAAAAACCACAGAACAAATACACCAAAAACAATCCAAGGTGCGTAGCAACATGGATGCACACTGACACAGCGCAGGGGCCAACTCGAACCCCACAACCCCCACAACCCCCACAGACCACCAGCAAGGAACAACTGGATCGGGGAAGGCCAAACAGAAGGAGCAGAGGAAGACGGGGTGCAGACCGCAGGAAAACAAGACCAGCGTCACGGAGGCGACAGAACACTACCAGCAACTGACCCACTAGCAGACCACCTGGAATGCAGTCGGAGTGCCGAGGA
Organism: Triturus cristatus; assembly: GCF_964204655.1. Lineage (NCBI taxonomy): Eukaryota > Metazoa > Chordata > Amphibia > Caudata > Salamandridae > Triturus > Triturus cristatus. The sequence goes on along the minus strand of NC_140592.1, from coordinate 1,158,206,161 downwards.
GGCCAATCCAGGAGGTCAATAGGCGCCAGCATGACACAACTACCTAAACCAGGCACAAACTCGCTGCCAACAGGAAGGCAGCAATGGCGACAGGAGGTGGCAGGCCAGCACCACCGGAGGAGCTGAAAGAAACCCAGGCCACAGTCATCAGTGTAGAGACGCTGCAAGGAGTTGGGAGTACGGACACAGCTCGAGCGGACCTGACACAACATCAACAGGGAGTGCAACGAACAGGGACTGGGGGGACGGGGGGAGTGGGCACAATGGCATACATGCACAACGAGGTGTAGCACACTGCACACCCACAATCACTCAGGTTCATGGGCCCGATCCCCTTGGCACACTTCAGCACACACATATAGCACGAACAGCACACCCACATTGACGACAACGAGGAACAACGTGCATAGCCGACACTGCAGAACAGAGGACACAACTGGCTCCACACATACACAGAAACATGCCCACTACATCTGACGGACCCGTAAACTGTGAAATGGTAATGTACACATACAACATCACATCCGTCATGTAGACCAAATGTGCACTGTCCCGCAGAAGAATCCAGCACCCCCCAAACAGTCACAATGTACATCGCCATACAGTCTGCATGCAAACCTGCACAATGCGCCAACATACATGCCAATGCAAAGTCAATACGCACCTCCCCTTCACATCGCGGGGCACACAACACCTTTAGCAGAGCACAGAATACAACACATCAGTGATGCCGGAGAGGACCACCACACCTTCAACACCGACGCCCTAAACAGCACATAGATATCCCATGCAACCCACCACCAGGACCCGGACAGCCAAGCTACTTAGAGGAGAACACTGAGTCTGCAACAGACCACACAGCAGGAAGCACTCACAAGCATAGCTGGCCCACGACACTTCACCCACCCACACATCGCACCCCAATGCCATGTTCCTGCAAGCCAAAAGGAGGTGGCCCAACAGGTGTGGGTGGGGGCCGAACCCATGGAATGCGAACCAGGCACATACGTAGGTGTCCCTCACCCTTCAGGTGCCACCAACACCCCACTAAGGAGACCCACACCGGCATCGAAACACATGCAGTTGCACATTCACAGTACAGAACCACGTGCCGGGGCGCTCAAATTGCAGTCCCACACCCATGTTGGCTCTGCGTATGACGGCCCTGGCCACTCCCCTTACGAATTGAGTGAGGGATGACAAAGCTAAATGTCCAAGCTCCAACCCGCTGCCTGCAGTGACACGTCTGCATCCGATGTACACAGCACAATGTAATGGCGTAGGGCTCACGGCCCCCATGCATACAACAAGACCACAGGGACACACGCAGATATCATGTTGAACTGGCTATGGGCACGTGCGCCCGGCCCCTTTATTGGCAGGGCCACATGTACAGTGACGCCTGTGCTGGATGTGTGTGGGGTGAGTGTAAGCCAGCACGCACAGAATGTCTGGTGCTGGCAACCACTTGAACATTAGACACCAGTGCAACGTAAACAGAAATCAAATGCATAAAAGAGTTTACTGCTGAGCAACATGGAGGGAGCCGGAGAAAGTCCAGAGGACAGCCAACATGCAAACAGAAGTGTCCGTGAGTTGCAGTGCACTGGGGATGGGACACCAGAGATGAGCGTGCCCATGTGAAGAAAAAGTCTTGGATTGTGTCCCTCTGACAGATACCTGATGCAGATGCAGTGGGGTGTGTCATACCTGCATCATCTTCCCCATCAACGTCTCAGGGCCCCCACAATGTTTGAGGTGACATAGCTGCGGAACCACTCCACAGCTCAAAACTCAACCAGTAACGGACAATGGCTTGCGGTGCACAGAGTCACTGGCACCTGGAGTGCTGAGCAGGGTATCAGGCTGATGATGACATCCACAACAGGTCTGAGCAACTCCGCAAGTCTGTCAGGACCACCGTTTCGATTCTGGCAGATGGCTGTTGGAGGTGGTCCTTGCGGTGGTGGCATGTGCCTCCTGCGGTGATGCCACGTCCGGGCCAGTCATGACACGATTTGGTGTGTGAGACCTGGTGGGACGCTGTTGGGCTCGGAGGCTGCGTACAGCGCAGGGCCACAGAGAAATGGTGTTGATGACCCCAAGGCCAACGCTTCAGGGATCATCCAATATCTCAGAAGAAGGGTTCCCGGACCAGACCAGCACAGAGTTAGTGGCCCCGGATGCACTGCAGCTGGCACAGACACCTAGCCACCGGACGGTGACTTGCGGTGCAGTCAGATGGGCCATGTGACCTGAGCGGGTCACCATCAATGTCCGAGGTGTATTTAGCGGAGGGTTATGGGGGACAGTGGAAGGTGTCCTCCAGGGCATGACGCCGAAAGGTTTGATTTTATCAGAAAACAGCAAATGGAGGAGTGGAATGCGACAGCCTCGTTGCCACCACCAATTCGGTATCAGCTACATGAGGATGAAAATTGGCCCCTTGTCCATAGACTCAGACGCCACCAAAGTTCGACCAGAGAGTGTCTATGATTGTCAGGGAACAGACTTAGTGGCACAGGTACTGAGAGGGGATGCAGTCTGCGATGATGCCGGTACACTGATATGAACTCCACCATTGCTAAATCAAGACTCTGTGACCTATTGGACTGCAGTGTAGGTTGGAGGCAGCGGTCAGCACTGGCCATTCACTGAGTTTTGCCGGCATAGGTTAGATGGCCCCACCGGCCTGCGTAGTTCAGGTTTAGTGGTGCCACGTGGTGCCGCCTGGCGTTGAACAGGGTTAGTGGCACCATGTGTCGCCGGCTGGCGTTGAACAGGGTTAGTGGCACCACGTGTCACCGGCTGGTGTTGGATGGCCCCACCGGCCCGCATAGTTCAGGTTCAGTAGCGCCACGTGTCGCAAGATGCCCATATTGAACTATGCCTCACTGATCGGGGGTCTGGTGCTGTGGCCGCTGACCCTTGGGCTTCGAGCTTGCGCCGGCACATGGTGGGCCCTCCTTGACACACGCTGGTGTCGGCAGGTGGTCAGTGAGGCCTGGCTATGCAGAGGCAGGCCTGACGGGTTCGTGGTCCAGCATGCCGGGGTCCGGCAGTCGCACAGCATTGCAGGCAACTCTGCTCACAATGACAGTGTCGGCCTTGTGGTGGGGTGAGACGTGCAGCTCTGGCAGGGACGTTGTGCTTTCTCGAAGAGGACCACGCCCAGGGCTACGTGCTTTTTATTCACACCCCTACGCTGGCATGGCGAACGCTGGGCCATCCCATTCTGGTCACGCTTAGGGGGCGTAACAGGCAACATTTTTGCGAGGTCCCCCACTGGCTGGGGTGGCATGGTTGAGTCCACTGTCCACTACACTCCATACCCCAGAGGTGTATGTCGCCATGGATATGGGTATGTTCTGCATACTGCGGTCTGTCCAGCACATCTCCGCCACTCTTGGCATTGTGTACTTTCTCAATCATGGTTCTACTGCATCCTTCACACATGCCTGGTTGCCACCTCTCCCCACATTCGGCTATTGTGTGGCTGAGGTGCCATGCCGTTGATGGCTCATGTTCAGGGCTTGCCCAGGTTACCATTGTAAGTTGTTCTGTCGTGTCTGGTGGGTGGGCATGTTGTTGGGCATGTTTTATGTGATTTTGTGACATGTGCATTGCCAGAGTTGTTAGTTGCATGGTTGTGGAGTTGAGGTGAGTGGGGTGTTTATTTTGAACTTGCCAAGGGGCTGTGCATTTCCCTTGTTGCCATCCTGGGGACGCTGGTTGATGATGGACTGTCGATGTGTGAAGGAATCATGCACACTGGCTGTGTATTTGGATGCGACATTGTTGGAGGTTCCACGGTGTTCTGATGTTGCCTGCACATTGATGTGAGACGTGTGCTTTCTGTTGAGGTGATTGTGTGCTGGGTCACCAGAGGGCACAGGTAGGACATGTGTGCTGTGGATTGCCCCAACACGTGCGTGCATCTTGCTATGGCGTATGGTCCTTGCATGGTCTCCAGTGGATCCAGCGCATTGTGTTGGATGTATGGGGACTGGGGTACCAGGGTGATGGTGATGTCCAGTACAGGTGTGGAGGACTTGGATGTGGCTGGCTGTGAGACTCCTCCGAATCTGGTTGGTGTTGTTTGGGGTGTGCCAGGGGCCAACAGGTGCAGCCAAGCCAGCAGCTTGGTGTGGGTTGGTATGTTGGTTGTCCGCTGTGTTGGTGCCGTAGGCCTGTTAGGCGATGATGGTCAGGATGCCTAGGATGGTTGTCCCTTTCAGCCTGTGGTGGATGGTGACATTGTGCGGCTGGCACGCTTCCTGGGGTCCGCTGTCTTTGTCTGCGCTGCGTCGGTGGTGGTCCGGGGGAGGGGGTGCTCCGGGTGTGGGTTAGGGTCCTGGGGTGGTGCGGGTGGGTGTTGTGGCCCGCTTGTGTGTCCAGGCCGCATGATGGGTGGCTCCATGGCATCTGTTGCACTTCCGATGTGGCCCTGGGCTGGTCTCTCTTTTGTGGTTCTGGCTGCCTTCCGACTTTACACCAGGTCAGAGCAGGTGTAGATTTCCTGGTGCTAACGTGCCTTATCGCCGGTTTTGTGTTTTTATCGCCGATGTGGCTGGTCATTGAGAATGTTGTGGTGTGATGTTGTCACGGATTTTGACAAGGGAACGCCCACTCTGCATCTCATTAGCGATAGTTGCGGTGATCCTCTGTGGCGATGTTTTTTGTGGTTGCTATCGCGGGTAAACTGGTGCTGTGGGCTGTTAGCACCAGCTTGCGAATGGGGAGGTACATTTATCGCCACTTTGGCTGCGATAAAGTGCTGATGACTCGGCGATAAAGCCTTGTGAATATGGCCCTAAATTGTGTTCAGCATTGCAGATTCAAGACATCTGTAGCAGGTGCATAACTGGTGATATCTTGGGCAAGCAGCAATTAGTAAACAGAGTGCTGAATAATTGTCTGTTTGCCGCACAACACAGCACTGCACATTTGAGCACAGCATTGAATGACTCTTGATAAATCTGGGCCTGTGTCTTTCTCTTGAAGATTGAGCCTACCGCATGTGAACAGCATAAAAAAGAGGAATAAAAATTAATAAAACAGTCTTAACCCCTCATAGTCATTCTGGGCGAGATTCATTTGCATTGCTTTTAAATTCGTCTTTGCCATTATATATAGAGATAAGAACCAATCATATGTACATTGGTGTTGGTGCCACCACTTAAGGTGCAATCTATACAAAACTGCCCGACCACTTCCTGTCTGAATGAGGAGGAAACAAGCAACCAGGATGGGTTTTGTGTTTCCAATGGCTACATATTATATACGCCTTTGGCACCCTAAGTGGCACAAGTCTGGGCAGACATGGGTCCGAGCTCATTGTGCCTGAGAAGACCCAACTCATCTAAACGTAAGGGGGCTTGCTTCTCTCTTCCTCTGAGATATGACACAGAAGGGCTGAAATCCATTGGATGTAATGCTAGGCAGTGCAGTGGTAATTAACAAATATAGATTATCCATGCATCATATTTGTGCTGTGTAATTAAGGTCACCACACCACGGTGCCCCACTCTGGCCTTGATGGATGAGAGGCAGCAGGAGGAGGTATGTTTCTCTCTTTGGTCCAAGTAGAATGGAGGAGAAAGGGTGGACTCTGAGTATCACAGCTCCATGACTGGTGGACAGCAAGGCAGGGGAAGCACACTGATTCTTCTGCCTTGTCACAAAAATATTTCAACTGATTCCTGCCCCTGGCTCCAATAGACAGAGGGTATGAGGTGAGGCACAGCTCCTGACTCAGGCCTTCAGAACACAGAAAATGGGAGGGAGAGATGATTTCCTGTCTCTTGTCCCAGTGGTCGAGGTCAGAGTTGTAAACTAGTTCCTCTCTCTGCATCTCTGTATCTACCTTATCTAAAGGCAGAGTGGGACAAAATAAGGCTGGTGTAGTGCACTCCAACAAATTCTTTCTTGAATGCAAGTTTTGACACATGAATATTTATGGAATACACATAATAGATTTTTACTGTCAGTGCACATGATTAATCACCTTCTGTTTCCCATTAGGCGAACTCTGTGCACAGTCGGAAGTTAATTTATTTATAGAACAGTACTGTATGTATAATAAGACAGCCTTTCTTTCGAAAACCGACTTTAAGGGGGACTATGGTAGAGAGGGATCATATGTTATGTGAATTTGTTTATAGTTTGTTGCTATTTGTATGTTCCAGTTGTACTTTTGGATTCTGAGCACCCGTGTGGTTCTGGGGTACTTCTTAACTAGAGTCAGAGTGGTCTGTTTGTGTTGATTTTATTTGTACTTAGTATAATTTAGAGTGAGAATGCAAAAGACACACAGATGATGGACAAAATGCAGAGCAAATCAAGTATTCACTCCCAGTCAAGAGATCTGGGTTAAATCCATTGTTCTTTTGCTCACAATGCAACCCAAGTTTAGACCCAGCCATATGCAAATCAGTCTTGACCCTGTGTCTCATGGGAAAAGTCCAGCCCGAACTGTCAAGCCCGGTTCTCCCTGGACTGGAAACAAGCATCCTGGGATCTGTTTTGGGGCATCACCCCTCATCAGCCAGGCTAGCTTGAATCCAGAGGCACAGTGATCCCGGAACCCACGTTTAGGCATACCCTGCACACTTAGGGCGAGAAAGCAAAAGCTGCACAGATGATAGACTGAATGCAGAGCAAATCAAACATTCACCCCCAGTCAAGAGATCTGGGTTAAATCCATTGTTCTTTTGCTCACCATGTCACCCCAATTTAGACCCAGCCATATGCAAATCAGTCTTGACCTTGTGCCTTATGGGAACAGTCCAGCCCAAACTGTCAAGCCAGGTCCTCCCTGGACCGGAAACAAGCATCCTGGGTCCAGTTTTGGGTAACCATCCCTCATCAGCCAGGCTAGCTATAATCCAGTGGCACAGTGAGCCCGGGACCCATGTCTGGGTATACCTGGCACACTTAGGGCGAGAAAGCAAAAGACACACAGATGATGGATGGAATGCAGAGCAAATCAAACATTCACTCCCAGTCAAGTGATCTGGGTTAAATCCATCGCTCTTTTGCTCACCATGCACTTCAGTCTTGACCCTTTGCCTTATGGGAACAGTCCAGCACAAACTGCCAAGCCAGGTCCTCCCTGGACCGTAAACAAGGAACCTGGGACCGGTTTAAGGCCTCACCCTCTTCAGCCATGCTAGCTTGAATCCAGTGGCACAGAGAGCAACGGACACATGTCTGGGCATACCTATCCCACTAAAGGTGAAAAGTACTGCAGCAACAAATGAACAACAGGAATGAATCAAACACTCACCCCCAGTCAAGAGATCTGGGTTAACTCCATTGTTCTTCTGCTCACTACACCATCCCAGTTTGGAGCCAACCATATGCAAGTCAGTCTTGACCCTGCTCCTCATGGGAACAGTCCAGCCTGAACTGCCAAGCCAGGTCCTCCCTGGACTGGAAACATGCATCCTGGGACCGGTTTTGGAGTAACACCCCTCATCAGCCAAGCTAGCTTGAATCCAGAAACACAGTTGAGTGACATGGTTATTCACTGCCCGAAATGCCACATGCTTGTTGCTGTAAAAATGTCTTCTGTGGGTGTGTACTTGGATAAAGTGAAGAAGCATCACTGTTAGGTTTGGTTTTTGTCTTCCAGTGACCACATCATATTTTTTGAAGACTGAAGCCAGTTGCTTCTTTGCATTTCCCCATTCTCACCCTTTTTAATAACCTGTTTACTTTTTGTTAAAAAAATAAAAAAGAAGAAAATTAATTGGAATGTCCCAGGGTGTGTCAGTGCATGCATCAGTGTGTGCCTGGGTGTGTTATTGCATACATTAATGTATGGCTGGGTGTGTGAGTTTCTGCTTCGCTGTATTCCTTGGGTGTGTCAGTGTTTGCATCAGTGTATGCGTCGATGTGTCAGTGTACGCATCAGTGTGTGCCTCAGTGTGTTATTGGATACATTAGTGTTTGGCTGGGTGTGTCAGTGTCTGCTTTGGTGTATGCCTGGGTGTGTCACTGTCTGCATTGGTATGTCCCAGGTTGTGTCAGTGTATGCATCAGTGTGTGCCTGGGTGTGTTATTGCATGCATTAGTGATTTACTCACCTTTTGTGCCCAAAGGAAAGACTGCTTGCAGCCCGTGGCCGCCATCTTAGGCCCCACGGGTGAAGCCGTGTAGAAGGAGCAGCCCTCCTCCTACCCTCACCTCTCAACATCAAGGTCCACCTGGCCTGGGGAACCAACGCTAACCTTGGGGAGTCCTCCGGTTCCATTGCTGGGCTGGGTCCGTAGCCCGCCTGGGGGTGCACCGAGGCCCTGTTGGTGGGCCCGTCTGCTGTGACTAGCGCGACCGCATAGTTGGAGCTACGGCCAAGAGAGCGAGCCCATCTGCCTGTGGTTCCTGATGCACTCCGCTCCCGACAGCATGGGATGGCGGATGGTGTCTCCAGAGCCAGCTTGAAACACTCACCTGCTGCATGGCTCTGGGCTCAGCCACTCTCCGTCCTTCTCACATATGCAGCCTGCCCTGCCTGCGAGCATCAACCTACGTAGTTTGAGGTGAGAGCGATCGGCTGCGAGGCTCATGCATCGGGGTCTCCTGCCCCCCTCACCCTTCCTGGTGGACCTGCGATAAGCCCCGTCCGGTGTTCTGAGGCTCCATCTCCCTGCCTGCAGTGAAGGTCACGCGGGGTTTGGGGTGGCCCTGAACACGGATGTGCCTGGGCCCTGCACCCACAGGACCTCTGGGCCAAGGGGCAGTGATCCTAATTCTCGGACTTGGAGATTGGGGACTGGCTGCGGGGATTGCGCAGCGAGGCCATGCACTCCCTCCCGCCCTTGCTTGATCCAGACACCTCTCTGTTCGGCCCACTTTGGGGACTGGGGACCTGGCCTTCCGACCTGCTGCGGGGGCACATGTTGTAATCATCACCGTGCTGAGCCAGCCTACACGATACACCTGGAGGACAGTGTGGGTTTGATCTGACATTGGGAAACTCAGTGCGGCTGGCGTGTGCTGCCTCCTGGTGTGCTAGTGAGTTCCCATAGGGCCACCTGACCCAAGATACACTGCTGCTGCATGAGGGGGCCAGCGGTTGTGAAGCGGCCCCCAGAGCATCCGATCTGGGGAGACATCAAAAGCTAAAGGAGACAGCAGCTTTGGCTGTATTGCTGGATCCTGCGCTGGTCCTCTTGTTATCTCTGGAAGCCTGACCCCCCCCCCGATATCAATAGGCCGGGGTGGAGAGTCGGCCTGGGACGTTTATTACACCAGCTTAAAGGACACAGCGGGGCCTCCTTCTCTCAGCCACTCTGCAGCTCTGGCCTTGTCTATTGTCACCTGACGCTGCCCACTAAGATCTGGTGAACATTCCCCTATTCTGGTGCTTACTTCCTTTGGGTGGCTCTATCCTCCACAGTGACCAGCTGGAACCCGCTGTGAGTCCCTGGCCAGCAACTCTACCTACTGTGCGCTGGGGCCCCCGTGGCTCTACTGCCCCCTCATCACTAGCTGAGGCTGGGCCTGCGGGAGTCGTCTAGGCTCTCTCTCTCTACTTGAATAGATCTCTAACCGTGTTGAGCCTCTCTTGCCAAGCCCCTTAGCTGCTGAGACCGTACCCCTGGCCATGCCGTGTTCTAAGCCTGGCAAGGATCCGGTCCCTACTCCAGCCAAGGACAACCCTGTGACCTATCTATGGTTGAAATCCATCCTCTGCCATCTACACCTGACCCTTAGGGAGCTATGGCTGCTGACGATTTTTCATTGGCTCGATCACACAGGCTTTTAGGAACTCATTCTTGCAGGAAATCAAGACAGAAATCGGATCTCTCAAAAACGAGTTCAAAGCTTGCCTGCGGGAAATCCGTTGAGACGTCACGGAGATCGGAGCCGTGTGGATGACCTTGAACGCACAATGGCTACACGAGCGGAAGATCACAAGAACCTCTGCCGCAGGATGACAGTGCTCGAAGACCAGCATATCAAACTCCAACTGAAGCAGGAGAACCTGTAATACAGAAGCCGACGCAACAACATTCGCATCAGGGGGGTCCCTCGTGGAGCGGCGGGACAAGACATTATGTCCTTCACAGCAGACCTGTCAATCAAAGGGTATGCAGTTCCTGAGGGGATTGAACAAGTCTCTGATGAATTGCACGGGAGCCAGAACAGGGGCAGGATTGTCGCTAGTTGCGTGCCATCCATATAGTTGAGCAACGAGGTGCTCTCTCGGCAAACCGGTCTGGTTATGACCTAACTACCAGGGGTCTCACCTATCCAGGCCACCATACCCGGAACTTCGCAAGCAACGCTGGTGATAAATATGGTACTGGACACCGGCCTTGCGGTAGTGTTAGAGTTTAGGAGAACTTGACTCCCTTAATTACCAGTCCTGAAGAATTGCCGATTGGCCCATTAGGGGCAGAAGGCAAGAAACATGCAACCAAATACACGCACTACACCCTATAGGATCATTAATTCCAGATAGGGCTCAAGGTTTTTAGTTAGGTTAGCACACCCAAGAATAAAATGTGTTCCAGGGCATGGTAGTACTAAACCTATTTTAATTCACAACGCATTTCACTACCTCTACCACTTACTTTCACGCACCAAACGGCTGTCTCTTAAAAGATCTCTGGCAAAGAGCCCCTTCGCGGGAGCCCGTCGAGCATTGCAGCGCCGGCCCGACGAGGAGCACAGCCCAATGATGAAGCATGACATCCTTCGGGGTGTGTGAGGGTAATTCATAAGAGACTTGTTCACTCCCCTCAGGAACTGCATACCCTTTGATTGACTTACCTTCTAGGAGCACTGTGCAGGACCTCACCAAAAGCTCCCGGTTCCTCATTTTGATAAACTTCACAGCAGACCTCCTGCAGATGATCAGGGCGGATGATGATGCCTCCCCTCCGGCTCTGGATAGAGCCCACTGAGTCCCTGTACCACTGGAGCACCCGGACTTTACTTTGGATATTCTCACATGAGTCCACTTTTTTGTAGAGGAGGAAGCCATTCTACAGAAGGTATGCGGAGTCACAGACTTAGCATACAAGGGCTACCCGATTCAGGTATTTCAAGACATCACCCCAGTTATCCTTCGAAGGCGCAAAGAGTTCAAACCAGTCACTGACAAGTTGTGCAAGCTTCAAATTAAATACCAATGGGGCCACCCCTTCGCACTGACCTTTGCATGGGAAGGCAACCGCCATGTTCTCCGCTCACTGATAGACGCAAAGCAGCTCCTTCAAATCTCAACGGAACCTGAAGATGCAGAGCCCCCTTCCCCATGGGCCCAGCGTAGAGAGGCAATCCCGCCAGAATGGTCCACCCCCTCAAGCACATATCTTGTGCAAATGAACTGGACTCTTCCCAGGTAAAGCAAGACATCATCAAACATCTTCGCTCTATGAGGGACCCTTACTTGCCGGCAGATTCAGACTGAGCTGAACGGGGCCTTGCGATGACTCTGCTTCATCTCCCTTGCGCACACCCCAGGACATATTGATCCATTACATTATTTTCGCCCAGCGTACTTTCACCCTCCTGGAGCCCTCCTCAATCACTGCAGCTCTACCTGGCAACCCAATACCCATGAAACGCCCTCCTTTACTATACGAAGGTGGATTGACGGCTGGTGACTTTCACCTCATCCCTAGAGTCTGGCCGCTGGGGGCGGAGACCAATGATGGCCGCGATTGACACTTGAGCTCCCCACACTTACAGTGTCTTCTGGAAGAGTGACTTCTTCAGAATGGCTCTTGTTTTGACTTATGAGCTATTCCAAGATGACATTGAATTATGTAGACCCTGTTGGCCATTTTTTGTGGGTATTACTGTTACGCCCTCTCCCTCTCCCCGCGCATTTACCCTGGAGCGAATACACCTAGGGGGACCTTCCATAATTCTCTCGAACCTTTAAACACCTTGGGGACACTTCATCCAACTAGACATATGTGGCATGTCCCTACAAGCCTGCCCCTAGAATCTATGCCCCGCTCGTGGCACAGCCTCCTCATGCGTAGGCCCACTGACGCTCTCCACCATAGCCCACACCACGATGACTGCGGCTCCAAATATTAAACTTCTCTTTCTCAATATAAAGGGAATCAATTCCCCATATAAGACTCGCCAGGTCTGGTGCTACCTACTCCTACATGACCCCGACATTATATTCTTACAAGAAACACATCTGATGTCATCTGACTCATGCCTCTTGACGCACCCCAGATGCCCATGTCATTACTGGGCTTGCTCTAACTCTAAATCTGCAGGGATTGCGATACTAACAAAACCTCTGCTGGGAAAGTTGGCCCCCAGTGGTCTGAGACATTGAAGGTCACTTCTTAAAGATCAAAAAATATCTTGGCATTCAGCCCCTGACCCTCCTCAATATTTACTCACCCAATAAAGTGCAGGCCACCTTCTTGAGGACACTTCTGGGTGAGATGTTGTGCGCCCCGTAAGGAGTGATCATTCTTGGGGGTGACTTCAATCTGGTCTGGGACCCCGACCTGGACTGCAGCGCATCCTCATATCAAGGCTCTGGTGCTATGTTGGCTAATGTCAGGGGTGTCCCCTCTGACCTGGGCCTCATTGATGCTTGGAGATATCTATTCCCCAATGCCAGAGACTATGCCTTCTTCTCTCACGTTCGCCGCTCATATTCTCGGATTGACTATTGATTTCTCTCTCTTTCCTTGATCCGCTCCCTGGAATCAGCTGAGATATCTGATATTTCCAAATCGGACCATGCCCATGTCGCTGTAACCTTTCAGGTCCCAGGTAGACATCACGACGATCCCGTCCATTGGCAGGTTCCACCCCACGTTTTTACGTGACCCGGTAGATTTAGCTGACATCCGCAGGGAGATTGAGGCATTTTTCAATGCAAACGACACCCTAGACCCACCCGAACCCATTAGATGGGACGTCTTCAAGGCGACCCTTTGGGGAGTTATCTCCTCTATTGCCATTGCCTGGTCTCGGAAAGCACACCTTGTTGAAACAAACGTATCCAAAGATATTAAGGCCTTAGAACACAGAGACCACAGACTACCCTCGACTCAAAACAAAAGGCGATTAGCTGTGCTCTGGGGTCACCTGCATCTTCACCACACTAACAGGGCAGAGTGCTTCCTCTTGTCCCTTAAACAAAAATTTTATGTCGGGGGAGATAAGGTGGGTACATGGTTGGCGCGCCGTATGCTCGCCCAGGCAATGAAAGCCCATATCTCCAAAATCAAGCGGGATGATGACTCCTGGTCCACCTCTGAGCGCGACAAAGCTTGGCATTCTGTGAATTTTATGAGAATCTTTACGCGGAGAACCCCCATGACCAGAGGAGATTGCTTCCTTCCTCAGCACTTGTCCTTGGGAGCCCATCAGCCCTCAACAATCGCGACTCCTAGATGAACCCATCACTCTGGACGAACTGAAGAGGGCACTAAAACAGCTTCCAGTGGGCAAAACTCCTGGCCCAGATGGACTTACGGTCATTTTTCAGCTTATTTTTCTCCCTCAGCTTCAATGTCACCTCTTGCACCTTTTTAATAGCTTCTCTGAAATCTCGGGCCTCACCCCTGCAAAGTTGGAGCCTGAAGTGGTACTCATCCCAAAGCCTGGGAAGGACCCTTCTCTTTGCACATCATACCGGCCTATTGCGCTTTTAAACCCAGAGGCGAAGATATACACCACGATCCTGGAAAATCGCCATGAATCTTATCTCCACGGTTTAATGGACCCAGATCAAGTCATATTTATCCGTCATCGCCAAGGGGTGGACAACATATGCCGTGTAGCCCACCTTATTGAGAAGGTCCAACGCAGAAACATCCCGGCCTGCCTGGTATCCCTGGACGCAGAGAAAGCGTTTGATCGGGTAGACTGGCGATTTCAATGTGCAGTGTTATATAAAATAGGCCTGGGCCTGGCCATGATCTCTAAACTAATGGCTCCTTATGGTCTCCAGAGCACGCGGATCTGTTTCAATGGCAGACTCACACCCCCATCTCCGTGCACGGGGGTACCAGGCAAGGCTGTCCGCACTCTCCCCTTCTCTTTGCTTTGGCAGTAGAACCCCTGGCGATTGTAATATGCCAATTGCCAGATATCTTGGGTATTCCCTTTGGAGGCTACTAGCACAAGGTATCTCTCTTTACCAATGACCTTCTTCTTTCATTAACGACCCCTGACTCCTCCCTACCAGTGCTGGCCTCGCTTCTTTGATCCATTGAAAGAGCCTCTGGCTTCAAAATCAATGTAGCCAAATCCCATACCCTAAATCTTACCCTCTCAACCCCTGAGGTGCATCAACTACAAGCCCTAGTTCCTTTACACTGGACTGACCACTCGATACGTTACTTGAGCCTCAACCTGACCCCCTCATTGTTCTCCTGGATTCAAGCCAACTGTCCGGCCTGCTGGCATGCCATACGAGAAGACATACGCCAATGGACAAAACTCCCTCTTTCTTGGTTGGGTCGCCTCAATGCTTTCAAAATGTCACTTCTTCCAAAAATACTCTACCTATTCCAATCTCTTCCCACCCCGATACCACAGGTAGATATCAAGGCCTTCCAACGAGACCTAAACGCTTTTATTTGGGGCAATGGTCGCCCGCACTTCTTAAATATATTACTTAGGCTGCCCGAAGACCACAGAGGCCTGGCCTGCCCCAATATTCTCAAATATTATTGTTCATGTCACCTTCGCTACATATCGAAGTGGGTTGTTTGTGAAAACAAAAAACATTGGTTTCACATGGATCCCGCAGTCTCCTGCAGGCCCCTGTCGGATCTTGCCTGGCTTCCTCAAACGGCGCGCCCTCACAGCGCCTATATTGCTACCCCCACGAAAACAGTACTTGACATTTGGGATAAACTTGCGGTCTCTAGATGCCTCACATTTTTCCCATCTCCCAAAACCCTTATAGCACGCAATCCCTTATTCCCACCGGCTTTGCAACCTCACGCCTTCCTCTCATGGACAGAGGGCGAGTGTTGCATAATACGGGATCTCATTGAGGGAAACTCTTTCAAAACTTTTGAACAATGCAAAAAATCATTTCACCTCTCAGACTCCTCGAGGTTACAGTACTATCAACTTTGACACTCGCTGCTCAGCCCCAATTACATGCAGGGGGCAACTATATCGCTTGCTCCCTTTAAAACCCTGGTGCGGGCCTTTGAGGGTTCCCCGGGGCTTAATTTCTTGCACATACAAAATTTTACAGCACTTGTACCAGATCCAGCCCCATACATACCAGGAGCAGTGGAAGATGGACGCTGATGCCAGAAAGCTGGGAACAGCTTAGGCGCAATATTCCAAATATTTACAGAAGCATCCCCCAACGCGAATCAGCCTATAAATTGATGACGCAATGGTATTATACCCCTGTTTGCCTCCAGAAGATATGTCCAAATCTCTCCCCGATCTGCTGGAGATGTCAAGCTGCATTAGGTGATTTTATCCATATCTGGTGAACCGGCCCTATCCTGGTAATATTCTGGAAAGAGGTCCTCAGTCACATTAAGGACACAGTGGGCTTCCCCATACCCAGCTCTCCTGAAGGGACCCGACTAGGCATTAGACCCTCTTGGCTGGTTGCCATGACCCACTCTGACTGGCACCTCATTGCGCAGATGCTGGGGGCAGCAATGCATTCTATAGCCCTCTACTGGAAAAAAAACCTCTTCCCCACCCATCTCGACATGGTTTTTGCATCTCTGGCATGTTATGGCTCTGGAACTATTAACCGTCCACCTTAATCACACAAACCCTAAATTCTCCCACACTAGGCAGCCGCTCATTCAACACTTCACCCAACTGGAGAACTCTCGCTATGCCCTCCCTCGGCCGCGAGCCCTGCAACTGTTTGATGACTCTCTCCTGCCATACGCTAGGGAAGCCCCCCAACATGACTCCCCAGCAGAGGGTCCTGATGGGAACCCTCCTACTCCCTTAACCTTTCACCTGACCCCACACACTGCACTCAAGGCTCGCTCCTTCCTCCCACCATCCCCTATCCCCTGTTCTTGCGTCCCCCCTGATTATTTGATTAACCCAAAAGGTTTTTTCTACTTGGCCGTCATCAACAAATTTCTGTCATTTGCTATAAACGATATGCTCACTTTCACGAGTGAAAGGCTGAACCTCCTACCTAAACACGCTTTATGATTGATGATACCTGAGTCCTGCATATGTTATAGCTACTGTATGTTTGCTTGCCCCTGATTTAGAGATACTTGTTGACTTTCTACTTTTACCCATAGTCCAACTCTTTTGCTATCGTAGGATCCTCACGATGTCATAATACTTATTCAGTATTTTATGCTGCTTGTGATGATCCTTGTTCTCTTCATAAAAATCTGAATAAACAGATTTGAAAATAAGATTGATTGTACAGTCTCTTCAGAACTCTTCCCCCCACACTGCTTTAGTTCACTTTCCATAGCAACCGCCTTTCGAACACAGTCTTGTACCAGTACATCAAAAGTTCACAACACTTTCTGTGAGCAGCATACTAGCTTCAAATTCAACAATAGCAGAAGTGGTTGACTGTTTGAAAATATAAGCATATCCCAAATGACATACATTTTTAAAAATAAATTCCAGAGCCAATCACAGATCTGACTACTTTTTTCTCAAAATTACTACCTATTTTTAGCCACCTGCATATTTACACCAGCCAATGAAATTTTGTTTGTTTTTATAATTAGGTGCTGTCCTCCATTTTAACTGCCTTTCATTTTGAAAACTGTCTCATTCAACTCCAGCGTCTCCTGTGTGCTACTCTTCCTTGCCTTCAAATGGTCAGAATGTGGATGTGGGTCACAGCTTTATGTTTTGGGTCAGAGAGTGTGCTAGAAAGAGTGACCTTGACAAGGACTTGGGTTTGCCTAATGTGGCCATTACTTGGGTTGCCCAGAGATGGTTAAAGTGGCATCAATTTCTGCCTTTGGCTGAAAGCATTGTGGATTGCTAACATCCAGACCTCATGATTGCGCACTGTTATGGAAATGACCTAGGCACACATACTGGTGGGGTAGGACTGGAAATCCTAATGAAGGATACCCTTGGTCAATTAATGGCACTTTTACCTCACACTGCCTCTGTGTTCTACAACATTTGCCAAAGGCAGAAATGGAAGTGGTCAAACAAATTCTATTCACAGACAGACAAAGCCAGGAAACAGGTCAATAAAACTGTTTCTGCATTCCTCAGAGACCACAACAGGGGCTCCATCTACAACAACTATTTACCCTTTGACATGGAGGGTGTATATATAGAAATGATGGCGTTTACTTGACAGGGAAAGGCAACAGGTTGCTCCTCAAGAACTTTAATGACAGCATCCGGTATTATGTATAGTTATCACCTACACATCATAAACACAAAGGCTATTTTCAGATCCAGCCATTTCACTAAAGACAATATTTTTATTTTCAATTGCAGTTTCTTAAATCTCATGTGGATCTACGGATCCATTGCAGATCCACAAACCAAAAACGCTCATCCAATACACCCCAGTAACACTACAGAATGGCTTATTGGATGTGCAAGTGAATATGTATATGTGTGAGTAGGTGTGTAAAGGTGTGTCTGAGTCTGTGAGGGTGTGTGTGAAAATCTGAGTGGGCCTGTTAGTGGATTTCTGACTGTCTCTGTCAGTCTGTGACTGTCTGTGTGTGACAGACTGTCACAGGGTGTGAGAGCATTTATATGGGTGTCAGATTGAGTGAGAGTGTCTGGGTGTATGAGTGGGTATGAGAGTGTCTGTATAGGTGTTACAGTGAGTGTAAGAACATCTGTCTTGGTGTGTGACTGGATCTGAGAGTATGTCAGTGGGTGTGAGAGTTTCTGTATGAGAATCACAGTGGGTGTGAGAGCATCTGTCTGGGTGTGTGACTGGGTATGGGAGCATTTATATGGGCATCAGAGTGGGAGTGAAAGTGTCTGTCTGTGTGTGAGTGGGTGTCAGAGTGCTGTATGGACATCAGAATGGGTGTGAGAGTATCTATGGGTTTGAGAGTGTACATGAGTGTAAGAATGTCTGCATGGACATCATAATGGGTGTGAGTGTCTGTGTGTGTGAGTGGGTGTGAGAGTGTGTGTACAAGTGGGCATGAGAGTGTTTGTATGGGCATCAGAGTAAGTCTGAGAGTGATTGTCTGGGTGTGTGAGTGGGTGTGAGAGTGTTTGCATGTTTGTCCGAGTGAATGTGGGAGTGCCTGTCTCAGTGTCACAGTGTGTGTAAGAGCATCCGTATGGGTGTCAGAGTGTTTGAGTATATATGTATTGAGGGGCATGACCCACACACGCTTCTAACCTACTGAGGAAATGCCAATGTGGCGAAAAGGTTTGCGTGATGGAAGGGATTCGTGACGAAGGATTTCATTAGCGATCGTGCTGGCTGGAGGTTGCTTTATTTCTCATCAATTCTTCAGCAATGTGCAAAGTACTCACCTGCCTTCCAATGCAGTGAACAACATGGGTAGCACCGTTGTATAAAGATCGACTACAATTAATGTGGGTATTGACGGACTTCCTATCTACATATAAACTCACTTCAGGTGCACTCTGGGACATGTATTTTGTATTGAAGTCACGTGAGGCGAAAAGAACTTAAATGCACGCAGGTGCGCATTGAGCCATTACTTACTTTCCTTCTGCCTGTGAGCAAGGCCGGATAAGGCTGGAACTTTAGAAATTCAGGAGGAATCTGCAGTGCACAGACTTGAAATAAATGCGGTTTGCTGTCAGTATTGGGCCTCTGCTGTTGTTTGTGTTTAATGGATGGGCTGCTCCGTGCCCATTGTTCCAGAGGCCGCCCTGTAGGGTCGGGGGCCCCAGTAACGAGAGAGTTTTGTTGTTGATGTATATATATATATATATATATATATATATATATATACATATATATATTTGATTTCTCAGTGATCGCGGATTTACATGGGGGGCTACACTGAGCCCTGCAACAGCTCTGCAGACATCGTGAAGGCAAAACAAAAACATTTTCTGGCATTTTGCTGCCCATTGTACATGCTTTTTCCACTTCTAGAAGACACACATGGGGTCAGAAAAGCTGTAACCTGACTCCTTCATTTAGTTTAGATGCTACTTTTTAGCCCGGGGGACCATTTTCTGATATATAAAAAGGGACCTGCAACTTTTCTGTCAAGTTGCGGCTGGCCAATCAAGATCCTGCTTTGGCATGGGGCGACGTGGATTCACCACAGGTGGATTTGCAGAAGGTCCACATCCCTAGATATACACATTTGGTTTCTTTTAAAATCTCAAAAACTACTGAACGTATTTACACCAAATAACAAAAAGCGTGCTTTCTGGACCAAAAGCTACCTTTCTGTCAAATTTGGTATAATTCCGTCCAGCTTTTCGGGCTGTAGTCATGCTCAAAATCCCTATAGGAAATTTCATGGTGAAAATGTGTTTTGGGACCCCTTTTCTCTCAGCCCCCGCTTGATAAATCTACCCGGAACTTTGAAGACAGCAGACAAAGTGAGTGGCGTGTGAATTTTGAAAATTTCATGAAGATTAGTCAATCGGTGCCAAAGTTATTGGCAAAACAAAAAACAATTTTCCAATGGAAACTAGATCCTAACTATAACTACAATATATGTCATCAGTGATGTCACTGACCACGCCATGAGTGATGTAATATGTGAGGTCATGAGCAGTGCATTGTGTGGGAATATATTATAGTTATAACAGGTAACTATAACTGCTGAATGTCACTGGGTTTGTACAAGTGAAATCTGAGCCTAACTATAACGTCCTTGCAAACTTTGTTTTTTTCATGGAATTTCTAAGGTTTTTTTAATTCTATTTCCTAACCATAGCGTCCCTGTAACCTTTATTTTTTCCAGTGAATTTCAACAATTTTTAACATTTTATTTTCAAACTGTAACCTATAACCTTTGAGAGTGGGTGAGTGAGTGACATAGCAGGAGCCGGCCCCGGGTGGGGCGGGTCCCCAGGGCCATGTATCGCTCCAGGAGGGGGCCATGCGGCCTCCCTCCTTCTATTTGCAAATGCCGCCCCAGGGAGGTGGAGGTCCCCGGGGCCGAGAACTGTCTGGGAGGGGGGCCGCGTGGTCCCCCTCATTCTAATAAAAACAAGAAAGCCCCAGGGAGGTGGTAGGTCCCCAAGAGTGTGGGGGTCCATGTGGCACCTCACACCATATTAACATAAGGCCCAGGGAGGTGGTGGTCCCCGGGGCCTGGGGGTCCACGCGGCCCGCACATTATTGTTAGTAAAGCCTGGGGAGGTGAGGGCTCATTTGAGCCCATGAAGGTGGGTATGTCCCCCTCCTATATTAATAAAAATCCCCGGGAGGTGGTGGTCCACGGGGCTCAAAGAACCTCAGGAGGGGGGCCCATGCCTTTTTTTAGAAACTGTCCCCAGGCCCTGGCTCTTTACACAACAAGTGCGGGAGTAAAATCACAAAATAAAACAAGCATTGGCAAAGTCAATACTTGTGGGTTGCAATTTTAATTTACTTTGTAGAAAGCATTGTTTTTGAAAGGTAAGCTGTTTGTGGTAATTCAGTCTCATTCATGCACCAAATATGCATTGCAAAATAGCTTTTGCTATTAAAGCCTGTGCATTCTGTTCACCAACATCAGTAATGCTTGTGTTCAAACACTTGGGGCCTGTTGGCGCTGAAGAGTAGATGTTTATTGTTACCCAACTCAATGGTTCTCATTTAGATCCATTTTCTTTCTAAACTCCCTCACTAAATTTTCACTGCCACTATATCAAATACAGCTGAAGACCTCTTTAAGTTACTGTGGTTTGAAAACTACGTCAGTCTAAAGTCTAGTCTAGACTAGACTAGGGGTGGGCATAACTTGTGTAATTGCCTCTAGCATAATTACATCTATTTACCACAAAATTATGTGCAATGACTCATAATTATGCGAGGAGCATAATCCAGCATTATTTTCTTAGCACAAAATGCACTCTTGTGTTCAAAATGGACCAGAGGATGGATATTGTGCTAAAACAACAGCACTAACTGCCACAGGATACAAGCGGCAGCAGCCAGCAGCCACTCGTGCTCTCTGGGTTTGTTGTTCCAGTCCACCTGTGGGAAGATTTTTGCACAAAACTTCTCTAAATTACTCATGCAGGCATTATCGCATAATTTCGGTACTTTTGCATCACAAGAGTCATGGGGTATTACCAAAATTGCTCCAATTACTCCAACATAATTACAATTTTGCCCATGCACAGTCTAGACATAGTGAAAAATCGCTAACCATAAATGGAGCTCTATAAATTCAAAACACATTTGCAGGGGGTGCCATGGGACCCACACCAGACCCAGTGGGAAAAAGGGCACCAAAACCATTTTAAAACACCCCCTCCTAAAATGGCTAGGTTTAGCAATGGAAGTCTGCAATGAATATGTAAATTTAGTGTGCAATATAATTGATGCTTCTGACTTCCAACATTAAATCTTACCTTAAAGCTACCCTTACCTTTAGCACAGACACAGTATCCACTGTATAACTCATGTTGCCAGTATCATTTGGTATTGCTTCAGAATGACAATACTTGCAGCTGTAGAACAACATTAATTAGATGCTTAGAACGTTGGCGCTGTATGACAGATGTGCACCTAACTTTCCATTTTACATTGACATACCTTAAGGGAATTACTGTCAATCGGTACAGTAAACGGGGTGTCAGAGTGTCAAAAAGGCAGACACCCCTATGCACCAAGTGGGTACAAGGGATGGAAGAGCTGGGCATACGACAAGATTGAAGGCCATGCCATGCATTCCCTACTTACTGGGGATAAAGACTGTGGCACAGACTAGAGCAGGGGGGTTCATGGTCTCACTTTACATACAGAGGCAGGTCATCATGGAATATGGCAATGTTCGGCTGGAGCAGGGGGCATTGTGAGTCACATGACTGAAGGCTGTGTTGTGTGGGCCATGGGGCAAGGTCCCGGATCCTGTGCGCAGAGCCTAGTGAGTATAGCCAAAGGCCTTATGAGGCAGAGGGACTGGGCAGAGGGAATGGTTAATAGTCAAGCCCTGTATTCAGTGTCCAAGGCTATAGGACTGAGGGACTTTGTGCAGAGTATACCTTAAGGCCAAGCTCAAGTAAACAAAAATGTGATAGATGAGATGCTCAAATGAATCTCAGCCACAGGTAATTATTCAGGGCTGCATCCCAATCTATCGGCATTTTGCACACCATGTCACCTCAGTTTGGACCCAGCAATGTGCAAATCAATCACGACCCTGCTCTAATCGGAACAGTCTGGCCCAAACTGCCTAGCCAGGTCCTTACTGGTCAGGGCACATGCATCCTGGGACCGGTTTCAGGGTATCACCCCTCATCAACCAGGCTAGCTTGAATCCAGTGCCACAGTGAGCACGGGACCCATGTCTGGGAACACCCCGGCGGACTGCTGAATATTGTACAACATTCACGCCCAGTCACAGGTTTGGATTAAATGCATTGTTTGTTTGCTCAGCATGCCTCCCCAGTTTGGACCAAGCCATATGGAAATCAGTTTTTACTCTGCTTCCCACATGAACAGTCAAGCCATAATGCCAAGCCAGGTCCTCACTGAACCAGAACACCAGCAACCTGCGACCTGTTTTGCCCTAGTTATGGGCTCATCGGCTGAGTACAGCTTGGTTCCAGTGGCACTGTGTGCATGGGACTCATATCTGAGCCCTTAAGAACAGCAGGGCCTGGTTCATAATGACTTACCAGCACTTACTTTGTGATGGTCCTGACTCTAAAGTGTGTGGATGGTCCTCACAGCATTGAGCAGCTACATCTAGCTTGCATTGGTAACTATTCTGTGCTTTATTAAACAACCTTTAGATGATAATCTTTTTTAATGTTTGAATTATTGGCTGGGAAAACAAGGCGTAATCATTAACGATACTGGATATCTTTCATTGGATGGTTTGACTGCTTATCGCAGCACCCTAGGCATATCTCTAAAGAGCGCTCACTTGTGAATGGGGAGCCAATACAGTATTTGAGGTGGTTAGTCATGTGGGTGGGAGGGGGGTGAGTGAGTTGGAGAGTGAATCTGGCCTCTGCCTTATGGAAGACCTGAAGACATCTGGTGAGGCGAGCGGAGATGCTCATATAGAGAGTGATTTGTGGCATCATAGACAACTGAACGGTCATAGCCTTGTGTTGACATCAGAGGCCTGATGCCAACCTTAGAACTTGTACAGATGCCAGGGATTGGAATGTGTACTTTTTAGTCGGTGGACTGTTGGATGGCTCACTTCAGCAGTTGCTCTTCGTGGATAGGGCTTTGTAAGAAGACTACTCAATAAAACCTCCTTTGGGTCTACTCTTGAGTTATTGGCTTTGTCTTCAATATCATAGTTACCGTAGTTGAGTTTACTGTTTATCAAGGCTATACACACACATATACTCTCCAAATTTCTGGTGCCACACATCTTTTATTTCATTGAGTTGGCAACAAATCCAACGCGCTTTGGTGCCCACACAGCCTTGTTCACCGTAGACACCAAGTTATCTGCAAAGCAAATGCGCATTTGAAGCACTGCAAAGTAAAGGCTCATGGAATGTCATAACTACAATGTAATTACCACAAGGTATAATACTACAAGGAGTGACTTACATACAACCAGGTGTTGCTTCTGAGCGAGATGTGAAAGAAAGCTGCATGTAGAGTTTTAAGGAGGCAGTACCATTAAAGTAGATTGATAAACGCTTTGTATTATATATTCATCAATGCAGCTTTCAATAAACCACAGAAATGTCAATCAGTGAGATCCCTGACAGGACATTACAGTATTGGTTTATCCTCTTTAATGTTTCTCACCCCAACAAATCCCACTGTGGTAGGAGAATTTTGAGGGGCAGATTTACCACTTTTTCATGCAGCACAGTGCAGCAGCCATAAATGCTGTGCTGAGCTGCATGAAAAAGTGGTAAATCTGCCCCTCAAAATTCTCCTACCACAGTGGGATTTGTTGGGGTGAGAAACATTAAAGAGGATAAACCAATACTGTAATGGAGAGAGGAGTACAGCGCCACATTTACTGAAATATGGTACTCTCGTCTCCTTTCCTTGGCGCCGGTGCAGAAATCAACACCTTTGCACCATGGGGCAAGTGTGTCTCTGTGAATCTAGCATAAGTTTGGTACTGAAAGGATACATTTCTGACTTAAAACATTCTCCCTCTTTGTATGTGTGCTGTACAGTGCCGCACAGTTATGAAGTCGGAAAAGGGAGCAGAAATAAAAGCATTTCTCCTTTGTTGCGCCTACTTCAAAAGGGCGCAGTTTTCTGACGCTAAACCCAGTCTACTTAATTTAGTAAATTGAGTTTAGCGTCAGAAACATTGGGTGGTGGCATGGGAACCCCCATCCTCCACAGATGGTATGCCCCTTGGCGCTAAATAATGCAAAGCAGCGCTATGTGCTGCTTTGTGTTCCTTTCATGTTATTTCCAGTTATTTTCCAGTGCAGAAAAAAAGATTTTGAGCAATTTGCGTCACTTTTGTGATGCAAACACAGCATAAAATTTTAATAAATCTCCCCTTAGAGTTCTGGGTCTGATGCTCTGGAATGCCCTCTCTGCCGATCTGCTGTAGATTTCCAGTCACCCTTTCTTTCGCGAAAGGTTGAAACCGCACTTGTTCTGCTAATTACTTTGCTTTTTAGGCCCTTGCTACTTTACTGCTTTGTTTTTGATGTGTTACAAGTACATTAACTTGATGGTGCCGTGCACAGTTCACTGGGTGCTAATACCCAAGTCTCATGTGAGACAAATAATCAAAACATAGAATACATTAAACCATTGATACCCCTGAGTATCCAATTTATATATCAATCGTTAAATCATAATGAAAACACATGATCAGGCATACAATATATAAATTTTCAACAAGTGTATATAAGTATATCCACAATGGTAATCTCAGTCTGATGACTGTACATGATTCAGTCCATTAGCACAAAGTAAACATTTGTTCATAAATGCCCGATGCATTTCGGGACGAAAAAGTCCCTTCGTCAGGGGCCAACCTACGAGAAATCTGTGTGGACCAGCCTCACTACAAAAGGCTGCAAGCCCAGTGGTAGTGCCAATTGTTAAATGATAAGGCGTTGCCGAACGTAACCCTTCTGAAAAGGCGTGTGTCGGTTCCGCACAATGTAAGGCTCGTCTAAACTTCTCTGTACTAGTCTGTAAAAGTTCCGTGTCGAAGTGTATACACTTTTCAGAAGGGTTACGTTCGGCAACGCCTTATCATGTGTTTTAATTGTGTTTTCATTATGATTTAACAATTGATATATAAATTGGATACTCAGGCGTATCAATGGTTTAATGTATTGATTATTTGTCTCACATGAGACTTGGGTATTAGCAACCAGTGAACTGTGCACGGCACCATCAAGTTAACGTAACAGTCTCTTGATTTTCTTACACTTGGTTCGATAGCAAGTGCAGTGCTGTAGCACCATTCTCTAGAGTACTCCTCCAACCCCCAATACCATTGGGCTTAGAGCCATGATTCCTGCAGGTGATAGTATACTAAACAAATGTAGAAATAAATCCATTATTTGAGAGGTACTGTTTGTCTGCGAAGAAAAAATAGTCCTGCCACCCATTGCACTAACAAAAATACCGGTTTTAGGGTGGGAATCTTGTCTGCATGGTACACAATTGTTTTACCATGCCCTGGATGCCAAATTATATATACCTGGCACCCTAGTTTCTGATTTTGGACCTACCCTCACACTAATCTAGTTTGTGCACGAAGGCCTAGGCCTGTCCTTTGACATGTGTGAAGTCCTAAAACTGACACCAAGCACACTCTCATTGCCAGACAGTGGACTACTGTCCCTGTCATGGGTTTAGCGCATAAAGCGGATTTGTCAGTGTACTGTGTCTTGTGAATCCATAGTTGTGGTTAGAATTTTCTAACAGAGTAACTGGAGTGAGGGTCTACTGGCCAACTTGTGTGACGTTCTGCTTCAAAGTGTGTAGCCTGCACAGTACCTGCATGGTGTGTGAGTGAACAAGAGATATGGATACCTGTGGGATCCATCATGGATATCCCTAGCGATATGCACCAGAAGAAGATGAGGCTGTTCTTCAAAACAACTGAAGTGCATTGCTGACATTTCTGAAGCTGGAAAGATGAGACAAGGCATCTGTAAAAAATCAGTTATGCTTTTAGCTGAGTCAGAAACACTGTTGTCATGTGGATGGTAGGGGTGATTGGTTGGAGGGAAACAACCATTACAACACAGTCATTACAACGCAACATCCTTTACATCGCATGCCATTACAATGCATGTCAATACAATGCATGCCATTACAACGCATGCCACTACAACGCATGCCATTACAACGCATCATAAGGTAAGGAATGGGAAATAGTCATTTGTACCCCTATACTGTCCAATACTTACCCTACTGTTGCACTCACTGGAGTGGGAATGGTAAGTTTTACCCCTACACTATCCAACACTTTTACCTTACTGTTGCACTCACTGGAGTGTGAATAGTAATTTTTACCCCTACACTATCCAACACTTACACTACTGTTGCCCTGAAAGTATTATGAGTTGTAATGGTATGCGTTGTAATGGAATGCGTTGTAAGTGTAGTTTCTAAAAATGCATTGTAATGGCATGCGTTGTAAAATCATGCATTGTAATTGATGTTGTGCTGTAAAAACTGCGTTGTAAAGGCAAGCGTTATAAAGGTTTGTGTTGTAACGTGTCCTATCCTTGGTTGGACAGCAGATTTGGTTAAGCAAGGTGAAGAGGTCACATAGACGATGCCCACCCTTTTGTCTTTCCCTGATCACTCTTTTTATTTTACTGATCTCAGTCAGGTGCTCACACTTCTTTGTGCCTCTATTGTGGGTGTTCCAGACTGGAGACAACTCTGCTATGAGAAGCATCACCCTACACAAAGGTTGTGCCTGGAGAGCAACTTGGAGAGTATGCTTAAAAGGAACTCCAGCCCAAACTGGGTCTGTAACTACAGGCAGCGGATGCACGTCTGCTGTTATTTTTATAGAAGTTGGACCCCACTACCCCACTTATTGTTCCTGTTCCAAGTTCTCAATGAGTAAGGAAGGGAGTGCTCAGCAGAGTAATGGGAGGATGGCTGTGCTAACATAGCTGGAGTTCTAATGACAAACAGCTTCCTAGAATTGAGGGGGCATCACCCGAGTGTACCCACTGCAAGCATAGCTGTATATCTGACTCAAAGCACTTAAACATCAGCCCACCAGCCCAGAAAGGAGAGGAGCCTCCAAACCCTGCAGGCAGAATGACTGTGTAGGATGCAGCATGACCATGGATGTGGCAGAAGAGGAGGAGTGCCGAAAGCGAGCTGTGTGCCTCAGTGTCAGTGAGTTACAGTCTCTGGAACAAAAGATCCTGGCGGTAACCCTGGTGGCTTGGTCTGAAGATATAAAAAGCATGGTTGGGGCTGTGATCAGAGTCCAGTGCAGCCTGTAGGGAGCTGTAGTGGCGACAAGAAGCATGGCCTGAACTAAGGTGTAATGCCCAGAGGAAGCACAGCCTGAACTATATTGTATTGCCTACAAGAAGTTAAACTGCTGCGCGGTCTTGTTGCCCAGAGGAGATGAGCTGGTTCAGTGCCACACCGCCAGTCGGAGATTGGCCTGCGCGTGGCAGCTCCAACCTAGGGCCTCCTGTCCACTTGTTCTGTGTGATCCAGTCTTCTGTGAGGACCAGATGCCCTACCTGGGAGATTGCTGCCCACAGTCATCAGAGATGTGCAGCATCACCAAGAACACATCTGCTGTGCAGGCGCAGTCAACAAGGGGACCACAACTGACCTGCGGGTCCTTGCAAAAAGCTGAAAGGAGCAGGCGTGCGGAGACGAACCCAGGTGGCTGCACAAATGTACTGATCCACCAAGAGTGGCAAGACCTGAGCAACTGAACTAACAACTGAGCAATTGCACTATGAGAAAAAGAGCACAACTTACTATAGAGATGGCGATTTACATCTGACCCATAGTCTCGCTCTTGCCTTAATCCCATGGGAGAACCACGTAGACGTGAAGGGGGGAGGATCTGGGGAGACACCGATGGAGCTGCAGCCCAACCTCCACATGCAGGACTCTGGACTGTATCTTGCATTTATTGTGAGTGAAGCATTCTGTTCTAGTGTGCCTTAAAGTACTTTTCTTTCTTGAAATAAAGCCCTGGGTTGGATAATCAGCCAATGCACTGCTGTATTTATAAGACCTAAGCTTGAGCACCCTCACACTGCCTCCCTGAGAAGCTTGTGGCTGCTCGCCATCACCACCAAGTAGAGTCATGATCTGAAGGTGTTGTACGTGGTCCAGTCTTCAGGGCCATAGGATGGACCCCAAAAAATTAAAGGGAAACAACTTCAGACCCTACTGCTTGCCCCATGACCTCTCGAACAGGTTCTCACACCATTGTTTACAAAAATGAAAACCCTGCCATTTGCCATTTATTGCTCATTTCAAGGCAGACTCTTGTGGATGAGTAATTCAAAACCTCTGCCAAGGCCTGCTAAATATTATTAGCTCATCATCACAACTCTTGTCGAAAACAGATGCCTCACATTGGGCAACGCACACAGCTTTTTCAGACCATGCATGACTAACCTAACTTAATTTAAGGTACAAAGTCACATTAATTGTATCTGATATCAGTTAGTCTAAATGGTTTTGCTTTGTCATCAGACATTAATCCAGAGCAAGAGAGACAGGGGCAGAAAAGGCAGAAAGAATGATGATGAAAAATAAAAAAACACAGGAAGAAAGCAGAGATGAGAAAAAAAAGCGATAGAGAGAGAAACAGGCAGGCAGTGGAAAGTGGTGCTAATGTTGTCAATAACCTGGCTCCTTTCAGTATGTATGTAAAGCGCTCTGATACCTGCGGGTTCAGCTAGCGCTATATAAAACTTTTAAAATAAATAAATAAATAAATAAAATCGGTCTCACCTGCTGATGCACTCCGCATGTCGGCTAGTATACGGAAGACCTCAGGCAGGTTAAATGCCACTGCAAACACATTCAGCCTTACTGGAGAAGCTCACATGATTAACAAGAGAAATGGAACAACAAATCTGCCCTCTACAGCTACCACTCCCAGTTAAGGCGAATGAGACAACTCGCTAGCTTCCTGCATGCAGAAAGGTGTTAATTCTTCTAAGGAAATCTTCTTCCTTTTGAAGGAATTCAGCTCCCCTTCAGCCTCTTCCCAATCTATTACCCTCTCTTTAGCCTTCTGTTTTTTTTGTTCTCATATCACCGTAGCATCTGCAAATCTCAGACTGATCTATCTGTTCGCCTCATGGTCCGTTGCATTCGCACTTGGTCCTTCTGCTCTGAACCGCCCACGCGGGGCCTTCACCTGGGGCGGTGCCTTGGTGTGATCATCGGAGCGCATTGTTCTGGCTGGGGTTCTTTCCTAAACTCCACTCCATCTGGAGAAGTCTGCCCATATCCTGGATGATCTTCCTGTGTTACATACCAAGTCCATTCACCAGGCCCAGCTTACCACTTTGATCCAGTCTGCGACCTTTGGAGGTGATGGATCTATTCACCGTTGACATATTTCCCCCTAGCTAAAAGTATCAAGTAGAACTAGAGACCACTCCCTGCTCATGAAGATGCGTGTGGTCTCATCTACCCCCAACAGGACTAATGATGAGTTATGGGCTATTGTTACTTCTAAAATGTCCTTTAGGATAGTCTTGATGTCGCTCCAGAACACTTTTATCGTAAGGCACGAAATGAAAATGTGCTCATCATTGGCTTTTAAAAAAACACACCTACACCTGGGGGTGGGTAATGGAGCGAACGTCTTGATTTTCAGTGGTGACCAATATAATCTCTTAATGGTAAAATAAAGTTATTAGCTTACAATTTGCTGGCTTAGCGATAGAATAGAATAATTTCAGAGACTCACACCACATTGGTTGTAAGTCCACCCCCCTGGAAGGTATCTCTCCATACCATAAGCAATGATTCCAATGTCTTATCTTACGCTTCCAGGAGTTTCCAGTACCAAACTGTGACCTCCTTTCTTTTAGGTCTTATTTCCTGGAGAGAAAACTCAAATTTCCATTCCCCCCAGTCTACTGTTTGGAGGATGCAAACTAGTAAGATAGCTGCACATATTTGAACCTGGATAGACTATCTCCAACTTTGGCTCTCAGGGCTTCTCAGGGTAGAATCCCTTGAATTGTTATCATGTAACAATCTCTGCCTGCCTTAGTGGAAGACTCAACCCATCCTTCATGCATTCTGGGGTGCCAGGGGAATCTCATATTGGTGCAAAGTCAGAATAATATCCTGATCATTTTCCTCACCTTGCACCAAAGATTTTAGGCCTTCTGCTCTGACCTCTCCCGCTCCTTCCACAATAAGATTAAACTTATCAATGATAACTTCAACTCTCAATCACCTGTCACTTCGTTCGACTATTCTGAATCAGCCTCCATGCATCCCGGGGGTCTAAATGCCTGGTCTGTTGCCTTTCAAGACAGAAGATACTGGGGGGCGTGGCTTAGCGCCCGGCGCGAATGGCGGTGTTCTTGTGAAGCTCCGCAGCGCGGGTCGGAGCAATCGCATTCTACGGACTTCATCTTCGAAATGGTGAGCGGATTTTGACGTCGGAATATGCCTGGTCACACGCAAACTGTTTCGTAAATCATTTTAATGCCTGAGGCACCGGGAATCCTTTGTGATGTGCTCAGCACTTTCGTAGCACTGACGGCGGCCGCCATTTTGAATGCATCGTCGTTTCTTCTTTGTGAGGAAAATTCCACTGACAGAAATCCTTCATGAAAATACATGTGGCGCTTTTCTCCTCACAATATTTTATATATTGTACAAGATGTGGCTCCACTTCTTTCTGAGCCCTCTGTTTGGCTGATATTCTCCTATGTTTCTGGATTACTTAATTCCTTCAAGCTGGGGTCGATGCCTTTTACTCTGTCATACAATGCTTTATGAACCCTATTCTTCTCCTTAAATCTGACAGGAGCCCTGCTCTTAGTGACTGAGTAAAATGAGTTTTGCATTGGCTGTTGCGTCTTCAGACCCCTGAACAGACTATTTCTATATAACAGTTTTACTGTGGTTACCAAGTCGTTTTAGATATTTCACTAGCAAAAGGACAGGTATGACAACGGATTAACCTTTGGATACGGGCACTTATCAGAAAGGAAGCGCAAGCCTGAACTTTTTTGGGTTCAGGATCAGGAATCCCAAATTGCCCGTTACCTGTTCTGTTCCATTCTAGTTCCATTTGTTACCTCTTCTATGGGTAGAACATATAAGGAGTTACGCAAACCTTCTCCAACTTCTCGCAGATTTCTCCTTCACACGAGTTCTAGATACCAGTGTTTAGAGATGGATGACTCCTCTGACCCTTCTGCCAAACATCCCTCCTCTGCTTCAGTTCCGCAACCAAGTGGCACTACCAAAGGTTCTATCAAAAGGCTTAAAAAAGACCCACCTTCTCCTCCTAAACAAACCTCGCAAGTAACAATGGATATCCTACTGGAGGAAATTAGGGCCTTGCGTCCTTTTATTGAAGAAACTAAAACTACTCTTGATGACACCAAAACTACTCTTCAGCTGTTGTCTGACAAGTGGTCAACTATTGATGGTCGTGTTACCCTCCTTGAACAGACTGTTGAATCTCTTACTTCATCTGTTGCCAAAGTTGATCCATTATGCGTCCAAGTCTCTACACTCCACAAGCAACTTGAGAATTTGGAGAGCAGAAATAGGAGGAACAATCTTCGTATTTATGGCCTGGCGGAAAATTCAGAGGGATCCGATGCCCTTACTTTCTTCAAATCCTTTTTGCCGAAGATTCTCAAGCTGCCAGATACCACCAATCTCAATATACAAAGAGCCCATCGTTTAGGTCCTCCTCCTACTGGGTTTTCTACTACTCACGTTAAGCGGCCGAGAGGTGTTATCCTCTACTTCCTGGAATATACAGACTTACTTAAAGTATTATCTGCAGCCAGGGCTATCCCCCGACTCACCTGGTCTGGTAATCAGCTTTTCTTCTCGCAAGATTATGCTAAACCCACTGCTGACCGGCGCAAGGAATTTCTTTCACTTAGACCACAGCTACGTTCTATGGGAGCGAGATATGGACTTTTCCATCCCTGTCTTTTCAAGGTGACTTTCAATAACAAGACTACTACTTATGATGATCCGTTGAAACTCAAGAGTTTTTTGTATTCTCATACTTCCACAGGAATGGACATTGCTGCTTCTTCAAGTTCTTAATAATTAGTTTTCACTCACATTTATTAAGGATTTTATGCTGCATTCCTTGTTGGTTTTCATGATTGGTTTGCTTACACAGTTTTGCTAGTGTTTGTTTTACGTCAATTTTATATGTTCTTAATATTTAACGTTTATTCTATTTCCCCCTTGCGCAGATTTTCCCATCCGTATCCTCACTCACCTTCATGTTCGTAGAGTTCGCTGCGGTTGTTTTCCTTCCCTGCCCTCCCTTTGGATCTTTTGACCCGTCATCGTTCTATGTGGCCTCCATCCTCCTCCCCACATGTTTGTTCTCGACATTATGTAAGTCTTTTGCTCTTTTTCTTCTGTTATAATGTTCTTACACTTCTTTTTCTCTCTTCTTCTTTTGGCTCTTTTCACCACTTTCTTTATCATCTCTTCTTGACCGAGCTCCTTCATTTTCCAATTTCTTTCCTCATTATTTCTCCTCTTTTGTACTTTCCTTTTTTCTCTTTCTCATCAAGTAACTGGCTTTTACTTTGTTGCTTTATATGAAATTTTCTTCTTTTATTTCAGATGCATCTCATTAATATGCCTTTATGTTTTACACGTTTTTCTTTTTCATGATTTTTCCTTAACTGTTTTTTTGATATGCATGCTTAACGACGTTTTATGCCTTTGAAACTATTTTCTTGGAATGTTAGAGGTTTACATTCACCAATTAAAAGACAGAGAGTATTATCCCAATTGACCAAACTTAACGCAGATATAGCCTGTTTACAAGAATCACATTTATCGGCAGTTGAGTCTGCTAAATTGAGTAGGGGTTGGGTGGGTGAGGTGTATTTTTCTCCAGGTGACGGTAAACGTAACGGAGTTTTGATTTTGTTTAGAAAATCTCTTCCAGTTAAGTCAGTGACGCATTTTGCAGATACTTCAGGTAGATGGGTGTTAGTTAATTTCATTTTAGATAATGTCCCTATGTCCATTTTAAATGTGTACGCTCCAACGAGTGGCGACGCCTCTTTTTGGACTTCTTTAGCTCCGCTAATTACTCAACATTATGTTGATAACTTTATTCTAGTAGGTGACTGCAACAAAGTTTTTGACCCTTTTTTGGATAGACATTCAGCCAGCGCTTACATTCCACATAAATCACAAAAATCTTTCACTCACCTCATTGCACAATACAAATTGACTGATGCTTGGAGACTATGTAATCCCACTTTACGAGAATACTCTTTTTATTCACCCCCTCACCAAACCCAATCTCGACTGGACTATTTTATTATTTCACATCACCTTACCCAGTCCCTTAGCTCTTCGGATATCGGCTCTATTTTGATTTCGGATCATGCCCCAGTTTCTATTGTTGTGGATGTTGTACGAAAACCTACTTCTCTTAAAAAATGGCGTTTTAATAACGCTCTTCTCCTTGATGCACAATTTGTATCTTCTTTTACATCCTTTTTCCATGAATATTTCTTGCTTAATCACACGGGTGAAGTTCCATGCCCTGTAGTTTGGGATGCTTTTAAAGCATCAGCAAGAGACTTCATCATTAATTATGTCTCTCGTAAGCGGAAGAAAGCCCAACAAGACACTAATGCCTTACTCTCCAAAATTAAACAATTAGAACACTTATATTATACTTCTAAATCAAAAGATTGCTTAAACGATCTCATCTCTGCCAAATTTCAATTTAATAAAGATTCCACGTTCAATGCCTCTAATTTTCTTTTAAAATCTAGCGCCAAGTTTTATGGTGGGCAGAATAAGGTTGGAATGCTATTGGCCAATTATTTAAAGGTGAGACAAAACAAAATCAACATTGAATCTATTTACGGTCATGATGGGTTATTGAAACACAAAAGAGAAGACATCCTACAGGAATTTCTACATTTTTATAATGCATTATATTCTTCCGAAGCATCCTCTTCTGAACAGTCCATCTCCCACTTTTTGTCATCCATCACTTCTCCTTTTGATACTCCTCCGAACCTTTCTTCTTTAGAATCCGATCTTACTCACAGGGACCTTCTCCAGGCTCTTCATACTCTCAAACATGGTAAAGCCCCGGGGCCGGATGGCTTCACTGTTGAATTTTTTTCCTGTTTTTCAAATTTGCTTATACCCAAATGACATCTGCTTCTCTCTAATTTCCTTCAAACTGGCTCTGCTTCTGTATCCTTCTCTGACGCCCTTATCTGTATTATCCCGAAACCGGGCAAAGATCCACAGTATTGTAAAAATTATCGCCCTATTTCTCTAGTAAACATTGATTACAATTTTTTTTCTAAAGCATTAGCTTTACGTTTAGAGTCTCTACTACCCGAGCTTTTAGGGAAAGAGCAGTCTGGTTTTGTTAAGGGCAGGCTGTTGTCAGATAACACTAGATTATTTTTTGACATTCTATCCAAGTCCTCTCATTATCCCCATTCCCTCGCAGCCATAGCCTTGGATGCGGAAAAAGCCTTCGATCGGGTTGAATGGCCTTATCTATTTAAAACTTTAAAGTGGTTTGGTTTTGGTCCAAAGATTTCCTCCCTAATTTCCTTCCTTTACTCCAGTCCTAGAGCAGCCATCTCAGCAAATGGGGGCTTATCTCCTTATTTTTCACTGGGAAGAGGGGTTAGGCAGGGTTGCCCACTTTCACCTTTTCTGTTTAATCTTGCTTTAGAACCTTTCCTTTTACGTCTCCGTCAGAATGATAACATTCATGGTTATAACTTTTGTGATTCTGTTATTAAAATGGCAGCTTATGCGGATGATGTCTTACTATTTATCTCTCAACCAGATACCTCCCTTCCAGCATTCTTAGATGAAGTTCATTCTTTTGCTCAAGTATCGGGTTACAAACTAAATAAGGACAAATGCGAAGTCTTACCACTCACTAAAGTGACTTTCAAAGACGACTTTTCTGCTTCAGGTTTTACTTGGAGCCCTAATTATATTAAATATTTGGGTCCCAATATCCACTCCTCTCTTTCTGGTACAATCACTAAGTGTATGGAAGATTGTATTCAAAAACTAACTACTCTTACTAACAAATGGCATCCTCTTTATCTATCATGGTGGGGTAGATTGGATACAATCAAGATGATGCTTTCTCCGATTGTTTTGTTTACAATTTCTAACATACCACTTGCTATCCCCTTGAAATATTTCAAGAAAATAAACTCTATTCTATCTTCCTTTTTATGTGGGCACAAAAAATCTCGTATGTCTTTGTCTAGGCTTATGCGCTCTAAAAGAGAGGGTGGGGTAAATTTTCCAAACTTCTCCTTATATCATAAATCCTTTCTTTTACATCAAGTCTCTCACTGGATTGATGATTCCTCATTACCCTCTCCTCTCTGGTTGACCTTGGAGAAGTCTTTCATTTCCCCCTTTTCATTCAAAGAATATCTCATGTTTTCTCGCAGACCTCAATATCTATCTACTCCCATTCTTAAATATACTTCCAAAATTCTTCCTTGTCCACATACTCTATCCTTTTTTAATCAACCTATTTGGCACAACACGTCTATCCTCATTAATAGTAAACCAATTTTTTGGAGGTCCTGGAGAACGCGCGGCCTTATTTGGGTGCGTCAATTGTTTCATCATACTCAGATCATTTCCTTTGATTTGGCTGCCACTTCTTTTAATCTACCTCTAGCTTTTCGAACCAAATATCTGTTGTTGACACACGCATTACAGCAGGCCTATGACGCTCATCTTGCTATACATCCTCCATCAATTCATACGCCCCCTGATGCTTCCTCGCTGAATTCTTTACTTACTAATCATTCTATGGCTTCAAAAATATACGCTTTCCTCCACACTTTGTCCTCCCCCCGCATAAAAACTGCAATAGAAGAAGATTGGGAAAAAGATCTTACATTCTCTTGGCCTATTGAGTTGTGGGATAAATTGTGGTTGAAGATTCGTAGATCCTCCAGAGCTGCTAACACCATTCAAACACTATTTTTTATTTATAATCGTTTATTATTTTCCCCACTCACTCTCAGTAAACATTTCCCTGATGCCTCTGACAAGTGTTGGTCCTGCTCCTCTCCGCGTGCAGACCTTTTTCACATGCTTTTTAGCTGTCACCTTGTTCTTAGTTTTTGGACACAGGTTTGGTCTCAAATTAACAAGATTTTTCTTCCACTCACTCCTTTTCTTTTTCTCATATTTTTTTAGGGAGTCTCTCTCCCATTTGGGATCATTGTACTTGTAGCACTAGAATAATAGACTTATTGTTAGCAGTAGCATTTCAGCAAATAACTAAAAATTGGAAGGATTATACCAAATTATCTTCTAAGGCTTGGTGGTATTCAGTCTGCTACAATCATAGATTAGATACAACTTTTGTTTACCCCTTGACCTTAGCTACTAAACGAAGAGAATTGTGGAACCCAATCACAGTTTTTTTTTACTCAAGTGCTCGTACCTCTCTCTCTTTATCCCCGTCACAAGAAGAAATTTCTAAACCTCCATGACTTCTTGTTCTTTGTTTAAATAAGAATACTCCTTTTTTTCTCTATTTATTGATTTTTCTTATGCTTGTAATGTATATTTCATATCCCTCTTTCTTGCCTTATTTGATATGAATTGCCAGTTTTTGCTTATAAATATTCTCAAAAATTTTTTTTTTGATGTATGATATTACAGCCTATGTTATCGTCATTACTCAACATGATATGTACTTCTAATTGTTAGCTTTTCTTATTTTTCTTTTATTTTGTAACATTTGAGCATATTCTTTTAATAAAACTTTTTCTGAACTTAAAAAAGACAGAAGATACCACTGCTTCCATACTTTCTGTCAAATCAGGCTCCCCCAATGACACCTGCCCCTATCATACCTTCTCTCTGTTTTAACCTCTATAGCGAGGCCCTCACCACTCTCTTCAATCTTTCGCAAACTACTGCCTCCTACCCCACTGATAAAAAACATGCTATGGTCCTTCTTAAGAAACTATTGGCCGATTCTAGGGTCTTGGCCAACTATAGACCTATTTCTCATCTTCCATATCCAGCTAAAGTTCTTGAAAAACTGATTAATCTCCAGTCTTGCCTAAGCTTCTTGACCCTCTTAATTGGGTTTCCGGACTATCCTAAGCACTGAGACTGCACTTACAACTCCCACAGATGACATACAATTCATCGCTGACAAATGAGCCGCTGCCTCCCTTACCCTGTTAGTCTTTTTGATGACTGTTGACACGGTACCCCACGCCCAAATTCTCAAATGTCTCCATGATGCAGACATCTGCCACTCAGCATTTCAGTGGTTCTGGTCTATCCTCTCAGAAAAGGACTCAATCAGTTTCTCTCCCTCATTTCCACTCAGACATTGTCAATATCATATGCAGGGACCATGGGGCTCGGCCCTGAGCCCCAGACTCTTTAACAGACACACTCTTATTCGCACACACACCCTGCATCCACAGAAGCAGGACAAGAGATCTATCAATCTCCTACCAAGACACCAAACGGTGGAACGAGCTCCCCAACACATCAGGGCCTCCTCCTTACTTCTGCTCATGCTGATATCCTGAAATTGTTCTAACTTCAACTGAACACAAATTGATCAACAAGACTAGGCAAGATTTAGTAGGACAATGCCCCAAATCAACTTCATCATGATTAGCTTTTGTATCAACATTTTCAACAGTGAGTGCCACCATTAAAAGGATCATCTATGAAAAATTGTAAATCTTTCAAACTGAAAATGATTTTGGAGAACTGGTTCTGGAGAAACCAAAGTTTGCATATCACAGATCCAACAACATCAAAGAAATCTTAATGAGTACTGAGGTGGAATTTACTACTCCTGGAAAAGGTACAAGAAAATGTAACAACTGTTTACATTGCAATAATGTAACTAAAAGAAATGTGATCATACACCCCATAGTAGGACACACTATTTTGTTGAAACATTCTGGCACGTGTGACACCAAGATTGTATATATAATGTGAAATGCCACTGTAGGATGTTGGATATAGGTAAAACAGAAAGGAAGATCAAAGCTCGCATTTATGAGCTCAAAAGCAATATCAGAAACAGCAATTTAAAATATAGGGTAGCCATAAATTGGTGTGAATGCAGTCATAGCATCACCCAAATACAATTCCAAGTTTTAGAAATTGTGCTAAAGTCACCTGAGATGGATATTAATAAACATCTCCTGCAAAGAGAATTTATGTGGATGGAACTATTAAGTACTTTTCAACCAAGAGGGATGAACGACAGAATTGAAATAGCTTGTTTTCTGCAAATTGTGAGGGTTTTATTTTGATCTGGATATTATTCGATTTAATGGCATATTTGTTTGAAATCATGCTTTTATAGTATATGCATAGTAGGCACACACGTATTTGTAAATTATGCTACCACAGTCAGTTTTAAAAGTTCGCAGACACAAATGATGGTTGATTGTGTCAGCCAGGACACAAGGGTCAGCTAGCAGCGTGCACCTCATGGATGTCACTTGATGTCAGGGATTATGCAAAAGTGAAATGGGGTCAGCTCACTCTTTACTGTTTAGATGGGGTTTCGTCAGATTGTTCTGGTGGTCGCACATGTTGAACATGTCCACACACGGGCATGAATGTTTGCACAAGAGCATGATAATTTGTGCACATAAACACATGCAGCATCAACATTCATGTAGCATGGTTTTAACGGTAACCACAGATTCATAGAATTCAGCCATATTGATTTTTGGTAATGGTGTAAATGGGCCCTTTTCTGTGCATTTTGTCACACAGTGGTGATTAGTGTTTGAGCAAGGGGTGTATTCACTGGAGAAGTGGGTCACGATGAGGAGTTGACATCATTCGGTTACATTGTACTATTGTTGAGCCTTCCTAAAATCCTATGTAATGTAGTCGTTTGTGTTCTAGGAGTCTGCCTGAAGAAGGACCATTCGATCTGAAATGCACTGTGGAAAAAAAAGGTGCTTACCTTATAATTTGAAGAGAAATCTCTGTTCAGCGATGAGCATTACATTTTGATTGTTTGCTGCAAATTGTAGCTCTGCACAGGAAAGTTAAAAATTGAGCCGTGTTTACTATTCAATCAGGTGTGTATTCAGGTTAGATTGATGATTCAAAGCACTGAAAGTATGATATAATAAATTGATAAACTGAAAATATGTGATTTTGAATTTAATGTAGCCTGTGGATATCGGGAACTGAAAAGAAACCATGGGAATATTCCTAACATCAGCAGCAGCTATCATTGTCATGATTCATTTGTAAATGGGCAGAACACACTCCATGGTAGCACTGAAATTAACAGGACAATAATACTTTGAAATTGGGAGAGAACAGAGTGCATAGTTGAGACTACATAAAGCTTAACATAGAGGGGCCGATTCCGATAGCCGGTCGGACAGCTGTCCGTAGCCTTACCGTGCGACCGACACTTACCCGGAGCCGGTCCGTCCTGTAGAGTAAGTACGATGCGCCTAACTGCCAAAAACACGACCAACACGTAGGTTGTGATTCAAGCTCCATTTTCAGTCCGAGCCGTAACTCCTAACGATGAACCGAGTCGCCCGGAAGCAGTATCCATAGCAGTTTCCGGCATGACAAGTACGATGCGTACTTCCTACGCGCCGGACGCGGTGCCACGTACGGCAAGTCACAGCATCCGGAAAACAAGCATATCAGCTACGATTCGCGCCACATCTCAATACACGGCTACGAGACGGAGCAGCTTGCAGCGGGTACGAGACGGAGCAACAAGCAGCGTGTATGACATGAACACATCATGAATCCCATCGCGCAGGTCATACCAGTACTCTACATCTATGACCAGATCAGGAACCGACGCCAGTAAGTCAGACACCTACCACATAAACAAACGACACGTTCCCGCAAAATGGCACACACACACAGGCGATCCACATCCTGGCCACTAACAACAGCCCACCATAGGGGTTGCATGGCCAGCACCACTAACACCCCCACCCATAGGGCTTATGTTGCCCATCACCCCTGCCACGCACACCCATAGGGGACCTGTTGCCCATCACCCCTGCCACCCCCACCCATAGGGACTATGTTGCCCATCACTACTGCCACCCCCACCCATAGGGGACCTGTTGCTCATCACCCCTGCCACCCCCAGCCATAGGGCTTATGTTGCCCATCACCCCTGCCACCCACACCCAGAGGGCATATATTGCCCATCACTACTGCTACCCCCACCCATAGGGCTTATGTTGCCCATTGCCCCTGCCACCCCCAGCCATAGGGCTTATGTTGCCCATCACTACTGCCACCCCCAGCCATAGGGCCTATGTTGCCCATCACCCCTGCCACCCACACCCAGAGGGCATATGTTATCCATCACTACTGCCACCCCCAGGCATAGGGACTATGTTGCCTATCACTACTGCCACCCCCAGCCATAGGGCCTATGTTGCCCATCACCCCTGCCACCCCCAGCCATAGGTACTATGTTGTCCATCACTACTGCCACCCCCAGCCATAGGGCCTATGTTGCCCATCACCCCTGCTACCTACACCCAGAGGGCATATGTTATCCATCACTACTGCCACCCCCAGGCATAGGGACTATGTTGCCCATCACTACTGCCACCCCCAGGCATAGGGACTGTGTTGCCCATCACTACTGCCACCCCCAGCCATAGGGCCTATGTTGCCCATCACCCCTGCCACCCCCAGCCATAGGTACTATGTTGTCCATCACTACTGCCACCCCCAGCCATTGGGCCTATGTTGCCCATCACCCCTGCCACCCCCAGCCATAGGGCTTATGTTGCCCATCACTACTGCTACCCCCAGCCATAGGGCTTATGTTGCCCATCACTACTGCCACCCCCACCCATAGGGCTTATGTTGCCCATCACTACTGCCACCCCCAGCCATAGGGACTATGTTGCCCATCACTACTGCCACCCCCAGCCATAGGGCCTATGTTGCCCATCACCCCTGCCACCCACACCCAGAGGGCATATGTTGCCCATCACTACTGCCACCCCCACCGATAGGGACTACGTTGCCCATCACTACTGCCACCCCCACCCATAGGGGACCTGTTGCCCATCACCCCTGCCACCCCCAGCCATAGGGCTGATGTTGCCCATCACCCCTGCGACCTCCAGCCATAGGATGGGTGATGCGCAACACATCCAGCATACTCCAACATCAGGTATGTCCGCAAAATACATCCCCCTAACATCATGTCAACAGTGTGTAGTCTGTGACAAATGCCCACAACAGTGATTATGGCTACGAACATACAATGTAAGTAACAGCACATGTGTGACCAACACGAGTGTGACATACACAAGGCAAGCATCACCATAGCACTGTGGCAATGTAAAAAGAACACCCCCTCACTGTGTAGAACAGAAGTTAAGATGTTGAGCATTGTGGTGATGGGGACTAAACTCCCCACATCACAGTGACCAAAATGTAAGTGTCATCATGGTCAAAGCTGCAAATAACAAACAGCATGTATGATCCCTGCTCCCAACACATCAAACACTTCTGGGCAAACTAGTGGTTGTGTCCCATACACACAGAGATGTGGGGGCATATTATCAAGAAACGGCGTTAAAATTATCGCCGATTTAGCGGCAGAAAATCACCGCTAAAGTGGCGATAATGGGCTTGATAATATGCCCTGGAGAATTCCCATAGAAGCCCATGTTCTGGTGTCAACATGGGCTTCTATTGGAATTCTCTGCAGCATATTCTCAAGCCCATTATCGCTGCTTCAGCAGCAGTTTTCTGCCGCTAAAGCGGCGATAGTTTTAACGCGCTGCTTGATAATATGCCCCGTGGTGAGGCTAGCAGTGCTGTGAAAACATAACACACTCTCGGCCATGTGCAGACAAGCACCACACATGGGGGCTGACAATGCATACAGTGTACAATGACAAAACAGCAGAAGTGACCATCACCAAGCATGCGCACATCTCGAAAATAGACACACCAATCAAAACAACATGTGTAGACTGTAGGTGTCAGCTCCAAAACTCACATTCCATGCCAGTAATGGCACCTAACAACCAGGATGAATGTGCACAATGATGTGATATGACTCACAGGGACAGCATGCAAAATCACAGAAACAGCATCCAGACAAATGCCCACAACAGCAATACCAATGCACTTGTGCAGATGCACAAACAGAAACAGGCAAACTCACACTGCACATCTGACACAGCATGGTGTGTGTGTGTGTCACAGTATCCCCAGGCAACTACACAACACATGAGGGGGCTGAACCACAGTGACACAGATGTGGACACAGTGTCATACAAAAGTAAACCATCTTTGGGACACCCTCAGTGGGCAATCAGGCATTGGGAGATGAGAGGGAGCATAACAGACACATGTGACACAAGCTGGAATAAACAAAACCTAACACAGCAAGAGACAGACACACAACACCACTACCCCCAGGGAACAGACATTGGGGTGACACAAGCATGCATGACACCTCCACTGTGATGCTAAAGGCAGATGTCGTACAAACTGGGAAGCCCAGACATGTGTCCTGTGCCACAAACGTACATCACACATACACAAACACAAATCACTCAGCATGGCCCTTCATCCATGGACAAACGGGAGCTAGGGGCCCATCCATGCAAACATTCACATCAGTCCACCCTCAACACCCCTCACCCAGAACTGCAACAATGTGTATCTGTGAAGCCCACATGGACAGGTGACATTGCACATGCACCCATGACAAACACAGGAATGTTGGAAGGAACTAAGGTGCACAGACACATCACACAAGGACAGTTTACAACCCTGGGGAATGACAGACATACTGCACAGTATGCAGTACATGGCCATGACCTCAAAGCTCACTTCAGAATCCCTGCCACAGTCCCAGGACAATGCAGATGCCAAGGAGAACCACAAAGCACACATGCTGACACCTGCCAGCAACGCAGCCATGAACCCAACAAGTGGGAGCAGTCACACACACATACAAATCACTGAAAACTACCACCTAGGGACAACTACATGATTTAGCAAATAAACAGGTGCCTTGAGGAACCCTGACTGTGTCCCATCTGTGTCTGACAACATCATCACCACTCAGAACTGACAAATCCCAATGATGAAACACTAACAGAAGTGTGCCATGCACCCACACATCTGGTAGCCCATTGGAAATGTAGTGGGATGAACCCAGTACCACTCAGCAAGCATCAACAACAGGAACATATCAAGGGAACACTGTCTGTGTATGAACAGGGATGTGGACACACACATGCTCATACAACACACACCATGGGCCCAGGCCATGTCACTGGACAACCCACTTACTTGCGGGAACCCAACTCCTGTGTGAGGTCAGCTGTGCCAAACATATTCACCGCAAGTCCCACTCATGTCTGCAGAAAACTTGGTCAGTCAGCCATCAGTTACCACACAATGAAGGCTTTGGTCACAACAGCCTGGGTACGTGAGTCTCCCCTAAGTCATCTGCACATACCCAAAACATATGTCTAACAAGTTGCACAGAGGACCCAGTTGCTCCTATTTACAATGAGGCTCACACCTGTAGGTCCAGTGTTGATGAGCACAAAGTATGTGGAAGTGACAAATTGAACAATGGGAAGCACATCATATGTGCAGGGGTGCAAGCCAGAGATGTGACCATGCAAATGAAATGCTCACAGAGAGATGTCCACAAATAGTTGATCCTGACACACCCAGGTAACTGCAGAGGATGACATGGATACCCACCAGAATAGGATACATATCTCATGGACCACAGGGAGTACCTCACAGCAACACATCAGAATTTAACATTGTAAACAAAGCATCACAGGTGCAAGGGCATGTTAAACATCATCAACATAATGTACATCTAAATCTAGTTCACAGGGAGAAAGAAAAAAGCTTTATTCAGCATTTTAAAAGTTAAACGTCTGTGCAAACAAAAGGCCAATGGCCAGTCCATGTCCAATGCTAAGGAGTGAATTAGAGTGACAACTGTCACACCTTGCTTGCCTGCACTGCTAAGGACCGGGGTCATCCCCTCGGAGGGGCATATATGGGGGCAGGCCAGGCACCGCAGGGACAGGATGGGGCGCAGCAGAAGGAGGCAGTGAAGAGGTGGGGGATGCAGGCGAGACACTTGCAACTGCAGTGGAGCTGACTGAAGTGGTGGGTGCTGTCACAACTGTGGGGCACAAGTCAGATGGTGGGGTGCCGGCACAACTCCAGTGGGCAGGTCAGATGGAGTGGATTGGCTCACCACTGCAGTGCCCAAGTCAGACGGGGTGGTCGTGGACTCCAAAGCAGTGCCTACATCCATGGGAGGGGAATGGGG
The DNA here is from genome assembly GCF_964204655.1 of Triturus cristatus. NCBI lineage: Eukaryota > Metazoa > Chordata > Amphibia > Caudata > Salamandridae > Triturus > Triturus cristatus. Next base: position 1,158,161,567 of record NC_140592.1, on the reverse strand, counting down.
GACAGGTGAGGTCGGCAGGGCAGGGGGGTACATGGTCCCCACATCAGTGGCACTAACTGTCTGACCAGGTGTGGAGGAGCAAGTGCTAGGAGGGATGGCCTTAGCATTTTGGGGATGGTGTATCTGTGGGTGGGGGAACCCTGGGCAGGGTGTGGCGGGGGAACTTCTGGAGTGGTGGCCTGGGGGATGGAGGACGGAGACTTTGACTTGGAGCTGCGTGGTGGCGGGGGGGTCTTGCTCTTCTTGCGCCGGGGGGACTTGCGGGTGGGGGTCTCTGTCTGACTGTGCCTGGGGGAGGGTGTCCGGGTGTGAGGGGCACTCCCGTCTGTGTGTGGGGACTTCCTCTTCCCCTTGTTATCAGGATCTGCAGGGTCGGTGGGGAAGAGGCCAAGGTCACAGAGGAAGAGCTTCTTCGTGGATGGGGTTGCAGGTGAGGCAAGGGAAGGGGGCTGGCAGGGAGAGGTCTCGGAGGACTGCGGAGTGGTTATGGATGACTGTGTGTCTGCCAACCAGCCCCTGTGAGTGTGGAATCAGTCCCCTGCGCTTGCTTGTGTGCACGTCTAGACCTTGATTTGGGGGTTTCTGTGCTTGGGACAGGTAGGGTGCTAGGAATCGTGGGTGGTGCAGGGGTAGGAGGGGTGTGGGACTGTTGGAGGAGGGACACTGCTGCCGTCAGGGAGGAGGCCACAGACTGATTGGTCCTCTGTAGGGCAGACATGCCCGAGGAAATACCCTCCATGAATGACACCAGTTGTGTCAACAGACATGTGTGTGCATGGAGGACCTTCAGCATTGACATCTGCCCTACATGGATCTGTCGAAGTAAGTCCACAGACTCCTCACTCAGGGCAGCAGGGGACACAGGGGCAGGGTCTGCGGTGCCTGGCACAAAGGAGACATGTTCACGAACACGGGAGCTCACAGGGACCTCTGGGATGGGAGCCGATGGGAAGGGGGTACTGGTGGTGGTGGCGGGGACAGCCTCACTAGCTGGGGTTTGGTGGCTGCTGACACCCGCCTCCACAAGGGAGTCATCCTTCAGAGCTGCTGTGGCCCTCAGCTGGGGGGGATGGTGCTGACGACTCCTCTATGTGGCTCCACTCGCCCTCCGTGCCACTGGGTCCACCTGACTCCTCTCCTTCTGTCCCTTTAAGGCTCTGTGGCACCTCCAGGTCCATGGAGCTGTCCCCTCCTGTGGCCGTGGATGTATCTGGATAGGAATAGGAAGTAAGAGAACAACATCAGTCACCTGCACCGACTGCACATACCACAGTGAGTACATCACATCACAGGGCAAGCCCTGGCATCATCAGCTGAACACAGCTCAAAGTGCCAACACTGTTTAGGATAAGACAATTGTCATTCTCAACATCAACCATGGCACACATATCCCTCCTTGACTTTCACACATATGTCTGTTGCATGTTGGATGCTAAAACCCCAATGTGCCAACATGCACCACCCACACATTAGTTGTACATGCAAGTGAACATGTAGGAGTATGTCACTATACACACAGCACATCTCTTGCTACTCACTCAGTACAGGTGTCCGGATGAAGGGATGGGCAGAGACTCATTTCACATGCTTGAGATGCATGCCAGCAACACAAACTATGATGTACTCATGTCCTGTGGGCAATGCCACAATGGGGTGCATGGTGCACACTGGAACACAATGCAGGCTCACTCATAGCCAGTTAAATGCCATGGCACTGGGATGCCCTGAAAGTCAGTCAACACTGTCTCCTGTCACAGGGGCAGGGCATCCAGACAACAACAGTATGCACTGACTCACAATCCTAGCTCAGGGGTAAAGCTAACTCTGCAGATGCCCGGCGCACTTGCCCATCCCATGCAAACAACATATCCAGGACCCAGAAGACCCCACATCATGCACATCATACATATGAGTCTCTGCAAACACAAATCCCTGTACATTAACACGTCACAGTCTGCCATGCATGTAACCCAGCTGCATGAAGGACATAGTTGCATACACCATTGTGCGCTGTCAGATGATCACACACCTATGTGTCACACAGGTCTTGTCTCTCACAGTCACATCGCAGATGTCATGCTGACCCTCTGAATCATGGACACCCCAGTTGTACGTAACAACAAGCCACACCCTAATGACACAGAGGCAGACACCTGAGGGCACATGTCATTAAGCACAACCTGCAATTTCATACACAGGAGTGGGATTACAGAGTGTTTCTAAATGCCCTTGAGGAGGCATGACTGGCCAGGTCTATGTGAAACAGTGTTTGGCCCTGGACAGTAGTCAGGTGGCTAACCAAGTGTGGCATACTTGATATACATACTCCTGAGGCCCACAAATTGGAGTCCCCTGCTGCATGGGTTTGTTTGGAATACCCCAGACACATGTTGCGAGACAGACCAGCAATTGGTACACATCTCAAGGGCACACACAGATCACATGTCAGATCTCAGGCATTGTGTTAACAATTGACCCACCCATGAAACACACAACGGAGTCACGGGAACTGATGCTGACCGGTAGCTGAAGCATAGCTGACTGCAGGGACACAGTGCCCTAGTGACACAAGCAACAGACTGGAGGGGCAAAACCTGTGGAACAGATGAGGAGGGTGCATCACACAATTGAGGGACCTGAGTTTTGGACTACAAGACCTACGTAATGTGGAAGTGTGACCAGGACAAAAGACTGCTATTAGCATGTCAGACATAGTACACAGATCAGACATGGACTCACCCCCTTCCTGCTGCTGTCTGGCCTTCAGCTGCCTATCCAGGTCCGGGAAGAACACCGCCAGGATACGGAGCATGTGGGGAGTCAGAGTCAGGTGTCCGCCCCTCGTGCATGGAGGTGACAGCTTCAGCTGGACTTTAGATATCCTCCGGGTCCAGCCCCGAAGGTCCTGCCACCTCTTCTGGCAGTTGCGGATCCGGCGCTTGTAGACCCCACAGAATGAACAGCCCGGGCGATGGTCAGCCAGATCTCCTGCTTCTGGTGGGCATCAACCTGTGAGGAGGACAAAGTGAAAAGTACATTAACACACATGCCCCAGATGTGTGCAGCATACATTTGGATATACATGTCATCATCACAAAGAGAAATGAATTACACAGGTAGTGCAACCATGGGGAAGGAAAAATCACCTGCATGTCTGACATGTTAACAATGCCTGGATAGTTTAAGCTTGCAATAATGCACTTTAGCAGCAGGAAAACTATTGATTACATGTACCTACACACTTTGGGGATGAAAGTAGTCAGTGAGAATGCTTGCCACTGGTGTACACACTGCTAGTACTGCTAGTCAGACAACATGCATAATTAGGAAGGCAGTGGACTGCACACTCACTTGCTTCCCTGGTTTCCCATAGAGCTTGCTGTACTCTGGAAGGAGCCCATCCAGCAGGGCCTGGTTCTCCTCCTCAGTGAAGGCTGGGACCCACTCCAGAGTACGTGCCATAGCAGGAGCCAGAGGATGCATAGACAGCAGCTGTGGTAGCAGGGATGTGGTCCAGTAGCATGTAGTGCAGGCAAGTGAGCTCCCTGGGGGCCAGCCAGCCTTATATCTGTGCTGCAGAGGCAGACTCTGTGCCATGTGTCCCAAGTGATAGGTCCAACACGGTTGCATTCTATGAATCTGGCCAATCCATTTAAAAGTATGACTCGTACACGCCTTCCGCATCGTTCAAATCTTCACCTTCATGGAACACTTGAAATTGCAACATTGTTGTAGGCATCCAACTGAATTTCCAGTGCACAACTCGTACAAGTTTTGAATCCGCATCCGTCTCCATGACAGTCCGGAGCCAACGGGTGCGCCCGGCTCGTTCAACTGACTGTACAACGCGTATTTTGAATATACACATGCACCCGTCTCCATACGATTCAATGGCCAAGGCGTACACCTGTCTCGGACCATGCCTATCCGACGCGTATGCATGATAGTCACCCGCGTCGGACCTCGTTGCATTCAATGACAAAGCGTACGCACGGCTCGGACATGACCCGTGCAATGCGTACGCATTGTCACCCGCGTCGGACCTCATTGCATTCAATGACAAAGCGTACGCTCTGCTCGGACATGACACGTGCAATGCGTACGCATTGTCACCCGCGTCGGACCTCATTGCATTCAGTGACAAAGCGTACGCACGGCTCGGACATGACCCGTACAATGAATACGCATTGTCACCCGCGTCGGACCTCATTAGTGTGACTATTATACGGATGCAACACACATATACTGGCCAGGGACACCTGTGCACCCCTACCACACAACAGCATTGGCCACACAGTGTCCCATGGCATGTAAGGCTGCATTCCCTGGGTGTTTGCGGGGGCCACATCTGGTTTTTTGGCTGGCACTTTGTGCAGCCACTCCCAGGCTGTGCACGTGTGCATGGGGGCAGAATCCTTTGTGTGTTGTGCACATTACAACTGTGATGTGCAGATGGATAGTAATGGGCATGAGTCACGGCCACAGTGTCAGGTTGGATATGATTAGGACAGGTCACATACACTCTGAGTCCTGGGGCTGATGGCATGTACGTCACAGTGAGACCTGTAGCCACAATACTGATGTGCACACACAGTCCGTGTGCATGTTGTGTCTGATCAAATGTCCTCAATGGGTGACAGTCTCCACATCCATGTTGCATATACATCAACCTTGATGGGGTGTGTGTCTAAGAGACGTACATGTAGGGCCGGCAGGAACAACAGTGGCCACTACCTGTGGGACTTACGTTTGCCTTGTGGTGTGTACGTGCTACGCCATGTCCATTGCTGTGTTGATGTGGCAATACAGTGAGCCTGGGTTTCTGCATGGCAAAGGTCTGTGATGCCTGGGAGACCTGAGGCCTCAATTGTCACTGTGGTGTGTGTTTGGAACGTTGCAGCAGCACATGGCTTGGGTGACACAGCCAGATGATTGGCCATTGCACTACATGGGACTCATGTGGACATGTGGAATTGAGATGTGAGGTGGTGGTCTTGTAAGTGACATATGTGTCCATGACCAACAGCACACACCTCAGTACATTGTGTAATGTCATGAACTAGCATGTGATATTGATCATGGTCATGGCCACATGGGTGGATGTACTGACAATCTTCCTTTGTGCATCTCTGTACTGCAGGGCACCAGCTGTCCATCGGCCATTCCCAGACCTTGCAACCATGCAGGAACGCGACTGCATTAGACGGTACCGCTTCACCAGGCCACTGATTGCGGAGTTGGTGGAGCAGTTGGCGCCACATCTGCTATCTGGCCGGACATACCCTACACTGACCCCAGAGGTGAAGGTGATGGCAGCCCTGCACTTCTTTGCTAATGGTACCTTCCAGTACACTGTGACTACTGCTGGTGGGATGTCGCAAACGATGTTTAGTCGGGTGCTACGTGATGTCTTGGAGGGGATGTTGCAATTCCTCGACCTGCATATCAAGTTCCCGAGCCCAGCTGAACTCCCTGAAATAAAGGATGCCTTTTATACACAGGGGAGGATGCCGAACGTCATTGGATCTATTGATGGGACACATGTTGCCCTAATACCACCCCAGGCACATGAGCAGGCATACCGGAACAGGAAGCACTACCATTTGATCAATGCTCTGGTGGTCTGTCTTGCTGACATGTCGATCACACGTGTGTGCACACGATGTCTACATTATGAGGAGTAGTCGCATTGCAACGCTGATGTCACAGATGCCAGCTCAGCATGCCTGGCTTGTCGGTGTGTACTGACTGTTTCTCATTGTGTGTGTTTGTCAATGTTGTATTCCGCACTCCTACAAAACTCAGCTACTTGTTCATTTTTGTGTGTGTAGGTGACTCTGGATACCCCAACATGCAGTGGTTGCTGACACCCCTCAGGAACCCTGTGACACCAGCCGAGATGTGCTACGAGGCACATGGTCGGAGCAGGAGGGTGATTGAGCGGACATTCGGCCTCCTGAAAAGCCGCTTTCGCTGCCTGGACAAGACCGGAGGGGCCCTCCCATATGAACCTGCAAAGGTGTGCAAAATAATCCTTGTCTGCTGAATGCTACACAACATGGTGGTGCGGAAGGAGGGGCCTCTCATCCAGGATGACGATGACGATGGCCAACCTCCGGCACCTGTGGAGGATCCCGGCCTGGGCCAAGATGCCAGTGATGATGAAGATGATGGTGACGTCCGCTTCACCTGAATGTGAGTTTCCAGGGTTGTTATGTGAATGTATGGAGGTAGCCTGGAATGTGTTGTGCCAGCTCCGTTGCTGTCTGAGTGTGTCTGTGTGGCACTTGACTGGATGCGTGCTGTGATGTGTCCATTCAGCTGGTGTGTACTCCACAATAGGGTAGTACTGCTAACTAGTGTTTGTGTAGGTGTCTTGCAACATGTTTTGTGCATGTGTATTGTATTTCTCTCCTGTTCTTCTGTGCTTTTGACTGTATCTTGTCTGTCCTTCCCAGGGTACTTTGCCTGTTGTGTGGTCAACACTGATCCCCAACACCCAGAAGCCAAATCCAGTGTGGAAGTTGACAATTCCCATCAACTGGACTTCCATTCTCCAACACATTGAGAGCGTGTGTCCACTGTTACGTAGAATTACCGTGCAACTATTGTGGAATAAATGTGTTGCTGATGTGTAATGAACCTGTGCTACGCTTTGTTATGTGCGTTGTCTGTCTTCCCACATCTGAGTGACATCTGCTTACCTCACCTGTGGACTTGTTACCACTGACTGGGGTTGGTGTTGTGTCTGTGCATGCCAATGCGTTTCAGGTCAACATCATTGTGTGTGATGAGTAACAAGGCCATGGTGAGTATGTTTTGTGTTGCCATAGTGGTGTGTCTCCCTCACATGTGTCACATCCCCATGACTCATCTTACTTTGGTCACATTGTTGCAGTATTTGGCATGCACTGTGTTGTGTAGCAGATCGACATCTCCCTGAACATGACAACAGTTGGAATCACAACAGAGGCAAGTTTGTTGTACTGGTGAGTTTATTTACAAACATGTGTGAGGGAAGTGCACAGGATGGTGGGTGCTGTACATTGGTTTGGGAACCCAAAGTTCACATTGGAGTTGGAAGTGCTGGTAGATTAAATGTCCAGAGTAAAGTTCACAGTCATCTGATACATTGACCCAACATGAAACCTCCATATCATGTGGGCGAGTTGTGTGCCATTGGACAAGGTGAACGGGTTGCCCACAAAGGACATTGTCCAGAACAGGTTTAGAGGCCCTGGGGGATGTTCTGGGACATCTTCCCCACACATGTCCTTCTTCGGACGACCCCTCTTCTTCAAGGGGGGGGGGATCCTCATGTGCAGGCCTCTGCGGTGCAGGGGACTCTCCGCCAGAGTCCTCCTCCCTCCCTGTGGCGCTGGCAGATGGTGTTGCGACAGATGTTGTGGGCACACAGGGGGGTGTGGACAGGTTGGTGTTGATCTTGCGAAGGCATTGTAGTATGCCCCGATGCACCACAGTAATGTCATCCCACTTGGCCTCCATGCGGGCATGGTGGGCGACCTGCTCGTGTTGCATGTCCTTGAGGATCCCCACTACCTGGCCAAATCCTCCGGTGCTATCCTGGTACGCATCTAAGATGCGTGCCAGGTGGGGGTCATCATGCAGTCCAGACCCCTCTGAAAGGCGCGCCCTGTGCCTCCCACCCCTCCCAGCACCCCTCTCCACACGGGCAGGACCAGCGGCGGGACACACAGGTGACACTGGGACCCCTTGGGTGGTGTTGCTGGTGGTGTTTGCTGTAGCTTCCGGGGGGTCCTGTGTCCCTGTGCTGTGGGTGTTGATTGGCCTTGGTCTGTCCGTGTTGGCGGGGGTGCCCTGTCGGTGTCCAGATGCTGGAGGCGTGGGTACAGGGGGGGCAGATGTTGATGCTGCTGGTGCTGCATGATGGCTCACACCGGAGGGGCCAGGTTGGTCGTCGTCATCCGAAGAGGACAGTGAGAGAGTCAGACCAGAGAGCTCAGTGTTCACCAGAGTCTGGGACTGGGTATCCTCATCATTTGGTGCTGGGTGCCCAGCACCACTTGTGTTTGGAAGAGACACACAATGTGATTTATTTTTCTACATGCATCGTTGGTTCACAAACATGACATTTTCTACTTTTCAAACAGATGCCTGCCTGTACACTGCTTTTTCCCAGCTTGTCACGGACAGAGTTTGATATTGTTGTTGGCCATTTCCCAGCATGACCTTGTGCTCCCCACAACAGAGCCCAGTGTCAGACATCTTGTCAGTCCCTACCCACTCCCTGTGAGGCAAGTATGGTTCAGTTTGATCTTGCTGGGCCATGTGGGTGGGTGTAGGTTGTCTGTGACTGCGAGTCCCATCATACTCTTGGCTACACCCCCTTCCCAGCATGCCCATACTTCCTCTCTCTTGACTCTGCTTCCCTGTGAGGGAGTGTGACAGCAATGGCAAGATGGCTGACTGTGAAGTCCTGATGTTTGTTGTTGGCCATTTCCCAGCATGGCCTTGTGCTCCCCACAACAGAGCCCAGTGTCAGCCATCTTGTCAGTCCCTACCCACTACCTGTGGGGCAAGTATGGTTCGGTTTGATCTTGCTGGGCCATGTGGGTGGGTGTAGGTTGTCTGTGACTGTGAGTCCCATCATACTCCTGGCTACACCCCCCTTCCCAGCATGCCCATACTTCCTCCCTCTTGACTCTGCTTCCCTGTGAGGGGGTGTGACAGCAATGGCAAGATGGCTGACTGTGAAGTCCTGATGTTTGTTGTTGGCCATTTCCCAGCATGGCCTTGGGCTCCCCACAACAGAACCCAGTGTCAGACATCTTGTCAGTCCCTACCCACTCCATGTGAGGCAAGTATGGTTTAATTTGATCTTGCTGGGCCATGTGGGTGGGTGTAGGTTGTCTGTGACTGCGAGTCCCATCATACTCTTGGCTACACCTCCCTTCCCAGCATGCCCATACTTCCTCCCTCATGACTCTGCTTCGCTGTGAGGGGGTGTGACAGCAATGGCAAGATGGCTGACTGTGACATCCTGGTGTTTGTTCGGCTACAAGTCCAAAGTGAGCCCCTGTGCTTCACACAGCAGCACCCAGTATGGGGTATATTTTGCTGATATTTCAATGAAGTGTGTGTCAATTCATTGTACCCGGTGAGTTGTGTGGAGTTTGTGTTGAGGGGGGGGTCTCCGCATGCTGATTAGTATGGTCAAGGCTGTCAGTCCTCCTTCCCATCATGAAACGTGCTTCCATTCTAGGGTGTGCAATTTGTCTTTCAGGATGTCAGTCAGTGGTGTCCTGCTTCTGATTTGCACACAAGCCCTAGCAGGGCCTTGTGCTCCCCACAGCAGGAGCCAGTGTCAGCCATCTTGTCAGTCATTTTCCACTCCCTGTGGTGTGGGCATGTTTCTGAGAGGTCTTGATGGGCCAATCAGGAGGGGGAGCATTATCTGTGACTACAGGCCCGTCATGCTTTTGGCTACACTCACTTCACCTGCATCCACACTATTCCTTCCTGACAGTCAGCTGCACTGTGAGGTGGTGTGTTTGTGGTGTCAAACTGTCTGGCAGGGTCTATTTGACTTAGTGCCACTGGCTTGCTATATTTGTTTGTAGGTTGGTGCATGTCATGACACAGTTCCCAGTCACTATGAGATGGCAGGTATTGTGTTTGTCTGTCTGGCATACACATCTTGAGCTGATTATCTATTGGTTAGTGTAGCTTTGCTTGCGGTGCACTGTTTCACTGTCCCCTTGCCACACAATCTTGGGTATGTTGTTTGTGTACTCACCAGGCTCTGGGTTGTCTGTTAGGCCATGAACGCTCTCTGGTGGTAGGATGTCCCGCACCTTCTCCTCCCAGGTCCTGAAGTAGACTGGTTTGGCAAGAGGGCCACTGCCGGTGCACTGACTCAGGGCGTGATCTTTTTCGATGAGTTTCTTGACCCTCCTACGCACATCATACCACCTGTTCTGGATGTCGTCCTTTGTGTGCCTTGCTGGTGCTTGGGCGTTCACCTTGTCCACAATCCTCTTGCCCACATCTTGGTTTTCTGTGAGACGGGGGTCCTTCGGACCAATGTACCAAACAAATGTGGCTCTACTCTGATGATCTCATCTACCAGCACTTCTAACTCACTATCTGTGAACTTTAGAATCTTCTTTGGAAGCATGGTGATGGGTGGTGGTGGTGAGGGATGTGTGTGTGAGGGTGCAAGTGATGGTGGGTTGGTGTTGGTTTTGCTGGGTGTATGTGTGTGTGCTTTTGTATGAGGTGCTGATGGTGTGTGAGTTGTGTAATGGGTGAGTTGTGAGTGTGTCTATGGTTGCTGTGTACTGGTGTTTGCTGCTGGCTGTGTCTCCTGTTTGCAAGGGATGATGGTAGTGATTGTAGTCTTTTATATAGTTGGAGTGGTGGGTGTGTCTTTGTCCCATGTTTTTTTGTGGCATTTATTGGCTTTGTCATTGCTTGTTTGGTCCTTTTTTTGTCTTTTTTCCTTTGTGTTTTTTTTACTGCATGGAGACGTTCATGTGACGGAAACGGATGCTGCTTTTGTCTCGTGCGTCTTCTCCGCCTCGTTCACGCTACCTATCTTCTGTGTTTGGTACGCGTCGTTCGCGGCGGTCTCTATTGCTTGTGTGCCGGGTTGTCTGTGCGTGTCGGTCGTGCGGCTTGTTCTCCGTGCGAGTCGGTCTGGTTTTACACGCATTGCATCGTACTGCGCAAATCGTACATCGCAGGTACAGGTCGGTCGGCTTCATTCCGGGTTCTTGTCGGTCGGTGATATTCGCGTCGGTTTTCCATCCGGATCACTATTTTCCCTACGGCTCAGTCGTATGGCTTGTATTCCGTCGTGTCGGTTGTAATTCACACGCGTTGCACCGTACTGCATAGGTCGTACGGTGCTGGTCCGTGACGGTCGGTGTTCTGTCCGGGTCCGTGTCGGTCGGTTCGTTTTGCAGCCGGAATCGGCCCCAGAGTGTCATAAAGTAGAGTGATATAGAGTGGGGTGGCATACAGTGGGGTTGAGTAGAATGACGCAGAGTAGAGTTATATTATGTTAATGGATACATTACATAGCGCAGCAAATCGCCCTTGAAGGGTATCTCGGCGCTGAAGCAACAGAATAATGAAGAAGCAGCCATTAGAACAACCATGATTTTTTTAAACCTTAAAACTCAGTGCATGCCCTAACGAAGGGAAGCTTGTTCTAGTGGTAGGGGGCCGGATAAAAAAAAGTTCAACCACCAAACCTAGACGTGTGAATATGCCGAGGACAGAGAAGAAGTTGACTCCTAGGTCTAAGAATTCTTCTAGGAAGATATGGAATCAGTTTATCCTGTAGATATTTGAGTCCCTTGCCTGACAAAGCTTTATGCGACATAGATGTTAAAGAGCATAGGGCTCAACACGGCACCCTGAGGAACCCCCTTGTCCTGAGACAGAGTCTTAGATTGAAAAGGGCCAAGAGTAATCCTTTGAGTCCTGCCCTTAAGGAAATCTGTGAGGCAATTTAGGGTGGCACCCTGAATCCCTATCTCTTAGAGGTGTTTATTCAAGATGGAATGCGAAACGGAAGAGTGGTATGGAGTAGATGTTATAGAGTCGAGTGGCCTACAGTGGCATGTCGTAGATTAGAGTTGCATAGAGTAGACTGGAGTGGCGCAGAATAAAGTGGTGTAGGGAGCCATTGTGTGGAGAGGAGTGGCATAGAGTGGAGTAGAGTAGAGTGGCAAAGAGGAGTACAGGAGTTAAGTATCTAAAGTGGCAATAGACACAGAAGATAGGGTAAAAGCAACATAAATAAGAATCTGTAAGTAGGCAACCACATAGCACGCCCAGTAATAATACTGAAACACTTATAAAATTAAAAAACTGTGTGTTGCAAAAAGACAAGGAAAAACAAAGATGAGGAAGAGCACATGTACTTGGTCCATGCTCCAAGGAGGAACTAACACAAGAAAGGAAGGGAAACATACAGGATATGCAATCAAAAGATTCCAAATGAGACTGACAATGAAAAGAACTATTAGTATGGTGTGGGCAAGTTGAGCCCAAAGCATACCAGCTCACTGAAGGTTAAACAATACGATTTGTAGCATAGCAAATGGGCTGTGAAGGCAAGACCTAAAAAGGCCTGCAGGAGCGAAGCAGAAAGGACCTCCACAAGCACCTGCACAATCATTAGTACATCTCCGCTCTACAGTTCTGCAATATTGTTGGAATTAGAGAGGCATGAACACACCAGAATGAAATGCAAGAATGTAGTCCAAAATTAGGATTCTACTTCAGTTAAACAGCACCTCACCAGAACCCCCAACAATAGAGTAGTTGCATAAGAGAGCAAAGTATTTAGTTGAACATTTGTGGGCCTCCCATTTTTAAGCCCATGGCATTCTATATGTTCAGCTGCTTACCCAATTCCCCCCTTTTTAAACTAGGCAGTGTTAAAGACTACTCATAGGCAGATGAACAATAGCAACAAAGTTGGTAAATTCCCTTGGGCTACCAGCAGTTAGTCCTTCCTTTGTTACCTCTGAAAGCTTCTGTGATAAAATTGGCAGTGTGGACATTTCCAAAGAGCAGAGGGGCTGCAGCATGATCAGCCCCTCACAACCCTCTCTTCTGGTGAGAGATGGGAGACATATTGAAGTCACTAGATGATTGGCAGTGGTTGGACAGAATGCCAGTAAGCAATGGATATGGACAGGGGTAAATCCTCAAGCTCTGGAAACAAATTCTGATGAAAAACTGACTCCCCCACTCAAAGCAATATGGGTGGTACTGTGTGAGCTGTGGGAAAACGGGTGAAAAACAACAAAGCTTAAAGAAACACTACTAGAGAAACTATGGAAAACGTACACAGCAACTCGGAGGGACTTCCATTGGTAAGCAGTTACTTTCTCTCTGGGACTCCAAGGATAGGAACTAAGGCTGAGAGGCAGTATGGCTTTACAAGTCCACAAACCCACATAATATGCTGAGGTCCCCCTCTGGAAATCTCAATCTGCATATAAATATGAAAGAGACCCAACAACATCCAGAACCATATGTTTTGCACTCAGTAATTACCAATAAAGATTTACCAGTGTTTTTCTTTTATTCACTGATTGGAGGGATTAATTCTCCAGATACCTCTTTCAAGCCGTACCTTCAGATTTTCAGTCTCTTGTGTAGCCCATGCTCACCCCAAAACTATAAATCGTCCTCCTCCACTGATCCCCACATCCCTCCCAATGCTTTGTATTACCCTCAGTTTATACAATCTTCCTTTGCTTTGTAGCTAGGTGTGATCTATATACTTCCACATACAACATACACATGTCTTCATGTAACATACTTCTACCAGTTTGCTACCACATAAGTAGTACACATTGGGGAATGAAGTGCCTCATCTTCCACACTTCAAGTCCTTGCCACACTACATGTACTTAGGTTCCTTAAACACTTTAAGTTTCATTGGCTTAAACCGAGGACGCTGAATGTTGGTTTCTACATGTTGAGATGTACATCCTTCTCTCACAACTGACTCTTGAAACATATGCATATAAAAATATTTCATACAAGTTTTTATAGCTGGAGCCTTTTGATATCCAATTCTAAGACTACAGCCATGTTCCTGAGAAGTACTTTCTTGCCAACCATATGGAAAATAAACCTGGATTTTACAAAACCAAGGAGGCTTGGTGCTGGTCTACGGGTGGGACGCGGCTTTCGGAGGTTGATGTTATGCTCACCAACGCAGCCTCTGTGACGCAATGCAGCTTTTGATTCAGGCAGGATCTGATTTAGGCATAATCCAATAGAAAAGAAGCTCTTAGTAAGTTACTTTGATCAATGGTCTGTAAACTGTGTCACATAGCCCTCTTCTCCTTTCTTCCAAAACCACTGTGGTTGTTCAACTTCCTGTAATGGCATCCTCCATTCAAAGGGAATCCATTGTAATCCATTGTGAGTCCGGTTGCAGTTGCAATAAAAGTTTTCTATCCAGGTTACACTGTAGTAGCCTGCCCCGGATTCATGGCTTTGATTCTTTGAGGACTTCTTTCCTCTTGATATGATGCCAAATTATCATCAATGTCTTTTCTCTGAATAAAAGCCCTAAGCTAGTAAAAGAACTGGGTGTGCTGAGAAAAGAGGTATAAAGGTTGCAGATCAACAAACAATACGAGGAATACACTTAAAGATCCATAAATATGAGTGTAGGTTTTACTGATTCAAACTTCAATCTAAGGAATTGGCAGAGGAGCCTCCTGGCCTGTTGGCTTCAGCACTTACTCAGTTTCTATCTTTGCCACAAACTTTGTAGCCTATGTCCACTCTTTTCCATGCCTATGGGGATACACTGATGCGTTCAATCTATTTGTACAAAGATGTTAGTACAGCCCATGTGGTATATAATGGATGCTACTCAGGATGTGGCCTCTTCAAAGTCAATTTATGCTAGATATCTGGATGGGCCAATTGAAAGGATTTCATACTGTGGACATCTCACCTAGTCTTAACAAGGAATAGAAGGTTCTCTATTTTTCGAGGCCCCAATAGGTCTAGATTCTAGATTAATGTTAGGCTATTTGTGCATCATTGTAAGATCACATCATACACTGAGAAGAGATGACATTGGTGGCATTACATTACAGTGCTCTTTGACACAATGGAACATTAACTAGCAGAAACATAGCATGCCCAAGGAGACTAAAAGCAAGAAGCTATCAGTTGAGAAATCCACCTTTACTCTTCCATCAACAGTGGAGCTTTTATGGGGAAAATACAATATGCGTGCCTCTTCAGTAGGCCTAGGTAGGTGTCAACACGAGCACTACTCACTTTGTCATTCACACTGTGTGGATTAGCACACATGGACCATCGATAATGGCCATCCCTTTTACCTACTTCTACCAATGCCCCTGACTGGAACAGAATATACTTATTTCATGTGTGACACCCATAACCTCATTCTAATGTCACTCATCACAGCCAGACCAGAACTTGTACTCTTAGCCATTTTACGGAAAGCTTTCTTATCTTACTCCCAGTCCCCCACATTTGCTGTCCTACCCCATTTTCAACTAAAGTCAGGCCATTAAACAGTTATCATTGAGTTTACCGCAGTGATACCCCTGAGGTATTTAATAAATCTGTTATTGTCATCCTCTACTCAAGAATAAAAATATATTGGTCCTTGCATCAATCATCTAATGACTTTGAATGATAATGATCCTACTATGGCTTTCTCCCTTCTTTCTGATCCGTTAGAAGATGTGGGCCCTTGGGCTGTACATGTCAATGCAGCTAGACACCCCCTCCTCCACCACGCCCCCAAAGGCCCTTTTATCTTAACTATATATGGCACATTTTAACATTTTTACCCCATTAAAAAACAATTATGCTCAAAGCATTTAAGCTAGGAGTTGAATTGTATCCCTCTTCTGAGCCATACCATACCTCTTATTGGCTCTAAAGGAGATTGTGGTATATTTGGGAGATGTAAATGAGGTTGGTAATTGTATTTGTGTAATTATGCTTCTTCCATTATCATCCAGCATTTTCTCCTTTCAGTTTTTCTCACCGTAAGACCACCTTGAGGTGCTTTGCTCAGGTAAATGTTATAGACCTCTTATTGGGTTAGTGTCTTCAAGATGGGGTATGTTTTTTTCCTGCATGCAGTGACCAAAGGGCTTCTGCTTCTCAGTCAACTCAGGTTGGAACAATGTTCTGCCCTGCACAGCACAGAACACACAATCTTTTTATCTCCTTTGGACCTGTTGGTTGTGGCTTTGGATTTCTTTTCTAAAACTGATGTGAGGGTACCAAGAGCGGATTTTACAATAAACTCAGATCACAGCAGAGATGGTACTCTTTTCTGAAGGTTTGGCACTGTTGCATCCACCTGATGTCTCTTGTGTTTGTTAGCTTCCAGTACCTTTTCTTGCACCACTATCCCATGCTATCCTACTAAAATCCATACATTTTCCCTTCACTGTGCCCATTCTTACAAGCTCTCTGCCTGATCTTCAGTTTGTCACTTTTTGTCACTTCCTTTGGGATAGTACCTAATAAGAAATATTAGTGGTAACATGGTAACTCCACACGTAAGTTCATCAACATTTGTTTTATCTATGCTGCAGTGAGACTTATAAAGGCAGGGTGTACACATGAACGATGGGGTAACATTCTTCTGGTAGCCATTTGCAAGAATGTGCACCATTCACTAGCAGCTATAGCTACTCAGACACAACACAAGGTGCAGTTCTCAGGCTGCTTGGCCTTCTTTGTGAACATTATTAGCGGTTTAGTACAATGTCATGTGTTTCCCTGAAGTCCAGGTAGACCACCTCAATAGCTCCCTGTTATGTCAGTCCAAGAGATTAGGGTTTCACACCGTGGGAAGCACAAAAAGGTAACAAACAAGAATGCTTTAAAAGATGTTTTTGGAAATGAGAAGTGCCAGGGGGTTTAGGAATTTCAGAGGTCATGGTCTAGACACGGGTGTGTCTACATGTTCTTGCAGCCCCCGATGTAGACGGTGAAGCAGCCGTGGATGGGGATTCATCATCAGTAGTGTCCTCCGGGTCTTCTTTGTGGAGGCCTAGAGTGATGTGACTCTGCAAGGCTGCTGGTGTGAGCCACTCCTTGGGAAGGCAGCTCTGGAGGAAAGGAATGCAGGAGCTGAAGTAGGCCAAGCGGTTCACCCAGCGAGGGATCTCTTTGCCACACATAAGCTGAAAGGACAAAAGACAGGGTAGTTCATATGCAGTATGATGGTCCAGGTATAGACATTTAGCAATATAGTGCAAAAAATGCCCCAGGTGCATTCAATTATCTGCATTCTACACAATTCTAGAAAAATACTTATATCAAGAAGAGGACAGTAAAGTAGAATAACTCTTTGGAATTCGTAAAACACTGTGAAAGGTGGAGAATTACATTTAGACTTCAATACCCCACCCAAAAAGTACTAATAAACTACATTAAATTAGGCAATTATATACAAGAAGACTATCCAGTGGTGTGGAATCAAACCCCTATTTTATGCATTGGTAACATATCGCTGTAAGCCCTCACCCACATATGGTAGCATATTTCATCATGGGGCTCTGTATCCAGCACTGAGAACCTGTAAAAATCACTAAAGGGGTCAATCAATCACTAAGCTTTATTCAGTTTGACAGCAAAAACCATTACTAGTAATTCACCAGTCCTTAAATTAATCATAACTTGATGTGCAGTTACCCAATTCCATCCTGATGAAGGACTGTGGCTACCTTTAGCAATTAGTAAGTGCCAAAACATGTTGACTTACTGGAAGAAGGGCCTGAAAGTAAATAATGAATATAGTTTTAACCAAGTGGGATGGTGGAATATATTATAATCTGTCAAGTCAGCCCTGACACATTTTTATATTTTCTAAGCTTAATGGTCTGACTTTCCCTTTGCCTGTGGGACAGCTTGCTCTTTTGGAATACGTGCATTGAGTAGTTAGATTCATTGTATGTTAATTTAAGTCATGTCAATACGCTGAAAATCTGGTGTGGAATGGACCAACAGTGCTTATCATTGCGTCACCATCTGACATCAATCTTTAGCTTCACTGCAATACGAGTCAGGGATTATTCTAGATACCCTATAGTAGAATTCACTGTAAGGATGGGAAGCAGCAGAGAATGTTGATCATGCTTCAAACACTTCAGCCATTAATAAACATCTTTCAAGCTCCTCACTTGCACAATACCCCCAAGCTGCAGCCTTTGAAAGCACCTCTAGAGGATGGCTGGATCAAGGGCCGATTTCAGTATATCTACTGTATATTTAGATACGTTCCATTCATATTAAATGTATGCACATGTGGCTTGTGTGGATCTCCTGAAAAGCCAACATCGACACTGCCCTTTTAAACCTACATTAAACTATGAGAAACGTATTGATCACAATAATTCTGCAAATCTGCCGACTAAAGGGCCTAAGTTCCGGAAAGCCACTGCCACACAGGGGCGTAAGGGCCGTTATGCAAGTTTTAACTAGTGACTACACAGATTATACTGAGAATAGTAAAGACCCAAGGACAATAAGTACTGAAGGCAGGACAGGTGCCATGAAGCTAGCCATGCGTGAAAGGGTTCTCTGCAGAGTTCTGATGTTCTACTGCAGTCTCAGAAGAAAGAAGGCTGCAAAAGAGTACTGACCATGCTGACGAGGAGCAGGTAACTGTTTCTACCAATTACTAGAAAAGAAAACAGGATGGATGTCGGGCTGGATGAGACTGTCTCATGTTAAAACAAGCACTGGCAAAACCAGTAACCCTGGCTTGCATTTTAAGCCCTGGTGAAAGAATTTGAGGAAGCCTATTGCAGTGGACAAAAGACAAATGAGTATATTCCGATCAGAATTCCTCTGTGGGATCAAGAATGTATTGTGAGTCAACTGAGTGTACTTTTGAGATGTGAAACAGTCCTTTGTGCATTCCAATGTAAGCATTCCAAAGGAGGTGGACTGGTACTCCAAACATCCCAAAGCATAAGGTGAGAAAGCAATACTACTCTGGGTGGAGTCACAGCCCACTCTAGATATATTTTAAAGCATCTGCAACAATCAGTTTTTCAGACCGCTGCAGTATTTACCAACCTAAAAAGTGGGCTATAGCACTGTCTGTATAATCCACAGTCTCCAAGATTTGCTGAGAAAGCCAGAGTCCAGCACTTTCAGCTAAATGCAACTATGTAGACGGACAAACCGCCCGTCCTTCTGCAAGACCATTAGGATATTTGCTCACACAAGTTTGTACCTCTCTTCCCAGTAGACCTTTTTGGCTGTCTAATTTGCCCTTCATTCTTACCTTTCTTCATTCTCTTTTATTTGTCAGAGCCAATCAAACCTCTAGCAAAAGAGGCTTTAGTTTACAAATCATCAAGGAGTGTATAAGAAAGTGCAAAGGTAGTGCTAACCTATGTCAAGATTCTATTTACACATTGAAAGATTGTGCTATTTGAGTCTACTTTTTGCAAATGTCATTGTTCTTATCTTGTCCATGTACACAGTGCCGGATTTACCTATAGGCAGAAGGGATTTTCTGACAGGTCAGTGTGTAGGCTGTGTTTTTTGGCTATACAGTAGCACAACACTCTCAGTCTATCACAACAGTAATACTATCTTTTGAAATTATTTGCGAATTACAGTTCAAGCGAAAGCTAGAGAGGGTGATAGAGTACTGTCCCTCCGATGGCTCGAATCGAGGTATATTATTAATCTAGAATCAAAGACGCCGTTTTGGATTAAACCAGGACGAGGAATTGAATATTCTCCTGGGAGCCTGATTTACGTTTGTGCAACCCTTTCTATGATTAAGAATATTTTATTATTTAATTACTGTCTGTAAGGAATTTGATGTTCTTTCCTGCTATGCTCTCAATATTTTTGGGTTGTTTGTATCTTGGTTTATGTATATAGAACCATTTTGTATTTCAGCTGATGTTTTTTCCAAGGAAACGTAGTCTTAATTGTGTTTCTCTTTTGAAGATTGGTGATGGGGTTGTCACTTGGACAGGTTTGAATTAGATTCCAAGACCTCTGACCTCCTGGTCAGAGAACTCTGCTCTCCCCTCACGCAGCTCCGTTGTTGCACTGCTGCAACCCAGCACCTCTCTGCTCACAGGTAGGTGTTTGAGGCCCTCCTCCACCGCAGGCACCTGCCTGCGCCTCATCCCTGGTGGTCCAGTGGGAGAGCCTTGCTCTTCTACTGGGCCGCTCTGCCAGCCTTTTGTAGTTTCTGCCTTGTCTGTGCCTCATTTGTGCAATTGTGCCTTGTTTGTGCCTGTTTGTCTCCTTGTGCTCATTTAATTCTGCCTGTCTGTCTCCTTGTGCCTTTTCTGTGCCTATTTTTCTCTATGTTGCCTCTTCCACTGGTTTTCTTTTCATTGTTGCCATTCTTCCCTCCCTTCCTGCCGCTCCTGCCCCCGAGGCCCATCTCCCCCTGTCAGTTCCAGTTACCACCTCCCAGCTGTGCTCCCTTCCCGTCCCCTACTTAATGGCGGCCACTGTGCAGCCACACCACTAGCACGCCAAAGGCAAGCCAGTTTGTGACCCAACTATGACCAGCGCCAGGGACCCTGGTTCTCCGACCTTCCACCACTACAACTCAGCTGCCCTCCACGCACTCAACCCCAGAAGAAACAACAACTGCCAGCTGTCGGCGCCGAACAACACACATGGCCAGTTCGCCTGTCGACACTGCCCCGCATCTTCAGCCTCCTACGGACTCCCACGGCTACTGCCCTCCCACCGGGAACCATCACACACAAACCCCTGAGCTGCATCCTTCTCAACTTACACTCCCTGCACAGAAACACAGTAGAATTCTGGGACCTCCTCGACACCATGTCCCTCAACGTCGCCTTTCTCACAGAAAACTGGACCAACACCGCCATCCCCGACGGATACAAGATCCAGAGGAAGGACTGCCTCAACCACCTGGGAGGAGGACTCGCCATCGTACACAAGAACTCCCTCAGACTCACCACAACCAGCACGAGTGACTCCTCATCCCCATGGAACACCTCCATTTCCAGATCCTCACCAACCCCAGAATGACCCTACTCGGCACCCTCGCCTACAGACCTCCCGGACCACGCACCACATTCGCCGCAACCATCACAGACCTCATCGCCCCCAACGGAATCGCCTCCATGGACTACATACTGCTCGGAGACCTGAATTTCCACCTCAACAACCTCAGCGACCCCAACTCCACCGTCTTCCTGGACCACATCGCCAACATCGGACTGAAACCGCTTGTCACCATTCCCACCCACAAGGCAGGACACACCCTCGACCCCATGTTCGTAGGAGGAAACAACATCTGCTTCAGCCACACCATGACACCCTTCTGGACGGACCACCATTGCATTAATTTCTCCTTCTCAAAAACCACTGCACACAAACTGACACCATGCCCCACATGCGGGAATTGGAGCAAGGTCACCAAAGGGCACCTCAACTCCGCCCTCAACCACACTCCCCCTTCCGCTATGACCAATGAAAACTATCCAGGCAACAAACTCCACATATGGATCACCAACTGCGCAGACAAAATTGCCCCCTCCGGAACTCCGACAGACAGGCAGCACCCCATGAAAGCCACCTGGTTCACCACCGAGAATCCCGACACACCTGCAGACGTTTCTAGAAAGCATGGAGAAACAACAAAACCTGGGAAGCACCGACTAGCTACAAAACTGCCATGACAGAATACCACCAACGCATCAGATCCACAAAAAGAAACTTCATCCAGGACACAATCCTCGCCAACTCACGAAACTCAAAGGAACTCTTCAGCATCATACACCAAACCCCCCACGAAGCCCCAGACGTACCGTCTTCCCAGGACCTCTGCAACAAACTCAGCTCCTACTTCCATCTCAAGATAAAGTCCCTCTACAACAACTTCAACGAACAGAGACAAGGCACCGAAACCACGCCTATCTCCAGCAATGACAGCCAGCCTACCATCTCCGCCTGGACCCTTGTCACTACAGAAGACACTGCCACGACCATGAAGAGGATACACGCAGGAGCACCCATGGACCCCTGCCCACCGCACATCTTCCACAGAGCCTCCGCCGTCATAGCACCTGAACTACGACGCGTTATCAACTCCACCTTCGAACCGGCATGTTCCCCGATGACAGGAAATATGCAGAAGTCAAGCCCCTCCTCAAGAAGCCCTCCGCAGGCCAGACGGACCTCAAAAACTACAGACCCATCTCGCTCCTCCCCTTCGCAGCCAAAGTCACTGAGAAGATAGTCAACATCCAGCTCATGAACTTCATTGAAGCTAACTCAATCCTCGACTCCTCCCAATCCGGATTCCACAGCAACCACAGCACAAAACATCCACACTCAGCTTGACCAGGGCCACACGGCGGCCCTCATCCTGCTAGACCTCTTGACAGCCTTCAACACCATCTCCCACCGCACACTCACCGCCAAACTCCACGACGCCGGCATACAGGAAACCGCCCTAGACTGGATCCGCTCATTCCTCACAAGCTGAACACAAAGTATCAGACCCCCTTCCTCTTCTCTCCGAACCCACAGAGATCAGCTGCGGAGTACCCCACGGATCAATGCTCTTCAACATCTACATGGCCCCCCTCGCCGCCATAGTCAGAAAGCATGAACTCAGCATAGTATCCTATGCCGATGACACCCAACTCATTGTCTCCCTCACCAAGGAACCCAACACCACCAGACTCAGCTTCTAGGAAGGAATGAAAGACGTTGCATCCTGGATGAGCAGAGGCTGCCTGAAGCTCAACTCGGAGAAGACAGAAGTCCTGG
Source organism: Triturus cristatus (assembly GCF_964204655.1). Lineage (NCBI taxonomy): Eukaryota > Metazoa > Chordata > Amphibia > Caudata > Salamandridae > Triturus > Triturus cristatus. Next base: position 1,158,139,247 of record NC_140592.1, on the reverse strand, counting down.
TCCTTGGATCTACCCCCTCCTTGTGGGACATCACCTGGTGGCCGACCGCCCTCGGAAGTACCCCACACCCACGGACCGCGCCCGCAATCTCAACATCATACTCGACTCCTCCCTCACCTTGACCGACAGATCAACGCCGTCTCCTCCATGTCCTCCGCAAGACCTTCAAATGGATCCCCCCCGAATCCAGAAAGGCCGTTACTCATAACCAGCAGATTGGACTACAGAAACGCCCTCTACGCTGGAATCAACAAATCCCTACTCCGCAAACTCAAGACCATCCAGAACACTGCTGCCAGACTAGTCCTGGCATCCCACAACAAAACCACATCACCCAGCACCTACATGACCTTCATTGGCTCCCCGTCAAGATGAGAGTGACCTTCAAGATACTCACTCATGCCTACAAATTCCTCCACAACACCGGATCCCAACACCTCATGAAAGGGTTTCCTTCAATACACCCGAAAGAGATGCCTCCGCTCCGCCTACCTCGCCCTCGCCAAAACCCTTTTGCATCCGCAGAGCCAGAACGAGAGGAAGAGCCTACTCCTACATCGCGACAAAGACCTGGAACGAACTCCCGCTCAGAATCAGATGATCCCCCACTCTGCAAGCATTCAGAAAGAGCCGCAAGACCTGGCTCTTTGGATGAGACGGAGCTACGCTATTCCCCCTGCCCCAGCGCCTTGAGACCCTCACGGGTGAGTCACATATCCATGATTGATTGATTGACTCCTGTCTACAGTAATTTACATCTTCTTAATACTAATATGATTTTTTCAGTTGGGGAGGTGCTCACTTGGGCTTCATTTTTTCTGTGGAGATCATTATTGTACTGATAGCGTCATTTGTTGTTTATGACCATATGTCCTATTGTGATTTCTGTATAAGATTGATCTATGGATTGTTTTTGGTGCTACTTGTGGTTATTTGTTTTTCTTTTCTGATGCCATTTTCCTCTCTTTTCTATCTTCCTTTTTTCCCATCTCATTGAATTTAATATATCGTCTGTCCCTATGAAATGTGAGGATGTGCCTACTCGGGCTCTATTGTGTGAGATTTCATTTCAAAATGGGGGTTTCGATATATATACACATGTAACTATATATATGTATATAGATAGATAGATAGATAGATAGATAGATAGATAGATAGATAGATAGATAGATAGATAGATAGATAGATAGATAGATAGATAGATAGATATCAAAGCTACACAATAATATATATATATATATATATATATATATATATATATATATATATATAGAGAGAGAGAGAGAGAGAGAGAGAGAGAGAGAGAGAGAGAGAGAGAGAGAGAGAGAGAGAGAGAGAGAGAGAGAAAGAGAGAAAGAGAGAGAAAGAGAGAAAGAGAGAGAAAGAGAGAGAGATGTAACAAATTGGGTTGTTACATTGAGGGGGGTGAAAACCCTACTCAAACCATAACCAAAATTAACCTGTGCCTAACCCTATGGTATGTTTGCACAAAAGCCGGCATGCTTAACTTAGAGGCTATGTGTACAGTATTTATGATGCACACACCCAGTAATAAAGAGAAAACACAACACAAGAAAAATCCCAAATCAATTTGGAAAAATAGAGAACATTTTAATAAATAAAATGTCACTAAAATGAATTTAATTCAATCAGTGGAACCAGAGTTAGGAACTTTTAAGTGAAATCTAGTGCCTAAAAGACCAATGCACCAACCACATATATCTGGTCATATGAGACCGGGACAAAGTCAAAAGTTAAGGGCGACCCCAATGGAGGGCAGGTCAGATAAAAGAGGTGGATTGGATCTGGATTCGATTTAACTTCAGACTTAGAAAATATTCTGAACAAAAGTTCAGGAAAATGTGGAGTTCAGTGGGGCAAGGCAGCAGGCTGTGTCGTAGGAGTTGTTGTCATTGCCGGGGACCCACTGAACGAAATTATGGTGAAGCCTTCAACAATAACAGGAAAAGCTCTGTTTTGGTGAATGTTCCCATCTATTGGCGACAACAACCATAACACTTAACCTTTAGATCCCACTGGCTAGAGATGCCCCACGCCAGTCTATCCACACTAATACATTGTACTTTCACATGATAACATATTCAACGAATGCTATCCAAAAAGAAGTTAATGCAGTATGCACATTTTGTTTAAGGTAGGTGGAACAAGAAGTGATGTAGATTCGCTGGGCACCACAATATATGAATAAGAGAACATGGGTAGAGAGCCAGAAACAGATCCTGGAAAGTTTTAAACATGGAACAATCACCCCACATAGTAGGTCCAGAAAATAAGACCTTAAAAAAAAAGCTTTTACAAGCGAACATGTGCATTAAGACACTGCAGACAGAAGTAAAAGGTGAAACTAATGAAAGGCGTCCATCTAAGATATTTAATCTGGCCTGGGAGAAGAGGACTCTGACATCAAGTGTAGACAGACTACCAACTGTAGGTCCTTAAATGTTACAAAATTCTAGCAAACGCAGACAACTCCATGCCATTTCATAACACCGGATGACTTCGGAATTGTGAGCAGCATCACCTTTGATGGTTGCACGATGAGACAGTGGGGTATCAGAATTCTGACTTTTAAATATCGACCTACAACAGTTTCGACTGCAAGATGTCGACTTGCACAATATCGTACTGGTAAGTAGAAGTGGAGTTACATTTTCAAATCATCCCGTACCTATTTATGCTTACTTGACAATATTGTACAAGTAGATATGTATCTTGAGGCCTATATTGTTGCAGATACATTTTATCTGCTATTGTAACATGCAACCAATGCAAATTAAGCAAGAAGCGTATCCTCATACTCAAGTGCTAGCAGGAGATACAGAAGGTTACAAAGTTGCTGCAGCTGAGGTTTTATACAGAAGGAGGGGCCCCCTCAGACTGGAATTGTATTGTAATCAAATCCTTCACATCTGCACATGAGAAGATGCTACTTCAATGCTAGAAATATTACCCAACCTCACAGGACAGACTTGAGCCCCTGGAAAAAGAGATGCAGAGTGACCACTAAATACAATTACATACAAAATAGGAGGATCTGGAGACAAAAGAATGTGCTCTCTTAACGTTTTGTAACTTTACACCCTAGGCATGAAATAGACCAGTTAAATGTGTTCCCTCTCATTGAAGCTTCAGCGTGTCACAACATAATCGTTTCGGAAACCCCGACAATAACTATTTATGAAACAGTAGGTTCCACCAGAATAGGTTTCTGTGAAGGTGAATTGCTAATCAAAGTTATGCTGGACACAAAGGTTCATGGAATAGTTATTTTCTCAAATCTTTTGCCCTCTGAGAATGAGAGGATCTTTTTAATTTGTGACTACACTCAGCAGAATGATGTGCTAATTGGGGATAACGTGATATAAGCGAGGGGATTCATCAGCAGAAGGAGGTCATATGATGAAGTAGAGATTTTAGTTTGACATGTAATATTGGGGCATCAGGGCTGCTTCTTTTGGTAGAAGTATAGAGGCACTGTTTAATTTTGCTTGAAAACTGGGTAGAAAACCTTTTGGAGAATTGCTTATGGTTTACACGTCAAAATGTGCCGCTATTGCAACATATGGTGCAGGGCTATGGGGAATTCAGGACTATGACTTTATTCAGAAAGTGAAGAACAGATTTCTGAGAAGGCTGTTTCCAGTCCATCAGAGCACATCCACACTCCTGTCCCACTCAGAATTAGGGCTGAACTACTTTAAGGATCATATCAGGCTTCATCCCGTTCTTGTTTGTCTGTCCATTTGGACTAAAAGTCAAAGCTTTTTACACGGCTGTTATTGAAAGATTGTATTAGTTTGGATCCGGCCAGGAAGATGGCCAGCCTATATGGAAAACCCAGCTGTAGCTTGAACATGCCAGAATTATTTGGTCATGCGATGACTTGGTTGCCTCTTGTAAGAATGTTTTAAAAGCTAATCTATTTTTCATACTCCAAACGAACCGCATCTCGTAAACTTCCTGTGAGAAACTATACTCCAAAATTAACTAGTCCTTGGAATGAACCCTATCTTGTTTGGGTTCCTCATTGTCATCACAGGTATCTGTTGACATGATTGAGATTTGAACACTGTGTACTTTATGGTTGCTTTTCCTATGCCTGTTTCCCATAATGCTAATTTACCAGTTTGTCCATTGACTCCTGCTCTCCACAGTCGACAATGCATTTTCTGATATTTTGCACATTTTATGCGCATGTTAGATCCCATTTTTGGATCCACTTTTGAGGCTTGCTAACTTCAGGCAATGCAGGCAAGCTATGGTTTCTATCCTAACTTTACCCTCAGTACACCGTTGTTGGGCAGTTGTCAAGGACCTAGAGTGTGCTATCAAAATGAGGAATGATTTAGGATGATGCTTTCTTGTTCTTTTAGTCTCTTATTCAGATATTGATTGTTTACGTTTATCAGTTTAAGCCATGAGATGGAATCAATTGTGATGATGGAAATTATGATTTTGTATTTTTTTACTTGCGGACAGTAGCTTTTGAGAATTAAGGGGCCCATGAGCATGGTGGGCGGATCGCCACCGCCCGACCGGCGGTGGCAATCCACCCGCCAAAACACCCCGCGGTGCCTGTCACGTTGTGCATGCCAATGCACAACATGCATTTACTACATTGTGGCGGGTGCTGCTCACAGCTCCGCCTGCCACAATGTTGTATATGCGGGATGCGACCGCCACCATGGCCGTGCGGGACCGCCGCCCCACCTGCAGCCGGTCCCAGCACTGTTAGGTACAGTCCACCCGCCATCCTAATGGACCCCTAAGTATTATGTTATTATAATGTGCATTAATGACCAACATAAAAACTAAGGGCCTCATGTAGGTAGCGAAATACCGGTCGGTAACGGCCGATTTTCGGTAAATATGCCGTTACCGACCGGTATTCAGACAAGTGAGATGTAGGAGTCCAAAAACCACTTTTCGGTAAATATGAGGCGGTAAATACCGATTCATAGTTACCGAATGCTAAAATAGCGAATCATATTTACCGAATACATAATTAACGAATCGGTAAATATGAAGTGGTAAATATGAAGTGGTAAAAAGTTAAAATGACATGTAGGAGCACTCGGTAATTAAGAAATCCAAGAAAATCGGTAAATAAGAGTCGGTAATTAACACGGATTGAAAGCAGGTGGTAACCAACAACAGTGCAGCTAAGCAATCCCAAAATGCAACAGCGTGGACACCCTGGCAGCTATGTACGTCATTGCAAGGCGCCTACGTCTACAGGCAGCAGGACTGAGGGTTTGGCGACGGAAGGAACGCATCCACAGACAGCGCATCACACTATTCCAGCTGACTGATGCAGAGATACATGAGAGGTACAGGCTACACCCCGAAACCATCATGGACTCAATCAGGGACCCGCACCCACTCCTGGACCAGCCAATAAGAAGGGCGCACGCCATACCCCCACATGTGCAGGTGCTCTGCAGCCCACATCTGCTGGCATCCGGCATTTCTCAGGTGGTGACAGCTGCGGTGGGTGGTGTATCCCAGAGTTGCCTGTCCCGTTCCTTCAGGAATTTCTTCCCCCATTATATTGGCTGCATTGATGGGACACACATCCCACTCTGTCCACCAGCTGACACAGAGCACATCTACAGGATCAGGAAGTCCACCCACTCCATCAATGTGCATACCGAATGGAATGATATTGTGAATGGTCCCGTGGGTGGCAGAACCAAAAGGTGCGCGTATGCTATGTACAACGAGGTCTGCAAGTTGTCGCACAGTGAGGCGGCTTCCAGACTGAGAGCTATTGACCAAGCAAACATGGAGAAGGCCTAAGCCGTTATAGATATTAGCTCTAGCACTCTCACTTCTAGGATTCATACATGAGACAATAGGCACATGCAAGTACACGGCGCATGCAATGTACAAGCCCCGATTTTGGCGTGCGTCCTACGAGGTATCCCAGTGCCTGTGATTACACCTTCTTTCACTGTGCTTGCAAACGGTATTCATTTAATGATGATTAATGAAGTTTGCTGCGGGATGTGAGTGGTAATCCCGTACATAACTGTCTCGCATGAAGTTGTCTGCTGCAATACTGTTCTTTTTCCACCCCCGCATGGGCGGCGGGATGTTTCCATCTGGCCTTCGATTCCAACCTTGAAAGCAGAGTCCAACAAGTTGAGCAGAATAGAGCGCCATTGTCCCACAAAGAGGTGCCTTTGACTTCCTCTCGTGAAATATTTGTCCTTCACGTTGCTACTACGCGCACTGAGGAACAGGCGCCTCTGAATACTGACCTCCCCCTGCATTTCGGCTCTTTGATCCAAAGTATTATCAATGCCTCGTCCACGACCGGCCTGGCTCAATTTTTTCTAACATGTGGGGCTCGGGTCTCGTGACCTCTTTCCAAACAATTTTTGGTGTAATTCCGGCATTTGTTCATTCACTGTTCTCGAGCATCTTTGGAGGTGTTCCGCTGCTTCTGGCGCTGGTGGCAGGTGTGCTGCTTTTACTTTTCATACTACGGAATGGCTGCTCCTTCTGTGCCACACGAGCACCTGTCCCGTCTGCATCTTCTTCGTGATAGGATGCTTGACTTCTATGGTACTTTGCCATTGGCGACTTTGAGCCTGGCTTATGGATTATCCTTCAGGTATTCCTACTTCACCTGCGTACAACCTGTATTACACTGCCTGGATTGTCCCTTTGAATGGCCTCTGGATTTGTGCTTGACCAACATGGTGTCTCCGGTGCCGGATTTCGATCGACTGATGCGGCCCTTAGTGTCTCACGAGTTGTCCTGTTCTGGTGTCCGGATCATGGCGTGTGGAGCGGCGCATGGTATCCTGGGTAATTGGGACATCTCAGCGGCAGCCTACGACTTCTTGTCCATGAGCTATTTGGAGGAACATTCCGGGTGCCCTCTGATTGTGCTAGAGGCTCCGTTGGTTGGAGAACACGTATGTTCCTTTTCTTTACTCAATTGGATGGCTGAGACTTTTAGTGGCCCTGAAAACGATTGCTTGTTGGAAGCCGTGGCCACATATGCTGCCTATACATTCATGGATTAACTGGATTGTCGTCCATTGCGCCTGTGCTACTGGACAGCACCCTGGCGCAACATTTATTTCTTTTAATTCTCGTTTTTCTCTTCCTGATGGTCTGCTTGAGTTTTTTACTATACTTGCATTGTGTTTTTTGGAATTGTATGCTGCAATTAATTGGACTGTAGGACTTTGGCGCTGCATTGGTTACGCCCTGTTCTGCTCTGACGAAACTGAACTCTGCGTTCTCTCTTTTCTTGCCTATTACATATTGCTTCGCTCAAGGGGGCGTGTAGTGAGTTCTCCCTGAATACGTACATGCATTGTTCAGTTGGCATTACCACGTTGAATGTTATGTAGCCATATTTGTGTCTTTGCACACGACACTGCGTTTCCATGTTCTTTCTTGAATAAACTGCTGACTCGAGACTTCCTTCAGACGAGTGCATTCTGTTGTTCCCATCCCAAGCTCTGCGCAGCGACCTTGGTCTGTACATGCTGTGACACACAGTCTGGAATTTTACACAATGCATGTTTTCCACTCTAGGTTGTTCGACCCACGATTTAGCCATGGCACACGCGCAGCTGCACATACCTGACAGTTGGTGCTTTTCATATCTCAGACGTCATGTTTATTATTCAGACCGAAGACGAGCCTTCCTGCGAGGAGACTCCTGATGCTCCTGTGATGTGATTTCACTAAGCTGATCTTTGAGGTATGGGGTCCCCTATTCAAGCCTGAGAGACCTTCTATAATGACATGATTATGATATTGGCTACTTAGTTAAGGGAAGGTGGTAGTGTCCTCGGTATTTTCCGATTCGCTATATACCACCTCGGTATTTACCGATTCGGTGGATACCACCTCGGTATTTACCGATTCGGTGGATACCACCTCGGTATTTACCGATTCGGTGAATTCCGATTCGTATTTACCGAATGTTACCGAATCGGTAACTGTTACCGAATTTTTACCTACATATAACTTACCGGTTCTAATTTACCGATTCGGTACGGCTCGGTATTTATGAACCGGTAAAATTTATTTACCTACATGAGGCCCTAAATGTGCTGTAGTACCCTGCAATTTTATAAATATAATGCAACTGATGAATCACTGTTTTTACATTGAATATATTTAGCCAGTGTCTCACAAGTGTGAGCTAAAAGAAATCGACTTTCTGATTTTACGATGGAAGCAAAGAAGATCTGTTCCAAAATAACATAGCGCCTGACCCCCCTTAAAAGTTCTTCTCCTCTGATACATCTCAGTGAGAGACTAAAAAGGATCTGTCTACAAGGTTTAAACCTGAAGGTTGGATTACACTGCTCAAGTTGACTAACCTCCGCTAGGGCATCGGAGAAGTGGTTGCAGTTCTTGTGCATGAGATGATAGGCATTGCCTTTGTACTCCTTTCCCAACTCTTCCATGATTTTATCAACATCTTCTTCAGTAAAATCTGTGGTCCCCAAGGCAATAGATTCCCTGTTGGTTGAATAAAACATGAGACACAGTCGTAGTACACTTCAAATTTGACAAAGATAATTGCAGTATGGGCAACATCTCACCCAACTTAAGTAATCTACCTTACTGGTGTTTGAGGGGCTAGCCGGAGAAGAGAAAAAGCTCAGTTCCCTTTAGACAATCCTATACCATTAACAATAAACATTCCACAACAGTGGTTCTTAACATGGGTTCTGTGGACCCTTGGGGTTCCGCAACACCTACGCAGGAGAACTGTTTAAAAAATTAAATACTATTAGCAGACTAATAGAGTATAGCTAAATAAAAACATAAATGTAACATTTTCAACTTTCTGTAAATGTGAAGGAATTTGGAATTGGAAGCTTAAAATTAAGTTGGTGTACCTAGCTTAATTCGTGGGAGCAACTGAAGTATAGCGAACAATAACATGGACAGTTGGTGAGCTCAATTAAAGAACTAGAAGGCACTAACAAAAAGGATACTCTACGGGCAAAACATGACTAAGGCAATATGCTGGAGTCTATCATGCTTTGTCTTTTAAAAAGAAATCCAAATTTCGAAACGCTCCAACCTTCCCATTAAAAAGTATTGTTCCGATTTTTTGGCTGTGTATTGAACAAAATATTTCATAATTTATGTATTTGTTTTATCCATGCATAATTGTTTCTGTAGCTTAGTATCTTATTTTGAGATTCAAATCATGGAAATTGCTTAGGTGGGGGTCCCCAGAAGGTTAAGAACTGCTGAACGACATTATATAAATACTGTTTGGTGATGGCGCCTCTGTGTTTATCAGACCCACAAGGAAGAAGAAAGGAGCAGGTTTAGTAAAGACATTAGATGGGGTTAGAGATTACATGAAGGCAAAAAGGCATGGGGTACACAAGAGGATTTTTTTGCATTTCTCAATAGAATGTGGTAGTGCTTAATATTTCCCCGCAGAGGAGGTGCCCATGTAGGGATGCATTGATCAACTCCAGGACTCCTAAAATGTTTAAGCTGAGGCAGGACGATGCAGGAGAGTGAGATGGGATAAGCGTTTCAATATTTAGATTTATTTCTAAAAGTCAAAGCAAAATCATAGGCTCTAGCATATTGCTTAGTCTTTTTTGCTCCTAATGTGTGCCTTTTGTCAGTGCATACCAGTTCTTTAACACTTGCCTACTATGGTAATCTTTAAGAGTACATTTAAAGAAAGACCTGTCTACAACTTGTAACATAGTTTTAAAAAACATCAATTGTTAGAGAGCTTTAACAATTGCTTTTAACAATAAATAAGCCAGGACTACTGCCTTTGTCAAAATGTTTCATAATAAACAGACCGGCCCTATGGCATTTGGCATAATTTTTCCCTGCCTATCAATCAGGGTTATAGGTGTTATCAATGGCATGTCACCATAACCAACTCAGGCCTACTGTACTGAGTGTAAGCTTTGCCACAAGGCAGCAATCAGGCATATAGTCATAAAATTACAAATGTATACAAAATTACAGCTGGCACAGCAAAATCCTATCTCATCTAGGACAGCATAATAAGGACTGCCATAGTGCCTATTTTCTATTCTAACGGTTTACTCGGGTGAGTCACCAAGACAAAAACCTTGCTTACTTTGTTTTTCTTAGTGAGACTCCGTGTAACAAAATGCCTCCCCACAAACTTTAGCATAGTGTAATAGCAATCCATCCTTACAAGTCTAGTGAATTTAACAAATGATATTCAGAATATGTAGGTCAGGCCTACTGGCTCTGTCATAATATTTCATAACAAACAGATCAACCCTATGGAATTTGATGCAACCTTTCCCAATGAACCAATAAGGTCTATAGAATTTACAATTGGTTTTACACCTTAACAGCCAGGGGCCTATTCAAGTGCGCATCAACAGGCAACAGTCATGCATACAGCTATAAAATACAAATACGTCGAAAATCTAGTTTGTGAAACAATATTTAACCCCTCTTAATAGGATCTAACCAGAATCATCACCAAGAAAACACCCAAAGTTTGTCAGAGTAGATGACTAACACCATTTCCTTTGCCTACTACTGTAATGTGCGAAATTACACGTAAGAAAATATCTAGCTGTTACCTGTAACACAACATGATAACAACGAATAATTAAGAGCCTACTGCCTTTGCCAAAATATTTCATAGTAAGCAAATCAAACCTATGGCATCTGACATAATGTTTTATATCTCTTGTCCCATAACCAACTCAGGCCTACTGTTTTAAGCATGAGCCTTTCCACTAGGCAACTATCAGGCACACTGTCATAAAATTAGAAAGATACACAAAATTACAGGGAAAATACCATCTCTTCTAAGAGGGTCTAAGAAGGATTTTTACAGATCAAATCCTCTATACACAGAGCTTGCCGCAGCAGGTAACACGCACCAAACCTGTTGTCTACTGCGATAATCAGGGAAATTCTATGTAACAAAATACATATCTATATGCTTTAAAATATGGTAATAACAATCCATCCTTAAATGCTTATTGACTTATACTTTTCACAATAAATACATCAGGCCTACGGCATTTTCCCAAAAAGTTCAAATTAGGCCTATCGCCATGTTAATTGACTAGTCTCCATAACCAACTTGATTTTGCTATATTGAGCATAAGCTCTGCAACAATCCAAAAAGACCAATACAAGTACTATTTTTAGTTGAAGCACACGTTAGAAATGGGGGTCTCTAGTTGGCAGAGGTAGGTAACTTTGTCTACATAGGGACCCTTGCTTCTAGTCACGGTAAGGGGGATACACACTTTAGATAACCCATGCTCACCCCCTTGGTAGCTTGGCATGAGCTGACAGGCTTATCCCAAAGGCAATGTGTAAAGTATTTGTACCAACACACACAGTAACACAGTAAAACACCTCAAAAGGACACCACACTAGTTTAGAAAAATAAAGTTTCTTTATCTAAACTCAACAAGACCAAAATGACAAAAATCCAACATACACAATTAAAAATATGACTTTAGAATAGTTTTAAGCAACTTGAGCCATAGAAAACTATGGATGCGTGATTCTACACAAAGTACCTGGAGATGCCTCAAAATTCACAAGGACAAACAGCAGCAGAGTGAGGAAGCATCGAAAACAAAGAGATGTGTCAGTTCCTGAGACCTTGGTGAGGCGATGTGACAGTTCTGCTGCACGCAGGAGAAGCGATGCGGCGATTCTGGTCTGTAGGGGGAAGTGATGCGTCAATTCTTCTAGATGATTCCGGACCACGGATGATGCATCGGGAAAACTTGCCACAGAGGTGCGATGCGTGGAAATGTGGGCGCGTCAGCGGTTGATGCGGCGGCGTCGAGTGGCACAGCGTCGTTTTTTCAACTGCGATCCCTTGATGCATCGGTTTTTGCAGCCGCGACAGGCGCTGTCACAGTTCGGCAGCAGCGATGCATGGAAATTCTTCTCACACAGTGGTGCTGTGTCGGAAAAACAGCCTCAAGGAGGGCGATGCATCGATTTCTTCTGTTCTTCAGGTTTCTTCCAGCTCCCAACAGCAGCAACAACCTCCAGAGGCCCAAAACTGGAACAGGCACCTCCTGGCAGGTCAGAACTCACAGCAGCAGAGTTCATGGGAGCTGGGGGTGAAGTCTTTGTGTCCCTGTGACTTCAGAAGAGGAGGCCAGCACACACAGGCCCTTGGAGATCTTCCTCAAGCAGGGGACACAGCACACAGCAAAGTCCTTATCCTTTCCTTGACAGAATCAGCTACTGTAGGCCAACTCAGACAGCACACAGCAAAGGGGCAGTACTTCTCCTTCAGTTTCTCTAGCTCGTCTCCTTGGCAAAGGTTCCTATTGAATTCCAGAAGTAGTCTAAAGTTCTGGGGTTTCAGGTGTATTAGTTATACCCCAAAATGTCTTTGTTCTCTTTGTGCAAGGGTCTCTGAGCCCAGTCCAAACCAGTTCTGTTCTCACTGGTGCAGTATGACCACAGTGGGTGGAGACCGCATTGTGCAAGGGAGGCAAGCCCCATTCAGGTGGAAAGAAATCTCCTCCCACCACTCTAAATTCAGCCAAGGTCTACTCAGCTCAGCTCTGTGTCATCCAGGAAGGGCCAGGCACACCTCAACCCCCCCCCCCCAGTGGCTATCTACAGTGAATGCACATCCCCAGCCCCTGTCACTCCAAAACCAGACAGTCAATACACAAACCGGCAGAGGCACACAGAATGGTTAAACAAGAAAATGCCTACTTGCCAAAAGTGGCATTTTCAAACACACAATTTAATGAAAACTTCTTTACTAAAAGTTGTGTTATTCTGAGTTCAGAGAGCCTAAACTCCACGTTTCCATCTTATCCATATGGGAAGTTATGCTTGTAAAATGTTACAAAGCATTCCCCATTCTATTCTATGGAGAAAGATAGCCTTTCAATAGTGAACAACGAAATAGGCAGTATTTCACTATCAGGACATGTCACACACACCAGTACATGTCCTACCTTTCACATGCACTGCACCATGCCCATAGGGGTACCTTGGGCCTACTGTAGGGGTGCCTTACATGTAAGAAAAGGGAAGGTTAGGGCCTGGAAAGTGGGTGCACTTGCCAAGTTGACATGGCAATTAACAAACTGCACACAGACACTGCAGTGGCAGGTCTGAGACATATTTTCAGGGCTACTACTGTTGGTGGCACAATCAGTGCTGCAGGCCCACTAGTAGCATTTGGTTTACAGGCCCTGAGCACACTCAGTGTCCTTTATTAGGGACTTACCAGTAAATCAAACATGCCAATCAGGGAGACCCAATCACCATAACAATTTACACAGGGAGCACTTGCACTTTGGCACTGATCAGCAGTGGCAAAGTGCCCAAAGCATCTAAGCCAGCAAAAAACGAAATTCAGCACAGCATAAAAAATACAGGAGATAGAGGCAAAAAGTCAGGGGAAACCACGCCAAGGATGCCAGGTCTAACAACACAACTTCTGCCAAATGAACTCTACTCAGGGAATCCGACATGCAGGTGGGCCTAGGCTCCCCTCTCATTAGTTCTTGGAAAGCTTTTTTTATTGATCACATAAGGACGAACCAGAGATGCGCTGTCAAGACAGGCCTATAAATGCAAGTAGATAATTATAACCCTAGTCAGGCATATGGCTGATGGCTCATGCAGCTGGATAAACAATCAATATAAGCACATTTTCTGTCGAAGCACACAACTTTAGCCCAATAAAAATATTTACTACTGTCAACCAACATGTGAGTGGAGCCAAAGCATTTTCTGTAGTACTCCTGGATGCTATATTTCAGGTATTATTCATAAGGCCTGTTAACAGCGGTGCTGTCAAGCCAGACCTAAAAAGGCCCCTCCAGCCTTCTGTGAGGTAAGCCTCAGCACCAGGGCAGACATTGATGAGATTAAAGAGCACCAAGCATGAAATGAGGGGAGTTGCAAAACCAACCTGTTGTTTGTGAATTGGTGAAAGTCACATTGCGTATGAATGCATTCACTACTGTGGGAGAATGGTGAAAGGGCAACAGGATGATGAAAGGCGAAGGGAGACTTACTTGAACTTGAATGTCTCCCCGAGCTCAATCGCGCTCCCTGGCGTGATCTCAAAAATGCCACTGAAGGGGTACGGGTGCCCGCCATAGGCAAACTCTGCAAAGAGAAGAAGACAGGTGAGTAGGAGAAGGAACAAGTTACTGGTCCACAACAGGATCAGATTAACAAACAGCCCGAGTGGAGTCCTCGCCTTCTGATCAGGGCCTGGCTATTGGGAAACATTCACATTTTCATTTGGTTACTTTTGGGGCTGAGTCAGTCCCAAGTTTGGACTTTCCAGTGAGTATCTGACTCTGCCACAGCCTATCAGAGCCACTGGCTTGTTCCTAAATATGTAGCCACCTGAACTAAGAGAGCAGATTTCTTAGGTGGCCAATGTCAGTGCTTAATTTGAGCCTTTGGTTTCCGGTGCTCGGCACCAGCACTTAATTGTCATCACCTCACTTATGACACTGCTCATCTAATTTAGAGATGAGCAGAACAACAGTTGTTTATGAATATAGTTTACATTACAAAAGCCATTCCTTTAGCTTTGGGGACCTTTAGTACTCTGAACTGTCGCACTAGCAGGCAAGAGAGATGGTTAGTAGTTGTTTTGGTAAAGTCATTGGCAGCAATGACAGGGACAATGGGTGGTGCAAGCTGCAGTGGCCTCCTGGTCAGGGCCCTGGCACTTATTATTACAAATTAAGCACTGGTGACCATAAAGATGTAGCTCGTGTCTCTCTTTATGCAGGCATTAACACGTTGCAAGAGCTTTAAACCCCATCTCTATCTAAATCCACTCCATAAGCCAATTAACATTTCTATATTTTGCTATAGTGCACCTCTGGTGACAGCCATGATAAGATCCTTTTCTCCACTTGATGTGTACATCAGGCAATCAGCTGCCCAATAAAATATCGACATGCAAACTCTTTTATTCCAAAGGAAATGGTAGACAAACTCCATTATGTTAGTGAGCTGCTGCTCATCTAAATGGGATCATTCCTCTACATCTATGGCTGATACATGTAACACAATCTCACCTTTTTTGAGGCAAAGAGAGTCAGGAAGCTATCTGCTTCCTGGTATTATTCCAAAATGACAACAATTAATCCTAGTTGCAGGTGCTTAGAATCCAAGTGGTACAAATGTAAACACTTGAATGACAAAGACACACCAAAAACCCAGCTACACAAAAAAGGCAAATTTGAGTGGACAAATTAGAGATCTCTTTCGCACTCGCAACGGTACAAGCTTTTGTGAATACGGGATGTTTGTGTAGTATGCTGTACTTATTGCTATGCTGACTGCTCCAAACCATTGCATGGCTTCAAGTAGAATTTAGTACATGTAATATTCCAACTAACATAATGTTAGTGTCATGTTTACTTGTTTGGAATGTTGACATTTAAGGAGTCAGCTGTTATATGTACTAGAGCTGTGTAAGCAGGCTGAGGTGTTAACCCCTTGAGTGCCCCGCCCTGTGCCGGGCGTTTCATTAGCGGGCGGGGTTTATGACGAGCTGGACTCGTCATGGGCACAGCGCAACCGCGGCCCATGACGAGTCCAGCTCGTCATGGGCACTCAAGAGGTTAAAGGAACTTCTTATTAAACACAACTTTGGATTTGTTTATCAACCAACTTTTGGAGTGATCTTTACAGTTTGCTTCCAGGACCAAACCTTCGAGAGACAAAGTTGAAGCTTTTAATAAGCTTTTATCCAAAACTTATTAGAAATACAATCCTTTACACCTAGCCCAACTGATGAAAAGTTATCATGCAAAGTCAAGGAAAAGAACAATGAGATTACTTACCGGTAACCTTCATTACTCTGATTCTTGCTTCCACGTCCCATCACTTACTTGATGAGTGAATTTGCCCATTCACTAATACTGCCCACCACTTTCCAAAGCTGTTTTCTGTTTCTAACTAAGAATTGGAGTAATGAAGGTTACCGGTAAGTAATCCGAACATTACCTCCTCATCTCCTTTCTCGTCCCATTCATTTCTTAATGAGGAATACCTGAGCTACACACCCCTTCATCAGCTAAAGGAATACACCGAGAAAAGCTAACTTTGTACTTTTTCAAGCCCTGCTCCTGATGCACCTAATTTATATACCTGTGTCGGGTACAACCAGTGAAACTAAGAGAGACCATTGCTCAGGAAGAATGAGGCTCTAGTGTTTTCAGGATCTGCTTACCACAATCCTGGAAGAATGAGGCTATAACTGATCAAGATTATCAAGCCAGAGTAGAGGATAGTTCTTTCTTTATACCTTTTTCATGTTTTTTGCATTTTTTAAACAGGGAAAAAAACACCTGTGAAAAAAGTAATTGAGATCCTATACATTGCAGCGGTCTTAAAATAGATGTAAATGGTCCATACAGCAACCAAGAAAAGAATCAATATGTTGTCACTGGATTTAAGTGAAGGAAAGAAAGTGAGATTAGTCTCCTAACACCTATGGGAACTTCCTTTAAGAAGAATGTTAGGAGCAAGATATTGATCTACCAAGACCGTAAGGGAACGTTGCAGTGTCGGCAGGTAGGAACCGGTGATGGGGGGGGGGGCGTGGTGAGGTGGGGGGGTTAGAAAAAATAAAAAATAAAACTTACCTGCCGGTCGCCGGCTGTCAGCCGTTGCCTCTACTCCAACGCAGGTACCAGTAAGCACACAATCTCCCAGACTCCCCTAGCCAATCACAACGCTGTGTTACAACAACATTGTGATTGGTCTGAGCACAGTGGTTCGGCGCTCAGAGAGGGACTGGGAGGCTGTACATATTCTCCACCCAGGCTGTATAATACAGCCAGTGGAGAACATGCAAAGTGCTCATGACGATTTGGCCGGCCCAAGACGGCCGGCTAAATCGTCACACGCACTTTAGGTGCAGCAAATACTCCTCCTCCCTTTGGGTCACGGGAGCCCAGCCCCGCCCTGCCCTAACCTAACCCCGCTGCAACTACAAGCGGCAATACTAAAAATAAAATGATAATAACGTTAGGTTTTTATCATTTTATTTTTCCTCTGCACTGCTCTTAAAGCAGTGGAGCGACACTCCTCCCCTAGCCACTGTTGTAAGGGTGCTGACAAGTTAGAGCACTTATTCACCTATTTGCCCACCAAATGTAATGGTGACTTGGAAGAAGATCCTGAGGATAAAAAAAACTTTTCAGATGATGACTCCAAGGTGAGTTTTGAAGAAACAATAGGACAGAACGAAGAGTCCAATCTAAAAAAGAGATTTCGACTGCTATACCCGACAAGCTCACAACATCTAAACACAAGAGATATTGAAGGTTCAGCAGAGTACAACCCATTCCAAGGAGATTTGAATGCTACTATTCTGTAGCTCTAAACTGAGGGTAGCTGTAAGAACTGAAGTGGGAACTGGGGAGACAAGACGTTTCTCTGCAAAAAGAGTCAAAAAGAAGCCTAGTGGTGGCTATAAGCACCACTATTGTATTCCCCTCTGGGATTTTGCAAAGAATAGGAAACAGAAAGAGAAATAAATGGAACATTCCAATCTTAGTAGAAAAAATCAACTGGAGGCCCCAGCACCTCCTAGAAATGAAGGAGTTGCCCCTGAAAGTCAGGAAGCGACGAGGGCACAACAAAACTGAACAGGCAGTACAAAGAGGAAGGAGGGGATTTACTAGTGGATCCCTATGCTAGGGATAGAAACAGGAAACAGTTTTAGGAAATGGTGAGCAGTATTAGTGAAAGGAAACATTCCCTCATCAAGTAAGGAATGGGACGAGGAAGGTATGAGAAGGTAATGAGAAATTAATTTGGAAAGGTACAATGAAATCCATGCCTCCTTTTTAATTTAAGAAAGTAGAAATTGCATCTTATTTAGCACTCCTGTCACCCATGTCTTCAGCTACTACACCACATCTATCCAGGCTGGTCATTTACTTAGTGTCAACCAGAACTTCACAATCTAATTTTGAGAAATCAGTACTGACTTCATTGATAAACAAATCCTCTCTTAAGCAAAGCAGCCTGCAACAATCTTCATCTATTGCTGAACTCCTCTGGTTAGTTAACTCTGGGAGCAAAGAGTTGCATCCAGAAACAAGGCATTCTGGATACCTATCAGCTTTTGAAGCAATACCAATCTAGACTTAAGCCAAATTATGTGGCCATGACTGTGCTGGTGGCACATTTCATGATGGGTTTGGTGCGGCTAAGGGTGACTTCTCATTGCTCAACTTGCTGAATTTGAAATTCAACACAATACAATTTGGCCTGTTGCTTTCTAGGATCAACTGCTGTGCTGGAGACAGCAATTCTACGGTTTGCACCTTTCCTACTCAGCCACACTCAAAGGGGTGTGGTGGGCAATTTAGTTTCTTGTGAAATTTTAAGGGTACTTGCGGAGCTCCTTAAGGGTCCCTGCTTTCACCACTTCTGTTGAAATCTTCATTTTCTTTTTATCCAATCGAGGGACTATTTTACCATTATTATGCAGATGGCATGCTTTTTTTTAACCTATGTAGCAGAAGCCCAGGGGACAAATTGGACACCCTGAAGAAGGGGATAAAGAAGGTCACAATTAAAAAAATATTTTGAGCAAAAACTGAATCCCTCCTGCCAGGGTCATGCCAGAAGCTAGGTCTAAACAGATATCTAACTGAGGTCCAGGTTATTCTACCTTCCAGCCTGCTCTATGAAGTCAGCAAGAACACTTGGAATAACCTGGGAACTTAATTTGCAATTTTTCACCTATATAATGCCTGTAGTCAATTTTTATGCATCACACAGCTGGTGCTTCCCATTGGACGAGATTGATTAATAATCTATGGTAGAATTGCTAGTTGTTGGACTTAGCCCTCTCTGCAGGGTCACCCCCAAACGTTTTGCTTTCACCCCTTCAAATTTTCTGAATTTGTTTTAATTGGCTTTAGGGTTCTGTGCACTTTACCACTGCTATCCAGTGATAAAGTGTTTGTGCTCACTCCCCAAAGTATGGTAACGTTGGCTTACACCTGATTAGCATCTTGTTGGACTTGGCCCTTTTTGCAGGGTCATCCCTGAACGTTTTGCCTTCCTCCTGGTATTTTTTATGACCTGGTGATGGTAGTTTTAGGACTCTGGGCACTTTAGCACTGCTGTCCAGTGTAAAGTGTGTGTGCTCTCTGTGGTAAACATGGTAAGATTGGTCTATACCTGTTTGGCATATTTAATTTACCTGTCAGTCCCAAGTAATGTGGTATCTCATATACCCGGGGCCAGTAAATTAAATGCTACTGGTGGGCTTGCAGCGCTGCTTGCGCCACCCACTAAAGTAGACTTTCAAACCTGTCCTAGGCCTCTGCCATTGCAGGGCCTGTGTGCGCAGTCTACTGCCGCTGTGACGTGGCACGCAAAGTGGTTGCCATGTCTGTGACCCCCCTTTTTACTGCATGTCAGTCACCCCTATGGTAGGCCCCAGCTAGCCCTATGGGCAGGGTGAATTGTAGGTAAGAGGTAGGACATGTACCTTAAGTGCGTGACATGTCCTGGTAGTGACAAACAGCCATTTTGGTCTTTCACTGCTATGAGGCTGCCCTCTCGTAGGAATGCATTGGGGATTCCCTGATAAGTGTTTCAGTGGTAATTCCTGATATGAGAGGAGAAGCTTGGTCAAGTTTGGTATGTTTGGAATAGTGATAATAAATGCTGCGTAATGGTGTGCGCAGATTTATGATCACTATTTTCGAAATGCCACTTTTAGAAGTTGGCATTTCTGTGTGCTATGTGTCTTTGCCTGCCTGATGTGTAGTGCATGTCTGGCTCTGGAGTGACAGGGGCTGGTGAAGTGTGTAGATCCAGAGGGGCTGGGTGATTCAGCGCTAGGCTGAATGGGCAGATCTGCATTTGGAGTAGTGGGAGGAGTAGCCCCTGACCCTGAATAGGTCTGGGCCGGCCTTGTTCAATGCTGGCTCTGCCCTCCTGTGGTGTGTCTGAGGACGGAGCCCAACCTGACAAAGGAGGGTGTGAGCACTGTACACAAAGTGCTTCAGTACCCCCAGAAGCAGTTGGGACTGGTTCCCCAAGCCCTGTGCCAGGGCAGAACAAAGACAGAGTCCCGGAGTGGGGCTCGAGAGGCACTGCGGTGCCAAGGCTGATTTCTCCAGCTGCACCGCAAGAGCGCCGGTAGCTGCAACGACGGGGGCATGCTTATTTTCATAACGAGGGAGGAGTGAGATGCACCCTCCTACCCCCCTGTGCATCACGCACATTTCTCTGCTGCATTGGCTGCCGGAGAGCCTGGTAGAAGGCCCTATGATTATCAAGCCCTGACTTTTGGGACAAAGGGCAGTTGGGACAGTGCAGACGGGCCTCCAAGAAGGCCAGTTGGCCTGGGATCATTTTTGTGGTACTGGTAGGGTGCAAGGCCCTACAAGGTTGCATAATGTGTTTGGGCCCGATTCACAGAACTAACTTATGAGAAAATCCTAAACTTACTACCATTTTGTTATTCACAGAAGGCACTTACTCATTTTGGTATTCACAGAAGGCACTTACTCATTTTGGTATTCACAGAAGGCACTTACTCATTTCGGTATTCACAGAAGTTAGGAGTCCTAACTTTAGGACTCCTAAATGCCTTCTGTGAATACCAAAATTAGTAATTAAATAGGTTATTCATTTAAGTTTTTGAGGGTTTGTGTGCAAACTCAAAAAAATCAAAGTGTTTCTCTTTGAAAGCTGAACATTTTCAAGGTAGTTTTGTCATACAAGCTATTGCCAAATAGTGTTCTAAAATTGCAATACAGGGGACACAACAGACCCCTTGAAAGCAGCGAACACGTCAATAATAGAAACACCAAATATATGTTCTTAATAGAAAAGAAACCTGTGGAAGTGAGTATTTTAGAAACCCCCGATTGTAAACTGTACTCTAGTTCATACTGGAGAGATCAAGGGCTCAAAGGGTACTCTGGGACAGAAAGCCTGCATGGCAATACATCCCATTTAATGGACATGTATCTAGCATTCCAATGTTGCCTACACATGATAATTCCAAAGACTCCAAGGAATAAATAGCTATCTTTACTCCATTCTTGTCTCCTCCTCAGATGTGATTGGCTCTGAAGAGGAACTAATACTTAAATGAAGATAAAACCTGAATGGCCCTAGAACCCTTCATCCATTAACTTGTAGATAAGCTCACCATCTCTGGAGGGTCTTGATACACCCACAGCCAGTATACCACCAGACTGCAGACTGAAGTGTAAAAAGAAAAAAACAAGGCAGCAGACCTTTTCCGTCTTTGCACGAGGATCTGGAACAGCATCCCAAGATTCATCAGGACTGCCCCAACATGGCTCCAATTTAGGAAAACGTTGAAGCCACCTCTTTAAAGAACACTACATCACAATGCAGTAACAGTACACTTTTGCTTCCACAATCCAGCTACCTTTCCTGTCATCCACTGACTGTACGCTTGGCTTATACCCTGAATAGCACTCTGCTGCCTCTCATCTAGCTTTGTGCCACACAACCACCACATACAAGCACACTTACATGCATACAACATACAATTGTGCATCTATTTATCTGTTCATCAGGCCCTTCATCTCTCCTTCTGTCAGTTCATGCCTCTATCTGCCTGTATGTGTGTTGTCTGTGATTGGATTAAGTATGTTATGTTATGCAATCTTATGTTTACTTGTAGAACGTACAAACCACCCTTAAGAGCATCCAGCCGCTGGATAGAAGGGGCTGGGACAGCCTAGCCTGGTACCTAAAGAAAGAGGCTGTTTTTCAGTTTCTTGTGAAAGTCAAAGACTAATTAAAGAACGCTCTGTTGTGCACAGAAACATTGTTCCTAGCTTTGGGAGGCAAGTACATGAACATGCACCCATCAGATCTGGCTCTGCTGATGCGGGAATGTGGGCTTTAAAGGTGTGTGCATGGGTGCCTCTGTGGTCATAAGTGTACTTATGTCCGATTCTCTGAGTATATGGATGCTTGAATGTCTGTTGTCGGCTTGTGTTCATGAATGCCTCTATGTCTATTGGACTGTGCACATGGATATTTATATATTTTATATATGTGTTGGTCTGTTGTATAAATGTTGACATGTCTATTGGTCTCTCTACAAGGGTGAGTGCATGTCTGATGGCCTGTGAGCATGAATACATGGAGCTTTGTTTGCTTGAAATGCCATGTGGTGTTTCTTTGATTGCCAGCACAAAACCACAATGGAACGTCGACGAATCTATCATCAGTCACTAACCGTTCGTAGTGACTTAAGCCTGTATAGTTCACCCTAAAAGAAACAAGTGCCTATCCTGAAAGGATAGTAGGGATGTGGAGAAGATTTATATTTCCTCTCCCCACTCCAGAAGGTAAACAACGAAATCTGCAGCTTGCCGCACTGATTTCTTTTAGGATAAACTACACAGACTTAAGTTACTATTAACTGTTAGTGATTGATTTGTTTCCTTTTGCCCTGAAGAAGTCTGTAAAAGATGAAACCGGGTTTGGCTAGAGCAAGGATTAAAAGAATAAACAAGTACCAATGTTGACCTTTGTTAGGGCTTTTGCTTTAAGGCACCCAAGGGTTTTGTATTTGTATTTGAATTTGGATTTATCCTATTGTGGAGTCACAATTGGCCTCTCTTTCGCTCTAGCACAGTGACACTCAAAGTACGGCCAGGAGGCTGCATGCGGCCCTCCTGACTTTTCCATGTGGCCCCCTGGGTATCAGCAACACTGGGCTGCTGTTTACTCGACTCATCAATAACATGGAAATAATTGTTAAATATACAGCAAACACTTATTTAAAGGTTAATTGCAGTTAGGGAAAGGAAGTAACTAGGCCCTTAACTTTAGAAACACCTTCACGAGAGATCTAATTACCACCCTACAGACTAATGATAATGCTCTCATCAAGAACATTTCTTCGCTTTTAGATGGCTGGTCACCTAAATTTTTATCCTGGTGGGGGAAGCGTACAGACATAGAAAATGATGATTACCCCACTTGTAAACTATCCACCCAGTATGCTACCAATGACACTTTCCAATGAATTCCTGAACAAGATCTATAAGCTTTTCAATACGTTCCTCTGGCAAGGTAAGAGACCCAGAATCTCCATGAAAAAGCTCCAATTACCCAAAGAAAAAGGTGGTCTGAGCCTTCCAAACTTTAGGAACTACCAAACTGCGTACCTCTGCAAACAAGGAGCTAACTGGCTACTCCCCCCAACTGACTACGTCTCAGTCTGGATGGACATAGAAAGATCAATCATCAACGAAATCCCTCTACCTGCCCTCCTCACCATAGATATATCCTCTATCCCCCACTCAAAATATATTATGCTAAATACTAAAAGAGCCCTGTTAGGTCTGAATCTTTTATCTGCGGTAAAAATTAACAAATCCAACGTAACCTCTCTCTCGTGCAACCGTACCTGAGGATCGACGGAGAGATGCTCCTTTGGAAACAATAGTCAAGAAAAGGCATAAATCTAGTCAAAGATCTGTTCACAGGGAATCTCTCCTTGCCTTTTTCAGAACTTCTTACTCGACACGAGCTAAACTCGATAGATTTTTATAAATTTCTAAAACTAAAGTCACTGCTTACGCTACGCTCTATAAAACCTAGCAACCCTTCGATCCTTTCAAGGATGCTTCAGCTGCAAGTCTGGACACACAGTTTCTAAAATATACAAACGCCTCTCCCCTAAACCTCGCCAAACTCACATGAAGTGTGAGGCAAAATGGGAATCTGAACCTAACTCCAGTGAAATACCATTTGACTGGAACAAGATACATATTACTCCCTTTTCAAATAAAATCTCACTAATATTATCCCAAACTAAGCTTATGCTAATAAACAGGACATACTGTACACCCAAGAGGATCTTTGAGATTAATCTCAGCCAGAGCCCAACATGATGGAATTGTAATACTCACGTTGGTAACCTTGCCCACATGCTCTTTCGATGCCCCATCCTTCAAACATATTGGGACAAAGTTTACGAATGTATAAGAAAAACATTCAATATTGACCCCCCCCAAGGGAATTTTCCTATATCCTGCTAGGCTTTCTGAACCCAAGGCTCCCAGATGAGAATGAGTGTTATTTGTTAGATCTTATGCTCACTCTGGCCTGTAAAATGGTACTCCATAAGTGGAAAGATTCCAAAGAAGTCTCCTTTAGGATGTGGCAAGAATGGTTGTCCTTCCTCAGAGGGGCTGACAACATCTCTCTTCACTGTTCGCCCTGGCATAAAACACATAGGAAACTATGGAGGTCCCTTGATGCCTTTTCCTTCACATATGACCCACCGTGAAAATTATCTCATCGACTACCTTCACACCTTCATAGGTCCTAGGGATCTCTGCCTTTATTTGTTGCTTGCCAATTATCCACCTCCCCACTTCATGACCGGTTCGTATAGGATTTGTTTTTTCAATTTCCTATAATGCTTTGTTTATAAAATGCTATGTCCTCTGTGGTACACCTGTATTGTATTTTTCTTATAGCACATGTGAAGATTGTGTTTGATAGACCACCTGTATTTCCCTCTAGCTTCACAGCAACTCCTACGGTAATGCACTTGAGTAACTTACTGCTTTTCTACTTCTTTTTGTAATTTTCATGGTTTTTATTATTTGTCAGTATTCTTGTGATCATTATTATCTTATCACTGTGTTTATTATTTATTATTTACTTGTTCTTTTCTTGAAAATTCAATACAAACAATGTGAGATATATAAAGAAAAAAAAAGTTACAATTATATATAGCTCACCGTCATTTATGTATTCCACAGTCAGACAGACTCAGAAAGTATTGTGGATATTTTTGCAAGGGCTGCTGTTTTGAAAATGTCTTCCAAATTTGTTGGGAGGAAATATGCCCACAAAAAATAGAGAGGAATCCACATCAGTGGTCCACAAATGTGTGTGCGCATACTGACATGTGGGGAAAATGTCAGTATTGTAAAACTGTCATGTTCACAGTCCGAAACTGCTGACCACGAATTGTGCAACTGCGTATGCCAAATCAGCCCACTACTACAACCACTTCACCCACGATTCATGTTACAAGTTTATTTGTGGTGAGATTGTTCACCATACACAGTCGAATTTGCAATCAAACGCAGCCGTAGGCCCGTTTTGAACAACCAGCCAACATAAGAGATGGAGCAATTTTTATTTGTCATTGGATGTGACTTCTAATATTTAAAGAGCTTGCTGTCTATGAATATTAAATTAGCTGTTTCACTGTTCAGAAGAGCAGATATGAAAAGTTCATAGTTTACATTATTATAGAGTCCCTGCACTTGCTGGTATGAATGTGCTACACATTTAACAAGCATTTACAATGCAATCGGTGTCGCATTTGTGCAAGTTTGAGCTCTTAGCGTTGAAAATGACAATGTGTTTTACTTTTGTTTTTAAGCATGCAGTCGAGTGATGATATTTGCATAGCGCTATTGCCATTGGTATGACAGCCCGCGCTGTACAAGCGGAAAATGGAAAAAAGGTTATGGGACTTTTTTGCGGGAAATGCTTCCTTGTGTGTGTCCAAAAGCACGTGAGGATGCATTTCGTACTTAGATACTGCTACAAATGTCAGTTTTTTATTGCCCATAGTTTTGCATAATTCTTCCAAAATTTTGCATTATTAATGTAAATGGAAATTACACAAACTTTACACACTCCTGGAATTGAATCCACTAGCTGAGAAACAAGTCAGCTATGTGGGCCAGAAACCTGTCCAAGATTAGTGCTGCCATCTATGCTCTGGCACTCTTGTGCAAGTCTGTACACCTTCGGATATTGTACTGGCAGTGCATCACCCCCACTCCTATCAGAAAGCCCATCTCACTATACACTAATTTATGGTAGCGAACAATAAATCCTACACAAATAAACTTCTCCTGAAATGTTGTAGAACCCTGGAAAGGTGCTTAAGGAAATCAGACTTCCCCATTGACCTCACAACATGCTTGATTTATGATGAGAACAGAATCCCATTCCAATCTTTCCTTAGTAGTCAGACTTCTTCACGCAAGGACTATTCAAGAGACTACTAACAACTGCACCCTTCACCCCAGGCTTATCGACTGTGGCCATTTCTTGTGATTGTGCACCGACTGCATGCTTTCTCTGAGACAAAAGAGACAGGCTTGTGCCGGAGAACTCACACCTGTAAGAGGTTGAGCCACCTTCATAATATTCATTAAAGTCCAATTGCCCCTCGAATTGAAACCTGCAATGACAAAGCCACCAAACTTGTGTAATGGCAAGTGGCCCCTCGTGTCACCTCTGCTCACACAAAGCAGGGGCTGGCTGGCATGGGATGCCATGGCTCTGAGGTGGGGCCGGAAGGGGCGACCAGCTCAGTAGCTTTCTTAAGCAAGGATGAAATAAACAGCGCAACGTCAAGGCATGCAGCAAGCCTTTCCATGTCTCTTGTGCAGGGGCGGGAGGGGATGTGGTATAATGAACACAGCTGCTGACCTCGGTCTTCAGGGTAACGGTTCAAGCCTCAGCGTAGGCTCCATAAAAAAAGATGCTGATAGCATTAACTAAATGTAGACTGTAACAAACACAACTAAGCAATGGTTGAACGTGCACAGTTAAAGGATCGGGTGAACAAATGTTGCTGATCAAAAGAAAACAGACCTGGTCTTTACATGCACAGCAAACAGGGCAAGATAAGAGCAAGATTTACAGCCCTGTTTAAAACAGAGTTTTGTAAACCACGAGCACTGGTCTCCAGTGGTCTAGCTTAAAGAAACAAATAGTGCCACAAACTGTCTGAGTAACAACACAAGTAACAGGGGCAGTCCTTGAAAATGGGCAGAGCTTAAAGCCCATATCCAGACTTCAAAATGTCTTGCAGAGACAGCGCAAGCACTTCCTAGGTGAGACTTAAAAAGGCTTAGTATGTAAACTTATAACCATGTAGTTGCAATGTTTTTAACATTTTGAGGGAGAGGATGTGGCTTAATGGCTAGAGCGGCCGACTTTGAAGCTGGGACCCCAAGTTCGAGGCTCGGTGTACGCTCAAGCATCCTGTGACTCTGGGAGGCCACAATAATGATGATGTTCAGGACAATCCTGAGCTTGTCACCAATTGTCTTTCATCCGAAGTTCAGGACGTGGTGGTGGCAGGGGTCCAAGGGTTCATGATAGAGATGGATTCTTGTATGGCAAGAGGGCCCCAGCATGTGAGCAGGACTTTGGGGTTTTTGTTCGTGGGTGTGAGCTGGTCGATGTTTTCCTTGGCGGAGGGTTGGCATTCAAAGTTTTCATAGATGGGCAAGATCTTGTTGTGGAAAAAGTCAGAGAAGTTGTTGAACAACTCCTGGGAGGGTGTAATGTCATTCTCGATGGCTGCAGGACTGGAGAACTCCCTCACGATGGAGTGTCCTTTCTGTGGTTTGTGCTACTTTTGATGCAGTTTGCTAGGCTTCTTCTTGGTGTCTTTCAGTAGGTGGTGGTACTGGGTGAGAGCAGTCTTGAAGCTGGTGTGGTCTTCGGTCTTTTTTGCAGATGCGCCACTTCCCTTCTAGTTGCCAGCAGTTGCAATTGGTGGAATGCAATTCTTCCATGAACCAGCTTCATCTGTTGGTTGGTCCTTTGACCTTGACTGTCTTGGCGGGGGTGATGGTGCCGGCGCATTCTGTGATCCACTGGGTGAAGTATTTTGCTGCTTGTTCTGAGTCATGTGTGGTTTCTGGGAGGGGGGAGCTGAGAGCATTGTTCCACAGGTCTTCTGATATCTTTTTCCAGTACCTGCGCGTAGATTTTGGGGCGCAGTGCCAGAGTAGGTGGGTCCTGAGATGGTGAAGTGGAGGCTGTGGTGGTCGGACCAGGTGAGTTGCGTGGTGTGGCTGTATCTGACTCTGTTGCTGGAGGTGAAGACAGGGTATAGCATTTGTGCTGCAATGTCGGTAGGATCTGTGACAAGTTGGTTGAGTCCGATGTTGCTCATTCTCTCCAGGAGGTCGATAGAGTTGGTGTCACTGGGGTCGTCGTCTTGTTGTGGAAAAAGTCAGAGAAGTTGTTGAACAACTCCTGGGAGGGTGTAATGTCATTCTCGATGGCTGCAGGACTGGAGAACTCCCTCACGATGGAGTGTCCTTTCTGTGGTTTGTGCTACTTTTGATGCAGTTTGCTAGGCTTCTTCTTGGTGTCTTTCAGTAGGTGGTGGTACTGGGTGAGAGCAGTCTTGAAGCTGGTGTGGTCTTCGGTCTTTTTTGCAGATGCGCCACTTCCCTTCTAGTTGCCAGCAGTTGCAATTGGTGGAATGCAATTCTTCCATGAACCAGCTTCATCTGTTGGTTGGTCCTTTGACCTTGACTGTCTTGGCGGGGGTGATGGTGCCGGCGCATTCTGTGATCCACTGGGTGAAGTATTTTGCTGCTTGTTCTGAGTCATGTGTGGTTTCTGGGAGGGGGGAGCTGAGAGCATTGTTCCACAGGTCTTCTGATATCTTTTTCCAGTACCTGCGCGTAGATCTTGGGGCGCAGTGCCAGAGTAGGTGGGTCCTGAGATGGTGAAGTGGAGGCTGTGGTGGTCGGACCAGGTGAGTTGCGTGGTGTGGCTGTATCTGACTCTGTTGCTGGAGGTGAAGACAGGGTATAGCATTTGTGCTGCAATGTCGGTAGGATCTGTGACAAGTTGGTTGAGTCCGATGTTGCTCATTCTCTCCAGGAGGTCGATAGAGTTGGTGTCACTGGGGTCGTCGTCTTGTTGTGGAAAAAGTCAGAGAAGTTGTTGAACAACTCCTGGGAGGGTGTAATGTCATTCTCGATGGCTGCAGGACTGGAGAACTCCCTCACGATGGAGTGTCCTTTCTGTGGTTTGTGCTACTTTTGATGCAGTTTGCTAGGCTTCTTCTTGGTGTCTTTCAGTAGGTGGTGATACTGGGTGAGAGCAGTCTTGAAGCTGGTGTGGTCTTCGGTCTTTTTTGCAGATGCGCCACTTCTCTTCTAGTTGCCAGCAGTTGCAATTGGTGGAATGCAATTCTTCCTTGAACCAGCTTCATCTGTTGGTTGGTCCTTTGACCTTGACTGTCTTGGCGGGGGTGATGGTGCCGGCGCATTCTGTGATCCACTTGGAGAAGTATTTTGCTGCTTGTTCTGAGTCATGTGTGGTTTCTGGGAGGGGGGAGCTGAGAGCATTGTTCCACAGGTCTTCTGATATCTTTTTCCAGTACCTGCGCGTAGATCTTGGGGCGCAGTGCCAGAGTAGGTGGGTCCTGAGATGGTGAAGTTGAGACTGTGGTGGTCAGACCAGGTGAGTTGCGTGGTGTGGCTGTATCTGACTCTGTTGCTGGAGGTGAAGACAGGATATAGCATTTGTGCTGCAATGTCGGTAGGATCTGTGACAAGTTGGTTGAGTCCGATGTTGCTCATTCTCTCCAGGAGGTCGATGGAGTTGGTGTCACTGGGGTCGTCAAGGTGAAAATTGAGGTCCCCTATGGAGATGTGGTGTTCAGAGTTGATTGTGAGTGGGGTGATGAAGTACGGAATGGTAAAGCAGAACATGGGGCATGGTCCAGGTAGTCTGTGGGCGAGGGTGCCTCTAATGGTGCTTCTTTCATCTGTGTGGAGTTGGAAGTTGAGGTGTCCCATTATCAGATTTGGTCATCTAGGGAAGTCGTGCAGTGGATGGTGTCCTTGTGAATGATAACGATTCCCCCTCCATGCTTGTTGGTTCCATCCCAGTGTGTAATCTTGTAGCCTTCTGCAAATGCAGAGGCGATGTCTGGTATGGTTCGGGGTTCAACTATGTTTCTGTGAGGAAAATGATGTCTAGAGTGAGGGATGTGATCATGTCCCAGATCTGCGATTAATGTTTGCCAATTAATTGAGTGTTGAGTAGGATGCACTGGAGTTGTATGGTGACGGTCTCGGTCGACCTTGGCAGATGTGGTCACATTTGTTGTGTCTGTAGTGTTGTTGATTGCTTCGGTGCTAAAAGTGAGGTGGCAGTGCCAGCAGGAAACTTGCCCTTTGGTAGTGCATGGGTATGTGTGACAGCCATGGTTGCTGGTGTTTCCGGGGTCTAGGACTTGGAGGTCAGCGATGGTGTACCTTCGTGGGGAAGAAGGACCAGGTGGTCCTGGCTTTGGGCATGGTCCAGGCGTGGACGGGTGCAGACGGGCTTGCCTTCAGCGCGCAAGCGGTACAGCCAGACATGAGCCTCCATAAGTAGTCCTGCCAGGTGGGAAGAGTGGGCAGGGGGGTTCAGTAAAACTGCAGCGACTTGTGGGAGCAGGATACAGCGGGAGCAGGTGGGGCAGGCAATGAGTCAAGCGAGTCACTGGTAAATTAAAATTACAGAATAAATCTAAAACCAAAATGGGACAATGGCAAAAAATAGCGATACAGTACAATAGGAGGAGGAGCGGTGCAAACGAACAAGAGGTGACGGGCTACTCAGTTTATTTTAAAGTCTGCTGATTGTGTAAAGTGTTCTTTCTCCAGAAACATAATTGTATCAACGTGTTTTAAAATGTAAAAAATAGTGAGAAAATAATGCCTGAAAACCTGCTGAATATTTTGCTGGATGAGGCGCCTTTGCCTCGATGCATAATTAGGTCAGCACTGCTGCATCTCTTGGTCCTCCTCTACCGTATAATGAAAGTGGCCCTGATTCATTCAACCACTTCCCCAACTCCTTGTCAACCTCTGCATTAGAAAGCCATATTTTATTTAGCAAATAATCCATTTGCACCCATATGTTTAAATGGCATGTGTGGTGGAAGTTCAACATTGAATAAAAAACTACTTTTGCTAGCTTCCTCTAATAAGTTTCACAATATTACAACATTGTATTAACCACTTTTGCTGCAGTGCACGTTATAACTTAATTGGAAAAAGTAACTAATTTCTGACTAAGGTAGTGATTTGAAGATTGACTGAAAGGGCAAAAAAGAAATGCGACAGAGTACCCTGTCTGCCAAAGTGACAGTCCACTCTCACTATTTAAGGTTGGGAGGACCATCAGCTTTCCTTCAATGGAGCCCCCTGGCTACATCGACAGAAAGCAGCCTGTGATGGCCTAATACAGTAAGGGCTGTTAGAGGAAGGGCATTATACTGCCTGTCCTATTTTTCTGCCTGTCACCACTATGTAAAACCTAATGATGAGGGACAGAACAAAAATGACCCCCTCACACATACACACTCAGGGGGAAAAAACTCCCTGGATATGGGGACATTGTTTTTTTGTTTTTCAACAACAAACTCCCTTTTTGGGGACTTTGTTGTTGAAAAACAAAAAGTTTGTAAACGTTGAATGGTTGGTCATCAAAAATGACAGCGGCCGTCCACCAGCCTTTTTGTACCTTGACAGTAGCCACCATGGCATCGGCTCCTGGCAAGGTACAGCGATCACCACTAAGCCAGCAGAGATCTCTAACTTTGGTACACTTTAGCACATCACGAAAGCTGATGTAATCATTCCTTCACAATGTTAAGCTAATGGGTATAATTGTTTGATTTATTACCAAGAACATAAATCTGTCATAGCACACACTCTTATTACATTTAAACTTGATTCTTCTAACACACTGTTTATAGAAGCAATAAAAAAACACCTCTTAAAGCTGCAGGTCTCAACAGCAAGGCTGGTGGTACACTGTGGGACACCACCCCTTAGTGGGCACCTTTCTCAACTCCATAAAAGGATGGATTAGCCACCTGAGAATGCTACAATTCAGTTCATAGCATTGACCCTAATGGTCAAGTCAATCTGGAACAAGCATGTAAGCCCAGGCACCAAAACACCAGGATTAGCAGAAGTGATATCATGTATCTTTTGAACCTCAACGAGGTCACTTGAGGCCTGGTTAAGAGTTTGTCGGATGGGTACTCCATCAAAAATGTGATGGACCTCCTGAGTGCCTTATTACAAATGCATTAGGATATATTGCCCTTGCAGTGAGGCGGATGGGAGATCTGTCACATTTGTGATGGAGTACTTATCCTCCAAGCTCTAAATAATACCCCTGGCTCCCCTACTTGCCCCATCCTTCACCACTCTAGCTCCTCCTGTTTGCTGCTGATGGTTTGTGGGAAGAGCAATGGTGGAAGCAACAGGAAATAAGAGGCTCTTACAACTGTGATTTATTTCTACTCCTGTTTCTGATTTCATGATCTGTGCAACAAAGGGTAGCAACAAAGGGTAGCGAGGTAGCAAGGGCTGTGCCAGAGGTACCAAAAGGCTGCCAGAACCAATTCTTTTGCCTAACCCTGATTGGCCTCTATGCTAGACAGACCCTCTAGCAATCTAGCAATAGGATCAAAAGATAGTCCCCAAATAAGGTTCCATGTTCAAGTGACAGAAAATACCTGACTGTCCAACATATTCTTGATGCAAGAGTAGCTTGTCACATTCTCCTCCATCACCTTCTGGATCAGGTGTATGTAGAGCGTTCTTGCCTAAGCATTATTACTATATGTCGTTTGATGTAGGCATCTTATAAAAAAAGCTCAACAGACATCTGAATTTTAAGTGACTGATCTACTACAAAACTCCCAGATCGTCAATACCTGACTACACAAAAGACATGCTTTTGCATGTGCTAAGTGAAGCACACCTGGGTTCGTTTTGTGTTACTTTTTTAAGCTGTTTCGTGCTGTAACACAGTAAGTGATCATTGCCGTGCTCTGCCACCCCTTTGGGCTGAATAGTGTCTTAAATAGCTGAGCTGGCGCTGTGGTACTTGACCATCTAAGACATAAGTTTAAAGATTGCCACTGGAACTGTAAAGGAATGTGCTGCTTTTTCCAATGGGTTTATCATCATATGTTGACATCACAGAAGTAATTACAGAGCACAGCAGAACAGAACGCAGTAATGTGACAAAAAGTTAAATAACAAGACAACAAAAAGATAACATGTCACAATCTAGGAGTCTAAACACAGTGCAACAGATCAACCATATTGCGAAAAATAAACTCAATGCAGTAAATCAGCAAAAAACACAAAAAACAGCAGAACACATCACCTCTACAACAAAATGCACCATAAACAAACATTCCCAATGCCCAGTTGGTATTAAAATTTCGTATTTGTTTGTTTTATGCCAGGCATATGCCACAAAATTAAAAAATAAGAATAACAACCAAAGAAACATGCTGCCACCTAACACTGATGTGGCCTAATGGCTTGACCGGTCGAACCGGGTTCGAGTATCGGCAGGCACACTCAGCATCCTGTGATTCTGGGCAAATCACTTAATCTCCCCGTGCCTAAAAATGAATGTGTCCGTCTGTAACGCAACTGGTGCTCATGTAAAGCGCTCTGATACCTTCGGGTCGAGTCGGTGCAACATAAAACTCAGGAAAAAAAATATGCTCGCAAAAGGTTACAGTTCCTAGATGAGTAGTGTACTTAATGCAGATGCACAAACCATTTTAGTTTGAATGCACAGCACAAGGAAATATGATTCTGTTTGGGAGAAAGAAAGGGTACAACTGGCTTTGGATCACTGTACCATGGAGACATCCTCCATACACACAAAGATGACTAAGAGAGTCAACAGCTGAAGTTTGCTGACCTAGTGACCGATGTTGTATGTCTTGGTGGACAGGAAGAAAGCATGAAGGGAGCCAATTGCTAAAACCCTTGCAGGATACATGAGCAGCAAAGAGAACCCCTGGTTTCATTAAACATATATCATCTCACTTCTGCTCACTGCAGTTACATATGCTTTGTGAGTCCACTAACGAGCAGGAGCATCGCCCACCCGGCTGCCAGCACAGCAAACATGAAAATGAAAACAGTAGTAAAATGGTTTTATTTTTCAGTGCATCCCGAGCCAAGTGTTGGGGTGGGGCCAGCACTGCTGGCAACAGGGGAAGAGGAATGGTGCCCACCTAAAGCATAAAATGCTCATGTCACTTTGGCCGGCTGTCTTGCGACGGGCAGCCTGACGTGCACACTTGAAAACTCTCCACCAGAGCTGTCTTAGACATCTGGGTGGAGAGCAGGCACAGGCCTCAAGTGCTTATAGGAGCGCAGAGCCACCCTGCTCGAGCCAATCTGGCGCTGCTCCCATGCTGATTTTTATTTATTGTGATGTTTAATTGATTTTCACACACTGTAAGGCAGTGTGATGAACTGGACCTGCCTTCAGCTTCAACTTCTGAGCTCTCATTCGTGGCCCGTTAAAAACTGTTTATAAGGGACTACGATTAAGAGCTTTGGGGTTGCGTTAAGGGCATTCTGGAGTGCCCGCCTGATCGCCCCACTATTTTTAACAAGCATTGGCATAGCCAATAGGTCTCGCTTTTGGGACCTTCTAAGTATTTAGTTATGCAGCACAATATCCTTGGTGCAACCACATCAACTGTTCCGTGGCTAAACACTTATAAGGTCCCAAAGGTGAGACCTATTGGCTATGCCAATGCTTGGTGTAGTAGTGTGTGTGTGGTTGTGTGTGGTTGTGTGTGTGTGTGTGTGTGGTTGTGTGGTTGTGGGTGTGGTTGTGTGTGTGTGTGTGTGTTTGGTTGTGTGTGTTTGGTTGTGGGTGTGTGGTTGTGTGTGTGGTTGTATGTGTGTGTGTGGTTGTATGTGTGTGTGTGGTTGTGTGTGTGTTTGTGTGTGCGTGTGTGGTTGTGGGTGTGGTTGTGGTTGTGGTTGTGGGTGTGTGTGGATGTGTGGTTGAGTGTGGTTGTGTGTGGTTGTGTGTGTGTGGTTGTGTGTGGTTATGTGTGTTGTGTGTGTGGTTGTGTGTGTGGTTGTGTGTGTGTGGTTGTGTGTGGTTGTGTGTATGGTTGTGTGTGGTTGTGTGTGTGGTTGTGTGTGTATGTGGTTGTGTGTGTGATTGTGTGTGGTTGTGTGTGTGGCTGTGGTTGTGTCTGTGGTTGTGTGTGTGTGGTTGTGGGTGCGGGTGTGGTTGTGGGTGTGTGTGGATGAGTAGTTGGGTGTGGTTGTGTGTGTATGGCTGTGTGTGTGGTTGTGTGTGTGGTTGTGTGTGTGGCTGTGTGTGGTTGTGCGTGTGGTTGTGTGTGTGGTTGTGGTTGTGTGTGTGGTTGTGTGTGTGGTTGTGTGGTTGTGTGGTTGTGTGTGTGGTTGTGTGTGTGTGGTTGTGTGTGTGTGATTGTGGTTGTGTGTGTGTGTGGTTGTGTGGGTGGTTGTGTGTGTGTGGTTATGTGTGTGGCTGTGTGTGTGGTTGTGTGTGTGGTTGTGTGTGTGGTTGTGTGTGGTTGTGTGTGTGGTTGTGTGTGTGAGCGGTTGTGGTTGTGTGTGTGTGGCTGTGTGTGTGGTTGTGTGTGTGGTTGTGTGTGTGCAGTTGTGTGTGGTTGTGTGTGTGTATGTGTGTGGTTGTGTGTGGTTGTGTGTGTGGTTGTGTGTGTGCTGGTACGTGGTTGTGTGTGTGGTTGTGTGTGGTTGTGGTTGAGTGTGTGTGGTTGTGGGTGTAGTTGTGTGTGTGTGGTTGTGGGTGTGGTTGGGTGTGGTTGTGTGGTTGGGTGTGGTTGTGTGTGTGTGTGGTTGTGTGTGTGGTTGTGTGTGTGGTTGTGTGTGTGTGTGGTTGTGTGTGTGGTTGTGTGTGGTTGTGTAGTTGTGTGTGTGGTTGTTTGTGTGTGGTTGTGTGTGTGTGATTGTGGTTTTGTGTGTGTGGTTGTGTGTGTGTGTGATTGTGTGTGTGGTTGTGTGTGTGTGGCTGTGTGTGTGTGGTTGTGTGTGTGTGGTTGTGTGTGTGGTTGTGGTTGTGTGTGTGTGGTTGTTTGTGTGGTTGTGTGTGTGGTTGTGGTTGTGTCTGGTTGTGTGTGTGGTTGTGTGTGTGAGTGAATGTGGTTGTGTGTGTGTGGTTGTGTGTGTGGTTGTGTGTGTGGTTGTGTGTGTGGCTGTGGTTGTGTCTGTGGTTGTGTGTGTGTGGTTGTGGTTGTGGGTGCTGGTGTGGTTGTGTGTGGATGTGTGGTTGGGTGTGGTTGGGTGTGGTTGTGTGTGTGTGGCTGTGTGTGTGGTTGTGTGTGTGGTTGTGTGTGTGGTTGTGTGTGTGGGTGCATGTGGTTGTGTGTGTGGTTGTGTGTGTGGTTGTGTGTGTGGTTGTGTGTGTGGTTGTGTGGTTGTGTGTGGTTGTTTGTGTGTGGTTGTGTGTGTTGTGTGTGTGTGGTTGTGTGTGTGGCTGTGTGTGTGCAGTTCTGTGTGTGGTTGTGGTTGTGTGTGGTTGTGTGTGTGGTTGTGGTTGTGTGTGGTTGTGGTTGTGTGTGGTTGTGTGTGTGGTTGTGTGTGTGAGTGGTTGTGGTTGTGTGTGTGTGGTTGTGTGTGTGGTTTGTGTGTGGTTGTGTGTGTGGTTGTGTGTGCAGTTGTGTGTGGTTGTGTGTGTATGTGTGTGGTTGTGTGTATGGCTGTGGTTGTGTGTGGTTGTGTGTGTGGTTGTGTGTGTGCTTGTGTGTGGTTGTGTGTGTGGTTGTGGTTGTGTGTGTGTGGTTGTGGGTGTAGTTGTGTGTGTGTGTGTGTGTGTGGGTGTGGTTGTGTGTGGTTGTGTGTGTGTGTGGTTGTGTGTGTGGTTGTGTGTGTGCTTGTGTGTGTGGTTGTGTGTGTGGTTGTGTGTGTGTGGTTGTGTGTGTGGTTGTGTGTGTGTGTGGGTGTGGTTGTGGGTGTGGTTGGGTGTGGCTGTGGGTGTGTGTGGTTGTGGGTGGTGTGGTTGTGTGTGGTTCTGTGTGTGCGGTTGTGGGTGTGGTTGTGGGTGCGGTTGTGGGTATGTGTGTGGATGTGTGGTTGTGTGTGGTTGTGTGTGTGGTTGTGTGTGTGTGATTGTGTGTGTTGTGTGTGTGGTTGTGTGTGTGGTTGTGTGTGTGCGGTTGTGTGTGGTATGTGTATGGTTGCGGTTGTGTGTGGTTGTGTGTGGTTGTGTGTGTGTGTGGTTGTGTGTGTGATTGTATGTGTGGTTGTGTGTGTGGTTGTGGTTGTGTCTGTGGTTGTGTGTGTGTGTGGTTGTGGGTGCAGGTGTGGTTGTGGGTGTGTGTGTGGATGTGTGGTTGGGTGTGGTTGGGTGTGGTTGTGTGTGTGTGGTTGTGTGTGTGGTTGTGTGTGTGGTTGTGTGTGTGTGAGTGTGTGTGTGGTTGTGTGTGTGGTTGTGTGTGTGGTTGTGTGTGGTTGTGTGGTTGTTTGTGTGTGGTTGTGTGTGTGTGATTGTGGTTTTGTGTGTGTCGTTGTGTGTGTGGTTGTTTGTGTGGTTGTGTGTGTGTGTGGCTGTGTGTGTGTGGTTGTGTGTGTGTGGTTGTGTGTGTGGTTGTGGTTGTGTGTGTGTGGTTGTGTGTATGGTTGTGGTTGTGTGTGGTTGTGTGTGTGGTTGTGTGTGTGTGTGTGAGTGGATGTGGTTGTGTGTGTGTGGTTGTGTGTGTGTGGTTGTGTGTGTGGTTGTGTGTGTGCAGTTGTGTGTGGTAGTGTGTGCTTGTGTGTGGTTGTGTGTGTGGTTGTGGTTGTGTGTGTGTGGTTGTGGGTGTAGTTGTGTGTGTGTGTGTGTGGGTGTGGTTGTGTGTGGTTGTGTGTGTGTGTGGTTGTGTGTGTGGTTGTGTGTGTGCTTGTGTGTGTGGTTGTGTGTGTGGTTGTGTGTGTGTGGTTGTGTGTGTGGTTGTGTGTGTGTGTGGGTGTGGTTGTGGGTGTGGTTGGGTGTGGCTATGGGTGTGTGTGGTTGTGGGTGGTGTGGTTGTGTGTGGTTCTGTGTGTGCGGTTGTGGGTGCGGTTGTGGGTGTGGTTGTGGGTGCGGTTGTGGGTATGTGTGTGGATGTGTGGTTGTGTGTGGTTGTGTGTGTGGTTGTGTGTGTGTGATTGTGTGTGTTGTGTGTGTGGTTGTGTGTGTGGTTGTGTGTGTGTGTGGTTGTGTGTGGTTGTGTGTATGGTTGCGGTTGTGTGTGGTTGTGTGTGGTTGTGTGTGTGTGGTTGTGTGTGTGATTGTATGTGTGGTTGTGTGTGTGGTTGTGGTTGTGTCTGTGGTTGTGTGTGTGTGTGGTTGTGGGTGCAGGTGTGGTTGTGGGTGTGTGTGTGGATGTGTGGTTGGGTGTGGTTGTGTGTGGTTGTGTGTGTGTGGTTGTGTGTGTGGTTGTGTGTGTGGTTGTGTGTGTGTGAGTGTGTGTGTGGTTGTGTGTGTGGTTGTGTGTGTGGTTGTGTGTGGTTGTGTGGTTGTTTGTGTGTGGTTGTGTGTGTGTGATTGTGGTTTTGTGTGTGTCGTTGTGTGTGTGTGGTTGTTTGTGTGGTTGTGTGTGTGTGTGGCTGTGTGTGTGTGGTTGTGTGTGTGGTTGTGTGTGTGGTTGTGGTTGTGTGTGTGTGGTTGTGTGTATGGTTGTGGTTGTGTGTGGTTGTGTGTGTGGTTGTGTGTGTGAGTGGATGTGGTTGTGTGTGTGCGGTTGTGTGTGTGTGGTTGTGTGTGTGGTTGTGTGTGTGCAGTTGTGTGTGGTAGTGTGTGTATGTGTGTGGTTGTGTGTATGGTTGTGGTTGTGTGTGGTTGTGTGTGGTTGTGTGTGTGCTTGTGTGTGGTTGTGTGTGTGGTTGTGTGTGGTTGTGGTTGTGTGTGTGTGGTTGTGGGTGTGGTTGTGTGGGTTGGGTTGTGGGTGTGGTTGTGTGTGGTTGTGTGTGTGTGTGTGGTTGTGTGTGTGGTTATGTGTGTGCTTGTGTGTGTGGTTGTATGTGTGGTTGTGTGTGTGGTTGTGTGTGTGTGTGTGGGGGTGTGGTTGTGTGTGTGGTTGTATGTGGTTGTGTGTGTGTGTGGTTGTGGGTGGTGTGGTTGTGGGTGGTTGTGTGTGTGTGTGTGTGGTTGTGTGTGTGGTTGTGTGTGTGGGTGTGGTTGTGGCTGTGTTTGTGGTTGTGTGAGGTTGTGTGTGTGTGGTTGTGTGTGTGGTTGTGTGTGTGGTTGTGTGTGTGGCTGTGTGTGTGGTTGTGTGTGTGTGGTTGTGTGTGTGTGGGTGTGGTTGTGTGGTTGTGGGTGTGGTTGGGTGTGGTTGTGGTTGTGTGTGTGGTTGTGGGTGGTGTGGTTGTGTGTGTGGTTGTGTGTGTGTGATTGTGTGTGTGGTTGTGTGTGGGGTTGTGTGTGGGGTTGTGTGTGGGGTTGTGTGTGTGGTTGTGTGTGGTTGTGTGTGTGTGGTTGTGTGTGTAGTTGTGTGTGTTGTTGTGGGTGTGGTTGTGTGTGTGTGTGGTTGTGGTTGTGTGTGGTTGTGGGTGTGTGGTTGTGGGTGTGTGGTTGTGGTTGTGTGTGTGTGTGTGGTTGTGTGGTTGTGCGTGTGGTTGTGTGTGGTTGTAGTTGTGTGTGTGGTTGTGGTTGTGGGTGTGACAGTAATACTAAAAGCATCTCAAAATAAAGGAACACAAACATCGAGTTTGTGGAAAGAGAAAGCACGTTGTAAGTCAAATGGGTGCAGCAAAGCATTAACACAACAACAAAACAAACAAGATCACTTAGCGAAGACTGAGTGCTGATAATGGATACACACAGCCCATCATCTTAAGAGTTCGATTGCAGCCAATGTGCACTCAAACCTGCCCCCTCCTTGTGAGCTGCACCCCATATTTCATGATTTGTAACTGCTGCACCCACCATAGCGCTTTGAGATCTAAAGCGCTACATACGTCTAATCGATTAACCAGTCGCCAACATGCTCTGCTTTTAAAGAGAATGTGCCAAAAGTTTCCAGCTTCCTTATCATGTCCTCATGAAAGCACCAACGAAAGGACTCCCTGAATGGTGCAATGGACATGAAGCAGCCGCTGCGATCAGAAATAAACACTGTGAACGTTGTCCAGTTTCACAGTAACATTTCCTTAATGTTCTTTAAGTCACAAAACAGTAATACTAAAAGCATCTCAAAATAAAGGAACACAAACATCGAGTTTGTGGAAAGAGAAAGCACATTGGAAGTCAAACGGGCGCAGCAAAGCATTAACACAACAACATGTTCTTTGATGTTTGATGTTCTTTGAACGAGAACATCAAAGGGGCGCCGCGAAAGTGATCGCGGGCGAAAGTGAAAGTGATCGCGGGCGCTTAATGAGCATGACGACGTTTGCCAGCCTCTGCGCCTAAGCGAGCACCCGCGCACATGGACTGTAGCTCTCGGCTGGCCATGGTAGCATTTTTTGAGCCCTCACAAAAAGTCTCGCCACATCAGCGCATGCGCTGGGTCAGGCGAGACCTAAAAAGTATCAGTCACCACTAATTGTGAGGAGCAATAGCAGATCATCACAAGTGTCTGAAGAAGTCACGCTTTGGGGGATATGAGCCTTTTAACCCGGGACCTCTTGTCCTCGTTAGTACCTTTCCAAGACGTCTCTGTGTGGTTTAGAAAACAATCATTGCTGGGCTCAGAGTGTTTGAAATGCTCTGTGCACGAGTTGCAGCTGCGCTTGGAATCTGCATTTACTTTACATGACAGAGCTAAATATTTTAACTTTAATACTTTCGTTCTGTGAAAAATAATGGCAAATGTATTCAAAAAATAAATCCGGAAGTCAGCATATCGGTTAAAAGGAATTTCAAAGACTCACACTCAAACTTCAGCAAACTCAATAAACACCACTCTGCGTGCTCTGCGGAGAGGATACAGTTTGGATGAAGGTGCATGTAGGCCCCGTAGGGTCATATGATTGTTCGACTACATGCACGTTCATCCAAACTACATAAAAGCCAATGTGAGGAACTCTTACTGACTTCAGTTAAAGTAAAGCAAAAACTTGGCCAGGACTAGGCCGATTGCGATAACAAGGAGTCTCCTCTTTTAGGCCTGAACCCCACTCATAGTAGCTGCCTGCGACAGCAAAGCAAGCGTCCAGATTTCTGAGTTTATATACCCCACGAATTTACCTGGTCGCACATACAGGAGTGTTAATTATGCATGTCATTAACATTATAGTGCAATGATGCGGATACCATAAGATAACGTGTATTTGTAAAGTGCACATTCACCCAGAAGGGCATCTTAGTGCTGAATAACAGATGTTTATTGTTATCCAACTCGCTGGTACTCATTTTATTGACCTCAGAAGGATGAAAGGCTGAGTCGACATGCTGAGATTTGAACAAGTGACCATGAGGTCAAGCACAGGCCACTATAGTGGACAAATTAGCCCACTAAGCCACCAGAACCCACGCTCCCCCCTCAGGAATAAAA
This sequence comes from Triturus cristatus, assembly GCF_964204655.1. Lineage (NCBI taxonomy): Eukaryota > Metazoa > Chordata > Amphibia > Caudata > Salamandridae > Triturus > Triturus cristatus. The sequence continues at coordinate 1,158,098,125 of NC_140592.1, read as the reverse complement.
TGTATTAGTCTAACCCCTGATGTGTGGTACTTGGCAGGCCTGACAAGCAGGCTTGATTGAAAAATAATACTCACACAGAAAACGAACTTAAAACCAAAGAGAAGGAAATGAACGTACTTAGTTGCTCTGACAGGCATGCTAAGAACAATCTGTGCCTGCAAGGGAGAGGTAAGAAAGGACCGGCATTGGTGCACCTCTGCAAGGAAATGAAGCAGGGCTGATCCTTGCTTTCTCTTCCCGGATATGTTACTCTGCTTTAAACTAAGAGTATGCCTTGTTTCTCTTGAATGCAAATGACACTTTTGCATTATGTTAATCGTTCTATAGGCTGATGGCGATGGTGGATATTAAAGACTAAGATGGACAAAGTTTGAACAAGGTTGTTTGATTTGGAGGAAACAGGTAATGTAATGACTATTTATACCAAAAAGAGAATACACAATGTGACCAGCAGTGTGTTCAGTCAGTTAACAGTTTGCCTCTGCAGGATGTGAGAGCAAGAAGTCGCAAGGTACAATCCTGCGTTGCTAACTGACACCTTCCAGCTTCTGTGCAGCGAACGTGATGGATTTGAGGGTTGTGAAAGTGTACACAACACTGTTTTTGCCCGTCTGCAGCGGCCGCGAGAAAGAGCGGGGGAGTGGGGGGTGGAGGCCCGCCACCCCTCTTGCTACGCCACTGGTACACAAGCAAAATGCCTTTACTCACAGTGAAGAGACCTAATGTCTGAAGTGGGCTGATCCACTGTCACAGTCTGTTGTGGGCGGAAGCAAAGAGTGAATGACATTTCAACAGACCACTTGATGATGCGGGCTGACTGAGAACTCCTATATATACAGGTGAATATTTGTAAATGGTTTTTTGTAAAAACATGGGTCTGGTGAGACAGGTAAAGCTGTCACTAGGCCAGACCTAAGCATATTCTCAAATATTCTTGCCGTACAAATCTACCTCTACAAGGCCTGCTTTCAGAAACAGTGGTAAAAAGATTTGGCACCAAGCACTGCCTTACTAACCACAAAGGCATGAAATGCCGCCATTCAAAAATGTTCTGTAGTCCGCCCACTGTGTCTTTGTAAAATACAATATGACAGTTTGGGGAATTTTCCCCTTGATTAATGTTAAACTCCTTCCCATATGGCTTTTTTCTTCTAACATATTTTTCAACTGTGCACGTCTGACAGAACTGCAGCAATGTTAAATGCTATTTTGGGGTTTCTAGCGCGGGTGGTTGCCATCGCAAACCAATCTGCAGTTCTTTCACCCTGGTAATTTAATTTCTCTCTGTAATGGAAGTTCATGTGACAGGTTTGAATCCTGGAAAGACTGACTGACCCTTCTATCCTTCTGATGTAGGATAACTGAGCAACGTCAAATTAGGTAATAGTAACAGCTTTATTTTGAGGGCTTAAAATGTGTAGTGCTTGGAAATGTAGAAAAGTGCGTTTTGACGCGCTATAAAAAGTTACTACTACTACTACTACTACTATGCTAAAAAATGTGCTGATGCAACTTATTTTAACACCCATGCTACTCATCGCACGTTTGAACAATTACAGGTATACAGGGCTGAGAGTGACCACAGCATGTTTATCAGATGCCACCATGCACTGCATACACTGTGAATGAAATATGTTCCATGCTGAAGATGTAAGATATGTGCCTTTAATTGCAGCAGTGGCTGGTGTTGGGGACAAGACGCGGGGAGAAGGAAGGGGTCAGGGAGGGGGGGAAAGGGAGACCACAGAGACAAATGGAAAAACAGCTAAAAAGAACTTACCTGCGCCCTCCATGATCGCGTCACGCTCTTCTGCTCCTCTCGCCTTTCCACTGCCAGACAGGCCCAGGCTCCCAGTCTGCCCTGCGGCCAATCCTGAAGCTGCTCTCATCATGAGAGCAGCTTCAGGATTGGCTTGCGCACTGATGATTTGCGCTCAAGGAAAGACCGGGAGCCTGTGCCTGCTCTCTCCAACTCCAGCAATGCAGCTGAGGTCAGAGAGAGGTCACTGCGCATGTGGGTTTGGTCGGCCTGAAACGGCCATAGTCTTAGGTTGTTGGCCAGGATACAGCTGCACAGGACCGTACAGGGTGCGTAAATCAAAGAGAATCTATTGCTTAGAGGGATGTTCTTGCTTCAGCACTTTGGCAGGAATACATCCAGCGGCGGTTTTCTGTAACGGGCGGGCGGGCGGCGCCCTCCCTTTCGTGATCGCTGCCCGCCCGTCGCCTCGCTCGGCAGCTGCGCTGCATTTCAATTTAAAATGATTCACAAGCGGAACGGCGCGCACGCGCCCAGCCTACCTGCCAGTGCCAGCACAGTCAATTACAGCGAAGTCCTGCTGCTGCCTGCTTGCGACGCTCGGAGTCAGACTCCAGCGTCATTGCATCACGCAGGCCAGGCAGCAGGGCAGGCACAGAATTCATGCAGTGTGTGGGGCAAGTTTGTGACACATGCGCTCTGCGCATGTGTCACAAAAAGAAACTTTCGATCTACCGGGCGGACATAATGTCAGCCCGGTAGTTATATTGACAGCCCAGTTAGGGCCCGCGGCCCCTCCCACTTATGACGCCAGTAAGGTGTCAATTCCAGAGCAGCCTCGGGCGGGTACTGTATAAGCCCGAGGCTGCATTAGTCACCACGTTGCCCTGCCTCACCCCTCCCTTTCACCAGTCGTCACTGGATGGGGTGGGGTCAAGCATAACTGATCCCACCCATCTCTATGACGAGTTGGGAAAGGTAGGGTTTTTTTTATTTTTCGTTATTACAATAATGATTTCCAGCATTATTGTAATAACTTAATATAAAGTGATTAAAAAAATAATAAACTCACACACATTTCCTTGTGTCACAGAGTCATGAGACTTAACTCATGACCCTGTGAGGTGGAGTCACATGATACATGCTGCTTTCACTTTCAGTTCCACTGAACCAGCAGCAGCTCTGATTTGAAGGTGGCAGGAGCAGGTCCAGAGACGCACAAAGCACACAGCAACCAGCATCGAGGCCATCAACTAGCTGACTAAGACAGAAGCAGCTGCCTGATAAGGTAAGTGTGAAATAATAATTTTGTACTTTTAATTTTTTGTGCAATGTTTGCATTGTTTAAATATGCTGCTTTATATAATTATTTTAGCATATTGCCCAGTTGGTTGACCAGGTCTAGTATAATGCTCATGAGTGCATTAAAAAAATATAGCAAGGGTTAAATTTGATATTAACCCTTGCAAGTTTTTTAAATGCACTCTATGGGGCAGATTTATGAGGGACTTGCGCCCCTTTTACGCCGCTGCAGCGGCGGCGTAAACCCTGCGCCACGTTGCGCCACATTTACATCGTGACGCATCTATGGAGATGCATCACGGTGTAAAGCCCTGCGCCACGTGAAACCTGCGTCAGGTTTCACGTGGGCGTTTCGACTCAGGGGGGGGCGTTCCGTCGCAGGAACGCCCCTGAAAAGTGACTCAGCGAAATCTATAAGATTTCACTGAGTCACTTTCCCAACGCTGATGCGTCAAAACCCTGCACCTGCTTGAAGCAGGCGTAAGGCTTGACGCACCATGTTAGGGATAGGGTAGGTTGGAACAGTGCTGGAGTTGCGTCGCGCTTGCGACGCAACTTCATCACTGCGCCAACCTTACGCTGGCAGATGCGTCACGTATCTGCTTGCCCTTGCGCCACGATGCACCGCATTGTAAATGCGGCGCATCTGCGGTGGCGCATGGGCAAACTTGCGTGACGCATCTTCCCTGGCGCATCCATGCTGATTTGCAGGGATGCGCCAGGGAACATAAATCTGCCCCTATGTCTGATGCAAAGCGGATCATGTAATATGCAGGTGACAATATTTTTACTTTATGTTGCCAGATAAGTGGGTCACTGCTTTTAACACAGAGATAGTTGTTATCGACAGTTCATAAATCGTAATCCTTCTAATATAGCACAGTGAGCTATAAACAACATGCAACTCTTACACCTTGTGTCCCTCACTCACTTATGTAACACAACCTGTACATTCATTTACACACTCATTTTCATAAAGCGCAACTCCTTACCCATAAGTGTTTCAAGCAGTTTGGGGGTGAGGGGAGCGGGTGAGAGGAGCTGCGGTTCAGTCGAAGAGCCAGGTCTTGAGGTCCTTCCTGAATTGGTCCTTCCTGAATTGCGGACGTAATGGTGATTGCCGGAAGTGGACAGGCAGGGAGTTCCAGGAGTTAGGAGAAGGATCTTTCTCCAGCAGTGGTCTTGCTGATACGTGGTATGGTGGCCTGGCCCAGTTGGATGGAGTGGAGATGTCTGGTGTATGTGTAGAAGGAGAAGTGGTTGTTGAGGTATCAATCCATCATGTGTTTGTTAAACGCGACTACTCACCAGTAAGGGTCTCAAGGAGGAGGGGATGTGCAGGTTCCAGTCCATCAAGGAGGGGGTCTGTCGAAAAGCCAAGATTTTTAGGTTTCGCGTGAAGATGGGAGTGATAGTGTCTAAGGTGGAGCGGTAAGGCATTCCAGGCTCTGGCCGCGAGGAAGAAGAAGGAGCGGCTTCCCGATCTGGTTTTTCTAGCACGGGGGACAATGGCGTAGGAGAGCTGGGCTGATCGTAGGGCACTTTTGGGTGAGTGGAATTTGAGTCGGCTGTTTAGGTATGCTGGTCCGATGTTGTGGCGGGCTTTATGTGCATAGGTGAGAATCTTGAAGGTGATTCTAGCCTCGATAGGGAGACAGTGGAGTGTGAGCAGGTGCTGGGAGATATGGCAGTGTCTTGGCAGGTTGAGGACCAATCTTGCGGCGGCATTCTAGATGTTTTATAGTTTGCGGGAAAGGTTTTTGTTTATTCCGGCGTAGAGTGCGTTGCCGTAGTAGTATCTGCTGGTGATGAGGGCGTGAGTGACGGTATTTCTGTGCTTGAGGGGGATCTATTTGAAGGTCTTAGATAGGAGGCAGAGGGTGTGAAAGGAGAATGCAACGGAGTTGACCTGGCGGTCCATTTTGAGCTCGGAGTCCAGGATGATCCCAAGGTTGCGTGCGTGGTCCATGGGTGGGTGGGCTTCTGAGGGCGGGAGCCACTAGGTGTCGTTCCAGGCGTCGGGGTGTGGGCCCATGATGAGTACTTCTGATTTGTCAGTGTTGAGTTGTAGGCAGCTGCTTTTCATCCATTTTGCAACAGCTTTCATGCCTTCTTGAAAGTTGTGTTTGGCTGCATTGGGTTCGCTGGATAGGGATAGAATGAGTTGGGTGTCGTCTGTGTATGAAACAATGTTAAGTCCATGGGTTCTGACGATGGGGCGAGCGGAGCTATCTAAACGTTGAAGAGCCTTGGGCTGAGGGAGGACTCCTGGGGGACTCCGCAGGTGGTTGGTGTAGGGTCCGAGACGAAAGGTAGGAGTCTGACCCGCTGTGTTCTGCCGGAGAGGAAAGAGTGGATCCAGTCGAGGGCCTTGTCCCGGATCTCTAAGTCATGGTGGGGATGCACTGCAAGATCTTATGAAGTAGATGGAGCGTGCGGAAATAGGAGGTTGAAACGGCGTTGATTTGGGGGTTTATTGAGAGCGAGGAGTCCAGGAAGATGCCAGGGTTTTGCGCGTGGTCAGTGGGTAGTGGTCATTGTGGGCCCCCTCTGTGTGTATAGGGAGGTGCACTGGGGGGTACCATGAGTTCCATGCACCAAATGGCAGGCACTGCACGGTGCCTGCCACGTGGTGCAGGGATATGCTGGGCATGCTCTTTTGACATTGCAGACGGTGCTGCAGCCAGCAGCACCGTCCGCAATGTTAAAAGGCCAGGATGCACCCGCAGTATGGCTGACACATCCTAATTGCACTGGTGGGACTGCCGCACGTCTGGCGGGTGGTCAAAACCATCATAATGAGCCCCTTAGGTCTTGTTTGAGCTAAGCTTGAGGCAGCTGTCCTTCATCCAGGTGGAGACTGCTTTATCTCCTTGTGGAAGTTGCTCTTGGTGGCTGTGGGTTCTTCTGTGAGGGAGAGAATCAGCTAAGTATTGTCGATATAGGAGACAATGTTGAGACTGCAGTTTCTGATGATGGCTGCAAGTGGAGCCCTGTAGATGCTGAAGAGGGTGAGGCTCAGGGAGGATCCCCGAGGCCCTTTGCAGCTGATCTCAGTGGGTTTTGAGTTTAATGGTGGAAGTCTGACTCTCTATGTTCGGCCGGTGAAGGAGTTGATCCATCCAGGGCTTTATCGCGGATGCCAGCGACGTGGAGTCTTGCTCAGAGGGTTTGGTGGAAACGGTGTTGAAGGAGGCTGAGAGGTCCAGGAGGATAAGGGCAGCTGCTTCGCCTCGGTCGAGGCATTTGCATCTAGGTGTGAAGCTCTAGATAGCTCCCTGGAACAAAAGAATGCCAATGGCCCTTTAAATTTGGCCTGATAGAATCTGATAAGCCCCCCACCCCCTTTGCACGTTGCTGCTTGGAATGAAAGCAGACAACCTGGAGACGCTGCTGAATGTGTACCTCTTACAAATGGGGATTTTGGTTGGCTAGGGTATACACCTAATCCAGCAATAACCCACCATTATAGTCAGATTAATTCAGATACACGTGTAAGATTACCTCTGGTCATCATCTGGTAGCTTGGCGAAGAGCAGGCAGGCTTATCAAAGAGGCAATGTGTAAAGTATTAGTGCAACACATAGTAAAGTAACACAGTAAAAGACACCACAAAAAAACTTCACATCAGTTGTAGAAAAAGAGGCCATCTTTATCTAATTAAAGCTAAGCCTAAAGGACAACAGTCTAATAAGTGTATTAAGAATTATGCCAGTAGTAAAGTTAATTGCTCATTCTCCAGGGCCATCACAAAGCAAAGATGCAGGTGCTCCCTTTGAGGGAGTCATAGTAACATAGTATCCTCAAATGAGTCCACTGGTCACCTCCGCCTCGGAAAGGTCTTCAATGCAATGGGGGTTGAAGTCAGGCCGTGGGCCCTCGAGAGAGTACCTGGGGCTTGGAGTCGCTGCTCTGGCTGTCTGCGGTCTCGCACACGGAGTAGGCCTGGGCGGCAAATTCCGTTCCGTTCGCGGAATTTGCGGAATTTGGGTAATTTCGCGTTCCGCGGAGAACGCGAAATTGCCCAAAAATCTGCGTTCCGCGACTTCGCGAAATTTTTTGCTTGTTCGCGTTCTCAATTTGCGTGTTCGTGAGATATTTCACCCCGAGCACGCAAACAGCAATCGCGAACATGAAAAAAGTATCGCGAACAAGCAATTCCGCGTGTTCGCGGAATTTCTGCGTGTTCGCGGAGATTTTTTACCGTTTCGCGGAGATTTGCGTAACGCGATTACGCAAATTCCGCCCACCCCTAACACGGAGTCCACGGGGCGGGAAGTTGAGTTGGGTACCAGCATGGCCGAAGGAGCACAGTCAGGTCTATGGCCCCATCCTGCTGTGTTGGAAGGCCTCACACATGGAGCCAATGTTGGTAAGAGGCACAGAGGCAGGCAGGGCTAGGGTTCAGCCACAGTAGAGTCACATGAGGTGTTCCCATGACTCTGCTCACTAAACCAACAGGATTCTAGAGTTCATGCACAGCACCACAGGCACTCACTGCAATGCACACATACTAAAACATACACACACATTGTTTCACATATATTCGTTTAAACGTGTATGCACTTCTTTGCAGAAACCAGCAACTTTACACAAAATTACACAAATCACAATGCTTGCAGAGACCCAGGATCTCACTTGCACTCATGCACATTCTATTAAAACCACCTGAATTTATTATCTTAAATGTTTGTGTTTATTTGTTTTGTGTAAAAGAGTATTGTACAGGTAGCACATTTGCTAGAAACATTACATGAATACAGTGCAGTAATTGTTGGTAATAATTCTTGTTTTAATTCTTTTAGCACATGAGAAATTGGAGTTAAGACTGATCGTAATATAATCACATTCAAGATCGGTACTGCGAGATATCGAAAGAAGACACGTGGTGGCTCCGGCCCTGCGGCGACAGAACCTTTATCGAAACTCAGCTTCCTGGTCCTAGACCTCAGGCCAGAAGGTAGGACATGCTTTTGTATTTCCCGCAAAGGTCCACATTCAGCTATGTATGGGTGCCAAGTGTGTGGTCTTTAGGTGTGGAGGCCTGTTGGTTTATCCTAGCAAAACAGTGCAGAGAGTATGAGGTTGAATTTTAAGGGGATAATTTTGTGTTTTTTCATGATTAACTATGAGAAGTTCAAAAATGTTGATTTTTAAATCTTTTATTATTGTATGCTCTCTTTCATTTATCTAACTAGCCTAATAATCCCTTACTATCCCTTAATGCTTACCGTCCCTAAAGATATTAAACCCCAAACTGCCCATACATTCTGTCGTTTCTTGATGCATAATAAATGGACTACTCTTTAATGCTACCCTGATTCATAATAGCCCTGAACTACTCCTTAGTGCTACCCTAAAATCCCGTAATTATCCATTAACGCTAACTTGACCTGAATCATTACAATTCATTGCTAGTCTCCTGACCCTTATTTTAGATGCTCCTGTCTACTTTGGGAGGATGGCCCTTAGCCCTGCTACCAGTACACTTATGTTTCTTGTATAATGCATGAAAGCCACTACTTATTTTCATTCTATTTTTTTCAGTCAACAATGTTTTTCACACCAATGTTTTTCAGTCTACTTTTTCCGTACCATTGGGCAGATTTACGTTTCCTGGCGCATCCCTGCAAATCAGCAGGGATGCGCCAGGGAAGATGCGTCACGCAAGTTTGCCCATGCGCTATTGCAGATGCGCCGCATTTGCAATGTGGTGCATCATGGCGCAAAGACAAGCAGATGCGTGACGCATCTGCTGGCGTAAGGTTGGCGCAGTGCTGAAGTTGTGTCGCAAGCGTGACGCAACTCCAGCACTGTTCCAACCTGCCCTATCCCTAACATGGTGCGTCACGTCTTACGCCTGCTTGAAGCAGGCATAAGGATTTGACGCACCAGCGTCGGAAAAGTGACTGCGTGAAATCTCGTAGATTTCACTGCGTCACTTTTCCGAGGGTTTTGTCGACGTAACGCCCACCCTGCATACATTAAACCTGACTCAGGTTTAATGTGGCGCAGGGCTTTACAACGTGACGCATCTCCCTAGATGCGTCACGTTGCAAATCTGTCGCAGCATGGCGCTAGCTTTGCGCCGCCGCTGCGTCACAAATGTGATGCAACGGCAGCGCAAAAGTGGCGCACAGGGCTTGTAAATCTGCCCCAGAGTTTGTACAGTGAGTAGGATATATAAAATCAATCTAATGTGTTGTGACAGTGTGACTCCTGTCCATTTAGTAATAGGATCACTGATATGACTAGCACTGTCTAAAGGATGTAATTATAGTCTGTCTTGTGTGTAGAATACCTCCATCCATATATTTTTTGAATTTGGAAATAGTCTAACTGCAATGGTAAACTCTTAATTGGAAAAATATACATTTATTTTGCTGTGCTTGGTACAGACGGCTGCTGGATATATCAGAGATCTGCCTAGAACTCTTTTAAAGGGTATTGCTCAATGCAAGTCGTATGCTTTTTACAGAAAATTTCAACATGTTTTGTATTATTTGCCATCTAAAGTCAAGTCCAAATGTATAAGTACTTTGTTTTAGGTTTACTCCTAACATTACTGATTTTATCCTTCTAATAGTAATTCAAGGACCCCATAATTGGAATATACCCTTTAAATTCTAGGCAGATCACTGAATTGACATGCTTAAGCTTTTCAATCGCCACTGGTGTTGTGCATGCAATGGCACCTAGCCTCAAAGCTTACATCATATTTTAATTATTAACAGGATCCCAGGAGGAATTCTGAACTAGTTACAAGGCTATACCGCTTGGGGGACAGCTGTACGTGCTGCTGCAGTTGCATTCCTGTCAGAATGAGGATGGATGACTAATTGCTGTTACTATTGTGTGCATGACAATTCATATTAGTGTATTCATTATTTTGCGTGATATAGTTTTTGTGTCTTCAACCTAGGGAATATTTAAAAACAGGTTAGGTTTTCTATTTCCAGTCTGATCTATTGCTAGATACAATGAACACAGTTGACAGTTTACTCGTACACCCCTTTTTGGGCTTGACACATGCTGATAAACTGCAAGTGAAAACATTAGGAGCTGATAAACCTGAAATTAAAATTGAGCAGTCTGCAAAAGATAGGGGACAGGGTTATACACGTCGGTTTACCAGAACATGGTATGATAGGATAGAGTGGCTTACTGGTAGCGCTTCTAAAAATGCTTTATTCTGTTTCCCTTGCTTACTTTTTGGAGGTGAAGTTGCCTGGACAAAAACAGGAGTTACTGACCTAAAGCATCTGGCTGAAAAAATAAAAAAACATGATTCCTGTAAATCTCATTTGACAAATATGTTGAAATTATCTCTTTTCGGAAAATCGGACATTGTACAGCAATTGAACGAAGCATACCGTGTGGGAGTAAGAAAACATAATGCAGAAGTGGATAAAAACCGATACATTTTATCAAAATTGATTGACTGTATTCGTTTTTGTGGTGCCTTTGAATTGGCATTACGGGGCCATGATGAAACTGAAGAGTCTCTAAATCCTGGCGTGTTCGGGGGCCTTGTTGATTTTGTCTCCAGCATTGACAGTGCTATGGAAACACATTTAAGAACAGCCACAGTGTTTAAAGGCACGTCTAAAACTATTCAGAATGAATTGCTGGACTGTATGCTGGAAGTGATAAGAGAATATATTACACAGCAGTTGAGAAGCACTGATTATGTAGCTATCCAAGCTGACGATACAACTGATGTCTCTACTAAGACACAGTCAGTTCTAGTCTTCCGCTACATTGATGGAAATTGCAAGGTAGCTGAACGATTTTATTGTTTCACACATCTAAAAGACTCATCTGCAGAAACAATTGCCTCAGCCATTCTTAATGAATTAAACATTGTTTTCCCTGACCAATGTGCTAAAGGAAAACTAATTGCTCAAAGCTACGATGGGGCCAGCGTCATGCGTGGTGCAACAGGTGGGGTGCAAAAGAAAATCAGGGATGTTTACCCAAATGCACATTATATTCATTGCCATGCCCACCAACTTAACCTAATTATGGAACAGGCTTCCTCCAAAATATCTAGAGTTAAAATTTTCTTTTCAGAGATTGGAGGTATAACAGCATTTTTTGCACGTTCCCCGAAAAGGACTGATATTCTTGAACAAATAGTTTCAAGAAGACTTCCAAGAGGGTCTGCAACTCGCTGGAACTTCAATATTCGAGCAATATTGATAATTTATGAATACAGAGACGATCTTCTTGAATGCATGTCAACCATTGCAAACAGTGGTGATTTTGAGTCAAATACTATATGTGAAGCTAAGGGATTTAGTAGAACATTAGATGATAGAGAGTTTATATTCTTTCTGTTTCTTTTTCACCGTATAATGCCCCAGGTAGACATTTTATATAATCAATTGCAAAAGCGAGACATTGACACTGTATATGTCCAGAAAGCTACTACAGACTTTGTGACAAGCATCACCAAAGTACGGGAATCCATTGACAGTTTGGATTCTACACTGCCACAAGAATGTACATTTGTAAACAGAAGACTGCAAATAAATACTTTGACCCAAGAAGCAAAAGAAGTCTGTGACATTATTGTGGTCCATGCCAGAGAGCGCTTTGCATTCACAAAGCATCTTGTAAGTGCAACACTATTGCGAAGTGACCTTTTTGAAAGACATGACAAATCTTTCCCAGCTGAGGCACTCGCAGAAACGATAGAAGCCTATCCTATGTTAGACAAGGCTAGATTGCGTACAGAACTTTCGGTCCTGTATGGAAGACGTGACTTCCGTCAAACTACTGGTGGTGCCATGGCTTTATTTACCTTTTTGTGTGAAAACAACTTAGAGAAATCTTTTTCTGAGACCATAAAGCTTTTAAGAGTTGTCATTACTACACCCATGACAACAGCAGAGTCTGAGAGATGTTTTTCCGCACTAAAGAGGGTAAACACGTTTTTGCGAAACACTATGACTCAAGCTAGACTTAATGCATTGGCTATGCTGTCAATGGAAAAGGAGCTAATAAAGGAAATACCAGAATTCAACAAAAGAACAATTGAAAAGTTTGTTCATATTAAAGATCGACGAGCAAACTTTCTATATAAATAGAAAATATTAATCTGATGTGTAATCATAGTTTCAGGTGTTTATAGCTCGGTTTGTTTTGTTTGATAACATTAGGAAGTACTGTTGGACATGTACTCATTCCATTTAATATTCATAAAACTCCTGTACAGTTGATATGTGTTTATATATGTGTGTTTATGTATCTGTGAATTTATAGATATTTGTTTTCATATTTTATTATTTTTTAAAATATTTTTGTTGTTAGTGTCTAAAAATATGTTGGTTTTGAGGGTATATGTCTTTATATGTACAACATTTAGTTATTTTCGTAATTTATTTTTATTTAACTGTTTTCTACTGTACTAACAGGGACAAGAACCCTTCTACCTGTGATTGACATGCAAAGTATTTCAATATTATTATTATTTTTTTAATTGTTTAAAAATATCATATTGGTTTTGAAAGTTCTTAAAATGTACATTTATTTATTTTCATAATTTCTTTTAATTCAATTTTTTCTGCTGTGCTGGCTGAAGAGCACAAGGACCTGAGTGTGGCATGCAAAGAATTTATATAGTATTATTTAAAATAATTGTGTTTGTGTTTACAAATATCATATTGGTTTTGAAGGGATATTTCTTAAAATATACATTTATTTATTTTCATATTTTATTTTTATGTAGCCATTTTCTACTGTACTGACAGGCACAAGGGACTGAGAGTGGCATGCAAAGTATTTAAAAATAAAGTAAAATGTTTTTACCAAGCCTGCTTATACATATAAAGTTTGTGTTGTTTCTTTCTAAAATAAATTAAAGATTGTTGATGGATATTTCTTATATTTTAAGCAATGCATATTACACTCATTTCATAACTCATTTTTATTTAGTGGTTTTCTAAAATACTGATGGACCCAAGGGCCTCAGAGCGCTATATGAACTATTTTAAGTACAATATTTACTTCATTTTGCAAAATTGCCTCGCTCAAAAATGCAAAGCTTTTGCTGACTTGCTAAGAATTAAATGTTTGTTTCGAATGGATATTTCTTATACTTGTAGCTATTTAATGTCATGAAGATTACTGGGCAATCAACATTGAATAGCTGATGCAGAAAAGGAAGTGGCCAGCCTTCATTTCGGGTAGGAACAAAATTACAAGTGTGTTTCTTTGCGGCTGTTTATGCACCTATGTTAGGTGTTTTCTATTGGAATGGGTAGAGACAAAGCGGTTTTGCTTAGTACCCCTAGCCATCTTCAGAAGTCAGACTTGCTTGGCAACACAGAAATTCTCTGAAATTATGTATGAGTTTTCTTTTATGAATGCCTAGAAGAACTGATTTTTCAGTCCATTTATCACATAAATAGTGCTGAAAATTGCACCAAAAAATGCCAATTTTTAAAAAATTTCTTCACGGGGGAGAACCCCCCCGAACCCCCCTTATTGCCGTCGGGCTCGCTCGCTACGCTCGCTCGCTCCCGTACGTTCATGCCTTTTGAAATACGCCCACCAGTTTAAAATTACACCAGCCGCCACTGAATACATCAAGTGTAGTGAACACGAATGGCTCTGGGGCCTCCGCCTGCTGGAGAAGATGGTGGGCAGCAGAAGAGCGCTGCCTTTGAGGAGCCTGATGAAAACAAAACCAGCTTCACGTAAGCGAAGACATGTGGGTGCCGCCGGGACAGCCTTAGCGGTGCAGTGTGACAGCGTGTGTGGGGGATGCATAAACAGCTTATAGTCACTAGGTGAATGGGCCTGTACCTGCTATGACGGGGGTGGCCTCTCCAGTGGGTTTCATTCCTAAAAATACATCACCATCTGCTCTGTTACCGGTTATTAATAATTTGTGAATGACTAATGTGTATACTGTGGGAATTTCACATCTTTCTGCCGACTTTGCCTCATTCTGAGTCTGGGGACTGCCTGTCTGCCTCCCAAGTCAACAGAGGCTATGACTACTACTCAGATTTTAAGATCGCCGCTTGACAGCAGGAACGTCAATTCACCAAAATGCCAGGGGTAGCGGAGGTGACCGCATGCCACTTCACCTTTATGTTGACTTACACGCATGCTTACACATACATACACAATCACACATACAGAATAGGCCTGGGCGGTAAATTCCGTTCCGCTCGCGGAATTTGCAAAATCTGAGTAATTTCTCGTTCCGTGGAGATTGCGATATTGCCCAAAATTCTGCGTTTCGTGGCTTCGCGGAATTGTTTGCTTGTTCACATTCTCAAAATGCGTGTTCGCAAGATTTTCCCCCCGAAGCACGCAAACAGCGTTCGCGAACAGGAAAAAAGCATCGCGACCAAGCAATTCCGCATGTTCGCAGAATTTCTGCGTGCTCGCGGGGATTTTTTACAGTTTCGCTGAGCTTTGCGTAGAGCGACTACGCAAATTCCACCCACCCCTAATGCAGACACTCCCTCTCACATAAACACAAGCTCGCATGCACACAACATATATTTATTTAAAAGCATTTGTTGCTTAACTCAGCTGCCAGGAAGGGTCATATTGCAGCTACTTGTACTCCATTTTTATCACACTGATAGTGAATATCATGATTTGCTATTAGTGTAGTAAAACCGCAAGCGATGTTCATAAGGACGAGCTTCCAATGTGTTCCAGGCACCCATTTTGCCACCTCTGAGGCCAGGGGCTCGTAAATGGCGCACCAGGGTCGAAAGGGGCAACCCAGTGGTCATAGCTGGGACCCTTGGTGACCCCTAACTGGCATCCATGCTTGCCTGGCCAGGAACTCTGACTTCAGTGGAGTTGCACTTCCTACAGCTCTACAGAAAGCAATGATCTTTTACCGAGTAAGCAACATGTCTGATGCACCCACTTGGTAAAGAATTGTGCTCTACAAACGCAAACTCTCAAAGGAGGGCAGTGCACCATGTTCCTATCTAGAACTGCCACAACTTACTTGGCAACTCCAGATGGGGAAAACAAATGACATTGCCCTCACCCTACTTAGGACATGTGAACCATCACTGGGACCTGACAGCTCTCTGGCAGACGCAACTTCAAGCCAATGGTTTCCAACGGTGGAGTGACCTGAGGCTTCACCGTTGGAAACTCTCAGTTTCACCCACGCCTAAATGGGAAGGATGAACCACTAAATTGGGGGAATGGTGCATCCACCTTTTTTAAGATGGATGCACCATTCCGCTAAGATCCATATGACCCTGGGAGAGTAGATGACACTTTATTGTCCACTCGGAATATAAGCTCACATCACTCCGAGGGGAAGAGTTGCAAACCACAATGGCATGACACATCTTTATGAATGGAAGTCCCACTGGTCATGCCCATGAAATGCCAACATACAAGCCAGTACGACAAGGAGGCCCTGAACAAGGACATGTTACAGTTCTTTTAATTGTCGAGTCTGTATAAGGGCTACACTGACCGGCATGTGCATGCATCAGGGGTCCAGATATAGCACATGCTGCCTTTTCCTCATCTTCCACCTCCCTGTACTTGCTTCTCATGATTTGGGTGTGAGGGAGGTCAAGCAGAGTTGCTGACTCAGCATAAACTAGTGAAAATGCCAGGACAGGCAGGGTATAGAGAGAAGACCTCAACACTGCTTCAGTTGATTGATGATTGCCCAAAGCAGGCAGCCCGTACACTGCCACTACTGCAGATATGTAGTGAGGGAGGCTAAGACGTGCTCTCTTCACACAATCATTTACTGGCAAGAAACGTTGGGCTTAGCAGTTGCAGGGAGAAAGGCTCATGCTTGCAGCCTTGCTGCATGCGAGCGAGTACTGCTAAGAAGTTCCAGCGTTCTTCATGCTCTGGTTTGTCCACCTGCAGTGTCTGGTGGAGGAACACCCTTTCCATATAAATCAACCAGTTACCACAGAGCTCTACTAGAGCAGGGTACTCTTCAGTGGTGTCATTTGTTCTTGAAAGACAGCATCTACCAGTAAGGATTGTGGAGGTGTGGATTTCCAGGTTTCCCCATTGTGACATGGAGCCACAAAAGGTATCAATGATGTTCTCCTGTTATATCAGTTTGCGCATTATTTCTTTTTGTTATTCTCTCTTCTTAGCTAAAGAAATGTCTTCATTTCCTTCCCCTGAGCTTGTTGAAATTTCAGGAATCCCTAAATGCCATGCACATTGCGCCTTCTGAGGACTTTAACCGAAGCACCATGCAATCTCATCCCAAAAAGAGGTTTATATATTTTTTTATTTTAATATATATTTGTATATTTAGTTCGTTGGTTTTTCTGTCTATTGTATTTTGTTTCTTCGGGTTGAAATCAATACATGTATTTTTCTAAATTCCTAAACTGTTTCTACTGCTTGTCAGTATGATTTAGGAATAGTAAATATGATCCCTAAAAAATTGAACACCTTTGTTACTGTTCATTTTGGAGTGGCAATATTAAATTTGCCCACCACAAAGTCCAACACTTTCCTTTTTGTTTAATTTGGATCGGGAAGAGTAAGTTTCACCACTTAAAAGTCCAAAACTTTCACAATTGTTGCTCAAGTTGCATTATGTAGTCATGAAGATTAACTCTGACTCCTTAGAGTCCCACATGTTACCCGATTTGGTTACATTTGGTTTAACATCAGTGAAATGTATCCCTCAGAAGTCCAACACTTTCTTATCTGCTGATCACATTGGCGTTGTAATAGTGAGCCTGACCTCTTCAAAATGAAACACATTCGCTACTGTTGCTCGGGTTAGATTGGCAATAGAATATTAGTAAATATGGCTCCTCAAAAGTCCAAAACTTTATTATTGGGCGGCTCAGCTTATGGTCATAAACCAATGGTTACATGTGCCGCGGGAGGAGCCAGTATACCGCATGAACAGACATTTACTTGCCCAGGAAGGTATCATGGGGACATTGTACAATAAAAAACGTAGACCCACACTTACAGGCCCAACGGCTCACATGGTTGGGATTTGGTTTGAAGCACAGCGAGTGTTGGGTTGGGAAGGGGTGCTCACACTACCGACACCTATATGGGACACATAGGTTGGGCAAACTGAGCAATACGAAAGGTTTCCGTCAATGGGATCTAATTGGGATAACAAAGATCGGGGACCTTTGGAAAAAAGGAGATGTTGTGCCCTTTGCCCAACTACAAAGCACATACGGTCTAGCACCCACAGAATGTTTCAGATATCTACAGGTGAAGCACGCACTGACAACCGCATTGCCACGCGGCACGACACTGCCAGAAGCCTCGCCAATAGAGGATAGACTTCTCACTGATCACCTGCACAAAAAAGCCATATCTTTGATATATCGAAAATTAGTAAACAATCAACAAGACCAAGGGAGGTAGCAATTCCCTTGAGACTAACTACGTCTATTGCAACGGAAGATCTTACACAGAGCGTATTACACTCGCACTCTCTTACATAAACTGGGAACCACTGACACCCCACTTTGTCTGAGGCAATGTTGCCTCTCGGGTATGTTTCTACACATGATCTGGGAATGCCCAGACATCCAGTCATTTTGGGCATCTATTATGACCACCATGTCACAGGTCACAGGGATACAAGTTCACCCAGAACCACCCAGAACCAAAATGCTGTCTGCTTAACATCTGGAAGCCAACAGACCTCACTCATTCAGATCAGGACTGGGTAACCCTTGGTTTGGCCCTGGCAAAAAGGAATGTAGCGCTTAACTGGGGATCCAGGTAGACCCCGACTCTGCAAAAATGGTGCCAAGATATGGACACATCAATGGTGACTGAACGAGCTGTGTACGTCCATAGGGGCTGCTCCAAAAAATGGGCCCGTATTTGGGGAAAGTGGAACGCTTATCGCGGAAATATATGCGAGCCCCACAAGAAGAAACAATCTCTGATGTTAGTGACTAAAGTAATGAGAAGGAAGGGGAAAAGTGTACCTCACATATAGTCCACTCAATAGATGTAACTTGTTTATCTGTAGAACTGTAATAAGCGCCAATTATTTCCAGAAATGCTGTATCTGACTACATGTATGTAACAAATCTTTGACAAAATGATTGTATGACCTGCACCGACTGTTATTTGTTTGATAAAATAAAAACAAATTTTCAAAAAAAAGTCCAAAACTTTTCATACAGCTGGTTAGTTGAGAGTAGGAGTAGTAAATCTGACACCTCCAAAATCCAACACTTTTTCTGCTGTTGCTCATGTTAGAGTGGGAATAGCAAATCTGACTCCTCCAATGTCCAACAATTTCCTCAATTTTGTTAAATTTGAAGTAAGATTAGTAAATGCGTCACCCATAAAGCCCAACACTTTCCCTGCATCTGCTTTGGACAGAGCAGGATTTAGTAAATCTGACCCCTTTGAAGCCCAATACTTTCCATACAGTTGCCTCAGTTGGAGGGAGACTTGTACATCTGATCCCTCCAAAGCCCAACAATTGCCCTATGATTGCTTAGGCTGGAGAATGAATACTTCATCTGACCCCTCCACGCCAAAGGAGTGGTAAAGTCGTTGAAGGATGATTCACACTCTGAAGTTCTACCATTTCACTACTGTTGCTCAGTTTGGAGTGCTGATAGTAAATTTGACCCCTCCAAAGCCCAATATTTTGCCTACTTTTGGATGGAGTGGGAATACTAAATTTGCTTTTCTATGATGTATGTATTTTTATAACGTTTGTTTGAATGCAGTTATAATGCATAGTTTCTTTTTTTAATCTGTATTTTTATGTTGATTACTTTCAGTTAAAATTATAATTACATATTTTTTTAATTTAATTTTTAATTGTTTCTTGCTTGTTTTAGTATTTTTTTCTGACATCGTTTTTGTTATTTAATTTTAAAATCTGTAAATTACATTATTTAACTTTTTGTACTTTGTGGAAAAATATACGTTTTATTAATGTATTTATAAATTTAATTTAACAATTGTATACTTTTAATTTTGTATTATATATATATATATATATATATATATATATATATATATATATATATATATATATACACACCTATATATAGTTTTTTGATATTACATTTTTATTTGTATAGCATTATTTCATAACAATATTTTTCTTTAACCATAATATTTATATACATGAATTTTAGTAAATGTATGTTAAATTTAGTTTAAAGTTACTTTTTTATCGTTTTTCGGTTATTATATTTTCTTTTTATATACATATATACATACATGCATAGCTACATTTAATAGTTTTTTTTAGAATTATAATGTTGGATACTTTTAAATATATATATATCCATATATATCTATATATATATATATCGATATATATATATATGTATAGATATATATACTGTGCTATGTAATGTCAATACTTGTGCCCACTATATTGTTGCATTGGATATTTTAGTACTCTACATACTAGGTGTGTACATTTGATATTTTTATCCTCTATATTTTTTCTGCATGTTTTTGTATCACAATATTTTTAACCTTGAGATTATATCATGGATTTACATCCTGAAAAATTATAAATGAGGATCTCCGGGACTGCTGCTGTATTCACTTTGTGAATATGGTCTAACACAGCTTTGTATCAATCTTATGTGTCTCAAGATTTGTTGTAGAGGGTTCTTTGTGAATCCAGCCTTGTGTGCTGTGGAGTCAAGGTAAGACTTAGAGGAATGGGGTGGAGAGATTCAATGTTCTCCCTCCCTCAGATTAGCAATGCACTCCATGGGGACAGCGGTCTTGTAACCCTTCATAGATAGTTCTGAGTATAGGAAGCTGAACTGATGTTGTACATGTTTCAGTTCTGCCTAGGCTGTGTTTTGAAGTGTTCATCCATGCTGTTAACCTTGATAGTTCCCTCGGCTACCAGCTCTGCAGCTTATTCTGGTCTAAACAACATATCTGCAGGATTTGATTTTTAAATGTATTGTTTTGCAATTTCCAGTTCTCTCTTTTAGTGTCAATGTTTTCAGTGCATGTTGTTCTACCATTTCAAGGAGATCAAATGGCACGGCATCCTTACCCGGGCATACAGCATGTAGACCATCGGCTAAGATTGTTGTTGACAATGAAGAGAGCTCCTTAAATGGGTACAGTGTAGGCAAATCAATGAGAAATGTTTTTCCTTTTATTGCTTAGAGCGGTACTCGGTCTTGAGCAGACTTTGACATGAATTCATCAAATGCGGTGAAGAAGAATGGCTCTGGGGCGTTCATGCCCAACTGGGTCTGCCTGCTTGAGAAGCTGGTGGGAAGCAACGCAGGAGCGCACGCCTTAGGAAGTCTGATTTAAGTAAGGCGTGCTTCACATAGGAGGAGGCCTGTCATTGCCTCAGGGACCGCCACAGACTAGAAGCAGTGCCGTGTAACCATGCCGCACTTTTATTGGATGCGTTAATAGCCCACAGTCATGGCCAGTTCCTACCGTGACGGTTTTACGCTCTGCAGCGAGTTCGACGTTTCAAAATCCATTACCAGCTGCTCTTTTACAGGTTATTGATAATTTGTGAATTGCTGGATTGTGGAATGGGAGCCTGGGGGGCAGCCGAGCACCGCGAGGTCTGCCGCCCGGGCAGGTTGGGAGGGGGGAGAGGGGGGCGTGGCCGAACGGCCATTTTGTAGTAATTGGGCTACATTTGAGGGATAGCCCAAATGTAGCCCAAATCCAGGGATAGTAGCCCAAGGGGTATATAGGCAAAACGCGCGTTATCCCAGCCACCATTTTAGGCTTGGTGACCTGGTGGCTGGGTGCGCTAGTTTAAAAGTTTTTGGTGGTTTTGTAGGTGAGAATAGGAGTTATAACGGTACCTGGAGTCATGTCAGGTGGTGACTACCGTGTCTTGGAGGCCATCCGTTTGTTGAGCGAGGCGGGGAGGATGGACTTGCTGGTCCAAGAGGCTAATTGGACGAGGCGCCTGGCGAGGCGCGCGTCCGCGGGGGTGGCGGCCGCCGTCGCGGCTTGTTCGCCACCCGGGAGTCCGTCGCGAGGAGCGGTGAGTGTCCGAGGCGGCGCGTATGTCAGGAGCACCGCCTCTGGGGCTGCGGCGGGAGCAGAGGGGAGTGCGAAGGGATTGGAGGCGGGGAGGGGGCGGGGACGAGCGGCGCGAAGGGGGAAGGCTTCGGACGCATCACTGGAGAGGCCCAGGTCTTACGCGGGCCGCTCCTCGAGCCGGGGAGCGGCCGTTGCCTTGGTGACGGCGGGGGCGTGGAGACGCTCGACAGAGGGCCGGGCAGGCCCGACGAGAGGATCGCGGAGCGCGCGGGGGCGGGAGGAGCGAGAGGAGGTGGACGAGGGGCTTGGGGAAGGGCCCGGGGAGAGTGCAGCACTGGCGGTGATTTCTGGGGCCGGCACAGCGCGGAGGCGCGCGGCCCCGGGGTGGGAGGCGTCGGAGTTGGGGAGTGTGGGGGGGCGGGGGGGCGGGCGGCCCGGGACTGGACAGGAGATCCATGGACAGGCAGGGCAGGCAGCAGGTGGGGGGTCAGGGGAGGGGGGGGAGCACGGGTTTCAGTGGGGTGGGGACCGCGTCGCGCCACGAGGCGGACGAGGTGGAGCCGGGGAGGGGCGGGGGGGCGTGACGCAGGCGCATGGGAAAGGAGCGCAGGGGTCAGGGGTTTGGCGGGGCGCGACGACGGAGGGTGGGGGCAGGTAGGGGGGGCCCTGGGGGGGGAAGCAACAGGGGGAGAATCCCCAGTGCTATTTGAGTCGGAGGGCAGTGAGAGGGACTGGGGAGGCCTGGATATCTTTGAGTCCTGGGCGGAGGGGTTGGGGGGGGCGTCGGGGGTCGGGGTCGGGGGCCTGGGAGCGGGGGAGACGGAAGGGAGGGGGGAGAGGCGTGTAGGGGGTGGCACGGACGGAGTGGGACCGAGCGGGCAAGGGGCAGGGTGGAGCAGGCAGGGGGAGTGGAGCGACGGGGACGACGGCGATGGGGAGGACGACGAAGTGGCGGATTTGAGCGCGGTGGGTAAGGCGTGGGTCACGGAGGCGTCGGGGGCTGGCAAGCGGGGATGGGATGGCAGGAAGAAAGTAGGTAGGCCCAGCACACCAGACCATTCCTTTTCCTTGCAGGTAGCGGAGCGACAGCGGGAACAGCGCGGGGTACCGGACTTGGCAGGGCTGGGAGCGGCCTGGCGACGCCAAGGAGAAGGGAGGGTGGAGCCTCGGGCGGCGTGCCCAGTACCTGCGAGGGATCCCGACGCGGCTGGCACAAGTAGGCCCGTGGCGGGCTCGCCAGCCCCAACACCTACGGGGTCACAGCGCCCCGGGGGACAGCGCCGGAGGAACGCCGAAGAGGAAGTTGTGTTTGTATCGCGGAGGCAGGTGGCACCACCAGCGGGCAGCGCTGGGGGTGCAGGGCAGGAGGAGTTGGACTATGAGGAGGAGAGTATGGAGGAAAGAGAGTTGCGTGAGGTGGGAGACGGTAGGGACGGGGGGCCGAGTAATGTTGTGGCTAGTTTCTTACAGGTGTCACGACGCCAGGCGCAGCCCACGGGTCGGACATCAAGGTGGGAAAGCAGCTCGGCCCCCAGGACAGGACGTCGGGAGGAGCGACGGACGGAGACATTGGCGCCAGGTAATGCACATTTTCTCGGGCGGCCAAGGATGGTGTCGAGAGGGGTGGGGGGGGCGGGGGTGGAGGGGGGGTAGGGGAAAGATTGCGCAAAGGTACGTATGTGGTTGATGTGGCTGTGGGCACGGACGGCGTAGGGCAGGGTGACAGCGGGCAGACCAAGAAGGAGGGGACAAGCGAGAAGGGGACAGGGGACGCAAAGGCAGAGGAGACAAAACTGGAAAGTAAGGAATTGAAGATAAAGCGGTTACCATATATGGGAGTGACCAAGCCCTTGGGGGCGCACTTGATGTTGGCAACGAAGGAACGGATCTGGAAAGGGGAGTATGTGGAGATGCTCAAACTCCTGCACAGGGAGGTCAGGGCAAAAGAGGGTTCTAAGGAGGAGGAATTTGAGCTCGCCAAAAGGCCTAAGGTGCCGCTGACAATAGAAAACTGGACAGCGGCTTTTCTGATATATGCCAGCGTGTATTGCGAGAAGTTTCCGGAGAGGTCAGTGGCCATGTTTAAATACATGGACGTCATTAGGAAAGCACAGATTACGGGGGGTGGATATGCCTGGGCTCAGTATGATGAGGAATTCCGGGCGCGCATGGCATGGGATGCGGAGGCAAAATGGGGAGAGTTGGATACGGATTTGTGGCAGCATACCATGGGCCTTGCTGGGTCGGGGAAGACTATATTTACGGCCAGCGGGCTGCCGCTTGTGTATCAGCCCTTTCGAGGGGGTCCCACCCGCGGGGGGGTGGGGGGAGCCGGCAGAGGGACGACAGGAGACAAGGGGGCTTGCTGGGACTTTAACAAAGGCCTATGCACGAGAGAGTACTGTAAGTTTCGGCACGAATGCTCGGGCTGCGGTAAACGACATCCGCTGGTCAAGTGTTGGGGGACGCCAGGTCCGGGGCACAGCGGTCAGCAATGGCAGTCGGGAGCCCCTAAGGCTGGAGCCCAGCAGCAGTCGCAGCAGGGAGGGGGAGGGAGGGGGGCAAGGGGGACTGGGGCCAAAGGCTCGTACTCCGGTTAGGTTAGAGCAGTTGGTGGGGCGCTGGGGGACTATCCGGACAGGGCGGCGGCGGAGAAGCTGAGATTGGGGTTTCAAGAGGGTTTCAGGCTGGGGTACAAAGGGCCAAGGGTCCGTAGATGGGCAGACAATTTGCGATCAGCGAGGGAGCATCCACAGGTGGTACAGGCGAAACTAGACAAGGAGGTACAGGAGGGCCGCATGGCGGGACCCTTTCGCGAGTGGCCTTTGCCCAATTTGATTGTGTCACCCGTTGGTGTGGTACCTAAAAAGGAGATGGGCCAGTTTCGCCTTATTCAGCATCTGTCATGGCCAGAGGGGGAGTCGGTCAATGACTTTATTGCGGATAGCGCGGCCACTGTGTCCTACTCATCTGTTGACGTGGCTATGGCACTGGTGGTGTCCGCGGGCGCAGCAGCACAGATGGCAAAGTGCGACATCAAGTCAGCTTTCCGGTTGCTGCCAGTTCATCCAGATGACTGGGATCTGTTGGGCATACAATTCGGCGGTCACTGGTATGTGGACAAGGCATTGCCGATGGGCTGCTCCATGTCCTGCGCACTTTTTGAATGTTTCAGCACGTTCCTACAATGGTTGTTTACGGAACGAACGGGTCACCAAGGCGTGACACATTACTTGGATGACTTCTTTTTTGTCGGCACCTCAGACTCCGCGGACTGCCAGCAGGGTCTGTACAGCTTCCATGAGATCATGGGGGACATGGGCGTGCCACTGGCCCCGGAGAAAACGCAGGGCCCCAGTACGGCACTGGCTTTCCTCGGTATTGAATTGGATTCGGTCCGAATGGAGGCGCGCCTCCCGGACGAAAAGAAGCTAAACATGTTGAGCTTGCTGACCAGTGTGTTGGCACGACAGAAGGTGACGGTCAGGGACATACAGGTGTTGCTGGGACATCTCAATTTTGCTTGTAGGGTGGTCAGAGTAGGGCGGACTTTCTGTAGGCGACTGGGGCGCGCATTGGAGGGGCAGAGGCCTCCACACCATCATGTGCGGCTGTCAGCAGGGGTGAGAGAGGACTTGCGCATGTGGCAGTTTTTCCTGCACCAGTTTAATGGGGTGCCTTTGATGAGGGAAGTGGACATGGTATGGGACGTACAGATTTTCTCGGACGCAGCGGGGAGCAAGGGATTTGGTCTGTATTGGCAGGGGAGATGGTGTGCGGAGCCCTGGCCCGAGGAATGGTTGGAGGGAGGCAGGAGCATTGCGTTTTTGGAATTCTTTCCCTTAGTGGTGGCAGTTACACTGTGGGGGTTCTGTTGGCCCACAAAAAGGTCACGTTCAGGATCGACAACATGGCAGTGGTCCAGGTGGTGAACAGGCAGTCCGCGCGGGATGCGCAGGTACTTAAGCTGTTGCGGGTTTTTGTGCTGGGGTGCTTGAGGCATGATATTGCGTTTCGCGTGGTGCATGTGCCAGGAGTGGACAATGACATTGCGGATGCCTTGTCTCGTTCACAGTGGGGGAGATTCCGTGGGCTCGCCAAGGACGCGGACGTGAACCCGACCAGGATGCCGAACCAACTCTGGGAAGTAGGCAATACCGGATGCTACAATTGGTTCTAGGTTCATTAGCGCGGTCAACGAAACTGGCATACAGGGCGGCGTGGGAAGAGTTTGTCTGCTCAGGGGCGAGATGGCGGGCTTCCGAGGCGGAGAGACGGGAGGATGTAGTGCAATTTATTCTGGATTTAGTGGAGAGAGGTTTGACGAGGGTGACGATAGTGGGCAAGTTGGCGGGGGTTGCGTTCATCGGCAAACTGTTGTGGGGTTATGCGCCATCCGCGGGGGAGCTGGGGGCGCGGATTTTGGAGGGCTGGGCGCGGGAATGCGGAAGGGTGGCCAGGGTGCGGAGGCCACTGTCCTGGGAGCTGTTAGGTAGGGTGCTGGGGGTTTTGCCCGTGGTGTGTTGGGACAGTGGGGAGGCCCTGCTGTTCGCCACGCTTATGTCTTGGATGTTCTTTGGGGCGTTTCGGGTGTCGGAGCTGCTGGGGTCGAAAGGGGAACGGGGTTTGACCTGGGATGAGGTATCTTTTGGGGAACAGGTAGTGAGCATTTGGCTGCGGAAGGCGAAGACTGACCAGAAGAGTCGGGGGAAGTGGATTACGTTGAGGAAAGGGCGATCCCCGGGGGTGTGTCCGTTAAGCTGGGGTCGGCGGTGGAATGCGTGCTCTGGGGGACTGGGGGGACTGGTTTTCTCCCATCAGCAGGGGCGAGGCGTTAAGGCTTCGCAATTGCTGGCAGTACTGAGGAAAGCACTTAGGAATCTGGGGGTCGAAGAAAAGGGTTTTGGCATGCACTCCTTTCGCATTGGGGCAGCGTCAGAGGCGCATGCGAGGGGTTGGGACAGGGAAGAAATCATGAGGTTGGGAAGGTGGTCTTCGAATTGCTACCAGCGTTATGTGCGCAGCGAGCCGGGGGGTGGGGTGACAAAATAAAAAAAAAATAAAAAAAGCAGAAGGGGGACTTCGCAAAGGGCAGGGGAGCTTTTCAAGGGGTGTGGCTAGGTTTTCATTCTTGTTTTTCTTTTCAGGTTCGGTCATGGGACCCCTGGCCCGAGAAATGTCTATATGGATTGTGGGGCACTCGTTCGTGAGGAGGGCCCAATTGCAGGCGCAGGAGAGCTATTTTGGGGAACAGTTGGGTTTCAATAAAGATGTGTTCTCTGTGGGGTGGAGGGGTAGGGGGGGATGCGTTGGAAGGAATTGGTGCCGGTGTTGAACGGGATCTTACGGGCAGGTCGGTGCCCAGATGTATTGGTTCTCCATTTGGGGGAGAACGACATGGTGAAGGAGACAGGTTTGGCACTTATGCGGGCAATGAAGAAGGACCTGGCTTTGATTAAGGAGAGATGGGCGGGTTGTTCTATTGTGTGGACGGAGTTTGTCCCCCGGAGGAGTTGGAGGGGGGCGGTGAACCCAGGTGCGGTGGATAAGGCGCGGCGTAAACTTAATACGGAGATGGTGAGGTTTTGTCGGCATTTGGGGATTGGCCGAGTGGCACATGGGGACATTCGCTACGATGCGCGGGAGATGTTCAGGGACGATGGGGTGCACCTGTCCAGGATGGGAATGGACCTGTACCTTTTGGAGTTGAGGGAAGTGTTGGCGCGTCTGCTGGGAGTTTACAGGTGTTAGGTCATGCGGGGTCGCGGCGCGTGGGGGGGGGGCGGAAAAAGGGGAGGAAGAGGCGCAGTCGCCGACACTTCCCCCCTTTTCCTGGGTGGCGGGGTGGTTGACAGTTGGCCGGGATTGGCTAGAGTTTGTTGTTAGAGGTTTGGTAATGTGGGTCCAGGGACAGGTAAAGGGTAGACAGGTTGGATAAGTTTAGATTAGAGGTTGGATAGTTACAGTTGCATTAAAGGCAGGTAGGGGTTACGGTCAGGGGAGTTTGGGAGTTGGGAAAGGCTACATGGTGTAGGATTGGGTTATATGTTGGTTAGGAATGTTATGTTGTATTTTGGGGGGATGGGGGAAATGATGTGGGGATCGTAGGGGTGGGGGGAAAACACAAGGGGTCAGGAGGTTATTGTATAGCGAGGCGTTAGTTTTGTAAGGCAGTGGCCAAGGAGTTAAATTGTGATACGCACCTGTTTCAATAAAGCGGCCTTTTTCACACACAATAAAGTGTTTGGTGTCGGCTTGCCCCCCTCTCCCCCCTTAATCTCCCAATGGGAGCCTGGGGGGCAGCCGAGCACCGCGAGGTCTGCCGCCCGGGCAGGTTGGGAGGGGGGAGAGGGGGGCGTGGCCGAACGGCCATTTTGTAGTAATTGGGCTACATTTGAGGGATAGCCCAAATCCAGGGATAGTAGCCCAAGGGGTATATAGGCAAAACGCGCGTTATCCCAGCCACCATTTTAGGCTTGGTGACCTGGTGGCTGGGTGCGCTAGTTTAAAAGTTTTTCCCACCCTCCCTCCCTATGGTTAGAGGGGTTAGGGGGCCTGGTACAGGGGGTGTTGGGGTTGCATTTTTGCGGGTTTGGGGCAGCATTTGTTGGAACAGGTACATAGGGGCGGTTGGATGTATTGTCGCTTGGAGCAGGTGCAAGCGGGGTGGTTGACAGTTGGCCGGGATTGGCTAGAGTTTGTTGTTAGAGGTTTGGTAATGTGGGTCCAGGGACAGGTAAAGGGTAGACAGGTTGGATAAGTTTAGATTAGAGGTTGGATAGTTACAGTTGCATTAAAGGCAGGTAGGGGTTACGGTCAGGGGAGTTTGGGAGTTGGGAAAGGCTACATGGTGTAGGATTGGGTTATATGTTGGTTAGGAATGTTATGTTGTATTTTGGGGGGATGGGGGAAATGATGTGGGGATCGTAGGGGTGGGGGGAAAACACAAGGGGTCAGGAGGTTATTGTATAGCGAGGCGTTAGTTTTGTAAGGCAGTGGCCAAGGAGTTAAATTGTGATACGCACCTGTTTCAATAAAGCGGCCTTTTTCACACACAATAAAGTGTTTGGTGTCGGCTTGCCCCCCTCTCCCCCCTTAATCTCCCAATGGGAGCCTGGGGGGCAGCCGAGCACCGCGAGGTCTGCCGCCCGGGCAGGTTGGGAGGGGGGAGAGGGGGGCGTGGCCGAACGGCCATTTTGTAGTAATTGGGCTACATTTGAGGGATAGCCCAAATGTAGCCCAAATCCAGGGATAGTAGCCCAAGGGGTATATAGGCAAAACGCGCGTTATCCCAGCCACCATTTTAGGCTTGGTGACCTGGTGGCTGGGTGCGCTAGTTTAAAAGTTTTTCCCACCCTCCCTCCCTATGGTTAGAGGGGTTAGGGGGCCTGGTACAGGGGGTGTTGGGGTTGCATTTTTGCGGGTTTGGGGCAGCATTTGTTGGAACAGGTACATAGGGGCGGTTGGATGTATTGTCGCTTGGAGCAGGTGCAAGCGGGGTGGTTGACAGTTGGCCGGGATTGGCTAGAGTTTGTTGTTAGAGGTTTGGTAATGTGGGTCCAGGGACAGGTAAAGGGTAGACAGGTTGGATAAGTTTAGATTAGAGGTTGGATAGTTACAGTTGCATTAAAGGCAGGTAGGGGTTACGGTCAGGGGAGTTTGGGAGTTGGGAAAGGCTACATGGTGTAGGATTGGGTTATATGTTGGTTAGGAATGTTATGTTGTATTTTGGGGGGATGGGGGAAATGATGTGGGGATCGTAGGGGTGGGGGGAAAACACAAGGGGTCAGGAGGTTATTGTATAGCGAGGCGTTAGTTTTGTAAGGCAGTGGCCAAGGAGTTAAATTGTGATATGCACCTGTTTCAATAAAGCGGCCTTTTTCACACACAATAAAGTGTTTGGTGTCGGCTTGCCCCCCTCTCCCCCCTTAATCTCCCAAGTTTAACATCTGGAGGGCGGGCTGCCGACCCACCAGGTTGTGGAGCAGTAATTTCTGCTTGTGTGCTATTGCAGCCGCCACATACAAAAGGTAGTGGGGAGGGGAAGGGGGGCGCACGGGAGTGGGAGCGCAGGGGGAGGATAAAAAAACGTTCCTTAAGTTGACGGCCTCGTCCCGCGTTGCTCCGGGTGCTTTTTCTTCCGTGTCCCAGCATGCATAGGGGCTGCATCACAGTCCCTGTCCAATCGCAGCCCAGGGATTAGCCTGTGCAGGCTAGAAAGGCGCCCTGCTCAGACCAGGGATTCTGTGGGGTTTCTCCAGCCCGGCTGCTCAATGCAGCCGGGCTGGAGAAACCTAAGTGCACATGTGTGCTTTGGTCAGCCTGAGACGGACGGCCAAACACACATGTGGCCTTAGAGAGGGCACATAGCACTCCCCCTACCCCCTCCCATGCCCTGCCCCCGCCCCTCCCTGCACAGCTGCTTAAAAATAAAATGATAATCAAAAATATTGTTTTATTTTTTAGCTGCTAGCTCTGCGAGTGGGGCGACGCTCCTCCGCCCCTGCAGGGAAGTCGCTCCTACTTGTGTGGAGTAGGACCAGCGGCCCGATTAAGAGATCCCTTCCCCCTTCAGGGGAGTAGCTACTGTGGTGGCTCCACTGAGGCACTTCTGATGCTTAGCGAAATGAGCGACATGTTTCATACATCTTCCTGTCAAAGACTGTTTTTCTACAAGAACAAACTCCCAAATTGGAAGTTCTTTCTTTCAAAACAAAAACACAATGTCTCGCCATGCAAGAAACTTTCACCCTGCATGTGCAAATGAACTACCCAGAACTCCAAAAAACAAATATGGTCATGGAACTGGAGGGCAACTTGCACTATCCTTATGATGTACCATTACATTAGACTATATATGTTGTATTTTCAGTTTCATAACGCTGCAAAGTTATAAAGGTCATTAATACTTCATCTAGCTTAGGAGTAGGAAAGGCTGATTTGGCACTGCTGGGATTGGGGCCTGTTGCCTGCATAAAGCAAACCCACATGTGTGAAAACTCACACTCACTCACTCACTCACACACACACCCACATACACATGCACACACACAAAAGTTTAACTCATTAAGTGATATTAAGGGCCATCTGAGAATTTATGGTACACAAGCTCAGAATGTGCCCAGTTTGACTACACGGTTTGCTTTAGGATATACCTTATGCAAATCAGACAGGTAAATATCTACTTCCAATCTTGATTCTGGCATCAAGACCTACTGCCCACTTATTGGTTTAGCCTCTGACTTGTACTAAGCCCTTAAGTTCTTAAGTGTGGGTTTATCCACAGAAGCATTTGAAACGAGTTGGTCCCAATCGGATTAAGTCGTGTGACCTGCAGGCAGGACTGTGACCTCAGTTGACTTTGACACAAATACTGAACCCCCACTCAACCACAATGTTAAGTCCTGGTCAAATCACTTTACCTTTATGCATATCAGATCTTTCAGTGCGCTGGGAAATTCAGCGCCCTGAAGTGACTGCGTGGCGCCACCCAGCATTCAAGTGTAATATATGGGACAAAGTACACTTTACTGTATACAAGTCAGATAAATATTGTTCAAGTAAATGAAGGGTTTACACAGTTTATAGACAAATTATAACTTTGAGGATTGCATTTAAGGCTATGTTCCATTAAATCTTTTGATTCCTTCTCAGCATATAAAAAATAAAAATACACACTTTGGGGCCTATTAGGATGGCGGGCGACTTTAGTCCGCCCGCCACCCTAGCAGTGCTGGGACCGGCCGCCAGTGGTGCGGTGGTCCTGCACCGGCAATTAGGATGCCACCGCCACTGTGGCGGTGGCATCCTCTATTCCCAGCATTGTGGCGGGCGGTGCTCACAGCACCACCTGCCACAATGCTGTGGCTGCACTGTGTGCATTTGCATGCACAACGGGGCAGGCACCGCGCGGTGCCTGCCACGTCGTCTATGCAAATGCAGGGGGGTACCATACGTACCCCCCATGTGCCACCCCAGCCCCCCAACATCCAGGGGGTCCGAAACGGGCCTCCAACTCAGGAATTTGCATGCCTTTCCATGGCGGCAACGCCACCACGGAAAGGCTGCTTCCCGCTGGCATCCTAATATGGCTTGCGGTGTCTAGCAGACACCGCCACCATATGCAACCTGGTCGACCGGGCGGAAAAGGGGTGGACGGTCTTTCCATCCGCCGCGGTCCCCCCCGCCATCATAATATGGTGGGGGGAAATGGGAGGCGGTGGGGTATGATGTAATGCGGATCGCCACCGCCATGCGGGCGGTGGCGATCCGCCCTACATCATAATAGACCCCAAAGTGTCTGTACTATATCTCTGACAGCTGTGCCCAAAAAGTTTCAACCCTAGAGACTACACTTTTCCTGGCAAATTCGAGTACTCATCAAACCACGTCGACCTTCGATAAACCTTCTTCAAATTAGAAACGATCAAGGGCAATTTTCGAGGCCTAGAGTAAAGTTCGAAAAAACACCTATTTCTGACCCAAAGATCAAAAATTAAATTTAAAAACGTATTTTTTGTCTCTAAATGAATTCTAGCCACTTTTCAAATGCTTTGCAGAATTATTTCATATATGCATTTAAAGAGAATTAATTTCACCCCCTTTCCTAAAGACACAGGCGAAAATCCTAGGGTAGATGGTTTGTGGAAAAACATACTTAATGTTCCACTGATGCTCTGCATTATTAGGGAAACTTGGAGACGCAGAATGTCAAAAGTCTGAGTTCTATACGAAGTAGGGGAAAAGGGGGCAGAACCTAATCCCTATATGTGTCAGCCTCAATCAGGCCTGCGATGTTACATCTAAGACCACCAGAACCGGGACCACTCCAGCTGCCACTACAGACTATCCTGCCCTCCAATGGGAATGCTAGGCGTGGACCTGTTGCCAGACATCTAGGACTACCCAGCCTTCTCCAATGATTCTGGTCGGGATTGAACTCCATAAAACAAGCTGGTAATATTAATGCTATTGCAGAGCCTAGAATACTTGTCCTGTTACTTCATTAGCAAAGGAAGTAAGACACTCCTGGGATTTGTTCATGATCTGAATGAAATAAACACGTGCTTACTAATGTTCCCAGACTTCTAAGAAGAAAATGGCAAGTACTGTAAATCACAGGTTCTCCGAGGAAAGAGTCAAGAATTGCACTTGTTGTACACTGGAGAAAAAAACAGGTTGGAAGTGCTTTTTAGCAGCTAACGATTCTAAGAACTGGGTGGAGGTCGCTGCATAAAACAGTGGGGATAAGCGGGTGTGATTTAGGAGTTCGTGTTCATGTGAAGAATAGTGAATTCCAGGAACAGGCCTCTGAAAAAAAGAGAGGTGAAGACTCAGAGCACATGTATTACAATACATTATTTCTGATAGAAGCAGGTCAACTAAAGCTCTGGTAAAGCCAGGCTAAAGGTTGGAGACCAAATAGGTAAAGGTGGGGAAATGGGCATCCTGAATTCACCATGCGCTTTCAGCATTTTGGTTGATATCTAAGTTTCACATTTTGTGACATTTATGGAACAAAATAAAGATTTAATTTTCCTATTAATACATTCATTTGTATTCCTAAGCTCCGCAAATAATTGAAAACTGCCTTTGTTACCATTCATTTTTAAGTCGAGTCTGAAAACCTACTGTGGACTCACTTGGGGGCATATCAACAAGGGTTTATCTCTGCTTTTTTGGCTTTAAAAGCCAAAAAAGCAGAGATAAAACTAGCACCCTATCAACAACAGGGTACTAACATGCAAATTTGCTAACATTTGCAAACATGCTAATATCGCTAACCCTGTTAGAGACAAAAAAGCAGCGCTAACCGCGGTTAACGCTGCTTTTTTACGTCTGGTATTTTTCTGACTTAGCCATGATATCCTATGGAAGAAGGATATCATAGCTAAGTTTGTCTGTCCCTATCAACAAGCTAACGTGAGATTATCGCTGGGTTTCCAGCGATAATCTCACGTTAGCCACTTAGCGTGAGGATTTTTATCGCTATTGAGATAAGCGTTGCTAATAGCACGCTATCTCAGCGATAAAAATCAACGCTAGCCGGCGATAATTATCCTAGCGCTAAGTGCGCTTAGCGATAATTATCGCCGGTTGTTGTTGATATGCCCCCAAGAACTTACAGGGCCTTACAAGTGAGCATTTATGATAATTGGCTGGTTGTATTGTCACCCTCTTTGGCTTGCTTATTATTCAATGGCTTTCATTGCCCATCTTCAGGTTGTCCCTCCCCTGGAGCACAGCCTGTTTACCATCGTCTTGAATGGCTGACTTGTGTTATTCCACTGCTCACTTTTTACGAATTACTTTTTTCCATCTCTCTACCAAATACCCGAGTCCTCGTGCTCTGTGTTTACTCTCTCTTTTATGGCTGCCCACTCTCTATCCTGCGTACTTCTCCACCCACCCCTCGCACTCCATGCTGCTGTCTCCCTAGAGCGCCACTCCCCATCCCACTATTTGGCTGTCTCCCTGTTGTTCCTCTCCTCTCCCCTGTGTTGCTCTCTCCCTCGTGCCTCTGCCCACTTCCTGTTGATTCCGCCAACCCACTCCTACCACTCCCATCTCTGTTACCCACCACCAGTTATTTATTAAATATATATTTTTTTGAGGAGAGGGCCTGGTCAAATTGCTGCTGGCCCTCCACAAAAGCAATTTTGTACACCTAATTCATTTATTCTTGACTGATAGTGATACCTGCTAACCCAAAAAGAAATGAACATTCGTCATTCTGAAAGTACATGCATGTGATGGGGAACTCAAGCGCTTTCCTACAGAATGACGCGACCACCCACGGCAGCCACATCATGGTGTCTTTTATTTGCTGATAAAAAACTGCATCTGCAAAAAGAAATGCATTTTTACCAATGTTGTACAACATTGCCAAGAAGCACTGGCAAATCCAGTAGGTTCGAACGGTGAGACCTTCTGGCTAAGTCAATGCTTTTTTGAGAAAGGACCTGGATTTTTTTTTTCAAATGCATACCAAATATTAACATTAACATTGCCCAGCAATAGAATTGAAGCCTTGCATTCTTCTATATGATTTACTCACAAATTTATAGCCCAGCCACATCACTATTTAACCAGAGATAAACAAGGAGACGATTAAGAAGGATTGGGGTCTCTCGGGCCACAATCAGCCCTCCAGTATCACATTTAAAGGAGGATCCCAGAGGGTAGACACCTAAAGGATAACAACGAATCTGCATTCGCATCCAGGAAAGCTTCAGTTGGATCGAGCCTCCATTTAGATTGATCTCACAATGCATCCGCTGGGTTGGGTAATTTTTGTTATCTTGCACTGCATAGGTTTACTGACTGATGAAATACTGCCTGCCTGCATGACTGATGGAATTCTGCCTGCAAGCATGACTCATGTTATACTGCATGCATGACTCATGGAATACTGCCTGCATGCATGACTGATGGAATACTGCCTGCCTGCATGCATGCATGACTGATGGAATACTGCCTCCATGCATGACTGATGGAACACTGCCTGCATGAATGACTGATGGAACACTGCCTGCATGAATGACTGATGGAATACTGCCTGCATGCATGACTGATGGAACACTGCCTGCATGAATGACTGATGGAACACTGCCTGTATGAATGACTGATGGAATACTGCCTCCATGCATGACTGATGGAACACTGCCTGCATGAATGACTGGTGGAATACTGCCTGCAAGCATGACTTGTGGGATACTGCCTGTGTGCATTACTCATGGAATACTACCTGCATACATGACTGATGGAATACTGCATGCATGGCTCATGGAATACTACCTGCATATATGATTGATAGAATACTGCATGCATGACTCATGGAATACTGCCTGCATGCACGGCTCATGGAATACTGCCTGCATGCATGATTCAAGAAATATTGCCTGCATACTTGACTGTTTGAATACTGCCTGCATGCATGACATATGGATTACTACCTCCATGCATGACTGATGGAACACTGCCTGCATGCATGACTGATGGAATACTGCCTGCAAGCATGACTCATGGGATACTGCCTGTGTGCATTACACATAGAATTCTGCCTGAATATGACTGATGGAATACTGCATGCATGACTCATGGAATACTGCCTGCATACATGATTGAAAGAATACTGCCTGCATGCATGACTCAAGAAAAATTTCCTGCATATTTGACTGTTTGAATACTGCCTGCATGCATGACTTATGGAATACTGCCTCCATGCTTGACTGATGGAACACTGCCTGCATGCATGACTGATGGAATACTGCCTACATAGATAACTGATGGAATACTGCCTGCATGCATGACTCGTGGAATACTGCCTGCATGCATGACTCGTGGAATACTGCCTGCATGCATGACTCGTGGAATACTGCCTGCATGCATGACTCGTGGAATTCTGCCTGCATACAATGCTTGAGCACATGGCATGACTTTTATTACTGGATTTTAGTCTATGTAACTTCCAACCGAGCGATGACCATTTTCAGTTCTACTCTATAGAAAACACGCTCATGCTACATCACATGCAGCATTGAGTGATCTGGCTAAAACGAACTCTTCCATAGTGTCATTTCTGTCTATTGACCCCTCACCTTGCCTCTGGTCCTTGGACTTACTCCCTTCTCGCTCATGGTGGCCTCGGCCTTGCCCTGGTGAACGCCTGCTCTGCATCGCTTCCTAGACATCCTTCCAGCTCCTGGTACCTTTTTCATAGATTATTCTTCTTTCACATGTTTCTTTGGCTCCTGGCCTTTTTAAACACACCATTTATGGACATTATGTAATTATTCATTATAGTTCAATATACTTTTCTCAAAACCAAGACTGAGTAATACCACCTTATAGTAGGCATATAATGTGCGATTCGTCCCACCACAATTGCCCCCTCTTTTCTCACCACAAAAGGCACCATACCAGTGGATGGTCTTCACTGCGTAGTCTTTATTAATTCTTCAGATAACGCCATCTTTGTTTGGATATGCACTGTCAACATTAGACCAATTTTTATTAACCAATCCAACACACATTGATAACATTGGGTTGCACAGTATTCGTTTGAACCACAGGTTACAGTTGCAATTGTATTTACAGCTCAGGATCTCCCGAGACACACGGTATGTGGTTTGTACCAGCAGGACACAACCCATCTCCATTGCTTCCATTTCAGGCAACTACCCGTCGTCTACTCCCTAGACGCGGCCACCAGAGCACTGCTTTGCACCTTTCCTTGCGCCACCAGCTTTTACCAAGTTGCTTCCTCCAAGCACCGGCATCTCGGGTTGGGCCGGAGAGTCCAGGGCCACCAGCAGGACAGCCCCCTCTCCCGCCAGCCCGGAGCCCTATTGACTGCCCTCCTTGTTCCAGGATTGGCCAGTCCCCGTCAAATAGGAGTCCCCGCCATTTTTCTGGCCCGGGACCCCACTCTACCTTAAAAAAATGAGGGATGGGTGGGTGGGCAACTTCGCTTCTGGCCGCGACCTGCTGGGCGCCCGAGGCAAGAGGACAATGAAGGCTTCTCCCTGGTGCGCAACCTTCTTATCTTTTTCCCTGGAGAGGCCGCCTGCGTACCTAAGTGACGCCCTAAGTGCCTGCCTACCTCCTAGTATTTCCTGGTGGCCCCTCCTACTCGCCCTGACCAGCTGTGCCCTGGCCCAGCCTCTCCGTTGCCTCATGCACGAAAATGCCACTAAGTGCCCCCCACCCCTAGGCGCGGTGGGGGCTTCGCATATGGGCGATCTCTCCTAGGCCTCGGGACTACTTCTTGCACATTGTGCACCGGATAGTTCTCTCATCCTGCTGGATCCGGGGAATTTCCGGCAGGTGTCAGACGAGGCTCCGCCCCTGGGAACTCAGAGGCTCCTCCCCCCTGAAATCATGCGAGGAGTTTTGGGAGTGGGGCATCTGCCCATTTACCGCAGATGTCCCTCCTTCACTAAGCTCTAAGTACCCCACTTGGTGCCCCCAGTCGGCCACTGGTCGGGTCACTGCCTACTGCTTGCTTGCTGTAAATACCTCGTCGCTTTAGGACGCTCCACTCACCACTGAAATTGAGCATGATGACCTGTACTAACAAGGGCACTGATTTCCGCGGATTGATTCACGGTTGTGGCTTCCCCGAGCCCTGTCCTTCTGGCCCCGCAGGGAGGCGCCCCATGCACATTTTGGACAATGTAGCACCAGCAGCCTTCAGCAAATGCCTGTTTTTTGTTTCCGTCTTACAGTAGTTTTCAATGTCTACTACATGTGTAACGTTATTGGCCTTATATGCCTATAAAAGCACCATTTGTCATTGATTTTCCAACCATAATCCGTCAGAGAGAGCCCCCAGCTTCTCCGTAAAGTCATCTTCAAATCCTACAATGTCAGTGAAGTAGCCTGGAGGTAATCGGCCCTACTAAAAGCAATGAAACCAGGCCCCAGCCGGCAGTAAAATACTGCTATAAATGAGGTGCAGAGCGCTCCTTACACCCCAGAGCCCCAGTGTCACTGCTCCTGACTGCCACACTAATGTCATTTACTGGCCTCCAAGTTCCAATCGTCTTTCCTTCACGCTCCCGAGTCCCACCCCGCTCTCCTCTCCTGCACTTCCACAGTCTCTTCCTTTCCCTCCTCTGTCTCTCACTCATCCTCCTCTCTTTCCACCATTCTCTCATTTCCGGTTCCTTTGCCTTCATTTTCCCTTGCCCACTTTGTTCATCCTTAGCTCCTTACACTTTCTGGCCCAACCCTATTTCCTTCTCCCCTTCTGGCACCTTTTCCTGCACTCTTACCCGTTCTTTCATCCTCTCCTTTTCTTCCTTTCCTTTTCTCTCTCTTCTTCAGTGTTTTTTATCTCCCACTTCCTCTGTACCACCCCCCCTGTAAAGTAAACAGAGCCGAGGCCCTTGCATGCACGGTTTCTAAATACAAGAGAAATCAGAAGAGGCAGCCCCAGAAAGACATCAGATGGTGCAGGGCAGATCTGCCCCCTCTCACCTGTGGGCCCCGGTGCGTTGCACCAGCTGCACCAATGCCAGCTGCACTGGTGACTGGTCGAACGTGCTAACAAATGCACATTAGGCCATACATTTCCTCAAACATGAATGAGAGGGCAGAACCCTCCGTCCCTGCTAGGGGCAACTTTGAACCCTCACAAAGTTTCCTCCAATGTAATTGTATAAAGGTACATACACATGCACTTTTTACTACGGCCATTCCAAAAACCAGAATCAGGGGGACTAAACCATCTTGGGGTTTAAACCTGAGCAGATTTTCATCAATGTCCTGATCGAGGGTGCCTTCAAATGCATCATTTCCCACGACATTTCCAAAACCACAAAAAATGGGAAAACACCACCCTCTCCATTAAAATAATTTCCATATCACACTATGCCAATGTTATTGTCCTAATTTGCTTACAAATGCACCATTTACCACAACATCTCCCCCAAATCGTCCTGCTTATGGCATCAAGTAGCCGCCCATTCCCTCGCCAAAGAGCAACAGGGAATTTTCCATGGTCTGCCCACAGGGCCATCTCATCAGCATGGGCCCTGCTTACACAGCTACTCACAGGAATAAAAATGTTTAACAGAAAATTTGTGTTAAATTCTGGTCTGCCTAGGGCCCCTATGCTCGTGGGGACCCCAGGCAACTGCCCAGCATGCCCATGCGTTAGGACGGCACTGTCTGCCCACCCGACTCCTGCCAAGCTGGCTCCAACCCCAGACTCAGGCCCAGTGCAGAATCCCAGGTCCACGATCATCTGACCGCGTGACCACTGAGACAGGAGGTAGGCCTGTATCAGGCGATGTCGGTCTAACTCACGCCTGTTATCTACCAGTCCCGAACCTTGTCTTGCAGCCTTTTAACTGGAGGTGGCATCTGTGATCTGGATCACTCTCCAAGCCCAAGGCTGAGCTGTCCCTTCTCATCTTATCAGCAGATATAATGTTAGTGATCTGCAGGGAGAGCTTTGCTCTGATGTGACATGCATCCCCACTGGCTGACTTAGCATGAGATTCAACATATACATCAGATGCTTTAGGAACAGCAGGGATGTAAGGACAGATGTCTTTATAGATGCCAAGGACGTTATTTCACCCCACAGTAGCCGGGAGAAATGAGGGGGGCTATAAATTTGAGGGCGAAAGGATCCTGAAGAGCTGGAGGAAAGCAGAACAGATGAAATTCACAACACTGCCTTGCACTGGTATTTATAATGCATCACTGACAGACTATCGGAAACAGAAATATTGTGTCAAAAATATCAAGGACCAAAGTAGCGAGAAGGTACGTATAGATGTACTATCCTTTGCTCCACATCAGTGCCATAATGAAACCGAAGGCCCCCCCCCCTGCAAAGTTCAAGAAGGGCCCCCACCTCTCAGCCCAGCATCTAACACTTTTGATAAGGGGGCCCCTGAAGATCGGCGCCCCCCGTACTGAGTGGCCTGCAGTGGATTTTGTTACTTCACTGCTCCACATCTACATACCTTGAAGATATATATATCATCAAGGTACATATAGGTGAAGTTATATATAGTAAAGCTGTGCTTACTCATAGAAACTTATCTTCACAATATTTTTGTCCTCAATATTATTGACACAATATTTTGTCCCATGAAATATTTGTTTCTGAAATTCTGTCTAAACACCATTTATATAGCGCTTTCCTACCCCTTGTGAGTGCTTTCTAGATGGTTAGGTTGTGTAAATGATATGTTCTTCATAGCAATGGCAAGGTTGAGAAGTGCTCCAATTTGCATCCGGTTCCTCTGTGTCCTTCCGAATGCATGGCTGAAAAGGTGTTATTTGGCCTACAGGTGTCATGTTAGCTGAGGTCTGTGAGGTTGGGCAACGTCGTGGAAGCTTGGTGTGCTTACGATTGCTGTGCATAAGCATGGTGTGTTCTGGAGTGTGTGAGAAGAAAAGGCAATTGCACATGCAGGTCCTTACCATCTTTATGGCTGGATGGTGTTGTATATAGTTAAGGCCTTTGACGGTGTCTTTGAGGTCCACCAGACCTCAATGACACCATCCCAGGGACTCCTCCTTCCATCATGAACTTCTCCCAGGGGTGTGAAACAGTCAGCATGCTTGAGGAACAGCTAAACCACCAGGACAAGAAATACGTTGAGTCTACCCAGGGGCGGCATACAACTATCCCACTGGAATCATGGTTTAAATACCAATGAAGGACTATAGGGAGTCTACCCGGGAGCGACACGTGGCTATTTCTTTGGAAGCACTGTTAAACCACCATGGGAGTATTATCTGAAATCTATTGATCCCTTTAGAGGCACTGTAAAACCACTAAGGGATTACTTTGTGGAGTCTTCCGAGGAGCAAGAGATGTCTATCCCACTGGAAGCACAGTTAATTCACCAAGGGAGTACCATGTGAAAGAACACTATTCCGTTGGTGGCATTGTTGCACTGCCAAGGGAGTACTGTACAGAGTGTTCCCAGAGACGGAGGGCAATCCCACTGGACGCACTGTTAAAATGTAGCCAGTGAATTGCAGTGCAAATCCTGCAGAAATTACTCTGTGAACCAATATAAGGAGCGGCAGAAGCTTGGGCCCTCGTGGTGGTATTAAACCAGCTGGAAATACTATAAAATCTAGTTGGAGGAGATTGACTCTAAGAGGACCAAAAAGGGAAGACACAACTATAAGACACCCTTAACCTTCCACCGTGTACCTGAATATCCAGGCTAAACTCACTGGGAGGGAAGGTGTAATAGATGTAAGGTAAGATAGGGGAGGAACAACCAGTGCTTAATTTGAGCCTTGTGGTTTCCCCTGCTCCGCACTGGCACTTAATTGTCAACACCAGCACATATGACAGTCTGCCACATGGTGGCACTGTTTGTCTTACTTAGAGATGACCACAATAACATTTGTTTATTGATTCAATAAACACTAAAATGGCTGATCCTTGCCAACCAAGCTACTCTTATAACTTTGGGGGCTGGATTAGTCTGAATTGTTACACTTGCAGGAGTGTGATCGTAAGTAGGCGTGTTTGTACTGTCTTTGACAACGCTGGCAGGGGCAATGGGTGGTGCAAGCTGCACTGGCATCCTGACGTGGGCCCTGGCACATATTTCTTAACAAAGTAAGCACTGGAGCAACCATGCTAAGATGGTGTTTTGAGGGAAGGAAGTCTAAAGAGCATGAGCATGGGAACAGCATGGGGTATAACCTGGGATAGGAGGAACCAGGATTGGACATGCTCGGGTAGCTACAACAAGGCAACCATCACTGGCACACAGAGAAGGTCAAAGATATATAAAATATATGGTTATTTTTAGCAATAAAAGCATTGAATGCAATAAAGCATTGCTTAAGCTGCTCATCACATGCAGTAAACATTCTTAACACAATAATTTAATTCCATGCACCAAAATATTGTTAAAGCAGTTAATTATTTGCAGTGCACATTCGCTGCAAAATTACATTATATGACAGCACATTACAAGCTCTCATCAATTCCAAGACAAAAATCATTGATGTCACAGTTAACAGGAAGCAAAACAACTGTTACCTTCATGAAGCCTTTGTAAGAAAGTTAAACTCTTTTTTTGTTTTTTAACGGTGTTTTATATAGCGCAAACTTGACCCGAAGGTATTGGGTATCAGAGCGCTTTACATAGCACCAGTTGTGTTACATGAAGACACATTCATTTTTGTTGGGCACAGGTAGATTAGGTGATTTGCCCAGAATCACAGGATGTTCAGCGTTATTGCTGAGACTTGAACCCGGTTCCCTAGATTCGAGGTCGACCACCCTAGTCGTTAGGCCAACTCCTCTTACTCGCTCAGCTCCACAAAAGGACCTCACTAGGACAGGCAAGAGGGCTTTGCATGTGCATGCATGCCAACACACCCAGTTCAGGCAGGAGATGTTTTTAAGCCCAAAAGGGCTTTATTTTATCTGTCTCCTGCCTAAAATCTCCTCTTTTTCAATGTAAGTCAATGGGAAAAATCTATACACCAAGTTTTGTTTTCAAAATCTCCTTCTTACCAAGTTCAAAATGTTGGCAAGTAAGATGTTGTGCCTTCTTCCTCCATAC
The DNA here is from genome assembly GCF_964204655.1 of Triturus cristatus. NCBI lineage: Eukaryota > Metazoa > Chordata > Amphibia > Caudata > Salamandridae > Triturus > Triturus cristatus. The sequence continues at coordinate 1,158,056,014 of NC_140592.1, read as the reverse complement.
AAGCAGACTAAGATCTATGACTTTGGACAGAACTGATAATCGTGTGAAGAGATGGTAAGCATACACTGATTAGCTGGTTAGCTCCATCCACGTAGGTCTTGACCTTCATTTGCAGGTTTACCATGATTTTCCACCTACGAGTGGCCAAATAAACAACCAGTTTCCTTGAGTAACCTTCAAATTTAGTCCTGCATACCAATATATTTCAAAGGATTCATTATTATAGACTCCCCTTTCAATGTCAGTTGACCCTCAACAAAACTGATAGGTGGAGAGCTGCATGGGTGCCCCTGTGTGGACCCATCCACTCTCCCACTCACATTCAAGCAAAGGTCAACTCCCCTCAAACATGCCTCAGATGATGCTGCGGCTTAACTTCAACCAACACAAAAAGGATAACATGTATGAAGGAACAAAGATACCACTCTAACACTGTTGTGACTTTTATAAACTATTCAGATTTCAGATCTGCAACGCAAATTTTAAGTACAATATTAATCCTTATTGTGCCAACAATTAGAGAAGAAAAAAATAATTAAAATTGCACCGTTAACGAAAAGGTTTGCTTTAGTGGAGTTCATGGTTAAGGTGCAAACATTACAAACTACTGAAATTTCACAGCTACGGTCACCGGAGTCAACATATCGCCTTCACTCATAATGCAAGACTCATGAAGTGGCAGCACTCCCCTGCACAAGCAATGCACAGGCAATCACTATGCTCTCTGGCCTAACCCAGGTGCTGGGGACTCTCAAACATCTAGAGCCAAGGTCCTCAGCACCTCCTTACAATGTATACAATTTGTGCATAGGAGGAGATGAAAAATATTAGCTACCCCCTAACCACTCACAGGTCGGGCCATGCAATAGGGGGATTTATTTCTTACTAGCTCATCTGGGACAGGAGCCATAGAGTTAAAAATATTTAGCAGGAACACCCATAACCCTCTGCTACCCTTGACAGTTTTTCACCTTTACAAAAGTACTGACCCCTTCTTCCTTCACCCAGCTACTCCCACAATGCAGAACTGGTCAGCATCCAGCTTCCCTGTACCTGTCTATCCGCTGTTGGTGTCAGTGGAGGAGAACCAAGGAAGCTGACAGCTGTGTCACTCTGACCGGGATGCCGGGAGTGAAGCTCCAGGCATACCAATTAGAAAAGCAGAAGCCTCCTAATGTGTTTTGGAATCCCTTTTGGAGGCTCCTGGTATCACAATTTGCTGTCAACTGAAACAATCCTTCTATAACTAAAAAGCAGGAGGAAGAGGAGCAGAGAAGCCTATAGCGGCATCCTCCTATTACAGTATGAGGCATAAAACTCTCTGCAATGGCCAACCCTCCACAAAAGACAGAAGCTCCATACAAGCAATTGCTCCCAATTTTCCATCAGCAGGCAAGGTCAGAGACTGCTAAAAGCTGTTTGTGGTTATTCAAAGCACAGCAGTCACCAATTATTTGGCATTAAAGCCATTATGGTGCTTGAGCAGACTGAGGTGTACAATTTCTCTTTTCTCAATAGTAATGTTTCCATGGAGGAACATTCTCTGGGCCAGAGAGTGAAGATGATGTGGTTTGTTGGCTGAGGATTTAAGTGGTCCATTGGTGGGGCAATTGATCTTGCAACCTTCTAACTTAACTCATGAGAGTGGAACTTTTTCACAGGCTTTCTCCAGAACATAATCTCCAATGGGATTGGGTGTAGCAATGCACTTAACGCATGGTCTTTATGGCGGGCTTCAGAGAGCTGTGCAGCAAGATGGCCACTGTCTAAGGTGTCTCTGCCAGCGGAGTAGTTAATCAGCCTTGATCCCATTGCTCAAGGGCTTGTGAACCCCAATTCAGTGGCCACCGAGGCAGGGGGGGTGTCCTTGCCTCTATTCGGCCCATGAACTTTAACTCCTTCAATGCTCATGACGGAGCTGTTCCGTCATGAGCCACGGTGGGCGTGTGCGCATGACAGAACCACTCGGTCATGGCACCCACCCATGGAGGAAGCACTGGTGCTCCCCCATGGGCAGCTCATCAACTTTCCACAAATGGGGATGGCAGGGGAAGAGTTTCCACTGCCACTCCTGACCCCCCGTGGCAATCACATGACCTCAGCTCGCACAGGAAGCCCAGACGCCCTGGAAGCCATTTGCTTCCAGGCGTCCACAGAGTGAGGTAGGTTTCCTTGTTGCGGGGGGGGGGGAGGGGGGTCCTGCACGCACAGAGGCATTGGGGTAGAGGAAAGAGTTTTTCCTCTCTCCTGATGTCTCTGTGCAGGGCATTCCTGTTTCACGATTGCGCACAGCGTTATGATCGTGCAGCAGAAATGACCCCACTAGGCACCAGGGATTGATTTTAGAGTAATGGAAGCGACCCCTTGGGCATGGGTAGTTTCCAAGGGGGTGATTTTTTGTGCATGTTTTTTCTGCCCCCCCCCCCCTAAACACCCTCCCTCCTCCCAGGGGGCAGATCAGCCCTATTCGTGGCCTTTCTGCCCCCAGGGAGGTCAGAAAACCCTTTTGTTTTGTGTCTACTGGAAGCAACCCTTTGGGCAAGGGTTCCTTCTAAGTGGGTACAATTTTTTTAATGTTTTTTCTGCAACCCCTGGGGGTGATCGGCCCATTTTTGTGTCCTTTCTGCCCCCAGGTGTGGCAGAAAACCCCATTAGGCACCAGTATTTTTTTGTTGCAGATGCAAGCGACCCCTTGGGCAAGGCTTGCTTCCAAGGGGGCAAATTTAGTTTATGTTTTTCCTGTCCCCCCTGGGGGCAGATTGGCTTGTTTTTGGCCTTTCTGCCCCCGCGGGGAGAGGGGGAAACTCCTACTAGGCACCGGGGATCTATTTCTTTTGCAAGGGGGGCACATTTCTGTCTGCTGTTTTCTGCCCCACCTGGGGTTCAGATCGGCCTGGCAGAAAACCCCACCAGATCCCTTGGGCAAGAACACCCCCCATTTTTCTCGGCCCTATTTGAAGGCCCATCTGGCAGATTGACCTGTTGGGTAGTGATATAGCATGTTATAATGTTAATTGTTTTATTTTTTGTGAATTGCAATTGTGTAATGTTTTTTTTCTCCTTTTTATTCTAGTTCAAGGCTTTTGCTCTTTAGACGGTTTCGTTACTGGTGGTTCTGCAGTTTGTGTAGTTGCATGTGTTTGGTAAGAGAATTGTTTTTGTACTATTTACTCTAAATGAGTTTCAGTTCCCTGCATGAATGTGTTTTTTGCAAATGGTGTAATAATAACAGTATGTTTGGCATCTTTTTTTTTGAGTGTCAAAATCCTTTTGCATTTGTGCTCGATGTGTATTTTGTTGCCTTGGGAGTAATTGGTTTTGTTTTTTCTTTCTAGTGGGATATCGTTGCTTTCTGCTGTGTCTCTGCAGAGTAGGTGCTGGTGAGTGTAGCTATCTTTGGCAAGTGAGTCATTTTGTTTTTGAGTATATAGATCTTTGTGACAAAGCCACACTTTGTTTATTACTTACTTTGCACAGTGTTGGTTGTTGTTGTCTTGTTTGTGAAGACTCCTTTCTTTGTAAGGATTATGGCTAGCCGCAGGATTACTGCTCAGCAGGTTGCTGGTATGCTTTTTGAGTCTTCCTCTAACCATGGCTCAGAGACTGACTCTGCCTCTAACGCAGAAGAGGCAGTGGAAGATTCTGGCAGTGAGTTTTCTGTCCACGAGGAATCATCGGATGATGAAACCACTCTTAGTGCAGATGAAGTGCCTGTCATAGAGGAGGACATTGATGTGCCGATAGTGCAGCAAGAGGCATCTGGGTTGCAGCCTGGGGCTGCAAGGCCTCTCATTAAAAGTGCTGACCTCTGGGTTGCCCCAGGCATGGTGCAGCCAACATTGCCAAACTTTAGTGGTGTTCCAAGGTGTAGAGTGGATACTGAAAACCTTTTGCCTATACATTTTTTTCAGTTGTTTATGGACGATGTATTTTTGGCAGAGATTGTTCGGCAGACTAATTTGTATGCTGAACAGTATTTGAGGGACAACAGTGCCAGCCTTAGGCCCCCTCTAGAGCTACCTGGTGGACTACTACGAATCTGGAAGAGATGAAGAAGTTCTTGGGTTTAACTTTTTTGAAGGGCTTGCTAAGGAAGCCATCAACGCCTTCATATTAGTCTACTAGTTCCTTGATGGAAACGGCTATATTTCCAGCAGTCAAGAGTCGTGATCGGTATTGGCTTCTGCTTTGGATGCTGTATTTTGTTGATAATGGTTTAGCATTGCCACGAGATCACCCTGACTGTGATGGGTTTTTTAAGATTTGGCCTGTCATTGATCCCTTTGTAGATTGGTTTTCTGAGATCTATGCTCCAGGGAAAGAAATAGCTGTGGATGAGTCTTTGGTCTTTTTCAAGGGCCGCTTGGTTTTTAGGCAATATTTTCCTAGCAAGAGGGCACGCTATGGAATTAGAATGTTAATGTTTATGCTGTGTGACAGTAGGACTGAATATGTCTCTAATTTCAGGGTGTACGCCGGTAGGGAATCCAAGTTTGACCCCCCCCTGGTTGGCCGTCCACTTTTGGAGTGACTGAGAAAATTGTGTGGGAACTTGGTGGAGGACTTTCTAACAAAGGTCACCATTTATATGTAGATAACTTCTACACTGGTGTGCAGTTGTTCAGGGAATTGGCCAAAGTGGACACTGTTGCTTGTGGCACAATCCGCTCTAACCATAAAGGTTTTCCAAAAGAACTTGTTTGTCAAAAGGTAGTGCGGGGACAGTGCAGTGCGTTGCATAGCGAGGAACTTCTAGCTGTGAAGTTTGCAGACAGGAGAGATGTCTACATGCTGACTACCATCCATGATGAAAGCACTTCACCTGTGACTGTTTGGGGTCAGGTTGCTGAAGTGCGCAAACCTGTGTGCATTTTAGACTATAATATTTATTTATTTATTTATTTAAAGTTTTGTATAGCGCAAACATGACCTTGAAGGGTATCAGAGCGCTTTACATACGGTTTAAGTCAACAAGGGAACAGCTAGGGGAGAGAAATCAGGGAACAGTGGGTCAAAATACAGCAGGTGCAGGATGAAATTGAGGAGGACAAAGGAAGCAGGTTGGGAGAGACTGACACGTAGGGCAATGAACAACAACAAGAACAAAAAAGACAGAATACAGTAACTTAACGGCAAGAGGAGCACAGCATCTAGTTCAAAGCATTGGTCATTAGAAGTTTTTTGACTTCCCCTTTGAAGGCAAGTGTAGAGGGAATCAGTCTTGTTTCCACTGGGAGGGAGTTCCAGATTCTCGGGGCTATGCCAGAGAATGAACGATTGTATGTTGTAAACTTATAACATTTCTTGGGCTTGAGCAGCAGTGTGCCGGTGCTCCTTGCGGACCGGGAGCCACCAGAGAGTTCCAGCTTGTTTGTCAGGTAGAGTGGGGTGTTGAAGTGTAGTGCCCTATGGGTCATACAAGCAATATTTAGTTGTATCCTTGATTCAAAAGGAAGCCAATTGAGCGATTTCAGGTCCAGCGTGATGTGGTTGTTCTTCTTGGAGACCGTGATGAGTCTAGTAGCAGCATTTAGAGATGCTCGGATAGGTGCTAAACTGAGTTTCGGCAAACCGCAAAGAGTCGCACTGCCGTATACTAGTCTGGAGATGACAAGTGCTTGCACCGCCAATGTAAAGTCATCATGGGGAAGGAAGGGTTTGAGTTTTCTTAGGATGCAGAGTTGGAAGTTCGCTCCTTTGGTCAATGTTCTGATGTGGTCTTGCATGTTTAGGTTTTTGTCAAGCACAACTCCCAGTGATTTAGTGAAGTCCACGATGTGAGGTGTGCAGTTGAGTGCTGTGAGGTTAGAGAGGAATTTCCCCACTGTGGATGTTTGCCTAGCGGGTGCAATGAGGAAGAATTCCATCTTGAGGGTGTTTAATTTGAGATGGTTGGAGGTGAGCCAGTTGTGGGTTTTGAGAAGGGTTCCATTGAGGGAGTTGATGCCTTCGGGGGAGGAGATTTTCATGTAGGGTTCGGTGTCGTCTGCGAACATGTGATATTGGATGTTGGAGGCTTTAAGAATTAAAGTCAGAGGTTTAAAGAAAAGGTTGAAGAGTGTGGGGGAGAGTGAGGATCCTTGAGGAACACCAACTGTACATGGGCTTGGGTTGGAGAGAGACTGGTCGGATTTGACTCTTTGTGTTCTGTTGCTGAGGAAGGAGGAAAACCATTTAAGGAGCATGCCTAAGAGCCCCATACTCTGTTCCAGGAGGGAGATTCAATTGTCATGTTTGACAGTGTCAAAAGCAGATGAGAGATCGAGCAGAATTAAGAGGCAGGCTTCATTTTGGTCGAGTAAAGTGAGAGCGTCATCCACAATGTGAGTGATTGCCATTTCTGTACTGTGGCCAGTGCAGAAGCCCATTGGAATAGGTCGAGAAGCTGGAATTCCTCAATGTCTTTGCGTAGTTGTTCATGAACACATTTCTCCAGAAGTTTTGCCAGGGTGGGTATGTTAGTGATTGGGCCGTAGTTGTTCACGTCAACCGGGTCAGCAGAGGGCTTTTTGAGAATAGGGAGAACTAGGCCCACCTTCAAGCAGTCCGAGATCTCACCTTGCAGAAGCGAGGCGTTGATGATCTTTAACCAGAGTGGTGCTAGTGAGCCAATCATTTCTTTAAAGAAGTTGGGGGTAAGGGGGTCATTTAAGTGATTTGAGGGTTTAAGGGTCGAGAGAGTATTGCGGATGGTAATGACATTGAGGGGAGTGAAATGACTCCAAGAGGCCTTGTTTTTGAGTGGATGATCAAGAGTTGAGGTCAGGGGAGTGGAGTCAGAGGCGTCAGGAGACTGCGCGAGAGTGAGTGAAACAGACCTTAAGTCTGATTCGATTTTTTTCTGTTTTTTCGAGGAAGAATTTAGCAACTGAATCACGGTTTGGTTGTGGGCGAGACAGATGCTGAGATTGGGAAGAGGTGTTGTTGGATTGAGATTTAATGAGCTCAAAAAGTAGTTTCAGGTGATTTTTGGCTCTGTCAAGTTGTTGTTTGAAGATGTTGGCTTTCGCCATCCTAATGTGTTTGTTGTATGTACTTCGTTTGATTCATAGAGCTTTTAGAAGATCCATGGAGGGAGGGGATCTCCACTTACGTTCAGCTAGTCTCAGACTGCGTCTGTTATGTTATGTTATGTTAATTTGGATTTGTTGAGCGCTTAATACCGAAAGGTCTCTAAGCGCTGCAAGAAGAACTACGATAGGTCCAGGCAATTAGAGGACATTTATGTCCAAGCTTCTGTGAATAGAATGGTTTTTAGTTGTTTTCTGAAAGGAAGGAGACTGCTTTCCGCGCGGAGTTGTCTCGGAAGCCTGTTCCAGAGAGTGGGTAGGAGGATAGAGAAGGCTCGTCCTCCTTTGGTGACATAGTGGAAGCGTGGGCATTTTAAGAGGCTCTCCGTGGAGGACCTTAGTGAGCGGCCTGGCATGTATTTCTCAAGTCGTTGTTTAATATACACGGGTGCCTGGCCATGAATGGCCTTGTGGACGATACAGAGGCCCTTAAATGTGGCTCTTTGTTTTATAGGCAACCAGTGGAGGCGTTGGAGGAGAGGTGATGCTCGCTTGTGCTTGGGCAGTTTGAAAATGAGCATTGCGGCATAATTCATAACTATCTGGAGTTTGCTTGTTAGGGAGTCTGGCAGCCCGATATAGAGCGAGTTGGCATAGTCCAGGCGGGTCAGGATTAAGGCGGACACAACTGTTCTCATGGAGGAAAATGAGAGGATAGGGGAGAGTCTCCTTAGTAGCCTGAGTATGCCCATGCAGGTACCAAATACAGTGGAAATTTGGTTGGCCAACGCAAGCTTGGCATCCACTTTGATTCCTAGGCTTTTAACTACTGGGACTGGGGCTGGAGCGTCGCCTAGCTCCTGAGGTCAGTAGAGGGAGTTCCAAGGATTGTGAACATCCGTTATGGCTAAGACCTCCGTTTTGTCTGGGTTAATCTTGAGTGAATTGGCAGTCATCCAGTTGACCGTGAATCGTAGAACATCTTTCGCCCGGGAGTGTGCTTGGGGGGGTGTTTTCATTTTGCAGAATGATTTGTGTGTCGTCTGCATAGTTGAAAATTTGGCAATCCATATCCGCGAGGGCATTAATTAGAGGTCTGAGGTATATGTTAAATAGGAGGGGTGATAGAGCCGACCCTTGTGGGACTCCGCATGGGATGGGCCCTCTCTCTGAGACCCAGTCGCCCATCTGAATTCTTTGGGTGCGGTTCATCAGGAATGAGGTGATCCAATGTATGACCGATCCCTCAATACCAATTATTTGTAATCTTTCCAGGAGTAAGGCGTGGTTGACCGTGTCGAACGCTGCCGACATGTCAAGGAGGACTAGGACGCAAGGTTTTTTGTTGTCAGCCATCAACCTGATATCGTCAAGCACCGATAGCATCACCAATTCTGTACTGTGGTGGGCACAGAAACCCGTCTGCCTGTCCCCCAGGAGGTGGTGATCTTCTATGTACCTGGAAAGATTATGCAGGACGTGCTGCTCTAAAGATTTTCGCAAGGAAGGGGAGTTGGGAGATGGGTCTGTAGTTTTTCATATTGGATATATCTGCACCGGCCTTTTTGAGCAGGGGGATAATTCTGGCTTCCAGCGTCTATCAGCATTTAGACTGTCATTAAACCACGGTTTGGAGTCGTTTATGGGAATTATTTTTAGTTGAAGTGGGGACGTATCATTCAAGGCAGATAGCATGGTGTTGTTATAGTGTTCAGTGAGGTCGTGAACGTCAGACATGTTAGCAGGGGGCGGAAGGGAGAGATTGCATCGCTGTATGAGCTCACTGGCGCTTGTGTTATGGAGCGGTCTTTTCCACTGTTTTAGTTTCACTGGTTGATCAATTTTGTGGATCCAGCTTTGAAGTATCAGAAAGTTGATAAAATGATGGTCAAACCAGTCACAGGGGAGAATGGAGTCGAGATGAATGTAGCTGGGGTTGGCGATTATGAGATCCAGTGTTGAGCCTAAGTTGTGAGTGGGGCTGTCGTAGAATTGGGTCAGCGAGAGGTCGGTTAGGAAGTTTTTGAGGTATGTAACCGACTGATCGTGCGGGTCATTCCAATGGAGATTAAAGTCACCAAGGAAGATCTGGGGGAAGTGACGGCCAAGGTTTGAGGAGATGGTTTCCATAACTTGTTCGATTAGATGGAGGTTATCACCTGGGGGGTGGTAGAGGATGTGAAGGCTGCATAATGGTCTGTGTGTGCTAGAGATATCTATGAATAGGTATTCACAGGAGGAGAGAGTAACTGAGGGGGGCTGTTTTGCTGTGAGAGAGTTGCGGAAGATACAGGCTATGCCCCCTCCCACTTTCTTAACTCTGTAGAGATAATAGGCACATGGTTGGTGTTGATAGAGTAGATCAGAGGTTGGAACCTTAAACTGCTCTTTGTAAGGCTTACATTTGGTATAAAAAGTTGGCTGGCCATCTTTTCCACTTGGCAACCTTTAATGCTTTTGTTGTATTTAAGGATTGTTGTCCTGAGTCAAAGATGACTTTTGCTAAGTTTCAGGAATCTGTAATAGACAGCCTTGTTGTAGTTGAACAGGCAAGTGTTCCTAGAGTTGGAGTGGTGGAGGATGTGGCTAGATTGAAAGATCGCCACTTACCTGATCACATTCCTCCCACACCCTCAAATGACTTTCCCAGTAGGAGATGTAGAGTCTGTTGTCAAAGAGGTACGCAGAAGGAGACTTGTACGTACTGCTCCGAGTGTTCTTCTAACCCTGTGCTGTGTGTGCCTGCTTGTTTTAGAATGTACCACATGCAAAATAATGTTTGGGAGCATCTGTGAGTGGTAAAGTGAACTGCCTGGTCTGTATTGTTTTATATTTTTTGTTCAGTTTTAAGGTTGGCATTAGTGCAATGTATTTAGTTTCAGATTTTTTATTAGTACATTTGTATCTATTTACAATTTGTTTGTGTTTTCTTTTTTGTATAAAAAAACATTAAGTGTGATGGGGTGAGTAGGCGGGTGCTTGGCTAGTGGTGTGCGTGTATGGGCACTTGGCTGGGTGTGTGCGTGGACTGGCGCTTGGCTAGGTGTGTGCGTGGACTGGCGTTTGGCTGGCGGTGTGGTGAACAGGTGCTTGGCTGGCAGTGTGCATGGACTGGTGATTGGCTGGAGGTGTGCGTGGACTGGTGTTTGGCTGGCTGTGTGTGAGTATTGACTTGCTGCTGGTCACTACACACAGTGGTAGCCAAACACCAGTCCACGCAATCCGTCAGCAGGTGTAGTTGCTGTGTCTGGCATGTGGGCATGTGAAAGGGATGGGCCCTTGAATGACGCAGTCTGCTGATGTGAGTGTTGTAATGTGGTGGGCCAGCGGCTAGCGGTGTGAATGGTTTTTTATGTGTCACACGTATGAAAGGTGTATGAATGGCCTGTAAAGAGGTTGGTGCCTTTTCATGGCTTTACAGCTCACTAGCTGTGAGTTAATGGTTCAGTTTCTTGTCCTTTCAATTATTAACAGTGCAGTTCATTTTTGTGATTTTTTTTTGTTAATAAAATTGTATATACTGAATCATCACTCACCCTCGTGCCAAATCCAACCAGTATGTATGTGTGCTTGAGGAATAGATGGCTGAGCAGAAATATTTGTCTTTTCTGTCTTTCTCAAGCAGGGTGTACCTTGTCCCTTTTTGTGAACGTTCTAATGTGTTAGATCCGTGCCTGGTGGTGTGATTGTCTTGTGTGTATCACGTACGAAAGGTGTGTGAATGGCCTGTAAAGCGGTTGGGGCTTTGACGCGGCTTTACAGCTCACGAGCTGTGAGTCACTGGTTCAGTTTTTTGTCCTTACAATTACTGACAGTGTATTTTATTTTTGTGAAATCTCTTGTTAATACAATTGTATATACTGAACCATAACTCACCCTCATGCCAAATCTAACCAGTATGTATGTGTGCTTGAGGAATAGATGTTTGTGCAGTAATATTTGTCTTTTCTGTCTTTCTCAAGCAGGGTGTACCTTGTCCCTTTTTGTGAATGTTGTAATGTGATGGATCCATACCTGGTGGTGTGAATGGTCTTATGTGTACCACGTACGAAAGGTGTGTGAATGGCTTGTAAAGCGGTTGGGGCCTTGACGCCGCTTTACAGCTCACGAGCTGGGAGTCACTGGTTCAGTTGTTTGTCCTTTCAATTATTGACAGTGCATTTCATTTTTGTGAAATTTCTTGTTAATACCATTTTATATAATGAAACATCACTCACCCTTATGCCAAATCCTACCAAAATGTGTGTGTGTTTGAGGAATAGATGGTTGTGCAGTAATATTTGTCTTTTTTGTCTTTCTCTGCCAAGGTGTGCATTCCATCTTAGGAAAATCTACCAACTCTAGATATTCTCGTGAACTAAACACCCAGGGGAATACATGGTGATGCCTCTCTTGTGGATTCCAACAAGTTATCTTACCCACAATGTCCTGCAAATCTCAAAATGTGACAGTCACATTTTCCTTGCACTACTGTGCCATACTTTACACGCTTCAGAAAGAAGCAACACATTTCTTACCACCCAGCATTTCCCCAAGTCTCCTGATATAAAAAGTACTTCACTTGTGTGGGTGGGCCAAGTGCCCGCGACAGGCAAGGGCCCAAAACGTACTGTGGAGACTTCCAAAATACCTATTATAAAATGACCTGGTTTTGCGGGGTGGGGGCACCTGGGTTTTTGGCCCTGGGCCCAGCGGCCATCTAGGGAAACCTACCAAACCCACACATTTCTGAAAACTAGACACCCTGGGGAGTTCAGTTAGGTATGGTTTGCATGGATACCCCAACGTTTCCCTACCCAGAATCCCCTGCAAATCCCATATTTAAATGAAAACAATCACATTTTCCTCACTTTTCTGTGTGGGAACGTTGAGGGATCACAGGGCTGCCACAAATTTCCTACCACCTAGCTTTTCCCCAGGTCTCCCGATAAAAATGGTACCTCACTTGTGTGGGTAGGCATAGTGGCTGCAACAGGAAATGGCCCAAATCGTACTGTGGAGACTTCAAAACTACCTATCATAAAACAACCTGGTTTTTGCAGGGGGCACCTGTTTTTCTGGCCCCAGGCTTCGGGCCATTTAGAGAAACTTACAAATTTCACACATTTCTGAAAACTAAAAACCCTGGGGAGTCCATTGAGGTATGACTTGTGTGGATCCCCAAAGTTTTCCTATCGAATCCCCTGCAAACATCAAATTTAGCTGAAAAATCACCTTTCCCACACATTTGTGGGATCACTGTGCCGGCACAAATGTCCTACCACCTAGCGTTCCCCTTAGTCTCCCGAGTAAAATGATACCTCACAAACATATTTCTTTTAAAATGTAGCGCATAGAATTCACGGTGCTATACTTTTAATCCCTATGTTTCTGGGTCTTCCCAGTCACAGGCCTTTGGCCCACCCACACAAGTGAGGTATCATTTTACTCGGTAGAACAAGGGGAATGCTGGGTGGTAGGACATTTCAGCTGAATTTGAGGTTTGCAGGGGATTCTGGGTAGGGAAACGTTGGAGGATCCACGCAAGCCATAGCTCACTGAACTGCCCAGGGTGTCTAGTTTTCAGAAATATGTGGGTTTGGTATGTTTACCTAGATGGCCGCCGAGCCCGGGGCCAAAAACCCAGGTGCCACCCCTGCAAAACCAGATCGTTGTGCAAGAGGTAATTTGATGTCTACACAATTCGTTTTGGGCCATTGACTGTCACGGGTACTTGACCCACCCACATGAGTGAGGTACCATTTTTATCAGGAGAGCTGGGGGAACGCTTGGTGGCAGGAAGTTTGTGTCAGCCCAGTGATCCTTCAACTTTACCACAAAAACATTTGAGAAAAATGTAATATTTTCAGCAAAATTTGAGGTTTGCAGGGGATTGTGGGTAGGGAAGCGTTGGGGGATCCACGCAAGGCATACTTCCATGGACTACCCCAGGTCTCTAGCTTTCAGAAATATGTGGGTTTGGTAGGTTTCCCTAGATGGCCACCAAGCCCGGGACCAAAAACTCATGTGACCACCCTTGCAAAACCAGATAGTTTTGTGATTGGTAATTTTGATGTCTCCACAATACATTTTGGGCCCTTGCCAGTCGCGGGTACTTGGCCCACCCACACAAGTGAGATACCATTTGTATCAGGAGATCTAGGGGAATGCTGCGTGGTTGGAAATTTGTGTCTGCCTGGTGACCTTACAACTTTCCCACACAAAAATTTGAGAAAAATTTGATTTTTTTAGCAAAATTTGAGGTTTGCAGGGGATTCTGGGTATGGAAACGTTGGGGGATCTACGCAAGCTATACCTCCCCGGACTCCCCAGGGTGTCTAGTTTTTATAAATGTGTGGGTTTGGTAGGTTTCCCTAGATGGCCACGGAGCCCGGGGCCAAAAACCCAGGTCCCCCCCCCTTGCAAAACAGGGTTGTTTTGTGGTGGGTAATTTTGATGTCTCCACAATACGTTTTGGGCCCTTGCCAGTTGTGGGTACTAGACCCAACCACACGAGTGAGGTATCCTTTTTATCGGAAGACTTTGGGGAATGCGGGGTGGGTGGAATTTTGTGGATCCATGCAGGTTCCACACCTTTCCATCACAGAAATGTGAGGAAAATGTGTTTTTTTTTGTTTTACAAAGTTTGAGATTTGCAAGCAATTCTGGGTAAGAAAACCTGGTGAGAGCCACACAAGTCACCCCATCTTGGATTCCCCTGGGGGGTCTAGATTTCAAACATGTATAGGTTTGCTAGGTTTCCCTAGGAGCCGGCAGAGCTAGGGTTCAAAACCTACAGCTAGGCATTTTGCAAAAATGGGTCAGTTTTCCCTGTAAACATGTGGTGTGTCCACGTTGCATTTTAGGTTGTTTCCTGTCGAAGTCACTAGGCCTGCCCACACAAGTGAGGTACCATTTTTATCGGAAGACTTTGGGGAATGTGAGGTGTGTAGTATTTTGTGGATCCACGCAGATTCCAGAACTTTCCATCACAGGAATGTAAGGAAAATGTATTTTTTTGACAAAGTTTGACATTTTGCAAGGGATTCTGGGTAAGAGAACCTGGTGAGAGCCAGACAAGTCACCCCATCCTGGATTTCCCTGGGTGTCTAGTTTTCAAAAATGTAAAGGTTTGCTAGGTTTCCCTAGGTGCCGGCAGAGCTAGGGTTCAAAATCTACAGCTAGGCACTTTGCAAAGAAAGGGTCCGTTTTCACTGTAAAAATGTGGTGTGTCCACATTGCGTTTTGGGCCATTTCCTGCTGTGGGCACTAGGCCTACCCACACAAGTGAGGTACCATTTTTATTGGAAGACTTTGGGAAATGCATGGTGGGTGGAATTTTGTGGATCCACGCAGATTCCAGAACTTTATATCACAGAAATGTGAGGAAAAGTATTTGTTTTACAATGTTTGAGGTTTGCAAGGGATTCTGGGTAAGAGAACCTGGTGCGATCTAGACAAGTCACCCCATCCTGGATTCCCCTGGGTGTCTAGTTTTCAAAAATGTATAGGTTTGCTAGGTTTCCCTAGGTGCCGGCAGAGCTAGGGTTCAAAATCTACAGCTAGGCACTTCGCAAAAAAGGGTCAGATTTCACTGTAAAAATGTGGTGTGTCCACGTTGTGTTTTGGGCCGTTTCATGTCGCAGGTACTAGGCCTACCCACACAAGTGAGGTACCATTTTTATCAGGAGACTTAGGGAAACACAGAATCGTAGAGCAACTGTTATTACCTATTTACTTTTGATGCATTTCTGCCTTCCAAATCTAAGACAATGTGTAAAAAAGAAAACAATTTGAAAAATGTCCTATAATTCACATGCTAGTATGGGTACCCGCAATATCGGAGATGTGCAAATAGCTACTGTTTCTAAATTCTATATTTTGTTCCCATTTCGGAAATAGATAGGTGTTTTTCATACCGATTTTTCACTGTTTATATTTTCCCAAATGAATTTCTACATACCCGTACACAATAAAAAACCACTGCAAGCCGCTGCTCAGTTATTGGCTCTGGGTTCGTCGGGTTCTTGGTGATCCTACAAGTCTTATATATCCTCACAACCAGAACGGTCCAGTGGATGTAACGGTATATTGCTTTAAAACATTTGTCATACTTATAAGAAGCTACAGGTGAAAACGTTGGTACAAATGGCTGTTTTTTACAACTCATTTTCAATTTTTCCTATTTTCAACTATTAGTTTCCATATGAAAACCTTGAAGAATCTACACAAATGACCTCTTGCTGAATTCAGAAGTTTGTCTACTTTCCAAAAATGTATAGCTTTCCAGGATCCATTATTGATGTCATACCCATTTCGACCATTAACAGGAAGGAGGTTGAAAGCACAAAAAATAGAAAAAATAGGCTATGTCCAAGTAAAATGCCAAAACTGTGTAAAAAATGTTGGTTTTCTGACAAACGTCTTTCAGTCCCTGAAAGCTGGGAAGATGGTGATTTCAGAACCACAACCCCTTTGTTGATACCATTTGCAGGAAAAAACAGACGCTTTCATTTGCAGCCCTTTTTTCCAATTTTCCCCCAAAAAACAAAATTTGGCTGTATTTTGGCTTATTTCTGGGTCCCCTCCAGGGGAGTCAACAAACCCTGGGTACCTTTAAAATCCCTATGATGTTAGAAGAAAAGGAATCAAATTTGGCGTGGATACCTTATGTGGTCAGATAGTTACAGGGGCCTAAGCACGAACTACCCCAAATAGCCAAAAAAAGGCTCAACGCTGGTGGGGAAAAGGCCTAGCAGCGAAGGGGTTAACCGGGTTGCTACGCCAGTGGTAGATGGCCATTGTTGCAGGGCTGTGGCCTTCCTGGGCCAGACAAGGATCTGGAGCATTTCATGAATCTGTGCTGGGCTGGAGAAACGCATCCCGGGAAGAAATCTGCACTGACCTGTGGTTTTCCGGTTGGGAGATCCGGTGAGCGAGGGGGTGACCACAATCCCAGTGTGCGCTGGGAGCAGGCTGCCAGGAGGAAGAAAGCTCACAGGAACTAAATATCGCCACCTGATCCACCTATATATTAAATGCCAGCACTCCTGTCCAAGATGTGCAAACATGACTTCAAACATCGCAAGCTCTCTTTCTAGGCCAAATGATGTGCAAGTGCTCAGGATGCGCCCCTTGAGGCCTTGCGACGGGACAACAGTGACAAGCCCTCCCACCATGACCAGGATATCAAGAGCATGTTCACTAATCTCAAACAGGGTTTCCATATCATTGGCACAAAAATGTACGCCCTTACCACCAGGGTGGATAATTGGAAGGAGCGGCTGGACAAACATGGTAGACGCCTTGATCAACCACAGATGCAGGTATCTGGGGTTTAGGACACCCACACAGCCACCAATGAACATCTTCTTCAGATGGAGAAAGTTGGGAACTCATTAAAAATAATAATGAAGACCTTGAAGCCAGATCCAGGTGGAACAATATTTACATACTAGGAATTCCTAAGACTACAACTATGGACAAAATGGACACCTATGTTGAGAACATGGTCCGCCCCTTGTTTGGAGAATACCCATTCCCAATGTTTGCGGTTCAAAGTGTGCATCACTCACTGAGCCCCCACCCACCTTCAGGAGTACCAGCGTGAACAATATTACCTCATCTATAAAGACAGAGATACCGTACTGAAAACGGCCTGGAAGTGCCAGATGTCCCGGATCAAGGGAACTTGATCCCTCCATATATCCCGATTTCATGCTAACAGTACAAACCACTTGCAGAGAATTCCTACCAGCCAAGTGATTTCTCAAGAAAGCTGAGGTTGAATACTCCTACATTTACCCAGACAAACTCTGTGTCCCTCTGAATGGTAAAATCCATCTTTTCACTGACCCCAAAGCAGCCTTAAAATGTTGTGACCTCTCGGGGAACTTGCCCGACTACGTTGGAGGCTGCATACGATGAAAGCCCCAACGACATTGCATGACAGCAATCCCGTCCTGTCATGCCGCAAAACACTGTGCACCTATGTGATACTGGTATGCGCATGGACTGATGTATTTACATCACCTCAGGAGGACCCATATTAGCTGATCTATATCTGCTGTTCCGCGGCTGATGCCATTTTGGGACCCAGATTACTGGACAAATTCTGATCATGTTGCCTTTGATGTTGTTTACTTCCACCCTTGGCCGCTCAGCTTGCCATGGCTGGGCTGTTCGATAGGCCTACTTTCGCTTGAGGGATGTATTCCTCTGATTTTCGTGACTGTCTCCATAATGGGAAGGGAAGGAAGTGGGAGTGGGAGTGGGAGTGGATGGTTCAACCAATTTGGGGGGGTTGAAGTGGGTGGAGGGGGATTTTGTTGTTGTTTCTCTTCTTGCTGTGTTATGCAGAGCACTTACCTATCCCCATCTCACTGCATTTACACAACTCCCTTGTGCAGCCGACGTGTCCCTTGCAATCTTTAATAGCAGTCCTCACAACACCTCATACAAGGATCTCAACAAAGGGTCGCTTGGGATACACTCGCTCTCCCTTTTAAGAAGGGTGGCTTGTGCGCTCATTATGGAGCTGAGCACAACCCCAATTTGCACACATATGGACATACCCGACTCCGCTCCAGTCACATCTCGCCATCAAATTAGACAGTATGACCCCCTGCCCGTTACATCCCACAATCTATTTACCTGTCCGCCGGCCGTGTGCAGAAATTGACACTGTAGCCTGCACGACATCGGTGGGATAGACTGCGCTTCTGATTTCACATTAACTGTATTTACTGACTCAATATACCCCTGAATGGACATCCCCGGCTCCCAGCAGCAATGGGCGATGGTGTGCACTGCAAGCTTACCTGGCTGCATCTCCTTAAAATGGGCGACCTCTACCCAGACAAACTATTTCTTTCTGTACTGCAGGTACTCGCGTTCCCGCAGCACACCTTACTTGATGTTTTCATTAACCACAGATTCCAAGCAGCCCTCTGCTCGATTCATGGCACACAGGAGAAATCACGTATATGTACTCCAAGGGCATATCTCTATTGAGAAGCAGAGATTGCCCCCACTCTCACCGCAGAACATTGGCCATACTGCAATGTTTGAAAATAAATTGAATGAGAGGCAATATAATAACACCAATACGTCCGGTACAATACCAAACAAATCACATATACATATTTAGTATCTTTCGTCTTTTATTTTTCTTGTAGAACTTCGTAAAAACAACCAGCCAACGTGTTTCGCCCAAACATGGGCTTCTTCAGGGCAAAAGGGTATGAGTATAGGATTTGTCTTCTGTCGAACAAGTCAGCAAGCAAGAGAACATCAAATCTGTCAAGCTAGAGTATCGCGAAAGTGAGGCTCAATAAACAAGAGTAAACGGTCA
Source organism: Triturus cristatus (assembly GCF_964204655.1). Taxonomy (NCBI): domain Eukaryota; kingdom Metazoa; phylum Chordata; class Amphibia; order Caudata; family Salamandridae; genus Triturus; species Triturus cristatus. Next base: position 1,158,037,672 of record NC_140592.1, on the reverse strand, counting down.
ATATCTGTATTGTATTATCATGCAGCTATAGTATTGCTCTGCTTCTTTATTTTTTACTTTAGTTTTTTTTATTAAGTTATGTAAGGATTCTGCAATTCAATAAAAAACTTAATAAATAAAAAAATGTAATAAATAAAAAAACCTGTTCCACATTGCAGTGTTTGTTGCTTTGGAGTCTTAGTTGAGCTCTGCATGGGTCTATGTCTTGCTTCAAACAGGACCTTAAATCTTTACAGCTTAACAACTACATTATCCCACCCACAAGCTGATCCATGTTTCCCAAAGATTTAACCCCCAGTGACACGATCCTCCATTTTTTCTTTTTCTTTGACTGTTTGACTACCATAACGCTGTATTTATTCATCTTTATTCTTTGGTCAACCCGCACGAATCCTCATATGTAGCTCAAGTAGGTTTCTTTGCATAACATGTAAAGTGCTCTCCTAGCTTCGGGTCTAGCTAGCGCTATATACAACTCTAAAATAAATAAATATGTGGGTGTGTCTCAGAATCTCTCTAGTGCATTGAGTATGACCTCCGTGGGTATTTAGTTTCTAAACTAGATATGAAGAGATGAAATTGCCCTGACTCTTTCTTCTCATTCCTAGTACTAGTGGCTGCCCTCACATTCTCTTGATAAGTTCTAGGGTTTAGGAGTCCCTGCTCTGGTGTCCTACTGTCTAGTGTTTGTCAGACAGGTGTGAAGAGACAGGTCTCCTATGTTCCTCCCTATCTCTGTGCCTCCCTGGCCTCAATAATTGTATGGACTATTGGCAGGCAGAAACTTCCACCACAGCACAGAAGGCCAAGCACTGACAGGCAGTGGTATATCTGGGTCTGGTAGCTTAGCAAACAAATGCATCCACTCCAGGGATCTGTGTTTGACCTCATCATTACAAATGTAATCATGTCTCCTCCTTTCGAGGTTGATAACATGAGTATTGAGTTGGATCATGAGAAACATCTGTGATTTATTGTAAAGATACCCCAAAGGGTAAATGAGCACATTGGGAATATGCAAGTTAAGTTATGTCTTTGAGGGTGGAAGCCAATACCAGTCATCCACAGAGGACCTGATTTACGTAGGGACATCCCAATACAAAACAATCCCACCCCCTCACTTCTTCAGCTTTGTACACCAGATTGGCATTACCAAGCTTGCACCTTATTGACTCACAAAGATAAATTTAGAAGCAGCTGTTTTTTGCAGGTCTAATGCGGAGTGAGTATGTGGGACCATAGTCAATTTCATTTTCATCCGCTGCAGTCAGTTTTGTTTCTGGCTACCTCATTTACCCTCTGGAGTACAGATGTGCAGTCCTTTGGGGGAGGCATCACACCAGACCTCTCCACCAGACGGTCAGATTTTCTACTGGTGCTCTTTTGAGTTCTGTCTCTTCTAACCTTTCTCCTGCCTGCCCTGATGGAGGAGAGGTTGTCTTTTGTAATCCTGCTCCATCATTTACTTTACTTTACATACTTTACTCAGTGACGAATGAAATCAACGCTCACCATAGCAGATGGTGAGGGAATTTAGGGCTCGATTCACAGAGGTAAATTTAGACATTTGTCTAAACTATCTTTATGTCCTCACTCGGGCTGGATCTCCACGGCAAGTGTGGACATAAGGATAGTGCTCGCAAATGCCTTTTGGGAATTCACAAGTCGTAAACTTAGATGTTTGGTCTAAATTTAGACAAGCATTTAAGTTTATCTTTATGAATCAGGCCCTATTAATGTTTCCAAACAAAATCCGCTCTGCAAGAACACCTCATACAAAGTGATGATTCGGCTCTGTGAACTTTTTGGGGAAATAATTTTTCACACCCCCAATTGAATTGTATGCTTTGTGTGAATGAGGTCCTAGGCTAAATGATTTGGTAGTGCCTAGCTGGGCTTTCATGTCCATTTAACACAGCATCTTGCTTTCAGGCACATAAGTCAATGAGGTCGAACAGGTAACCAAAATAAGTAGATAACCCAAACCCAAAGAAGTGTATACGTGGAATACTCCTAATGACTTTCACCAAACTGAAGATGAAATAATGGGACACTGTCTACCTGGTTAGGTAAAAGTATCATGCTGATTTCACAGAACAGCATATTTTAGAAGGTTTGTAAATTGACCTTCTTAAGCTCAGGGGCATTTCTGAAATGAACATATCAAATATATATTTTGGGCCACACCTTATAGTTTATCCCCTCCAGCAGCCTGGCCTGACTGCCGCTCGCCACACCTGCCCTGTTGTGATCTCTGTGTCTTCACAGAACCCTCCACCTAGAGAGCTCCTCAGAAGGAACTGAAAGTTTGGTACCCGGTGCCCATTTTTTGGGCAACTGCATGCCACACTTTTATGTTTTTTTAGAAACAAAGCCCCAAAGCGAGAGTTTGTTTCTGAAAAACAAAAGAAATAAAACTAATGACACCTCACACCCTGAGAGTTTTCTCCCAGATCATGGGGGAGACATTGTGTTTTTTTAACTTTGTGACCACTGGTTTTTACCTGCGGTGATGGACGGAAAATAAGACATCAGACCACCCTCTCTAAATAGTGCAAGCCGCCTGATGTTTGTGATGGAGTATCCTATGCACCAAACTCTCAATCAGGCTCTTAGTCATAAGTCAAATGTCTTTCCCCTAAGCATAGAGTTCATTCATGACTATTCTACTCTGTAGGGATGGATGTTTTGGTGATAATTTGTGTGTTGTGGAGCTCTGTGGATTGCTGGAACATGTTTAAGAATAGTTATATGCTGTTGTTGAACAGTGAGGGGGAGATTGATGTTTTGTGAGGTTGCTTTAGACATAAACTGTGGAAGGATGGTGTGGAGTATGGTATGGTGTAATGTGCAGAACTGAATGGAGTAGTGTGAAGTTGGATGGGGCGAAGGTGTGACCAATATTGTATGCACGGTTGTGGGAAATTATATAGAGTGGTGTGTTGCAATACAGTGTTTAATGCGTGGTGAACAGTATGGTGTGCTATGGCATGGTTGCAGTGTTCTATTATACTTGCCGTGTTGTAGTATAGTTGGGGTACTGCAGTATGCCACGGCGTGATAGTGTATTTTGGGTGTGGTAGATTTTTGGTAAGATGTGGAGTGGTAAATTGAGGTATGTTGTAAACTGTGTAGAATATTGTTGTGTCATGTGATAAGGCATGAAGGGCTGGAAGGTGGGATGTGGGATGTGAGGTAGTATGCTGAGGACTAGTGTGTCCAGTGGTAGGATGAGAGTTACCGAGATGCAATATGTGATGCTGTAATGCAGTATTGTGTTTTGCATTGTACAGTGCCATATGGGGCTCGAGGTGGGTAAGATGTTTGATATTTTTCAGAGGGTTTGGTTTGTGCATATTGCCAGCGCTGTAGGTGCACTATTTGGTCTGATGTTGCCTTATGCAAGATTGTTGTAGCTGATGACTTAGAAGAACTGAGGATGACCATGGTTTTTTAGGAGATGACGTATTCACACCTTGGCACTTTAGACGTCTGTGGGTATGAATGGTCTTTCCTACAAGTGGCATGAATAAACTACAAAGCACTTTCCAAAGGCAAATGTTGTGGGTTGAATGTTGACTCAAATCAAGGTGTTGACTCAAATCAGGGTAGCTCAACTTATCCCACAATTTCTACCAGAAGTAGAATTGTGGTTTAAGTGTGTTGAAGCATAAGTTACATATAGATAGAAATGTTCTCTTACCTCTACCATAGATCTCGATGCCTGAATGGAACACTCCGATGCCCAATGTGGAGGTGTATTCATTGATCCAATACTGTGGAAGGAAAGCAGAAAGAAGATTGTCACTGGGGATAACGTCTCAGACTTTTTCTGTGTATAAAACCGAAAAATGTTTTTCCATTTTTTCTCTGCAATGAATAACATCATATAGGATCCATTTATTCACAAAGCAGACACAAAATCACTGAACACCTGAGGAATTCATTTGTTTTCTCAGCAAGTGGTCTCTCTTTTTAATATAATTTTTTTCATTTGAAAACTCAACATATTAAAATCATCTCATCATTAGCAACAGCGTGGCACATAGTGAGAACATAGACATAGCAGGAGGTCTCCTTAAATGTCAATTGAGCTTTTTCAAATGAAGGGATATGGTCCGAGCTAGTCACCAAGAAAGATTCAGTGAGAGAATCAAATGCAATGCATTATGTTTTAGCAAGGCAATGGTATGTCTTGCTGACCATGTGGGTGCTTATCACCTGCAACACCTACCCACATTTGTGGTAACAATGTTGACGCCTCTCAATCATAGATTGTTGCAAACAGTGCTGATAGAAATTTCAGTTATCACTTATATATGTTATCAGTAGGTTTTAAGAAGGTGACTTTCACATGTTTTAGCTTAAAATAGCTATTCTAAGCATTTAAACTTGGACAATAAACGGTGGTTATGCATTATGAAATCTAGAGCTGGAGATGTTCAAGATGGGCTTTCCACTCTGAGTCAGCAGAGCATTGAAAAGCTTGGTCCTGCATTTTGCCAATGTTTTGTGTCCTCCTCAGACTATCCGCCAATATTATGACTGCTCCAAGATATCCAGAATAATTGACATACATTCCTTATTGAGGCTGTAGAACTGCCTGAATATCTTCCTCCTTGAATTTGGGAACAAATTAAATTCAGCCAAGGCTGGTGTAAGGCCCCGCAGCCAAACCATGGCTAATGCTCATAGAAGGAAGTAGATTGAAATGGCTTAATCCTGACCAGAACAACACTTCTGACAAAGGTTATCCTCAGTGCTGGCTCAAGAAATGCAAGATATTGTTTGGCAGTCGAAATTGATAGTTGCGGTTTAATAACACTTCGGATATGTGGTTAGATATCGTGATCTCATGATCGCACCAAACCCCTTAATATTGCTTTGCTGGGCAGACAAATTGGATTATACCAGGAAGTACAAAATGTTGGTTTTAGCTGTATTCAGGGCCAGCATCCTTGCTTTCATCCAGCAATGTACAATTCACTCAGTATGCAATTAGGGCAATATCAGACAGCAAACTATGGAGTCATACTTTTATGTATGTACTTTACACCTATAGTATTTACAATTTGATATTTGATTGTTACCTGGAATTATCGCAACAGGCGACTGCATAGCTTGCTTTTAAGTCAATATGTGTGGTTCAAATTAATTCACATGAGTTGTCCTAATTCAGTAGAGGGCAACACATTGTTTGTGACAAACTAAACACTGTCACTGAAGTAAGTGTCATCATGCACTGCATTTACCATGAGGCAGGGTACTCCCACCCTCTTTTTGTTTAAAAAGGCCCCCTTGAGCTAATGAGCTGACGAGCTCTGATTGATGCACCTGTGCCCAGTGAGTGGTGGAAAGACCTGAGAAGACTTTGGGCAGTATTTTCAGCACCCGAAAAATCCTAAATCACGCATCTAGAGATACACAGCACCACTTCACCTACAATGGTGATAAAATAAAGAGCGTCACTGAAGTAAGTGTTATCCACTGCATTTACCATGATGCATTGGGGCAAACTGAGTGCAGAGGTGTGAAAGAGCTTGCTCCCACCCTCTTTTTGCAATATTAAATACCTTGATGTTTGACTTTATACTGTAAAACAACATTTCAGTGTCTTAATATGTATATTATTAATACTTAAAGGTAATTTTCTTCCTTTTTCTCTCCCTCTCTTCCTATTTCTCTGTTTCTCTCCACCTCTCTCTCTGCCGGTCTCACTTTGCAGCCATTCTCCTCTACATCCATGAAAACGCAGCTTCCTGGATCTTTTGGGAACGCAATATATTGCAAGTCATTTTGTACTAAAAGACTCGTGTGTCCTTTAAGCACTGCCCCCCTAGCAGCACGCCATTAGTGAAATAAAACCCATTTTAATACTAAACGTTCATACACCGCCTCATTTCAAACTGGGACCAATTTGTATAATTGGGGCTTTTGATAGAAGCTGTGCAGCAGAGCAGCGGCCTCTGAAAGAGAGGCATTATTAAATGCACTTTGGATTGAAATATGGTGCTGTCTGGGCTCCTCCTCTCCACTTGCTGCCACATCTATTGAGTCTCTGATATGAGCTAAAAGAAGAAATCAGAAACACCTAGAGGTACTCTGAAGTCGGGTTAAAAGAAGTTAGGCCCTGGTGTACTATTTACTGGTCGCAAAATACTGGCCACAATTTGCCATCAGTATTTTTGTGACCAGTAAAGATGTGCTAATAGATCTGTTCTTAAAAATCTGAAACATGGGGATCGGAATCTGACCGACCACATGCATATTAATGAAGTAGGTCGCAAATTGTGGCCCACTACAATTTGTTGCCATCACAAGGATGGTGGCATGCTGGGGTCAACAGACCACCATGTCTGTGATTGGTCTTAAATAAAATATTTTTGCAATGTAGCTCATTTTTCTTAAAGGGCTGTTTAAAAAAAAAAACTTTAAAAAACTTTTACAAGAATAGGCTGTGGACCAATGGACTACTGCCTACTCTATGGACCACTGCCTACCCCTACAAAATGTTTTTTGACCATTTACAAAGGGGAACCTCCTGTTTGCGAATGGGTTGCAGCAACATTTCAGTAGTGGGTGAAATATAATGTTTTGTGACCGGATTTCAGTTGCAAAACATTAATACATACCGTAAGAAATGGGTGTTTGGGAGGGGTGCCCCCTAAACACACCCCTTCCAAATATCTATTTGGTACGAATTCCTTAACAAATTTTTTAATGGGTTTAGCACATTTGAAAAAACATTTACTCATGACAAAGCCTTCCATTGAATGAATCGCAGGGTTTGCACCAGTAAATGCATTTGTACACCTGGCCCTTAATTTGGAAAAGAGAAATGTCCACACAGGGTTGCTGCACATTATTGTGTGCTCTTTGTTTTATATTGCTGTGTGTGAACGTGTGGCTTGACTGACAAAGCCTTTTACTTTGCACCCTTAAATCCGCTATCCCCCACCCTGCTTGGACCCCCCAGCGCGGTCTCAGCACCTCCTCACCTCCAGATCTGCACGCTTGCCGGGTCTGTCCCAGCCGACTTAGGCGCTGAGGACACCTTCCATCCCCGGGCGTGATTAAAACCGCGGCGGCCATTTTTGGTTGGGGAAAGCGTCAGACGTTCCCCAGTGGACAGTATAAAAGAGGCTCCCGTGCTGGGCCCTCCACTGCGCGTTCGATTCCCTCCTGAGGCGGAAGCCGGGAGGTAGCTGTGCCATTTGTAATTATTGTGTGCTCTTTGTTTTATATTGCTGTGTGTGTAACGTGTGGCTTGACTGACAAAGCCTTTTACTTTGCACCCTTAAATCCGCTATCCCCCACCCTGCTTGGACCCCCTAGCGCGGTCTCAGCACCTCCTCACCTCTAGATCTGCACGCTTGCCGGGTCTGTCCCAGCCGACTTAGGCGCTGAGGACACCTTCCATCCCCGGGCGTGATTAAAACCGCGGCGGCCATTTTTGGTTGGGGAAAGCGTCAGACGCTCCCCAGTGGACAGTATAAAAGAGGCTCCCGTGCTGGCCCTCCACTGCGCGTTCGATTCCCTCCTGAGGCGGAAGCCGGGAGGTAGCTGTGCCATTTGTAATTATTGTGTGCTCTTTGTTTTATATTGCTGTGTGTGTAACGTGTGGCTTGACTGACAAAGCCTTTTACTTTGCACCCTTAAATCCGCTATCCCCCACCCTGCTTGGACCCCCTAGCGCGGTCTCAGCACCTCCTCACCTCCAGATCTGCAAGCTTGCCAGGTCTGTCCCAGCCGACTTAGGCGCTGAGGACACCTTCCATCCCCGGGCGTGATTAAAACCGTGGCGGCCATTTTTGGTTGGGGAAAGCATCAGACGCTCCCCAGTGGACAGTATAAAAGAGGCTCCCGTGCTGGGCCCTCCACTGCGCGTTCGATTCCCTCCTGAGGCGGAAGCCGGGAGGTAGCTGTGCCATTTGTAATTATTGTGTGCTCTTTGTTTTATATTGCTGTGTGTGTAACGTGTGGCTTGACTGACAAAGCCTTTTACTTTGCACCCTTAAATCCGCTATCCCCCACCCTGCTTGGACCCCCTAGCGCGGTCTCAGCACCTCCTCACCTCCAGATCTGCACGCTTGCCGGGTCTGTCCCAGCCGACTTAGGCGCTGAGGACACCTTCCATCCCCGGCGTGATTAAAACCGCGGCGGCCATTTTTGGTTGGGGAAAGCATCAGACGCTCCCCAGTGGACAGTATAAAAGAGGAAGGTCATGCCTCCGCGCAGCGGACGCGAGCAGCGGTCGCGCCGGGTCTGCGCCGGAGTCGTGCCAGAGTCCTGCCCGTCTGCGCCCATCAGCGCCAGGAAGGCGCCAGGGCCCAGGTATACTTCCCACCAACAAACACACCCTGGTATGTCAAGGGAACGCGTACTTGCTTTTAACAAACACCCTACACTCTGCAACAACGCGCTTAATCCCGACACATGGGTAGGCCCCGTCGGCTGTCAGTACTGTAAAGCCATATGCGCCCCGGAACCAGTACCCAATGTTAACTCACGGCCTTCTGTCCTGAAAGGGGGGCTCATTAACGCTAGGTCACTGTGCAAAAATGCCCTGCACATTCATGACTTGATCACAGAGGGGGACTTAGATTGGCTCCTCATCACAGAAACCTGGCTTAAGGCATGGTGCAATCCTCATATAGCACTGGCCGTCCCGCAAGGTTTCCTGATTCAACATCTGGATAGACAGAATAAACGGGGAGGGGCCTGGCCATCATCCATCGTGATACCCTGAAATGTACTACATTTGAGTTACCAGACATTAAGGGAGCAGAGGCCTTGGGCTTCTGCTTACATATCCATGATTCTTTCACATTTTCTGGTGCCCTGATATATCGTCCTCCGGGCCAGCCTAATGATTTCCTGGATAGCGTTGGTGACGTTCTGAGCGAGCGTACGGTCAGATTCGCTCACTTTACGCTACTGGGAGATTTCAATCTCCATCTGGACTCCCCGGAAGGACCAGGAGTAGCCTGCTTCATGGATATAATCAACATCCTTGGCCTGAAACTGTTGACACGGGAACCCACTCATACTGCAGGACATATATTGGACTGTATCTGTTCTAACTCTGATGCTATGACAATTAAACCCCCCAGTATCCAAACCTGGTCAGACCATATATTTGTCCCATTTGACTTGTCACTGGGGAACAATGCCTCTAGCTTAATCGCTAGGAAAATCACCAGGAGCTCTAAACCTGACTGGAAAAAAACACTTATCCAGCCTGATCTCCTAGAGAAAGTAACAAGTAGCAAACCGACACTAACTGGCCACACCTCAATAGACAATCAGTTGTTTTGTGAATGGATAATTTCACTTAACAAATCCTCTGGTCCAACAAGCTTAAACAATAATCGCCGATCCACCAAAAACAAAAAGAGTGCCCCATGGTTCTCACACGCGCTAAAATTGGAACTAGGCAAAGTTAGATCACTGGAACGCCGCTGGCGCAGAAACTATGAGGCTAACGACTGTCTCACCAATAAAACAGCACGGAGACAGTACCATATCTCAATCAAGCGGGCTAAAAAAGCCTACTACCTAGAGGCAATCTCCTCCTCAGAGAATGGCCAAAAAGCAATTTTTAAAATTGTTAACAGTTTCACTAACCCCAAGGTCCTCTCACAGGAAATCCCACTATCCCTGCCTCTTTGTAATTCCATTGCCAACTTTTTTGAAAAGAAAATCCAAGATCTGGTCAAGGATTTCCCAAAACCTATATTGACCGCCGTAGAAACTGGTATGAGTGAGCCAATCCAGGAAAATATCAACATGCCCTGCCTATTTGCCCCCATCTCCCTAGAAGAGTCTCATCAGGCTATTCTCCTGAGTAAATCCGGATGCCCTTTTGACCCCTGCCCCCCCTCGTTCCTACAAGCTTTGGTTAATGTGGTAAACCCTATCATCAACACCATTATTAATTCTTCACTTTCCTCGGCTGAAATCCCTAGTGAATGGAAGTTAGCAGCTGTCAAGCCCCTCCAAAAGAAGCCCCTGCCTGATCCGACCATCCTCTCTAACCTCCGTCCCATCTCGCTGCTCCCGCTGTTGTTTAAATTGACGGAAGCATTTGTCAATAAAAACTTACAGAATTTTTGGAAAAAAAACAACATCTTGCATGCCAACCAATCTGGCTTCAGGGCTAAACATTCAACCGAATCTGCCCTTCTATTCACAGCAGAGACCCTGCGAACGGCTCTGGACCAAGGGAAGAAGGCTGTCCTGATCTTGCTTGATCTGTCGGCAGCCTTCGACACGGTCTCGCACTCCATCCTGAGTGATCGTCTTTTCAACTCAGGAATAAGAGAGGTGGCGTTGACTTGGTTCAAGAACTTTCTTGGCCACAGACGTCAAGTTACAGTGCTAGGGGAATTCAGTTCCGAGGAAAAATACATCAGCGCAGGGGTCCCACAGGGCTCTAGCCTTAGCCCTGTACTTTTCAACCTATATATGGTTCCCCTGATCGAGCTGATTTCCTCCTATCAGATCAGCACAATCTCATACGCCGACGATACGCAGCTCATTCTGGTGTTGGACAGAGAGCTGCCTGGAGCTGAAGAGAACCTTAAAAACTGCCTCACTGCCACTTTTGAGTGGATGAAGTGCAACCATCTTAAATGCAACTCGGGGAAAACAGAAATCCTGCCTTTCGGCCCACAAAATTTGTTTTCTCCCAAACAATGGTGGCCTGAAGACGCCGAAGCCCCCCCAAACACCATCCCCTCTGCCCGTAACCTAGGCATCAAGTTCGATGATGCTTTATCATTTAAGCAACAGGCAGTGGCCGTGGCAGGCACCTGCTTTCATATCATTAGAACCCTCAGAAAGTTCTTTGACCTCCTTCCCCTTCCAGCAAGGAAAGCGGTAGCGGTTGCACTCATAACATCCAGGCTGGACTACTGTAACAGGCTGTATGCAGGAGCAAATAAATCTGTACTCCACTGACTACAGATGGTCCAGCACGCAACCGCCCGTTTAGTCCTGGGCTGGCCTAGAAAGTCTTCGGCCTCGGCAGCCCTTACTATTCTCCACTGGTTACCAATACATAAGCGTATCCTCTTCAAAATCCTGGTCATCACTTTCAGAGCCTTTCACTCGCGAGGACCCAGGTATTTGTCCAACAGCTTCAGGCGCTATCATCCTGTCCGCAGCCTAAGGTCCTCTAATCAAAATCTCCTAGTGATCCCTAAATTCAGGCTCTCCGGCAAGGGCGGGAAATCCCTCGCTGTAATCGGCTCCAGGGCATGGAATAAATTGCCACCGCAGCTTTGGCAAATTTCAACAGAAAAACTCTTCAGGAAAGCCCTGAAGACTTGGGTCTTCTCTCTTACAGACACTGCATACAAAGCCTTAGTATAATATGCACAGGATCCTTCGAACAACAGCAGTAGCCAACATGTTCCATCTATGTTGACATCTAGCGCCAAGATGCTCCCTGGAGTGATAGCTGCGCTATATAAATGTACCTTCCATTCCATACCTTCCAGGGTTGTAGCCAGGAGGAGGGATCATAACGAAAAAAATAGTTAAGAGACAGTTTACAAGCGTTGTTGAACCGGGTAAGAGGTCAGCATCTTCTACATGCATGGATGCTTTTGAAAATAAGTTACTGAGTGTGATTAGGTTTTCTCACAGGTTGACAGGGCTGGGAATGTATCAGTCACACGCCAGGTGACCATACGGGTATTTGCAGGAGCACCTGCTGTTTCCCTTTCATAATACTGACTCTGCCCCAACTCTAGTTAGCTTTCATAGACAAAGGCCTGTCGCCAACTCTCTCTGTGTCGAGGCAGGTGATTATGTCGGCAGCTCGCTTAACTAGAAAGAGGGTTCAGTGGGATAATACACCCATTGCCAGGATCTGTGGTTTGCCTGATTGTCTCAACCTTACATCTTCACCTTTCATTCTTCTGGGCGTAATAAAACGAGGTCCTTTGAGTTGGGTAACAATAAGCATCTATTATACAGCGCCAAGCAACCCCCATGGGTGAAGGAGTGATATATAAATACACCTTCTACTGCTCCATCCCTTCAACCCCCAGTGATGGAGTCAAGGCAATGATCTGCCAAGCATTGATTTTGGTTAAAAGGAGAAGTGCAACGGCGTCCATTCACCAGAACACATCCGTTCCAGACCCTGTCTTCTGTTAAACAAATCACTGTTTGCAGGCGTGCTGATCAAATAGGTTCACTAGAAAAGAAATGTGACGGCAACTCCTCGAAGCCATAGATTGGGTAAAATAAATGAAAGCCCCGGACTAGACACAAGGAGCCCTGGCAGCAGGGTTGGCTCCTCCCCTAAGGCGGAGGAGCGCCGCCCCACTGCTCTGAGAGCAGGAGAAAGAAAAAATAAAAATGATTATAACCCCGTTATTGTCATTTTATTTTTCACTACGTGGCTAGATTTGGGCGGGGCTGGGATCACAAGAGGAGGAGTGGTTTACACTCCCTATGTGTGCATGACTATTTGGCTGGCTGAAGAGGGCTGGCGAAACAGTCATGCGCAATTTGCATGTTCCCCACCAGGCCGTATTACACAGCCTAGTAAAGAACATGCCCAGGCTCCCTTTCCCCATTTGATCGCCGAACCATGGTACTCAGGCCAATCACAATGCTACATTGCAGCATTGTGATTGGCTTTGGGGAGGAGCCCTGTGTCCCTTCTGCCGAAGCTAAGGAGAAGACGGCGTGGGAAGGGACCGTAGCAGAGGAGAGATAGCGGCCGGCAAAAGGTAAGTGTTTTTTTTTCCGTCCCCCCCCAGGTGACTCTACCTGCAAACTAACCAAGGTTTCACAACATACCCCATTAATGGCAAGTAAGGCCCGGGTTGTAGTTAAACTGCCCTAGCCCGCTAGAATGTCTAAAAATGTATATATTAATTTAGGAATGGGAAAACGTTTTTCAATACTTTGAATCCTTGTTGCATACACAGCTTTATCAAACTATGGTGTCTTTTCGAGGTTATCATCTAGGGGTCTAAAATGTTGGTCTACAAGGGACGGGTATGTACCACATTTTCAGGAAAACTGATTCCAATTTTGAACCACTGCATGTAAATGTATCTCATGTGGATGAGTCCAAAATCCGTCATGGATCGTCCCTCATCAACTTATCAGCCACGGCTGGGGCTGGCAATCAGTGCTTAATTTGAGCCAATGGTTTCCGGTGCTCAGCACCGGTACTTAATTCTTAGCAACTGCGCTTGTGACGCCATTGTCCATGTTTGCATTAGAGCCCAAGCCACCCTTGCTACACCTCTGATCCCATGAAGTTCAGCAGAGCAGATTGTTGCATGACTCAGGAGAACCGAGACTGGTATTTATTGATTTGCAGGTCGCGCAACCAAATTTGTTTTATTTAATTAATTGTTTACTTACCTCCAATTATCCATATTCCGGTTTTTAGTACCCCCCACCCTGTACCTCCCCCGCCCCGCCTTTCCGCCCCACGGAACTCCCTCCACGGGCCGCGGCTGTTCAGCTTTCTGAACTAAATTGCTTGAAAATAGAGCTACTGATCCCCAACTCCAACTGCACCTCAGACCCTTCATTGGGCCACTTACTGAGACGGACCTTCTGCTGACTCCAAACACAAATATATTGGAAACACCTTTGTTTCAGGAATGACCAAATCGGATGATCCACAGTAGTCGGTTCCTCGTGTCCGTTCTTCCATCTCCTTAAATGTGACCCTTTCATCCCCAGATGACAAGGTGGTAGTAGCCAGCACCGCCACAATTAGTATTTTTTGATGTAGCACAAACACCTTCATCTTTGGCTCATCTAAATATCAGATCTCATGTATCCAAGGGGTCCCGAATAACAGACCTGTGGCAGGGTTCTTTCATTCGCACCCCCAGTGACTCACCATCAAAGCATCACTACCCTTGAGTACCCTCTGCTTTACCCAAGGAAAATACATGAAATAATCCATAACAAAGCAAAGCCCTCTTCTTACTCTACAAGCCCTCTGTTCCCATTCAACAAAATGCTTCTTTACATCCTGATGCATGTCAATGGGTGTATCCAGGGGAAGCATCTGCTAACTCTGGTTTGCCCTAATGCACGATATGTGAATTTTAGGAATCGACATCCCTGTACATTCGTCCTGCAAATCCGAAGGGAGACAGGCAGCCACACCCTTTGACCTTGGCAAAAACTAAAGCACTATTTGTCTGACAAGCACACCGTCTCTTCTGAAGCAAGGGAGCACTTCGATGGTGTCTACCTTGCAGCATTGTGCTATAAAAAGCCCTCTCATTCACGAGAAGCAGCCATGGCAAGTGAGGTCTCAGGAGGGATGGAAAGGAAGAGAAAGCTAGACAGAGAAAGCGAAGCAAGAAGGAAGGAAGGCAGAGAGAGGAAATTAAACTTTTATTTTATTTTGTCTGGCTTGACAGGGCAACTGCCTGCAAGACCTATTGTTATCAATTCTCTAAAATATACACGCAGAGTGAGATTTAGCTCCACCCAAAAGACAGTTTCTATCTCACCTCATGCTATTGGCTCTTTCATGTATCATTCTGCCACCTACTGAGTGGTTGCTTGGTATTGCATTATGGACTATTTTACTTCTAAATAGTACACTGAATTATCATACATTAAAACATGTATCTCATACATGCCTTGTGTTCCGAAAGCAAGCTTTTTGTCTTTTCAGTGCCGCAGGCTTTTTATATTTTAGTCACGAATCACGTGAGTGTCAGACAAACAAACACATATCTGATTATGCACACACTCATACATAAGAGTGCACAGTCCAGCAACTTCAAATAAATCAATCATTGGTGAAGGCAGTAGGTCTGGCTTTGGGGTGGTAATGCATGGAGACACAAGCATGCACAGATGCAATCGACATGCATTAGCATTCAATAGACAGACCCACTGGTTTTGCCAGTGCTTGTTTTTATTGAAGGTATCTTTGCAATAGAACTGGCCGAGAGGTAGACGGGTATGAGAAAGGTGTGCATTTAATTGACTTTAAACGGCATTTATTGAGCGCATAGCTACCCTGAGGCAGCTGGCAGCAAGAGAGGGAAGAAATAGCTGGTTTATAGGGAGGCATGTTGGAGCAACCGTGTTTGAGGAGCTTTCGAAAAGGGAGCTGGTCAGACTCTGTAAGGACATTCACATAGATCCGGTGTGATGTGAACTCCATGGCTGCAAAAACAATTGTGAACTTGGGTTTTGTAAATTCTGTGAAGTTGTTTTTAAAGGTTCACTAATACCACAACACTGGTGAAGCTTAAAATAAGTAACGTAATAAATAATTGTAAAACATAGATTTCGTGGAGAAACGGCGGGGGGGGGGGCAACATTACTTCTTAGAAAGGATTGTTCTGGTTGAATGTTTTGCAGACACAAATGAATGCAGTACTTTTCTTTTCATGAAGCTGCACTGTTTGCCAACTTTGAAAAACTTAACTGGCGAATTTATAATTTTATGCGACCCTAGTGAATACAATGTATGCGTAAATTAGGGGGAAGGTAGAGACATTTAGCAGATTAAAGGGAGGGGAAAGAACTGCAGGCAGGATGGGCAGGAGAACCTAAGTCAAGAAGGAGGTGGAAGAAAAATATAGAACATTTCAGATTTGACCTCTTTTCAAAAAGTTTGTAGAGATGTAAATAATCAGTGGGGTACTTAATTGCACAGTCTTGGAGTATATAATGAAAAGTCTTATTATTTTATTTGTTTGACAAAGCGCTCTTATACTAAAACGAGGCAGCTTGTTTGGGTGTTTTCTTTGTAGTACTACGCATGGGGTATGTTTGGGTAAAACAGCCACTAATGTTCAAAGATGGGATAGACTACCAACAATAATGACAAGGTGCATTTCCATCATAAAAATGACATTCCTGCATCAGAAAGCACAAGCCAGAATAATTTCGAAAACTATACAGTTGCCATATGAGCTAGGAGGCTCTGCAGCCCCAAATTTTAGAAGATAAATCCACACTATTTCTGGAAAAGCCAGGTCTTTAAGCCTCGTCTAAAGTTGAGGAGATCGCATACTTGTCGAAGGAAAAGAGGAAGGCTATTCCATAATCTGGCAGCGACCACTTGAAAAGAGCGGCCGCCTTTATGAGCGGCGAAATTTAGGCACAATTGTCAGTTGTTGAAATGATGAACACAGTGTTCTAGAGGGTTTGTAGGGCTGAATTTTATTTCTAATATATGGGGCTCCAATATTATTCAAGGCCTTAAAAGTTAAGACCAGGGATTTAAAAAAAATCCTTTGTCTTACTGGTAGCCAATGCAAGGTGTTCAGATGGGAAGACATATGGGCTCTAGGTCCGACAGAGAGTACAGCCCTAGCTGCTGCATTTTGAACCACCTGTAAACAATTTAATAGATAGTTCGGGAGGCCGAGATACAACACATTTACATAGTCCAGCCTGGATATGATCAAGGCCTGGACCACAGTTTTTCTATGCGAGATAGGGAGAAGTGGGAGAAAATACCTCATCATTTTTAATAGTCCAAAACAGGTGCCTGCAGTTGATTGTACCTGGGACTTCATGACCATATCAGAATCAATTTTTACTCCTAAATTTTTCACAGTGAGGACAGGTTTCTCCGGGGGGGAAAGATTTTTAGGCCACCATTTGGCGCCACTCATCGTCCAGAGTATGCCCGAAAAAGATAATTTTTGAATTATCGGAATTGCAGAGCAACTGGTTTTGCTTAAACCAGTTGAACACCTCGGTTAGGCAGACATTAACTTCATTGCCATTAAACATCTCGTCCTTCCCACAGGTGAATAGCAATTGAGTATCATCTGCGTATGATATAACTTTTGCCCCATATTTTTCGGCGAGAGGGGCCATATATATATTGAAAAGGGTTGGACTTAGCACCGAACCATGCGGGACCCCTACATTAAAAGATTGAATGGGCCTAGAAAAAGGAGGGGCCCAGACTGTTTGTTGTCGATTTTCTAGAAAGGAAGTAAACCATCTGTGCACCGTGCCCCCTATGCCACTCTCCTTAAATCTGTGAAGGAGGCGGTCATGGGGCACGGTGTCAAAAGCCGCCGACAGATCCAGTAATATCAGCACCGCCTTTCCTCCTGTGGCTAGGGTACTTTTAAACGTCTCTACAATTTCTAGTAGAGCGGTTTCCGTACTGTAGTTCGCTCTAAAACCCGATTGGCTCGGATGGAGTATATGATTACCTTCAATAAAATCTGTAACGATAGTGTTCACATATTTCTCCATCACCTTGGAGAAGAAAGGTAGGAGAGATATAGGTCGATAATTGCTGACTACCAGTGGATCTGCTAATGTTTTTTTTAAAAGCGGAAGAATTTTTCCGTGCTTCCAAATTATGGGCATCCTTCCTTCGGACAAAGAAAGGTTGAGTGTTCTATTTACTGCTGGATTGATTACTTCAGCAATTGATGCCAGTGTTTTTGCCGGCCAGGGATCAGACGGAGAACCGGATTTTAGGGCTCTCATAATCTTAAGTGAGGTCGCCATAGGCATAGGCACAAACTCCACTAAAGTATTCTCACTAGAGGGACTTGTATGTGAGGAACTATGCAAGCTGCTAATCACATCCTGACAGGGACTGCCAAAAGAGTCCTGAATTATTTGAATTTTTTAATAAAAATATTGTGCGATTTCATTTGTCCAAGTGTCCGTGGGAGTAAATGAACTTTTAGAGGCTAAGGGAACGGTAAAATCCTTAACAATCTTAAACAATTCCTTAGCACAGTTATCTGCTTGTTCAATTTTTCTTGCCAAAAATTGTTTCTTCTCAGCGCGGACCTTTACATAATGAGCTTTCAAAACCGTTTTGTATGTTAATTTATCTGCAGGGTCAAAATTCCTTCTCCAGCGGCGTTCTAAATTTTTACAAGCACTTTTACTTTTCCTTAGGGACTTGTTGAACCATGGTGCAGAGTTTTGGCCTTGTTTAGCCACTCGTGTTTTAATGGGGGCTAGCTGCATGCTACACTCATAAAGCCAGTTTTCCAGAGCAAACACATCTTGCTCCAGATTATCATTGACTGGTATAGGATGTTGACTAAGCATAGAAATTATAGCCACGGGTGTCATTTGGTTAAAGGATCTGAAACTTTCCAGCCGATATTTATAATGAAACTGAGACTTGGACGGCATCTTTCCAATTGTAAAATTTAGCAGAAAGTAATCCGACAAAACAATACGCACAGGAACAATTGGTTCCAATTCAGTAGTCGAAAAGATTTGATCTAAAATATGTCCTTTTTCATGAGTAGGAAGTGTTACATATGGAGCCAAATTAAAAATGTTTAATAGTTTGCAGAGTTTTGTTGTGTCTGAGTCAGTCGCTTGGTCAAAATGAATATTAAAGTCCCCAAAAATCAGGCACTGTCCATATTTGGACATAATAGGCGTAATCGCATGGCCTATCGATTCCAAGAACCTTCCGGCAGGCCCGTGGGGGCGGTAAATCAGAACTCCAGCAATAGATAGATGGGCTGAAACCATCAGACAAAAGCCCAGTCCCCCTGCTCCTTCCGGTTCTGTCATTGGTATCGGTTGGCAGACCAATGGATGTTTATAAATGACCGCGACCCCTCCTCCTCTACCCCCAGATCTATCCTTCCTTAGTATCCTATAGTCTAGCGGGAGTGCACTGGCAATCGTAGGGTTAGATCCCTCATTTAGCTATGTTTCCGTTAGCAACATTACATCCAGCTGTGTCTCAGAGAGGAGGTCAAAAAGCCGAAGCTCATGCTTCTTCATAGACCTCATATTTAGAAGGATAGCTTACAGCTTTCCTCCCATCATCCCGGCCTCTGTCAACTCCACCGCATGCTCTGTCCTACCTCGATGGTCACCACCATCTGACTGAAAGGAAAAATTCCGATTACATTTTTTACAAACCACTGATTCGGAGTCGGCGGATATACAGTGTTGGGGACATTGGAATACAGCTCTATCCAGCATCAGCAGTTGGTTCCTGCTGTATGCTAGTGCACGGTAATAGGTCTCAGAGTTACCTAGATGTAAATCGGCAGCATGGCTGGCGCTGATCGTCTCCGGGTCGCGGACGGGCTCGCCTTAGGCGCACCTTCGGCGCGCCAGCGGCGCGTCCACTGCGCGCTCGCGCAGCGTCCCTCTTTATACCTTCCAGTCTTGGAACACTAGACCGCACCCCGCTCCAAAATGGCGATCGGGGGTGTCGAGTCACAGCACAAGTAAAGTTCCCACACGTTCACTTCACTTCCCAATTTCTATTTAAAGCCCCCAGCACAGGTAATTAAATATTTTAACAGTCACAGGCCTAATGTCAGCGTTTACTTCGAACAAATTTTAAAAATAGCAGCAAGATTTTACACCAAGTAAATAATAAGAATGTGCAAAAGACGTAATTTTAGTCTAAAAACGGTGGCAGAGAGCAGCCGAACTCTATTCACTATTTGGTAGCTTAAGCACAATTTGCGCATCATTGCTTCATAATATAAGGAAGACTCCGCATTATGACATGGAGAGATAATTGGCAGCACCAATCCCATTGAAAGCTCTTGTTATGAAATCACCCACTAGGGCAAAAAAAGAAATACACACAGTGATTGCACAGGGTGGGCCTTATCGCGACGAGCGTAAGTTGGTGGTGTAGGTGAGATATACCCACCACTTATGCCGCTGCTCAAAAGTCCTCAGTTTTAAGTGACCGCTGAGCCAGCTGGTGGTCAGAGATTGCATAATAGACATTTTCACACTCCGGGAGGCATGAGTAGAGAGGGTAAGTTCTTGAGAATTCAGAAATATAAAGCTCTGGGCCTATATAGAGCACAAGATATATACTTATACCACAGCCATGTTACGGGGTATTCCCCACTCACCTGGAAGAGCCAAAGGAGTGGAAGCTACTGTCACAATTGATATTGAAGGTTCTCCGTGCCAGGTTGGTCATGACTATGCAACGCACGCCAAAAGCAGAATATCAGAATAATGCTATAAATAGATGGTGCATGATATAGATCAGGAGACCCTGGAGGAACAGTGGGCGTATTGCTGTACCCAAACAAAATGAATTTTCGCAAATGGTAGACAAAGGCTAATGCATTAAAAATATTTGCATGGTGCATATCACGCTCCATTGGGTATGCCCGGCTGGTGACTATAGGGGTAACAGAGGTGCTGTCCAAGGAGCAGGACTGTATCACCTGGCATGGGAAATTCTGGGGGTGAAGCAGTTCTAGGGAGATGTAATTAATATATTTGCTGACATGACAGGGGTTCAACTGGAGACATACTCACTTGTGGCACTATTGGGGCATGTAGAGTAAATACCCTAGAAATATGTCGCTTTAACTGTGCTCATGACAAAGAAAAGAGTTGCAATGTGCCGCAGAAGGGCCAAGTTTCCAGACAGCGGTGAATGGGTAAATTATCTGGTGTGATGGAACGCTCAATCTGAAGTATACAGCATGCTGCTCCCACTAGTTCCCGTCCTAAAGATATCTGGGACCCACTGGGCCAATACTTACTGGAAAAATGATATGAGAAACATTGATGGGCTATAGATGTGTCTGAAGAGGAACCGATGGAAACACCCTAGAGAGAGGAGAATATAACTGAAACGCGCCATGGAAACAGTCAATAGTGGAATACACATTGTCATAGTGTAGTAATGATGCTGTACATGTGGCTATACCATAACAGTCCAATATAATGTGTACAGATGTTATAACCGTAATGTTCACATTAAAAAAGTCTGGATTGTTTGAAGGCACAACATCGTAGAGCATGCTCTATGATTTGAATTTAATGCAATTTGAGATAGTTTGCCTGTGGATTTGTTTCATGGTGGGGGTAACGTGATCATTTATTTTCTTTGTGAGGAGGTGTGCAGCTGCTGGTATAAAAGCAAAAGAGCAAATAGAATGAGGGCTGAGAAGAAGATAATCAGAGAGAGTTGGGAAAGGACAGAAGAGATGATCAGTGAGCATTAGAGAACGAAAGGGAGCTTTAAGAGAGCAAGAGATTGAGAAAGAGAGAAGAAATAAGCTTTGAGAGATGCCCCAGGACCTATTAGTGCTCAGAGAGGAGGGCCAGAGAGCCCCTCCCCTTTTTTTAAATTGTATTTGGCCCTGGGGGTGCAGTCCCCAGGGTCCATTAGGTCTCAAGAAGGGGGGCCGCATGCCCCTCTCCCCTCAGATTTTGGCGCCAGAGGATGGGGTCCCCAGGGCCCAAGAAGGCTCATGGAGAGGAGCCATGCCACCCTTGCCTTTTTTTTTCATTGCATTTGGACCCAGGGGATGAGGTGCTTGGGGCCCAAGAAGGCTCAGGGAGAGGGGCGGCATGAAACCTCCCCTGCTTAATTGTATTTTGGCCCCGGGGATGGGTCAGTTGAACCAATTGATGCTTGTGGATGGGGGCTGCACGCCCCCTTCCCCTAATATATATGTTTTAGCCTTGGGGGATCGGGTCCCTGGGACCCGGAGGCCAAACCTATGCCGTGCACGTCGAAGGCTGTGCATGGACTTGGGTCGGCAGCCTGCTGGGGGTTTGGATACAGGGCCAGGCGGCAGGCCAAGCCCTCAACTAACCCCACGCCACGCACTATCAAAGGAGTGGGGTTGGTTGCCTCCTGGTGGCTGTCTGCGGGGAGTTGGCCACAGAGCCTGGTCACAGGCCAGGCCTTGTTGCTATCCCCCTGCAGAACATCGCCAAAGGCCCTGTGCAGTGCGTGGGTTTTGCTGCAGGCCTAGCCGCAGGCCAGGCCCCACAGCCAACCCCCCGCTGTGAACAACCACAGGTCATGTTTCAGAAGGGGGCGGGTTGGCTTTATGTATGGTAATAAAATATGACTCTATGTTAAAAAAAAAAAACTAGAAATTCACCGAAACACTCACAGGTTAATGTAACATTATAGTTAGGCGAATATGTCAGTGACAACATTAACGTTTTGAACTAAAAAAAAACACAGAAATTCATTGCTTACTTGCGCCCGCGACATGCACTGCTTATGACCACACATATCATTCATGATATGTTCATTTATGACATCACTGATGACATCTCAAATGACATCACTGATGATATCACTGATGACATCTCTGTTGGCATTATGCAAGCTTCTTTTTGCACGCATTAGAGGCCTGAGAGTAAGTAAAAAATAGCTCAGAATAATATGAAGCATGATTAATGCCATCACAGATCCAACTCCCTTGGGTGTAGTAAGCATGTGTTATGTGCAACATTGACCCTATACCATACACATCATGGGTTGTCTAGTTCACGTTGACTAACAACCACAAATAAAATAATAACCTCTACGGCACACAGTGTACAATCTGTGTACATCTGTTCAGAGAAAACCAATTTTGTCTAGATACTCAAGGTCTGTTACATAATTAATACCCAACTACGGACGGTCTTTGCCTGTATCAAACCTAGGAGGCGAGATGAGACAGGAGCATTTCCGCACTCGAAGACGTAACTATCAAATACTGAGGTGACGCACATTGAGGGAGATCTAACACGGACCCCCGTCACTTTGACGCTTATATTTACCAAGAACTCCGTCCAAGGAATATTCAAGTGAGGTGCACAGGAGGAGAGACAGCTTAGATCCCCGCTACCTCAACGAAATTCAAGATTTCTGATGACAGTTCATATCTAGAATACCATCTCTAAATACTGAGAAGTCCCAGAACAAACACTGAGGACTAGAAGCCTATATTTTTGTCTTGATAAAGATGGATTAATCAGACATACCATCGAAACGCGTCGACGCTCTAGAACTACACAATCCTGGGAGAACTGTGGTTACAGAAGTAGATATTATTTGGTAACATATCACAAACCACGGAGATCGATTTATTACCCAATAGGATGTGTAACCCATGACAAAGTACACTGTCTCTTGTTGTTTTTCTGTTATGCGGGCTCATAACAGGTTGTTATATGTATTTTATTTACATTTGTTCAATTATATTTTTTGTGCAAATTTTGTATTATTCAATACTCATGTCAAAGTATAATGAATTTTATTAAATGCATGTATGTATTTTTTATAATAAATGTGATCAACATATTTTAATTTTCTGAATGTGATAGAATTTATTTTTTGCTTTTGGCTATACTAGCATTGTACCATTGTGTCCCAGTACAGGGATTACATCTGATGTACTGTATCAAACCCCCTACAGTCTCAAAACCTACAGCGAGAAATTAAGAGGATTTCAGTAGATAAGTGGGAACTGCAAGCAGTGTTTACACTATGGAGACAGTTTACTCTGTACCATACAGTTTTCAAATAATGAAACTCATGAGAAATCCACCACAGAGTATTAAAAAGTATCTATTAAGAACTTTGTACACTGTATACATAACTTGTCCAAAGAGAGACTATTCACTTAAAATAACCAAGGTCTCCAGGTGCTAAAGATGATACTAAATGCAGCCTTCATACTGTGGTGATAACTTTACAGAAGCAAAAAAAGCACCTGTACATAGGTTAGTTCTTGGTGCACACACTCTTCTATGCTATGTAGAAATGATCATGCTGAGATGATTCTGTCCAAAAGTTCAAGGCTGCTTACAATTCTTGGCATGTAGTATGAAGAAACTTTACCCTGTTGGAAACATTTTCTGCATTACCAAAGAACATGTGCGGATCATGCTGTCACCTGCACATAGACTTACTCTTCAATACAAAGATTTATACCGTAATCAATGCCTCTACACACCTATGATGGATTAAGAAGAATGCTTTCTATGCACACTTACACCCATTAGCTGGTCACAGGCTGTACAAAGTTTGGTAGAATAGTAATATGGTAGTTACCAAGCACTACTTAAACTTTTGAACAAACTAACATATCCTAACCGCCAGATGCACCGGATCCCCCGTTAATTGGCTGGCCAGAACATGGATAAGTTCTGACAGCCGTTATAGGACACATGGTCATGATCCTCATTGAAATGCATTGACGTGAAGTCCAGGTTTTGAAAGTCATAAAATGGAGCCCACATAAAGGGTACTAATAGATTTTTGTCACAATATAAATTATTTGTTGGTGGTGTTATACTCAGTTTAAGAATGCTGGAATGTTCTCCGGTGATGTTACCATGAGAAAAGGTGCTGACCTCGACCAGAATTTGATGAACCATTTTTGAGAGAAAAGCGTCTTGTCTCATGATTTCTCCTAGACGTTATGGAAGAAGTTCAAGAAGCTAAAAGGAGAGCACATTGATTTAGGTTCACACTATCGTCCTTAGCCATGTGAGATAAAAGTCTTATATTCTGAGTAAAACATGTACTTCCAACAGCAGCAGCAGCCTGCCAGTTGATTCCCTGCCGTTCTACAGTAGCTTCCCACAGTGTTCTAATGAAGAACTAGAACGCTAAAAATCTGTATTTATGGGGCATACCTGAAGCCATCTTGATGAAATCAAAGCTGTTAAAACATAAAGCCCTTCCATAAGAAATAAACAACATGAGGGAGTTCTCGAATGGCATCCTTATCCATTTCAGTAAATCATTAAAAAATGCAGAAACATGTACTTTCATCACCCACAACAGTCTGTCAGTTAACTCCCTAGTAATCAACTGCATTGTCGCTGCAGAAATCGATTGAACTACTAGAGCACCAATATTCTGGGTTTTTTACAAAAGTATGGCACGCCTGAAGCCATTTTGAGGGAATTTAAGCTTTAAAACCCAAAGCATTTCTGCTAAAAATTAACAAATCAAGAGTGTTCTTTTTGCCATTTATTCTGTGAAGACAAAAGCCAGGTATTCCTAAACCAAATTTTGGTGGAAAAGGAGCTTTTGAATGTAAAGCCTTTCCTGAAGGGCAAGCTGAAGCAATAAGCATTGAGATGTTACTGCAGGCAGGAAATAAGAGGGTTAAAAATGTGAAGGTGTATGGGTTTTCAATAAATTGAGGCATTATATATTTTTAAAGAGTCTAAAAATAGTTAGAGAGACGTCTGCAAACATACAGCCTCCTCTTAAGTTCCTTAACAGATTCCTAATTTTAAAATATGAATATTTGGTAGGCAAATAAGAATATATATGATATATCCAGTGAGTGTTGACTCTAGCCCTTCCATGAAATGAAAGTTAGGGGGTGGGACATTTGTCATCTATTATACCTGAGAAAGCCACTAATGTTTTTTATTATAGCGGGCCTCACAAATACGTATGGAGCATTTACAAGGTGCCCTTGCCCTGTGTGCCAATTTTAAAAAACTGAGAAAAGAGCTCCAGGTACTTTCAAGTTAAAATATGTTGTCTGGACTTCACCTTTACATAGGAAATCCATCCAAAGCGAGAACTGTCTCTTGCCATTGAATGAGTACCAGTTTTGTCACTTTTGGAGATTCCCCCACCAATCTCCGGGAAATAGTCCTATCTCTATATTTCCACTTCCAGTTGAAGGAGAGGCTTAGAAATATGCCCAAATAGAGATTCAGTCATCAAATATTTGGGGAAATGTTCATTTTTAGTTGCATACATGGTAACAGACCCAACAATTCAGGCGGGGGACTCCTGAATTTTTAAGCCAAAATGGCTTTTTATTTTAGCTGCCTCCTGCATGCAATTACTTCTGCTTGAATAGAAGTCAATGGGGAAAATACATTTCGATTTTTTGTGAAATCTCCCACTTTCCTGGTGTAAAATGTTGCCATGTATGCAGTTGCACTGCTGTAGACTCAACAAGCAGGGATAGGGAAGGACCATGAATGTCGGCCTGCATGTGTGCCATGCGTGCACATGATCAGTACAAGTGTATTATATGGAAGGAGAGTGGGTGGGGAATTTGGACAGCTTTAACATCCGGAACACCAGCAATCCTGAATAAATGGCTGAATGAGTAAACTGGTTTTGTGCAATATCTAGTTTTTTGTCTGCGCAGTGTTGGTTGGTTGGTGTCATAACCACTAGCACTTTGCATCAGTGAGATCTCACCACAGTCAGACATAGGCGTAGCTTAGTCAGTGGCAAATATCCTCACTAAAAATGCAGTGGGCTGCAGGGTGGAGGGTTGAGATGACTGAGGTTTGAGATGGACTTCTTCCATCAGAAACAGGGTCAGTAGTGATTTGCATTAGGTGGGCCTCTATCTAGGGTGGCAGAGTGGGCAACAAAGGAGGAGATGGAATGCTACTCCAAGCGATTGACACTGGTTAGATCATCCCATCCCTTTTTATGTGTTTGATTGCCAGTAGTATGCCTGGAAGCTTCATATTGGTGCAGTTTTCCAAGCTTACTACTACCAATGTTTGTGAAATCCAATAAATAGTAAATTTGTACCCATTCAACGAGTACTTCTAAGGGTGCATATTTTCTACTTTTTTTGGTAAACTGGTCACTATGTACATTTGAGATCCTGATCCAAAAATTAAACAAGTTAAAATTATTAGTGAACTGAGAACAACAAGAAAAACTGACACAGACATAGCAGACCTGACTCAGGGCCCACAGACCCAACTACCAAACCAAGAGTGCATTTGAGAGGTGTTATCCCAAAACACCCCTGCTAAAACTACGCCGCTGTCCATCTCCCATGGGCCTGGTAGTTCTCCCCAAAAACTCATGACTACCGTCAGCACAATGGCCTGAGGTCCCTGCCCTGGGAACACTTATTTTAAATGTATTTCCACTGCACCCACTCTTCTTCATCTCTGCCTTGATGGTAGAGCTGTCAAATCAGTGCAATGTGGGCAGAGGTCCATTATCAAGTGCCCCATATACTAAGCCCTAGTGGCAAATAGAGGAGGGTGTGCCGGCACATTAATAGAACAAGCAGAGCAGAGCCCTGATTTGGCTTGGCTTTAAAAGTCAGTGCACGAGCCAAGACATGAAAATGTTTGGCATGTATATCAAGCAACAAAATTTACATAATATAAAAATGCAATATAATCTCTTCAAAATTCAAAAAAGTGTATTTCTTTCAAATGCGGCTGTGTCGCACATCAGATTATATCACTGCATACACATACATTTATTAATAGTAATAGTTTTTAGAAACATTAATTGCTCGCCCACAACTACAATACTATTAGTGTACTATGTAAACTCTAAACGTGGCCTTGATTCTTTTTATGGGTGGAGCAACACTATAGTCTATTCAATCAAACATAAGAGATGCTTGTACAGCTCACATTGTGAACTCAAGTAATTGAAAGTGCTCATATGCAGAGCCACTGGAATTATCTAGAGGGGCACCCAATTATGTAGCAGGGCTGACTAAATTATGTGGCAAGAAAAGGCAAATAATGAGGCATAGTGAGGCACATTTTCTGATAGCATTACTTCATTATTTTGTACGTTTTACACATAGTAATACTGTATGGGCAAAGATTTAACCACATTAGTACCAATTTAATAACCAAATACATAAATAAGCACTGAAAGGTGACTAGTTAACCTTTGAGAAGGGTCTTCCAACACGTGCAAACACATATTACCATGTTTAAGTAAGCTGTGATTCATTTCAGCTAGAAACAATTTTCTTGTTAAGAGCTGCAGATTATGCAGTACACGATGGATTATGTGGCAAATGAGGCAAATCCTTAATTATGCAAAAAATGTTGCATACAAAGAATCACTTAATTGCAGTGGCCCTGCTCATATGTGATAATAAACAAAAAGGAGGCTCCGTGAAATAAAATATTTGCCTAGGATCACACAATTTGGACAAGCACGGCAGTTGGAATAATTCCAGGTTATCTGTTTTCATGTTTTGAAATTGATGGTCTTGCTCTCTCTCGTGCGTCTCTCTCTCTCCCTTTCTTTCTTTTTCTCTCTCCTGTTTACATCAAAGGTCACTATTTTGTATTTTATTCTTGACTCATGATGAGAAAAACCGACACAGAGCGGGCAGACACAACTCAGTGTACCCAGACCCAACTAACAAACCAAGAATGCATTTATTTGGTGGGCGTCACACCCGAACACCCCCCTAAAGCTACACCCCTGCAGTCAGATCATATAGCCTCAGGGACTGAATAGATGGGGCAAGGGCTGCTCAGTCCCTGAGAGTGTCACACACGTGACTGAAGGTGCTTCTTGTGCCTGGACCCAAGGGACTGAGGTCAGGAAAGGTTTGCAGTGGCACAAACCAGGTCAAACAAGTAATTATCAACGTCCATCTGAGACAGGTAATCAGTCGCTAATGAGCATTGATCCTCCTCAATACTTAGTGAGATGGGAGGCCATCCTTCTTAATGCCTCACTGTGGCAGGGGTGCACAGTTTTCATTAGTGCAGCAAGTGCAGTGGTGCCAGGAATCAAGGGTGCCTGTGGCTCCCAGGCATCCCAATTTATGGCTGCCTTTAATAAGTAAGAGTGGAGTCCAATTTCACTGCTTGCATTAGGTCCCATGTCACCTTCGGTGTGCCACCTCATGCCGGAGGTGGGTGCAGTTAGCTGGCATGATGGCTCAGTAAGTTCAAAGTTAAAGTTTGCTGCAGAGAAATGCTTCAATCGCAGGCCACAAGTTCACCTGAGCCTTCCATCCTTCTGAGGTCTGTAAACTGAGCACAATTCATTTTTGTTCTACCAATATCTATTGTTACAGCTATTAGCAATGACAAAATTGTAGTGTGACGCACTATATGAAATCATTATTATGGCGGCCATTTCCATGCATAGAGGAAGGATTTATCAGACAGTTTTTGCACTTCCGAGAGGGGCATTCGTCTAACCTGGACTTAGCTGCAGCGCCCAAGATGAGCCACAGTGTGCCACATGATCAGATGAGCCGGTCAGTACTAAATTTGTAAAAAAGTAAGTACCGGGGCCTTTCTCTGGAGGTCCCTGCAGCTTGCACCACCAATTGCCCCAGCCACACCTGCCAGTGACATTACTAACTACTAACCATCACACTTTACAAGTGTGACAATTCTGACCATCCCAGGCCACCCAAAGCTATAAGAATGGCATAGGTGGCAGATATTATTCATTTTTAATGTATATTGAAATATTAAACACTGTTTGTCTGCTCACCTCATTAGTTGAAAGACAGCACCACCATGTGGTAGACTGTCATTAGAGCCAGTGTTGAGAATAAAGTGCGGTTACTGAGCACCGGAACCCACCAGCTCAAATTAGGTACTGGAGCCGGTTAATGTAGGCCAAAAGACACTGATGTGCCAATATGATAGAGGCCCGACACCCCCCTTGGGGAATCTATTGAATTAAAGGTGCTCACTGCCTCATGGATGCTTGTGGGGTGAGACCAGGGACTACTTTTAGGAGTAAATAGGGGCTACAATGGCTACCCCAATATCACTACTTGGAAGCAGGTGGACAGCTTTGCAATCTCTGATTTGACCACTCTGACCCCTGAACTCCTAAAGGTAGGTACTAATCTAGCCTTTTTTCTAGATTCAGGAGCTGAGTGCTTGTGCCCGATGGCCTTCACCGTTTATTACTAAGCCGCCCACAGCTTGATGTATTCAATGTAGATAACTCAAATAAAACTGGGCTCAAAGGTCATTTGATGTTACTTATTGTGATGTCATCATTGGGCATGTAATTCCACTAGTGTGACCACCTCACTCCAGGTCATTACGATTACGGTCTCCGTCCTGGTGTGTTTCACCTACAAATCACTGATTTCAGATGTGTTAATCTAATTCGTTTAATGCAAGCACAACTACAACTCCCAGAATGCATCCGGCCATCAGAAAAACAGCCCAGAAGAGGAAACAGTATTTATAGCGACCGGTAGGGAGATGTTCACCCTCTATCCCCTTGTGTTTAGTCACATTTTACAACTTGTGGGGCAGGAGCATCGCAAAGTGTCAGATCCGTTGACCTGTTTTTGCAGTAAAAACAGAAGCTAGCTCCCACACGGGACTTATCCCAGTTTGTCCCTGGAAGCATTAAATATGGAGGAAGGGTCACTCTGGAGAGCATCACCTGTGGCCTCATTTAAAACCTCAGCCTTAGCTTGCGGTGCTCTCTGTACACAAATAAATCCACTCTCTAGATTCAGAGACAATCCGGAGAGATTATGCACAACGTGACCCACTTTTCCAAGGCCTCAGGATCATGGCGCTTCCAAATCAAATACATCTGTCAACAGCACTATTTTCTCGATCATTACGCCGTCATCTTTTAGCAAATATATAACAAATAGGAAGTTCATAAAAATAAAGAACAGCGTGGAAACGTAAAAGTAGTAAAAGGTTAAAACAGAATGAATCCTTGCCTCCCCCTCCCCAGATCCAATTCACATTTCACAAAGGGCTAGGATTGACTATTGAAGGGAACATTTGTAGGAGTAATTGCTTCTGAAGGCTCAACACAATAAAACTCATTTAATGGCCTTTTTTATCACCTGAAAAGATTAACTTTAAATGAATTTATATTGTTTAAGATGGAGTCAATTACCTACTCTGAGATCTACATAAAGGTTTATAAGACTTGATAATGGTGTATTTCCTGCAAAACAATAGAATAATTAGAACATAGATTACTTTGCTTTTTTGCCATAAACAAAAGCCCTCTAATCCGTTTCACTTTGAGAAGTAATAGACGCTTGTGCCTGGTAATCATCGTACTGGCTTCCCAGAGTCCTTTGCTGCTGTACTAAGCCAAGGAGTTAAACCACTGAAGACTGTCACAGAAGGACTCCACCTCAGCAAATCTCTCTATGACAATGTTTGCCAAACTGTGGGAGAAGCAGATTTTTGGTGGGTCGAGAAAGTCCAAGCAATATATTAAGATGCCTTTAAATTCTGTATTTATTGTGTTACATTGGCTGCGCTTCAGAGGTCAAATGCCAGGCTATCCCTGCTGCTGCTTATATTTTTAACATGGGAACTGGTGTTTAAAAACTCCTCTCACTTTGCAGTCAGAGAAAGAAAAGTAAAGTGAAACGTGTGAGCCGAAAGTCTGTATGGTGGTATTTTTTCATAACACTCAACGTAATGTAAATACCTGTAAATGAACAGTACGCGTTCATCAATTAGGAAAGCAAAAACGAAGACATTTTTGTAATTCTGAATTTTGAAGGAAACAAAGATTGTATTAGGATCTGAACAAATCAAGACACTTTACTTGGTGATTCACAAATTATAAATATTCATCGAAACCTGATTTCCACACATTATCATTTGTGAGCAATATAGTTCTGTCAGTCAAGCTGTATGTCTGTGCAAATTCAGTGCCATTCCAATGTAAAGTGCCTTATGTCCATTAAATCATGTCCTTGCTCTGTGTCACTGCCCTAAAAATAGCTACCTCTTACATCTCTTTTCATCCTGACTTCTTGCTGAATCCAAAATCTCAAGGTGCAATGTAGGAATTAAATAATACTTATCCAGCATCCCTTCAGTAGTCACGTTGGCTGACTGCTCATGGGTATCTGTAAAGTTTGCATCACTGCGCCTTTGCCCTGGTTGGAATCCTCATAGATACAGTAATCCTCAGCAAACTTTACTACTTCAACCGCTTTGACTTTGGTCTCCACCTGTTGAGTGCAGCTCCTTTCAAACAAATCCTCAACTTGTCCATGAGCACTATGCTCAATCCTCAGTGCGGAACATCCTGTTCCAGACGCAAAGCATGCAGTTTTACTATATGCCTAGAGACCAAATATAGGCACTATATGTAAACCTGATCACTGCCTTACCCTTTCCTGCCTGTCCTTGACCATAGCTACAGTGTCCACCTCTTAAGATAAAGCTACTCGTGTGCAGCTAGGGGAAAAGTGCTCTGGGCTGGTTACATGTCAACGCATAAGCATACATGTACCCACATGTGCAAGCTGACGCGTGTGGAACTACAGTCTCATTCAGCCTGGTATCTGTACCGAGGTGGCCTGTCGCAGAAGACACTTTTCCAAGATTAGTGCTGACCTGGTGTAGGCCTTATTCACAGTGTAGATCTGTAGTGCTTACTCAAAGACTGTGTTCTCCCTGCATTATACTTTCTGGGCAAAATCTGTGTAGTGCAATTTTGGCTACTTAGGCATAAAGCTACCGGTCAGGTATTAGTTTAAGGGTAAACATGTACCTTGTGTGCAGATGCTGTTAATATTGATAAATCCGATGTTGATGTACACCATGATCTATGCAAGTATAATATTATTATTATTAGCTAGCTTGTAAAGCGCCTAGTTACTCCAACGGAGTGTCCCCGCGCTGGAACATCAAATGAAAAACCCAGCGACAGTCCTGACCTAGCGACCCTCCTGCGCATAGGACTGACAGAACAATAAAAAGGCAGGAATATTACTTCTGTCCACCAGACGGGTGTCGGAAGAGCCAAGTTTAAACAAAAATTCGGAACAGAGACTCCGACACGCAGGTCCTAAGATCCGCAGGAAGGTCATTCCAAGCCTTAGCAGCCAGGAAGCCATAAGATCTCCCTCCAGCTTGAACCTTCCGCACCCGGGGCACAATCACCCTGGCAGAGCCACGCGATCTTAGTTCATGAGCGGGCCGATAAGCTGTAAGAAGGGGGAGCAGGAATCGGGGCCCCTTCTGACTAAGGGTCCTATGACCAAAGCATAAGGCCTTAAAAGTAACTCTTGCCTGAATAGGAAGCTAATAAAGTTTCTTCAAAGCTTCCTCCACTAAAACCCGCCTAGGGATGTTCAAGATCAGCCGGGCTGCAGCATTTTGCACCTTCTGCAAGAGGTTCAAACTTCTAGCAGTCACCCCTAGGTACAGAATGTAGCAGTAATCAAGGCAAGATGTAACAAGAGCCTGTACAATAGTTCTTTTAGCGTCAAGGGGGGCGAAGGACCAAAATTTTACGTAGCATTTTAAGGATGTCAAAGCAGGCTCCAGCCACAGCAGTAATTTGCTCAGAGAAGGACAGATTTTCATCAAACCATACTCCCAGATTCTTTACCTTTGCTTTCGGTGCCGGAGTAGACCCTAGTTCCTCAGGCCACCAATGCTGTGACCAGAGAGAGGGCTGTTTTCCAACAACCATCCACTCTGTCTTCCCTGCATTTAGCTGGAGGCATCTGTATCTCATCCAGTCCGCAAGCTCCCCCAAGCTGACCTTAAAATCAGATGCCATTCCAGGTTCCTTTTGCTCCAGGGTCACAACCAGATGAGTGTCATCAGCATATGACACCAGCTTTATCCCATACCTCAGTACAATATCCACAAGAGGGCACATATAGATATTAAACAGGGTGGGGCTAAGAGCCGAACCCTGCGGCACCCCCTGCGACAGAGGACAGACTGGAAGGATCTGTTCTGCAAGAAGTTCTTCATCCATTCCCAAGTGCCGCCATTGACCCCGGCCTCCTGCAGCGTCTCAAGCAGGAGGCCGTGGGACACCATGTCGAACGCAGCACTCAGATCACAGCAGAAGTCCTTCCTTCGTCGGCAGCAATTCTTAGCACTTCTGCTGCCAGGAGAAGTGCCGACTCGGTGCTACGGAGTGGCCTAAAGCTAGACTGGGTATCGTGAAGAACCCATCTCTCTTCCAGAAACATAGACAGTTGTCCATTAAGATGTTTCTCTGCAATTTTTGCTACATAGGGGAGCAGAGATCGGTCTCAAATTTTCAGGGAGCGCGGGATCCAAAGATGGTTTATTCAGCAAAGGGACCACCATAGCGTGTTTCCAATTACTGGGAACCTGCCCCGTACTAAAGGACATGTTCAGTAGTGAAGTGAGAACTGGGGCAATAGCATTCTTCCCTCGCTGCAAACATTTTGGGGGAACCGGGACCAACGTTGACCCTGATTTCACGACCTCCATCAGTCTTAGAACCTCACTTTCCATAGGAGGATGAAAAACAAACCTATCCTTGGTACAAGGGTCCTCTACGACAGGCGCAGAGACAAAATTCCTGCTACTTTCCGGGAAGGTGGCATATATTTTATTTATCTTGCCCATACAATAATCAGCGACCTTATTAAAGTGATCCGTAGAAGCAGGGAGTGCAACAGTCATACATTCCAGAGAGGACAGTTGTTTCACAACCAGAAAGATGTTCTTAGTGGAATTTTTAGCTAACTCAATTTGTTCTGTATAATATTCCCTCCGCGCTCTCCTAATCTCGCAGTGGTAAAACTTCAAAGCCCCTAGATACTTCTGCCTGTTCTCATCCAGGTAGCTCGCATCTCCATTGTTGAATTCACCCTATATGACAGTACCCGCAACCCCGAGTCAGAAATATGTGGTCATGCAGGCCCAGTGACCTAGGCCTGAAGCAAATGATTGACAGATCACAGGTGGGAGGGCACATAAACCTTAGACAAGTGGACGAACAGGGAAACCCAGATCAATCCCACAGACAGGCAGCCTACCCACAATGGTCACAGGAGATTGGCCACACTGAAACACGTTTGGCCTGAGGGGCGTTTGTTCCCAAAAGCTCCCTAAAGTCAGATGCCACACTATGGTAGGAACACGCAGTCAATCAGAACATAGCATGCACACCCCATGCCAGAAATCTAGACACATACCCACTGGCCCTGCACTGTGTCCACACTAGGTCGAGGCTGATATGTGCTTCTTATCAAATGACCAGATTTATGGCCCAATGACTAGACCCAGATTTTTGTAGCCAAAATAAAGTAAAAATCATTTTATGATGCTTCATGAAATGTATAGAATTATGACCGAAAACAATGTGCTTTGAGCCAGTCTTCAGACCCAGACTCTGTTGCCTGTTCTGTCGGCTGCTGCTTTTACTTAAACCAGCTGTTCCTGTTTTGCCAAACGCCTCTTGTCTTTGCTTTTTCAAGGTAAATTCATATTCAAGCAACAATCCACTGTCTTTTTTGTGACGACTGTAATTCTTTGAAAATATTCATATGTACATGTCTCAGCGATAATCAGAATCCAGGCCTTTGTCCCCCTTCAGGACCAACTTAATTACTCTATTGGGAGGATCAAAAGCCTCACCACACAATAGAGCCATTAACCATGCTTGGCCCAGTTCCAGTGAAAGAAAGGGGTAGGGCCGAAATCTGCATCTGTTTAATTAGCTTATCACACTACTCCAGGCAGAGTCACCTCCAATCCCACAGAAACAAACGAGGAGCTTCAGACCTCTGGAGCCAAACACAAGAGTGTCTCCCCTTTGAAGTTTTGGTGGGAAGGGGCAGGCAGTTGTGTCAGTTGGGGGCAGATCTGAGGCTCTCGTAGAAAATCTTTTCACAGACCACTTGAAGTCACCATCTTTAAATGTCCTAGAATGTTGTAGAGGAGGGCTGGGGCAATGATTTGGCACCCTAGGATTGGCTAAGGGTGCCAAGTGTTTAGAGCTGTCCTCCCTCACTTACAAAACCAATGTACAAGGGACAGACTCTTGAGAAGACACTGGACCTTAGAGTGTTGACAGCGAAAGAATGTCCAGCTGGAAGGAGAAGCCACCTGACCTCACTGAGAAGATGGACTGAAGGACTTTGACTGCAGCTGGCACCCAGTAATAGGACAGGTCTTCTCAAGGGTCAGTGGTGCTGGCCCTCTTCTGTCCCTGATGATCAGATGGGGACTGGCCCTTGACTCAGCTGACACACAGGTGCCCTTCAGGTAGCCAGGAGGCTTTGGGACCTGTGGAGTGCAGCAGGGAAGGTATTGTGCTTGTGGATGTGAAGGGGCTATGGAAGATGCCCCCCAAAGCATGAGTTCAGACAGAGGATAGGTCTGGCTAAGGAGCAGCAATACCAAGCTCTCCAATATAGGTAACCTTTAGAGGCCAGGAGGGCTGGAGGAAATGCTCTTGGTGGCTAGAGCTCACAGCCAGGAGCAAAATAATGCTAGAATCAAGCAAATCAGCCCTGAGGGGGGCCATAGAAAAGAGCATTTAACCCTCAGACCCCCCCCCCCCCCCCGCCCAGGTGTTACGCTCCACCCTATTTTCCAAATATTCACCTGGAGAGAACCAATCCCATGAGGGTCAGCACAGCCTTCTGTAATAATGTGTAATGGGGAGGGATGTGCACTGGGCCAGCTCACTGAACTATCCCTGGCCCCAGATCCTATTTCTCTGGACCCAGCACAAATCCATCTTCCCAGGACACCAAAAAGTGCTGAGCATTTTGCCCCCATCCCATGCCTATGTCTGTGTGGAGCAGGTTGTGCCAGCACACTGCTTCCTGCCCGTGGCCAAGAGTTAGCAAAATAGCTCCTGCCTCTTGGCGGTAGCCAAAGATAGGCAGCTTGCTCCCACCTGAGGAGAAATCAGAAAAGAGTATTGCCGGAGCATTTACTAGCTCAGCATAGGGCACAGGGAGCTGGCAGGGGCAGAGGGCTACTTGGGGATCCACTGCAGTCCCCAGTCACCAGCACCCAGGTGCCCGAGTGAAAACAGGCACCTGGTTTTGTAAAATGGAAGCTGTGGTATGGGGTCACACAGTAAACAGAGCACTTTGGAACAACGCAAAGTCATTCATAAATTATTTATGCTGCTAGTTAGAGGATTGCACCTTTAACCCCCAGGGAAGTGCCAACAATTTACATATTATGCTTTGTGTTGCCCCAAGAAGGGCAGAGGGTTGTCCAATGTGTTGTGAAGTGATTTGGGGGCTGCCAGGAGTGCAGCAGACCCCACCAGAGCCCCAGTATTTTCCCCAGTAAAGCTGCCTTAGGTGTCCCTGAGGATTACATAGATGCTCCTGGGAGACGTTTGTTGCATTTGTAAGCACTCCTGGATCTGGAGTGTAAGGACTCCTGTAGGCTGGTCCTAACGCTATAGTAGCAGCAGTGTGAAAATAGAAATGAGACTCTGGGACACCTTATTCACTGTAATGCTTGATTTCCAATGATAATGTTAGACAATGCAAAGGTTTATATTACAATGAATACTATTGAAGTGGATACTGTCTCCGTGGACTTCAGTGGAGTTGCAATGGTGAATTGTTGCTGCTTGTACTGCTGTGGTGGCACCTTGAGAAAGCCAGTACACCTGCATTAATGATACTTGTGATGTAATATCTAGCATAGGTGGGGTGTCATGATCATCCAGCAGAGGCTAGGGGTGGATGGATCATCAACACATACACATGGGCTTTTCTATCCTTTCTTTATCATGGTGTGACTGGGGAGAGGCTGGTGCATGAAAACCTGATTGCCAGGTGCCTACTTCGTGACTACTAATCCCAGAAGTCTTTGGGGTACATGGTAGAGAAGAAAGCCTGACATGGCATAGGCTTCAGTCGTCTATAAATGCCCCTCCCCTTACTGAGGTCGGGGCTTGACAATTTCACTTCCTGGTTGTTCTGATGCTGTTTCCTGTGAGCACCTGTCGTACGTGAGTAACGTACTAGTCGCGCGAAGCGGATTATAGTCCTCTTTCCTTGTATGTTGCCTCCTGACGTCGTGGCCAATCCGATGTCGAGGATGGCTGTGACGTCAG
Organism: Triturus cristatus; assembly: GCF_964204655.1. Lineage (NCBI taxonomy): Eukaryota > Metazoa > Chordata > Amphibia > Caudata > Salamandridae > Triturus > Triturus cristatus. The sequence continues at coordinate 1,158,000,357 of NC_140592.1, read as the reverse complement.
GGGGCGGCGGGAGGAGGACAGAAAGAGCGCGAGGACGCTGGCTGGCGGTTGTATCCTCCGCTGCTCCTCGTGGGCCGTAGTATTTACAAGAGTTAATAAAAGCTCAATTCTTGCAAGTAAAACTGTCTCGCCTCCCTCATTCATGCCACTACAAATGGCGACGAGGGTTAAAGCTTTTGTTGCGGCCCACGAGGGAATTACGACGTGCCTGTTGTTCCTTTGATGCTGCTGTGGCGCGCCGATGTCTCCTCGCTTGCTCCTGCACGGTGGACTCCATCGCGGATGACTTCTTGCCTCTACTCCTGCCTGCTGGATGCGTTGCTCTCTGCCGGTGAGCCCTGCTTTGACGTCTGCTGCTGGTGATGCGCAATCGTGCCCTGACGACCCCGTGAGCTGCCTCCGGTGAGCTGCTGCGGTGAGAGCGCCACTTCTGCTGTTCCTTAGCGATTCCTGCCGCCTGTGGCTCAGGCTGTGTGCTGTGCGCCAAACCCTTGCCAGCCCCTGCGTGTTCCGCTGGTGGTGCAGCCGGTGTGTTCCTGGTCCCCTGCTTTCCCGCGTCCTGTGGTGTTCTTCTGCGCTGCCTGGGAGCTTACTGAGTGCTGTGCTCCTGTTCCACGTGTCCTGCTCCGGGCGTGTGCCTGATCTTCAGCCATGGCGCAGCCTATCAATATTTGTGTGCCGCACCTCTTCCTGGACTCCCCGGGTAAGCCGTGCATGAAATGGAAGGGGTGGCTGCGCGCATTTGAAAACTATATCGTATCCATTGATGGTAAGGGGTATAGCCCCGAGCGGAAGAAGTCGCTTCTATTCGGACTGTTGGGGAAAGCTGGCCAAGGGGTTTTCGACAGCTTACCGGTTTATGTGGACCCTCCGGGGGCCCTCGCCCCCCTGAATGAGTACCAGGAGGCGGTTAAGCGGCTTGAACTGCAATATTCTGAGGAGGGTAACATCATGGTAGGGCGCCATAAATTTGCATTGCGGAAGCAAGAGGAGGGAGAGACTATCGAGGAATATATTGCTTGCCTGCGCGTTTTGGCCCAAGACTGTGAATTTGCGGAGATAACTGATACCTACATCAGGGACCAGGTGGTGTTCTACTGCCATTCTAAGAAGGTGCAGGAACGGTTGCTTTCTTGCAGGAACCCTTCGCTGAAAGATGTGGTGGCCATTGCGAAGGCCGTTGAACGCTCCATGGTGTCCGCGAAGGAACTTGCGAGCACCAGTCAGGCTTCAAACGTGTTCTATGTGCAGGACAGACAGAAAAGTGCACCCAAGACTCTAGACAGGGCGGCTGGTGATAGAGGGGGGGCAGGAGGCCGCTCGCTTGTTTTAGGTGTGGGTCGAGGGACCACTTGGCGGATAGCAGGACCTGCCCAGCCCTGTCCAAAAGCTGCTCTAAATGCAAGAAGGTGGGCCATTTCGCGGCAGTGTGTAAAGCCAGGAAACCTGGTGGGGGCATGAAAGTGAGCTCGGTGAGCGATACTGATGTGGATGCGGAAGCAGACATCATGCTGTCCATTGATGCTGAGGATGGTGGAGTGAAGGGGCCTATTGGCTCCGTCCTGATTGGTGCTGTTGAATTGCCATTTACGGCCGATTCTGGTTCCCCTATTACCCTGATATCTGATACTACATTTGATTTGAAATGGCAGGGTGTGCGATTGCATGAGACGGATGTGAATCCGAAGGCCTTTGGGGAACAAGACATAGTGATGATGGGGTACTTCTGGGACTCCCTCACCTTTAGGGGGAGAACAGTGCGAACGAAGATATATGTGGCTGAAAAAGGAAGGAGCCTGGTGGGGTGGAAGGACCTGGCGAAGCTGGGTGTGATGCTGGTCCCGGGGGCGGATGATCCCATAGTTCTGAGGGAGGATTATTTATTTATTATATTTATTTATTGTTAAGTTTATAAAGCGCGACAGCTACCCAAAAAGGGTTTCCCGGCGCTAAAGATATGGACCACTTGAGGGAACTAGAAACTTAGAGGAGAGGTTGGAGCAGATTACTGGCTAAAGAGCCAGGTTTTGATGGCTTTGCGAAAGCGGGTATAGTTGGTTTCCAAACGTAAGTGCTGAGGAAGGGAATTCCAAAGCTTAGGACCCAATAGGGAAAAAGATCTGCCCCCATCCTTGCTAGGCGAACTTTAGGTACACAGAAAAAACCTTGTTTTGATGATCTCAGACAGCGAGCGGGAATGTAGGTTCGCACAAGGGTTTGCAGATAACTAGGGGCATTGCCCCATTTGATTCTGTGCATATAGCTGAGTGTTTTAAATTTGACCCTTTTTCCGATCGGTAGCCAGTGGAGTGCCTTAAGATGTCCTGACATATGTTCCCTTCTGTTGCATTTGCAGAGCAACCTTGCTGCAGCATTCTGCGCCAATTGTAGGCGGCGCATGGTTGCCTGTGAGGACCCCAGGTAGAGAACGTTTCCGTAGTCTAAACGGGAGGTGATTAATGCATTGACCACAGACTTTTGGGTGTCGTCCGGTAGCATCCAGATGATTTTCCTGAGCCACCTCAGGATGGTAAAACAGGTGGATGTTAGGTTAATAACCTGGGGCTCCATGGTTAGGCCATTGTCAATGATAATGCCTAGATTACGAACTTTTGTGAAGGAGTGGGTAGGGAACCCATTTCGGATGGCCAGTGTCTTGGGTTCCAAAGGGTTTGATTTGGGCCCACGATTACAACCTCCGTTTTGCTACCGTTGAGTTTGAGCATATTTTTTCTCATCCAGGTGGAGATGTTCCTAAGACCAGACTTCAGAAGGGAGGGGGAGTCCTGGTCACCATTGGAGAGTGAGAAAATAATCTGTGAATCATCAGCATAAGTAAACATGTTTAGACCTGCTGCTTCAGCGATCTGAGCAAGCGGAGTGACATATAGGTTGAAGAGCAGAGGGCTTAATACCGAACCTTGGGGGACACCATGAGGGGATAGGTGGACATTCGAGGTCGCATTACTGGAGGTGATTTGAAAAGTCCTAAGAGTTAGGAAGGATGATATCCAGTCCAATGCTGTGCCCCTGATACCTATAGTGGAAAGTGAGTTTAACAAAGTGTCATGGGAGATAGTGTCGAACGCCGCACTGAGGTCGAGTAGAATCAGTGCGGCGGTCTCACCTCTGTCAACTAGGAGGCGAAGATTTTCCGTCACACCCAGCAGTGTGGTCTCTGTTGAAAAACCAGGGCGAAAGCCCGATTGGGAGGGATGGAGTATGTTGTTTGCCTCTGAGAATCTAGCGAGGTGTCCATGAACATGTTTTTCCATAACTTTGGAGAAAGCAGGTAAGAGAGATATTGGGCGGAAATTTGCCAGGATTTTTGGATCTGCCGATGGTTTCTTAAGAAGAGGTGAGACCATGGCATGTTTCCACATTGCTGGAACCTTAGCTGTGGTGAGAGATAAATTTAATGCTTGGCAGATGATGGAAAGTTGTGGGATGTCGAGAAGTCTAAGTACAGAGATTGGGAGGGGGTCGCTGGGAGAGCCAGATTTAACTTTCCCTAAAATGTCTTGGAGACCCAGAAGATTTATCTCGGGCCATACTGTAAGTGGCTCGTAGGACAGATATGATGTTGGGGAGAGGGTGATCATCTTCGGGACGAGGTCCCGATCTGTCGCTGTTTGTGTCTGGTGTTGCTTTACTATGTCCTGGTGAATTATGTCGATCTTATCTGTGAAGAAGCGCGCCAGTTCTTCGCATTGGACATAATTCAGTGGAAGAGGTTTGGCTGCAGTGTTTGAGCCTGCTAAATCTTTTACAAGATTAAACAAAATTTTGGATTTATTTGAGGCATCTGAAATTGATTTCGCCACATAATTAGCTCTGGCCATGGAACATGCTTTGTGATAGAGCTTAAGTTCTTTTCGGTAAGTTAGGCAGGCTGCAGGGGAGTCCGTCCTCCAAAGACGTTCCAAGCGTTTACACTTGGATTTGGCTGCCTTCAATTCCTCGTTGTACCAGGGCGCAGGAGCATTGTGGGATGCAAATTTATTACGTGCCAACGGGAGACAGATGTTTAGAGCTCCTAATAGCCAATTGTTTATATTAGAGGCAACAATCTCAATATCTTCAGTATTAAAGAATTCATCTAGAGGGGCAGAGTTTAATACAGACATAAAGTAAGTTATGTCCAGTCTCTTCCAGTTTCTTTTGCCGGCCAGCCCTGTCAATCCGGAGGATCTAAAAGTCAGATGGTTAGACACACTGAAGTAAATGAGAAAGTGGTCTGACCACTGTAAGGGCGTGGCTGGATGGCTAAGTGACAGGGGAAAACTGGAAAAAATTGCATCCAGTAGATGGCCGCCTTTGTGCGTGGCTCCCGAATTCCACAAAGTAAGATTCATGGCAGCCAGATCATGGATTAGATTTGTGGCAAATTTGTTCTTATGGTCATCTAAGTGTATGTTCAGGTCACCAATAATAGATAGGTTGCTGTAATTTAACCTGACCGAGGCAATCCAGTCCACCAGTTGCGTGACCCAAGAATGCAACGGGCCAGGTGGTCGGTAAATCAAGAGACCCATAAAAGAGAAATTCGGATGGAGTAAAAGTTTAAAGAGGGCTATCTCACAGGCATTTAAGGAGACATGTTCCAAGGTACAATGCAGTGATTTTTTGAAAATGACTGCTATGCCGCCCCCTACTCCGGTGGTACGATCTTGTCTGACAATCGCATAATTTGGCGGAAGAGCTTCAGCTATATCTGGGCCTGAGCTGGCGTGAAGCCACGTCTCAGTAAGGAATAAGGCATCCAGTAGATTGTCGGATAGAAGATCGTATATATTTCTTTTATGTTTACCAAGGGATCTACAGTTTAGGCTTCCAAGGCGCCAAGTATGTGTCGGCTTGTGACCTTGGGAGGTGGGCCTACAAAGCTGGGGGACAACGAGTTGAAAATTGCAGTTAGAACATGAGATGGTATCATACCTGTCATTAGGTAGAGTCTTGCAGTGTTGCTTAACAGGGGGTCGCATGGACATTAGTAGATGAGACGAGTACACCCTTGGTCCACAAACGTGGGCTCCTGGGGAGGAGGGCCCTAGGCCCGACATGGCGCGGACGGGCGCAGACGGGCTTCCCTTTGGCGTGCAGCCCGACGATGTGCATGAGGGTTTGGCTGCGGTCATCGGCAAATTTGAGTCTGTTTTTGAAAACAAAGTAGGATGTGTGAGAGGATTCGTGCACGCCATAAGGTTGAAAGAGGGTGCCGTGCCAATAAAGCACAAGGTCAGGTCGGTTCCCCTATCTGTCAGAGGGGAGCTGAAGGCTGTTCTGGATAAGCTGAAAACGGAGGGGGTGATAGAGGAAGCAGGCGCATCAGAGTGGGTGTCCGCAATCGTGGTGTCCAAGAAGAAGAGGATAGGGGACATTCGGCTGTGTGTGGACCTGCGATCCTTGAACAGAAATATCCTGGTGAACTGCCATCCACTGCCCAACATTCAAGAGATCTTGTCTTCCACGTCCGGATCAAGGTATTTCACTCTGATAGACCTGAAGTCCGCGTACCACCAGGTGTGCCTCACGGAGGATTCCAAGAAACTGACCACCTTTATTACTCCATTCGGAGCGTACAGGTACGTCCGTCTCCCATTCGGCCTTGCATCGGTCTCCGGTGTCTTCCAGAAGTTGATGGATCTGCTCTTCTGCGACATGAAGGGGGTAGAAGCATTCCAGGACGACATTCTAGTACACACGTGAGATGAGAAGGGGCACCTGGAGCTGCTGAGCAAAGTGCTGGAGGTGCTGCGAGAAAAAGGGATGACGGTCTCCCAGGACAAATGCAAGTTCATGGAGGGGAAGGTCGAATACTTAGGGCACGTGCTGACCCCAGACGGCATTGCGCCTAAAGAGGACTTGGTGAGGGCCATACGCGATGCTCCATGTCCAGGGACAAAGACGCCTTATGATCGTTCCTGGGGCTCAGTGAATACTATTCCAAATTCATGCAGGGGTACGCGACCATGGTGGAGCCCCTAAGGAAGTTGCTGCGCAAGAACGAGAAATTCACGTGGGAGCAGGAACAACATGATGCTTTTAATTCTGTCAAGCAGGCCATCGTGGCGGCTCCAGTGCTACAACCATACAGCAAGGACCTCCGGAACGTGATCACAGTTGATGCTAGCGCCAAGGGCATCAGCGCAGTGTTCTGCCAGTTTCAAGGGAAGAAGGAGAACACAGTCGCTTTCATATCCCGGTCACTGAGTGACGCTGAGAAGCACTACAGCACTATCGAGCGGGAAACGCTCGCGTGCGTCTGGGCCGTGGAGAAACTGAAGAACTACCTGTGGGGTATGGAGTTCGAGCTGGTTACTGACCACAAACCCTTGATCTACATGATGGACGGCGAAGGTCGCAGTAATGGGAAAGCCAGCTCGAGGCTTCTACGTCTACTGTCCAAGCTGCAGAAGTATCACTTCATCATCAGACACATCATGGGCGGCCTCAACTGCAGGGCAGATTGCCTATCGCGCATGCCGGTCATTGATGAGGGGGACGGTACCCTGGACGACACGGAATGCGTGGTGGCGATGGTGGACGCTACGGTCCTTTGCGAGGGATCCATTACTGAGGAGGAATGGTTGACGGCCCAGGAGAAGGACATGACTATTCAGAGGGTGATGGACCACCTGACGGCTCGTTGGCCCCCGGTCCGGAACTTGCATGGCTCACTCAGGAGTTTCCAACAGGTTAGCCCTGAACTTACCATCGAAGGCGGTTTTGTGAAGAGACATGAGCTGTTTGTGCCGCCGGAAGGTTTGAGAGAAAAGCTAATCAGGATAGCTCACAGGGGCCATCCCGGCGGTACTGCCACAAAGAATCTCCTCAAGCAATACTACTGGTGGCCTGGGATGTGCAGCGACGTCGTCAGCTTCATTGATCGATGCGGGCCATGCTTAAGGGCCGACAAGCACTGGAAGACGACAAAGGGGGAGCTGCAATTGGTGGACAGTCCTGCCGGCCCATGGATCAAGGTTGCCATTGACTTCGCCGGCCCATTTACCCTGCTGCCAGACGACTGCAGACATCTCATCGTTCTCACGGACTATTTCTCCAAGTGGATCAGGTACAAGTTCGTCAGGGAGGTCACTACTGACCGAGTGATCAAGGTGCTGACGAAAGTTTTCGCTAGTGAGGGACAGCCGAAGATTTTGGTGTCTGACAACGGCACCCAGCTGGTTTCCAGACAGATGAAGGACTTCCTGGCCAGATTAGGAATCAAGCAGGAGAAGACTCCGCTATACAGCCCTAAGAGCAATGGGCAGGTCGAGCGGATGAATAGATTCCTCAAAGAGGGGGTACAACAGGCCGTTGCCTCCAACTTGGACGTTAAAGTGTTTCTGGCGGACAAGGTGCACACTTTCCATAACACGCCTAATGAGGTTACGGGGCACACTCCATTCTACTTGATGAGGGGGAGAAGGTGTATGAGTGAGCTTACCCCCAAATTTAATAAGTGGTATGACATGAGGGAGGAAACTGAGGAGTTGACTGAGGAGAGGTTGAGAGTCAAAGAAAGGATAGTGGCTAAACAGGAAAGCAACAAACGGTACGCTGACATGGTAAACAGAGCCAAAGCTAAGGATATAGTACAGGGGGATTGGGTGTTGGTGAAGAAACCGAACAAGGTGATGAAAGGAGAATCTGTATTTCAGACCCCTGTACGTGTGCAAGGAGTGACAAGGGGAGCTGTCTGTTTGGAAGGAGGGGGATGGCGTAGCAAGGACGACATTGTCAGGCTCAAGGCTGGCCAAGAGGAAATCATCATGAGAGGCAACCAGGTGCGTGAGGCCGAGAGCGATGACAGTATGTATGAATGGCAGGTTCATGAAGCCAATGATGGTATCACTGGTGATGAGGTGAGTGGGGATACGCCTCCTGCACGAGGGCAGACCGGACATGGAAATGCAGACCGAGGTGAGAGTACGTGGCACGGCCTTGGGGATACCGAAGGCCGGAGTGGTAGCGTGACAGTCACAATGTAATGAGTGCAAGCCAAGATGGTACGGGCACTAGCGGGGGGGGGGTCCACCCTGTATGTTACCCCCCCGCAGGCCAACAAGGCATATCAGAGCTCCCAAGAGGTTCGAAGATTTTGTTATGAGATGAAGTTATGTATGTTTCTCAATTTGTTAAAGAAAGGGAGATGTCGTACGTGAGTAACGTACTAGTCGCGCTAAGCGGATTATAGTCCTCTTTCCTTGTATGTTGCCTCCTGACGTCGTGGCCAATCCGATGTCGAGGATGGCTGTGACGTCAGGGGGCGGCGGGAGGAGGACAGAAAGAGCGCGAGGACGCTGGATGGCGGTTGTATCCTCCGCTGCTCCTCGTGGGCCGTAGTATTTACAAGAGTTAATAAAAGCTCAATTCTTGCAAGTAAAACTGTCTCGCCTCCCTCATTCATGCCACTACAGCACCTTGGATTGAAACCTCGCCATATCACTAGGAGACTCCATATGGAAAGCTGTTGTTTCGAGTCCGCTGTTCCAGGACTCATCCTTGTGTTATTCCTCGTCAACGCTGAGCTTGAGGTATTGTTTATTGGCCAGAGACGGGGGACACGAAGGATCGCTCCGCCCGCATGGGTTATTCTCTACGCTGTGCTGTCTAACAGCGTACGAGATTTGGGATTGTTGTTGTCCGAATCAAAGGTTCGCATGCTCAGTACATTTAATCGTTACGTTGTGAATTTGAGCAGGGAATGAGTCTGGGATTTCTAATGTGCCAGAAAGAGAGCGAGGGCGCTCTGGATTCAAAGAGAGGATTCAAGTGGATGAGTGAGTACAGTACTTTATTCTGATTTAATCTGTTTAAAGAAACTTTACTCTGTAGCGGTCTCTTGCAGGACCCCCTGGTAGAGTGAAGAGATTGAGACTTTTTGTACACATTACTCCTGGAAAGAGAGTTATACATCAATGTACTAGGATGACTATCAATCCTCACTGTTCGCAAATGTTTCTCCATGAGAAGCAGTAGTACTGTTTCATTCAGGAGGAATCCATATTGCTGCTTGTTTGTTTGTAAGTATGCATGAGGGATACACACTTATCAGTTGTTGGTTGTGTTACTCTCAAAAGAGCTATGCTTCAAGTTTCTCTCTCCTTTCTTATCTACAGTGCCTTCCTTTTGGGTGGTGTTACTTCTGAAGATTTACCTACACGCCTAAGCAGAGATAGGTTTGAAGAAGACACCGGTCCCTGCATCTTTATTATTTTATCCATTCCCCTTTTCCCCTGAGTGTTTCCTCTCAGAGCAGTGTTGTTGTACTCTGTGGGAGTTTACACAAAAGAGAGTAGGGGAGCTATTCATCGTACCATCGTCCCCGCTGGTTGGCTCCAGATGGTCAGTGGCATTTTACAGTACGACACATCCTGACATGGGGGATTATGGTTGTAGGTGTAGGTCGTTTTGGGGATGTAAACTGTTCTGCGGGTATTGCCAGAGGTATTTCCATCTAACTCACTGTACATATTTGTATGTAAGGCACAGTAGTATTTAGTAGTATATGTGCAATAAAAGTACTTTTCCTTTGTATAAGAAAAAGCACTGACTAGATGTGGGGAGCCATTTTGCCCCTGCCTAAGTTGGCATCATTTACACCTGAGTCAACCCTGAATGGGTCATCCCGTGCCCTGAGGGCACCCTCCAAGGGAAGCCCTGAAGGGTGCAGGGGGGGTGTTAGGTTAAAGGCTGGGCAGTGACATATGGATGTTCCCTGCACAGGTAGTAAGGTACCCCCCACGGGGGCTTCCCCTACCTTGGAGTTCAGCTCTTCCCAGGAGGATACTCCTGGGATGTTGCCGATTCTCTTGCTGGGCCTCTGGGCCCTGAGCACGTCCTCACTGTCGAGGCAGAGTGGAAGTGCGTGTGCCTTCCGACACAATGGGAAGAAGCACTGACATGGTGTTCTGGAACATAGGCCGGTCTGCCAACGCCGACCTGGGAATGCGCACCTGCTCCTGTGGAGTGTTAACTAGGTGCCCAGCCTGCCATAGAGGCTAGGGTGTGTGCACCACTCCTCGTGCTGTTTCGAATACATATCAAGCCTGCGGTTGCAGGCTTGAGGTTGCGCCCTCGCACTTATGGCATGATGGATAGAAGCCAGGTCTGCCAATGCGGGTGATGAGTACATACCTGCATCTTGCTGTTCTAATACACGGGGCAGGCCTGCCGTTGCAGGCTGGGGGTGACTGCTTGCACTCATGGTGCTAGCGGCAAGGTGCCCGATCCGCTGTCACAGGCCGGGGGTGCATAATTACATCTGAAAGGAATCAAAACCCTAATTTAGATTTAGGCCCTAATCATTCTGTTCATTGTTCTGTTTTATTTGTCTCTCACCCAGAAACTGCAAAGCATTATTATTGTGTAAAGAAGGAAATTTTGTTAGAGTCAGTTTAAATGTGTGGTTAAAGTGCATTTATAAGTTTCACATTTATCTGCTTTGAAAAAAGGTCTAAATGCGGTATGACTTTTAAGTGTTTTTTCCTCCTGCATAATGTGCGTTTCCGGGCACCTTCATGACTAGGATATTTTGCAGGAAACTCAGAGCAGCAGATGATGTTCCAAACTTAGATTTGTATAGGTAGCATGACTGCCAGAGTTCTAAAAACAGGAAAGTTGCGCTCAGGAAAAAGTGATGATTGAGTAAGCAGACTGGGTGGGAAAGAACGGAAAAGCATGAAGATTTTTCTACTGTTAAAATGATATTGGAGTCATGGCTGTTTGCCAAAAATAGTATTATAAGAATGGACTCGCAGCGTGTGTAATCTGAGACTGACTTGGGCTTCTCTTATGGTGCGGTCACTATCCCAGCTGTTTTATTTTGTGCATATGCAATACATGTGCTTGTCCTCCCTTTGTTGCAGATGAGGTGATTAATGATTTTAGCTACATAAAGGATTTTTCCCGGCACATCCATTCGGGGTCAACCCATGTCTGGCTGGCCAGGCAGGGTGGTGTGCGAGCACCAGCACCTAAGGTGCTGGTGCCTGGGTAATTCGATCTGCCCGACTTGTCAATGCAGGCCGGTGTGTGTGCGCACCCGCACCAATGGTGCCCGTGCTCGCATGTGCAGCCTGCCAAAGCAGGCGCGTGTGCGCACTGACCTCTATATTAGTCAAACCCATGTCCAGCCTGCCATTGCAGACTGGTGTGGGCGCACTTGCAGCTCTGGTGCTGGGGACAATGTGTCTGACCTGCCATTGCAGGTAAGTGTGCGCAATAGCACATGTGCACCCAGGTAGTGAGGAATATCTGTGTTTGTTTGAGGCCTGCTCTTCCCATAAGGTTAACGTCGGGAAGCGGTTGACACTACTTCAGGCTGCAATAGCGGATTGCAGTGGAGCAGCCCCATGATGTTTCCTTCCAATGGATTCGCTGTGACAAACTGTGAGAAGTTGGCCTGGTATATGCTGTTCACTAATTAAAGTGCAAAAACAACAGTTGATGGACAGAATGCAGAACAATGTCATACATTCACCCCAGTACAGAGATCTGGGCCTAAATCCATCGTTTTTTTGCTCACCATGCCGTTCCAGTTTGAACCCAGCCATATGCAAATCAGTCTTGACCCTGTGCCTCATGGGTACAGTCCAGCCCGAACTGCCAAGCCAGGTCCTCCCTGGCTTGGCAGTTAATTAAAGTGGGCACCTTGTACCAGTCCAAACAACCCTCAATGATGATTAGGTTAAAGACAATCTTTTTTGAAAGCTATCCTAGTGGTAGCTATGGAGAGCAGCCTTCAGGCTAAGTCTCGAAAGAATGTAAAGCAGCTTGTTTTACCAGATCAGAACCTCCTGAATGACCAAATGAAAGGAGAACCACACAAGAGATATATAAAATATATGTATTTATTACTAAACACTCTCTACTAACCTCTTTATGAGATTAGAGCACTAAGCACACAATATTAAATCACTAGAACAACAGTAAATAGCGTAATACACAGCGGGCTCCAGGGGGAGACCAAACCATATACTAAGAAAGTGGTATAACAACCACGACTTAACTAGACACAGTGCCTAGAGCACGTAGAATCACTGGGACCCCAAGGAACCACCCAAAGTAGTGACACAGGGGAACCACGGAGGACGGGTGCAGTGCGTGAACACAGATTAAGAACACTTCGGAGAGGACTTTCAACAAACCCTTTCAAACATAGAAGGTTCTAAGGCCAGCACCCTTGAGAGTACCAAGTTACCCGTGTTACCTATCCCAGAGATGCTGGGTGCATAGGGGTCAAGTGATGTTGGAAACCTTCGTCGTTTTCAATGGCGTGATGCGGAAAAGGGCTGCTGCCGGGAAGATGAAAAGTGTACGGTGGGATCCAAGCTTGGATCTGAGGTGAGAAGAACCTGAAAGCAGAGGGGACACAGTCTGGGTCACTTCAGGGTGACCAGGGGCACGATAGACGAATGCCTACCGATGTTGGGTGCTTCAGGTGAGATGATGCGATGCTTGACTCTGCAGCCACAGGGACCAGGAGACGTCGACGACAACCAAAGTCTGGAGGTGAGCTGTCCCACAAAGGATGTCAAGTGCTGGGGGGTCAGTGTCCGGACTGAACACCAACAAGCCTAGGCAACTGCAACCCACGCGGGCAGAGGAAATAAGCTTCGGTGAGGACCAGCAAGGTCCTGGGGACTCTCCAGGCAATGGAAAGTCAGGGCACATCTGGAGCAACCAGCAACACCCACTGAAAGTCAAAGTTACCCTCACAGGGACCCACAGGCCCACGGATCAGGGATCGCGAAGGGACCTCGAGCTGAATCACAAAATACCAGCCCATGGAACACTTGTGGAGTGTAGGCCAGAAATCTTCGGTGGAATTACTGCTCGGGGTCAGGACTACAAGTAGCCCAAAGCACATCCTCAGGGATCGCCAAAAAGCATATGCTGCTGCAAAAGTACACAGTGCACAGGGGTTCGGGTTGCACGGTCCCCACAAGGGATACGGGTCTCAGGATTGCTGAAAGAACTGAGCGACCTCGTGGACGCTCGGGAACCCACCTCCTGTGTTGCAAAAATCTTCAGAGTCCTCAGGAGCTCAGGAGATGCAAACGGGTCAGATGCGTTAAAGGTGCCTGCCTTGCAGGGGAGTAACTCCTTTTCTCCAAGGGAGATTCTTCAGTCAAGCGTAGTGTAGATCGTCGAAGTACTTGGTTTCTGTAGCAGAGTTTAGTCCAGGTAAAATCTAAAGTCCTGTAGTCAGGGGTTCCTACTTTATACCCAAGGAAGGGGTGGGACAAACTCTGGGGACCCATCTATGGGAAGGTCAGGACAGAGGGGTGGCTACACCCATGTCCTTTGTCCAGTTTCGAGCCAGAGCAGGAGCAAATGGCTCCTGCAACAGGTTTGAGCTGGACTATGCACAGGGACACCAAATGTTCCCCCAGTGCAGACTTCAAAGCACTCTCAGAGTGCACCCACCCAGCCCCAATACACTAAATCCTGTCTGGGAGGTGGTCACACCTCTCTGTGACAGGGAACCTATTATCAGGCCTTCCCCTGCTCGAGCTTGGTTCAGCAGCAGGAGGGCAGACTCGTGTCTGTGGCTGGCAGCATCCATTTTGTGATGCCCAGGTCGAGAAAGCTGGTACCGGGTAGCCCGGTGTGTCACATAAGTCCCTCTAGAAGGCTGGAATCATACCTCCCACACCAGTTACAGGTGTGGAGGTATGATTCCAAGGCATTTGACACCAAACACGACTTGTTTCTAAGCAGCCGTTTTAAAGTTAGCATTTACCACGAGGTTATAATACACTTAAATATATATCGTTGGCTGCATCACAAACAACCACTGAAAATAGGTTCCGAAGGCTGCAGAGGGGCTCTGCTCATGCAGGTGCACCCTCTCACATAAAACCCAGCACCCTGCCTTCAGGATTGATAAGGCCTGCCATAGGGGTGACTGATAGGTTTATATGTGCAGTGATATAGAATAGATATAGTGAACCTATACCTAAGTAAGGGGTGCATGCACCACCTTACACAGGCTGCTGTAGCAGACCTGTGGTGTCAGTCTGAATGGTCTCTGAGGGGTGGCATAATACATGCTGCAGCCCCTGGGAGGCCTCTGTGGTACCTATGCCCTGGGAACATAGTATACCATATACTAGGGACTGATAAGGGTACCCCAGAATCCAATCTGGAGTGTACCTAAAGTACATGCAATCAATTTAGAGGAGAAATCAGCTAGACTGGGGACCTGAATAGCAGGATCCCAGTCAGACTAAATCGAAAACAGTGATACATCAGCAAAAAGTGGGGGTAACCATAAAAAGCAGATCCTACTCTCCTAAACAAATCCTTTCCAATGGTCTAGAGTGATATTGGCATAACTCGCTTAGAAATGCCACATGTGGAATATGGGCATTTCTGTGCTTTCAGAGTCTTGTGTGCCGACTCCAGTGGACACCATAGGGATCATAGAAGCACATCTGTGCATTTCCCAGCAACAGCCATGAACCATTGGCCTACAATGGGAACAACAGGCCTCTGCCATTTGAGGGTTGGATGGAATAGATAGGAGAGCAAAGTTTTTGACTCTTTGCCTCTCGCGGATGGATCATGGCTCCAGTAAAGACTAAGATCCTCATTCCACGGCCCCATGGCAGACATGCCTACAATTTTGGAGAGACATAAGTGGTTCAAAGGGAAACCATACACCACTCCTAACTTCAAAGGCACACAGTAGTATAACTATGGGTGCCATCCTTCAGCAAAGGGGGGGTGAAATGCTTGGGGAGTCACAAGATCAGAGAACCGGACTGTGTGGTGCACATTGCCAGAGGACTCTGTTGTGCGCATGGAGGATAACTGCCATTGAAGGGAACAGTGTGCCCTTTCTGAATAATGGCTAGGCTGGGCTGGGACCTGATGAAGTGTGGCATCCTGAATTGTGCTCTCCAAGGGCCTGTTGGTGGGCCTCCTGTTCTCTCAGGGAGCTCCAGGACATCAAAGATCTCCTGCGAGGGACCTACACCATCCACCTTACACCTGGAGAGTGATGCCCTCTCAAATGCCCACATTGGCTACTAAATCCCAACCGGTAACATGGTGTGAGCTTGGAAAAGATTTGTGCCTGGAGACCGGATTGCCTGGTGCAGAGCTGTGAAATCTTGCCTGCAGCTAAGGAATGTGGTTTCAAAAATGCAGGAACCCAGACACTCATAAGCGTCTTGTAGCTAGTGAGCGGGTTCACCGGTAGCGGGATCCAAAGTGACCTGCTTTGCCGATCGTGGTACATCGCTCTCTCGTGTGACATGCTGAATGCATGCTCATTGAATGTGGTGTCTGATTCACAGGGTGCAACCCTCGAAGGTGGGGGTATACCCATAGTAGCGCCGCATTCTACCTCGTGTGACTCTGATGAACTTGCAACTGTGTGTGTGACCGGATGGGTCTGGTGCAACCTGATCATTGTGCATCGGACAGGATGCTATCTATCCAGGGAGAAACAGTATTTGCAACCCTTCATTGTGTGTGACCAGAATTACCTGGTGCAACCTATATCAATTTGCACAGGTCACAGTGCCTCATTTCCAGGGAGGTATGGAATTTGGAACTCATTGTGTTTTAGATATGAAGTGTCTGGTGTGACTCATACCAACGCGCACCAGACACTGTGACCAGATTGCCTGGGTACGATCCTTATCATCGTGTACCTGTTGGGGTGCCTCATCCTGTCGAGAGGCTACCCTGTGTTACTCTCCATTCAGCGGCTGTTCCCTTTTTGACTGACCCTCTTCGTTGCGGATCAACAGCCCTCTCCTCACCTAGCCCCTCTCAAAGACATCTTGGTACCAGATAGTAGCGAGAGAGATTGACTGGGTTGCAGGAACGCTTCTGAGACAGTTCGGAAGCGGGTTGAGAGACTGCGTGACTCCATTGTGTTTTGAGACTGTGGGTGAACTTCCCGAGTGGCTGCTAAACTCCCTTTGTTTACGTGCACCTCTTAATCAAACTTGCTGCATATTCCCACCTGCTTCTGGAGCACCGAGACTAAGTGACTTCGGCTGAGTGCGGCCTTGTGTCTGGGAGGCGGGGTTGGTTATTTAACATCCAGGGGAATAGGACAATTGAGGTAAACTAGAGGGTGGAGGGAGGCTGGGGACACGGAGTCTGCAGAGTGTGTTACCCATTGGACTTCTGGGTACCAGTGGCACCGCATTTGGGTGCTGAGCACCTATGTGTGCAAGAGCGTTCCATACGGACAATGCTGGTTACCTTTTGCACCTTAGAGCGGTGGGAGTGATAGTGTGCAGACCACCTGTGATGCATGACACTGGCCGGCGGTGCCGTGTTCTACTTTGATTTTGGGCCAAAAGCACAATACATCTAACAATGTCCCACGAGGGTATGGCCCACGGTGCTGCTAAAAAGTGTTCTCATTTAATGTATGTCTATATTGTGATATCGTTGTGAACCGATCTGTACCATATAACTGTGTGGAACTGTATTTTCAGGATTGCCAGGGTGGTCCTGGGGTAGACAGAGTGTCACAGTGCATACATTAGGAGTTGTCCCTACGTACATACTGTTATCGTAATCATGCGAGTGGGCCTAGTGCTGCTAATAATAATTTCAGATGTGTTTTATGCCCAAAAGACCTGATGTTTATGTTATAAAGATGGAATATGTGTGTTTCATTAAAAAGGTTTTACATAGAACTTGTGTGAAGTCTCTTTTGTGTCACTCAGTGTATTTATTGTTACTGCCTGCTGTGCCTTTGCTTAACACATTGCATCTGGAATAAGCCTGACTGCTCAGTGCCAAGCTACCCAAGGGTGAGCACAGGTTGTACAGCGCGTGTAATCACCCACCCTCAAAGGGAGCGGCAGATTCTACCTGGCTAGGGGGCATCCTTTCAGCCAACCACAAAGTGCTGGTTCCAACATTGGACAGTGATTTATTGTAAGACATTGGGTTTGTTATTTGTACAGGATGTGAGACCTATGCAACTAATAGGTCTACAATTGTCATTTTACTGGGAACCAAGTGCCCCATTGTAGCCCTTGACTCTCTCATGATAGTGAAGCAGAGCAGTCCAAGGACTACTTAAGGGAGGTAGTGTAGGTTAATAATCTCCATCCACTGACACGCAACAACAGCACTAAATAAAGGATTGTCCAGTCAGCTGTTTTTCTTTGAAAAAGGAAAAGTACATTTATTACACACACACTACTAAATACTACGCATTAATTTACAAATGTATATATAAAGTGGATGGAAATGCCTTTGGTGACATTTTGAAATCACATTTGACCTCTACTAGGTCATGCCTTTCAAAATCACTATACTCCACCCCACTTGTACCAGATTGAACATCAAAATATAAGGGGTGTCATGTTAAATAAATCAGGCCTTTTGGCTTTTTGAAGGGCCACCACATAAGTCAAGCCCATTGGCTTTGTCAAGGGGTCACCATAGCAAAATATACGGCTAGCCTATTTGGCTTTATCAAAGTGGCACCTTATTAAAATAACAATCACCACATGTGAAAAGTCACCATCAGATCAAAGGAATCAGTAATCGTGTTTAAATGCAATCATTATTGTTAACAAAAGCATTGTAATGTTTACCAAAAACACTTTTAGCAATATACTTTAAATAAAGCACTGAAAATCAGAATATCATGTGTCCAAGTCTTTCTTTTACAATTTCAGGCCCCGTAATGTAGCCACTGCCTTCCTATCCACAAACGTAGCCAATTCAAACTTCTTACTCGCACATACAGAGCCGACACAGCATTGGACCAACATACCTCAACAGCCTTAAACACTTTCACCAGCCGCTCTATCTCACTATCACTCGCAACGCCTGAATTTATAAAAGCGAGGCAGGAGGTTACTCTTTCTCTTACATCGCCGCCAAATCATGGAAATACCTCCCTCAGAACATCAGGGCCTCCTCCTCACTTCTTTAATTCCATAAGAAACTGAAGACCCAGCTCTTCCAATAAATCAGCGGGAACCATATACCAACTCACCTGCTCAAGCGCCTGGATACCCTCAAGGGTGATTAGTGCGCTCGACAGACCCAAATAACATTTCATTAAAAAACACCAATAGGGGTTCCACTACTCCCAAGCTGAAGAGATGCAAGCCGCAGCTCCAGTAAACCTTTAAATATGATAAAAAAGTCTTCCCATGTCATACATTTTATGACCAGGGAGGCATAGGGTTTATTTTTCAAAGCTACCCAATGGGTGCTGCTGTGCTCCTGAGCCCCCAAACATTTCCTTACAAATGTTGGTGGTGCATCTGCTCCTTCTTGGGGCTCCAAAGGAATCCAACTGCATTCAAAAGAGCCTGCATGATGCATTATGGGGCCTTCCTTTGTGAAAAAAACACATATTTAATTAGCAGCTCCGACCACTTTGTTTACAAGCACAGCCTTGCGCATCTCTTTTTTTTCTTTATGGCTTTTTTTTCTTTGTTGTTCTTGGGGTGCACCAGTCCCATCCAGGGCACCAGCTAACCCCTCCTTCTTTGGAGCAATGTGGTTAGCCCACTACCGTGCCTCCCAGCCAGCTCCTGCACGCAGCCCCAGTCCTTGGGAGGCCCCAAGGAGCTCGAAGCACTTCAGTGCTCAAGCCCAGCACTGCCTTTACATCACAGGTATTACAACGCAAGTTGCTACAACGAATTGCGGTGGATGGCGCTCTAACCTAAGGAATAGAATGATTTACTATTCCAACACCTTCCCTACTGTACGTAGACTGGTGTTGGAATAGTAAATCATACTATTCCTAAGTCCTGCGCCCTCCAGTGCAAGTCTTTGTAATGACTTGCGTTGTAAAAACTGCAATGTAACGTTCCACAATCATTTTGATCGCGTTGTAACGTCACATATTCGACAGTCCAATGTGGTAGAACCCACCTTCCCCTGGGTAGAGCGCCTGTGCCAATGCAGAGGGATGGCTATGATAATAGGCAAACCTTTCCTTATGTTCTCGGGCAGCGTTCCCCACTAGGTTTGGAGCCAAGTTGGCTACAGGCACAAAGAAAGAAGACCGGCCTGGTGTCAGTATCATCTGCTTCTTTGAAGTGTAACTAGTACCGGAGCACAGTCCGAGGTCATTCTTAAAGGGAAGGCCAGCACCTTACCACACCCAAGCCCTTTGTTCACTGTCTGGGAACAATAAACATCCCACCACAGGGGAACCGTCCGTCTGCTAGGTGACCGTTAAAGGTTAACAAGCTTCAAGCACAAAACTGGTAACTTTCTAAAAGTACCAGTTGCTTCATAGTTTAACAAAATGTGGTTTCACCTTTAAATTGCATTTTGAATAACTATTAAAATGAATCTTTGAAATATTTCTCTCGCTGCTCCCAATCTGAACATAGCATTCAACATATGTAACAATGTAGCCCAATATTTTTCTATGGCAGCAGCCAGCCTTGCTACAGTGAAAATCGTGTTCACTGTATAGACATGGTCAACATTATTTTGTATATGTCCTGCTTTTAAATATCATGAACCCTGCATTAAGAAGACCTACTTAGGGGTGACATATTAATATTTAAAAGGAAGCTTTAGGCCTGTCAAATGGAGTTACTATGACAGGTCAAATTTGCAGTTTAAAAATACCACAGGCATGTTACCAGTGTGCAGCTACCTGGCTGCGCATGGCGGTAGTTTACAACAGGCAGCCCACACAGGCATGGGCATAAATGCCCACGTATACAAACTCAGTGACGCTTACCATACTTGTGTTGCAGAAGCCTTATCTTAAAAGGTGGTCATGGCGGTAAACATGTGCACTGCAATTACCATCTAATTACTGTGAGTGAGACTCACTCACAGTAAACAGACAGAAATCCTGTGATAAAAAGCAAAAATCCTGGTACACTAAATGGGCGGAAAACATCTGTAAAAGTATTGTTGTTACATACCACTGAGCTGGGGTACTAGCCCACGACATGTCCCCCGAGAAGACCTCAGAATACTCTAATTCACTACCCAGACAGAATTAAGTGCTGCAATGAGTTACTTGATTCCCACTAAAGGGAAGGTTGGGGACCTATCGCTCACATCCTTCCCAACTAATAACCCACTTTCTTACATGGGGGATTTCAACAGGTCCTGTGCAAGCCTCCTTGATGTCTTCTAAAAACAATATTCTGAAAGGCTCACAGCACAAAAAAACATAATTGTCAAATGTCAAGGTATCACCTGCAAACACACAGAGATCAATTAATTCAAAAATGCAATTATTTTGCAGAATGAGGCTTGAGCAGGGTTGTCACAAGCTGGGACCAGCAGTGGCTATCTGCCCCAGGCTCCTTTCAAGGCCCCACACTGCCATTCCTTGGTCTGCTTTTGTGCTATACTCTTGATAAGCCAGGCAACCTTAGACACCACGTGTCGCCATAAAACTAGATAACCATCCTTCATCAGGTTTGTGACCTGAACCCCACAAAAGCTTATGACAAACATGGGCCACAGAAATAAACATATTTGGAAGTGGGCAATGGTACTGCCTTCAAAAAGACCTTAGGTGTCAGTGATTGTGTAGCTATTTTCCCAGCTGAAGTAACCCTGGATTGTATCAATGTTGATACGCAGGTTATTGCAAACCGCTGGTCATGATCAGAGAGAAGATTAAAAAACAGAGTCAATTGGGTTTCCAAGAGAGGCAGAGTGGTAGTTGTTGCTAAACAGTTTTTTTCTAAGATAAGTACGAAAAGATTCCATCAGATAAAGGATTAGGAGTGCAGAAAATGAAGCAGGATCAACCTAGAAGATAAACATGACTCCTGACTTCATGGATTAGAAGCAGAGACTGAATGACTGCACACTACTGATAAAAAAAATGAAAAAAGGAAACAAGGGAAAAAAAGGATCCCAAGGAATAACTCAAATATACTAGATAAGAAAAAATGCTGAGCATTGCGGCAGAATAGACGTCAATCAACGTATATAACATCACTGATTATTGAATAGGTGGGATACTTTGAATGAAACTGTTTCTTAAATTGTTTTAACATGAAAAATCTCATAACATGTTAAAAAAGCAATGTAGGATGACAAAGGGGTGGAAGCCACACTTAGCTGCATGTCTGTCATTACGAGGTGGAAGAGAAGGGCATTGGCGGCAATCCATTTCTCAAAAGTATGAAGTCTGAGTGAAACGACCAGATGGTCGCCATCAAATCTGCAAAGACAGCCGTCGTCAGAAGCGTAGAAATAATTTGAAAGGACGTGTAATCCCTGAGGAGACGGACAAGGTCACAGGAGAGCACATCAGTGGGTAACGAATAAATCCAGGACAGCAACCAGAAGGCTGAAGGCACCGCGAGAAACCACTGACCCATTCTTCAAACCAAGCCGAACATGACAACAGGTGAGACTTAATAATTTGTGTATTTGATGAGCTTCTCTACAGGAGGCAAAGAGAATGCATCAAACTAAAACCTGGGGACCGACAGAGTGGTGTGCCAAGGACGTGGCACGCCACCTTCTGGCAAAGTACCTTGATTTTACAGGTAATAATATGACATATGAAAAAATACAAATAAAAAAAACTATTAAACATAAAAAGCTTGCTGACCAAAACAGCTTCCATTTCCTCCAACAGAAGGATTCATTGAATCTGAAAGAGAATATAAATGCTTGATCAAAGTCTATTAATAAGGGGTGAACATAGGGGTTGCTTTTTGCCTCTTCCTTACAGGCTACAAAGAAGGGGCTACCCCCTCTGTTAAATGGGTTACGCAGAGGATACCTTTTCAAAAGTAGTGCCTGAGAGCGCCAGAAGAAAAAACAACCAAAGGCAAGAAAAAACTCCAAATGCAATACAGTTCTTACAAGGCTGTCAGCACAGGGGCCGGTGCAGAGAAACCACCAGCGACACAAGACATAGGGCGCATAGGAGTTGTGATGCACTGATACAAAGAACAGAGACCCTTTATGTACTGGTAGAACAGAAACCACCTGGAAGAGGCTGTTTGTAAATGGGAAAGACCTGAATGGAAGGGGTTGGTTTAGTGAGATGCTGTTCATGGTCTGTGGGCATCCTAGATTAAAGTTTTACTGAAAGAGGTGAACTGAAGCTTCCCCCTTACAACCTTGCCTTTTACTGACCTGGCTCCTTAAAAGCTTCTTGACCATAGGAATGCTCTGGCTTGTATTCTATGCCATTATTTTAGCAGTGGCTTTATCAATGCAACACAGCAAAATACTTAATCTAAATCAGTTTGGTGATTTATATATTAAAAAAGCCTGATGGTCCAAGTAAATCTGCTGGCTTTCCAATTGGTTGAGTTGATAGTGTCATGCCTTGGTAATAGAGTTTACCTTCTTCATTGAAATAACCTAACCTGTGTATTTGTAAAGTGCATGTTCACCCCAGCAACGGGGCATCTTGGCGCTGAAATAACAGATGTATATTGTTATCCAACTCAATGGTACTCATTTTATCGACCTCAAATGGATGAAAGGCTGAGTGGACCCGCCGGCATTCGAACCTGTGACCATGAGGTTGAACACAGGCCCCCTGCAGTGGATGCATTAGTCCACTGAGCCACCAGGCCCAGCTTCAGTTGCCTGTAACTCACAGGGCTAAAAGGGGTTATAATCCTGATGCTGGAATGTTTGCCCCTATGGATCTTTTCTCCTGTAGCTGGAGGGTGCATAAGCAGGGTTTGTAGCTTCCAGGGGGTGGCGGAAATGGGGTGTGCCAGCCCCAAATCACCAAATGATTTGCTTGGTAGTTAGGGCTAGGGTTCCCGGAGTTGGGTCTGCTAGTGTTATATTCCATATAGGTACCCTATATAGGTGCAGGTAACATTGCAACCTTTCACGTATATCCTTCCTCACATTACATACAAAATGGTTCTTAGGGACTGACCTTTTACCTAGATAAGACACTGCATTCGGAACTCAGGTTTTTCCCTAGTTCGAATCTCATACATTATTCATGAGGTTTCTTGGAAGCACAGCAGGACTATCTTCTCCTCTATAATATCTCTGTATAAAATTCAGGCCAGACAACATCTTTCAGGCCGACACAGTAACACAGCAAGGTAGGACCCCTGGGGAGACCTATGGGTATATATACATCACATCTTGCTTAGAGGGACAGAGGAGACCGTGACTTCCAGGCTAACACACTGACCAGAGACGCTGAGGTTCCTTTATACGGACACTCCAGGGTGCAGTGGTCTAACATCCCTTGCGGGGTGTCCAACTCGAGACCAGGATGGGGTCCCATATTCTCTCATTCTCAGGTAATGGGGTTGACTAGATCCTAGAGGGATTCGTGGCATAACATCTACACAGATGCTAGGTACATTTAGGTACATCTAGTTAGGGAGGCATCGTAGGAGTACGCACCTTTTATCAAGTATTTTATGTACTTGTATATATTCATGATTACTGCAAAATGGCAGAACTGTACCATCCCTTCACTTTCATAGTACTGCTAATCATATATCTTTGCTGCTGTCTAATGGCTGTTACAGTTCATCTATTCTACACTAGAATAACAACTGCTCAATAAATTCTTATTGACGAAACGCCCTGTATGTTTATTCTGTGTATCTCTGAGACCAACTAAGTGAGCACGATTGACTGAGCGAAAGGTATTATATTGTTTCCACGATTCTGCGGGATCAGGGTTGTCATGTTCTGAGGTTGCCAAAAACTATTCTCTCCGCGATAAGAGGAGATTCTAGTGGCACTGTGAGCTAGCTGATACAGACAGTGGGGGGGCACAGAACCAGTCTGCCACCAATCCCACAGTTTGTTATCCAAACGCGCAGATCCTGTATAGGGTATATAGGAACTACAAGACACTAGGTCTGTGTCAGTTTTCCTCATTGTGTACCATGAATAAAAAACAAAACACAGACTTTTGATTGAAGCATGAGCGAGAGAGAGAGGGAGAAAGAGAAACAGATACAGAGATATACACCTGGTGGCTGAATTTCAAAATGTGAAACCAGATAACATGGAATTAATAAAGTCTTCCCTGCTTGTCCAAACTGTGTGATCCTAGGCAAACATTTATATCACAGAGCCTCTTTTTTCTTTATCACATATGAGAGCACTTTTAATTACTTGAGCTCAGCATGTGTGCTGTACAATCTCCTCTCATGTTTGATTTAGTAAACTATATTGTTGACTATATTGTTGCCCCATCCTTAAGAATCTAGGCTAAACTTAGGGTTTACACAACTACTGACTTGCCTGTTAGTTCACTCTCCGTTCACTAATCGCATTGTTGGGTGTCGAGCCATTTTAATAAATGTCTGTCTAAGCTGTGATGTAACCTACAGTTCTCACCCACAGTCCCACTCTAGACAAAAACCCACCTAAATCAAATCAGTACTGACATTCAAGGCGTGCTCAGCTGAAGATTTCTAACCTCCAGAAAAATCAGTGGCTAAAAACTTTCATTCAGTGGAACCAACCATGTACAGAAGACAAGCGTCATTTTTTCTTTTGTTAATTATCTGTATTTTCGTTATGGCAACATTTATTGAATTTTTTTATTTCTTTATAACTTTTGATCCCTGTGTCCTGTTTTCTTTATTTGAAATTTTTGATTAAATATTCGTCCTTTCAATGTTGTGGTTTGCACCTGTAACGCGTTTTATCTCTTAACTCTTTTCTGAACTGCCTTGCTTGTTTTGATAGTTGTTTCATATAGATTGCATGCATTTTCTCTGAAGAGGGTGTTGCTCCTTGCTGAAAGATGCCAAGTTTGTGGCAGGGTTTCCGCGTAGAAACCAGTTTTCCTTTGTTGGTATGATAGTCTGGGACTAGAGAGAGATCAGTTTCCTCTCTCCCCTGTGGCCCAACCCACCAGCCTCCTTCAGACAAGAGTTTGACCTTGTGGTTGAATGTGGTGAATTTTCCAGAGGTTGACTGCCTCTGGGCCATGGAGTCAGTTGCATTAAGACATTACATCCCAATTTACAGTTCAGCCTGCGCGGCTCTGTTGTTAAATATTTTGCACATACATGTATAACAGTAAACGTGGGCCTGCTCTGCAGCCTACGACTGCAGGAATCGCTTCTTTCATAGGCTTATTGAGGCTCATTCAAAAATAGGCCTTTCCAAGTATTTTCATCCTTGTCTCACAGTATCCCTGGGGATGACTGGCTGAAGAGACATCTGCATGTTACTCATCACTTCTTCCTAAGTCTGTTCTCTAAAATTAGCTTCTTGGCTTCAATGTAGCCTTTTCTCCTTCATCAAGGTCAGCAGTTCCCCTGGAGCTGCTCTCTCCATACACACAAACAGATATTCCCCATTTGGCCCAAATGTCCATCACACAGATCAACTGACCAGAGTCCAATGTTGAGGCTACGAGGTCATGTGATCAGGGAGTGTAAGGCTGAAATGTCATCTTGTAAGCCTACATTCATAAAAACGCCTTTTCATTGTAAAAGTCAAGTTCAAGAGCTCCAACCTTAGTAACGCAGAAGAGTTTTTTGTGGTTCCACTCAAATAGAGTAGTTGTTAATTAAGATGTGCCCCTCTCCTGTGTCATCCTTGCTATCAGGAGGAAGGTAGCCGAGAGCCCCAGTCCAAAACAGCTCCTAATGAGGAGGTAAATGAATCAGCAGTCAGGGACTCATTCACAAGATGTGTGTGGTTATCTACAGAAACCTATTTCTACCTCACTTTGGTGACTCGGGCTAGGAATGAAAATTGGAAAAGCTTAATTTTCTGTAACTTACCTTGGAGGCTTTTACAGAGAATAGGATGATACAGGTAAATGTAAACAGTGACCTGCATTTAAGAGAAATGAAGATGTTTAAACAAGGGCTGGAGATAGGAGAAGGCTGCTCTATTTAAGGTTTGCCTCCCAAGCTGTGCAATATATGTGGAAGGAATCTATTGTTTTAAGATCAACCGCAAACCACCGAGAGTTTCAGGAGAAATTTAAAACGTGACTTCAGCACTGCTAAACAGTCCCATCATTTTATGATTTTCAACAAAGCGCCAATAGGCCAGGGTGAAAGTGGGCTCTAGAATTGTACATCATATGACGAGGGGTTTCCCTTTAAATAGTAACAGTACCTTACTTGCGCCGGATTGGCTGCTCTTCTCTCCTCGCACGGGGAGCCTGTCACATTAAAGCCAGGTCTATGCATCACCCCCAATCACAGTTTATCTTGCAGCCCAGACGCCTGCTCCTGGCCCTCGGTGATGCATCATGCAGGAAGTGTCACCGGCCCTGCTCTGCGGATGGTGCCCCTGGGGGCCCGAGGATGGGGCGGTGTCAGTCACTCACTGTACTTCATATAGGCAGAGGTAATTTCACGCGAATAGCGGAAACGGGAAAAAATGACCGAAAATCCTTCTCGAGCGAGGTTGATGTTTTTTTTTATTTTAGAAGGGTCAGGGTGGCAGTCTCGTGAATCACAGGCAAACATATACTGTATAGGTTCCCCAAGCAACAGACGGAGCAAAAGATAAGCAGTGGGAGGCAAGTTCCTCAGACTATTTATAGCCTTAGTTACGTTTAATGCAGCTATTCAGTGGAGTTTGGTAGAAATGGCCTTTGAATTCCATACAGAAAGCAATCCTTTGTGCAGGGCCGGACTGGCCGTAGTGGGCACCGGGCGTTTTACCGGTGGGCCAGAAGGGTGAGGGCCAGTCTTGGGCCCATGGGGGCCGGTTTTGCAGCAGTGTTGCAATATCGGCCCCCTGCAACAAAAGCGGGAGAGGTGCTTCTCACTAAACTCCTCCCCAGCACATTGAAGCCAAACCTATTGGCTTTGCCAGAGCTTGTGCTTTTGTGCGTCAAAGTTCAGTACCTCGTTTAATAAAAGAGCTTTATGGTGAACAGGGCTGCAGTTACCAAGGGTTTAGCCAGAAAATTAAAGTACCCCCCACTTTGAAATGAAAGCTGTGATGGCACAAAGCAATGGAATGCAAGTGAGCTTGCTGTTCCCTAAAAGAGCTCTCGTGTCTCTTCCATCTAGACATCTATCTATTCATCCTTTGGCCCTCCTATCCAGCTGCTGAATTCCACAATTTCACTTTTACATTCTTACATCCGTTAATTTTTTCATGCATCATTCAATCTTTTCCCATTCCATCAATTCACTCTGCCATCCACTGATCCATCCATCCACTCTGCCATCCATCCATCAATGCATCCATCCACTCAATCATTCTGCCATCCATCCTCCATCCTTTCACATGGTCAGTGACTGGCTACCGCCCTCCCCCTATGACCACACCACCCCCGGACACAGCACCCAGACGTGGTATCTTTGGAAGGCGGGGGGTCGCGAAACCCCCCGGCCGTATTTATTAAGTACAAAAACAATAAATTTCAAATTTGCATGATAAACGGTTATACAAAATTCAGCAGGACATTAGATACATAATTGTCAACAGGTGTGAGTGTCTATCCTTAACAAAGACTCTAATACAAATTGTTTCCTAACCGAATCTAACATCCTCCTCTGCAATTTTGTATACTAACATTTCTGGGCCATATGGCAAGGTCGCTAACCGGTGTCAGGTCCTACTAGCTGCGCCTCCCCTACAGGTGTGCGCATGCGCAGCCGGGCCCGGTAATTACCCGGTCCACGCCGTGAACTTCATTTACCCACTAAAGGAGGGCCCTTACTCTGCGCCATCCGGTGACGTCATGAGTATGCGCGCGCGGGGTGGCTACCAGCCTAAGGAAAGCGTGACTCCCCAACCCGCGCCCCTTTGAAGCACCAGTTACCTTGCCCCTGAAGTTCTAGGAGGGGCCAATGGCCCCTCCCCCTGGGCGGGCACCTCCGTAGGATGATGCCCGCCCCCTCAGACCTTCAAATAGTTGCTCACCGGTCATGACCTTACCGCATGCCCCTCATACCTAATAAATACGACGACCTAAGGGAGAAAATTCTAAAGGACAACTACACTGACTAAAAACACAGGTCATGTACAACATCTTAAAGCTACTAGGGAAAGAAAAGGCCTAAACACGACTGCAACAGTTTACACATAATCAAAATTAATCGCTACCTAGGGAGAAAAAGGGCTACAAAAAGCATAGTCAAAACATAACTGCACAATACCATATTGATCACTACAATGGGAGAAAAAGTCCTAACAGAACAACCTCATCAGAAACTAACATTTCATGACAATTACCCGCGCCCAAATGCCCGCTAGTTGGGCTAACAACACATCAACCACGTACTCCAGGGATGGTGGGTGGGGAAAAGTTAACTGCCCCGAGCGCCGGGGCACGTCCTATGTGGGGGAGCGTCCAGGGAACAAGGGGGTCACCTGGGCGCTCCCCACCGCTTTATCCCCCCCCCAGTGGCCCGCCCCCCTCCCTTCCGACCCGGATGTCGATTAACGACATCCGGGTCATCCAGGCAGCCAATCGGCGGTAGGGCGCGCCCACTAGTGACGCGCCCCACCACCGAGTAGTCCGGGGGGAGGTCGCCGCACCGCCATGCAGGCGGGGGGGCCAAAAGCCCCCCCTTTCCATTCGCTCCTTTCACTCATTCGTCCACTGTGCCACCCATTTGCTCATCCACTTACCTGCTCATCCATCCTTCCATCCCTTTACCATCTTTTTACATGTCCATTCACCCATCCAGTCATTCACCCATCCATCCATATACTGGACCATCCTTTCACCTGCCTATCCACCCATCATTTACTCATTCTTTCACATATTAATCCAGCGACACACACATTCATCCACCTGCTCATCCCTCCTTCCTTTTTCTCTTCCTTTTATTCAATCTTCCTTCCTTCCCTTTTCTATTTACCCATGTTTCATGTTTCTTTGCTCCCTCTTCTGTTGACGCTGTATTCCTTCATAGTATTATTTATGAGGTTTTGTCTGCCAAGTTGCAGACAGAAGAGGCTCATAAAGAACCCCACCCCTGCTGTAGCTGCCAAAGCAGGGGTTCACTTCGCCCCTGGAAGTCAAGCTTCTGGTGAAAGTGTGTAGGCGAGGATGCTCTCGGAAAGAGACCCAAGGTCACCTGAGGAAGGTCCCTTGCACTTAGATGTGTTCCCATGATGATTCCACCTAAATTCACCCGGCTGAGGGTGTAGCTGGGAGCTTCTTCCCTTCAGGCTGTTGCAACATTAAGGCCATTGTGGGCGGCTGCCTTCCCCACCCTCACAAGAGGTCATTGAGAGGGTGTCAGCTTTCACCAATAGACCTGAAAATGTGTCGTTACTTACCTGTAATCTTCATTACCCCAATTAAAGTCCTCCTCGTCCCAGTCCTTGCACAAGTGATACTGCAGATAAATCTGAAGGGTGTTTCCAACATCCAAAACTGAAGGAACTAGAGCACCCTCCTCCCCCCGAAAATCAAGAAGAACAACCCCCTGCTGTAAATGGAATTTAGAGGAGACCTAAGGGAGAAGGGCCGGATCCAACCGCAATACTACCCTGTCAGGTAGGAGCCTCAGCACCCGAACGGCCTGCCCACGACTGCCCAAAACGCTCCCCACCCCAGCCAAACACATGTGTGGGGAGCACGGCACGAGCAGATCAAGGACACGAGCTACCGAAAACACAGCACGGTCAGTGCGAGGCAGCCACACATGGCACACATTAACATAAAAAAGTGAAATGACAGATATGCACATTTAGAAACTAACAGCCGTACTTGCAGTGCTTCACTGCACGTCTCGCTGTGACAGCCTGCCTCGGGACAGGTGGAGGGTGGGAGGGGTTTACACAGCTGCGGTCCATGTAATTTATTTTCCCTCTGCATCGTCCCTCGGAATCCCCATCCTTACACGGCCCCAGCGCCACACAGCTGTTACCTGCATGGAACGCGGCTGGGTTTACATACTAGAAAAAAAGAAAGGACTAGAGTTGTAAAGGTGTGTCTGGAGGCGGGACCGCCTCACTTATGTAAGGACTGGGATGAGGGGATCCTACGAGGGGGTAATTGGTCTTGTTGCTACTGTAGCACAGGAGCTGTCTCCAGTAAGAACTCCGGTTCACTGTCCAGGAGGAGCTGCATATCATACGCGGGGCTTTAAATGTGTTCCTCTTCTCCACCAGAAGCCCATAGAGAGCTGTGAACAATGTGGGTAATTCCAAAAGTATATGGGGCCACTTTTACACTTTTACAACCAGCATTATAAAATATGTTGACTCCAACATGGGACGTGGTGAATTGCTGAAAATAAGAAGGAGCCCATTGTCAAGAATGCTGACAGATTAGGCGGTCCTGTGTTTTTTTTTTCTCAAATCGAAGTTTAAGTTTGGTGAACCAGAATAATGCAAAAAGTTATAAAACGAGAGATCAAAAAGCAACACAAACACTCCTATCATCCATTGCCAAAATAAACATCACCACATTAAGCCTCAAATAGTCGAGGCATAGACCACCTGCAACTAACCCCTCAAGCATTTTGTAATCTGATAATCTGTCAGTATTACATCCATGAATATTTTTACATCAACGCAAATTTGACAAGACAGATCACCCATGCACAACTAGAATGCACCTGCTCGAATGCCATCGCCTATAAAAAGCTTGAGGAGTGTGCAAGACTATTTCCTCTGCAAAATTACAAAGGCCTGTCCTCTCCCCCTAATGGACACACCAGACCATGTATCTTATATCTCAATTAAAGTTTACTGTGCAAAGCAAAACAGTTACACTGTTGTGTCTCCTGACAATGCATTCCCCATGCTTCTTCCTTAGTAAATACCTATATAGTAATTTAGTGCTCTTATGATGGACTAAAGAGTTCATTGAGAGGCCTGCATGAAAAAAGATGCAGTAATACCACCACCAAAATTACCAATACTGCAGGGTATAGCACTTACCGTCTGCAATGAGTTTCAACTGTTGGAATGAGGACTAACACTGGGAATCCGTGTGTGATCCCTGTGTGTCCAGTATTTCCACTCATTCGAGCACTTGCCCTTGTGTAAATTCTGCTTGCTCGTCACACACATAATGTGTCGTGGGAAAAGCCTCAGTGCCCTGGTTTTAATGCAAAACTTCTAATCCTAATAAGGGCAGAAATTGAATTGGAGTTATCAGGAAACATGTAATATGGCCTAGGGCTTTTAATCCCATTTATAGACCAAATTTAAAACCAATTATTCCAACCAACGCAAACATTTCTCTTCAGAAAATACTCAGTTCCCTGACAAATAGATGCTTCTGTTTAACTCCTGAGTACACACCCACTTCACACCGACAACTACAGACCGATTACAAATGGATTAAACTGATCAAAAGAGCAGCAGTGGCCCAGATGTCACAATTCATTGAAGATAATTCCAAACTTATGCTGCGTATCCCTGTGTATTTAAGCATTTATTTGGACTATACATATGTACCTAGATATGTGTATTATTTTGTATAAATGTGTACAATAATTATGTTTATAAATATATAGATATTCATTAGTGCTGCTTAACAAATGTATATATTACTTATGGTTATTTTATTCTATGTCTAAAGTGTATATTGGGGAGTGCATACATAAGTAAATTATTATCATAACTATTTATCTACAAATGTATACAAACAAATAAATTAACTTAAAGTACAACACCACTTGAAAGTCTGAGTTTATTAAATACAACTTAAATCTACATATATTACCTTTGTTATGCAGATATACCTTCCATGTGCCTGTGTATCTTTATATGTATTACTTTACTTCTAATTCAGCATTTCCATTTACTACCCTATATCTCACCCTGTACCTCTGTCAATATATCCTCTACCTTGACTCTCTGACTCATCTCAAACCTCATTCTGCAACTATGATCCACAAAATAACCCTTTTTAGACTCTTCCCTCCTCTACCCCTCCTTGCATCAGCTCATACCTCTTTTACTATAAAGATTTCCCAAACAAGCCATTCTAAACCCTTCCATCTGACTCTTACCCCACCCACCTCCCCTTTACTCATCCCAAACCTCCTCCTACTGCTATGAGCTCCAAAAAAAAAACACTTTCTAGGCCCTTCCCTCTTCTATCCCTCCACTATCATTTCCAATCCAACTAACAGACTAACATGTCCACCGGTCAAATTAATTTCATATTTCCCTATACTAATTCCCCACTAATCTTCTTTGGGTTCCAGAGTAGCGTGCTACTCGCCGAGAAAGCGCTTTGACGCTTGTCAGGGGTACTAAGTGCTATATAAATGCAATTATAATTACAAGTCAAAATAGTCTGGGACCATAGAAATTCCATCCAAAAGACGCAACTTTGAGAAATAGCTTGCATGGTAATAAGGTTTGGTTCTAAATTAATAACCTGTATTTATGTGTCAATCATTAAGGGTAGGCCTCTTTTCCAACATTTTATTTTGTAAGACCTACAGGAGTCAGATAAAGTGAGGAGAAGTGTATGTGGAGGTATAAGAAGGAGGTATGAGGTAGAAGACTCGGCAGCCTTGATATTCAGCAACCCCGGAAATGGTAACATAGGTGGTGGGCTCCTAAGAGAAGCCTTGGGTCCCTACATTTATTCCTCAAGTGAGCTTAGGTAAATAGATATTAATGTGAGACTAGCCCAATAAATAAAACACTTGATTGGACACTGGTCCATACGGCCAAGCTGGGATCATGTGAATATGTCTTATGTTGGTTCCGGTTAACCAGTTAAATTGTATTGGTACTTGAAGACATATGTTGCCAGAATGGAGGAGGGTAAAACAGATTTCAAGCAAAGTGTTTGACCATAAGGAGATGATCATTAGCTATTAAAATATATGTACAACAATAGAAGAAGTGGGGGGGGGGGGTTATGAGGACTCGTCCTCCACAATGCCATTCTACAAAACCAAAAAGAGTCACTCTGACCTATGTGAATGTTGCTCTTTTTTTCTTACACTCTTGGTGTTTCTATAGGAGGAAGAATACATTTCTTTAAATAACCCTCACCCACCAGGGTTACCCCTAGGTGGCATGCTTCATCATAGGGTTCTTCTCATGGACTTGCTATGACCTACGGATACATGGAAGCACTCATGGTCTTATAACCTAATAAGAAGGAAATAGGAGTGGTTTTTTTTATAAGTAATCTCCTCTAACCGGTATGGTTTAAATGAGGGGAAAGATATTGTCCCTGGGTTTCTTAGGTCATCTAGTTTCAAGCCCTACCCCAAGGCTCTTCTTCAGGACCTAGGAAGGCTAATCCCTTATGCCACTCCTTCTGTCTTAAAGTTCACTGCATTATGGTAAGATACTAAAAAAGTATATATTAATTAATACATATATATCTCTATAGTGCACTTAGTTGGTCTGGTATTTAAAAAAATGAAGTCAGCCTAATTTAGGCACCATGAATCCGACCTGGGGTAGAGGGACGCCTGCGGTCACACTTTCCTCAAGGCTGCTCCCTGACTCTAAGGAACAACCTGCCTGTGGCTCTGAGGGCTTGAAACTAATTTCATATTTCCCTATACTAATTCCCCACTAATCCTGTTTGAGTTCCAGAGTAGCGTGCTACCCGCCAAAAAGCACTTCCACACCTCATCAGGGGTTGCAAGTGCTATACATATGCAAACCCTTTAATTTTTCCAACTTGCCAGGTATTTTTAATTTCCTTACTTATAAAAATAAAAACATTCATGTACATTAGCTATTAAATACATAAATACAAA
Source organism: Triturus cristatus (assembly GCF_964204655.1). Lineage (NCBI taxonomy): Eukaryota > Metazoa > Chordata > Amphibia > Caudata > Salamandridae > Triturus > Triturus cristatus. The sequence continues at coordinate 1,157,966,761 of NC_140592.1, read as the reverse complement.
TAAATGGAATGGGCAGCTACTCCTGGCTAAATATAAATAATATAGATTCACAAGATCTGCAGAAACACCACTGATCTGTTTTGTTTCACAAGGTCATTTAGCTGTTATGGGCCAGGTTAAAAAGAAGGAATTACTCTGGGAATTGGACCAGAAGTTACCAAGCCCCTAGTATGTCCTCATTTATAAGGGGATCCTTCCAGGTCCAGGTGTAAGTCTCAGTCACTTCAATCCCCGGAGTTTCTCGTACCCCGGTTATCAGTAAATCCTGCAGTGGAGTTATCAGCGTGATAACTGGGTAAATCATAATGAGTTTATAAATTGGTTTATTCTGTGAATCACTTTTTTCATGATTCTTTGAATACTTGTGCCATTCCTAAAGTGAATTTTAATGTTTTAGTAATTTTAAATCACCAGAAAAATCTCATTAAAACTTCGACAGATGTCCAGTATTTTCCACAATAGCTTCCACTCTTTGCAGAAGACATCCTTGGGGCAACTTTTCCGATTGCCCCAGCCCTATTAGAGTCAGGTCTGTTGTGCCCCATTCAGGGACTCTGTGCCAACAGTTAATTTTAAGATGTTTAAAACTAAATTGCATGAACAGCGAAAGAAAATCTGTTCAATATGCTCTTTTATGTGGTGGCCATAGTGATTTGTGCAGCATCTTTCCCAATCTCCCACTGTGTGGCCTCTTGTGCTTTCACTCATTCTCCGCACCTTCTCTCCAGTAGGGTCTTGAGTGCCACATTGGACCGATGACCTTCGCCATTCACCACTCATTCATAAAGTCAGGTGTCCATGATTCTGCAGCTGACGTCATCTGCTCCCGCCACCATTTTGGCTGTCAAGGACCTACTTTTAGCCTACTCTATGCTGCTGCAGGTTTTGTGTGATGGGAGCGTAATTCCTGTGCTTCTGGGAATCAAAGTGCGAAAGAAAGTGCTCTTGAGAGCAAAGCCAATGAGTATATCCACTGAGGGCATATTAAAGTCACAATAGGCTTCTGAAAATTGATCAATTGTGTTCCTGCCTGGAGCTCTACGGGTGGCGTAGGAAGTAAAGTCACAAGCAATCAAGATTCAAGGAGTGGCTGCCTCCTAGCAAGCTTCCGCAAGTGCCCTTAGGAAGTGGTGTGCATGGGGCACGGAAGTGAGATGCGATACGAATGAACATGTGCGCACTGATGATCCATTACGGGATGGCCATTGAATGGCTACTGGTTGTCAGTGCCACTGCAGCCCTGTTCACGCACAGTAAAAGGAGATACTACTGGCCTATGGAATAGACTCTAGGTGTTGCCCACTACTGACAATTTAGAGGGATTTTAACAACGACAAGCATGCACGCGTGGAGCTTTTTGGGTGAGAATAAATTTAATTTTGTACTAATGTATGTCACTGATATCATACCTTCTCCCCTGTGTGAAACCTCATGGTAGGCTTTGTTAGATGCACCTCCTAAGGCAGCTCGATTCCCACGAATAAGACAATATATTCTTTCTGCTTTCATAAAGCTTTAGTGGGGGATCTTTAAGGCACAATTATGTATTTGTCGATTTCAGTTTAGCTCATTAGACTAGAGTAGTCAGCATAAAGAAATAAAAATATAAACAAAACTTTACCACATTCAATAAAATACAATTCACAGGTAAAATTCATGACTACATCAAATCAATTCCAGTTGCACTCTTAACTTCCATCCTCAGATTCATTCAGAGAGGGAACTGTGGAAGGAGAGGAGGGAACTGCTTGGGATGCTGCCAGATATCGGCTCCGGCGGTCCCTGACGCACAGACGTGCAGCCTACGGCAGATCGTCATGCAGCCACGTTAGGATTCCACGCGCTCAGCAGACGGCTCGATCGCTGACAGATCTAGTTCTTGGAGTAGAAACTAAGCAAAGCCAAAAATAGACCCGCACACCTCCGGCCATGCGGCCGCCATGCTGAATAGCACGATAGGATGATGGCTGAAAAACATTTATTAACGCAGAAAAGAACCAGCCAGTCAATCTACGCCGCATTAGTTTAGATGATGACATCTCATGTGGCAGCACCGTGTGACCTGCGGCAGGAACCAGGGTATAGCATTGATTCGGATGCAATACATTTTGTTTGCACTGTTTTCCCTTGGAGGGTGAGGCATGCACCATTATGCAGCACAATGGGTCAGGAAGAGCTGTGGAGCAGATATAAGCATTGTGCAATAATGTGTTGAGGTGACATGGGGTCCATGTTACAATAACTGAGTTCCTAGGGCTTTACTTTACATTAACTGACAACCATTCACTCACGCATTTTTGGCATTTTTGCAGGTTCGAAACTCAATATGAAATATCCACACTAGCGCTAAGGCTTTAGCTGTCTAGGCGAGGTACCGGGGAACAGAGATGCTATCAATAGAGCTGTCTGCACAAGGGGACACGGGGTGGGTGGGGGGGGGGGGGGGGGGTCGGGTCTGGGGACGGAACATGGGGATGTTACAGTGAAGGCCGAAATTGCTGCTATTGTTGTGTTGGGGCACTAGTTGTTCTGCCACCCCTTTTCTTGTTGGTTAATGAGCTGTTTAGAAAAATACAATAGGGAAGTGCGGGCGAATTATGAGTGGCTCCTTCAGGGGGAGCCCCCCACCGACGTGAAAGCAAAGGGGGATGTTAAGATGATGGAGCTGGCTGAGAGGCCTACAATGTTCATCTTTCCTAGAAAGCGGACGTAGCACTTGATCCTGTTCGTTACTATACTCGTGACTGGAGATGTACCATTGGACTTATTACAATCATTAGCCATCAGGTTGCTCAGTTGTACCATGTACTTTATTTGTATTCATAAAATGCCAATAAACAGATTTCATAATAATGAAATATCCACACTAGAGGGAAAATCACTGATGCTGGCGTTATCATCTTAGCACAGGATGGCTATACAAATAAAATACAATTTCCACTCACTGAGGGTGTTTTGGACACCATAAGAGGAGAATGGTTTTCGGGGATGGGCAGGACTTGACTACACATGCGGGCACCTACCAATTAGCGAGGGTGCCATTTTCTTTCTTTTCTATTTACCAATCTAAAATGGCAAACGTCACTTGGATAGGTAAAAAAAAAATATTTTTACCTGCATGAAAGGACTTTTTTAAAAATGGTAACTGCCTGGCCCTCCATTTTTAGGTCTTGCCTGAGCCAGCGCATGCGCTGTGCGAGACATTTAGTAGGTGGATTTTCAAAGTGGCTGCCACAGGCTTTTGGTGGCCGCCATCTGTCTTTCCTCCGTTGATCGTGATCACTTTTGCGGGCCGCGCGGCCGTGTCACTTTCACGGTCGCGCGACCAATGCTTGTGATTAATTGTTGCTGCGCCGAACTAAAAACATCCCTCGGGGATAAAAAAAAGAAAAATCCTCATTCGTCCTTGTTTATTCTACAAAACTCTCTGTATATATATTTTTTTTTCCGGTTTCACTTCTCAACCATCGCCAGTTTTAGGTCTGGTCCAACACAGCAGCTGTCTGCAAGTCTTATTTTTACCAGCTCTTTACAATAGGCACAGTGAGCTTTACTTTTTACCCAGGGAATAAAACTCCCATCATGCTACCGTATTTTTGTCTTCCAGGAAGTATTTCTTAGAGTGCAGGCCTGACTTGCATAAAAAAAAAAACACTCAATCCTCATGTGTACCGAAAGCTATTATTTTTACTTTGTTCCAGCACTAGCAAAACCAGTATGTCCGGATTTTAGTGCTACAAATTGCATTGGTACACGTAAAAGGCGCTTGTGAATGGCTGCATGCCAGGCAGCCATACCCCAGCAGAGAGCGTGCAAGAGGGAGAGCGCAAGGGGGTCTCTGGAGGGGTGTCGGTCACCAGTCTCTTTCATGGCCGATCATTTTAAAGTCCTCATTTGAAATTTGCATTTGCAACGACAGTCTCAAACAAGCACGTCTTTTTGAACCATTCTGTTGGTGTCTGGACTCAAACAGGCTTGATGTCTTCAACGTTTGGAGGTGTGGCCACCAGTTGAAATGTTTGACATCCCAGTAAATGACCCTGAGGCACACCCCCTCAATTCCTTTAAACGTGCCCTTCAGACATTTCACGTAATCTTGGCACCGCTTCAAGAAGTGTGCTTTGGAAAAGCCCTTGCGTAGCTTGTAAACGTCAGTGCGCGTATAAAAGCGGCACAGGGAATTCCAGCTGTTTTTCTCCTGAAGGGTTTTAGTGGAAGGACATGGTCGATAATTCTCGCAAGTTTTATGCTTCTTTCGGGGCATTTCTGGTATCAGAACGCGCCTGCTATTAGATGCTAATTAATTAAGGAATAAATTGCTCAGCTCCCGTAATTTCTGGCAGCACCCTCATGCCTCTGCCTGATCACAGAAATCCTTGCTGACTTGAAATATCCTAGGAGCTCAAGGGACTCTACACACCTCTCTCTCTCTACCTCTAAGTGGCAGCCTGAGTCTGTTAGCACTGCTTGTCCTTTAAAAAAAAACAGGCATTGGCATAGCCAATAGGTCACGCCTCTGGGGCCTTATAAGTGTTTAACCATGCAACAGTTAATGTTGTTGCGCCAAGGATATTGTGCTGCATAACTAAATACTTATAAGGTCCCAAAAGCGAGACCTATTGGTTATGCCAATGCTTGTTTTGATTACCACAAGGGTTGGGGGAGCAACAAAGTAGCGGGTGAGAGGGAAGCAATGGAGAATAGATGTGGGGAGCAATGGGTGCAATAGATGGGAGGAAAAATGTGTTCAAATGTAAGGAAAGCCAAAAAGGAGGCAGCAATGGATAGAGTGAGGGAAGGATGGATCAACATTGAGCGCTTGGGGTGTGAGGGTGCAGAAAGTTGGTGGGAAGGAAGCTGCACACAAGGGAGAGATCATGAAAAGACATGCACTCTTATGGGGCGCCTAAAGAAAAGAAAAGTAGTTCTCTAAATATGAGCAGTGGAAGGATATTAGTCCTCCATTCAAAAGAATGGTAAAGAGGGTATGCTGAAGGGGAGGGACAAACACAAAAAGAGGAAGGCAAGCCATTGAATAGGAAGCAGGCAGATGAGAGTGACAATAAAGCAGAGCAATTCCAGTCAGTGGGCAACATCAAAGGCCACTGTACGTTTCTAATATGGTCAACAACAGGCTTTGCTAAAAGCTGGCAGGTAGGCAACACCTAGGGCCATATGTAGGAAGCCTAATACCGGTCGGTAACGGACGATTTTCGGTAAATATACCGTTACCGACCGGTATTTAGGCTTTTGGTATGTAGGGGGCACATTTCAGGATTCGGTAATTTACCGAATCGGTAAATACCGAATCCTGAAATGATATGTAGGTAACACTCAAATGAGTGATGTCTAGGAAAAAGAATTCGGTATTTAGCACCAAATATAGGTTGGTGCTAAATACCGAATACATTGCACAAAGCAATATTTTGCTGAAATAACAGTGCCATGTGGCAGACATACATGCCCTTAGGGCATGTATGTCCGCCACATGTGCACACATCAGGAATCAGGGGTGCAACAGGGTGTCAATGTGACACCCTGCCACCCTTGAATGTGCTCCCCCCATTACCGAATCGGTATTTACCGATTCGGTAATGAGGCATACCTTCCCATTGATTCAATCAATGGGAAGGTATGCCTCATTACCGAATCGGTAAATACCGATTCGGTAATTACCGATTTTCTCCGATTCGGTAACATTTACCGAATTATTACCTACATACACTTTACCGATTCCTAAATACCGAATCGGTAAAATTCGGTATTTAAGAATCGGTAAAGTGTATGCCACCTACATATGGCCCTAAATGCAGTAAAGCCTAGACAAGCTGTTGTAATCTATTGGCAATACCAATTGATTTGACTGTTGTATGACACAGGTTTTTACTAAGTTTCACTGTCACAACATAGTGCTCTGTGCTAGGTACAGTGCCAGATTACCTAACTAAAATAAAAGATGCAGGAAACTGTGATATTTTTTGCTATCAATGACACTCTGCTGATACTGGAGGAAAAGCAGCGGTCATTTGCTAAGATGTTTTGGCAATTTCAACACCACATCTCACAATGTCTTACTCAACTGCTTGTCAAGCACTGCAGTGGCAGGCACGGCCTTAGCATGGTTCTCATCTTGCTTAGATGGTGACCCTAGCCCCCTTTTGCTGTTAATTTAAAAAGGCCAATGTGATGATCCACAAGGTACTCCCCAGAGTTCCACTCTATCTGATGTCTATGTTTAACCGCTAGCTGCTCTTATCCACTCTTTGTGTTAGAGGTTCTAGGTTTATGCAGACAGCACTCAGCTGATCTTTGGGTTAGCCTGAAATCTCTCACCTCTGCAGCCCCATTCCAAAGCTACCCATTTGTAGTTCTCTGGGGGATGGGCTGCAGCTCACTGTCCTAAACACAGATCACACCGAGATTTTAGTTTTGTAAACCCCTGCTTGGGGTCTCCTGCATGGTGGCTTGAGGATCTTCCCTCCCGGCACTCCTATTACAACTGCACATAACTTAGGCATCCTTTTTTAAGATTGACTTACATTTTCTCTAACATTTATACATTTACTTCCACCCTTGCCTGCCTAATGAGTAGTATTAAAAATATGATTACACTAATTTCCAAAGACTCAAGAAAAACTGTTGTCTAAGCCTTAAATTGTCTAGGTTGGATTACTGAAATTCTCTTTGTGCAGGTCTGCCTGCTTACACCAATCATTAAATATAATGGGGTGGCCTTGAGTCCCTCAGAACCTGGGTATACAGGTATAAACTACTAAGAGTCCCGTTGGGTGCTTACGCCAATGGCCAAACTTCAACGTGTAAGAAAGGCAGCAGCTCAGCTCACGTTAGGCCTGAACAGAACTTCTAAGAGCTCCTCCCATCTCAGATCTCTCCATTGGGTCCACGAAGAGTCATGTGCCTTATGGCAAATAAAGCTGTCCTCGTTCTTCCATTGATTACATGAGCTCTCTTTTTCTTTGTTACGCTTTTTGAAGACCACTTCGCTCTAGCCCTGACCACCTTTTGAATATTCCTATGTTCACAACAGAACATAATGGAAATCAAGTCTATTCAGTCTTTACAGCCAAAGCCTGGAACTCACTTCTACTCAGCATACCTTCCACAAGTTGTCTTGGTTCATTTAGCACTCAGCTAAAAACACATCTTTTTCAGCATAATTCCATCTCCAAAAGTGTGAGCTCAACATCTTCAAGACATTCAAGACATTTGGTGTGGTTTGTGGAGGTCAGTTGTCCACAATTGCACTGGTTTACTTGGAAGAGACAAAAAAAGCTTGAAAGGAGATAAAGGACGTTTTACCAAAAAAAGGTGTGATTTTGGCTGCAGCCTAATTGAGTCCATGGGCCATCATAAGCGTTGGAGAATGTCCAAAGAAGGAATTGGTCAAGAGCACTAAAAAGGGTCCTAAAACTGCCAGTAAGGATCAAGCAGGCAGCAGTGTTCTATGCAAAATCTATTAAAATGTTTGCAGAAAGACTGTAGCAATGCAAATAAAGCACACAAGTTGAATTCCATAGAGGTTAGCAAGAGCAAAGCAGAGTCTGATATGGCTAAAAACACATTGAGTGACATATCAATGCACACGCCATGTGTGGCTTTAAAACCAGTGACTGCAGTGGCAATGTTGAGGTTAATCCGACTCAGGGAATGGTGGGAGGCTAGTCACCATTGCATTTGAATTAATACTGTTGGAAGACACCAAGCAGGTGTTCGACAGTAACAGGGATACAAAGACATTTTACCATGTTGGGATCTAAGTGCGAGAGTGCAGATGGGTCACTGACACTTTTGAAGTTAGTGATTTTCAGGAAGGTAAACACCATGAGGTCCATCAAGTGTACTGCTCCTGCTCGTGGCCTCAAGCATAGTATCATAAATGACATCATCAATGACATATAACATTCTTGTGATGGTTAAACCTCATTTTACATGGGAAATGTATTTCTTGGACCTTTTGACCAATGGGAATCATTTTTGGCTTGGCATAATCGATGCCGCAAGATAGTCTGTCCCCGCCGGAGCAGAATCTCCTGATACTGAGGTGCCATGGGGATATTCGCCATCTGAAGGTTTTTTTTTGGAGTCAATGTAAAATTTAAGTAGGACCGGCGAGCGGTCGGAGAGTCCCCGTGGTAAATGAGATATGTGGGGAATTCTGTGGCTATAGCGGTATTGTGTAAAAATATAATCTATTTGGGACAGTGATCAATGAACCGCAGACATATATGTATATCCCTGTTTAGAGGGGTGATATTCACGCCATATGTCAGCCTATCCCAGTGTAGTGGCGAAGAGATGTAATTTGGTCCCACCCGTCAGGGGTTCCCGACTGGGATCCCGCCGCCTGTCTATGGATGCCATCACATCGTTCCAGTCTCCCACCAACAGTGTCATGCCCTCCGGAAGTTCTCCCCACTGTCATGTAATTCTGTCAATGAAAGTGTTTCCCAGGGGAGGGGCGTGTATATACTGCCTATATTAATTGTTTTGTCATACATTGTACCAGAGATGATGGTGTAGTGGCTCCCGGGATCTAGCCACTGCCTGATGTGAACTTTGGGGACTCGGCGATGTATAAGGATGGCTGTGCTTTGAGATCCCCTGGCAAACCTAGAGTGATATATTGTATGGTACCCAAATCTAGCGAGGCAGGGGCTATTGCCAAGCCCCGGCCAAACCGCTGCTCCGGCTCACCTTTGGGGAGTACGAGCGACCCTCCACATATTCTTGGCCTCGCCTCAGCCGCCGGATGATCATGGAGGCGGCTGCCGCGTCAGCAGGCCCAGATTCGTGCCACGTTGCAATCCGCTACAGCTTGCAACGCACGATCGATCTTCAGCACATCCTCTCTCCAAATGATCGCCGGTACTTCCTGCCGTTTGGGGAGGTTATTTAGTTCCGCTTGGGGCAGGATTGAAGATGGATTTAGGATTTTGATGGTGTGGACGAGCGGAGCCTCGTTAAAGTGTGTCCGCCATCTTGGCTATCCTAGCCACGCCAGTGGCTCATTTTTAATCAACTGCTCTAGTAAGCTTGGCCCATGGCTCCAAAGAGTCACGCCCAATGTGCTAGATTGTTTCATTAAACACTAGCAGCTGTTATCCAAGTTCAAATGAGCAGAGAATCCAACCTAGATATCAGCTCTCTTGATCCCCAGTTATCTATGTTTACTGAATCTGTCTAATCAGTATCTAATATTTGCTAACTTATCAAATACACAAGATTTCTAACATTTTCCTTTGAAGTTTTCTCATATTATATCAGCCATTTTTTAATGTATCTGTTATTTTGTCTATTTAGTATCTAATAGAGGAATGGTTATTTAATCAGTATTGAAATAATTATTTACATAGTTATATATTACTATGTGTTGAAACAAGAATGTCCCCTACATGGGGTACAGTTATGTCCCCTGCCCTGTGAGTATCAAGAAACCCAGATTCTGGCTTGTGGCTCTTGCCTCACATTACTCTAGCATGTGCACGTACGCCTAGGCTTTCCACAGATTTGCAATTGGTCATGGGCCTGCCTGGAGGGGCAGATCAGACGTGCCTAACTAGTGACAGGAAGACTACTGTCCCTGTCACGTGTTCACACATGTATCGCAATGTTGAAAGGATACCATGTTTTTCATTGATTCTAGAGTAACTAAGCCTTTTTACCTATGTCACATAGATGAGAACCCCCTGGACCATTCACACAACATTCCGCTGCTAACAGTGAACTCCGAAACCTAGTGCTGTGACCCAGGGGAATGAATGTATGCTAGTGAGATGCGGTATATACACGGTATGAGTGCCTGAATGAATCAGAGGGACAAAGGTATGTGAATTCTATTTTGGCAACCCGTGGCCTGTTCATGTAAACAAGGTGGAGGTGAGGCTGCTTTCCAGGACAATGCAAGTGTATTGCTGACATTCCTAATACTGGAGGGAGGGATCCCTGAGTGTGAAGTTGGGTAGGAAAGACAGTTGTCCCCTTAGCAATCCAATAAGGTTCTTTCCTGATTCAGAGGTCTGCTGATCAGTCTTCCTGAGACTGTCATTTGGTGGCTGGCAGGACTGGAGGGTGGGCTGCAGGTTCTGTTGTCAGCGTGTGTAGGGTCTTCGAGAAGGGGAGCAGCAATTTGTCTCTCTTTCTGGTCACTGTCTGGTGTGGTTGTTGAAAGCTAGGTGAAGATTGCTCACACCTCTTTGTGCCTTTGTTGTGTGTGTTCCAGCCTGGAGACAACCTCCTGCGAAAAGCATCACTCAGAACAAAGGCTTAGACTGGAAGACAGTCTGAGAACAACACTTGAAAAGACAACCGGTACTGAAAATATAGAGAATCTGCATCCCCTGTCTGCAGTTCCCACATAAGAGTGGAAGCAGCTGACCCACTGGTTTCAGTTGCGGGTTCTCTCTGACCAGGGAGGGACTGCTCCACAGAGTACACAGAGGACTACTGCACATCCAGGGCTGGTGTATGCCTGACAGTCAGCTTCCCAGGGGTAAGCGAACATTACCTGTAGTCCAACCTGGAAGAAAAACTGTCTGACTTGCCTCCATATGAGGGAAAGGGAAGGAGCGAGCCAGCTCCACAGGAGGAACTGACTGTTGCTGTGGACAAGGAGTGGTTGACCATGGTACAGTGGTACAGCCACCAGACTCAAAACTCATGAGACTAGTGTGTTCAAGACTGGAGCTCTCAAAGCATGAATGAGAAATCTCTGTTTAGGTCCCTATCGTTGCAGCTGTTGCGCTTGCCAATGTATGCCAATCAGTGTCTGACCAAAGCCAAGATAGACATCGCTCTATGGCATCTGCTGAGTGCTCATGTTAGAGGTCAGCATGACCGTTGCACTTCTGAACCTGTGCCCATGCAGTCTCCTCCACTCCAAAGAAAAAACCTGCAAAGCTGGGGCTTCCAAGCCAAAATACCCCCAAGTCCTGCTTGAGTGGCCTGCTCAGCACTGACCCACAAACTGGGCTGAACAGACTATGCCACTCCAAAGCAGGAAGCCGTCCCCTAGAGGCATTTTAACAGTGAAATCGCTGGGTTCTAAGTGCCTGGTTTGATTACAATCAGAAATGCTTAAAGCACAAAACTCAGCCACTTTCTAAAAGAGTGGCTTCTGAGCACACAGTGACAAAACCACTTTCAATAGAAAGATGTGTTATGACACTGTGAGTTCATACATACTAAACTTCACCATTTTAAACTTATAGGAAACTAGGCTAACAAACACAATACCCAGCCTCCCCCATTCTGCCCTATAGGCAGAATGGCCTTTCACCAGTGAAAAATGAAATGGAGTGTTTTTCACTGTCAGGACATAACACACACCTCATCAAGCATATATATACATAAAGCATCTAAATTGGCAACTCTATGTTATATATATATATCAAAACAAGAAAGCGGGTTCTTCAGGGAACAAGCCCATGGTCAGGTGGTGCGCGGTGCTGGTAAACCCAAGGCCGGACATGTAGTAATCCAAATAGTTCCAAAGTAGAACGCACTCTCAAAGGTCCTGGTGCAAGGCAGAATGCTCTTTATTGCTCAAACGTTAAGCGTTTCGACAAGTGAATGTCTTGATCACATATATATATATAGTTTAGCATTAATCAAATATAGTTATTTGTTTATAACGTTTAAGGTTTCTTAAGTTTCTATTTTGAGGGAAAATTTGTTGATATATAACAACATGTTTGTTTTAACAACTGATGAGTAAAAACTAACTTCCACATGCATCAACAGAAGGAATTGCGATTCCTAAACAGCGATTTTTAAGGAATCGCTATTTAGGAACCGCTATTCCTTATGTATGTAGGAATTGCAAAATAAATTGTGATTTGCACACATTACCTAATAGTGATTCGCAATTTGCAAATTGTTATTAGGTAATGTCACTCCATTCATTCCTATGGGCCTATGGGCCCATAGAAATGAATGGGAATGCATTTGCAAATTGCGATTACCAAATTGGTAATCGGAAATTACAAATGCAATTTCAAGGGTGCCAGGGGGCCTATGGCCCCCCTGATGCACCCCCCCCAAAAATGTAAGTATGCACTTGTGCAGCAAACACATGCCCTAAGGGCATACGTGCACTGCACACCACTTTGAAAAATACACTTTTGTGTATTTTTCAAAACATGCGCAAATTACCATCAACTTCAAGTTGATGGTAATTAGTGTTTCCTAAATGCACAGTTTGATTTAGGAAAGGCTTGATGCATCGCAATTAGGGAATCGCAAACTGCGATTCCCTAAATCCATTCTCAATTTATGTAATCGCAATAAATTGTGATTTCCTAATTTTCAAATTCAAAGCCTTTGATGCATCAGAAAAGACCTTTTTCCGATTGCAAACTGCTGATTCTACGAATCGGCCCGTTTGCGACCGGAAACAATCTTGATGCATGTGGCCCTAAACCTCTTGCAATTGGTAACTTCAGAAAAGAACAAGGCCTGCATTTTTGGAATAAAGAGGATATTAGGTCTTTCCTACAATTAGGATATCCTTACATTTTTTTTAAAAACGTAGCAGAATTATAGGTTATTCATCCAAATATAAAAAGTACAAGCGTGTCCTAAAGTAAAATGACTTCAGTTGACATATGAAGTGAATTAAGGGCCTAATTCCTGCTCGGAGATTAAGGGCCTTATTATAGGTTTGGCAGCTTTGCAGTTGTTTCTGTGGATATTTCCCATCCGAAAAAAATCCTACAAGTATGACAGAAGCTCCTTACAGGGGAAGAAAAAATAGCTGCAACTTCACCGAGATGTGTCAACTTAACAGAACGCTGTCACGTATGTCTTCTCTCAACATGTGGGGGAATTTTTGTTATTGTTTTTCTATCTGGAGAGAGGAGATGCCTACAAAAGTGGCCTTTAATTGGGTGACCCTTCCCATGTCATTTCCTCAGGTGCCAGCATCACCGAAAAGGGTGTTCTCAAAGGCAGAGCTGGCTATGGCTTGGCCATGAATGGGGAGCCCCACTTACTCTCTACCTCTAAACCTCTAAATCAATTTCCGACCGGTGCCACATTATCATCCTCCTCTAAAAGAGACCCTGGCTGTGAATTGTGTGCAACTGATCATGTGCTTGTTTCTACTTTTCAAGCTGAAGCAAAAACTAGAAATATTTATAGGGACAAGGTCCATGGGCATGGACGCTGATGCAAGATCCGCACTTATGCTCTACGGCAAAAAGTTTGATAGTAATCCCACACTATCAGTTTCCATCAGACTGATCTTAAAGGACTGATTCTTTTAACTGTACGTGCAGACAGAAAAAAAAAGTGCACTCGTTAGTGCTAAAGTCTTCAGTGATAAAGTCTCTGACCATGAGCAGTTGAGGAAAAGTGAACATTTAGGGTCTGATTCACAAAACAGTCAAGTTGCTCTGATTCTAAATGTTGATATCTTCCATAGTGATGGTAAAAGTGCTTAATGTGAGCCGGTGGGGGCCACCGGCACTCATTTTTGGGGACCAGTACTTATGTTTCCGCATCAGACATTTCCCAAGAGCAAGAGAGGGAAAAACACACAGATCAGAACGACAGAGGAGGAGAAAGACAGCAAAACCGTCACAAAGGAAGAAAGCCGGAGTCTGCAGGAGTGAGATAAAGGGACCGGCAGTGTCTGGCAGTAGATTAAGGAGCCATGATGTTGATTCAAGATTACCAGCTTCGGTATTCAGCGGGAAGACGTTTATGTGCACCGGCCGCAGTCTTAAGAGCAGAGGTTCTGCTCCAGCACTAATTATTTTACAAATGAAGCAATGGATGGGATTAAACTGAAAATAACTAACCCACAACAAAACAGCATGTTTCTAGGTCTGGCTTGTGACTCTCAGTGTAACCTATTGTTTAATTTATACATCGTGCGGGTCAGCTTCCATCAACCATTGGCTTCTTTGGGCCTTCCCCTTGGTGCCACTGCTTTTAGATGGTGTAAATCACATCTTGGATCAGCCCAGAGGAGTATACAAGTCTCATCTCATGCTATTGGCTATTTGGTGTATTATTGCCACTTCTCAGAACTGGTTCTCCTTCAATGCATGGTAAGCTATATTACATGGAAAAAGCACACTCAAGGATCACACTTCTTGTTACATTCAATTCTTTATCTATCTGTGTATGCAAAAATCAATCTTTTCTTTGAATTTGATTCACTGCAAGACACATTGGTTCACCTTTCAGCATAATGAATAAATTGCTATGGACACTGAAGATCTGATCTGATCTTCTAATGGCTTCCATGATCCTTTGGTGACCTTAGCAACCACTGCTGCTACTGATAAGATTCAGTGTGCCCAGCATCTCCCTTGATCCTGCCACCTGCTGCCGCGTAAATACAAACTGCAAACCCAATAGGTAAGGCTTACAACCGTTGGAGTGGAAAATCACGTTTACCAATTATAACAAGAGAAACCAAACATGACACTCTTTGAGAGACAAATGTATAAATGTGCGTCAAATACACGTCATAGAAAAGATGATGAAAACAGAGAATTTTAGTTAATGCAACGTAAAAGCATGCAGAAAAAGTAGAGGTTACATGATATTACTCATATAAGTAATCTAGGTTGTGAGTCACTAAAGTGAAGTAATATATTTATTAACGTGTGTTAAAAAAACGTGCAAATGATGAACTTTCACATTATGAAGTTTACCTCTAATCATTGATGAATACCATTTATATGAAAGAATAACTAATGAAATGGAATCCTCATAGTAAACTTTACTAAAATCTACTTCTTTGTGTGTGTAAGCATGTGCACTGAAAATGACAAAAGAAAGTGGGTGCTACACATTTATAATTGATGAAGCTTCAGTAAAACGAATAGAGAATGTACTTCACCCATATAACAATCTATTCTGTTTGAAACAATATTTAAAATGTGTGATTTGAAATGTATTTACACATTGGTACATACAAAAAGTTATAAATACCATATTTTGACACATATTAATTGTAATCCTAATAAATGCTCCTAAGTGCATCAAAGATTTCGCTAAATTATGACACCTGTATGATCTTTTATACAAAGCAAGCTTATAATTTTATATATTCTGCGTTATATTAGCCTAAATTAATATGGGCCTGAATGCCTTTCCTTTATGACATTTTCTGCTTGCTAAGCTCACTGATCGTGAGAACATTCCTCAGTGTGATAATTTATATGCAATTGTGTTTTTCTTACTGAGATCTCATGCACTGCAAGGAATAGGACACTTTACTCTGAATGTATGACGTTACAACGCAAATATTTACAATGCATGCCTGTACAACGCAGTTTTTAAATCGCAACATGCATTACAACGCATGTTTTCATAACGCATGCCATTACAACGCATAACATTACAACGCATACCATTACATCCCATACTTTTTGGGGGTAACAGTAGGGTAAGTGTTGAAAAGTCTAGGGGTAAAAATTACTATTCCCACTCCAGTGAGTGCAACAGTAGGGTAAGTGTTGGATAGTGTAGGGGTAAAAATGACTATTCACACTCCAGAGAGTGCAACAGTAAGGTTAGTGTTGGATAGTGTAGGGGTTAAAATTACTATTCCCACTCCAGTGAGTGCAACAGTAGGGTAAGTGTTGGATAGTGTAAAAACTATGCGTTGTAATGGTATGCGTTGTAATGGCATGCGTTGTAGTGACATGCATTGTAATGGCTGCGTTGTAATGGCATGTGATGGAAAGGATGTTGCGATGTAATGACTGCGTTGTAAAGGTAGTGTGTTGTAATGACTGTGTTGTAAAGGTTGTTTCCCCTTTACTCCGCACACGTTTACAACGTGTGCCATTACCCCACATTTTTTACTCCGCAAACGCAGGGCCTTACAACTCACTCCATTACTACGCATTCCCCATTACAACGCAATTTACGATTCTAACTCTACCAGGGCATTACTTTGGGGAATGCGTTGTAATGGTTTGCGGTGTAAAGCCCTGCGTTGTAAAAGATTTTGCGGAGTAAAAAATGCGGGGTAATGGCATGCCTTGTAACGCATTCGTCGTAAAGGATGTATACGAATGTAAGAGATTTGCTACAATTTTATTACCATTACAGGACATCTGCCTGGGAAACCGTCTCTTGAACTTTCTCCTATGATCCAGCTAAAGAAGCTTTGTTCTAACGGTTCACATACTAGATGACTTAAGGACTGCGTCCTGGACCCACCTATTTCTCTGCATTTTGTGTCTTCTTTATGTTACCTGATACGCATTCCATCCGAACCGACCAATGGACTGAGTGGTCTCACCAGATGAGGTGACTTCAGGAGGTGTCACCCCCAGAAACGCTAGGTGCCTGGTCTCACAGATTGGCGAGCTCTCTTGTCCTCTTTTTCTACACTATTGCAATAGTGATGGAGACGGACGATCTGCTGTTCTGCATGCGGATTACGAGCTGCTAATGCACATTTGCAGAACTTACCAGGTAAATTAACTAGCCTGATGCAGACTCATCTGGCTTCTTCCCCGAACTGACGCATATGCTATATGTGCTTGTGGTCCCTCCCTTCATGGACTGATCGAACTGGCACAAGTTTCCCTTTTTATGAACATTTTCAGCCTTTGGTACTTATTTAACCTTTATTAATTTGTCTTATTACATGATGGAATATATTGATGCACTTAACTATCTAAGATTTTGATAAACGGATCTAATTTTACTAATTTTATTCAGTTGTCATGATTTTTCATTATAAATGAATGCGCATTTTCAATAAGGGTATACTAATGACTAGAGGAGATCATATAAGAGATATCTCCGAGCACCAAATTCTAATGCTATAATTTTGTAAAGCTCTAGCTGAACTCTTGGTGTGTATGATTTTGGTTCGCCTGCGTTACTTCGGGAGATTTGGGCCTGCAGTGTTAATCTTATACCTTTGTAGTATTGCCTTGAGGTTAATCTATATAAGCTTGATATCAAATCTGTAGTACAGCTGTCAAATTCCTGGTCCTCATTGGAAGACTGCTCCAACTCCGCTCGGCGCAAAGCGAGGACCCAGAGAGTGGTACAAACAATTTCTGAAAATCCCCTTTTCCGCAGTTTTTGGGGCCAGTAAATGCAACAGCACAACTGAAAATGCACGGAGACCTACTGGCTTTGTCACATCATGTTTTACATATCAGGGTTAACACCTGTAATCCATGTCACGTTGAAAAGATATAGGTCCGTTTTGGAGAAGAATACATTTTAATTTGCACCTCCATTCCAGCCGTGACTTACCACAGTCTCTCAGTAACTAGTGGCCTACAAGATCGTTTTGCAAGAGCAGAAAATGACTTCGAAACAGCGCAGTAGTATGAGGAAAGCTAAAAACCTCCAAACCCCACATCCCGTCCTGTATTTCACTGGTTGTAAGGTGAAGACCTCAGAAATACAGCAGCCTTCAAACCAGTTTAATTAATGTGAGCCTTGGTTGGCGGGCGTTGTTCTAACTGACAAACAATGTGATAATTAATAAATCAGACAGCACGAGTCTGAAATATATGACACAGTTGCCATGGGCCTATATGGATTTCCACTGGTGAAAGCTCTGTGATAAGCAGCCATTACTGGGAAGTGACCTCATCGCAAGGTGTCTGGGGCGGCCCTGATAGATTGGGATCACTATCGATCCAAATCACTTGCCTGAGTCTGACAGCGCGCGTACGAACCAATCAATCCCCGGAGGCTCGATCCGTGTCTCATTAAAGGTACGACGTAAGAAGATGGCGCCGCCAAGACTGCTCTTGAATTGACTTCAGCAGCGTGTCAAGCTGCCCCGCCAGCCTGAGACAGCCCCCATCCGCTCTGCCGTCTCCAGGCTTCACCTTCCTCCCTGATGACGGGATGATAGCTTCCATGAGAAGTGGAGGCTTCCAATCCTCACCCACTAATCTGACACACATTCTCACAAGAAAATCAAAAGGTGAATTAGAGTGACCATTTTGTGTAACATATTATCTGTCTGGGGTGGCGTGGTAGTGATGGTCATCAAGTTCATGTGTTCATATGTATTGTGATGTGATGGAGAGGTACCCCCAACCTATTTCGTTGCAGGTAGAAGAGCTGTAGTAAGAAACATAGAAGGTCATGCGTATTATGACACCCAGAGGGGATATGACGTCACTGTACATTTCAATCTCATATCCTCAGGGGTACAGCTGTAATTGGGAGATAGTTGTGACACTTGCTAGGAAGCAGGCAAACTACCAGTGGCAGCTGGCAGCCTAAATATCAGGTGGGGCAACCACTGACCAGCAATGTCTGGTCAACCCCACAGCTGTCAGTCATGGCTCGTTATAAACAGAGTTTATAACGAATCAGGACTGAGAACTCTGGTGTTGAGGCGGAGGCCGTGCAAGTATTGCAGTGCATCAGTGGGTAAAGAATTACAAAATAACAAGCATTTGCAATGCAATAGGTCTCGCATTTGCGAGAGTTTGAGCCACTGGCATTGTAAATGACATTGCCTTTCATTGATGTGTTTTGAAAACCTGCAACCGTTGTGTAAACGCGCACATGTACCTATAGTCCTTGCTTATGAGAAGCAAGGCTGGCAGTAAAAGAGGAGCAGTTACGGCCAGCATTGCTTCTCGTAAGCAACGGCTATGGGTACAAAGTGCCTGTTTATGCGCAACAGGCAAAGGTGCAATACTCTAGGGCCAAGAGAACAAGAGCATTGTTGATGTTTAAAAGACCACCATGTCCGGAAAACAAGATAATGCATTAATGACAACCTTGGGAGTGCAAGTTTTTAACCTAGTTATAGAGATAGTGTTTTAAAAAAATCTAATTCACAAGAGTTGGCTAAAGGACGTGATCCAAAACAGAAACATGAAATTAATATGGTTTTATATTGCTCCTACCTATGTAAATACTATATAAAATATTTGAAGTTGCATAATGGTGCATTTTTGGGGTGTGAAGCAGTTTATTAATGCCACTTTGAAAATATGTTCCCAATGGTTTGGTGACCTATAGAAAATCTTTAAATGAAAACTTCAGCTAGAAGGTATGAACAGTAGGACGGCCCTTGTAAAAGATTTGGGATTCAACTATGTACAAAAAATCGATTATTTTTATATTAGCAAGCAAGGCAGTTGCATAAATGGCCAAGAAATAACTGTTTTGACTGTGTCTGACCAGCAAGCAGCGATGCTTTGCTAAATTACACTGTTTCTCTCTTCCACTTTGATGGAAAGGAGAAAGCAAGATATTGGTGTTCGGAAAGTATTACATTTTTAAAATGATACTAACTATGACTGGTGCTGAACAGATGATGTTTGTGCTGCCTAAGGTACCTCCTAGAGCTGACCAAGAATAGGTTTCCCATTGTAGATCTTGCGGTGTGCCACTCAAGCTAATGCTACACAGCATCAAAAATACATTATCTAAGTGGTGGGTAAATGTATCTATTTATCAAAGAGTTCTTAAAATAAAAAAATCCAACAGGCAAGCGTGCTAAACCTCAGGATTGTCACACAAACCAAGGAGCGCTAAACTAGCCCTTTGGCTTATTGCCCTTCACACAGATCGGTACTATGACTCACAAATGTAAGGATCTTTTGCATTGCGTGTGGTAGAGACAATACAAATAATGAATTTAACCACAACACAAGCGTTACTACAAGTGTTAAGGATTTTATTACAGTCCGAGCCAGTATGCAGTAATTTGTCATCCAGTTGAAAAACATGAACTCTAAAGAAATACAGATAACAGCGAGTGTAAATTCGTAAATCAGCACATTTTACAATGGTAACAGATGCCATAACAGGTTCTGTGCGATTATGAAAATGTAGCCTTAGAAATCACGGGTCCTTAAAAACCATAATGTTTTTAAAACGAGCATGGGCTCGGTTAACCTGTCTTACTCATTTCCAACAGTCAGTTTAATTTGTGTTGATGGTATCGTTTTTCTTATGTCTCTTCCAAACGCCTTTTTTCTAATTACAAAGAGGAAATAAAAAAATAAAGTAACAGTTTTTGTAAAGTTAATGCATCTGGCGGTTTCCTGCATCCTGCACTATGAACCCGTGATCCTCGACCAGATGGAGTTACTGGAAAGTGGAGGCGATTTCATCTCCAGATTCCGCCATCCGTTATACCTGTCAATATATGGCCTGCGTGCACAGTTAACATAGGTGCTTTGTAAAACTTGGTATATTTAGCATTTCCAGATGGCGTTGGTGAATTTGGTGCAATTCAGTTCCTACTGAATGCAACAACAGGAAATGATACACGAACGAGTTTGGTAAACAACCGACCTCTTCTAAATGGTGTCCCAAGTGGTCGCATTTCCGAACCTACTCTCTTCGTTGCCAAAGTTCATGGCAACTGCACGGTCTTTGCAGTCTGTAAAACAGCGATGCTAACAAAAGAAACAGCATACATGCCAAACGTGGGGTAGCCCCGCTCACCTCCTCACATATTAAGGAGCTGATGCTATTGTTAAAGAGGATGCGCATCGGGCTGCTTTACATAAACAAGTGCTAATTAATTAAAAATAGGGCGAATGGGGCATTAAGAAAGGCACACGGCCGCTGGTTTAAACAAGTACTGACGAGCAGCGGCGACGGCGAGCAGAAAATGCTAAAAGAAGTTGAGCTGGGCCACTATTGTTAAAGAGGATGCGCATCAGGCTGCTTTACATAAATGAATGCTAATTAATTAAACATAGGACAAATAAGGCATACAAAAAGGCGCGCTGCCGATGGTTCAAACAAGCGCTGACTGCGGGCAGAAAATGCTTGACGGCCGGCGGCGATGGCGGTCAGAAAATGCTAAAAGGAGTTTTGCTGGCAAACATCTTTAAAAAAAAGTAAGGCACTCCTCCATCTTAGTTAAACATAAAGCGCAGCTGCTGCATAGCACCCGCACGTACTAATAAAGTGATTTTAAGGTCCAAAGAAGCGGGCGAGTGCCTGACTTTTAGACACAAGGCTCCCGCTCCACAGCTTAATTAAACAAAGTGCAGCCGGGGAAAACGCACGTCCAAACTGACATAGCGGTTTTGAGGTCTAAGGAAGGCTTGTGCCTTGCTTTTATTAACACAGAGCCCACTTCAGGAATTAAAAAACAAACCGTAAACGAAGCTGCCAGAAAACGAAATCATTAACTGCAACTCAGCATGCTGGGCTGCCAAAAACGTAAAACAAAGTTCCCCTGAAACACACATCAAACAGAAAAGTGGATGAAGACAGTACTTAGGCACTGCTGCTTCCGGACTAAATGGAAGTCCGTATCAGATCAACAGCCAATAAAAACCCAGCTAACAAAAGGTATGCCAACGTTAAACAAATAGAGCAGCAGGACATATTAGCCGCCAATAGACGGAGTTTCACTCAACATATAGATTACTTTATGTCTCGGAGAGACTGCGCATGCGCGCTGCCTAGGCGAGACCTAAAAACGTACTCACCCACTGCATGCACTGGCTTGCCTTTGGTCCTCCTGCATCAGTCCCTCGGTGCTGGTCTGGTTTGCAGGCTTCAGCAATTCTCCACACTAATCCAAATGCTGCTCTCATGCTGCTGATAATGTTAGAAGCATAAGAGCAGCGCCAGGACTGGCGCGAGTGGGCTGCCTCGATGCTTCCATAGGCACTAGGGGTCTTTGCCTGCTCTCCTGTCTACCCAGCTGACTAGAGGTTTACACTGCACATGTCAGGCTGGCTATCGCAAGACAGCTGGCCAAAGTGACATCCACAGTGTAAACTGGTATAGTGAGCACCACTCCCCTGCTGCCAGTCAGCCGCAGTGGCCCTGCCCCCAAACACGGCATGGGCTGAAGTAAGGGAATATTAAAATGGTAATCAATTCATTTTATTGCCATTTTATTTTTCAACTTTTGCGGCGGTGGCAGCAGGGGGGCACCGCTCCTCTGCCCTAATGGAGGGGCCGCCGCTGTAAACTACTGATACAAATATTGCTCCGTTGCCATGGTTATGGCTAAACACCTGTTAGTTGAATGTGGACCTTATATCTGTTCCAAAGGTTAAGCATTCACTCTTATGGGAATTGCACGTTTTGCCTTGTTTACTTGATTTATTATCGTTTTATTAAGTCTACATACTGTACATTTATGCCTTTGCCAATGACTATTCCAGGGTACTTGTGGTGCATCCAGAGCATACAAGGGCAGTGTGCAATATTACCCCAAAGGTGCTATTCGAAGCACAGACGCAAAGTCAGGCCTACACTGCAAGCAGCGCTCTCTTGAAAGGTGGACTTGTCTGAATCAAGATCAGGTCCTGTGAGCTGCCCCTACACAGAAGGGGTCTGCGCATTTCTTTTTCCCATCTACTGTGCATATAAAAACAAAAAAACAAAAATCCTAATGAATTCATATGCTGGAGAGAGCAGAGCTTGAAACACGATGAGGTGGTTACTGCCCTGCGTTTCAAGCTCTGCTGTCTGTTGCACACCCACTCAATCTCAGAGCTTGTTTGAATTCATGCATGAACTATAGACATGTAAAATGTGCGCTGCAAACCCCTTTTGCAATCTGCGCAGCGCACAGAGGAGGATCATGGTCTGGCGCGGTCTGTCTGAAGCAGACTGTCTACTTTTCGATGCTGGTGGAGACCAGGCTCTGCTTTGAAGGTGGAGCAGAGATCCTCACAGGGGGTTACACTGAGTGGCTGCACCCGCCTTCAGGGAGTGCTTTGGAAATAGCTGAGATCCCCTTGCCCCACACCCAAGGTGCGCCCCTCTGGGAGACACTGACTGAGGCACCTCTATGTAGGGCTCAAGCAGTGCTCCTCCTGACGGCTTCTTTGCCCTTTCCTTCTCATCTGTGAAATGTGCGGTGGAAAATGAGTTCCTTATTTGAATGGTACCATGCCCCCAAGCAAGTGAGGAAACATCCCTTGTGATCGCATTGGTGTGCATTTAACACCATTAAGGGACTTCTGGCACTATTGTTTTTTTTATAGCTTGTGAAAGTATTAGAGAGCTTTACATTAGCACCAGTAACACAGTAACATTACACTAGGTCAGATACATTTTTTTTAGGCATGGTGAGATTAAGTGATTTGCCCTTTTGCCCAGCATCACAAGATGTTGAGTCGACGCGAAGACTCAAATCTACTACTCCAGTTCCAAAGTCGGCAGTTCTGGCCATAATGCCACATCCTCTTCCAAGCACTAATTCAGCACACTACATTAGTGCCCGAAGCTCCTTAAGCTTAAGGGATAAAAGTGTTCTCTCAAGACAGGGCAGGGTTACAGTACTCATTTTTGCTTGGCATGGTACTTCAGGGAGCACAAGGTGTAGTCATGAACTCTTAACAATCTCTCTCTCTCACAAGTTTTATAAACACAACCTCAGTGTAAACCGGTGGGTATATAGGGCAGGATTAAAAGCAGAACAGGATGTCAATGTGTCTTTGTTTCCTAAGGGTATAGTCCTCTTACTCCAGTAACATTAAGGAATAGATAAGCTGTCAAGTTTTTTGTGTGTTTGAGTTTTGCTGTGGCGGGTGTAAAGCAGAATTAAAACCCATAGCTCTCTTGTGTGAGACACAGATTTCACTAACCACCAAGAAACATGATCTAGTGAAGGTTTATAAGTGTCTTTTGCCATCAGGCCTGAACTGAATATCCTTTCTACCTCTTCCCAGTGGAGGTGAAGGGGTGCAGTCCCCATACTGAGGAGAGGTCTGCCCAGGGGTGCAGGCAAGGGGTGAATATACACCGGGCCAAAAGACGAGCCTAGAGGGGGTGAGTAAGATGGCAGAAAACAAATAGTGATGTAGATGAACATTGTGTTCTGTCTTTTAAAAATGGCTCAATTCAGTTTAAATCCCAACCATTAAGTCCACTTTACAGGCAACAAAATAGGATGTTAGAACGTTGTGGTGGATGGAGTTAAATGTCGCTGAGAGATTGACAAGGGTCAGAGAGTGCCCAGCACTGATGTAGGTCAGCTGATACAACCAGCTATATGGATTCTATCTCTAGTATGAAATGTATTCTGTGTCCTGCTGCTGCTGGGTAGTACCAGGTCTCTAAGGCAGATTTCCAGGATGGTGACTCTTTGAAGTAGGGCAATATCATGGAGAATCCAGCTGGTCAGAAAAGATGTTAGGTACTAGTGGGGTAACTACTTCCTGTTAGACTTGGCCCTTTCTTCAGGGTCATCCCCATACTTTTTGCCTTAAGCCTCCTGTTTTCTGAACCCGTTTTTGTTTTTCTTTTAGGGCTATGCACACTTTAACACTGCTAACCAGTGCTAAAGTGCTTGTGCTCTCTCCCTAACACATTGTAGAATGGCTTACACCCAACTGGCATATTTAATTTACTTGGAAGTCCCTATTAAAGTTGTACTATCTGTGCCCAGGGCGTGTAAATTAAATGCTACCAGTAGGTCTGAAGCACTAATTGTAAAACCCATTTTAGTAGCACTTTAAACATGTCTTGGTTCTGCCATTGCAGCCTGGTTGTGAAGTTTTAGACTGCCATTTCCACTTGGTAAAAGAATCCTTTTGCCAGGCCCAAAACTTCCTTTTTCACACATATAAGTCACCAGTCGCGGCTCGCAATACTCGCGGGTGGGGGTCACGCGGGGGTACATGCGGCAGGCGTTAACATTTTTTTTTTAAATGTCCCTTACCGGGTCCCCCGCCACCTCTGGTCCTGGGCCGTGTCCCGCGTTTGGTGTTTTACTGCTCCTGAACAGGAACAGGCATGCTCCCTCCCCTCCCATAAGCCAATCACAACGCTGCAATGACAGCCTTGTGATTGATGTGGTCTGCGCCCAGGAGGGCGCCTGTCGGGAGGCTATTTTCTCTGTGTAGGCTGCATGCAGCCTGCACAGAGAAAATGTAGCGTGCGCATGACTGGTTTGGTGGGCCCCAGAGTGCCGACTAAAACAGTCAGGGCCCACAACAGTGGGCAAGCCACTCCTCTCCGACCTGCAAACCAGGCATACCCTCCCGCCTGCCCCCAAACAGGCATACCCTGCCTTCTGCTTTCTCGCTGGGCGAGAAGCAGAAACACAAAATGGTATTTAAAATACCATTTTATGTTTCTGCTTCTTGCACTGTGAGAAAGCAGTGGGGCAATGCTACTCCGCCCTAATGGAGGATCCGCCCCTGTAAGTCACCCCTAGAGTAGGCCCTGGACAGCCAGAGGACAGGGTGCAATGTATTTAAAAGGAAGAGCATGTACTTTTAAGTTTTACATGTCCTGGTAGCGAAAAACCTCTATATTCATTTTTCACTACTGCAAAGCCTACCTCTCCTCTAGGATAACATTGGAGTTACTTATTAAATTCAATACGCTGTAATTTACAGATGGGAATAGGTAACCAGTTCATGTTTGAGGTCTTTGAAATTGTAATGAAATATCCTAACATGATGAAGTCAGATTTTAAATTACAATTTTGAAAATGCCATGTTTAGAAAGTAGGCATTTTCCTGCCTTAGTGATTTAGTGCCTGTAGCCTGTCTCTGGTCACACGACTGGGTGTAGCTGACAGTTGTTCTTTGTGTATTCCTCTTAGACAGCCATACACAATAGAAAGCTTAGGTGTGAATTGATGGGCCATCACTGGCAGGATGGGTAGGCAAAGCTGGATCCAGCCCAATTTAAACTTGAATTGGCCGTGTCTGGCCTCCACCAAGGGCTGCATACCCCCTGTATTTAGTCTGGAGCCAGGACAGGGAAAGCAGGATGCCTGTGGACTTGAAAGGGAAACCTCTAAAAGCTTTAAATCCACTTCAAAGCCACAACTCGGCATAAATACTGGATCTCAGACACCAACTCTTCAGTACACGTCTGAACCTATGGATACTCTGCCAGGAAAAAGGACTGCTGTGCTGCTGAAAGGACTGCTATTCTGTGGGACTGCTGCCCTGCTCAGCTGGCCTGTTTCCTGCTGCCCTCTTGCCTGTGTGAGAAGGACTGGGCCTGCATCTCTTGAACCAAGAACCCCAGAGTTACTACAAGGGCTAGTTGGCTGGCCTCCTGATCTGAAGCCTCAGGGACACACAGGCTTCCAACAACCTTGCCTCTGTAACTGGACAATGCCATCTGTGAGTCTACCCTGCCAAATGGTGCCCCGAGTCCTGGACCCTTAGAAGAGTGCCTAAGGTGCCATCTAGCTTCTGTGGATCCACTGAAACTGATGCATCTCCTCTGCTGCGTGGCACAAACCCAAGCAGAACCAAAGCATCACTACTGCTGCATGGATCGGAACTGCCACAAAGACCCGCATCATATCACAGCCTGCTTGCTCTCATTGACGGCAGCCTCGATGACGATGCAGAACCCAAATTGCAGCCTCGCACCTTCTCAGAAATGTTACATTGTCCCGATTGTGGGACGCATCCTCGGTGCGAGACTTCAGATCACAAGCCCTCGTCGGTGGGATATTCAATGACGATGCAGGATTTTGCACCACCGCCTTACTGCATCTCGGAACCGACTTATCGCTTTAGATGCTTGATGCATCTTTTACACAGATCCTCTCAACTCTCTGCAAACCAGTATTTAAGGTACTCTGTTCAGTGGGCCTAACTGATCCCTGTATCTAGCCCGCGCTCCATCGTGGTCAGCCTGAACTTGTGACTTTGTCTCAATCTGACGTGACCAGATATCCACAGTAGGCGATTTGTGTTTTTTAATGCTAGTTTCACAAAAATATTTAAAATCGCATATATCCAGTATTACTGATTGTACTTTTTATGTTTTGGTCTTGTTTAATTTATTACTCTATATTTCTAAACTGGTGTGGGATCTTTTTGAGGTGTGTTTTCAAAGTGTTGCTGTTTGAAGTGCTGCACAAAGTACTTTACACATTGCCTCTGAGTTAAGCCTAACTGCTACCTGAAGGCTGAGGGCAGGTTAATTTAGGGTTGGCTGGGACATCACCCTGAGAAGAAT
Source organism: Triturus cristatus (assembly GCF_964204655.1). Taxonomy (NCBI): domain Eukaryota; kingdom Metazoa; phylum Chordata; class Amphibia; order Caudata; family Salamandridae; genus Triturus; species Triturus cristatus. Next base: position 1,157,939,857 of record NC_140592.1, on the reverse strand, counting down.
TGTGGTCGCTGCTTGATCAGGGCTCTCACGTCAGTCAACTAACAACTCAATTTTTTCCCTTTTGAGCTGAAGCTTTGTCGGGCTTGGGCAATTGCATTACAAACATTTTAATTATCTGTCTGGATCAATGTGATTTGAAGAGCTGGAACCTGCCTATTCTGGCATCAGGTTTACATTTCTGAAACAAAAGCAGACCGAAGAGGAGCTGCAAACTCCATTTGAAGACATGTAGCACACCCAGATCAGGGTGAAAGATCTATGAAAGCTTAGCAAACTGATGCACAGAGTGGATCGATTTGTAAGTTATTGCTCCTTACACTCATTATTTTTTTACATGAAAGAAAGGCAAATTTGTCACATAGGGGAACAGGGTAGGAATGTAGTTGGAATGTTTGGAAATGTATTTATTTATTTAGGTATTTTTATAGTGCATACCAGGGGTGGGCAGAGTTTGTGAAGTTGCACCACATGGAATTCCACAGAGTTGCAGAAAAACTCTATGGAATTCTGCGTAGTTAGGCTCTTTCCTAGAAACAAGTACGGAGACACAAAGTGAAGCAAAGCATGCCCCACCAGCGTATTGCTGCAGTGTCTGGACCCACCCTACCCCCACTGGCACTGCTGCATCTCCCACAGAGGCCCCCCCCTTACCAGTCGTGGTCGCTGCTGTTGCTGGGACTGCCCTTCTAGGAGCATGGCTGCCTCAGGTAAGGTCTCCTTTCAGTCCAAGCTCAGCGCAACGCAGGGCGAAAAGATGAGGGGAGTGAAGGAGAGGAGGGGAGTGAAGGAGAGCCGGGGTGGGGCAAAGCCTGAGCAGGAGTAAGGGGAAAGTACTGGGCTACAGGGGAGGGAGTGGAGACTGGAGATGCACTGATAAAAATGCCCGCCAATTCTGTTATGGGTATGGGACGTTGAGGAAAGAACTCCAGTAGATCGTTCAGCAGGCTTTGCAAACGGCACACGTTTGATTGGCTGCTATATGATAAAGTGTCTTGTGTCAAGTGTTTTTATTGGTAGTGGGCTCCTTGGTCCATGCCCTGGTGCAGTGATTGGTGTTGGACAACCTCAGTGAGTTCACCTCCACGTAATTGTTAGCCATAGACACGCCCCACCATTATGTCATGGTATGGTAACTATTTTTTATGTACGTCTAAAATCCAGTGTTGTGGTTTTTATTAAAAATAATCAATATCTGGCCAAACACTTGTAGCAACCACGAAGATAAGGGAGCATTCACTAACAAACGTTTACGAGAAAGACAACTCTAAGTAAAGCCTTTCTGTTTCTGCATGCCGTGCCACGCTTCAACGCGGCACATGTGAAAGCTGGGCGCAGCCTGATAGAGCTATAAGTGAGGGAAGGAACCGGTTGTGGTGCCCCAGGCAGTCCATTTCTGAAACAACAAGGCAAGCTTCACCCAAACAGAAACCGCTTTCCAAGGGCAAAACCACAGTTGAATGTAGGCAGGTGGGGGTTACATGGGAAACTGAGCAAGTGCTGCACTGGTAAACACAGGCAAATCTCTGTAGAATGGTGTGAACAGATGTTCATACGCAGTCTAGATTGTACTCATGTAGAGAAGTGCCCACAGTCCATAGGAATATGTGACGTTACGATGCATGCGATTACTTTACCCCGGCTTTCTGGGGGGGAGCGCTGGAATTTGGAATAGATACATTTTCTATTCCAACTCCAGTGTGTGCAACAGTAGGGAAGGTGTTGGAGTTAAACCCAACGCCTTCTACCCACTGCTGCACACCTTTTGCGTTGCAACGGCATGCGATGTAATCACATGCATTGTAACGGTTGTGTTAAAAAGGCTGTTTCCCATTGTACACACTCTGCACTCCTGTGGAGTAATGGTCACAGGCGACAGTGGCACTCGAGTGGAGGGCTACCCTGAGGAAAGTCGTGGTACCCACAGGTGACACTCCAAAGAGTACTGCGCACAAACTGGGTGATTGCGCAGACATATCTGAACGCCACTCGCCTCGGATTCCATTGCTGTATATTTCTTGGTCCCCTAGTTCGGTCTCATGTAGGCAAGGGCAGTAGATGCAGTCGTGGGTGGCCATCAGCAGGAGTGAGTGCAGGACCAGCTGCGACCGGGGCTGTGTTCCAACCAAAACCCAATGTTAGTACTCCCCGCTCTTTATCATCCTTCAGCCAGGTCACAACAGCATTGAGGACTGTGCGCAGGTGACCATGGCAGTCGGCTCCAGAAGTAGTGCAGCTTTGCCCCCACTCTGTCCTGGCCCTGACCAATCCAGAGTAGCCCCTAGCCTGTAATTGAAACCTACCTATGACAGAGGTTTCTCACCCGCATGACAGTAAATGCTTGTCCCTCCCCTCCCTCCAGGCTTCCTCGGAAAGCATCGGGCTTCCTTTGTCGCCCCAGCCACCGAGCACTGGTGGTGTCCCAAGAAGAACTCGCCTCTACCGGAATCAGTGATCTCACACTTGATGTCAGGGTGTCGTTGTGATAGAAATCCCGGGAATGTCACTCAGTGGTTGTGTATGATTATGCAAATGTTCTTTCATTCACCCACTTGCAAACCTGAAAAGCGTTGAAGTGATGTGATTACATGATGTGCACAGCACACCTGTATGTCCTCTTTACATCTTAATATCACAGGGGGGGGGGCAGCGCCAGAAAAGTCCACTACGCAGGAAGCGGAGATTTTCACTGAACTTCGCAATGCAAGCGGAGTGGGGGAAACTTTGCAAGCTCCGCCAGCGTAGCAGAGTTCATCACCCACCCCTAGTGCATACCTAGCAGCAATGGGAGCTGAGCATTTTGCACAGAACACGTTAGATATATAACAGCAAGTAACAGGCAACAAGATATTCGGGGAAAGAAGGTGAACCTAGGATTTAAAGACTTGATAGGAAGAGAATGAGGATTAGACTGCTTTAGGGATTTGGAGAGGGATATATGTTTTTTCAGCATCTGTTGAGTGGAGTTTTTTTCTGACGTAAGAAAGGAGATCGGTGTGGTTTACCTTGTGAGTAATGCAGGCGATTTTTAAATTGATGCAAGCTGCAAGAGGCAGCCAGTGTATGGCAAGTGGAAATATGGTACATTTTTGCATTGGAAAAGAGCCAGGCATGTAGAGTTGCTCTGAGCGGGGCAGTGGACGATTTTTTAAGACCAGCAAAGAGTGTTAACTCCATCAACAAGTGAAAGGACAAGGGATTGAATGGCAATGCTGAAGGAATACAGAGTCTGACTCGAAGTAGTTAGTATGATGCAGATTTAATGTACTTATTGACATGTTTGGTTATAGGTGGAGTCTATGACAAACCAATTGGTTTTCTCTCATGGTACTAGAGAGAGAGTGTCAGACCTAATTGGAGAAGGGTGTAGAACAATTTTTTGCACTGGGAGGGAGTGGTTTCTTTACGCACTGAGGGGCATATCAGCAAGGGCCGGCGATAATTATCGCTCAGCACTCTTAGCGTGAGGATAATTATCGCCGGCCAACTCTGAATTTTATCACGGAGATAGCGTGCTATTAGCAACGCTTATCTCCGAAGCGATAAAATTCAGAGCGCAAGCTGCCAAATGTGCGATTATCGCTGGAAATCCAGCGTTAATCACGCAACTTTTGGCGATAGCTTGCTGATAGGGCCTCACATACTTAGCCATGATATCCACCTTACATAGGATATCATGGCTAAGTCAGTTTCAAAGCAGGCGTAAGGAAAGTAGCAATAACAGAGGTTATCGCTACTTTTCTTGTCGCTATGCTGCTTTGCGTGAGGCTTGACAATAGGAGAAATGTCGCCCCATTATCCTGGGGAGGAACGCCATTAGAGATGCAAAGATGGGCGTTAAGGGAAATGGTGATCAGGCAAGGTTTCACGCGATAGCGCGACCTTGCTGATCAGGCGATAAAATTATCGCCGCTTTTCATCCGAAAACGGACGCAAAAGCGGCGATAATTATTTAGCGCCTGCTTGCTGATATGCCCCCTGTCTTGTTTGGATATAGCTTAAGAGAGTGACTTGGCAGTCACCTAATTAGCTTTTTTGTGAGAGAACTTCAAAGATGTGATTTCTAAGAGACTGAAAACTTTGAGAAGTAGCTGAGTTTTGTCGTGTGTTGATGAAAGGATATTTCTTTTTAGGATATTTTCTCATCATGGAGCAATGTCATGAGTGGCTCCATGTAGAGATTGGAGACATGTGGTGATATAAATTTAACTAATTAAATATTCTAATTATTATGGTACTAATTAAATACTAATATTTTATTAATTCATAAATAATTAATTTCTTAAAGCATGTTAATTGCCTTCTCTTTTTATGAATTATTGATTTCTCTCTGCTTCATGAATTTGCATTCATCTTGAACAACTTTGACATGATGCACGCAACAATGTCTTTTGAAGACATTTTTTCCTTTCTAAAGCTGAGCATGTGAATCAATTATTGTGGTTTTTTTCAGAATATCATTATTGAATAACACAGACAATATTGAATTATTGAAGATTTCTGATACTACTGTTGGAGTTTCTTCTTGAAAGATTGAAGACGAGTGCTTTCTGGTTTTGGGTACGGCCAATCTGTGCTGGGTTTCAAGATCAAAGACTCATCTCCAGTCCCGAATATGAGTACTTTTCCAAAACTGACCTTTTCTGGTCATAGGAAAGGTTGTGCAACTTTGTCATTGTGATAACACGTAAACAGAAGATCAAGTACGTATCCCTTAATTTGCCCATCTATTTGGGAGGAGAAAGAATGCCTGCACAAGAGATGCTTCCCCCACAAAGGAAAATGAATTGAATGGTGAGAAAAAAGCTGTGCCCTCCTCTCCGGAGGAAAATAAAATGTCTTCTCTTTCTCAAATCCATCTTCTGAGTTTGGAAACACAGCCGTCCTTCTCTTTATATTGCAGGTGCATCTAAACATTGGAAGTGGTGCTGCAGTCTTCCAAAAACAGCTAGGGTTGAGGAGGAATGTATTGCTAGGGAGTGGAATAGCAATGACATTGTAATGACATCATCTAGGACTGCTGAAAACTCGGCAGGAACCACAGCAGAGACCAGAGCTGCCATCTTGACAAGCACTCCAACAGCTACTCGCAAGACGGGGGCACCTGCGCTGACCACATTTGCAATCATAGCCTGGTCAACAGCAACAACAACACCTAAAGGAGCAAGAACAGTGGGCACAACAGCAACAACAGCTGCAAGCACAGCGGGGACCACATCAATAACCACAACTTAAATCGCAGCAGCCACCATGGATGTGACCAAGGGTGCCATGAGGGACTAGAGCAGTGACAACAGCCGTAACTACTGCAGGTACCACGAAATCAACCACAGCTACGAAAAGGGCAGTAACAATAGTATCCACAAGAGAATGAACCACAGAAGGGACCGCAGCTGGGACTACAGTACCAACAGGAAGAACCGTAACCACTACAACCAGGCTACAACCCGAGCCATTACCAAATGTTGCAACAACAGTTGCTATTACTGAATAGACTACAACAGTGAGAGCAGTTTGCACCAAAGCTATAACTCCAACAGGCACCCCAATAACCACAACCGACCGGAGTAATGCAAATAAATAAATAAATAAATAAAACGAATTTCATTGCGCGTGCTGCATCGCCATTTGGCGTTTCAGCGCGCGCAATGAAATTTGTTTTATTTATTTATTCACATTACTCCGGTCGGCCATGAGCCGGAGTTTACTACCCCCTACCCTGCCCCTCCATCGCCCCGCCTCACCACCCCGCAGCACTCCCTCCAGGAGCCGCTACTGCAAATGAGGGCAACATCCACCATAGCTGTAACCACAGAGAGGACAGGAGTAGTGATCACAACTCCCAGCACAACAGGGTATATGTATCAGCACAGTAAAGCCTGTTCTATTGGTTTTGGCATTGCTTGCTTTTGATTCTCTGTGAAGGGACAACAGCTGCCAATGTTCCTAGATTTGTAAAAAAACAATTCTAATGCAAGTGACAACCCCTGCTGATTAAAGCATACATTTGGACCCTATGAAGGTCTTGTACTTGAACACAACTATTGCATATGCTTTGTGATTAGATCTGGCACCTAAATAACACGTAGTTGCCATTTAGGTGTCAAATATGTCTACACCCTTATTCTTGTAGCAGAAGAAGACTTACCACATAGTTCACAATTATGGCACATCCACAACATGCCCGAGCTTCGTGCTCAGACAAAATACATGTGTGTATGCAAAATTGTGTTGTATTGATCTGACTCGAGTAGGGGCCTAAGTGAGCTTGGATCTTTTCTGAGCTACTAACCAGCAACGGTGTTTTAGTGTAGATTTGATCGCACCTTCTGTACCTCCACCACTTCTGGCCACCACCACTTCCAGCTCATGCCATGAATATTACTAGATTGGTAGACGTTTGTGAGAGCTGTTTTTCCTTTTCCTTAGCTTAAAATGTATTAGAAATTGAGCTTATGCTAACATGATCTGTGTTTACGTTATCCTCCATCTTGAAATGATGTCATAGTACACCACATGATGAGTAGTACTGTTCTTTCCCAGTTCTAAATAAAGATTTGTGAGCTTTGCACTAAAAGAAGGTGAGCATTCCCAAGAGCTTCTCGCCATACTATACCCAACCACGGACGTCCCAACTGTCTCAGACTATCGCTTGTACACTGTATCAACAATAGTGCTGGAATAAAGCTGTGGGAATGACTGAATTAAATGCAATAGTATTATGAGAGAGACCTCGGATGTATTCTGTAGTAAAATGATTCTTCTTGCTTGATTCTCATTGGTATATTTCCTGAGAACAAAGTACTTGTGTAGTAATGTATGAAAATCTCTGTCTAAAGTTCTATAAGAGGATGCGCTTTTTCTTTGTACTCAGAACCCCCATTTTCCATTCTTACAAGGTGAATCTAAACTGGATTTTCCATTGGATTTTACGGAGTCCGTGATACTAATTTACTTGGCCTATTAATTCATTATATAAACCTTTAAAATAGTGCACCGTGTCTTTCATTCTTACTGATAATGTCACAGTTCTGATTCTTCAGTTGGACTTACAAGAAGAAGAGACGGGCCCAATTATCACCATAGTCCGTATAAGGACTACCCCACTCCCGGTCCAAGCCGCTGGCATGCTCTTTGTAAGACTATGAAAGACAGGCTTGCACACTCACACGTTCCTTTAAGATTTAGCTGTGCTGACCATACATGCTCAGAAGTGTACCACAGTGGTGCTTAACAAATGTATTTCATAAAGTCAAAATATAAATTGGTGTCTGGCAGGCATGCTGTTTTCCAGTCATGCAGCTCCGTCCCTCCCCAAAGTGTCCGTCACACAAGAGTCCGTTTACAACTCTCTCTCATCGCCCCCCCCCCCTCCCTCCCCCCGAAGCCCCATCACATATGGTCTATCTGATCAGGCCTTTTATTTCATCAGGCATATCACCAGTGGGCTGGAGCAGGTGGAGGTCGGTTTTGAATGCCTATGGCCACCATCTTGTGCTGGTTTACCCGAACATTGAGGTTAACTGAAGCAGGTGTAGGAGACTTCCAGAGAAAGAGAAGAAGGAAGCTACAGACGGAGACAAGAGGAACGGAGCGAGAGAGTTGATGGATGAAAAGAGAGAGAGAGAGAGAGCGAGGAGAGCAAGGGAGTTGGCTAGCTTGAGCATTTTTATCAGGGTAACTTTTAGTTCCCCAGTCTGGCCTTACCCATAATACAGGAGTCATTTCAGACCCTCTTTCTCCTTCCGCCCCTCCCAGAAGCCCCCATCGCACGGCTGTCTCTTTACAGCCCTGTTTCACGTCGTTTTACCCGCGGTCCCCATCACACAGGAATGTGTTTACAGCCCTGTCCAACCTCTGCCGGAAGTCCCTATCTCACAGGCCGGCAGTCTGTTTACAACCCTGTAAGTCTCAGTGATTCACGCTCCAGCTCGTGCCATTGCTAAACATTCATCACTGATGTCATGAGACGTGAGGGCCTTGAGAAGGCGGCGTGCCGTGCGTCAGCGGAGCGAGCGTGGTGAGCGGCGCAGCAGAGTCAGTCCGCCTCCTATCTTCAAAAGCAAAATCTAAGTGAGCATCTATTTTGGTTTATTGTTTCTGTAGTGTGCTCCCCCTTCCTCCCAGTGGCTTTAATGCATTTTGAGGGAAGGGAGGGAACTGTTAAACAAAACAACAATGAAACTCTGATTGGGAGTGTTTGCTAATTAATGTCAGATCTATGAATAGTCATGCTCTTGATGTATTTTTGGCTTAAAGTAGCTTGATTTAGAACTCCCTACGAAGGAAAAGAGAGGGGGTCCTAGTCAGAGGGTACCAGTGGTGCAGCAGGTGGAGTAGCACTGGGGCCTAGAGCCCTGAGGGGCCCATTGGCCCCTGACAATGTTGTGTCACGGCCCACACCATCCTTACTGGTCTTAGTATAAGCTTAATATACAATACGGGGCCCATAATAAATGACAATGAAGAACCAAGTGGTTTTGCACCTCAAATTTCACTTACCAGTACAAGGTGCAAACTTGTAAGCGCAACATTATACCATGAAGATAACAACCAATTAGGTGCGTTAAACAGCGCCCCGCCTTCCTACATTCTCTTTCACTTTGCTTCATCCTCTCCAAGGCTTTCACCACCTTTTATCAGAATACACGGGCAACAGCTTCCATTCAAAGACTATGCACTACAGGGCAGCCATCCATTCTGCCTCATCTCTGCATCTCATTCCCAAGTGCTCAGCCTATGGTAAGGTGGTTTACAGAACTTTACCAAAAAATCTAAATTAAAAACAAACTCCCATCTTTAGATGGGGCACTTCTAATTTTGTTCCATAGGGCCCGATTCAAAAACATTGATGAGTATGGGATGTAGTACTACTGGAGCACTCTTTTACATACTTGTACAGGTGGCTCTTCGACTGCAGGGGCCGCAGGTTGAAATTCTTGAAATGTGATGGCTGGGAGGTTGAAATATTTGACATGCGATGGCTGGGAGAAATTTACACAACAGCTCACACAGCCACACTTGTCTTTGGCAATTGTGTCCTCCTGTGGAGGGCACTTCAATGGCAGGTGTGGTAATTGTGAGCTGGGGGTGGCTTAGGCACGTGCTGCCTGCAGGCTGATCTGGGCTCCCTCCTCAGCAGCATTAAAGGATTCCACCTCCAACTCCTATGGACCTGGACATTTTCTGTACAGTCACCAACACTCCTTTCCTGGCAAAGCTCTTTAAAGATGCGTTCTGACTCATCTCAGCCAACTTATTAATGACTACGCCTGTTAGATAAATTCCAGTCTTCTGGCTTCAGGGCTGGCTACAGCACAGAAATGGCTATCCTTCAGATCAAGGAAAATGTTCTATGTATTCTGGACAAAGATGACTCCTGCCATCTCATGCTCTTGGAGCTGTCTGCGGCATTCGGTGTAGTCAATCATAACATCCTTCTTACACACAGAAGAAGCTAATAAGGCTAGATGGCACTGTCCCAAGCACGTACTCCTCTTACCTTAACAAATGATCTCAATAAATCAAACTAAGTTGATGCCTTTTGAATCAGACTCCTGTTAAGCAAAGGGTTCCTCAGGGCTCTCTAATAGCCCCTACTCTCTATAAGGAGCCACTGACCTCAAAGTTACTTCACTCTAATCATGCATACCACCTGTATGATGATTGTTAAAATTTGGTTTATTAGTAGGGGTAAGTAGGTACCTACTACTAGTAATATAGCCACAATCACAATATAAGGCCCAGTCAAATATCGGCGACCCTCTCAAAACAACTGTCTGCTCCTATCTGTTCCCTTCTGAATGCATCACTAAAGGAAGGTTATTTACCTTCTGAATGGATGGCAGCACAAGTCATTCCACTACGTAAAAACACCAAGGTCTCTATGAAAGATCTATCTAACTTGCAACCTATATCCCTCCTACCGCTCCTGAGCAAAATGCTGGAAAAACACATCAACAAGCATTTATCAGCTTATGTCGAAGCATCAGATTGCCTGGATGTGTCACAATCAGGCTTCAGGACGAAATATAGTACCGAGACAGCCCTAGTGGCAGTCACTGGACCATATTAGGCTAGCACTAGATAGAGGACAATCCACTCTACTGGTGCTATTAGATCTCTCTGCGGCATTCGACACCGTCAACCATCAAATTTTGCTCAGGAGATTAGAGGAATCTGGGTTAAAAGGAAAGGCCTTGCAGTGGATGACCAGCTTCCTCTCTGACCGCTCTCAGACAGTTAGCCTGAGTCCTTATATGTCTAAGTCCAGGAAGTTGTCCAAGGGAGTCCTGCTGGGATCTTGTCTAAGCCCTACCTTATTCAACATCTATATAGCTCCCTTGGCCAACCTTATGAGGATATATGGATTTGTACCAATATCCTATGGGGATGACACCCAGCTTACTTTCTTCTTTGATAAATACTGCACAACAGCCCAGACCAACTTCTCAACCGGCATGCTAGCAATATCTCAGTGGATGTGTACTAACTATCTCCAACTAAATGCCGGGAAAACAGAGATTATGCTCTTTGGAGAAGCCACCTTGCTGTAGACACCAGAGTGGTGGCCCAGGGAGTTGGGTGCCCCCCCCCCGCTTCAAAGGCATCAGTAAAGAATCTAGGGGTGAGCATTGAGCAGAGTTTAAACATGAAGGAGCAGGTGTCTCAAACGATACGCTCATGCTTTCATGTATTAGGTCTGCTGAGGCGAGTATTTCCGTTTCTTCCAGACCATACACGGAAGACTCTTATCCAGTCACTAGTCCTAAGCCGCTTTGACTACTGCAATGCTCTACTGATATCGGCCAATGAGGCCTTGTTGGATCGCTTGCAGGTGGTGGAAAATACAGCAGTGCGTTTGGTACTGAACGTCCCCTATAGATCTCCGTCGAACCCGCTATTGCGGCAGCTGCACTGGCTCCCGGTGCGCAAGCGAATACAATTTAAGATTTGCTGTATCACCCATAAGGCAGTGCATGGCAACGGCGGCCATCATATTTGGCGGAGAAGCTTAGTCAATACACTCCCCTTAGAGACCTGCGATCCAGCTCTAAATCCCTTCTTAAAGTTCTGCGCATTAACAAGGCCAGGACCGGGGCTTTTTCCTATCATGCCCCACGGAACTGGAATTCACTCCTGCCTACACTGAGGCAGTGTACAGACCATTTCCATTTCAGAAAGTCCTTGAAAACATTCCTATTCTAGACGTCTCACACAGTATTAGCATCTTCTTACTCGTCCGCAAGCACAGAGATACCCCTACGGGGGTGATTCAGGCACTATATAAGTAAGTAAGTAAATAAATAAATAAAGTCAAGGTCTCAATAAATGATACCCTTGCTCAACCCATGGTAGATGGTGCGAGCAGGCAGGCTTAACTTAGGAGACCGGTGCGCAAAGCATTTAAAAACACCAATATAGTAAATAAGTAAGACACAATAAAAATCCAACACCAATTTGTACAAATAGGACATATTTTTATAGCTAAAATGACACCAAAGTGAACAAAATCCAATGTAGAGAACCAGAAGTATGATTTTTTTTTAAAGATTAAAAGTGAAACTAGCGCTTAGAAGCAAATTGCACTCAAAGGGTTAAAAGGACATGCTGGACCATGACAAAGTCAAGACTTTTACACTTACAGAATTTTTTCTTGATGTAGGAAAGTGGTCGACACCACCAGCCAAGCGTTCAGAGTCTCTGGTTTGCATCTTGGGGTCTAGTACTACAACTCCCACAATGCACCTGCTCAATCCAAGTAAAATCCAGGGGAAGCTTGTCAGCTGGATTGGTCCACGTTGTTGATGTTGCAGGTAGCCCTTCCAGCACTTTTCTACCTGTTGCTGATCAAGGAGTCCACTCCTTATCTTTTAAGACAGGCAAAGTCCTTTTGTTGTGCAGTCCTTATGAGTAAAGTCCTTTCTTGTGCAGTCCAATGGTCCAGCATAGCAGTCCTTCTTGTCCAGACATCTTTTTTGGGTCGTTGATGGTCCACAACACCAATCCAAGGTTCCAGAACCTCTGAGTTGCTCCTTGGGTAGTTGAGATTACAAGACCCACAATGCACCCGGTCAAATCCTTAGATGTCCATGAATGCTGTCCATCTGGGTTCTTCTTTGTGGAGATGATGCAGGGGTAGCTCTTTTAACCTGTTGCTCTCAGGGAGTCCACTTCTTCAACTTTCAGAGCAAGGCAAAGTCAATTTGAGCTGAAGACCAAAGTGTGCAGCAGGTGCAGTCCTTATGAGTACAGTCCTCTCTTATGCAGTCCGAGGGTCCAGCAGGGCAGTCCTTCTTCTTCTTGTAGTTTCAAGGCAGGGATATGAGTTGCTATGCAGCTCTCCCATATCTATCCGGTGTTCTTCGGTGAAAAGCAGGGGAGCACCCCTGACCATTGGGGTAGAGGGTGCCACCCAGAAGTTTGACAGCTGCCTCCAAAATGTGGCATATTCTTGCTCCTGAAGGCACTGCACTCCAGTGGCGGCTGGTGACATTTGAAAGTGGTGAGGCGTAAAAGTATTGGCATACTGCACCGCAGCGAGCAAGCGTAGCGAGCGAGCCCGAACAACCTAAGGGGGGTTCGGGGGGATTACCCCCCCCGAGAAAATTTTGAAAAACGAGTGGACAAATGGTGCATTTTCAAGCAAATTTGAGAACGCAGGAAGGTTAATAAAGCAATTGTGAAAGTGCAGTTATTACATTAATAAAGAGATGTCAAATAACATAGGTAGCTGCTTATTCAAGCTTTCTTTCACCCCATAGTCCAGCAGGGTCTTGATACAAGACAGATAAGAGAAAAAGCAGTGTGGTCCTCGACCAGGAAGACACTCATATTTCGGTGGTAAGAAGTAAAAAGATTTGTCAAATTGAAAACCTGAACTGCAATACGCAATCCAACAATTATTTTCAAGTACATCTCATCTATGTTCAACAAGCCATGTTTTACCCATGATTGGAATTGTGAATCACCAAAAATACTGAGCCACTGCAATCAAAATCAACCAAAACTGTGGCTCAATATGTAGGCAGAAACAGTATAAAACAGAAACACAGTCTAAATAACTATGAAAGTGACACACAAATATTGACCATCCGACTCAAACTCAGAAATTCCAGATCCAATTCACTGCCAAAGCAGGCCTCCCATGTGTCATTTCATGTGTGTTAAGTGCAGTCTACAATGCATGACTTGCCAAAGCAAAGTAACATTCTCTCATATTTAAAAATTCCTGTAGCAGACAAAATTTTAAGTTACCCCAAAGCGGGACAAGATTTTACATTCCAACATTCAATGGTCTGTTTCAGTGTCTGATTATAGTAGAGATAACTGTGTACGTATGCTCATACCTATATCTGTCTTACTTCCTATGTCCCTCTTTTTCTCTCTCTAGCTCAACATACCCATTATGCCCCTCTCTCTTTCTGCCACACTCTCTCATTCTGGCTCTGCTTAGCTCCATCTCTCTCTGTTCCTCTCTTTGTAAAAAGTGCAAAATAAAGTGACAAAGGTAAAGCAAAGCCATTGTGATCAGGAAGTCAAGCTTTGGCCCCACACAGAAGGTAATAGAAAGTAGAGTAGCCAGCAACTCACTCCCCCTTGCACAACCGCCATATTAACAAATAAATAAATGTTCCCTGTTTCCTGACATTGGGAAGCGCCATCTGAAAGGCTGCCCGCTTTGACAGCAGCACCTCCGCGCATATTAATTCTCCTTATTTATTGGACGTGTGCAGAGCTGCAGCCGGGCTTGTGCGCCCATGGGTGGCGTGGCCAGACGGTGTACTCTTCAGGGTTCAATGGGGACGGGCTTCAATGGCGTCCTATGCCGCTCGTTGCAGAGAGGCCTTCCTGGGAGAGCCAGGCCCAGGGTGCGACAGCCCAGCTTCAGGCACACACACACACAAGCACAGCACTGCGCGCTCACGCACAGCACATTGCACCAAGGGCACTTAAAAGCGACGGAAGAGTCCAGCACAATCACACATGACACTGTGACTGCACCAAGGACAAATAAGCACTTGCAGGGTGCGTGGCACGTTGGCATACACTCGTATATCATACTGCACAAACAGGTACGCATAGGTATAGTGACACAATCGCAGACAGAGGTTATGTTCTGGATAATGCCGCTGCAGCAGTTTCTCACCAAGATTGTGTTTGCCCTTCTTCCTGTACATAAACAAGCATGGCGCGTACTGTACTTTGACAGAGGAATAGGTAATGAAATATGCCATAGTGAAGCCTGCTACAGGAGCACTATTGAATAATACAGTCAAACTGAGCTGCAAACAGTGCCCACTCACTTGCCAAATGCTACTGCATGCTGAGCTGAGGCAGACAACCAAAGCGACACGTCAGGGGGATGGCCGAAAAGCTGAGGAAAGAGCTGGAGATAATGGCTTTTCAAAGCTAACATTTGCTTCATAGCTAAGAAATGTCAAAACGAATAAAGCACGGAATCAACTACTGTAGAAAACAAATTGATTTTGACCTCTTCCCTTTTCCCATCTTTGATGATGCATTGTTTCCCAAACTGAAAGAGATCTGTAAACTTAAATGCAACTTACTGGGAAATGGAAACACACATTACGTCTGTGTTTGACATGAACAGTGTGTTTTCATGAACTACATGCTTCCTTTGGTGTGTCAAGTTCCTTCCCTCCTCTTTCCTTCCTACTCCCCAACACCTTCTGCACTTTCTTCTGGAATGATCCACAACACACAAACGGCTCGAACTGGCCAGCCTCTGAACAGCGCCTAGAAGCCCAGTCACTTGTCAAGACTGCGCCATGCAAAAAAAATGTCAAATATAAACTTTCACTATATTGACAAGACCAAGCCAGGCTATCGTTCATCTAAGCAGGAAAATTCAGACACCAGCGCAAACACAGCACGTGGAATATCCCATGGTGATTTTTATAGTGGTAGTGGCGACTCAGAATGATGGCGTAATGGTATCTACAGACTGCAGGAGGGCCTGTGAAGGGCGCACAGCTGTCCCTCGAGCCCCCCCCCCCGAGTAATCACGCGTGTCTGCATAGCACCTTACAATTAGAGAGAACAAACAGAGAAAGTCATTACCGCGCTGCATTCTCCGAATTACCGGAAATAAACCCCACCAGTCACTTTATAATTATAGACAGGCTCGGCCGGCATGAGAGGGGGAAGGAGGGGGGTACACGCGGGGGGAGGGGGGTACGCGCTGGGAGGGGGGGGGGGGTAATTTAATGAATTAAAGAACTTACCAGGCAGGCATCTCCTGATTCTCCTCCGCTCCGGTCCCGACGGTCGCATCACGTCTCTGCAACGTGGTGGAAGTAACTTCTCCCCGCTCTTTTCAATCATTTGCCAATCAGGAGACTGGGGGGCCGTGCGGCTGAACCTTCTTTAATTTCCTGGAATTTAATTGGGCATGGGGCAACTTTGCGTAAAACGCATCACCGCCCGAACAGGAGCCTATCTACAAACGCCTGCTCTACACAGGGCATGCGCAGCAAACCTAATGGTTTGTGAATGTGAGCGAGGGGCTTTGCTCCTCGCTCACATGCGCAGACCATCTTATTAACTCCTGCTCGTCTCTGCCTGCGTGCGCTGTGCGTGACATGCGCACAGCGCACTTTCACTGGCATTGAAGCGCACAGGCGGCCCGGAAATGTAAACAGACGAATTGTAAGCTGAGCCTGTCAATTCGTCTGTTTACATTCCATCCTGTAGTGTTCACTGGCCGATTCTTTTGTGGGGCGCTGCCCCAACGCCCCTAATGGACCAGCCGCCACTGTCTGTCTTCCATATGGGGTCCCCAAAGGGGCCTCACTCAGCCCCACATTGTTTAACTTGGTATGTTAAACCTCTGGCCTCCTTTGTAAGATCTTTTGGGCTGGAACTTACTTCATATGGGAAGAGGTGTGGCGCCGCGGACAGGGCGACTGACTCCGGAATCTGGGGATCACGGTTTGATCCCCGGTGCCGGTGGCAGATTAGCCCAGCACCATGTGACTCTGGGCAATAGCTTGCTTAATCTTCCCGACGGCCTCCAGCGCCTAGAGACCCTTACGGGTGATTGTTCACACTTTACAAATGTGGATTATTATAATTATATGCAGACGACACCCAATTGGTTGTAGCTATGTCTTCCTCCAACAACCAAACGGGTGTAAATTTCCATGACTGTATGGCAGCCATTGACAAATGGATTAACCTCAATTGCTTAAAACTTAATTTAAGTAAAACAGAGGTCATCCTGTTTTGAAATAACCTTCTTTATTGGCCCTGTCCTGGTGGCCAGAAAAGCAGGGTGCCCTTCCAACCCCAGTTAACAAGGTCAGTACCTTAGTGGTGGTTATGGACAAACATCTAACCTTTGGACTACAGGTGAAGGTGGTCACATCTTCGGCCTTCCTGATTTTAAGGATGCTCAAAAAGATTTTTAATTTTGTCCCGATCAATGGCTAAGAAATAGTGATCACAGCACTATTGCTAGCAAAATTAGATCACTGCAATGCCTTATTCTCTAACATGCAGCAGCAACAGATTAACAGACTCCAGGTTCTAAAGAATACAGGGGCCAGAATGTTAACTAGGGTTCCCAAACACAAATCAGCATCTCAAGCCATCAAACGTCTTCACTGGCTGCCCATTAGGCAGGACATTAAGTTTAAGGCTCTTTGCCTTGCCCATAAAGGTCTGCATGGAACTGGCCCAGAGATCCTTAAACAATCTTTCAGAGGGTACAGCCAAAAGAGAAATCTGAGATCTTCAGGAGCTGGGAAACTGGTGGTCAGAAAATTTAAACAAACCAATTGGGGTGGAAAGAGCTTTCCGAATACCACATCAATTCAATAGA
Organism: Triturus cristatus; assembly: GCF_964204655.1. Classification (NCBI taxonomy): domain Eukaryota; kingdom Metazoa; phylum Chordata; class Amphibia; order Caudata; family Salamandridae; genus Triturus; species Triturus cristatus. Next base: position 1,157,923,014 of record NC_140592.1, on the reverse strand, counting down.
ACCTACTTCCCCTTCATATTAGATCTATCTCTAACCTGCTCCAGTTCAGGAAGGCACTGAAAACTTGGATTTTCACTAAGCAATTACTTTATGGGTTATGTATGTTCTCTCTCAGTTGCTAGTGCCTTGACCCCTTCGTGTATTTGTTTGCGCTCTACAAGTCGCTGTGACATTAACAATAATATTAGTGAAGAGCAGGTAAGATCTGTAATAAGTAGGACAGTGTAGGGACAGATTGCTTGGAAAAAAGTAAAGCAGTACCCTATCAGAATACTATGTTATTGTTTGCCAATCTCAGCTGAAAATAAATTACAGTTTCATTTGGTTTTTGGATAACTTTTAGTTTGAATACTTGGGTACCACCCTGGCAACATTACCATTAATGGTCCTTAAGCTCCGTTTCCACGGCAACATTCTGCCCTTTTTCCACCACTCCAAACTATCGCTTGCCACCTGTTGCGTTATTGAGAATTTTATATGCCATACAATGTTTGTAAAAGTGCACAGACGATTGTTAACTTTGTAATGTTGTTTATGAAGGATACTCAGAGAGAAGATAAGTTATCTCCGCTTGTGCTGTTTGGTCTGAAGCAGAGATGGTAGATGGGTGAGGTGACTTCAGTATAGTGCAATGACATTAGGTACCTGGCAATTAGGCTATGCACTACTTTACCCAGTACAAGCCCTGTAGGAAATCCAACTTTTTTGCATGGTCATCCCTGATTTTTCACCTTTTGCCGGACCCTATATTTGTGCTTGCTGTAGAACTCTGCACACTTCACCCCTGCTAACCAGTGTTAAAGTGACTTTGCTCCTCCTTTAACCATGGTTGAATTGGTATTCTCCTTATTGGTATATCCAAATTGTGTATAAGTCCCTTGTATATGGTACAAAATGTACCAATGGCTTGGAAGTTAGATGGCACTAAGGGACTACAGCGCCTATTGTGCCATTCTCTATAGTGGCAGTGCAACCATGGCGTCACACCTACCATTGTAGCCTGAGTGAAGCACAGTATGTGTAACGCACGGAGCACCTTATAGAGTAATATTGTGGAATTCTATTGTCTTAAAGTATCTCATAACAATATTTACTTGTTATATACAAACCAAGTGGTTCAGACTGATATGCTTTCCAGTGCTTCATGGTAATTAAATCTTGTTTTGGTAGAGGATTGTTCGACCTCTTACCTTGAAATCATTGATGGTTCTTAAGTCACATCTGACAGAACAGAGGTTAAGGCGCACTAAAAGAGTTGTGTTAAGGGTGGGGGCAGGGGTGATTTCCACTTAATACTGTGCTGTGAAGTGTGACCAAATAAAAGCATGCATTCATACATTTATAACGTTTCTATTTCAAGTCCAAAGTGCAAACTGTCCACCTCAGTACAACTCCACTATAATCCTCTGAAGAACGAAATGCTCCGAGAGCCCAACCAAGATTTGATTCTGTTACCTTCATGTTACAGACAGATGTCTGCAGCAGATGCATAAACACGCTAAACTACCTCTCCAACCAGAGAAAAGATGCCTCCCCAAATCTACCCCACAAGTAGAGAGCTCGTGATCACCAAGGTTAATATGCTAAGTTACTATGAGCACCCCGAAGAACCTGGTGTGCTTGACAAGGCATTTGTAGATAAGTGTGTTGGAAAGCTGCCATTACCGACCACATGCTCTAAGTTGCAGCATCTAAAAATGGACGGTGAATCACCACCAGTTTTCAGTGTAGTTGTTATTCTCCCAGTAAACATCAGACGCTCCCCCACTCTGCACACCTTCAGGAAGAGCCTCAAGACCTGGCTCTTCGACTGATCCGGAGATGCACCCTCCCCACCCCCAGCTCCTTGAGACGCTCACAGATGAGTAGCGCGCTTTATAAACGCCTGATTGATTGATTCATTTTCTGAGATGAGAAGACGTGCAGCTGGTCCTGCCGTAGCAGACGAGAAGCCACTTTCTTTCCCAGATGCAAATGCATCATCAGGTTTTCAGGCCATGTGTATGGATGATGTTTAAGAAACCACTTTTGAGTAGGCCGCAGACAAGTATAATACACACACTTGCCTCCGTAGGAGGGCACACTGCCCTCGCAGAGCACTTTGCAGAAGTCACAGTTCTGACCTCCCAGTTGTGTAGGGAAGGCCTCAAAGACAGCACATGCCACAGAGCAGCCTATGGACTGACTATGTCTACAAAATATGTTCTCTCAAACTGAATCCCTAATATAGAAAACTTCGGAAGCTCTGAAGGCTGGTTCGATGTCTATTTTCTCCATCGCTGCCCCTACTCTGCAATTTCTCTCTAAATGTGTAGCCTCATTTATATACGAAGAACACAATGAGCACTCACCCGCTGCTATGTAGTTGTTGACCAAGTTGCCTTCAGGCCAGGACAGGTGGTGTATCAATCTGCATTCTCTTTTTGTCTTCTTGCACACAATCCCCAAAAGGGAAATCATCAAATTCGCAATGGGTAATTCCCAAAATGCACCTAGCATTGTTCCCGCCCATATTTATTTTCCCAATTTGTCCCACAGAATGTCTTACAGTCCTTTGACGAACTCCAGGCTGTCAGCCCAGTTCCTTCTCCGAAGCTGCCTGGTATATGGGAACACCTCTGGAATAACTCCTCCTCAACTTCTCTGCAGGTGGTGTGTCGGGGTTTAAGTGCAGCCATAGCTCCAAGGCCTCTACTTTAACAGGTGTATTGGCCCCTTCAGTGCCCCTGCCATTTCCTGCCTGCCCCATAGAGCTTTGTGCCTGCAGCACTCGTGCCTGAACCTGCATTGTACCTACTGCAGCTTCCATTGTTAAAATTCCAGCTCATGCCTCCTTGTCAAATCCTAATCAGGGCGTCCTTGAATTGGCCCATGCAGGAACGGTAACCCATTCGCTGCATCTGCAGCTGGTACTGATCTAGTTCGTTATTGTGCAGCCATAACTCTTGGTCAATCTCGCCCTAAGATTTTGTGGTGTCTAATTCTATCCTGGCCTTCATCTCTTCATTATATCTCATCCACACTGCCTCACCAAACATATACGTGCATTTAAAGGCATAGTTGATGAAGCAAGACCATTTGTAATGCAATTGTGATGTGTCGACTTGAAATATTTCAACACATGACAAATACTCCATATTTTACAGAATAAAATTGTTTAGTAACTGTAGTGTACACATTTTACAGTACAAGCAAGGTTTGTAATAATCTTACCTGCACACATGGTTTTCTTGCCTTTCTTTTGTTTGCAGGAGAAATACGCCCTCTTGTTTGCATTGAGCCCACAATATGTTGCGATAGCAATAGGCTAAACTATTGTGCATTGTGAAATGCTCAAAGCCTGAAGCTTGCAGCTTGTGAGCCCAAGAGCACACTTTGCAAGACAAGAAACTGAGCCCAGGGGCAGGTCGAGAGAGAGAGGAATGTGCAGGGCCCACTCCACACTAGGTGCATGAGAGGGCTGCCTGCTCTTTATTACCCTCACTGCCAATTTACAACGTATTTACCACCTTTCACGAGTTTGGCCAGGCAGGTTTTTTTTTCCCTTAACGGGGAAAGTTTGATTGTTTGGCCTTTTTTTTTAGGTCCCGCCTGACCCAGCGCATGTGCTGGTCTGGCGAGACTTATTGAGAGGGCTCCAAAAAGTGCTACCAGGCCAGCCTAGAGCTACAGTGCATGTGCGCGGGCGCGCGCGCCGCGCCTTACCACGATTACTTTCACTTTCACTTTCGCGGCCACTTTGATGTTTGATCGCGATCACTTTGCATAGCCAATAGGTCTCACTTTTGGAACCTTATAAGTATTTAGTTATGCAACTGTTGCATAGCTAAACACTTATAAGGTCCCAAAGGCGAGACCTATCGGCTATGCCAATGCTTGTTTCCTAATAGCTGTCTGTATCCGTTCTCTCTGTGCAGCTCAGTTTTGTGTACAGCAGCAAGGCAAACGCTAGACATATGTTCCCATCAAATGCCTGACTTAGTTGCTGGGGAACTATCGCAACACAGAGAAAAGCGCAGCCTCGTCTTGTACATGGGACGACAGGCACATGCGATAAAAGGAGGCAGTGGAGCTGGAAGGAAGCAGAGAAGAAAGAAAGGAGGGGTAATAAAGGAAACCGAGGAAGCAAGAAATGAGGTGCGAAAGGAGACTGAAAGAGTGTTGAAGCTAGGGGAAGAGGCATGGAGGGGACAGGAAGAAATGGCGAGAGAGAGACATGGAGAGAGAAAAGAAAACAAGCGTGAGGTAGAGGCACAGAAGGAGTAAAGGAAGGAAGATAATGTTAGAGGCATGAAGGAGGGACATAAAGTAGAGGAGAGTCAGATGCCTGGAAGGAAGGAAGGGAAGGATGTAAGGGAGAAACTTTGCACATCACAAAACCCTTGTACTCTCGTGCACACACGCACAGCATAGCACTTACCTTCATTGTAACGTCTAAGTTAAAAAACACTCTGCAATCTGCATTGGCCGAGCAAAGGGCAGGCACCCAAAACCCCGAAAGAAAAATTAAGTTACATCCCTTCAAATACACACGGCTCACAGCACTGGGTATGTAGCAACCGTGCTGGCCTCCCCCTTGCATACACCCTGCCCTCGGAGCCCTCTGGAGCAGCTAGTTAGCTGAAGGGCTGAAGTCAGGTCCCTGATACCAGCTGTGCAAAGCGGAAGATAATTACAGCTCATTAAGTTCCCGCCAAACTAACCAAAACAAAGTTTTACTAATTATCTGCAACAGAGAACAAAGTCACACTTAAGGATTGTCTCACCTGATTACGGGTCAACTGGCCCTCTTTGTCCACCTTGGCACAGTTGTTAGACTGCTTGTCTCCGGCCTCTAGCTGTGCTCGAGCTGGGAGTGTGTTAGATTGAAAAGAACTATCTGGAGCGTTCCTGTCAGCTTTCCCTAACGCAGGTAGAAGACTGAGGATTTCGTCAGCTGCGGAGTCGAGTCGGACTTCTTACTGCAGCACTCATGAGCACAGAGTCGGGGGCCGGAGGAGACCCTGGGAAGGGACTTGGATGGAGAGAAAAGGTGCACATAACAGGTGTGAGGTAGGACATGGACAGAGAGGTGCGCCATGACAAAGGGTGGTCAGAGCCTCCCACTGAAACACCGGAGCTGCAAATGAATGATGGCAGCCATTCACACAACCCTGCACCAGCAGCGCGGGAAGCAGACACCTCGAGTCTGCGCAGTTAGTATTCAAGCGTCCAGATGACAAACTGCGCAAACTCGACTTCCCACCTGCAGCCTCTACTACGCCTTTCCCAGCTTGTCAGAGGGCAGCACCCACCTCCCTGTGACGTGTTGGGAAAGGGTGGGATGTCATCCTCTCCACTCCCTGACTGACGTGAAGCCCCTGGCGATACAGGGCTTGAGCCTGAAGCGCCCGGGGCTAACTGTAGTCACACGTCATTAGGGGGTGGAGACTGCTGCCTGAGGTTATGTTTTTGCCGAGCTGATGACCTCACAGGCCTCAGGGCTGTGAGCTCGTCAGCCCGGCAAAGAAGACTCGGGGCCAAAATGGAATGCATAGGCTTGGCAGCCAGGGTCACATGACATGACACTCGTGATCACTGCTGGTCGCAGCAACAACAGCCCCGGACTGGCCCCAAGCAAGAAGAGGTGTGTGTAATTTATTTAATTTTTTTACTGATTATTTGAATTTGGTTTTATTTTTGTAGTAACCAACCCAGGGGGTGAAAGTAAAGGGGGCGGAGCCCCGACGCCCTCACGCATAAACCGCCACTGCTGCACTCCAAAATCCAAAATGGAGAAACTCTCTCCTGGAGGTTAAGATCTGACTAAGCCAACGTACTGGTGTGGCTAAGTTTCCCTAACACTCCTCTTACAGCTACTCTGCTAATTCAATTACTGGGGATCCTTTCTGGCTGGGGGTGTATTTTGTGGGAGTGAGCCTGTGACTTGTCCCAACGGTCATTCCGTCTTTGAAGACCAGTTTGGCTACTCCACCCCCATCCTGCCTTTTGCTCTACAGCTGCAGATCTCCTGCCACAAGATGCCCTTTGTCTCTATGCAGGCCACTTAAAACCTCACCAGAGCAGTTTCGCTCAGCCTGTCAAAGGCTGGCCAATCAGGTGTGGCAGCTGTAAGGATTCTGGTTAACCAGAAAATAAAGTTCTATAACTTCTTTTTTGAGATAGTTATAATAAATCTAACCCTTGGCAAGTTGTTGGATTTATTTTATATACTTTGAAGTATATTGTGAGCTCACTCCTGTCAATAGTTTTACTTTAATAAAGTATTCCCATGTTAGCCAATTGAGCCAATGTGCTACAATGTCGACACTTCTGCAGAGTGGAGGGGTTGGTGTCTCATCATAAGCTCCCCAACCTATCATCCATCTTTTATTATAAATCTGGACAGGGTACCGAGTATTACAAATTTTGATAAGGACTCCCTGTTACCAGTTTTATATCACTATTTCTGCACCATTCCTCACCTATGATCCTACACTATATGTTGTATTGTTTTCCCCTCCCTATTGCTCCACCTTCAGCGTTGGGCTAGCACGGAGGTGTGTTAGCAGCCCTATGATGAAGCATGACACAGCTTGCTGTGTGTGAGGGCAGTTTTAATCAATTCGGTGCATTCCACACACTCACTCATTTTCACGCGCTGTCATTACCCCTCTTCTATTTGTGAGTTTAAATTACTGAGCGGGAGGTCAAAGAGTGTTCCCTATCCTCTCACCCCTCTTTCCTTGTGTGTATCTTGTTTTTCACTTTATAACTGTTTGAAGTGGTGCACAAATTGGCTCTAAGTTATACCTGACTCCTCTGTGCCAAGCAGTGCTTAATTTGAGCCAGTGATTTACGGTGCTCGGCACTCACACTTAATTGTCAACACCAGCACTTAATTGTCAATACTGTTGCTTGTGACAGTCTGCCACAAGGTAGCACTGTCTGCTCTATTTCGCGATGAACACAACAACATTTAATTATTAATCAAATATACATTCAAAATTACTGTTACCTGCTGCCAAAGTCATTCATATAGCTTTGGGGGCCTGAAATAGTCTGACTAGTCACACTTGTAGGAGTGTGATGGTTAGTGGTTGTATTGCTACTATCATTGACATCATGGCAGGGGCAATGTGTGGTGAAAGCTGCAGTGGCCTTCTGACGCAAGCCCTCGGACCTATTCTTTTACAAATTAAGCACTGGTGCCAAGCAACCAGGGGGTTGAGCACTGGTTAATTTAGGGTTGGCTTGTGCCTCACCCTGACAAGTATTGTGGTTGATGCTTGACCAGGGCTCACACCCAAGTCAATGAATAATTTCTCAAAGTCCCACACCTAGTGTGAGTACAATGCATTATCAAAACATAAACATGTATTCCTAAGGCTCTAGCATTAATGTCCACCGGCATATCACAACATACACTGATATAATTTATATTCAAATGTGGATGTTGTTTTTGTGATAATCTGAAGTGCCCTTTAGACTCAGTATGCCTGCTAAGTCTCATGACTGTAATATGCATAGAAGCAATTTTATTCAGAGTAATGCATTTGCACATTCCCTGCATCTTGTTGCAATGTGTAGGCTCACTTTCAATGCTGTCAACCGAAAGCATGATTTTAGGAAATGAATTAAATCAGAAGTGCATTCATATATTTGTATCTCAGTTTCAAGGACATCTTGCATTTTCTCTGAGACGACCCTGCTGCCTGCTCATTATATCAGTTTTACTGAAGTAACTAGTTTTTGTCACATGTTCTTGCTCCACAGAGTTGTATGGAGGGAAATGGGTATACAAGATGTAAAAAGTGCATGTAATTTGACATCACATGCTCCAACTGCCCATTTTTGGATGAGAGCTCTGAACAGTTGAAATTACAGTTGTCTTCTGATTGTTTGCTGTGCTGCTTGCTCTTTTTGCATTGGGCTCCTGTTAGACTCCTGGGACTCCCGACATGTGTTTATTTTAACATCCTGTACACCTTCCCACATGCTGAGCACCTATCTGATATGTTCACTCTACTGTGACACTGGCAGTTTTATCTTTGTAACTTGTTAAGTGTATTGTACAGCGCTCTAATTCCCCCAGGTCTTGTATGCACTCTATAAAGCCTCTAATAAATGAATAAACATTGGTCAGCACCAGTGGCTTGGTCACACGGCAGGTTGCCAATCCCACATGATGCTCTGCAGTATTAAAGATGCCGAAAGACTTCCTTGGAAGTATGCCTCAGGGAGACTGGGAGGTCCCTCACACACAGGTATCTCCTAGTTTGTTCCTCATGCTTGCTTTCTCTAGCTGTTCCCCACACCAGGAACATGCTAGGTTTCTCCACCTTGACAGTATCTTCTTCTGCGGGGCCAGTCACACTCCTTCCTCCTCTCAGCAGGCAGGTTTCTAGGCTCTAGACCAGTGGTACTCAAAGTATGGGCCAGGGCCCGGTGGCGGCCCTCCTAAACTTTTCATGTGGGTGGTAGGCTGCTGTTTACTTGAATGAGCACTGATATGTTAAATAAACGGGCAAGCATTTATATACAGGTGAACTGAAATAAAAGAAAAGAAGCAAAGACGGTGTCAGCACCACTAACTATGAGGCACTAGTTTATTTTTAAAGACATCTTGCAACAAACGTCTACAAATATGATAACGTCTCTCCAAATTAAAAAAAAGTGTATTTCATTAACATGTAGAAGCGTATCACCTTACTGCACCAGATTATATCACTACATCGACAAATATTTTTTTTAAGTGGCAGTTTAAAACATGAACTTATAAACATCCATGCCTCCGCCCCACCATGACAAAAATGTCAGTAGTGAACAAGAGTCAGTTGTCATATGCACCCTCTGGGTGGCCTGGGTTGTTATTATACATGGACAAAATAATAGTTTAATAAATGAAACTCAATAGAAGGTTGTAGCAGCGCACATCTTGAACTCACGTATTTCAAGGTGCTCTTATGTGTTAATGAAGACAAAGGAGGTAAAGTGAAAGAAAAGAATTGTCTAGGATCACACAATTTGGTCAAGTGGGAAAGCCAGGATTGATCCCCATTTTTTTGCATTCACTTTGTAATTCAACAACTAGCTGGGTACCTCTTTCCATCTTTCACTTCACATCAGAATTTTATGTTCTATCTTTAATACTTTGTGAATGATGTAAGAGCATTGGTGGCAGACAGAAGCTACTTGAAGGGTAGCGGGTTTTGAGATCAAGGCTCCAAGAGAACCTCAAGGTGAGGCACAGGCAAGCAGCGGTAGCTGGTGATCTTTGGACGAAGTAGAACCTAATAACTGCCAGGAGTTTACCCATTAAAAAAAACAATTAGCCTCACTCATGCTCACGCCCTCTCACGTTTACTCTCTTCCCCCTCGCTCACTTTAAATCACATTCTCTGACTCATTCTCACTCATCTCACTCAGACTCACTGCCCTTTCACACTCACCGACTCTGGGCTCTGGAAGCACAGCCCGATAAGAAACTGGGTCAGATCTGGGGATCCTGACCCTGCTGCTCTGTGTGGCTTATTGTTGGCCTCACGGATGCACTGACAACCACATTTTAGCAGATATATCGTGATGCCTGAGGCATGCCTATACGTATGGAAAGTACAATGGATTGTGCTTGTGTGAGGGGAACATATTCATTTTTTAACTTCATTTATTCAATGTTTCCAATGATAAACTGAGAGACAACCAAAGAAAACATTCTACCATATCAACCGACACATTTCAAGCTCAGCACAGATGTAAGCCTCAATTTACATGCACTTCTCCCCCCTGTTTGTTGATGTGGTCCAGTTCATGTGGTAGGTGTGTGGACACCAGGGTGACTCCCCTTCTTCTGCCACTGTCAGCAGCAGGAAGGATGCCCATATATCAGGTGGGTGGGAATTTGCCAGCAATAGTCCTGCATATATTTCCAGCTGTTCATTGCAATAAGTCAGTTCAGCCAGCCAGTAGTTTTTGTTGGGGTGCGTCCTCTACCCCAATGCCTCACCACAAGTCTCTTTGCCAGCATTAATGCCAGAGCAATGAATTTCCTACTGGTGCTGGGCATGTCCTTTACCCAACCCTTGAGCGCCATTTGCGGTGATATTTCAGTGGGCAGGTCTAGGTTGCGTTGGATAATGTGTGCCACTTCCCACCAGAACCTTTGAATGCCTCTACATTCCCTATCTAAACGGAGAAATCCCGCCTCGGTGCCCCACATCTCTCGCATTTGTTGTCTTCCGTCAGTCCACATTTACACAATGTTGCCGGGGTATAATATACACAGTGTAGAAATCGAAAGTGTGTCAGTCTGAGGTGGCTACAGGATTAGAGCTCTCCAGTTTGGGCACAGCAGTATTCCCCTAATGTATCCGAGACCTGGATTCAAGGTCTTGCCTCCACCCTGCTCTGGAACGTCCACGTAGGCATCGCCTCCTGTATTTCCCTGTAGAGCTTGGTAAAGAGCTGGTGGATTTTAACCTGTGGTAGAGGACTTTGCCTAGTTGGGTGATCTCAGCATGTGCTCCGAACATGTCTAATATAATGTAGTGCCCATCCTCATATAGGTTTACCCAATTCATGATGCCCAAAATAGGCAGTTGGGATATTGCTTTTGCCTCCAGCACCACGGGGAAGTGTGGATGGAAGGTCCGGGAATATCAGGGGAGTATTGTAGCTTCATAGTATCAGGGCAGTATGACCCAGACCTCAACAGTGCAGTGTACTGTAATGAGCTCAGAGCCACCCACCAGGTGCCGCACCAGCATCACTGTCAAAAAAGGGGCCAGGATGGGCCACATCACACTCCTACTTCTGTGGGTGGACCCACTAGTACGCAAAGGGTGCCTTCACACACAGGTAGTAGAGTTGCATGTGAGGCACTGCGTATCCACCTTGTATGTAAGGTTGGGTCAACGTGTCCTATGAGAGTCTCTTTCCACCCCAGGTCAGTCTGGTACAAAGCAACTTGAGCATCTGAAAGAATCTCTTATGTAATATTAACAAAGTAGTACAGGAATTTGGGGAGGACAACCATCTTAACTAGGCCTATCATTCCCACCATTGTGAGCGGCAGTTTTAACCATCTGTCTGTTTGGTCTTCAAGTTGAATAGCTGCACTGCCATAGTTTAGCCTAGTAATATCCTCCACATCAGTGCTTAGCCACACACCCAAGTATTTAATGGGGTCTCACAACTTCTAGGGGAAAGTGGAGGTTGACCCTAGGCCCACGTGAAGTGAAAGGGAACACTGCTGACTTATTCCAGCTGATTTCATTACCGGACAGTCCGTGATAACAGGTAAATTCTCAAAGAATGGGATTAAGACTCTTTTAAGGGTCTTAAAGTATAACATTATGCCGCCAGCGTACAGGGATATTAGCAAGGGTCTGTCTCTGAATGCCAGTGCATAGTGAACGTGGTGCCACCGCAGCTTGGCAGCCAGTGGCTCCATGGCCATCGCAAATAGTAATGGTTACAGGGGGCAGCCCTGTTGCGTGCCAGGGGCGATTTAAATAGCGTCCGAGAGCTACCCATTGATGTGCAACTAAGCCTTCAAGGCTTTGTATTGTAGCCAAATCCAGGCCAGAAATGTTGTAGGTAGGCTAATGGAGATAGGACCACATACATATAGGGATACTCCCAACAAGTCAAAGGCCTTAGTGCTATCTAGGAACAATGCCACAGACCTTGTTGCAGTGTCTATTCGATGCATGACCGCAAACAGTTTCTGCAAGTTATGTGCGGTTGAACTCCCCAGGATAAATCCCGCTTGGTCATGTTGTATTAATAGTGGCATTATGGGCAGAAGCCGATTCGCGATCACCTTAACTAGGATCTTGGTATTGCAGTTAATTTGGGATAATGGCCTGCAAAGAGTCGCAGCTGTCTGCAGGTTTAGAGGGTTTCAGAATAGTGATTTTAAGGGCTTCACACATCGTGAGAGGACTTCTTCAAATAGCACCAGTATATTGGTTGCTAACAGACCTATATGCATCTTATAGAGGGCAGGTGGAAGATTGTCAGATCCCAGGGCCATCCCACTCTGTGAATTCCCTTCGACATCCCTGACCTCTCCCAGTGTCATTGGTGTGCCAGACACGCCCACAGTGCAGTCCCCAAACAGGCAACCACAGTGTCTTTCAGGTACGTGTGTGCATATCAGCAAGGGTAGCGCGGCAGCGGGACCCATTCAGCGTTCTGTTGTATTGTGCAGATTCATTAGTGATTGCTGTTGCCTCGTGCAGGGGATGCCCACCTTTGTGGGGACGGCAGTAATACTGCCTGCAGCCCATGGATTTTTTACCATGGTTGAAAGCATTCTCCCCAGCCTCTCGCCCTCTGCATACGCTCTAGTTCTTCCAGAAATGTATCTTCACTCTTGGCCGTGTCATTGTATTCTGACACTTTCCATTGTATTAGTTCTCTAAAGAAGCCCCAGCCTCCCCTTTCTTGATTTCCTTATCTAATCTATGCAGATGCTGTCTCAGCATTTTAAAGACCCTGTGTTGTTTGGCCATACAATGGCTCTGTATCACTACCTTAAAGGCTTCTCATAGGATGGCTTGGCCTTCTTGAAATATTGTGTCATTTCACTGCGTATCTCTCTAAATGCACTAACAGTGCCCTAGGGTCAGCCGCCATAGTGTACATGTGGACCCGCATCTCTGGAGTCTTGAACTTTGGTAATATCGGAGAGTGGTTGGATAGTGCATGTGCCCGATGGGCAATGTGATGAGTCCAGGTGCTAAACTCTTTAATGCTGAGCCAGTAGTCTAATCTGGACCACATATTGTTGGATGCGGAATAAAACGTCCCTTCCCTGTGGTGCATATGTCTAATTCCCCATTGTCTACAAGATCCTTGTCTTTGATCATGCTATGTAGTGCCATGATGGTCCGTGTTTGCCTCCTCGTCCCCACATTTGATCGGTCCTTTTGCGGGTATAGAGAAGTATTAAAGTCCCCTTCCCAAATTATGGTTTTGGGATCTAACTCTTGCACCTGGCCCACTGGCCCACATTTCACTGAAGAAACCAGTATCGTCAGTGTTGGGGGCTATGTGTGTTAACCAGAGTACTGTGTTTCCTGTGCAGTAATCCCTGAGCAAGTCGGTTGGAATGTTATGCCACGTCTAAGGAGTACTGATACTTCTCTGGCATAGGCTGAGTATGATGTCATAAAACTCTGTCCCACCCAGCGAGTGAACAGAGCAGTGCCATGTTGACTCAGCAGATCCATCTATAGCAAGAAGACATGACCTGCCCTTTCTTCCTAGGGTAAAGTGAAACCTTGTATATTCGATGTGAGGAACGTCAACGTCCTTTCTCCTTTCCAAGCAGAAGTAATTTAACTGGAATGTTGAGGGGTCTTTCCTGTGCCTCGCCATTTTTGTGCAGATTTCATGTCTTTGAATGTATAAACTGGTGATGGTGCGTGTTGTCTGTGGTGCGCAGAGTAGTTACCATGTAGTACATCCCCCCCCCCCACAACAGCCCTGAATTTGCCAGTGAAATTAGGAACTTCCCCACACCCAATGTAAGAGAAACATAAGGATAGCCAAAATATCTATAGCACTGTAGTGATATTACTAGTACTGGGAAGTTAACCTGGAGTTTACCTGGACCAAGGATTTTTTATAGCACACGCTACCTTAGCTGAGCCTTTTAATAAACATTACTAAAGTTTACAGATAAGAGCCTAAGGCATAAGGAGAGTAAGAGGCCTAATATTCTATTTCGTTCCAATTCAATAACAAGCTACATCCTTTGTACACTTGACTCACCCAAGGTAGCGATAGCAGACGGAGAAGGCTTACGCCAAGCTGTGGTAGATGGATAGTGACTCAGATACAGCATAAGATAGAAGAGTCATAGATTTGGCAATACTATCTTATGGGACTTACTTTTGTGGGCAGTATGGAATGAAGCCATCAAAATAACTCCATGAGTCACCGTCCACACCATGTACATGCTTCACTTACCCTATGACCACCTCACACCCCCACAACTCCCACTTTCCTGGCATCATTGAAGCTCTCTGTCATTCCACAGACCATCATTGTTGGCCCCTGGGAGAATGTTTATGAATACTCAGGCTCTAGACAGACCCTCTGCTCCTCCGGCTGAATGTGCATATTTCAGATGATGTTTACTCACTCCAGAGAGACTGGCTGTCATGCAGAGATGAGCCCTGGCCACACAGAAGTCCGTCAAGTACTCTATGGAGCACTCCCTTCCTTGGTCAATGAAGACCCAGGAAGTGGAACAAAGGGGAGTGGTTCCGTTCCTACATTTCTACACATTTTGCAGACAATGGGGTTTACATCCACTGACTAAGATTTCAGAACCAGCTTGTGTTGGTTATCTTTCAAAATGTCATTTTGTGGCTGGCTCAGATACAACCTTTGTGCAAATTGAGGATTTTCACAGCAGGGAGCAGTGATGCTGGCTCCAAGCTGCAGTACCCAAAACAATGACACAGTGAGATGTGAAATCTCTGAACTTGGCTTTCTTCAGACTTCCTGAAGCATTAATCACGGATAGACAAATGTACAATATTGGTCTTTAAGAAATTTTGCACTAGATGAGAGTGTATTAGAGAGTGATTGTAATACGGCTGTTACAGAAGGTACCTCAACAGGAGTGCCATAAGTGCAAAGTCTGTCAATGATATTGACAAAAACGAATGTTCCTGACAGTCTGCAATAAAACATATCAACTACTGTTCTATAGTTTGATTGAGTCTCTCAGTCCAGTCTGCCCATTAGTTTGGGGATGCTAGGTGGCAGATTTAAAGTTTGCTATCCCATTTGTTTTAACAATGATTCCCCAAAATTGGATATAAACTATGTTCCCCTATTGGTTATAATGCTCCTGGGTAATCATGATGCCTGACCACCTAACATCTAGAAGGTTTTGGCAATGGCAGCATATAGACAAGATTGAAAAAGTAAACTACAGTAACACAGAACACTGTTTCTCCTTGGAGTCGAGTAACTCTACAATGGAGTCCACTGATTGAGAGACCAGGGTATCTGCAGCGTAGGGAGTGGTTGTAATAACCTCATGGCTCTCTTATTAGAGATCTTGCTTTGGAGGTCAGACTACACAGTTCTGAGCATAGGCCTCCACCCTCTTCCATGTGTTTGGCCACGGAAAGGCTACCACTCTTAGAGTTCTTCTAACTCCAAGATATCCCCCAAAGGGGAAGTAATGATAAATGTGTAGGACTATCTGTTACAATCCCTCTCCTGTGTGAAAACGTTGATCTTCATAGAACAATAATTTGTGAACTTTCTTACTGGTGCTTATCTTCTCTTATAACCAGTTCTTTTGTTCTAATTCTTGGTGTTTCAGTTTTATCTATCACAACAATTATTTATCAGTTTATGCTAGTTGTGTTTGTAAAGCAAGGATCATAAGAGAGTCTTCTACTTGATCTTCTTTTGAACATTGTCTGGAGGGAGCATCAGCCTTTCCATGTTACAAACTAAGACTGTAAATTATGACGTAGCAAAAGCGTGAGGAAAAAGATGGTCTATCTTGTATGTAGGGGACTAGCATACTTCATACACTTTAGAAAACTTTATTTTTTATGATCTGTCCAGACCGTGGCTGTAGGTGGAGAGCCTTCCAGAGAATGCCTCCAATGTGTAAATGCTTTCTTGATCACTAATTCACGAAGAAGTAGACAAATAACCCTGAGGGTAAAGATCTTGAGTTTCTGATGTTTTTGGGTCAAGACGGCTCCGATTGCAAAAGAAGCTACGTCGGTCTACATATAGAAAGGTTTTGCGCAGTCTGGATGCCTTAGGTGCTGTTGTGGATGCAGTCTGTGGGCTCTGGAATGCTTCTTCTTCCTTTCCCCCCTTGAACGATTGATTCTTTGAGTGAGTTATGCAATCGTCTTGATGATGTGGGAGAAATTTTATATGAAGTATCTAGAGAAATTGGTCCAGCCTAAGGACTTTTTATTTGTTTCACTGCTTTGAATTTGTCTGGATCAGTTTGTATTCCTAGTTCTAAAATCATGAAGCCCAGAAAAGACAACTGATCTGTCTCAAAGATGCATTTATAAGCTTTTGCATACAGGGAGAGTCTCTGCAATCGTTGTAGTACTTCTGATGGATGTTTATGATATTCTTCAAGGTTCTGAGAGAACACTAATATGTTGTCAAAATATATGTCTTAAATGTCTGAAACTTTATCATTGACAAAATGTTGGAAGGCAGCAAGGGCAATGCAAAGATGAAAATGCATTTCAAGGTATTCTTAAAGCCCATATTTTGTTCTAAAAACAGCCTTCTAGTCACCTCCCTCTTCGATAAAAACCAAGTTATGGGCTCCACAAACGTCTACTTTGGAGAAGATCTTAGCAATCTTTACTTGGTCCAATGAAAGTGTAATGAGGAGGGTAGGACACCTAATTACGGATGGTATTGGCATTCAATTCCCTGCAATCTGTAAAGGCCGGAATTCACTTTTTGGTTTCAGGATAAAAAGGCCGGCCCCCTAAGGAGACCCTGAATGTGTAATTAATACTTCTCCTACTTTTTTCTCCAGATAATATTTTAAGACTAAGTGTAAAGGGGTTTTCTGTGCAGTCACAGAGACAGGAGACCTGGACCAGACAGGCCCCTGCCTGGCACTGTAGGAAATTGGGTTATTAGTTGAGGGGGACGAAAGTATCCACCTCAGGTAATAACCACAATCTTTGTCAGGGTGAACCCTCAAAGTCACTATATTACCCTGAGCGCAATCTCCTGGCAGCTACGGTACACAGCAGGCAGGCTTAACTTAGAGGCAATGCGTAATGTAATTATGCAGTAAAAACAGTAGTAAAGTTAAAATGCCAGGAAACATCAAAAATCCCAAAATGAATTAGAAAAACAGAATAAATTGTAGTGAACAAAATGACATAAAAATGTCAAAAATCCAATAAGTGGAACCGAAGATATGTATTTTTAAAAACGTTTAATAGAAATAGCATCAAGAGGCACAATGTGCCAATAATAGTCAATAGTCATGGCAAGGCAAGACCTAGGGGCAATTTGATACTGACCGTGATGGAGTGTAGATTTTATACAATAACCATGTTTTCCATGATCAAATAGATTAACTTCTAATTATAGTCCTTTAAGTCCACAGTCCAGCACAGTAGTACACTTCTAAAGCCCCCAAGGTCTTTAGGAGAGGCTCATGGAGACTCATTGAGTGGCGGGCAGAGGCTGAACAGCAGGGTCCAGTTCAGGTCCAGTTGTCACTGGTCAGCTGCTCAGTTGCAGGAAAAGGTCTCTTGTAGCTTGTTGTGTCAATGTAGCTGTAACAGGAAGTCATGACACTTGGAGTCCACTTATTTGTCCTGAGTACAAGAGAGGTAGCAGGTTCCGTCCTGTAGGGCTCTTTTCAGGTCTCAGCAGGTTCAGTCCTCTTCTAATCTTCCACAGGTCCATGAGTGTTCTGAAGTGGGTGCCTGAAGATGGTGTGTGTGTGTGTGTGTGTGTGTGTGTGTGTGTGTGTGTGTGTCTGTGTGTCTGTCTGTCTGTCTGTCTGTCTGTCTGTCTGTCTCTGTGTGTGTGTGTGTAGAAGGGAGTGCAGTATGGTAATCCCACATCCAACACTAAACTCTAGTTTTAGGCAGTTCCTATATGCCCAACAAACTCGGAGACTGAAGTCTGGTAGAACAAAAGCTAAGTTCATCAGTAACCTGACAGTGGCTACATAAGAATTGTTTTGGCATTGTGTTTCCCTTCTTTCAGGTGCCCCCCAAATGTTATACATAAGCCCTTCAGACCTGTCAAAAAGAGGCCCACTGTGATTGGGGCCTCTCTAGTTGGGGAGACAAAAGAGCACTGCCCAAATGTCAACCAACACTTTCCTATTATAAGAAGATAGGTTTCATACTATCAAGCTTGTCACCATGTTAGCGCACGTAAACCATTTCTATATGGAGCAGCTGTCTTGAAAGTCTGAAAAGATTGCTTTTTATGCTTTCAATATGGCAGCTGAACTGTGTTGTCATGTTGCATGATGCAACAAGGGAGCAATCTTGAAAGTGTGAAAACATTGGGGTATATTTAAAAGCCCATATCGCCACAAGAGTGTCACTTTTTATGACGTTCTTGTGGCGATAAACCCTTTGCCTTATTTACAAAGCGCCGTTAAGCCACTTAACGTGACTTAATGCTGCCTTGTAGATAAGGCCCCTTTTCACGCTACACTTAGCGTGAAAGGGGCGTGCAATGGGTGTTGTGGTGGATGTTCCGCTGCAACACCCATTGCTTTTGACGCTGCCCTCTATTTACAAGGGTGACGTAAATATGAGGCAGCGCCAAAAATAAACCTGGTCTTAACATGGCGAAAAGAGGAGAAATGCTTAATTTCTGCTCGTTTTTGTTGTTTCTATGGGTGCTGCATTGTGCAATACTCATAGAAACAGCAAAACCCCACACATGATTGTTCAAGTGCAGGAAGGTTGCCTTCCTGCACATAAACAATCATTTAAAAAATGACGATTTGCAACTTCTATGTGTGCTGCACAATGCAGCACACAGAAGCTACAATTCGCCGTTCTGGATTGTTTATGTGCAGGAAAGGACACCTTTCTGCACATTAACAATCATTCCCCCAACGCAGACACCCTTTTACTATGGTGCAAGGGTGTCTGCGTTGGTGCTAGGCAGCTGGATTTAGCGCAAGCGCTAGGGGAAATGCAGAGGTGCACCGCATTCTCGTGAATACAGCACATCCCTGCATTCTCAGAATCGCGGAGCGTGGCGTTTGAAATGTTTGCGTAACGCCACACTTCGCCATTTCCTTCTGAATATGCCCCATTGTTTTTTATACTTTTGAAATGGCTGGAAGTCACTATTGGCTTTGACTCTGCTGGTGCATTTTAACAGAATTCAGAATTAGCAAGGTCAGCAGAGACAGCCAGCATGGAGTGGGAGACGGCAGCAGTAGAGGGAGAGTAGAATGGGAGAGGGGTCACCAAGAGGCACAGGACCGTGGGAAAGCGGCGTGGGACAACAAGCAGGTCATCATCAAGGCCGCCATCCGGTGACTAGCACGTCACTGATGATGCAAGTGTATCTCCAGCCAGTACTAGGAAAGGAGGTTGGGAGTGGAGAGATGGGGAAGAGGTGCCAAGAGGCACTGATAGAGCTGCTGCACAACATTGAGGGCAACACCAAGCATTGTAAACAACAAGAGGCCTGACTAGATTTTAACACCTATTACTAAAAACTCGACACTAGAGGGGTTACCCATATTTTTTATATTCCCTCACAAAGGCGATCCCTAACGCTAAACAAAGTGTCATAGTGTTCCAATTTATAACAGAAATGTCAGTACAACATCATAGGACCACTCGCACCCAAACATAAAAAAGTGTGAGAGAGGAGAGAAAGCACCTCATGGTCGTAACACCAAGGGGGTTTCTGGTTGGTACTCACTAGCACACCCACTTATCATCGGTTACTTTCTCTCCATACGGGAAAAGAAAAGTGTGTGTTCGTGAGAATCTCGAAAACCTGAAGAAAAGGAAGAAGACAGTGAAACCTAAATGTGAATAAACTGTCAGTGCATAATGTCACTACAAGTGCCCACTGGACCCCGTGAGAATAAAGATATAATTCCCACCATTAAAAAGCTGTCAAGTGATGTTATCATATGCATATTTGTAGGTGATGGGACTTTGGGCAGTCACCCTGTGGGCACGTGATCAGCTGACGCGTATGCTACTTTGAGATGGTTGCAGGTATGAGGAATCCTCGCAACCAGATGGTAATTATGCATTTGCATTACCTATCGAGTAAATCATGAAGTCTTGGAGTGTTTTTAACAATTTGGTGGTATTTACATGTGGCACGTTCTTTTTCTTTCTTTTTTAATGTTATACCATCATAGGTTTGATGTGAATCTCGCACGAAGTAATAACTTGGAACCCCTATAGCCCTGAAGAAGTAGCACAAATTCTTTGCAACGAAACATGTTGGCTTTTGGAAATTGAATATGGTTTGATTGAAACCATTTTTAATTGGGACAGCCTACAGCGCTTAATAAAGTTATGTCCAGCTAGTAAGCTGTACCGCTTTTTAATGGTGGGAATTATATCTTTATTCTCACGGGGTCCAGTGGGCACTTGTAGTGACATTATGCACTGACAGTTTATTCACATTTAGGTTTCACTATCTTCTTCCTTTTCTTCAGGTTTTCGAGATTCTCACGATAGAACACACACTTTTCTTGTATGGAGAGAAAGTAACCGATGATGATACTTGGGTGTGCTAGTGAGTACCAACCAGCAACCCCCTTGGTGTTACGACCGTGAGTTGCTTTCTCTCCTCTCTCACACTTTTTTATGTTTGGGTGGGAGTGGTCCTATGATGTTGTACTGACATGTCTGTTATAAATTGGAATGCCATGACACTTTGATTAGCGATAGGGATCGCCTTTGTGAGGGGATATGAAAAATGGGAAACCCCTCAAGTGTCGAGTTTTTAGTAATAGGTGTTCAAATCTAGTCAGGCCTCTTGTTGTTGTTTACAGTGTGTTGAGTGGGGGGCGGCCTGGCTTTTTCTCCCCCTGTTGGTCCAGTTGTGTTGATGGCAACACCAAGCATGCCATCTGGCGCCTGGAGTGTTGTGAAGGGATCAAGCCCCTCTCCGACCAGTAGTTGGGAATCAGAAAATGAGCTGACACTAAGTGCACACAGAGCAGAGGAAGGACCAGGACAAATACATCAGTAGAGTGCTAAAAGAGAAATGAAACAAAAAATATTTATAGTTGCATGACATCAGCATTGGAAGGATACCTCATCCAACTGAAAGAGAGGATAGATAAGAAATTCTCCCGGCCATGACAAACATAAGAATTAGAAGGAAAGTCGTCCCATTAGGAGTAGAAATAGACAAGCAAGCCACCCAATACGAGCAAGGGACCATCCCAAAACGCACTATGTTTTTAGATTGCTATCTGCACCGCACAGCTGAAGCTGTCTGACGTGAGCTTGCAAAAAATCTAACATTTTAATGTTTGATTATAGAAAACACAGCGTATTACACTTGGTTGCCGGAGCAAATATTAGTGTAGAACTACAATCTATTTAATCTAGACAGTACAGTCTCTTTTTGGTCACATTACAGCCTCAGCAGTTTACTCATGCATTTTGTAGGACCCCAACCCTATTGGAAAGCAAATAAGTTATAGATTATTTGCAAGCGGTTGTTAATTTCTTAGAGGGCACAAGTGTACATGACACGTCGCATAGGGATGTCATAGTGGCAGCTATCACAGCTTCATAATTCCCCTGATAGGTCACACTGGGTTGCTCCCGAAGCTCTTAACAGTTGTATTTTAAGAACCCTGGCATAGTTCCTTTTATAAGAAAACTGTAGGATTCCACCAGACATCATAGGAGAATTACCAGGTAACAGAGGAGGGAAATTCACGGTGAGACACTCGTGCAGTGGGCTGTGATCAATGAACACTTTGAGAGAAACATGATGCTCCATTCCTGAATGAATCACCGAGTTATTAGCGTCCAAGGGTTCCCTCCATCTTTTTTTACACTGCTTTGTTGTGTTGATGGAAGAAAGGCTATTCGAAGGCCTGCCAATCTATAGAGGCAAAATCCTGCCTAGCAACAATCGCTTGGCAACAAATCATCGGAAGACGGAATGCACTGTGCAATCAGCCAATCTGTCACAAATACTGAAAACACAGGGTGCAAAGGGTGTGCGAAAGGTAATATGTGTCTGCGATTTAGTAAAAGTACTGCGTTGGCGGGCGGTGTCAAAAGCACTATTTGGTTATACAATTTACCTTGCCAAATGCTTGTTAAGATGCCTTGAGGGATACATTAATTGCGGTATATAGCTCTGCGGTGTGCTCTTCTTTCACCAGTGGACTTTGAGGGCAATTACACGTGCAGGTGGCCACGTGACAACGATTATTTCCGTCTCTGCGCCGAGTTTGTCACGTGGGACCCAATTAATTTGCGATTTTCAGCGGCTTTGCGCCACGTTCCTCGAAGCCCTTCACCTCCAGCGTTGTGTCTTGACGGAGCCTTTCTGTTTGTTTGCCTCGGGGCAGGGCTTACAGAGAGCCAGCCGAGAGCCCCAACTTCAGACGAAGGCCCGTCCCAAACGGACAGAGTGGATAGGAGCAGGCTTGTCGGCTAAGCCCTCCACGAGTTCCACCATCTGCAGCATTTACACTAAAAAGCGATCTCTTGTGCGCAAAACGTCCCCCCGAGCAGTTTCGGGGTCCAATGTTGAGTGCAGACCCTCTTGTGTGCAGATTCGGGAATTACCTGCACATTTGAAAGATTTTGCAAATTTCCCACAGGTTTTTGAAATTTTAGGAATAATCCTCAGATTTTGTAATTTCAGGCGTATTCGAATCCAGCAGAAAGATCAGGAATGACTGGGCCAAGGAGGAAGGGCGGCGATGGTGGTAGCACCAGTCGACTTAGGCTAGCAACACTATTGTCACTGAAGTGCTGCTTCATTGCACCCCCAGCCAGGCGGAGCCTAGGGCTGGGCTGGGCTGAGCAGAGAGCATCTTTATCATAGTTCTTAGCTGGGAAATTGCACCACCCAATGAACTCACCCACCAGTACGGGCTCTCTCCTATCCCTGTGACTGATTGTCAAAAGCAAGTGTGTTTACTTAGTTGCTCAAAAATACAAGAGGACAAAGAGTAAATGAGATAAAGACTGTGTAAGATCAGGCACCCTCGGACCAGAAGCGAGAGGACAAAGAGTGAAGTCTGTGTGAGGGTCGGGTCGCCAATGTCAGTGCACAAGCCTTCACAAATCCTTTTTCCCTGGCCGTGCTGATCTGCTGGACTGGAAGCGGTGTAGTCCCTAGACGGAATTTGGTGCTCCACCATGGATCCATCTCTCCTGTAAGGAAAGTTCACTATGCCTTCCTCAAATATACATTTAGATTTATAAGAACGACAGACAAAGGACTTAAGATTTACTTCAATATTTCGCAGTACAAAGGCTCAACATTGTAGTTAATCGATTAAAAAGTCAGTCTATATTTGCTAAGCCCAAATAGAGAATATCATGAACTCAGGAGAGTTCAAAAACAAAACTGACAGAGATTCGCCTTCTAAAAATGGGGAAAGAGACTCCTTCGCACATCATAAAATCACACACCTTTATAGGATTTAAGACAGAAGGTTCATACATTCACTACATACGTGCATGGCTCTCAGGCTCATGACCAATGGAATCAAGCAAAGAGAACATTTGCAACAGAATACAATTGAAGATTTTCCCACAATTGTACTACATGGGATTCGGTGCTCACAACATCTGGTACATGGGACACATTGTCACATAGTATGTCATTCGATCTGGGAAACCTAAACTCGGCTTTGAGAAAAATACATTTAGTTTGAAACATTCAGTAAAGCTCACCTTGCCCCGGAGTCTAGAAGTTATTTAATGTGGTGAGGAATGAAACGGCAGGATTAATGACATGGTGTAATGCTACGTCACATCAAAGATGGAAGACAGAGTCTAAGTTAGCCTAATTCACTTAAAGCTTGATTTCAGCATTGAATTTTCTACGAATGCTTTCACAACAACTTCCTCTATGTAGAAACACATAAAATGAGAGGCAAATGAAAAACACAAACTCACATCCAAATTTCTTTTTGAAGTATGCACAGAGTCAATATGTGCTTGGTTTTTCTTTGATTTCTTTTCCTTTCTTCTCTAATTAGCGTGAAACGAATGATGTAAAACTCTGGTAGGACACTGTCATTTATCCACGGTACTACTCTTGCTAATAGAGTCGCACTGTCCTGAAGAAGTTCATGTGTTGGGCAAAACACGTTGGCTGCGTATGTTTGTCCTTGAGAAGAAAGAAAAGAAATAAAAGAAAAATCCAGCACAAACCGACTCTTTGCATACTTCAGAACGAAATTTGGATTAGATTTTGTGTTTTCCATTTGCCTCTCATTTTATGTGTTTCTAAATCCTTAATGTATGACCATCTGGTAGCTGGTCATTTGAGGTGGGCAATGTCTATGCAGTCTTACATTTGTGCTTACTTTAGGGGGTGCAGTGACTGAGTTCCCGAGCTGCCAATATTTTTAAACTACCTCTATGTGTTCAAGAGACCATGCTTCCATCCAAGGGCTATTAGAAGATTACATACAACTTTGGAACTTGATATTTATGGAATATAAAACCCTGATGAAGTCCTTTGGACGAAATACTTTGGCTGGGCTGATTGAAAAAAATTGTTGACATAAAAAATCAATAAAGTTGGATTTTTAACTTATATACAAGACTACCGAAGATTTGAATTCCATTGAATTATCTATATTTATACCTATGGACATTGTAATGGATGGATCTTGTTTAAAAATAGAATGATTGTTTTGTCATATTATATGCTCATTTTCATTTGCTGTGTCACCCTCACCTCCCTTTACCTCTACCCATCCCCAAACCCTTCAAGCCACCCTCATGTCCCTTTACCTCTACCCACCTTGACCCCTCAAGTCACCCTCACCTCCCTGTACTTCTATCCACCCATGAACCATCAAGTCACCCTCACCTCCCTTTACCTCTACTCACCCCCGAACCTTCACGTCACACTCACCTCACTTTACCCCTACCCACTCCCGAACCCTCAAGTCACACTCATCTCCTTTTACCTCTACCCACTCCCAAACCCTCACGTCACACTCGCCTCCATTTACCTCTACCCACTCCCGAACCTCACGACACACTCAACTCCCTTAACCTCTATTCACCCAGAGGCCCTCAAGCCACCCTCACCTCCCTGTACCTCTACCAATCCATGAACCATCAAGTCACCCTCACCTCCCTCTACCTCTACCCACACTGAACCCTCGTGTCACCATCACCTCCCAATACCTGCTGTAGAAAATGTCTAAAAGAAATTGACAAAGCCAATAGATTAGGCACAACCTATTGGCTTTCCTAATGCTTATTTTCTATACCATGCTGCAAGCCAAAGAATAGTACAGCATTTCGAGGTCCAAATTCCAGTGCCAGATTTCACCTGGTGACAGTTGTGTAGGGAAATACTGGGGTATTGTCACACAGCTTCCAATTTCCGAGAGTAAACTTCTGTTTGTTGCTATTTTAGGACTTCTTTTGCAGTTCTATATAGCGATCTCAACCCAAGGGCTTTACATAAGCACCAGATTATTACACATCACACAAGGTCATATTCATATTTTTTAGGCACAGGGAGATTAAGTGATTTGCCCAGATCACAGTATGATTGAGCTGAAGCCGGGACTCGCACTTGGTTCCCCAGTCTCAAAGTGGGCAACCCTGGCCATTAGGCCACATCTTCTCCAAGGATTACTGTCCTTATTTCTGTCCTGTATTTAAGCCAAGATCTCATTGGCGGAGACCTCATAGAAAGAAATGTAGAGCATGGCTCAGAAGACTAAGAAAACAAGAGTAGTAATAGATGTTTCTTTTATAGGGGTGGGGTGGGGGTGCAGGAAAAGTCTTTTCTACATATTTCACATCAAAAAAACAACATGGTCACTTCTCAAGACGTGACAACTACATTATAATTATTTTATTTTAGGGTACCTCAAAAACCACTTCCTTTGAGTGCCAGGGAGCAATTGGAAGCAAGTAAGTAAGTAAGTAAGTAAAATCTTTATTCGGTTATAAGATTTAAATAACCATAAAAGTACATAATACACATATTAAACACACAAAACACTAGGGCCTTTTCCAAAAGCTCACTATGGCTTCTACAATGCAGTACCAATCTGAGCGTTTTATGGATTACTTTTAAGCTGTCCTTTGCCTTGAATTAATAAAGTTTGCTTCATCCCAGATTTACTCTGTGTTTAAAAATACATTTTAAGAAAGTACTAACATTTTTTGAGATCAGTACATTGTTCAGAAATTGCAAATGCAGCATAGCAGGGCGACAACTTCTAAGGCCAAGAGTTCTCAATAAGGGTATTAGCCATAATTTCCGATGTGCGGTATAATATTTACAAAACAAAACAGTGTGCATCATTGATTGTTCAGACATTCCGTCACAGGGGCACACCGTTAAGCGCTCATCCCAATTATGTCTTCTAGGAAAAGCTACAAGCCTATGAAAGGAATTCAGTCTGAATCGTACCAACAAAAAACGCTCGAATTGTGACTCGACAGAAGTCAAATAGGGTTCCATATCCAAAGTGGTCATTACTGCCAAGGAGTGTTGGACTGATGGTTTATTTATCTCCTTGCTCAACCGCAAATCTTCCATATGGCTCAAAGCCCTTATTTTTAATTCTTTCTTTGGAATCTCAGCGATTAACTCGGGATTTGTATAGTATTTATCCAACCCCAAATCTGCAAGGAGATTTTTCACATATGACAACCACTCAATTTTCTTCACATGGTCCAAGGACATACAGTCTGTCACTATCTCTTTTGTGAATGAGTTTTTTGTTGACGTCCATATACGGCGCCATAACAAAAGGGGTTGGATTTTTGCTAGGTCCTCGATATGGGGCATTCCAAGTTCTGCGTGGCAGGCAAAGGTGGATACTCGCTTAGGTGCCGCCAGGAGGAATCTCATAAATGTGTTCTCTGCTACCTGTAATACATTGGTGTTTTTATGCCCCCACAACCCCGCCCCGTAAAGTGCGATGGAATGACACTTTGCTTTGTAGATACGGAGCAACTCTACTGGTGGCCTCTTTCCTAACTTCTGGGAGAATTTTATGAGGGCAATTATTGCTCGCAGAAGTTGGTGTTTGCGGGCTTCAATGGCCGCTTTCCAGTTGAGTTTTTCATCCATCATTACCCCGAGGTATGGGTATTGGGTAGTCAGATCTAATCTCTCTTTATCAAGAGAGATGGTCCTTCCCCCTTTCTTTCCCTTTCCTGCCACCATTACATATGTTTTTTTTACATTTATTTTAAGATCCAACCGGCCCATAAACCTTGAGTATCTTTCTAAAGCTTTCTGTAACTCTCGCGGAGTGCGTGCTAGGATCACGGCGTCATCCGCATAAAGAAGCGCGGGCACCAGGCAATTTTTCACTCGGGGAAGGTCCTGACCCCCCCTCAGCATCTCTGCCTCAAGGCCATTGGTATAAAGGGAGAAGAGAAAGGGGGCCAGCACACAACCCTGCCTCATGCCCCGCTCCACCTTAAAAGATTCAAATAGCTCACCCTGCGTTCCAAAGCGGACCCTAGATGAAGCATTGGAGTATAGGGCGCGAAGAAGGTTTACGAGGACTGGATCTATGCCCATGTTAGTAAGAACTGACCAGAGCTTTGAATGGGACACACAATCAAAGGCCGCGGATAGATCGACATATACCATGTACAATCGTCCTTGTTTTGCTGATACATATTTTCCAATTATTAGGGCTAGATTCAGTGCCTGCTCAATTGTTTCGAAGCCCTCTCGGAATCCGAACTGAATGTCGGATAGTATCTTATGATCATCTGCCCATTCCTGGAGACGCTGGAGTACCACTCTACCCAGTACTTTTCCAAGCGAATCCAGTAACGAGATTGGCCGATAGCAGGTCACCTCCTCCCTCTTTCCCTTCTTAAAAATGGGAACCATGATCGATTGGGTCCAGGTTTTAATTAGTCCACACTTCATTGCTGCGTCAAACACCCTCTTTAGGATTGGGGCCCACAGGTCTAGTTTAAACTTAAAAAAGACCACTGGCACACCATCTGGGCCAGGGGCTTTTCCACATTTACTCATTTTGACAGCATTTATGACTTCAATGATTCCAAAGTTTAAGGAGATAGGGAATAAGTTACATTGTGAGCTTTGGTTATTCACCTCTGATATGTCAACTTCTGATAGTTTACCAAAAACTTTAGAAAAATAATTTACCCATGCTGGGCCTTCGATTGCCACTTCTATTGTTGGCTGATCACTTGCATCTGTCAGGAAGGGTGACTTCACCACCTTCCAGAACTGCTCGCTGTTTCTATTCTGGGAACTCTCATGAAGTTGGTCCCAGAGTGCTTTTTTCAATTCCTGTTTTCTAATTTTACAGGCTAATCTATAGGACTTTCTTAGACTACGGATCTCCTCTTTAACTCTTACAGATTTTGTCAGGGCTTTTTTTAGGGATTTATGAGCCGTGGTACAATCCCGGTTAAACCACCCTATTTTTCCAGCCTTGTTCCCTTTCTTATTGGATGTTAGACAATCATTTACTTTCTCCAAAATTAGGCTGAAATTTTGCAAGACTTCCTCTTCGCCTATATCAACATCTAAGCACTTTACTATGGCGGGGTATACTGCAAGTACCACCTTATTTGTCAGTTCTACTGGGTCTATCTTTCCCCATCCTATTTCATAGCCATTTGTTTTTGTTAGATGTATCTTGTTCTGGGCGAGTGCGGTCATCAACGAATGTGGAGTTAAATGCCCCTGGTCCATGAATAAGTCAAAGGCCAGGGCAGCGTGGTCGCTTAAAGTATTGATTATTAGTCTAAATCTCTTCGCCTTGCTGTACAGAGTCGCTGAGACCAATATATAGTCAATCGTTGACTCCCACCCCCTGCCCAGATAAGTTGGCTGTAATTGCCCACAAGAAGTGTTATTTAATATCACCAGACCTAATTCTGACAGGGTTTCATTTAGGAAATCTCCTACCCCAGAGTGACTGAAGTGGGACACGTGACTATCTGTTTCCTCCACTATGCCACAAATATTACTATTTTTCGCATCGCAGGGGTGGTGGTTAAAATCACTACCCCATACGATACTTGGGGCGTCTGGCCCTTGCATGTTTTTTTGTTTTAGTAGAGAAAAGAGTTTGTGATGGAGAACCCCGAATGTTTTTACTCTCTCAGTTTCTGGCAGATTGTCGTATGTATTTACCAGGATAATGGTCTTTTTCTTTTGGAACAGTAGTCTCAGTATCTGATGGTTAGACTGTAGGCTGAGAACTGTTACTTCTAATCCTGGTATGGTATTTTTTATATACACCATCATGCCACCCTTAGCCCTACCATGAGAGCCTGCAACTGCCGCAGAGAAATAAGTTTTATACCCTGTCAGATGCATCTCTTGGGTGACCCATAATCTCCTGTAGACATATCACATGATAATCTTGAAGAAAGTCTATGGCACTACCGTTCATTATTTTTGTGCGTAGGCCCGCAATATTCCAGGACATGATTTGGACTATGTTATCATCCTTCCTAGCGTCTGGGAATTTGTTTATGCTAGCTGCCTCTGCTACGGGCAGATTCTCCGAGGGTCTTTGCACATCATCCCCCATGTGCATAGGTCTACTACGGGGACTATTCCCCAGGATAACAGTGTCAGCTCCTCTAGTTAATATCTGATTAGGTAGTGATGGGTGATTACTGCTTTCCATTTCATGTCTCTCTCCACTTTCAGTTAGAATGGCAGCCTCTTTAAAAATGTTAGAGTCTGCCAAAATAAATTTTTGTGGGGTGGCCTGCTCTAGAGTGAGTCAATCTACATTTTCCATGTCAAACAGGGTCGAGAAATGGTTAAAGGTGGGTACATTAAACGCCTGATATGGCTGGGGGTTCTTGTTCTGGTATGGTACACTGGGCCTCTGGTGTAAGTGGCGATTGTTATTCTGGAACCCCCTAAAAGGCTGAAGATGAAATGAATAATTGCGGGGATTTTGGAGGGGCAATTGATAATCTACTTCCCTCCAGTCTTGGAAAAGGTCTTTTACTGGGGTCGGTTTTAGGTGAGAAGTCAATTCTCGTGGGTAAAAAAAGTTCACGTAGTGTGTAAGAATACCGTCCCCCCCTCTAGCTTCATACCAGTCGCCAATACATCTGACGGCTCTGTGATCCCTAAAATTTATAATTATCACATCCCCCTTCTTATCTTTTGGTCTTGTTCCCACCCAGCTCGTACGTCTTACCATTAAAATTTCCCCATTTATATGCGCCGGTAGAGGTCTATTTTTTTTCAGCCAGTAGATGGTTTTATTTCTTAAGGCATGATAGTCCTCCCTAGTTCCCTCTATCAGTTCTGGTACCCCAGTCATAATAATCTTGTATGGGGCTGATTCCGGGGGTAAGTCCACTCTTCTGCTCGGAGAAATATAAGGGGACTGGGATAAACAATCACCATTCCCAATCTCCAGTCTTTCTTTTACGGGTATACTATTTGTAACCATGGAGTTCTTTTTATTTTCTATTTTTCCAACTTCTCCTGTCTTACCAGTCTTAGAGATATCACCCACCTTTGTTTGCCTTTCTGGTTCTTTACCATTTGGGAAAGGATTAATGTTACCTTTACCTATAGTTTCTTTAAATGACTTGGCCGGAGCTTTTTTTCCCTGCGCGGTGTGAGGTTTCGTAAAAATGCCGCTAGTTGATGGTTGCTCTGGCAGCCGAGTAAGGGGAGCGGCTGGGTCGACAGTGTTACTTTTAATCTGTGCCCTAATTAGATCGGTTTGGACCAAGTTATTCCCTTGCATTTGTTTGGCCAAATCATCCAGATGTGAGCTTATTAATCTAGTCCTTTCTAAAAGAGGGAGTAGAAGGGACTTAACCATGGTCTCTATTTTAATGAGTAGATCGTTCGCAAGGTCCTGGCCAATAGACAACCCTATAGTATTGGTGGTTGCAGATGAATTATTTATCTCGGGGAGCCCTATGGATGTCAAAGTTTGTGCCAGGTGTTTTACTTTCTCCTTTTTTGCCAAAGATGGCGTGATAGGAGAGCCTCGTCTCTTGCTTGTATTTGATCTGTACTCAGGGGACCCTATTGCCAGTGGGGGGGAAATGACCAAATTCGGGGAGTCCGATAACCCGGATATAGTTAGGCTAGTTGTATGTTGTGAGTTTATCTCTATGGCTGTTTCTTCCTTTTCAAGAATGGAGTAGGGGCTAATGCTGCCTAAATTCTTATCTATCAACCCCGGGGATGGTGCTTTCCCAATTGTACCTAAAGATGAGCGTTTACCAGTTAACAGGTCTAATGAAAGACGCTTTTCTGTATCCGCTATTTCCTTTTCCAGAACCGTTGTCACACGTTTAAAAAATTGGTCTATAGTACCGGTTACTGGACCTTTGGAGGTGTTAACTTTTAGAGTGCGCGATTTCCCTGCATGTGCTGACATATTGCTAGACATAAAAATATTCCCACAGGTACAAATCCAAAATATAAGGGGTACAATATCCGTCTGTTGTAAATATAATTGCAACAATAGGTGAATACGACCTTGCCACGAGATGGGGGTTAGGGGGGTAGCCCGTCCCATCCTCAGTCGTCCTCGGACGGCCACAGACGGCCTGCCCTTTGCCCGGGCTTAGCCCCGGTCTGCGCTCCGCTCGCGTCCCGCTGTCGTGAGAATGGACGTGAGCTAAAATAGGAAAGGGAGGAGGGGCCAGGAAGAGGCACCAGGTGCGCTGCACTAGAGCGTTGCAGGGCAGCCTGGGCCTCACAGTCCCGGCGAACGCCGACCTTCAGGGGTAGATAGCGCTATATAAAAGACTTCCTCCAGGAATTAAAAGGCAATAAAAATGTTATCCAGCTAGTCCTCCGCGATTTCAATTCAGCGTTTGTCCCAAGTCAACAATCCTCATCTGCGAGCGGCTCCCGCGAAGCGGGGGCCGCGAGACGTTTTCAAGGCACAAGCAGCAAAGGGAGGGGCCGGGAAGAGGCACCAGGTGCGCTGCACTAGAGCGTTGCAGGGCAGCCTGGGCCTCGCAGTCCCCGCGAACGCCGACGTTCAGGGGTAGATAGCGCTATATAAAAGACTTCCTCCAGGAATTAAAAGGCAATAAAAATGTTATCCAGGTAGTCCTCCGCGATTTCAATTCAGCGTTTGTCCCAAGTCCACAATCCTCATCTGCGAGCGGCGCCCGCGAAGCGGGGGCCGCGAGACGTTTTCAAGGCACAAGCAGCAAAGGGAGGGGCCGGGAAGAGGCACCAGGTGCGCTGCACTAGAGCGTTGCAGGGCAGCCTGGGCCTCGCAGTCCCGGCGAACGCCGACCTTCAGGGGTAGATAGCGCTATATAAAAGACTTCCTCCAGGAATTAAAAGGCAATAAAAATGTTATCCAGCTAGTCCTCCGCGATTTCAATTCAGCGTTTGTCCCAAGTCCACAATCCTCATCTGCGAGCGATATATATGTAATAAGACCGGGTCAAAACATCGTTCGGGTCCTATGCTAGTTCAGGAAGATAGTCCGTCCGTAGGCGTGATGGATCATACACCGAGACTGTCGTAGGAATGCAGTCCCGGAATTGTAGGTTTGTTGGACATCAGGAGCTATAATATGTATGAACAAGTCCCCCGCACCCCAGGGGCACTCAGTGTAATATGGCGCCTGGTAATGAAGTACTAAACAGTGTGAAATCCTTGGGTCTAAACTGAAAGTGGTAATGAAAAATGTGTAACAAAAAATCACTCTTATGAAGTGACTGATCAAATCCTCCGGTTACAGGCTCAAACGGACCTGAAGTACCGACGGAGAGAGCGGTGCTCCCTTCCTGAGCTGTTGCCAGGTCGAGGTGAGGTCCATTACCCAGCAGTTGCGGGTAACAGTTCTTCACGAGACAGACTTACGTGAAATTCCATCTGTGTTTGATATCCTTTCTTGATTAAATTCACAATTTCACATCAGCAGCAGCATCTTCTTTAGGTCCTGACGAAAAGCCCAGTCCATGTTTGGACTCTTGAGGCTGAAACATGTTGACCACTATTTTTCATCACACCAAAGCGGTTTAAATCCATACCGCTGGTGCACTGTTTTTTAATCCTCGCAATGGGCATTTTTTTGTGCTCATTAGCTAGTTTTAGCTTTCACTTTCTCTACACTTTCATTATTGTTTGCTCTGCGCCCTCGCTCACACTATGTCTTTTCACATGTGGGTGTAATATACTCCATCAATTTTAAAACATCCCAGAGCTCCTCCCTCTCAGAGAGGGGGTTGTAGCCCTCAAAGGAACTAGGTGTTTCCTTTGGGAGGAGAATCCCATATGATGAAGCATGTCACCTTTGGTGAGTGAGGGATTTCGTCCTGTAAAGGGATCTGCCCACTGCTAGATCTGTGGGCACTAGCCAATGGTTCTGTGTTGATTTGATCAGTCACTTCATAATAGTGATTTTCTGTTACACATTTTTCATTATCACTTTCAGTTTCGACCCAAGGATTTCCCACTGTTTTGTATCACATTATTGGGGATGCAATCCTATGCAGGTCTCTAATTTATCCCTAGGACCCTCCTTTTGAACTTCTTGTTTGCTAGCCTGGTAATGAAGGCCTTATGCATATGAACAATCAATATTGCTATATATTATAGGCATCTCATCATAATATGGACAAGATTATAATCATGCAGCAAAAAGGAAGACAGTTTTAGAGCACTTTCTCACATCTGTAGAACGGTCTCTATTTCTTTTGAATTAGGTTTGCATGCCGGACATAACGACAAGATATTTAGGGGCTGATTTATATTTTGACAGACAGCCGATCAATCCGCCATGGGGATGGAGCAAATTACCTCATCCCCATGGCAGAGGGTTTGTCCACCAAATTTATAAATGACCGCCAAGCAGGTGGTCATTTATAATGCATTAACAGGAACCACCGTCACAGCGGTTCCTGTCGATGCATTTTCCTGATTAGTGCAGGGCTGCGTCAGCATGACGCTGCCCGGTGCCAGTTTTCTTTTTTTATTTTCAAAAAGAAAATCCTGAAATAGGATTTTCTTTTTGAAAATAAAAAAAAGCAATGCTCCCCCCGCCATGGGAGTCATTTTCCATAGTGGGTGGGTGGGGGGGCATTATTTGTATTTCACTGTCCCACACCACTAGGGTTTGCCTGCCTGTGATGGACAGTTAAAAGATGGATATATATGTCTGCCCATTCTGACTGGGTGGGAGGACATACAGCCATTTCTCCGACGGCTCTTACTACGTCAGGTGGCCGGAGAGGTTTGACTGTGGCAGTGACGGAGTAGTCACCGCCGCGGCCTAGACTAAGGTACGCCCGCATATTATTTGATGGGCAGACCATCATGTTGGCGATATGTATAATCAGTCACGACAGAATATACATACCGCCAACATATAATTCAGGCCCTCAGTCTTCACCAAAATTAAGGGAAGTGCGTATTCACTAAACCAAAAAGGTACACACTCCAGCGTTTACCGTCGTATTTGCATCACCTTGCCCACCTGCGAAAGCAAAAAACTCCATTCGAGCAATGAAAATACTGCCCCAAAATGCAGCAACACCTGAATTGCACAACCACACAGAAACTTGTAAAACCTAAAACACATAAAAAGCAAGCAGCACACATCAGAATATCAACGACCAAATAAAATTTACAGATCATACTAAAAATTGCTTTATTGTGAGCAAAATGAAAAGAAAAGTTAAAGCGTGTTACAAATGTACATACATAGCAAAAAAAGGAGAAATCAAAAAGGGGAAAAGCCACATAATGCTGAAAGTACATCAGAACCCACACAGGTATGTACAGGAACAGACTCACCAGCAATACCTTCAGAAGCACTGCAGGTACAATTTCCACCACAAATCACATAACTTTGAATGCAATGATGAAACCTCACGCCATGGACAATGCCGAATCACAGCATCTCAACCTCACAGAAATTAGGCTCAACCTGGCACACATAGGGGGAGAAGAAAAACTCTTTGCCACAAATGGACTTGTACCTGCAGTACTTTTCATCAGTGCAAACATTCTGTGACATCGTCGGAGATGCATATAAACATTACTGTAGGGTATGATGCAAAAGTGGTTGCTTTAAAAGGGTTGTTGGTCTACCATATTTCTTCTGCCTATTTTATGCCCAGTAAATAGTGAAACAGCTGATACAAGCAGTCTGTACTTAACATTGCACTGCTTCCTCAGCATTTTGCGTCATCCTGTCCGCATGTGGCATTGACCCGGGCCTCTATGCAGAGCAGATCAGTGGACATATAGGGCAATGCATAGGACATACCCTTGAGCAGCCTTCTGATCTCCTGAAGTGCTGGAAGGATGGGGTGAACATATTAAGCCTTGCTTTATGCACTTCAGTAGACTGTAGGGAAGGACCAGGTCTTTGTCAGCATCCTTTCCCATCTTGCCGTAAGTTGCAGTGCGGTCTATGAGGCTCACAGACCCCATCATAGTCCGTGACAAGATGGGCCATTGTAGCATCAGAGGAGGGGTCTCTGTCCCTGCTGTCTACATCTTGTCACTTTTGAGGATGGTGTCATCCAGCAATATTGGCCCTAGTACAGACTACGACAATATTAGAACGAGCCAGACTCAGTTCCAGTGTCGTTATTGGCTCGTTCTTCGGAGAACAAGACCAATGATGGTACTCTAGGGGGCAGGCTGGGAGGAGCCTTCTTTTGCTGCTAGGGGCAGTACGCTGCGAGTGTCGCCCAATATAACTCAGAATAGAGTGCTAGAGCCCATGCACCAGCCTGTCCTGTGACTTAGCTGCTGTTGCCGCTCATGGTTCCTGCAAACCGCAGTCCATGCCATCCACGGAAGCCTGTGCTTCCATGAACATGGAAGGTTCTGCACTCCCTGCATCAAAGCTGATTCAGTAATGCAGGTTGGAAAGGGTCAGGGCTGAGGTGTGATTGTACATGTGTAAATGTGTTCATGTTTGCGTGGGTGTGTTATTGGCTGTGCATGTTTCTGAGTTTGAGTGAGCATATATGAATGTACCTGCATGTGTCTCAGGCTTTGTATGTGTAGCATGTATGAATCTGTAATGCTTATTTGTGTGAGTAAGGTGTTGGGTGGTGAAATATCCCTGACTGCATTTGGGAGACAGAATGGTGACAATGCATTGCATAATGATGGTGACCCATCATTATGCGTCATAATATGGACACTGGAATATTGTTGCATTCCTTGGGATAATGATGAACACACAAAGCATAATGGTGTCCATTCCTGCCATGATGGCGATAAGGCTATTTTCTGGATATATTTCCCACACGATGCCCTCCATGGCATTGTGATGGCCATCTCATACGTAATGCTGGCCATGTGTGGCCACCATTGTCATTATGACATAGGCATATAGTGGGTATCCATCGCATAAACACGCCCTCTTAGTATAATGCTTGACACCTGTGTCATTATGGTGGCCCTGACATATTCTGGGTAACCTTTGCATATTGTAGGTCACGATTATGGTGGCATGTTACGTTATGTTTGTTTTTATTTCTAAAGTGTATGGGCGCATAGCTTCTAAGTGTATGGCGTAATACAATGGCTAAAACGATACAAACAAAATTGCTGAGTGCCTCGAGGGACAACATTACTTCTAGAGTTAGGATTTTATGGATTCACACAAATTCAGCAGACAGGTTTCGGCACGCAAAGAAAGGAGGAGCCAACTGCCTGCTTTAGAAGTTACAACCAGTAACAGCCTTCGCCGAATGTAGCTGGCAGCAGTGTAAAGTTTCAGATGAAAGAGACACACATAGGCTGTGCTTTAAGCTTGTTTTGTGTCAGTGAGATGGGCTGGCATTTCATGCACCAGTTTCAGTGCATCACCTATGCCACCCTCAGATCTCGGCGCCATCTTGCTGAGAGCCTAGCGTGCTCAGTTAAAAGACTATTTTGCTGCGCACCACTTGGTAGACAAGTAGTGCAGCAGTCCACTAGGAGCAACTGCCAGACTGCAACCGCCATTTTAAAGAGTGCTGACCTTTTAAGGGCATTTCCATCAATGACTGTTGGCAGAGTACAGACAACAACCCTCTAAATGTAGCTGCTTTCTTCCTGAAAATAATACTTTTTCCAAGACAATAACAGCCTCGTTCTGGGTGCCCTAGAATTTGGTGCAGTAATGCTGCACCTAGTAAATACCTATTCCCAAGGGTGGGGTGTTTACTAGGCGTTGTATAACCTCTCAATTCCGGGTTTTGCTTCTCAGTTCGGGGAGTAAACTGTGCTATTCGAGTTTTAAAAAATGTTCTTCCACTTGAACCCATATTGTGGTTTCCGTCGACCTCAGAAAGAGCCCCTAAATGTATTTATTTTGGTAGCTGATCCGGCAAGTGGGTTATAAGATAAACACAGATTGCCTATTCACAACTCTGCATCTATGTATTCTGAAGATATAT
Source organism: Triturus cristatus (assembly GCF_964204655.1). Lineage (NCBI taxonomy): Eukaryota > Metazoa > Chordata > Amphibia > Caudata > Salamandridae > Triturus > Triturus cristatus. The sequence goes on along the minus strand of NC_140592.1, from coordinate 1,157,885,926 downwards.
ACCTTTGAGGTACATACATCTATATCTTCAAGGTTACATAGTTGTGATTTTAAGAACAATCTATGTTACCTATACATTGCCTTTGGTGATATAGTGGTAGTCAGTATTCGGGATTTGAAATTTTTGTAGGTCGACACATGTGATGATATGGTGGAACACCATTAGGACTATGATCGTTTTGTATTAATGGACCAGTTGCTTTAGGAACAAGGTTAAAATTCTGATTTTGGATAGCGCTTTACACTTTCAAGGCTTAGATGGTAATCTTGGGAGAACATATTTAAATTAATCCTGTGGGACTCGCTGAACTTGTGCCAGTGATCATACAACTTCCTAACCTTACTCTGCTGTTAAATGCATTATTTATCATTAAAGTTCAGAGATCAGGGAAACACCAGAAAAGGTTAACTAAGAGATAATTTATTACAGCCACTATTTAATGAGCTGTGAATAGTTAATGAGGCATTAATTAGTCCTAAAACAAACACCATAGATGTTTGAACATCAAAGACATACGTTCCCTGAAAAATATGAATCAACAGCTCCCAGTTGGGGGATCAGTCAAGATATCCCAGGGGGTGACTACACATTTTCCTAGAAAGTATACATTAGTGATAATGTCCGACATTGTGACCCACCGCCCACTGAAGGTACCGCCAAGGTTTCAGGGCTAAGCACGTGCTTTCTTAGATCAGCATCTGTCGTAGCGTGCATTAGATGATTTGATTTTGGTTTTATATAGCGCTCGAATGCCCGTGGGTGTCTTGGCGCTTGCCTTTAGCCCTGCATCAAAAGATTTAGTTAAAGATCAAGCACGTGATTCGAGGATATAAACCTTCCAAAGTCCACTGACATATAGTAGACAATGTCATGAGCCTGGACAACTCCAAACCCAAACTGCCCTCAATTCACCCAAATCACTGATGTGGTAAAAAAGGCAATGCATTCTTCTGCCGCCGCGATGATATCACAGCAAATGACGGAACTTTTATTGCCCATTGGGTAAGACAGTCCTTATTGAAAACTCAAGGCCGACGTATGTTAAGAATGATTCATATCATCATCGAGCAAATCTAGCAAAATGTTAAAAACACACCTCACAGGTCAGCAGGAAAGAGTGGGTAAATAACCGTGGTTGCTAAGGAGTCTGAAATGTCTGCTAGCACTAGCAGCCACAGACTGTTACTTGTAGTATTGAAACAAAAACAAAATAACAAAGACGCCATTCAGTAATCACGACTCAAGGGTCCATAGTTCAGCTTAACAAAACGCAAAGAGTAACAAGCAACTACTCCATGTGGAAGCATCACCGTGAAAACTACTCCAAGAGGTCCAGCCACCTAATTAGAGTGACTTGTTCATGTGCCTTGAAGTCCATCATGTCCCAGTGCAATAACATCCGACAGTACTAGAGAGGATCACCTTAAGGAGGGTACCACAATCTCCGTACTGTCTATTGGGTAACGAATGCTGTGCCTTCTTGCCGTTGTCTTTTGCTTTTGCGTGATAATGACTCCGGCTTCCTTGATTTTTGATTGGAGCATTGTTGACATGTCATTGCCGGACTGCCTTCTCCCCATCCTCTCTTTTTGAATTACATACATCAGCCGCTTATGGGAGGCGTGGTTTACTAGTCCAGATGGAAATCCTTCTGTATGTTCTTACGGTGCTAGGTCTTCTCACCTGGACTAGGAATGTTCCAGGTTGTGTTGTGCCCGGTCCTCAGATGCTCTTATTTTCTCTATCACTGATATATAAACATCCTCAATGCGAATGAAACAGGCCAGCCACTGCAGTGCACACTAAAAAGTCTATTTTTTCCTATGCCACTGTAATCCACCCATCAAATGGCCCCTGGCAATATTTATTTTCAATCCAGAACCAACCAAGGTAGAGTCCATCCATCATTCTTCTTCATCCTTCCACCAATTCACCCTCCTTTTATCAATCCAGCAATCCGTGCGTCTGCACCTCCATCCAGGCGACCACTCACCCGCCTGTAATCATTCTAGGCATTTTCTTTCTCCTACTCATGCAAATATTGTTTTATCCTTACACCCATCAGTCCATTCGCCCTTGCATCCATCTTTTCATCCTTTTTACCCTTTCTTCTCGCCCTTAATTTCACGCTTCTTTCCAGCCGTCACTCTTCCTCTCTCTTTCTATCCCTTGCTTTCCCTCTTTATTTCTTTGTTTAACTTTCCTTGATTGACCTCTGTTATCAGTATTTTTAAAAGCTTTTGTCTGCAAACCTGCAGACAAGAAAGGTTCATAAATCACTGTGAGTTTCAACACCACCCCTCGCTTGGCACCACTGGGCGTGCGCCTGATCACTAGAAAATACCCACTTTTTAACTTTAAAGAATGCACACAAAATCTCTTAAACTGTTTAAGAAACAGAGACTCGTTTGATTGGGTCTACGAGAGAGGTCATTGTTCGTGCTCAGACTCGTATCACCAATTAAGGGTTTTACTGGTATTGGGCAATTGGCACTGTCCTTTCTTTGTGTCTTTCCTCGCCGAAACTCACTCCCTTACACACAGCAACTGACATGCATTTAAATGTGTTATTTATATTTGCAGCCTAGATGGAGATCACTTGGAGAGCTGTACCTCAAGGGCGTTGAGAGAAAATTCAAGAGCATGCGCGGCTAGCCAGACAGGTGGGGCTGGTTGCATGTGATAGGGTGAGAGGCAGGGGTCTGTTGTAGCAGAGGAGCGTCGCCCCACTGAAATGCCCCCAGAAACTAAAAATAAAATGGTAATGAAGTTAATTCATTACCATTTTGTTTTTCGTCACCCGGTCCGAAAGGGAGTGTCAGTACGGGGCGGGGCGGGGCCTGTTGAATGGCAGCTGCAGCTGGGAGGAGGGTGGGCAGCCTTTACACTTGTTTAAAGTGCACATCACTCTTTGGCCGGGAGTTGCATTGCCAACCAGAAATGCACACTTTAAACCTCTCAACCCAGCTGTTCGAAGACAGCTGGGTTGAGAGTAAGTGCAGGCTTCCAGTGCGCTGTGGAGCGCTTTGGCTCCCTCCAATCAGGGCGCTCCTCTCATGCTGATGAACAGCATGAGAGCAGGCCAAGATTGGCTTGGGAGCCTGCCCCGTGGAGAGAAGACAATTGAGGATGTCACGCTCATTGCAGGAAAGTAAGTGTGTTTTATTTAATTTAATGCATTTTTTTGTGCCACCCGCATCACCACCCTCGGAACATGCCAGCTGCCACTGGTGAGCGGTAGGAGGCTTCTTGTCATCGATGGATGGTACAAGTTGGAGATCATTATCCTTAAAAATGGTCAAAACACCTACGACCCTGCTCTAACACCAGCTTTTCCCAGGTATATTTTCTAACTATAATTACAATGAGGACTAAACTTATAGGCAGCTCCGCAGCACTAACCTCCCCAAGTGATAATGGGATGTTGTGTGCGTTCACACCAAAAAGATGGGTGATCAGACTTGGTCTGGTCATCCATTTGGCAATATGCGCCATGCAGAGATGGCGTTGAATCAGTCACATGCAAAACCACTGACAATCTCCAGTTATTGTTATCAACACACACAACACCTGCCATAACTCACGCCACCCTCCATGTCGTTCTACTATTGCATTCCTGTGCCATTAGCAAATTGGTGTTTTAGGAATGGCATACCCCATTTGGCCGCCCGACTTTCGGACGTCACTTAGGTGGCATGCCGCTCGACTCAATCTTAGCTTATCCACTGCTCGATTAGTGGTCATCCCCAGGGCCAAGATGACAATGTGGTGGGCCAGAAGTTTTTTCCACTTGACCGGTGAACTGTGGAACCCCATGCCATTAACATTGAGGTCTCAAGCAAGTAGGCTATTGTTCAGAAAATCCTTGAAGACTTGGCTCTTTGCATCAGGGGTCTAAGTATTGCCGCCCTGTCTTCTGATTGATAATAGCACTCACTAGCACTGAGACGCCCTGGCAATCACGCGCTTTAGAAAAATTGTACTTACATGGGTTATGGCATGCGTAGTGTGCCTTGATAACCATCATTTGTCAATTTCATTTGAAGCAGAAAAATTACAGGTTTTTAACTGTGAATTTCATGTTTTCGAAATTGTGTAAATAATTTAAAAGGCACTGCATCCCACCGCCACAGGTGGCCAACCCACGCTGCACATGACCTGTGGCCTTGTGCAGGGACGACGGACGCAGCCCTTCCCTGTTCCAGATGCCCACTGGTTAGGCATGGTGTTTGGTCTTTGCCAGGCCTTTCTTTTTTGTATTTATTTTTGGTATTCACAAATCATAAATTGGTTTCACCAATCAACCGTAAGATTTGTACGCTGAAACCTGTGTCCACCACCATTACCATCACCACAACCACCACAATTACCATCAACTTCACAATCACCACAGCATTTGCTTGAATATTTAACCACATGAAAGTGAAACCTAATGACTTTCTTGCTACTTATTTTCTTACTTTTTTACAGTATGTGCTTTATGATGTGCAAATTAAGGAGATCCCACTCTCTTGGTTCAGGGCAAGAGACAGCTTGTGTCTCCTTATATTTCTGGGCTTATTCAGACACCCCAGTCACTCTGTCCTTCATTCCCTCATCCTGTCAGCATTGTGACTCTCAAATGGCCTTTTCAGAGAAAAATCAAACAGCTCAACCATTTTGGCCGTGGACATGGGAACCTGGGGGCCTTCGCTTGAGTAGTAGGAGGAGGAACACAAGTAATCCTTTCAGCAAGTACTACCAGGGTTTTTTAAGGTTTGGGCGGCCCACACCGCTGCATGGTCTACTTTCTCCTCAGCAACCACCAACCACCAGTCTCTCACTTAAGCAGACAACCTGCACCATTCTGCGGTGACATTACAGGCTCTTGCCTGGCATTGGATGTAACCGCCCATGGCTGATTGACGGACAGATCTCCAAGCAACCTTCAGAGACGCACATGAGAAATCCAACCACGAAATACCAGAGAACCAATAATGCAAACACACGCAGGCATACATGGAGTACTTATGCTTTTTTTCATTGTGTTTATCTATTATGGGCAGCACCTCAAGCTGAATCCCATTGAGAGGTGCAAGAGAACTTTTAACCTGATTATGCGTACAGGATGAGAAGCGAGTTTAAAAAGTAAAGCTAACACTGTCTTCGTAAGGCTATCGGAGATATCAGCCAGAGAATATTAAATGGGGAGGGTGTTGTAAAAGGATGTGTCAACATCTGGTTGCAGTAACTATGAACTAAACCTAGTCAGATGATGATTCGATCAAGCTTGGATGGCACCACTGAATTTCTTTCTCCGACCCTCGTTGTTCTCACCCAGGAAGGATTTTGGCAGCTCCTTTGTCATCCATTAGAAAGCATTGTACTGATGCCTGAACTCAGACTCTGAGTCATTCTTCTTTTTTACCAAAAGTCGGGAGGAAGGAGATGGTATCACCCCGCTTCCATCACAGACGCGGTGTGTAGGTTAACCCGATATAGAGAATTGCTGTAGACAAGCTTTGGCCTCATATATGTTCACATGGGGGTAAATAAGACCATACTGCTGGTGAAGCGTGAAAAATGTTCCCTGGCAATTGTCCTTATGTAGGAATTAAGTCTCAAATCAGTGTCCCGATTAAATCTCTTGATATTCACCTTTACAGGGTGAAATGACTGAAGGGAATTTGAGGGAGAGGTGGTGGAGGTGAATGTAAACTGCTGGATTTGGTAACAAATGTGGAGGCCCCCATTGATGCAGCTCAGTGTTTAACTCCAGGCGCCTGTCACTCAGCCCTTTCCACCTTCGGCAGGCTCTGTGACAATGGCAGAACTCCCCTTGGGTGAGGCCCTCAAACACAATCACTTTTGTGCCATCAGCATAGCAGAGGAACCAGAGTTCCTGATCCAATACCAGCTTCTTGAAGGGCTTCAACAACATCTCATGATACTGACTGTCCTGCACACCCCATTTTTAAGGGAATATACATCATCCTAAGGCTTATTAATGCCAGTTCTGTAATTGATGCTTGTGATGTGTATGAGCACCATTCATTTTGGTTTGTAAAAATCTGTCTAGATACAACTTTCAGATGCTTTAGTCTGGGCGCTCTCTTAAATAACACTTCGTAGTATTCAAGCCGCTCTTCTGGTTTTTACCCAGAAAGCCTACGAAACCTATACCATCAATGTCCTATTTATTAGAAGGTTGATATCTCCTGGTCAAAACCCTAGTAGCCACACAGTAAAGGAAACGAAATAACCAAGAGGTTTTCTCTAGTATGCGCAGAAATCCCAAACATGGCCAAAAGTGGAAAGAGATTTACTATGGGTTCTGTGTTTCTGCAGTAAGCACACACCTTTTAGGAGCTACATAAGACCTGCCCTTCTGTCTGCACACAGCCTGGCAAGTTTACACCCTGAGTGAAGTGTCTGCCTTTTAGGCAATAGTGTTGCATCACAAATGCTCATAACTTACAGGGAGGAGTCATCACAAGACTGGACGGCCAAAGTAGGGGCGTAACCTTCAGCCACCCTTAGCAGAAGCAATCTCCTCTTCCCTGCTCCACACTCCCTGCATTCTTTCTCCAAAGGCACCCTGAAGGGGGCGCAAAGCTGCACAATACTTTGAAAAGAATACATGTTCAGCCCTAATTGTCCGAGCAATAGTCCTGTCGAAATGGGATGATGGTAGACATGTGGATGGATGTGAAATCGTGTGAAATTGCATTCAGTATCCCTCACGGGATGCTCCTTGCTCTGAAGTAAATTTAAAGGAAATTGTAGTGTCAATTTCCACGACATCACTTGTTTTTTCCAGGCAGCCCGCCAGCCCTCAAAGCAGCTCTCCTGCAGTGGGATCAGCAGGCAGCAAATTAGCTAGTCCTCTCTTCCGCACCAGCTCCGGGAAATCACTTTCGTGGGAGTTCACACAAATAGGTGTTCTTTCAGGCCTCTTTTCCCCACTGAGTGCAGTTCACAGCTCCGCGTGAATTGCAGAGTCAGGCCAAATTAAGAAGGAAAGTGCAAAATTTCACCTCTCGTTCAGACTGATTAACCCTCAAGAGCTGCTGACGGTATCTACCAGTGATCCACCCACATTCGTATCGCTTTACGTTTTGTGTATGTGTAATGCAAGTATGTGAGGAAGCACCCCATCTCATCATATCATGCAGTTCATATTTCACCATTCCTCTAAGGCTACCCAGCTTAATGACACCACATTTATAGATGTCCTTTGCTACAGTAACAAGCATTGGCAAGGCCAGTAGGTCTGGCCTTAGAAAGCTTGCATTTTTTACGGTTGAGAAAACGTGAGCTATACAACCCCTGCCACAGACGTGCACTCCTTTGCAAGCAGCTGTGCTCGTGTGATCAGAAAATCTGCTGTCACTCACAATGCAAGGCAGCCAATGGATGAAGTGGGCTAGCCCATCCAAATGTGAATGACACCTGGAAAGACACCTATAGATGAAGAGGACTGATTAAAATGCAATCAAAGCATATATCTATGGATTTTTGATTTATAGATTGTGCCATAGTGCTGCTCCCCATTGATTATCAGGCTCAGCGGAACATCTCTTTCAGTACTTTTTCACATGTATTTACTGCCAAGGTACCATGCTCTGGAGATTATCCGAGGACGAGAAAAAGCCTAAACACAAGAACGTTATTTCAAGACCCGGACCTCTTACTTGTCTGATTAATCTATTGACCAAATACTTGTGCAGAAAATGACTTGTTATTGCACCTTTTCATTCTATACTATTTTCTGATGACTGGAACCACATCACCTAAAGAATGATGATGGATTAAACCCAGATCAGTTGACTGGGGGTGAGTGCTTGCAATGTTCAACACTCCGTCCATCATCCCCTTTGGTTTTGCTTTGTTTGCCCTAAGTTGGCAGGGTATGCCCAGACGTGGGTCCCTTGCTCACTTTGCCACTGGATTCAAGCTAGCCTGGCTGAAGACGGCTGATTAGCCAGAAACTGGTCCAAGGATGCTTGTTTCCAGTCCAGGGAAGACATGGCTTGGCAGTTCGGGCTGGACTGTTCCCATGAGGCACAGGGTCAGACTGATTTGCATATGGCCATGTCTGAACTGGGGTGGCGGAGAGAGCTAAAGAATGATGATGGATTAAACCCAGATCAGTTGACTGGGGGTGAATGCTTGCAATGTTCAACACTCCGTCCATCATCCCCTTTGGTTTTGCTTTGTTCGTCCTAAGTTGGCAGGGTATGCCCAGACTTGGGTCCCTTGCTCACTTTGCCACTGGATTCATGCTAGCCTGGCTGACGACGGCTGATTAGCCAGAAACCGGTCCCAGGATGCTTGTTTCCAGGGAAGACATGGCTTGGCAGTTCAGGCTGGACTGTTCACTTGAGGCACAGGGTCAGACTGATTTGCATATGGCCATGTCTGAACTGGGGTGGCGGAGTGAGCTAAAGAATGATGATGGATTAAACCCAGATCAGTTGACTGGGGGTGAGTGCTTGCAATGTTCAACACTCCGTCCATCATCCCCTTTGGCTTTGCTTTGTTCGCCCTAAGTTGTCAGGGTATGCCCAGACGTGGGTCCCTTGCTCACTTTGCCACTGGATTCAAGCTAGCCTGGCTGAAGACGGCTGATTAGCCAGAAACCGGTCCCAGGATGCTTGTTTCCGGTCCAGGGAAGACATGGCTTGGCAGTTCGGGCTGGACTGGACAATTGCCTGAAATTCACATGCACGTCGGACAAGAAACAACTAGATTTTCTGGACATCACAATCTATACCGAGAACAACATCCTCATGACCAAAACTTACTATAAACCAACAGCAAGAATCAGTATACTTTCCTATAACCGCTTCCATCCCCGCCCCTTGAGGGAAAACTTACCGTATAGTCAATTCTTACGACTAAAAAGGAACTGCAGCTCTCTGCAGGTCTGTAAAACACAAGCCAAAGAACTGGAACAGAAACTTGAGATGAGAGATTACCCCAAAAAGATTATAAGGAAATGCCAAAAAAGAGCCCTCAACCAGCCCAGGTTGTGTCTCCTTGAAACCAACCCACAAGAGACGCCCAGTGACCTTTTGAGCTGTGTGACAACATATGGTACATCCTCAAAAACAGTGAAAAAATCATCAATAAAAACTGGAGGATCCTGACATCCAATGACTGAAAATGGCCAAAACCTCGTTTTGCGAACAAGAGGACGCGAAACATTAAGGATTTTCTGGTACACACCAGACCTGCACCAACCGTGAAGAGAGACACGATAACGGCAGCATGGAATATGAACCCAATAGTTGGACACCATCCATGTGGCTCCTGCTCGGTATGCAAATTAACAAAAATGACTACGACCCTACAACTTCTGCCAAACCTGACCTAGACATTACGCCAACATACAAACTGCAACACCACGCATGTAGTATACATGATTGTGTGCCCCTGCAACCTGAGATACATTGGGATGACGTGTCACAAAGTAAAACAACGTATTTGTGAACACAAAAGTAACGTGAACTGCAAAAGGTCAACTACAAGGATGAGTAAACACTACATAGAGAACAACCACAGTGTGGATGATCTCAACTGGGTAGTCCTGGAAACACTACTGTCAAAAAGCCACAATGCTGAGTGAATCCTTTTTGAGAAGGAACAACGTTGGATCCATCGTCTTAAGACAGATGTGGAAGGATTGAACGATAACATCCCTTGGCACACCTTAGCATAAAGGTAACAGGAGACTTAAGACCCATCATCTCGGCATGAAGATGTACTTTGGACCAACTAGCTCCCCCAACCGAGCTGAACTTCCGCAAGTAAATCCATGTAAATTCATTGAACACCACTTTGGATTTCAGAATTGCCCAGAACAACTTACAGCAATACGTAATGCCAGTAAGAACATAAACTGAGAACCAATACAAATGGCACACTGTAGTAGCAGTCTTTCCACCACCCCTCTACAGTCGATGCCAACCACCATTGCCAACCAAGGAACGCGCCTGAGGCCCTCCCTGAATGATTAACCTCACTACCGACACCACCAATTACCTCACCCATAGAGTTAATTGTTAAACATCAAATAATAATATTAATGATCAAATGAACACGACGGGTGTTCAAAAACAGTAAGTCTGTCTTTCTTCATAATTCCAAATGCCAACCATTACCAACCACGATACCCGAGGCAGTCCCTCTTCCATTTCAACCGACCACCGTATGTAAATACCAGCTCAATACGGGCCCGCGTCACCCGTGACACCGTTTCCAGAGCTAGTACTAGCAAATGGCCTGTGAGAACCGGTGAGCGACCACGAGGAGTGCTGAAACCTACAGAATGCACCGCAAGTAAGATGCAATTAACCCCTATTTATTTCTACAGATTGTGGTCCCTACTAGCGCAACGGCATGCAGAGGAAGCGCATCACAACTAGAAAAAGGTAACCATGACATGTCTGTTTTGGAGACAAACGCTTAACCCTTTCACCGCGGCGGGAATTCCGCCGCGGTGCTGGGGGTGCGGGGGGGCAGCGCGGTGGCGCTGTGTTCATGACGGAGCCGCTCCGTCATGAGCCACGGTTGGGCTGTGCTCATGACGGAACGGTTCCGTCATGACTCCGCCCATTTGCGTTGTCCCCCCGCACAGGCGGGGAAACAGCGCCGCGCAGGCGGAGCGGCCGCCAACGGGCGTGTCATGACGGAACCGTTCCGTCATGAGCACACGGCAACCGTGGCTCATGACGGAACGGTTCCGTCATGAGCAGGGAAGGGGTTAAAACAACCTGTAACATCATTTGCCGCCAGCTTCTTATGCGTTGCCGCTTTGATCGAGTAACAAAAAAGAGCGCAATAACGATGAGTAGTAATTCTTCTTAACCACATGAAACGCATGCAAGAACTTTCACTTTGTCGTTTTACCCATTTTGTTTTGTCGCTTGTGCCCTTTAACATGCAACGAGCACAGTAACGATAAACACCTAACTAAACAATGCCTACTATGGCGACAGGCACGCATGCTTGAACAAACATTCCGCCTATCTCAAGCACATTAATACAACGAAACTCAGGCATTTTCATGCAAGTACAATGACAACTCAGGATATCTATAGATCTGATAGGATAGTTTTAAAGCACCATCTTCTTTTTCCTCTGTTATTCATTTGTTATATCTTTGGCTACCTGAAGCACTCATTTTAACTCATTTTATCTAGTTTAACAGTTGTGTATTCGCCCACTATGCGAACATGACGCAGTATAAACTCATACCAAATTGGAAACTTGAGTTAACGATTGTTGTACCAGCAGTCCACATGAATAATAAGCAGATATGGGTCACGTTGAGGAAATTGTACTACAATGTATTTCTCTCCCTATCCACAGGTACAGATACGATTGATCTGAACTCTCTGCGCACAAGTGGTCAATTCGCCACTTTAACAGGAGCCATAAGGTGCTCCTTGACACACATCCCGGTCCTGAAGAAAGCCCCTAGAAGTCAGCATGAGGCTGAAACATGTTGACCAACACCAGTGCGGTGGGTTAGTAGCTTGACCCACACATGCACGACCCTGCTTTTAATTACCCACATCACAATTTTTTTCAATAAATATTTACTGTTGAGTGATGTAGGGATTTTTAACTCACTTCACTAAAGCACACAAACGCACTCTTATTTTTCATTTCTGGACACTACTGGCAAGCCAGTTGGTCTTTCTCCAGGTGGAGGCACAACATACTCACAAAGATAAAGACCCGATTATAATGCTGCTACAGTACACTTAGGCGGAGAACCAAGATATACCGCCCAACGCCTGTGTACGTATATGAGGGTTTTTACAAAGTTTCCCAGATGAGTGATCCATTCCCCCCCCACCACCCCTCTGATTTTTGTACTAACCATTGGAAGCTGGATGGATCAGAGCTTCTCTTTCCCTCCTCATTGATTAAGATATATACCTTTTCATTCTGGTCGTGATTCAAATTGAGATTGTTAAAATGCTCCTTGATAAACACAAAATTGTTGGAGGTTCTATTTTCCAGATGTGCCAAGGTCCCACAATTGCTAAATCCCCAAAAAGCAGCACCATAAGGTGATGTCAACACAACCTTATTCCAAAATATTTCCACTCACAGTAGCTGCCCCAGGCCCAAAACTGAGGTTGACAATACTCAGGATTTGATGCGTCAAATTATGCATCTTTCTTTTTAAAGTGTGGGTGGAAAACAAGTTGCATTTCTAAATGTGGTTCCTGGATTACGATTAAGAATCCGCTGGCAAAGGTGGCAAACTACACCCACATCATAAATTGCTAGTGAAAACCCTGTGAGGCCAGCACACAACTTTGTGGAACCCCTCGAGTCCTTGTAAACCCATTAGTCATTTCATGACTCTCACAGGAACAATTTAGGGATCAAACACAGAAGGCCTTTAAATATTTTAATCAATGTTTATTCTACTCCTGCAAGCGCTAGAGCCTTTGAAAACTTCAGCATATGTAAATTATCATAATCAATTCTATATCTACAAAAGCCATGAATTAAAAGGAACCTTCATTAAAAGGGTTTTATTTCTGCATAATGCTGTGCGTCGAGAATCCATGCGCTATGGAAATGTACACTTTTTACAACCCTTTAAGTAAAGATGTTAGCTAGGAAGGTGTGTTCATCCAGAATTTGATGTGGTTGACGTACTGAATCTGGAAGGGAGCTCGTCAGATAACTGCCTGAGTCATCTAATATCTGTCTTTCGCATAATGATTTCTAGGAAAGATTCTGCTCTATGCTCCTCTGCCAGAGCAGCATTCAGTACCTCTGAAAATCTGGATGTTCTTAGGTCTGGCCTACTAGGCAGCTGTCTGGTAGGCAAAAACCTCTTGTAAACAATACCAAAAACTAACAATGGGCGAAGAGCTCACCCACGGCTTACCATTGGTTGACTTTATTGTTACTCTCATTTTCTTGCTTCTAATTGGATGGCATGCCTTTCTCTGCTAGGGTTTCTCCCTCCTAAAGTATAGCCTCTTTACAATCTTTTTGATTGGCTGACTTGTATCTTTCCACAGCTCACTCTGCTGCTCCCTCACTCCCTGTTGTTTTTCTACCTACTCAGCCACCATCCACAAACCATCTGCTTCTCCATTGCTGCCCCAACCCGTGACGTAATTTGCATAGTGTTTTTTTTTTTAAAAAAAACGTTATTTGCTGCAGTGTCTTTCCGGAAGTCAAAAAGCACTTTCACACTAAGAAAATTTCATTCTAGCTAAGTGTCATCTTAGATCAGTAAATAAAGAAAATAAAATGGCTCCAGCATCACTACATAGGCATGCAAATGTGTTGATGCGTGTACACACAAACATCACCATGCTTGTGTGCGCCTGCAGAATTTTGCATCTGGCAGCTTTAGCTGCGCCATCGTGCCATAAATGTTCTTTTTTTGTCAATGCTGCACAGCAAAAAGCGTTGACAAAGCCAATAGGTCAACAAGGCAAGACCTATTTCTAGTTGAGTTCTGTGGGATTCTTTAAAGAGCACTAAGAATCCTCTAAATTAAACCCAGGAATGTGTATGCTATGATTCGTTGAGTACAGTCATGTAAGGTTTTTGTGAGATTCTATGATAATAACAGAGCATACATTTGTGTCAGCAACGATGTGGCATCCATGATTGACATTTGCACTAATGCCTGTAGGAAGCATTAAATAACCCCTGAACAATTATGACTTCTTGTAGAAAACCAATAAGCTATTTTAATACAGGTAAAAAGTGCCAATATGTAAGGCTCAGAAAATCTATAGCAAATTAGGCCCTGGCCTGGATCCTTCTTGGTTGCCTGCCAAACACTTCTGAGACATTATCCAAGGATATCTGACAGGGGCATTGCTGCCAACTAGAGAGGGTGGAACGGCAAGGTACCTTAGTGACCCATGCAAAGCTCCCATACGAAGTTTCTTGCAGCTTCACTCTGAGAAAGAGCTAGCAACAAGTCTTGGCCTAAGCTAAGCCATGATCTTTGGAGTATAAATATAACGGAAAAGTGTTCCTTTCACGCAGGGCCTCAACCCATTTTGCACTTGTTTCTTCTTAGCTACTAAAGTCTTATATGTGGTTCTACCCAGATCATTGTAGTTGTCAGTGTTAGATTAATTCAATTTCTTTGACTTCGGTAATTGAGAATTTAACTTCCCAGAATCCTTGTCCAAGCGAGTGTATACTATATTCTGCAGGTCACTGGTACTTGGTTTTGATAGTCGATGGAGGAACTAACTAACAATTTCTTCACAACTCTCTAATGCTACATTTTCCTGATGAGCTGGGTTGGCCAGTCCTCTGCTACACAGATCCAAAATACTCTCAATGACCAGGCATGATGGATGAAATGCTGCAACAGTTTCTCTCCCCTTGGTCTTCCTTAGAATGAGCGAACAGACCTCGTCATAGCTACTCTGAATGACTTTCAGCTCTACTCAGCTAGATCATGAAGGAGAAGAGAAGCTCAGACCAACAGGTGTTGATCTTACCTTAGTGAGTACCATTCTGCTTCACGTAGTTTCTTTGCGATGGCTGAAGAGCCACCTGAATTAGTGTTATATATTGGGGCTAACCCTGCTTTTGGCTAATGCAAGGTCAGGAAGTACATTGGACAGCCAGCCTACCCAGGTGGCAAGCCTAGTAGACTTCTGTGTTCCCATTGAGCTTCAAAAGACTAACTGATAAAATATCTAAAGTGCTCACTACCTACTTGGATCTCCTATTTCTGGTATTAAAAGCCTGATTATCTGAACAGACTGGTCGTCAGCTTTTGTCTGAAGATGAAGAGTGAGTTTACGTGTCTTAAGTCAGTTGAAATTTTGTTAAAGAAGCCCGAACATTGAAGGGATGACCATCTTGAGTGGAGAGCCGTAATTCAGGAACTTCTAGGAGACCTTGTTGGTGATGTGCAGATTCCCTCGCTGGGATGTAGGGCGGGAATTTGGAAGCTAGGTAGTTAGGCGCTAGTTGATTTTGCATTTAAATGTTTGGTAGTCTCCTGAAGTTCGATGCGAGCAGCCACTGGCAGCGAGTGAAGGGATCTGTGACCTGTCGAGAAATGGTCCCATTTCCTCATTCCAAAAACTATGTTCATTCATAGCCTCCCTGGCCTGACCCAACAGGACTGAGAAGGTATATTACATAATTTGATTGGGATCCTGAACCTTGTCCTGCAACCAGGGAGCTCACAAATCCCTGCACTCAGAATTCTTCTCCCCCTATTTCCATGCAAATCACATGGACTATGTCAGTTTGGAAGACAAGGACATGACCAGGTCGGCAGGCTGCATCTAGCTGTATTATTATGTCGCTACAAGGGCCATTAGTGCACAAGAAACTGACCCAGTCAAGACCTGTGGCCTCTTGGATGTCTGATCCAGGCTTTACCAGCAGTACAGCATGGGTTGCCAGCACTCGGGTCAAGGCCTGCGGCAAGGCAAGTATTGTGCCCACTAACCCGTCGAAAGTAAGTACTTATGAGTCCCTTCCACTTTTCTTTAAAAAATGTGCACCCCTTAAAGTTTTCCGCCCACGGCAACTGCCCTTGCCCACGCTATGCCACTGGCCTCTACAAGCCTCCGTCACTGACAGACGTCTTGTGGGCAAGCAACGAACACAGAGGACTCGCAGTGCAACCTACACCCTCGCCACCAAGGAGATTTGAATTAAATGCAGTCAAGCCACCCCCCAAAGGCTGGAGGGAGTAGCACTTGCCACGTATGGACGTAAGTGACGCTTCCTCGTCTACTTAAGGCGATGCCCTTAAAGGAGTTTCATGAAAAAACGCTGAGTTAGCAACTGAAGTTAAGTAGTAGCCATGCTAAACTCTAGGGGGCAGATTTACAAGAAAGTGACGCATCTATAGAGATGCGTCACTTTCCTTGCACCACCCTAAAAAATGCTTGCGCCGCCATGGATGCGCCGTATTTACAATACGGCGCACCTTGGAGGAAGGATTGACAGATGCGTCAGAAATTCTGATGCATCTGTTTGGGCAAAAGTGACGCATTGCTGGAGTCATGTCGCAAGCACGACGCAACTCCAGCAATGCAATTTGTGGCCTATTCCCACTACACTGCGTCACTCCTTATGCCTGCTTCAAGCAGGCGTAAGGTTTTGACGCAGTGGCGTCCTAAAAGTGACGCAGTGAAATCTTGTAGATTTCACTGCGTCACTTTTACGAGGGTTTACTGCGTGGGAACGCCCACCCTGAATACATTATACCTGACGCTGGTATAATGTGACGCAGGGCTTTACAACGTGACGCATCTCCCTAGATGCGTCACGTTGTAAATAGGGCGCATTGTTTGTGCCGCCGTTGCATCAAGAAAAGTGACGCAATGGTGGCGCAAAGAGGCGCAAGGGGCTTGTAAATCTGCCCCTAGGTACCCTAAATTTCCATCCCTACAGTGAGTTTCTTTTAGCATCAGAGGAAACTTTACTTTGTGCTGTGTTTGGGTGTGCAATGTCACATACATACATATGCGTGTAACAAGAGGGAGAGAGAGGACTAGAAAGCTAGTCCATGTCCCCGAGGGATTTATATGTGATTAAACAAAGAAGACTAGCTTAAGTTGACCAAAGTGATGCAGTACTCAAAGTAGTTCTGTCACAGACACCTTGTAGGTGTATTCATGAAGCCCTCACCCACCAACCTAGTTGGTGGCATGCTTCATCATCGGCCCACCCAGTGACACCTAGTATGTCCCGGGTGTGCTACGACGCCTGATTACAGCGGAGCTGGTATATTGCTGAGAGTGCAGTGAGGTTGGGTGAATTGTGATTTAAAACGGCTTGGTGGTGGTCCCAGTACCCAAGGGTAAATTAAATTTTAATAACTGGGCCGACACCAGCGGTTAAAAGTAAGGCTACAGGACGTGTAAGGGTGGAGAGTTACTGCCCCCTGCGTCCTTCAGATGGTCGACATGTTTCAGCTAGTGCCTTAGAGTATTCTGGCTTTCCTCAGGACCGTTTTTAAAAGGGTGTGGTGAAAATAAAACAGACTTAGTGTTGTGGTACAGACTATGTGATACACTCACTAAGGCGTTTTTCTATGTGTGAGAGGGGGATTCCCTTCTCATGCATACGCTTTGGGTTATTCCGACGGCGGGACAACAGGTACAAGGCAGGCACTGACCAGAAAGACTGGTCATCCCCTTACCGCTTCCCTCCAGGAAGCCTTGGCTAATAACCCAAAGCGTATTTTCACCACACCCTTTTAAAAACGGTCCTGAGGAAAGCCAGAATACTCTAAGGCACTGGCTGAAACATGTCGACCATCTGAAGGACGCAGGGGGCAGTAACTCTCCACTCTTACACGTCCTGTAGCCTTACTTTTAACCGCTGGTGTCGGCCCAGTTATTAAAATTTAATTTACCCTTGGGTACTGGGACCACCACCAAGCCGTTTTAAATCACAATTCACCCAACCTCACTGCACTCTCAGCAATATACCAGCTCCGCTGTAATCAGGCGTCGTAGCACACCCGGGACATACTAGGTGTCACTGGGTGGGCCCGATGATGAAGCATGCCACCAACTAGGTTGGTGGGTGAGGGCTTCATGAATACACCTACAAGGTGTCTGTGACAGAACTACTTTGAGTACTGCATCACTTTGGTCAACTTAAGCTAGTCTTCTTTGTTTAATCACATACATACATATCACATGCATAATGTACAGAATATAAAATAATATTATTATCAGTAGAAAGAGTGGCACTGGCTTTGCTAATAACTTATCCTTTTTAGGTCTCGCTGGCGTTGCAGCGCGAAGCGCTGCCACCAACGAGACTATTGTTGCCGTGTTTACTCCCAAGGGAGACAGACCTGGGCACGAGCCGATTCTGGTCTGGGCACGAGCCGATTCTGGTCTGTGAACGCGCTTCACAGTGGAACAGCTTGTGCGCGTTAATTCCAGTTGAGTGCTCGTCTCCGGAAGGCGTGCTGCGCCGATTCTGGTCTGGGCACGAGCCGATTCTGGTCTGTGAACGCGCTTCACAGTGGAACAGCTTGTGCGCGTTAATTCCAGTTGAGTGCTCGTCTCCGAAAGACGTGCTGCGCATTAATTATAGTTGAGTGCTCCAGCAGCCTGGGGCGCCTATCGACATGCTGTGCTAATGATTACTGTGGGGTCTCATGCTGTGATAATTCTCACTTTCTGTGTTGTGATCGGGAGCAGGTGTATTACTGGCGCCACCGCCACGCCTTCATTAGTCATAAAAGCTGCATGGCAAGCGATAATTAGGGCAGCATGTTTTAGGACATTTTTAGCAATTACTTTGTTTACTTAGTGCTATTAGTGATATCTTTTGTGCATCCAATGCTCTATTTAAACGTGCAGCACTGAACATTTTCAAAGAAGGCGAATCAGCGACATTCATTGGAGACACGACCTATTTGAAGACGCTTGTTTTACTGGGGTAAGTTCTGTGAACTGTTTAGTTTGTTTACTTTATTATAGTATAACTGGCAGGGTTGGCTAAATTATGCGAGAAAAGGAAAAATATGCAGGAGATGATGGTATGAGGCAAGTGTGGCAAATGTATAATTATGCGTACACCATATAAAAGCAAGTTGCAAAATGTCCGGTGTTGGGCGGATGGGTTCACTGTGCTGTTGCGTCGCCTGTAGGTGTGTTACTTGCCTTTGCACTTGTTTTTTATGCATATATATAGCACAAACTCGACCCGAAGTTTATTGGAGCGCTTTACACGAGCACCATATTTACATTACACATTCAGGCACGGGGAGATTAAGTGATTTGCCCAGAATCACAGGATGTTGATGCGACCTCGGGGCTCAAACTCTGGTTTCCAGAACCAAAGTCTGCAGTTTAGCCGACGGACCACATCCTCGCCCTTGCCCTGCTGATTTTCAGGGACGGCTGCTCTGTCTTCACAAGGGTCGGGCGAACTATGACTCCGCTGCCTGACCTGGAACAGATCTGTTAGGTGTTTGTATTTTTTTTTTATTTTTTTTTATTTAGCGCAAACTCAATCCGTAGGTATTGGAGCACTTTACATGTATACCACATCCATTATAGAAGGACACATTCATGTTTGGTAGGTACGTGGATGTTAAGTTATTCATAACCGGCGGAGCCAAGGCTGGTCTCTCTACCTCTGTGACTCCGGTTGCTGCTCGTGCCTCGTGTATAGCTGGTTTTCCTAGTTATCTGGCGAATACAAAAGCGGGCTTTGCTGTGTTTCTGTTTAAAGGCTACACATAAGGGGCTCAACTGATCGAATTGTAACCAGCTGTCCAACACAATACCGGCAGAAGGGCTCAGTGAGACGTACACTTGTAAGGGGCAGAGGTTACACTCCCGGCAAGTCTGCCTCAGCCTTCATTCTTCCGAGGTGGATCAATTGAATTCCATTGATTGGGTAGTAGTTATATCTGTTAACCGAGCGTAGAAATGGAGCAAATTTAATACGGAGGGCTATTTGAAAAGTATAATTTTTTTCCAATGTGCCAGATGAATTTGTCTTTATGTTCTTGGGACTTATAAGAATCTTGTAGTGTGTACATCAGGCGGGTCATGTGTCTTTGGAAAACTAGCACCTTTTTGTGATATTGTAGTTGCATGATAGTTTCACATTATAATAGTGGGGGCTCGGATGTCAAACCTCCTTTCCGGGTGTTGGTCCTTGCCAGCAGTCATCACCTACTGCCAAAGACCTGCTTTTTAAAATGTATATCACCTGTCCACCTCCTTCCCCTTCCGGTACCCCCCTCACTAGTGCCCTCTCTCCCTTTCGTTTTCACCCTTCCAGCCTCTCTTCCCCCGTTCTCTCTCGGTCCGCCATTTCTCTCCATGCCCCCATTTCTCTCTACCTGTGCCCCCTTTCTCTCTCTCCCTGTACCCCCCTTACTCTCCATCCCATTTTCCCGTGACCCATAGCTTTGGCTGCAGGTGAGTTGGCACAACTCCTGTGAGAGAAGTGTCTCTAGATTAGGTGGCACATGCCCCTGCTAGGACCATGGTCAGGCGTTTGTCTGTTACACAGAAAACCACGTCTCTGTTTAACTGCAGTTTGAGAGTATTTTTGTTATTGTGTTTATTTACTGTACCAAATGAATCATGGTGGAACCGGGAATCTTATGCCAGAGCATCCCAGGAATCCAAAACGTAAAACTGAAAAAAAACATTTTGGAGAAAAATCATGTGATGTTGCAGAAATCGCTTCATCTCTTAGTGGTGTTTAATGTAGGTTCATTTACAAACCCCAGCCATCATATAAGGTCTCTGGAATGCCTTAGACCTGGCAGAGTCTCTTGATGCCCATGAGCAACAGCAAAGAGCATGTTCACCGCTGAAGAGAGTGACCACTTCACCATTCATCCCTTTGTGCCTGCAAACAGAGCTGAATACTTCACCTTTCGCCACTTTGCATCTGCAAACAGAGCTGACCACTTCACCAGCTGAACAACATTTGCACAAGCGTCACTGACACCCCGTACTACCGATTTGTTTTTATTGCATATGATGCCCCAATCACTTCAAGTACATTTGTTGTAATCGGTAGTCCCTGTCCCCTGCTATACATTCCATCGTAAATTTTTAGATCCTGTTTTTTGTATTTTTATTCATCCATTCACACTCCTTTATGTTAAAATAGCCATAGCTTTACTGTACAGTTGCTAGAATAGCTTATAATATGGTATAGTGTGTCATTTTTAAACAATCACTCATCTGCAAACAAAAACATTGATAAAAAGCGCTGCCATTTACAATGCCAGTAGCTCCAACTGCAACAAATGCGAGACCTATTGCATTGCAAATGCTTGTTATTAGTATCTATCCAGTTGATTAGAAGTTACCTCACATGAACCTTCTGCTATCCAAAGGGTAGGTCTCTCTACAGCGTCTGATGATTAACCCCTTGAGTGCCCATGACGAGATGGTCTCGTCATGGGCCGCGGTTGCGCTGTGCCCATGACGAGACTATCTCGTCATGAGCCCCGCCCGCTAATGAAACGCCCGGCACAGGGCGTGGAAAGGGCGGGGCACTCAAGGGGTTAAGGCGCCCACGGTAACACATCACAACAATGGAAATGAGCTTTGTTAATAGCATTATCCAGGCCCAGAACAAGGCGCCTTGACAGCAGCATGGCCTGGGCACCCCCTGGAATGAATGAATGTTGCTGTTCAGCTCCAGCAGATCTCCTTGGAACGCTTCGCGCCCCTGCAGAAACCACCGAGCTTTGCAGGAATCTGATTAGGAAACGTAATTTGATAGAGCAGGTAAGCAATAATGAGATCCTGCAGTGTATGTATGAATCAGTATTGATCAACGGAGATAATAAAGGCATCTTGGCTGCAGCCGGCTTGGAAGGAGATAAAAATAGCACGCTTCAGAATAGTAATCTTTAGACTTTCCAAAACTGTAAAAGATACATGTGCATTTGTGAATTCGACCAAAAATTTGCAGAGGAGGCAAAAATGAATTCTGCTTGTTGCAACGCAGAGAACATGAAAACTGCCAAGCTTGCACCCTGTGCTAGAGGCTTATATTGCCTTTTAACATAACACGTTTACCCAGAAGGGCTTCTTAGCGCTGAATAACAGATGTTTATTGTTAACCAACTCAATGGTTCTCATTTTATCGACCTCAAAAGGATGAAAGGCTGAGTGGACCCGCCGGGATTTGAACCTGTGACCATGAAGTCAAACACAGGCCACTACAGTGGATACGTTAATCCACCAGACCCGGCTATTTTACAGAGTCTGTGCACGCAGGCCACAGCTCAGGTGCCACTGGACTGCTTGCCATTCTAGTAGGTGTTCTCCTAAGTTGCCCAGCCCATAATGACACGATTGAGAACATTAAAAGGGGCCTATCCAAGGGAGGTGTTTACATTCACATCAAAGAAGCGTGCCAGAAAAACCCTTCCATCTAACACTGCATGCACCTAAGACACACATTATACTGCAAAACACAGTCACTAATATTAGGAGTGAGTCAGTCATCAACACAAGCATTTTGAAATCATGTCCAGGATTGATAATGATGCTGCTCTCCTGGGGATGGTGGAAGATTCATTCAAGACCATTTTTTCTGAATGTGCACAGGTATCCTACACCCAGTTTACGCAGGCGCACTGTGCACAAAGCGGGGCGGAAATTGTGCAAGGTGTACACGACTGAGGGGTTGGATGGAAGGTGCAGAACCACATAGCAATATCTGAAGCTCTGGCCAGAGGGTCAAACACTTCCCCTGGAGCTGATGAATTAGTGCACTGGGCCACCAGGCACAGCTGAGCAGACTTCTGTGAATGTCTCCCAGTGCTGCATATGTAGGTTACTAAAGGCTTGAGAGCTCCTGGAGAGCTAGAGGGGCAGATCAGGTGGGTGTGGGTGCATGCAGTATGTCCTGGTTAAGGCCCTCTGGCTGCATGTGTAGGTTACTAGAGGTTTGAGAGCTCCTGGAGAGCCAGAAAGGCAGATCAGGAGGGTGTGGGTGCATGCAGTATGTCCTGGTTAAGGCCCTCGGGTTGCATGTTTAGGTTACTAGAGGCTTGGGAGCTCCTGGAGAGCCAGAGAGGGTAGATCAGGAGGATGTGGGTGCATGCAGTATGTCCTGGTTAAGGCCCTCTGGCTGCATGTGTAGGTTACTAGAGGCTTGAGAGCTCCTGGAGAGCCAGAGAGGGGCAGATCAGGAGGGTGTGGGTTCATGCAGTATGTCCTGGTTAAAACCCTCTGGCTACATGTGTAGGTTACTAGAGGCTTGAGAGCTCCTGGAGAGCCACAGAGGGGCAGATCAGGAGGGTGTGGGGGCATGCAGTATGTCCAGGTTAAGGCCCTCTGGCTGCATGTGTAGGTCACTAGAGGCTTGAGAGCTCCTGGAGAGCCAGAGAGGGGCAGATCAGGAGGGTGTGGGTGCATGCAGTATGTCCTGGTTAAGGCCCTCTGGTTGCATGTGTAGGTTACTAGAGGCTTGAGAGCTCCTGGAGAGCCATAGAGGGGCAGATCAGGAGGGTGTGGGATCATGTAGTATGTCCTGGTTAAGGCCCTCTGGCTGCATGTGTAGGTTACTAGAGGCTTGAGAGCTCCTGGAGAGCCAGAGAGGAGCAGATCAGGAGGGTGTGGGTGCATGCAGTATGTCCTGGTTAAGGCCCTCTGGTTGCATGTGTAGGTTACTAGAGGCTTGAGAGCTCCTGGAGAGCCAGAGAGGGGCAGATCAGGAGGGTGTGGGTGAATGCAGTATGTCCTGGTTAAGGCCCTCTGGTTGCATGTGTAGGTTACTAGAGGCTTGAGAGCTCCTGGAGAGCCAGAGAGGGGCAGATCAGGAGGGTGTGGGGGCATGCGGTATGTCCTGGTTAAGGCCCTCTGGCTGCATGTGTAGGTTACTAGCGGTTTGAAGAGATCCTGGAGAGCCAGAGAGGGGCAGATCAGGAGGGTGTGGGTGCATGCAGTATGTCCTGTTTAAGGCCCTCTGGTTGCATGTGTAGGCTACTAGAGGCTGGAGAGCTCCTGGAGAGCCATAGAGGGGCAGATCAGGAGGGTGTGGGGGCATGCAGTATGTCCAGGTTAAGGCCCTCTGGCTGCATGTGTAGGTTACTAGAGGCTTGAGAGCTCCTGGAGAGCCAGAGAGGGGCAGATCAGGAGGGTGTGGGTGCATGCAGTATGTCCTGGTTAAGGCCCTCTGGTTGCATGTGTAGGTTACTAGAGGCTTGAGAGCTCCTGGAGAGCCAGAGGGGGCCAGATAAGGAGGCTGTGGGTGCATGCAGTATGTCCTGGTTAAGGCCCTCTGGCTGCATGTGTAGCTTACTAGAGGCTTGAAAGATCCTGCAGAGCCAGAGGGGGGCAGATAAGGAGGGTGTGGGGGCATGCAGTATGTCCTGGTTAAGGCCCTCTGGCTGCATGTGTAGCTTACTAGAGGCTTGGGAGCTCCTGGAGAGCCAGAGGGGGGCAGATAAGGAGGGTGTGGGTGCATGCAGTATGTCCTGGTTAAGGCCCTATGGCTGCATGTGTAGGTTACTAGAGGCTTGAGAGCTCCTGGAGAGCCAGAGAGGGGCAGATCAGGAGGGTGTGGGGGCATGCAGTATGTCCTGGTTAAGGCCCTCTGGTGTATGCTTGAATGTCCAGAGGGAGAAATGCAGGCAGTACTAAGGCGTCAAATTACTTAGTGAAGGTTACAGGCAGAGTAAATCAATCTTAACTACATTATCAGCAGTATCAATCAAGAAGATACTCTGTTAACTCCTCTGACGAGTTTTCTTTTTTCTCTTCAAGCGTGGCATATCACAGTTTGTTAAATGCAGTATGTCAAACGTTGATATTCCAGTTAACTTGTTTAAAAAAAAATGGTGGTTCATTATATTTTGTCTAAATGTCTCTGTGAGTAGATTGAGTTACTGCAACGTTGTCTGTTGATAATGTGATGTTTGTATCAATCAATGAAAAAAGCAGATTTCCAGGAGTACGTCTACTGCACTGTACTTACTCCTGTGATGTGTCCACTTTAGGGACAAGTTCATGAGTGAGGACAACAGATATCTGATTTTGCAATCACAGATTTTGGGGATCGATTCTTATACCTACATGTATAGAAATTGGTAGAGAGCTACATAGATCGGAGAGGTGCCTGGGACGCAAGTGGTACGTGAGGCCTGAGATGAACCAGGAAGGTATCATGGACCAGAGGCACAAGGGCATTTACACAAGGTAGCAGCTAGAGCCTGCTTATAGCATGATCTACAAAGCATGTGTCATGGGATGGCTTGTGGCTGCTTACAGGAAAGGTAAGTAACTAAACAGCTGGGTTACTGTCTTTTAAAAGAAACAAGCATTGACAAAGCCAAAAGGTTTCAGCAAAGACGCACCATTCAATGGAGCAAAGCCTTATTTATTATAAGGGTGTCAGAGCATGGTGGGTACATGTTCCCTGCTGGAAGGAGAGGCGGTGGCAAGCATTCTCCAGTACTGAACTCACAACTGGCCCTGGCTGGTTCGATGGTGTGAAATACTCATGAGTGGAGAGACTGAATTATTTCGCTCTACAAAATAAAATGTTGATGCCCCTTCCACACACCAGCCACTGTCACTAGGTAACCACACTCCTGTGCAGTATGAAAGTGATGGATTGGGAAGGTTGGCAGTAGGTCATATCTGCTTCTCCTGCTCCCATCTTAGCTTTGCAGATGGTTTCAATATATGCCCTGGTGGTGCTTCTCATGGGTGGCGGCCTGCATCCGCCCTTCACGCCAATACCTGCTGGTGAAAAAAGCTACCGGGCCTGGTTTGTCTCAGTTTTCAAAAGGTAAAGGATATGTGTCATCCTGTAAATTACATTAGGTGCATGGGTGATAGAGTGCCTCATAAGAAGGACATGCTACAGAAACGTACAATTCTGCGCGTTCTTTCCGTGCTTACCATGAGGTGGCACGGGCAGTTGTGGGCGCCTGTATGCATGTGGGGTTGCAGAGCTGTGGGATATTTGATTTCATGAAATCCACTCAACCCGTCATCTATTCAGCAATGTAGATCGTCGGTAAGATCCACTCAACACATTTGGAAGTTCTCTGGTGAGGCACTTGGGCTTTCCGGGGCAGACTGAAGTCGCTCCCATCCCCCATGCCATCACCTTAGGGATGCCTAGAGTGCGTCATCTAGCTATAGGCCTCATGGAAGTTTAGAAATGTTATATTCCATGTTGCTGTCTATACTGAATGCATGCACCAATGTTGGCAAACTGTTTCTTCCGTTTTCTATTACTTTTGCCAGAGTTTGCCTTGCTAAATGCTATATTTTTGCCGTTCTGGGTCCATTTTAAACAAAGTGCCCTGAGGATTGAACAGGTGTGTACGCCTGATTTTTGCACACTCATGGCACTATGGTGGTACGGAAGGGGCCACAGATTCTTCCATTATCCCCTTCTTTGGCACGGTTCCCTCTAAATATGTAGTATAGTGGGTTGTGAATCATGCACTCCAATTTGTGCAGTTCTATACAAAGTTTCTAAAGCTGGGCGTGCGAGGAGGCGGCGTCCTCTAAACCAAGGCGTCATAGAATCAGTAAGGTAGCATATCCCTTCTTCGCCCTATTGTCGTCTATCTCTATTTTCTTTAGAAAATCACTCCCTGACGAAGGGCAAATCCATTGCCCGAAATGCATTGGGGTTCTTTCATCTAAATGATGTATCCACTAACCAGGAATAACCTATTCAACATATGCATTTCAAAGGATTTCATTTAACTCATGAATACAATGAGGATATGATATATCTACGAAGAATTGCTTGAATCTTATTTTTCAATTCATCAAAACTTTAGTGATTAGTTTGAAAAAACACTTTCTTTTGAACATTTGCATTTTTGGCAGTGCGCATGGAGGGACATCTCCCGAGAAGGGATATGCTACCTTACTCTCTAAATATGAGTCATTATATGCCATCAAGATGTCAAGGGAAAATCCTCTCATTTTCATCGTGGTGTGGCCCCATGCAAAAGAGGGAATACTTTGCACCCGTGCTATAGATCATACTGTGGTGCAGAACTCAAGATGCCATCAGCAGGGACACTGAGTGCAACATAGAAGTGGCACAAAGTCAGGGTTCCCCTGAGGGCATGGGCAGTGGTGTAACATTAGCCCCTGCAGCTCCCACGGTCCCGAGGGGGCCCCTTCTGGGACTGTGCCTCCTGACTTGAGTGTTCCTGACTAGGTCCGGAGCATGGGAGCCCCCTCCATGCACTTTGTAGGGGGGCCCCTTCAAGTTTTGTTACGCCACTGGGCATGGGGAAATGAGGTACATGCTCTCAGGCCCACCCTTCACCTGCTGGTAGGTGCAGTTACTCACTGCACCAACCTGCAGGGGGATCCTGCCCCTTTAAATGTGAGGCACCGTTGCCGCCTGCAGAGAAAGGCGGACCAGTGGCTTTAAACAGTAAGTCCATCTTTGACTAATGTGCTGTTCTCACAGCAGCCACGTGTTCCCTCCTGCACTGTTGGCAGTGCGTTTGCTGTGATAGCGTGTACTCTGCCAGTCTGCAGCCGGTGCACCACCTTGCAGAAATGAACGGGGCGCCCTATCTGAATTACAACCCCTTGTATTAATTATTATATTCGATATGTACTCCTCTTCTTCTGTAATTTGATAACAAATATTTGTATGCACATCCAGCCGATTTTTTTTATTTAAATGCACAAGCTAGACATTTTTGGTCCATGCCAATTCACAAGGTGTGTTGGCGGGTGTATGTGATTCTGGAGAAGAACGAATTAAGGAAAGTTTTCTCCACAAGCCCGTTTCCTCAAATTTTACTCTCGCTGTCTTGTTTCTGGAGGGGCATACCTCCAAGTACCACTCACCCCTCCATTACTCTAGAACATCTACTCCTACCTCTTACTCTTCATGTCCTCCGCTGTGTCTCCTCTTTTCCCCTTACCCACCTTCTTGTGCTGATTTTTGTTCTATGTGTCCTCATTTTCTGCTGTTTTTATTAAAAATCTTTACATTTTTCAACCCATTTTTTCGAATTTTCCCAAATTGGGATTCAGTTGCCTGCTTTAATCAGTCTAGTGTTGTGACAGGCTTTCCTCCAAATTGACTTGCATTTGTGTTTTTGCATTTGCCTAAGAGTGCGATTACGCTGTGAGACCGCAGCCGCAGGACCGCCTACCAGGATTCTAAGCGTAACATAGCTGCCAAGGTTTCAGATTGCTATGTGTGACATTTTCATAATTTCAGTGTAATTATGAGTGACATTTCAACAACTAGGAGTGACACTTTGTCACGAGCAAGATCAAGCAATGAAGACGATTGTGATTTACCACCCTTCAACAGTGACCCGCAGGTCTCCATAACCACTCTCTCTCACATGCTTTTGTTTTGTTTTTTAGAGCTACTCATACCAATGTAGGATGTCAGAGCACTTTACATCACACAGAGACAATGAATCATACGTGTGTAAATCAGTGTATAGGAAAAGTTACATAAGAGGTGTAGGGAAGTAGTCATAGGTCATTCATACTGGGTATAGTTTAAGAGTGCTTGATCTGGAGAAGCAGAAACTCAGAATTTAACCGTGGTTGGGGGTTGTTTGAGTGGGTGTTACTAGAGGTTGTTTACTAATAAGAATTGATTTCTACCCAAATGAACCCTTTTTGCAACATTAGGATAATGAAAGACTGCTGGAGAAATTAGCTCTTTAACCTATACCTTGCAGTTTGCATGCGGGTCTTTGGTGATAGTTAATAGTTCACTGTTCTATATCAGGATTTTAATTTATAAATTGCAACTATTAAAAGCATCTCTAAGACAAAAGCAGTAACTAAATAACCAATTTACATTATATGCAGTTCTGTGAGCTGCTGGTGCTCGTGCTTTGCAGCAGGCATATTAACCGTCTGTGTAAAATTTCCACTAGACAAAACCAGATCGATCAATCCCCAGCGGATCCATTCATCACCAATTTTCTTGACATTTTTATTGTTGCTTGAATCGTGCTGGAGGCAAGGAACCTGTCTGGTGCCATTGGAATGTTCCAGACACATCAGAGGGTGTGGGATATTCGCTAACATAAGGTTAGTGTCCCTCACCTAGGTCAGTATATGTGCAAAAGAAGGTGGGTACATTACCACCGATCTGCAAGCGGGCCCGGGTGACCTCCGGGGATGAGTCTGCAAGGCTTTGGTTGAAACTCTATCAAGTCAAATGGAGCAATCAGGTGAGCATGGAACAGCTGTGACACCGGTCTTGTGCCACAATGTCGCTGCGCAAACCTGCTGCCATCTTTACCAAACGTTGCTCCAAATACGTAATTTGGACTAGGGACTAAGGTTGTTTAAATGACTCGATCCTGTGCGCGGCAGGGCATTTGTTGCAGCGGTGAAACCCTTTGGGTCTGCAACACAATGAGGCAGACTGCATCTTGAGTTTTGAGCTCAACGCTGTTTCCCCTGCTACTGACCCAGCCCAGCTCCCTCCCATCTTCTCAAAGAATGCCGTACTGGCCGATGCCCCATCCTTCTACCAACTCAAGCACCTGTGCTTACAGCGGGACAAGCCCCTGCCCCCCTGGTGTTCATCTGAAGGCGTAAAGGCTAAGTAAGGGTCACTTTACTGTTGGGCCTCACAGCTTGGAACCCCTCCTTCTCCCTTCTCCCTTCCACTGAACTGCTCCTCTCCACACACACAGTCTAATCTCAAAGGCCCCCCTACTGCTGATCAATGCACCATCTGTCTGCCAGTGCCCCTCCCCAGTGGATACACCATGAGCCCATATGCATACAGTGGGTCAAGTGCCCCTCTGTGCCATCCCTGCTCCTTGGTGTCCATCTGAAGAGCGGTGCTTCCCTATTTCATCGAATTACACTCTTATTCTAGGATTACTTGAACAGCAGTCAATTACTCACTTTGTGAGGCGAGCCGCCTCGTGGCCGTAAGGACTCCAGCAGGAAACGCCATCTGCCCGGGCATAGTTCAAAGTGACTCTTAGCAATAGATGAGAGTTCCAGCAGCCGTCGGGGTCTGTGAGGCTGGGTCGGCTGCGGGTGGTCACGGAGGTATCCATTTTCATTTATTTTATTTCAATAACATTTACCACGAGCAGCTCTGCTGTTAGCAGTGAAGCCTCCCTCTCACAACCACCCGCTCGTGGCGGCGCTCTCACTGATATCATCTATCAGTAATGCCACGCCACGTAGGTAATACTATTGTTACAGTGTAGCTCTGCAGCCAGCCCCAAAGCCTGCCAGGAGTAGCGCTCATGGTGCACTGCTAAATTCAGCTTTACGTTCAGTCTGCATTGATTAGTAGTGCATGATTAGCAGCGGCGCGCTACGGCTTGACAGCCGAGGAGGCGCTATGCCATTTATATGTGACTTTCCATTTCAGCGCGGTAATGCGGATCACTACACTGAAATGCGTTAGTCTAACACCTGATGCGTGGTACTAGGCAGGGCTGTCGTAATTCGGCAGGCGGTCAGACTATGGGTTTGGCAGTCTCGCAGCAAGGCGCTGGCGTGGCAGCCCGCTGCGAGATGGCCAAACTCATAATCAGGTCCTAAGTTCCTTTGCTTTTTGCATGCTTGCAGAGCACGCACAAAACATTTGCTTAGAGACAAAGCAAAAGGAGTGGTCAGGCACACATGCACATGCATCCCCTAGTTACAAATAGATGCGCATACACCCACTCACACCCATGGCACTGGCACAGGAAAGGTGCGCTGCAGACAGAGGACTGATCTGTCCTATACTTCACGGACAAATGTCTTGAGTGTTGGCTTCAATAATTTAATTTCTACAAGACCACTTTACAAGTTTGTCGAAATTAAATCCATGGCATGCCAGGGGACAGGCTATTTGAGGCCCATCTGCTAAAGTGAACTTTGGCACCCAGGTAGCTAGGTCTGGGCACACTTCAATCAGGTGACTGGATAGTCTGGGCGCACTGATGTCACAAGGCCCCAGTTTTAAATCTCATGTGGGTGCTGGTAATCAATGCAAAACAAAGTATTAATGTGGTGCCCTACATTTTGCTACACATAGAGAGGCTGGCTGAGCACAGCGTTCACTGCCCCCCCGACAACATAGGTCTCATTTGTGCATAGACACCAATTAGGGGTAGCGAGAGGTCGCAGCTGTCGCAGCTGCCACAGCTGCTTTGCTTTTTGATGCTGCCTTTCAATCCCAGAACTCAAGGTCAATAAAGACCAGTGGCCTAGCTTGGTCAGTAACACTGGGGCAGTGTGAGCTTCAGATTTTCCGCCAATTACGCTGGCATATCATGTTACTCTTGATATGAGAGGGAGTGCATGAGGGATGAGAATTGTTAGGGATACTTAAAATATGTTTTTAAAAATAAAATAACTATGTTTTAAGGCATTCAAAACAGAGACCAGCGAGAGTGTGTATGTTTTTGTCTGGGTGAGAAATCCAACAGACCACTTACAATATCCGACTGAAAGTTCTTCTACCCAAAGATTTTCTACATAACACATTTTTTGGGGTGTAACACCTCAAACCTCTCCCCCCCCCCGAAGCTACGCCCCTGATGAAGAGAGCAGGAAGAGAAAGTAAACAGAGCTCTAAAATCAATACATTTTTTGACTTGGTCCATCATACAGTCCTTGCCATTTCCTTAAACTCTCAACAGCAATCACCAGGATGCAGAAGGGCGATGTTAGCAACACTGGTCAACACTTTAATCTCACTGATGCGGGGGGTAAAGGTCGTGATTTCTCCCTTCTGAAGTGTGGTGAAGGGATGTCCATGGATTTGTTAGGATGGGACCAATGAATTGTCAGTGGAATGGTGCTCAGTCCCCCTCCCTTTATAGTAAAATAATTATTTTTAAAGGCGGGCCTCCAGGGGATGGGGTCCCTGGGGCTGAAACGTGCCCCCTCCCCAATTAAAAATTGGCCTGGCCCTAGGGGATGAAGGCCCTGGGCCGAAATTGTCCCATGGAAGAGGGGCCACGCAGCCCCCCTCCCCAAATAAAAAAGAAAACACAAGTCATCAGATGCATAGCCCCCTCTGCAAACGCACCTCCTGGCGCAGTGCTGGTTGAGGGATAAAGTCCCCTTAGCTCCAGAGTGTCCTTGGGGGATAACAAGCACTCCTGTTACCTCCAGTAAGTCCCACACAGCAGGATTGCTGAGAGGTGTTCGTCCCCTTTCTCCACCACTCTGCAAAGGTGCCTCCTGGTGCAGTGCTGGTTGTGGAATGAAGTCCCCTTGGATGCTGAGGATCCTTGGGGGTCAACAAGCCCTCCTGTTACCTCCAGTAAATCCCACAGAGTGTGATTGCTGAGGGGACTTCGGAGGCCATGCCCCATTTCTCCACCACTTTGCAAACGCGCCTCCTGGTGCACAGCTTGTTGGGGGATGAAGGCCCCTTGGCTCTAGAGTGCCCTTAGGGACCAATAAGCCCTCCTGTTACCTCCTGTAAGTCCCACATAGCAGAATTGCTGAGAGGGCTTTGGTGGCCACACCCTTTTTTCCCACCACTCTGCAAATGCGCCTCCTGGTGCACTGCTGGTTGGGGGATGACATTTTTTTGGATGCTGAGGGTTCTTCAGGGCCCAAAAGCCCTCCTGTTACGTCTAGAAAGTCAGACACAGCAGGATTCCTGAGAGCTGGTTGGAGGCCCCACACCTTTCTCCACCACTCTGCAAACGCAACTACTAGTTAAAAAAAAACCTAGAAATTCACTTAAAATACCTAAGGTGACAGGGATGGTATAGTTAGGAAATCGATTTTGAAGAAAACCTTAGAAATTCACTTAAAAAAACAAAGGTTACAGGGTTGTTATAGTTAGCATCTAGAATTTAAATAACCTTAGAAATTCACTGAAAAAAACAAAGGTTACAGGGACGTTATAGTTAGGTTCAGATTTCGCTCATACCAAACAGTGCAATTCGGCAGTTATAGTTACCTGAGCTAAGTATAACTTACAACCCCCGTAATGCACTGCTTATGACCTCACATACTAAATCACTAATGACATGGACAGTGACATCAACGATGACATCACTGATGACATCATCCACAGAACCACTCACACACCTACTTAGACCCCATACAACCTCTAGTAACACCCACTCACATACGCATTCACAGACCAATAGCGGTACTCACACACCCACTCACTCCTCCGTAGAGCCACTCACACACACCAACTCACTCACTCGTACAGCCACTTACACAACCATTCACTTACCCATACAGTCTCTCACACAACCTGTCACTCACCGATACAGCAAGTCACATAACCATACCCTAAGCTATAGAGCTACTCACACACCCACTTATTTATCTAGAAAGTCACTCACACGCCCAGTTACTCATTCAATCAGCCTTTCAATACAGCTACATATTCATCCATACAAGCCCTTACACACTCACTCAGTCACACAACCACTTACATGCCCATAAATGCATCCATACAAGCACTCATGCATCTGAATACTCACCCATATAGCCATTCACACAGACACTCACTCTCCAAAACAGCCACTCACACACCAACTCACTTATCTAAATACCCACTCAAACAGCCAATCACTCACCCATTCAGCCACTTACATACCCAGTCACTCACTCATACAGCCATTGAGACACCCAGTCACTCACCCATACAGTCAATAAACACCCACTTACCCACCCATAGAGCCACTCACAGCGCCATTTACCCACCCATACAGCCACTGACACACCCACTCACTCACCAATACAGCCACTCATACAGCATCTCACTCACACACAGGAACTCACACACCTACTTTTACATCCATACAGCCACTCACACACCCATACTCACAAGGATACACAGTCACACAGCTGCTCACATAATATATATTAGATGTAGTATCACTCATTAGTAGTGCACCTAGTATACTACTTTAACTTTTGAAGTACCTTAGTATGTATGTTTAACAATCATAAACTCTTACGAAATACTTACACTGACTGGATGTTGTCATCAGTGGTGTAATGTCATAAGTGATGTAATATATGAGGTCTGAAGCACTGCATTGCGGGGGCGTAAGTTATACTTTGCTCAGGATAACTATAACTGCCGAACTTCAATGGTTTTGAATGAGTGGAATCTCAGCCTAACTATAACGTCGCTGAAACCTTTGTTTTTTTTCAGTGAATATATCACCACTGTGTAGTTATATGCCGCTCAGAGTTTCCACAGGAATAGCATTTTTTGTTTTGCTAATAACTTTGTCACCTTTTGATGAATTGTCAGGAAACCTTCCCAAAACAATAATATTCCTTGGCTCCTTAATAGAAAGTTTCAGGGTGATCCATGAAGTGGGAGCAAAGAAAAAGGGGGACCTCATAATGCTTTTTTCCCATGCAATTTTCATAGGCAATTTTGGACAACGAGACAGAAAAAATGGCTGAACAGAATTGCACCAAATTTAACAGAAAGCTAGATCTTTACCCAGAAAGTATGTTTTTCGTGATTTGGTGTAAATTTGTTTTTCAGAAATTAAAAATAAAAATTAGAGATATCTGGATAGTTGTGCATTTTTGAGAGATCAAGGATCATCAAATAGAGATATCTGGATGGTTGTTCCCACAGGAGATTGGTGGAATCGCAGATACAAAAACTACTGATCTGACTTGGTCACAAGGCCTTTTTTTCCCGTCGATCTACTTGGGACTGGATGGTACCCCAGTGCCGAGGAACCTGATTGGCTGGCCACAATACGAGGAAAAATGTTGCAGCCACTATTACAGGACACGGGGTCTCTGTCCCTTTGTCCTTAAAGTACAAGGGTGTAGGGTAGGACCTGACTACCTGGTCTTTGTGGTGGAGTCCAGCTCAAAATTAGTAAGAGAGAGAGAGTATCAGAACAAGCAAGCAAGAGAAAAGAGAGGTACATAGTTCAAGAAACACTTCAACAAGTGACAATAGTGACAAAGTGATTTTTAAAAAGAGCAGCACAATTTCAAATATTAAGGCTCTGGGGAGGCCCAGCTACCACAGAGTAGCCCAGATGTGCCGTCTTGCAGGATGCTCTTTACATCCATCACATCAGGATCTCCAGTGGATCCGTTGTCCCCTTGCAGTACTTGGCAAGCTCTCCCACCACACTCTGAAGCAGCTTACCCAACTGATGAACTTATCATTGTTGGAGGGCACTGTTCCCAAAACTTGGAAAAATGGCTTTGGTCACCCCCTTAGTCAAAAAACCCCATCTAGAGCCACTCACTTGTCAAATTACTGACCCATATCTCTGTTACCTATTTTGGGCAAAGTGTTGGAGAAACACGTTAACCAAGATCTCAGTGCATACAGAATCTAAGGGCCTCACCCATGCTTCGCAATCTGGGATTTGAGCAGGCCATAGCACAGAATTGTCTCTCCTCTGTGTTACCAAGTTCTTGAAGCATCAACTATTCAAAGGTGGAGCTGCTGCACTAATTTTGTTAGACCTCAATGCAGCATTTGACACTGTAAATCACAACACTCTTAGAAAGATTAGAAGTAATGGGAGTGCGTTACACTGCCTTATCATGACTAAAATCCTTCTTGCATAATCGTACCTTCTAGGTTCACATTACTCAACAAAGGTCAGAATCTCACCCTTTAGCCTCAGACTTGCCTCAGAGATCTACCTTGAGTCCACTGCTCTTCAACCTGAATGTAAGACCATTAACAGAGATAGTGGAAAACTATGGCCTCACACTTGTCTTGGATGCGGATGATACACAAATAGTAGTATCTCTGTCATCCAAGGACAATCAGAATGCGAAGGCCCTTAATTCCTGCCTCTCCCAAGTCTTGTCATGGATGTGGGCCAGCTCCCTGAAATTAAACGGACACGAAACGGAGGGCCTGTTGTCGGGCAATCTTCCTAACTCCTGGGGACCCCACATGTGGCCTACGACAATGAGCAATCTCCCCATCCCAGTGACGGTCGTAAAGAATCTTGGAGCTTGGCTTGACAACAGACTTACCATGAGCCATAAGGTCAACAAGGTGGCAGCTACTTGTTTTGGAATCTTGAAATGACTCAGGAAGATTTTCCACTGTCTCCCTGCCTCTGCCCAGTGAACCGTAGTCCAGGCCCTAGTTATTTCTAGGCTGGACTATGGGAATGTTTTTTACCTGTGGATGGCTAAAACTTTACTTAAACACCTCCAGATTGTTCTAAGCGCTGTTACACATCTCTTGCTCCACCCTCCCATCTTCACCTCCACAGTCAGTATGCTACAGAATCCACATTGGCTGCCCATCGAGAGACGTGTGCAATTCGAGGCTTTGCGCTACATGCACAAATGGCTGTCAAACACCGGACCTTTTAACCTCAGATCCTTGGTGTCCTTGTATTCACCCACATGCCCGTTGTGTTCCAGCCATCTTAGATTGGCCGTCATTCCTAGAATAAGGAAATCCCACCAAGGAGGATGAGCGTTCTCTTTTCTTGGACCCAAACTGTGGAATGATCTACCTCTAACATTGAGGGAGCGCCATTCACTCTCTGTTTCACAAATTGCTCAAAACTTGGCTGTTTTACCCCCAGGAACTTTCCTAAATCTGCATTCTCTTTAGACAGTGCTCTGGACCGACCTATAATCCGCAATGAGCCTAGTGCTGGGAAACATTTTTTAGGTAGCCATGCGCTGTACAAAACACGCATAATAATATTAATAATATAGCTGACAAAGTGTGCTTCCCAACTGTGGAAACTCCAACTTAAATCAACCATGAGAAACAAGATATGTTAGGCTAACATTCACATATAGTTCACAAGCCCCACTTATACTAGGTCTTAGATACTATAGAAAAAAGTAAACAGAGCACACAAAATCAACACAACCACACAACACCATTATTTTCTGGACTGTGCTGCTTAGATTGTGCTTCTATGGTTGTCTCAAAAGTGTGGATTGCAGATCTCTACAAACTATCTTTTGCCCAGTTGAACTTTGCTGCAAGAAAGTTTCTAACTCTAATAAGCAGACGATCGTGATCAACAAAGAGGGAGGGTTTGGCTCTGCTGCTAATATGGGCCCTTACAATGGAAGGCCTTGAGCATGGTGCAAAAGACTTTGAAAGTATTTATTTATTAGCACTTTTCTATAGGAAGGACTAGATTTAAAGGGTGACAGATCACATCACATAGGTACCAGTTACCGGTGACTAGATACAGAAATAGGCAGTGAAAATTAGTAAAATATAAGTGGTATAAAAAAGATAACGATTGATATAATTGGAATGGGGTGTTTAGCCTAAATTTGATACCAGATAATATATGATCCCCAGAATGCTAACACAAAAGACAAAAAAAATATATCGTATAAAATCAACATGTGTAGGTATCCATCGGTCTTTACTCTCACTAGAAATAGAAATGCATTACTCTGTGTGTTAAATATGAACGTTAATTATGAACGTAAGCCAACTGGGTGCAATCAAGATGGGTTTGTGTTTTGGCTGCTCATACTTTTAATGTGACTTCATTTGATATATGTAACTAGTGTTTCCTATGAACTAATGGTCAATATTTCAATTATAAAACCTACTATCTTACATAACTCTTATCATTTTGATTTTCCTATTGCCCGTTGCGCCTTCTGGTCTGATTTAGAGTTTGCGGGAGGGATATATTATTACATTATTTCCTAATGCATTTGTAATATGGTTGAAGGGTTATCCGTTATGTTTGTGATCGAGTAACCATCTGCCAAACTCTAAATTAAGCCCTAACTCGCTTAGTGCGAAATGGAAAACTAATTCGAAACAATCGATATATGCAGGGTGGTCGTGGACTGCTTTTACAAACCTAAGTTTATCAAAACATCAATAATATAATTTTTAAACCACTAATCTGGAAACCTGTCATATAAATTAAATAATTTAAATTGGTTCTTCATATTATTGCCCCTAACTCCCAATATTCGTTGAACATTGTACATTTTAAATTAACTGAATACAGTACTTTATTGTGGGTTTTCACAGTTAGATTATATTAAATGTATGTATGGGGATCTAATTTATTTTGTATGGTTTATTAGAAGCCACCTCATATACATTTAAATTGGGAAAAAAATTCAAAAGAAAATGTCCAGATATTTAGATGCAGAAAATGGTAATTAGTACCAAAACTAAACAGGCTTACCCTTGATTATATAAACATTTATAGAAATAGAAAGAATATATAAAAAGAGCAAATATTTAAATAGACCTTCTCAGTGGCGGCTGGTGACATTTAAACGTGGGGAGGCGTAAAAGTTGCGGCTGAGTGCAATGTGGCAAACAACTGAGAACATTTTGAAAAAAAGAGGGGGAAAATTTTTGAGTGGGTGTTACAACAACATGGTTCATAATTTTTCAGTAATTCCAGAATTCAAATTTATAGAATAATTAACCATGACTAAAATTAATTCAAGCATTCCATCCATCCCTTTTTTTGTATACTTCAGTGTGTCACCCTAAGTGGGACAGGTATGGCCAGACATGGGTCCCGTGCACACTGTGTCACTGGAACAAAAATTTAAAAGAGTATTTTTCTAGCTGCTTCTGGGGGTATCTCGGCTGCCACTGTCACGTGCCAAACTGAGGTGACATGGTGTGAAAAATAACAATGGATTGGGATGCAGCCCGAGTAATTACCCAGGATTGAGATTAATTCAAGCATTCCATCCATCGCTTTTTTTTGTATACTTCAGTGTGTCAAGCTAAGTGGGACATGTGTGGCTAGACATGGGTCCCGTGCACACTGTGTCACTGGAACCAAGCTGTACCCGGCTGGTGAGCCCATAACTAGGGTGAAACCGGTCCTGGATTGCTTGTGTTCCAGTTCAGGCAGAACCTGGCTTTGTAGTTCGGGCTGGACTATTCCGACTGGAGCAGAGTCAAGACTGAGGTGACATGGTGTGAGATTAATTCAAGCATTCCATCCATCACTTTTTTGTATACTTTAGGCAGTCATCGTTATGAGCAGTGGCATAGCAAGGGTGCGGGCATCGCAAGGGTGCCATGGGCCTTCATGCAAGGAAAAGTAATGGGTCCACTGGCACTTAATTACAGCAGTTCACTACATGGTGGCGACGTCTGTCTGATTAACAGAGGACAACAGCAGAGTGTTACAAATATAAAAAATTACAATATTAGCCATTTTTACAGCTTTTGATGGCTTGTAGTCCAGATTGTCACACTGGTAGGAGTGGCATAGGTAGTAGATGGCATTCATGCTAGCATTTGTCAGTGCAGTGAGTGGTGCAAACTGTAGTGGCCTCCAGAGCAATATTTTGGGCCCTGTCACTTGTGTTTTTGACAAATTAAGCACTGCTCCTACTCATTGTCGTACAGCGACAGACTGCTGTAATTGCAGTCTACAGGGCCCTCACAGCCCTGGGCCCTGCTGCTACTGCACCTGCTGCACTGTTGGTAGCTAAGCCCCCTGTTATGAGGTAATAACTTTCATACAAAGTATTACATAAGGAATCCAGCTGACAAGATGGCTCAGTGAGCTAAACACATTCATGATTTGCAGGCCACGAGTTCAAAAACATGACAAAACCTGCTCAGCCTTTCATCCTCACAATGTCTGTAAATGTGTTATTCATAGTGGCATGAAGCTCTAGATTAAAACCTTTTCTGCATTTCTGTGTGAATCAAAATAAAAGTGGGGTCTGACAGACATCTGGAGGGCAAGAAACTCTGACGACAGGGAATATTTCCATTACTCCACGTTGATCACAATTCAGCAGTGTTATTTTATGGGATTGACGTCATGCCATGAATTCTGGACACCCAATCAAAAGAAGAAATATAAGCCCTATATTAAGAGTAATGCTTAAGCGCGACATCTGTTATTTACAAGGCTGTAAAGCCGCGCGTCTGTGGCTGTGAGCAAGAAATAAAACCCATGTTTTTATCCCCAGAGATGAATGGATTATAAAAAAGAGAAATCTAATTAAATTCTTTGCCTTCAAAAATATATCCACGCCCGATAAAAAGCAGAATAATAGCCAAGGGAGATAAAGGGTCTATAGTAAAATAAAGGAAACATTGTAATAAACACAATCAACGTAACTCACATTGTTTGTAAAATTAACCCCTTCCTATCGCTTCACATTTGACGAGTGAAAATACTATAGAGGGAAAAAAAGGTTTCACAAATCTCGTTTCCGTTAGCTTAAAAAAAAAAGTACAGCGCTGCACAAAATGACGCAGCAGTTTCGCATTTTCCACTCCTGTTATTAAAACGCCAGAGCACTCGGCACAGATTGCATTTCTGCCTTCCTGTCAGCTCCCTCCCTTCCCCGCCAACAACTGCCCCCTCTCCTCGGGCACTGCTTTCCATGTGCAAAACCTGCAGAGAAATCTCCCGCCCACCATCAATCCGCTCGCTATATTTGGAAAAGATATTTTTGAGACTCTTTATGCGTTGAGCTATGTTAATTATGCTTTTTGTTTTTCAAGGATTTTTACTGGATTTTAAACATAGTGAATATCAACCTCTTGCAGAAAGTATCATCTCAAACTCTGCACAGTGTCCTCTTTGCCTCGGCCTCTCCCTCCCCACAGAGCACCAAGAAAACAAAGACAAGCATTTGCAATGCAATAGGTCTCGCATTTGCAAGAGTTAGAGCTATTGGCGTTGTAAACGACAATGTCTTTTACCCATGTGTTTTAGTTTGGAATGTAGTGGGTGTATGTGGTGTGGAGTGTAATT
The DNA here is from genome assembly GCF_964204655.1 of Triturus cristatus. Taxonomy (NCBI): domain Eukaryota; kingdom Metazoa; phylum Chordata; class Amphibia; order Caudata; family Salamandridae; genus Triturus; species Triturus cristatus. The sequence goes on along the minus strand of NC_140592.1, from coordinate 1,157,845,773 downwards.
ATGTGGGCTGTATTGGAATTGTTAGTTGTGGTCTGATGTGTAAATCTGTGGTGTGTATTGGAGCATTATGGTGTGTTGTGGATTTGTGTTGTATATTTGAAGTATGTGGTTTTGTGTAGAATTATGTGGTGTGTATTGGAAATGTGTGTAGTTGAATTGTGTGGGGTGGAACTGTGTGGCGTTGAGAAAAATTATGCTTATTGGAATTATGTGTTATGGTGTGGAGGGCATTTATGTGGACTGCTGCTATGTGGCATTTATGTGGTGTGTATTTATGTTGTATTAAGTAGAGTGTAATTATGTGTAGTGTAATTATGTGGTGCTGAGTGGTATTATGTGAAGCGTAATTATGTTGTGTGGTGCGGCATTGTCTGGCATTCAATTGTGTGAAACAATCAAACAAAAAAGGAACCAACCTGCCACTGATAGCTATAAGCAAAATATCTCGCTGTTGTCTGGGACAAGAGTTCCCAAAAACTGACCAAGCCACGAAAATCAAAATATTATAAATGTACTAGTGACTTAGGATCTTATGTTCATTTATATAATATTTTACTCAGTAATGATTGATCAAGGCACTTGTATTATTCTGATTAATTCTGTATGACTACATGTAACAATATTGTGCCCAGCAAATACTGAACAACATAAGAAGCATTAATCTACTCTTCAGTATCCTGATATACTACTTTTTGCTCCTGTTTCTGTCTGTATCAAAGATGACATTGTGTGGTAGGTGATAGTATTGCATTGCAATTGTTTTTTTGTTGTTTTTTTTATAAAGCACGAACTTGAGTGAAAGGTGTCTATTTAGGTTGCATTGAGTACAGTGTAATTATGTGTTGTGTTATTATGTGGCACAGAGTGGTATTGTGTGGAGTGTATTTATCTTGCATTAGGTAGAGAGTAATTATGTGATGTGCAATTATGTAGTACTGAGTGGTATGTGGAGTGTATTTATGTTGTATTAAATACAGTGTAATTATGTGATGTGTAATCACACAACCACACACAACCACACACACACAACCACACCCACAACCACAAACACAACCATAACCACACACACAACCACACACACACACAACCACACACACAACCACAAACACACAACCACACACACACAACCACAAACACAACACACACACACACCCACAACCACACACACAACCACACACACAACCACCACAACCACACACACAACCACACACACAACCACACAACAACCACACACACAACAACACACACGGCCACACACACAACCACACACACAACCACAACCACACACACAACCACACATACAACCACACATACAACCACCCACACACTCAACCACACACACACAACCACACACACACACACAACCACGCACAATCACACACACACAACCACACACACAACCACACACACAGCCACAAACACAACACGCACAACCACACACACACAACCGCGCACACAAAACCCCACAAAACAACACACACAACCTCACACACCACACACCCACAACCACAACAACACACAACCACACACACAACCACACACAACCACCCAACCACACACACACAACTACACACACAACCACACATACAACCACACATACAACCACACACACACAACCACACAAACACACACAACCACACACACAAACACACACACAACCACACACACAACACACACACACAACCACGCACACACAACCACGCACACAAAACAACACACACAACCTCACACACCACACACCCACAACCACAACAACACACAACCACAACACAACCACACACACACAACCACACACACACAACTACACACACAACCACACATACAACCACACAAACACACACAACCACACACACAACCACACACACAACCACACACACACACAACCACACACAACCACACACACACACACAAACACAACCACACACACAACCACACAAACACACACAACCACACACACAACCACACACACAAACACACACACAACCACACACACAACCACACACACAACCACACACACAACCACACACAACCACATAACCACACACCCACCCCCACACACACACAAACACAAACACAACACACACAAGCACACACACAACCACACACACCATCACACACACAACCACACACACAACCACACACAACCACACACACAACCACACACACAGCCACACACACAGCCACACACACAACCACACACACATACACACACACACACAACCACACACAACTTAAGGAAATCGGGTAACGGAAAGAGAAAGAACTCTATCCAAAATCACACGTTTTCAGTCGAGTCAGAAAGTATGACTTAGCCCCAACGAGTCCTTGTTTTGTAGCTAAGCAGATACAGTCAATTATTTCAGTAAGCCTGACGCGACATTAGAAAAAGAGAAGTATAGTGCAATTATTAGGCACGCATTGTTTACCTTGTAACCGCGTAAATATTTGCCGCGCATTTTTCATTCTTTTACCTTGTAACCGCCTTCATTTATTTTACCTTGTAACCGCATAAAGATTAGCCACGCATTCCTCCCAATTAAGCAACAAACTGTATTGCAGCCGCAAAGCCACAAGTAAAGTGATCGCAAAACTGAAAGCAAAGCCACAAGTAAAGCGATCGCGAAACCGAAAGCAATCGCTTTTGGAAGCAGAGACAGGCGCCAATGGTGTGCGCGCGCGCGCCACAGACAGCCATATGCTTTCAATTATCGCACCCGTGTATGGGCATGATAATTGAAACCAGATAGGCTTTAGTGCGCATAATAGACACCAATAGGCCATGGGTGGAGCCTATTACGTGCTCTGTATAAAAAATACAGCCACTAAAAGCCCAATAATAGAAGACAAAACAAAAAGCACACGCATGAGCGTACGATTCCAGGGTCCATTTCTGAACCCCAGGCAAAAGGACTCTCGCTGCGCGAGCACTGCTACGCAGTGCAACGCTAGCACGAGACCTAGAAAGGAACAGAATTCAATGGAATTTGCTTTATCTACAAATGCCTGGCAGGATTTGCCGTCATGCACCTTAAAATAATGCACACCAACCACCTTACCCTTCTGCTCTTCAGAAGAAAAAAACAACTTGCCACGTCTAGATTCAGAAGAAAAGCAGAGGAGACAGCTGATTTGCAGAGGTGGCACCTTGCCTCTGGAACAACTGTTGCTCATTTATCCACAGCGCTCCATCTCTTACGGTGTTCGTGTTTGGCGGCTATTCCTTTGTATTCAAGTCTGTACAAGAGCAACAAATGTTGCTACACCACCGATTGTGTGTTTTTAAAGGAAGAAGCTGCATTGTAAGTAAGGGAATCGGAGGCTTGGGAAAGCTACCTATGCAGCAGCGGAGTGTAAATAATAACAAAACATGCCAGACACTAACATTTTATAAACCCCTAGGAGAGGTCGTCTAAGATAGCGGGATTTCATGTTGTACTAAGAGTTAAATTCATATTGTAATAAACGGAGGCAGATGTTTTTAAAAAAAGGAAATAGTAACAAAGTATACAAACATGAGCGCTGCTGTATTCCCAATTTTGATTTGGCAAACGCATTTGGGTAAAAAAGAGAACAGCAACGTACTTTTAAGCATAGGTACATGTCTTTTCAAATGTGCTTGTTTTTAGAGTTTAGTTAATCTTGATTTTTTTTTACAAAGTGCAATCCCTTTGCAGATTTGTGGTATAAATTAAATGATCTTTTTTAAGCATAAAACATATCAGACTAAAAAGTCAGAATCGAAATAAACATGGAATCACATCAGAAATGTAGTCATTTAGAAAGTTCTCATTAACACTGCTTTTTTTCGGGCACAAAACAATCAGATACATTTTTAGAAATAGCTGTATGGTTAGTGTTTGCTTTTAAGAATAAAATAAATGCACTATTGAAAAGAAATATTGCATACAGACGTGAACATAAAGTCACATCTAAAAGAAAACAACAACTGTTAAGCGTTCAAACCCCACCCTGGAACCAAAGCCAACAAGAGAAAAACTAAACCCGGGCAGAGCTGGCGTAGTGCCACTACGCGGAGTTCCCCGGAGTTGGAAAACAACTCCGTGGAACTCCACTTCCCTCCACCAGCCGCGGTCTGTAGTGGGAGTAGCTGCCGGGCGGTGACGTGGGGAGGGGGAGGGGCAGGGTGGGGGGTAGTAAACTATGGATTACGGAGGTTTACAGGTAAGTAAACATATAAATTAATAAAACGAATTTCGTTGCGTACACTGCATCCCCAAATGCGATGCAGTGCACACAACGAAATTCGTTTTATTAATTTATATGTTTACTTACCTGTAAACCTCCGTAATCCATAGTTTACTACCCCCCAACCTGCCCCTCCCCCTCCCCACGTCACCGCCCGGCAGCTACTCCCACTACCGACTGCGGCTGCCCTCCACCCTCCCTAATTTAATTATTTTTTTTAAAAGGCACTTACCTGCTGTCGAGTCTCCGGGCTGCCTCCTCCTCGCCATGGTCTCTCCTGCTCACCGTCCTCATCCACGGAAACCCCTATGTTGTACGTCTTGCATGCGCGTGCATAAGACGTACAACGTAGGGGTTTCTGTGGACGAGGACGGCGAGGAGAGAGAGACCATGGCGAGGAAGAGGCAGCCCGGAGACGCGACAGCAGGCAAGTGCCTTTTTTTATATAATTAAATTAGGGAGGATGGAGGGGCCAGCTAACTCCGCTCTGCCACGGAGTCGGAGTTTTGCCTGAACCCCGCGTTCTCTACGTAGCGTGGAGTAGGCAAAACTCTGCTGGCAAAGCAGAGTCCCTCGCCCGGGGCTAAAAAAAAAACACTAAAGAGGGAGCAGAAGGAGAGGGAGGGGGAATAAATAGTACCTCAATTGCGTCTGGCACAGCGGATGAGCACTGATTAAATGTTATCAATATATGCTTGGCCGATGCTGCACTGCAAGCACCGGAAGTGACATTTCGGCTGAATTAGCCAATTAGGGACACTGGAATAAAGAGTGACGCTGCAGCACACAAATGGTAAGCATGGGAGGGCTCCAAACCCTTTTATATATACAACATGGTCTCACAAGCGAGATGCATGCACTAGCGCATGCACTCGCAGGCTCGACCCTAAAAAAAGGAAATCTATGAGGAAAGGAAGTCCATGACATTAGTGAGCCCTCCGGCCAGCTATCATGCAGTGTTACACCTTCGACAAATTCCACTGAAATAATTCAGAAGACATTGATGATAAAAACAGGACATTTAATGAGTACATACTCGCAGGTAGGGAACACCCAGCCAACTGCTGAGAAAAGAACTCCCAGCCCATCTACACTGAACATTAAGAGTGATCCCACAGAGAAACAGAGGCATGCAGCCAGCAGGATGGAACACCCACCCCCTCTTACAACTAACCAATTAGGAATTTGGCAGTCTCAAGAACCGGTGAAATCTATGACAAGCCAAAGTTGGTGACCCCTCTTTCAAACAATGAAGGAGCAGAATCCATATGTTCTCAAATCTCCCCACCCCAACATGCAAATCCCATGTCAGACTTTCCATTGCAATCAGCATCCATACTTTAGAGAACCATTGTAATGCAAAAGGGTGATATTTTGTTTTCCACTTTAGAGCTATCAGATGCTTTGCTTCTAGCGACGTATTCACAACCAATCTCTCATGGCTTTTAGATAGTCCCTTCAGATCCAAGGGCTTCAGGCCTAACTATAATTCTGCTGATTCCAGAGGGAATGGATACCCCAAGACGCCCTTAAAGTGGCTCAAGATCTCATTCCAGAAGGGCTTCAGTACAGGAAAGGCCCACCAAATGTGCGATAACTCTACCTCTTGGCCACAATCTGCTCAGCATTTCCTATCAGCATTTTTATAGATAGTTTTTTTTTTCGTTTGACTTATATGCCAAAGAGTCATGCGTTTGTACAGTGTTTCTCTATTTCGGATACTACAACACAGTTTGTGTGTGCCATCCCAGGTTTCCTCCCAGATGCACATAGAGAACTACCCACCCAGAATTTTACTCCATTTCTTCATAAATGACCATTCAGTCTTCTGGCCCACCTCGGATAAGGCAGAGTGTTTTTTAGAGACTAGTCCCTTTGTGGAGGTGTATGTGCTGAAAGGTTCTCAAAGTGAGTCAATTCCAGAGTGCCCACAATTTTCTTCCCAGGAGATAAAACCTAATGAAAGATTTGAAAAAAAAATGTATGCGTTCAGACTCACTCATCAGGAATCCATTTTTGCATGCTTTAAAGGTCTTAATATCGCCCTTGCAAACAGATTCCTAAGAGTTCTGCATTCCCTCTCTCGCCATTTACCAAATTGCCACCAGTCAACTCCTGGTGAGACATCAGGATTGAGGATGAGCAGCGTGAATGGGATGGAAAGGATGTAAGAACCTGTCCCAGATCCCTAGTGTAGGGCGTAAAATGTCCAAGACATACCTCACCTGAGGTCGAAGTGGCTTTGGGAGCCGCACCACATCCAATGGTTTGCAAACCAACAGGGCTGCCTCCACATGGATCCTGTGTTTCTCTGTTTCATAGAGAGACCAGTCAAAAAGAATGTGAAGTTGGCTAGCTCTATGGTATCGGGTGAAGTCAAGAAGGACCAGCTTTCCAGGGTGCCGTCTAACTGAGAGAGGACAGACCTTAGAACTCTTGCTTTCTTATCTGCCCACATAAAGGAGTCTAATGCTCGTTATAAGTCAGTTATGTCTTCCTTTTGAATCATTAAGGGAAGAGCCTGGAACAGGTACAGTAACTTGGGCAAGACATTAATTTTAATTTTTGCAATCCTATCCAGCCAAAAGATAAACAAGGGCCACCAATGGCGTAGGTCAGCTTTAATGGAAGAGGTGAGTCTAAAATAGGTAGCCTCATCAAGCCTTCCCAAAGTTGGAGCAATGCACCTTCCCAAGTATTTACTCTTCCATTTTGAATACTGAATGTGAGAAGAGCTAGCCACCCATTTATTAAAGACAAATTTGAATAATGTCTTTGGAGGCTTTAATGGACAAGTCTGGGTCTATTATGGTTAGTAAAATGTCATCAGTGAAAAATAGTGGGTTTTATGCTGGCCTCCTCTGAAGGGGAGGCCCTTAATTTGCCAACAGTTTCTAATCTTGTCCACCAAATGTTCCACCACCAAGGTGAATAGAAGCGGGGAGAGAGGACAGCCCTGCATCATTCCCCTTGCTAAGGGGAAAGCAGCAGTTTAAGAACCATTGATTGTAATTCTGATAGTTAAGGATTTATAGTTTGCCCTGATAAAGGTTCTCACATTTGGCCACAAATCTATGGTTTCAGGCACTCATAACGGACCATTTGACTCACTTGAATGCTTTTTCAGCATCCAGAGCCAATATGGTCATCGTAACTAGGAGTGGATAGAACTCGCTTAGTTCCACTCCTCGGAATTCCATGGAATTACAGAAAAACTCTGCGAGATTCTACGGAATCACACTAACAAATGGAAAATATGCAGCTCAAACTGCTTGCGCTACAATTTAGCGGTGGTAGTGAGCGCTTCGCTGAAAATCAGCACGAACTGATCCATGTATTGGGCAAGAGCGTACAGCCATTGGAGTTGATGTTGCTGCCGCTCGAGTACAAAATCTACTCAAGTGGCAGAAAATCTACTCAATGGCAGCCCTATGATCGCTCACAAGAGCCTGCAACCACCCGCATTCGAAAATCGAGCTAGGAGATGGCAAATACTGCTCTTGCTCACCAGCTTACATATTCTGGAGCTTTGCTGGGAAAAAAATTTCACCACGGAAGTTGGCCAGAACTCTGTGTTAAAGAGTAATGTGGAGGGGCCACAATTCTACCTATTCTGCGAGCAAAATGGAAAATTCCACCCAACCCCCAATCATACCTTTCCTTTTGTTCAATTTCTCCACATGATGGAGAACATGTCTAATATTAGCAAATGTTTGTCTCCCTGGGATGAAATCTGATTTATCTGGATGGATCAAAGAAGGCACGTGAGGTGGCAAACTAGATTAATCAAAACTTTAGTGGAAATGTTAGCCTCTGCATTTAACAGTGCTATATATACATAGGACGCACAAGAGTATGCAGGCTGGCCCGGTTTATAAATCAAGGTGATGCTGGCTTCCATCATTGTGGGGGTGACTGCTTTAGATTGAAGGAAATATTTTTAAAACTTGTGCTAGCAACTGCTAATAAAAGATACTCATCAACCCATCTAGGCCTGGGGATTTATTGTGGTCCAGTTCTTTTATTGGAGCTGAGGCCTCATCCTCCGTATTCTGGGACTCAAGGCTTCCCGTATACTAGGGGTTAGCGAGAGCAGACAGACTGGGGACAGAAAAAAAGTCCTTATTTGCCCTGTCCTTGGAGTACAGATTCTTACAGTAGTCCCTAAAGTTTTCTCTTTTCGCTCTCTCCTTGCTCAATGCTACCCCTTGGGTCCTTAGCCTTGCGAATTCTGTGACTAGCAGCTGCCCTGTGTAGTGTTGTTCTAAAAGAAAGTCAGAGTTGTTGAATCTCTTGTAGGATATTTGCTTCAAGCACAGTAGTGCCTTTTCTTATGTTTCTGTTGCCAAGTGAATTTATTTAGGCCTTCAATGGAGTGATGGCTCTGAGGGACCTCTGAGCCTTTGGTTCTGTTTTTTTTCCTTCTTCTGACGTTAAACTCTCCTCTAATATCTGTTTGGTCAGATTCCAATTTCTTTCTGTTCTCTGCATTGGCCTCTGATAAGAGCTTTAAAAGCACCCCATAGACTTTGTGTTATATGTATCTACTGGTAGGCATTTGAAAACCTCCTGCTGTTCCTCTTATTTGATCTTATGATTATCCAAAAGTTAATTTTCAAGGTAATTAAAGCATGATTTGATTACGCTGTCCCCGCTATTTCTGTCCTGTTTGTAGCTTTTAGTGGGGGCCCCACACCAGGTCTATTCTTAAATATGATGTGTGGATATGCGAGAAACACATGTGCTCTCTCTTGTGGGTTTGTTTCTTACCAAATGTCTTAGGAGACCCAGTTCTAGTGTTTTTTTAACCTCTTCAGTGCCCATGACGAGCTGGACTCGTCATGGGCCGCGGTTGCGCTGTGCCCATGACGAGTCCAGCTCGTCATAAACCCCGCCCGCTAATGTAACGGCCGGCACAGGGCGGGGAAAGGGTGTGGCACTGAAGGGGTTAAACATGCCCTTTGAAGGTATCTGTCTATCCTGAGTTTCCTCTGGTTCTAAGCTGACGGCTCACAGACAGATTAGCTCTTTCCAGGTCCACTCTTTCACCTTCTCAAACATGAGTTCCTGGCCCTCTTTTGGTGCATATGCAGATAGAATGTCTATTTCTCTTTCCCTGAAGGTCCCTGTCACATACACAAACCTCCCCTCCATGGAGTCCAGCCCTCCACTGAGTATGGAAGACCTCTCTGTTCTTTAACATCTTTTTAAACCCTGGGGGAAAAAAAATATATATATATATTTACGCGAATAACAAAAATCCAATTAAAAACGTATATAATGAATTTAAATCAGTAGGATGCAAATGAAATTTGAAATTCGCACAAAGACAATACGAGTTACAATATAGCCAAAGGGTTGCGGCATTTGATGGTTAGCATTTGCGGTTCATTTATATTTAAATATTCAAATATATGATGAGATAGATCAGACAATTTGCATTTATGCATGAACTTATTACTGCGCTAAATTTGATCATCATATGTGTTTTGTTTACTTATTGTAAGGTAAGAGGAAATGGTACCGGAAATTTGCATTTACGCATGGTAATTTTATTGCGCAAAGAAATGTTTGTAAGACAAATGTATAAACATTTTCACGGGGAATGCTCTTTCTATGTCTATTATCACGTGCAATCTATGAACCTATCACTAAGCACAATGTCACTTTAAAAATGCGATTGCTGTAAAAAAACGTTACCATGTGATCAAGACTCGAATGAGTTGAAACGCGTTAAGGCGGCATCGATAAAATAAACACGAAAAAATTGGCACCAAGATTGTGGTCCGTGTCCGTGTGTAGCTGACAAGGCTGAGACGCTGCGGATTCGTCTATATTTGAACCGGGAGGTTTCACCCGGCTCTACACGGGCCCCCGCTATACCAAAGGTCGACAACACAAAAGAAACCACATCCGGAGCCTTCGGCAAAGGAAATAGAGAAGTCCGGCAGGACTAGGAGTGTCGCACCCCCCTTCAACGCGGAAACACAGCCACGCCAAAAGCCGAGCGGAAATCGGTAAAAGCAGGGTCGGAGGACGCGGTGGAAACTGAGAGACGCAAGGTAGGCGAGTGATAGCGTATATAAGGGGTTAGCGGTATGCCATACACGCATACGAGGTAGAACAAGCAAAATATATTTAAAAACCTCAGAACGCGTGTGCAAAACATCATAATCATGATGTCCGGAGATACGTTAAGAGACAGAGAGGCGGCAGCCCTGGAAATGTTCAGTGATGCAACTGTTACTAAAGAGTTACCACAGCCACACAAAGAGGATAGCAACAAAAGTAACAATACTCTGAAGGATAAGTTTAAACAGTTGAAGAAACATATGCGCCAGGAACAAAGCAAATGGTGGGAAACAAAGTCTTTGCAAGGATACATTGATGTAGGGCGCATACCTCGCGGTCTGAGAATATTCATAGCTCCAAGCTACGAAAATCCAAACCCAAAAATGATGCAGGAATGGGCACAGTGCAATTTGGAGTCATCCAGGAATTTAGTTTTGATTTTGATCAAATATGCTGAAATTGATCGTGCTACTCTTTTGGAACAAATAGACAAATTAAATGAGGAGATTGGAAATCATGAAAAAACAGAGACAAATCAATTGCAAATTGACAAGTTACGCAAAGAAATGATGACACGCCTCAGAAAAGAGGAAGACAAAATAAAAGATAGAAAGGCCTACAAGTTTATAAGAGACAAAAATGATTACGAATTGGGACAGATTTTTACCTTTTCAAGGAAATACGACACAATACGACGCACTAAAGCAAATGTAAAGGATGGCCAAAAAAAGATATACTAACGGGTGACAAACAAGCAGTTCTAACATCCAATTCGGATCTAAGCTCTGCCACTGACAGTGGTTCTGATTCTGAATTAAGGAACAAATTAGTATGTGCCTCTGATCCAATACCTGAACCAGGTGATGAAATTAATTTTTTATGCATGGACAGACGACAAACACTACGTCCAAGAGTTCAACCAACAGGAAATCAAGAAATTACAAACGTAGGCAGAGGTGCAAATCGCGACTTCGGACCATCAAATCCCAGGAGGCAAGCCAGGGGAAGATGGATACGAAAGTAACAACAGATAACAGAATAAGTGAAACTATCATCAATTTGGCAAATATCAATTTATCTAAAGGGGAAGAACAAATCTTAAGCCTTGGCCTATCATTCTGTCCGGAAAGTAATTTTAATTACTCAAGAACTAGGATGGACATCTACAGATGCATAAGAAAGTTGAAACTCAAGAAACATTTCTTAATACAAGCCAATGAAAAAACAAGAGAAAGTGTCAATTTAGAGAATCCGGTCATGGTGGAGGAAGCAATAACAAGACAGAATATAACCAATCAGGAAGCATCACTACTGGATACTTTGAATATCTTATGGTCTGAAAATAACACACAAATAGACCATGATGCAACAATGGAGATTAGTGACAATATTAGGCCAGTGAGAGCAGCCATCCCATCACCATTTAAAGCTAAATCCACATTTACACCGATCAGTCCAAGAGATTCTATTGATGTTTTCAATGAGCATTTAATTGGCGCTATCAAGAAACTACACCACAAGACACAAAATGAGAAGACAAAATATAACAAAAAATTAACAGAATACCATAAGCTCATGTCAAAACTCAAAAATGACTCCTCCATAGTCATTAGAAACGCGGACAAGGGGGGCAACATTGTCATTTGGAACAAGACAGAGTATTTAAAAGAGGCGTTGTCACAACTCAATAATACTGATTGTTATACGAGGGTGAATGGAGTAGACCTAAAAAGAATACATCAACAATACCATACAAAACTATTATCCTGGAAGACCAATGGTTTAATAACCAAAGAAGAATATAACTTCTTAAAAAATGACTATCCTGTTACACCATCAATGTATTTTATTCCTAAAATACACAAGGACAAGAACAAACCACCCGGTAGACCAATCATATCGGCTCGTGGGAGTTTACTGGAGCATACCTCACAATATGTGGATTTTTACTTACAAAGCCATGTGCAAGATTTAGCCTCATATGTAAGGGACACAAGTGACTTTTTATACAAACTTAAAGATGTGAAATGGCAGGAGGACTATCTGATGATGGCATTAGATGTCACATCACTCTATACGAGTATCAAACACAAGGATGGATTAGAAGCACTCCGATACTATCTAGAATCCGATAAATCTGAATTGACAGATCATAGTAACATGTTAATAGATATGGTCGAATTTTGCTTGATAAATAATGTTTTTATGTTCAACAGCTTGCATTTTCAGCAAATAACGGGAGTAGCCATGGGAGCCAGCTTCTCCCCCAGCTACGCTTGTTTACACATGGGCTGGTGGGAGGAGCTGGTTCTAGCTAAGGATTTCAAGGAAATTATGAAAAAGAATATTATTATTTGGTTACGCTTTATTGACGACCCTTTTATTATATGGAAGGGTACTGAACAGGAGGCACAAAACTTTTTTAACTTGATCAATAATAATAATTTGAATTTACATTTTACAGGTATTATTAATAATACATCTGTAAATTTCCTTGATACCAACATATACATTGATAACAGCAAAATCCAAACAAAACTATATCGCAAAAAGACAGCGGGTAATTCAACACTACATAGTTCTAGTGCCCATCCCCGACATCTGATCAATAGCATCCCCTATGGGGAAATGCTTAGACTAAGGAGAATTAACAGCAATGAGAGTGCTCTAAAACAAGCACAAGATCAAGCAAAAAATAAATTCTTAGCCAGAGGTCATTCACGTAAAACAATAGAAAGGGCCATTGATAAATCCATGAACAAGGATCGTTTTGAACTAATCAAACCTAAATCGAAGGGTCAACAGTCATCATTAGCAAGTTATACCGATGACAACACTAAAAGTGAATTTCGGATTATTATAGACTATAGCAAGCAGCATAAAGAGTCACGTAATATTATTACGAGTAACTGGCCCCTGATACTAAGTGACCCAATATTGGGGCAGTCTCTGTCTAGAAAAGTATCTATTACGTACAAAAGAGCAACATCAATGAAGGATACACTGGTATCAACAACCCCTGAAGTAATTGAAACTTGCAGTTGGCTTAAATCTCACAATGGATTTTTTAGATGTAAAACATGCAAGGCATGCCAAATGGGTGTAAACAAGATGTCATACACAACACCATTAAGCAAGGAGGAAAACAAAACAAACAAACTACTTACATGCAAGACAGAGTATGTTATATATGTTTTAATATGTCCTTTGAGCTACAATACATTGCTAGCACTAAGCTACAAGCTCACAAACGGATTTTACAGCATATTAGAGCTATAAACAATCATGACAATACATACCCTGTAGCCAGACATTTCCGAGATTATCACAATTCCAGAAGTCAGGATTTAAGATTCTTTCTAATAGACTCAGTACCTCCAAGTAGACGTGGAGGCAACAGAGAAGCAAAGCTGAGAAAATTAAGAAACACACTATATTCTGGAACTAGATACAAAAACCCCAGGTGGTCTAAACATCACGGAAGATTTGTACACTTGCATATAAAACACTGTTTCCACAACTTGCATAGTTTATATTTATTTCTAATATCAGCAATATATTTTAGGAATTTTAAATATATGAGCTTTTATGAAGAATTTTAAGAAACAATGGATATATCTCTTTTATGTGTATATATATTTATATATTTATTTACTTATTTATGTATTTATATATTAAGGCATTAGTTTGCACCACATATTTGAGATGTATGCTCCTAGCAAAAACCCAATCGAACCATTTATGATCTAAATTTCTCACTGCAAATAATCTATACAAGTTGGCATACATAGCAATGACTGAAAATAACTGTAGCTATTGAGACAGCTAAAGGTATCTATATACAGCAATTACTTAAAATAGTTACATTAAAAAAATAAAAAAATAAAAAAATGACAATAATTGTAACATTTGCATCAAATAAAGGGAATTTTATTGAACACATTAGTTTTATTATAAGTTTAATTTTAGCACTTGTACTTTGCACGGACTCAGCACAATTTGCACATTAAGGAAAACTGGTTCCCATTTCCAAATAATTTTAGTACCAGCCTATATCATGCTCACAAGAGCAATGTAGAATAACAAAACATTGTGAACGAATAATGCTTTGCACCCTATCGAATTTACGCGAATAACAAAAATCCAATTAAAAACGTATATAATGAATTTAAATCAGTAGGATGCAAATGAAATTTGAAATTCGCACAAAGACAATACGAGTTACAATATAGCCAAAGGGTTGCGGAATTTGATGGTTAGCATTTGCAGTTCATTTATATTTAAATATTCAAATATATGATGAGATAGATCAAACAATTTGCATTTATGCATGAACTTATTACTGCGCTAAATTTGATCATCATATGTGTTTTGTTTACTTATTGTAAGGTAAGAGGAAATGGTACCGGAAATGTGCATTTACGCATGGTAATTTTATTGCGCAAAGAAATGTTTGTAAGACAAATGTATAAACATTTTCACGGGGAATGCTCTTTCTATGTCTATTATCACGTGCAATCTATGAACCTATCACTAAGCACAATGTCACTTTAAAAATGCGATTGCTGTAAAAAAAACGTTACCATGTGATCAAGACTCGAATGAGTTGAAACGCGTTATGGCGGCATCGATGAAATAAACACGAAAAAATTGGCACCAAGATTGTGGTCCGTGTCCGTGTGTAGCTGACAAGGCTGAGACGCTGCGGATTCGTCTCTCTCTCTCTATATATATATATATATACACACACACACACATACACGCACACACACACACACACACACATATATATATATATATATATATATATTGTGAGTACAGTCCTGTAGGTGAAGGTTATCACTGCTCATTCAAAGTTTTAGCACTTGCTGAGAAGGTAAGTGATAAAATACTATCTCCTTAGCTTAACTTCAACATTCAACACATTTGGTCTGCCAGGATTTGCCCCCCTCTTCTCTGAGCCATTTGTGTGAGAAGAAGACCAGCCCAGTGTGATTGAGTGAGAGCCCCCTCAGACTAATGAAAGTGTCATCTTTCATTCGATGTCACTTCCCCTTGAGATTTTTTAACATGAGGGGTTAGGCCTATATTTACGTCCAAGCTAGGCCACCCGTACAACTAGTTTCAAAAGAGGGGATTGGACGTAATATTAACTTGAATTTCTTTAGAAAAAAACCTTCTTTTTGACAAATAAGCAGGGTTTGGTGTTTTTATTTCACCTTTTTACTTTTACTGTTAGTTTTTAACATACAAAAAGACATTGAATTCATGCCATAGGAAAAGGACAGACATGTGCATTCAACAATACATCAAAGAATAAATACAAAATACTTGACGTTTGATGATTACATGACAAAAAACATTAATAACAACAAATGACCAAAAATTACCAGTCCTCGACGTTTTTCGGAACCCTATTGTCATTGGAGGGTTCTCATCAGGACCAGGACTCGGTCGAACTCTTTTGTGTAAAAGAGGTAAGTGCAAAGGCTGCTGGTGATCAAATTCAGATTATATCGGACTATTCAATATGTATATCTGTGATCTTTCACAAGTGGTGCCGGATCGGCGAAGCCCAAATTCCTACAATATGCGCGGTGTCACGAGGACCAATTCGATCAGCGTGTACGCTGTGGCGTTGCTCTAGTGTCTTCGGAATTTCAGTTGCTGTTGAGGAAGTGGTCGGGACGTCTCACTATTTCGTTTGCCTCAGCTCCTGCATGGATGATTTGTAATTCCCTTCCTGTGTGCTGGGAGGAAGGGAATTACAAATCATCCATGCAGGAACTGAGACCGATATAATCTGAATTTGATTACCAGCAGCCTTTGCACTTACCTCTTTTACACGAAAGAGTTCGACCGAGTCCTGGTCCTGATGAGAGCCCTCCAATGACAATAGGGTTCCGAAACGCGTTGAGGACTGGTCATTTTTGGTCATTTGTTGTTATTAATGTTTTTTGTCATGTAATCATCAAACGTCAAGTATTTTGTATTTATTCTTTGATGTATTGTTGAATGCACATGTCTGTCCTTTTCCTATGGCATGAATTCAATGTCTTTTTGTATGTTAAAAACTAACAGTGAAAGTAAAAAGGTGAAATAAAAACATCAAACCCTGCTTATTTGTCAAAAAGAAGGGTTTTTTCTAAAGAAATTCAAGTTAATAATACGTCCAATCCCCTCTTGTGATACTACTTCCCCTTTAGATGGCAGCCGGCATGGAATGTCTCTATCAATCCCCCACTTGTCAGTGAGGAGGGGCTTTCTTACTGTATGTTCTCAAAGGCAGTGGTACAAATGCCTGGACAAAGGCAGCATTGCAATGCGGTCTGGCGCAAACATAACAACAAAGGCAAAGTTGCAGTTGGTCCCATGCCATGTGTGAAACTTTCAGCTGGTCCTGGCTTTTACAAGCAGCACTTGACACGCTGGAAATTTTGAGGCCACATTTATAATGTTAAAAGTGGATCTAGGAGTCAGGAAATATAATGGGCTGATGGCCGTAGAGCCAAAAGTGGCGGAATGGGCTACACATGGTTGCTCAGCATCTACACAAAGCTCTGCAACTAAGACTGCTTCATTATTGGCCTGGTTTTATAGTCAACTGATCCAATCAGAGCTGCGGAGCTCTCCAGTTTCACAGTTCCACCTGGGAGTTACTCATTCAAGCTAGGTTCTTTCTTTTGCACCCCTTTACTTGTTGTCTAAATTTACAATAGGGCGAATGGGTAACAGGAAACAAATATAACAAGTATTTGCAATGCAATAGGTCTCGCACTTGCAAGAGTTTGAGCTATTGCGATTGTAAATGACAATGCCTTTTAATTATGTGTTGGTTTTTAAAACAGAAAAATAAAAAGCATTGTCATTTACAATGCCAATAGCTAAAACTCTCGCAAATGTGAGACCTGTTGCATTGCAAATGCTTGTTTGTAAAAGCACCCCATGCCGTGCTTTCACTTTAATGGCAGTCATTTCCCTTTCTATAGACACGGCTTGTCTAAAGAAAGGTGCGCGGCCACCATTAAAGTGAAAGTGTGGTATGGGGATCTTTTACAAAAAAAAGCATGTTTGTCAAGTTGGCCCTATTGGTAATAAAAATGTAAAAGTGGGCACCATGCTGAAACTGTGGCGCAGTGCCCGGAGGCAAAATGGGCACCCTTGCAGGAAAAGTACTTTGTGCCTGCAACAGGAGAAAATAATTAATGAAAATAGTGCTTACAGACGATAGATAAAACAGACCGTGTAACAACACAAGTAAAAATTCCAGTCCTCATGTGAGGTTACAAATGCAGACAAGGCAGTATTAAGGAGGGACTACTAAGCCAATTCATGAATCAAAAGCAACCATATAGAAACAACAGCAACAGGAGCCAATTGAAAAAATGGGCTCAAAATGGATGGAGCTTCAAGTCCATACCTGAATACAGCATGCCTTGCAGAGCAGTGCATGCACTGCCCAGGCTCGACCTAAAAATTGGACTGGGCAAGCAACTCGCAAATAAAAGTGGGAGCTATGAGGGCTCTGGAGCAGCCAGGCAGCTGGCAAGGGAGTCCCGCCGATTTCAAGTTCAACCAGTGAGTCGTAATATAGGTATGTGTAAAGCAGACGTCCACCACAGGTATCCTGAAGCTGAATAACAGATGTTTATTGTTACCCAGATGTTATGCATCTTGGCACCGAATAATAGATGTTTATTTTTACCCAGATGTTATTCATCTTGGGGCTGAATAACAGATGTTTGTTGTTACCCAGATGTTATGCATTTTGGCACTGAATAATAGATGTTTATTGTTACCCAGATGTTATTCATCTTGGCGCTGAATTACAGATGTGTATTGTTACCCAGATGTTATTCACCTTGGTGTTGAATAACAGATGTTTGTTGTTACCCAAATGTTAATCACCTTGGCACTGAATTACAGATGTGTATTGTTATCCATATGTTATTCACCTTGGTGCTGAATTACAGACGTTTATTGTTACCCTGACGTTGTTCATCCTGGCGCTGAATTACAGATCTTTATTTTTGCCCAAATGTTTTATTTTATCAACCTCAGAAGGATGAAAGGCTGAGAGGACCATTTGAGTTGAACCTTTCACTATGAAGCCATGGGCAGACTCCTGGGATGGATGAATGAATAAACTTAGTCACCAGCTGCAGATCAGTGAGCAAGTCACTCACTGCTGAATATGTGGACATAATCTGCACACCTGAGGATTCACATCACTGCCAGGTGAATTCAGCCTTTCAACTTTCGGAGGTGAAGTAAAAGCTAATTAAACCGAGTAATACTCAGAACTGCTCGGTAGTGCCATGCTCTTGTGACCCTGTTTCACTTTCTGTGTCATACCTATGAGATGATAAGTCCTGGCATGAGAAGAGTTTATGTCACAACTAGCTCAAGGCTTGACACAACAGGCAGTCACTCAGCAGAGAGAGAGAATGAAAACATGCAAGAGAGAAAGAAACGGACAGGAAATGGTAGGTGGTCTAAGAAAGAGGTTCCAATTGGAATCGAGAGTTAGTGCTCCAGTCCAGGGCCTTAATTTTGATTGGACAGCCCATTGCATGCCAGGAAGTTGAAGCCCCTGGCCATAATGGGCTAGCGAAAACTGCATGTCCCAGAATGCCATGGTCAAAGCTTAAAAGGAAGGTTGAGCTGACAGCATTACATTGAATCAACCAGCAGTGATGTGAGCACAACAAAAAATATGGCATCTCCACACACAAACCGGAAGTCACACTTACCATGTCATACACGTTTAAAATCACCGGTTCATTGGCCATGGTGAGTCTCGGCAGCACCTAAATTCCACGTCAGCTGGGTAGAGGGCCCCCGGGAGTAGCTGCACCCCCAGCTGCATAGAAGAAATGTTTCTGTTGGGTCCCAGGGGGCTGCGAGGACATGTACGGCCGCACGCCTCTCCCTTCCAGAGTAAAAGCGGGGTTCAAGGCTGCAGTTCCCGCGCTTGGGTGCTTGACTCCAGGGCAGCCATCACCCCCCAACCCCGAGTCCAGCCTTGAGGCAAGGAGGAAGGCACGCAGGGCCACCTGCCTAGAGACAGGGAGCGCGGGAAGGACGCACACGGGACGTGGGCATGGAAGAGAGACCGGTCATGTGTGAGGGGGCACAGGCTTCAACGCTGCGTCTCCTCTGCGGCGCGGGGTTTACCCCGTGCACCGCTTCAATTAGCAGCTCCTATTAACCAGCATCAACTACTTCCGGCGTGGACAGGTGTTTGCACTCTTGAAAAATACCGCCGCTAAATTCCGTCCTGGCACGCCAGGCCCCAGATGTTCTTCCAGAGGTGAATGTTGGCATCAAAGGTCACCCGTGCAGCCGACTGTCCGTGGCTGCCCTGGTGAGCGCGGGTGGTTGATGACAGGAACTGGTCGGGCTGGTATCCACTGGAAGTCCCTCCCGAGCCAGAAAATCATTGGGTAAAGGGGTGTCAGTGATGACCGGGGTTCTGCTGAGGTCACTCGTATTATTGAATGGGGTCTTTGTGGTCGGGGGTTAGGGGTGGGGGGATGTGCACCAGAGATCAGCCCAGGACAAGCGGATGTGTTTGGTGCCTAGAGGCCTGTTCTAGTGCAACGTAGGTCAGTCTCGGGGAAAATAATAGCTGTGGCTGGTGGAGAGCTGTTGGTCAGAGAATGTTGCAGGTGACGGTGATGTCTCTGCACCTAAGCGCAGGGGTGTCTTTGGTGGCTGGGGCCTGTTCACGTGCAGTGGTCCGTCTGGGGAGAACGGATGGCTGCGGTCGTTAGAGAGCCGTCTGTTGATGTCTGTGCGGTTAACTGGGCTAGAGAGATGTCCGAGTAGTTCAGGGAACGGTAACTGAGGATTCCTTTACCCGGAGGGCTGTGGAGGTAGGAATTCGTTCAAGGTAGTGGTGTTGTCTGTGGTGTTGTATAGGTGATTGGGTGAACGCCGGTGCATGCGATGGTTGTATCTGGGAACTGAAGATATTGAAGTGGAGTGATTCTGCTGCCTTATTGTTGCCGGAGAGTAGTCTTGTGAGCACGCCAGTGCATGGATGTGTGTGAAACTAGTGAAGTGCAGGGGGTGGTGCTGTCTGTTGTTGCTGGAGAGTTGTTTTGTGAGCACACCAGTGCCGGAGATGTGTGTATGAAGCTAGTAAAGTTCAGGGGTGGTGCAGAGTGGTGCTGCCTGTTGTTGTTGGGAAGTTTATTTGGGAGCAGACCTGTGCAAGAGATGTGTGTGTGTGTGTGTGAGATAGAATCTGGTGAAATGCAGGGATGCTCCTGTCTTGTTGCTGGGTGTTAATTTGTGAGCACACCAGTGCAGGGCGTGTGTGTGAAGCTGGCGAAGTGCAGTGGTGGTGCTGCCTGCTGTTGCTGAGGAGTTATTTTGTGAGCACACCAGTGCAAGAGATGTGTGTGTGAAGCTTGTGAAGTGTAGGGATTCTGCTGCCTGGTCTTTTGGGGAGATATTTGCAAAGCACACTAGTGTAGGGGATGTTTGAAGCTGGTGAAGTGCAGTGGCGGTGCTGCCTGTTATTTTGGGGAGTTATTTTGTGAGAACACCAGTGCGAGGTTTGTGTGTGTGAAGCTGGTGAGGTGCATGGATGCTGCTGTCTGTTGCTGGTGGGAGTTATTTACGGAGCACACTAGTGCAGGGGATATGTTTGAAGCTGGTAAAATGCTGGGGTGGTGTTGCCTGGTGTGGCTGGAGTTATTTGAAGAGCATACAAGTGCAGGGGAAGGTAATGTATGTGTAGCTGGTGAAGTGCGGGACCAGTGCTGCCTGTTGTTTCCGGGGAGGTATTTTTGGGGCACACCAGTGCAGGGAAAGTATGGGAAGCCGGTGAGGTGCAGGGGTGCTGCTGCCTGTCGTTGCTGGGGATTATTTTGGGAGCACAGCAGTGCAGGGGAAGTTTATTTATGGGAAGCCGGTGACGTGCAGGTGGTCAGTGGTGTTGCATGTGGTGGCTGTGCAGCTGTTGGTGTATTTTCATCCAAGGAATGGTGCTGTTGGTGGCTCCCAGCGAGTTGCCAATTTTTAGTGATGTTCTGTGCAGGGGTTGCTGTGTGGAGCTGTTTGTGGTGGGTTTCAGTCCCTGGAGTACCTTTGCCTGTGGTGCCTGGAGGCCGGTGAGATGCAGAGGTGAGGGTTTGAGGAGGGAATGGTTCAGTCTGTCCGTACAGGGAATCGCTCTTTCCTGAAGAGATGTGGGGGTTGCAGTTCAGTCCAGATACTGCTAGTGTTGCTGTGGAGCCGTCGAGGTGTCCTATGTTCAGCTCTGTGAAAGCTGCAGTGGTGCCCGGTGAGCTGCAGCCGAGGTCAGCGCACCGAATCCTCGCGGGGAGCTGTCCGGGTGCTGAAGTTGTGCTCCGGGTTGCTGCAGGAGGCCGTGCGCCTGCGCCCCGGGCGCACGGTGCAGCGCATCCACAGACCAGGAGCAGAGTCCCTAGACCTGCACTGCCCCAGGATGCTCCATCGCTGCACCTGGAGCTGTCCTTGGTGCTGGAACGCCTTCCTCACCGGGGCACAGGTTCACCGAAGGAGCTACCCTCCACCAGCCCTACCTCCATCCCTGCGCACTCCATGCATCCCTCGTAGCCCAGCACCTGCTTCACGCGGCACCAGGTGTGCCCACGCACGTCCGGTTACAGAGGTCCCCGGTGCCGGCTCTGCAAATACTTGTAGACACCGCAGGCAGTTTCCGGACTGCCACGGGCCGGGGATCTCTGTAGCTTGGCAGACCCCCTTCTCCTTCCTCCGGATGGTGTGCGCTTTCTCCTTCTGACGGGGTTCTGCAAATTCGGGGAGCGGCGTGGACCACTCTGAATGAAAGCCAGCTGCCCCTACTGGTGATGGAGGGGAGGGGCCTGGGGTACCAGGAAGGGAACCAATGACCTCATCTGAATAAGGGGCGGGAGCTGGGCGCGCGCCAGCTTGCAGCCAACCAGGGCTGAATGAAAGATGCAGGGAGCGCGGTTACATCAGCGCAGCATCGCTGGTCCTGGAGGAAGCACGGAAGCTGCAGGGGAAGCAGCGCTCGAGCCCACAGCGGCATCTGCGTGCTCTTATCAGAGAAGTCAGCCAAAGCAAAACTGAAAATACAGCTCCGAATGACTGACAGAAGCTGAACAGAGCACGGACATGTACGTGAAGCACGTGCACAAACCTTTAAAATCACACACTGCCACAAGCGAACGTATATTTCACTCAAAAGCACACACATACACATACACACAACCACAAATCCATGCACTTGTTTTTCAGAAAAACGGCACACACGAGAACAGGCTGTCACACGCACGTATTTCTCTATGTTTTGCCGAAACACACGTAGAAAGTTTTCACACTCTCGCATATTTTCCACAAAAAGTCACACACCAAAGAGCGTGCAGGCGCGCCGACACACACAATCACACACACCACAAAAATACATATATTTCAAACACAAATGCACGCCCTTGTGACACTGTGCATAAGCATATACACGTAGAGCCTTGCACCAGCAGATCCCACTCCTTTTACTTCTTCTCACCAGGCCCGGTTCTAGAGGGTGGGCCAGGCCCACCCACGGAAGGTCCCGGCCCACCCAAGGAAGGTCCCGGCCCACCCAAGGCCATTCAGAAATGAAAAAGCAGGCCCACATACCTGGGACGAATTTCCTGCTGGGGCAAAACCTGAAAGGCTGCTGCAGCTCGAGTGTGAGTCTCAGCAAGCCACTGAGTCAGCCGTTCCATTGTCATGGGCAGAATGACAATGGGCCGGCAGAGGAGGCCGAGCATGGTGCATCTCCTCCCACCCCAGGCCTCAGGAGATGACTTTGAGTCCTTGGGGAGCTGCTTATGCTTTCAAGCAGCACAATTACCAAGCCTTGGGCAGGGGACGTGAGCTTTAGTCCCTCGCAGCAGGCCACAACGATCGGGTAGAATCTACGGGGCGGGGGTGGTGGGGCCTGGGGGTGAAGGGGGTTTGGGGAGAGGGGCTAGTGCCAACATTCTTAGTTTAAAAACTGTGACGTGACAGACCGGATTGAAATTGGAAGTTTCATTCTAATGAAATTCCATCCGTTTGTGCAATGGGGAAAGTGCTGTAAACAGCTTAGAGTGAAGGAACTTCGTAAAAAACACTAAGGACTGAAATAACTACATTTAAAGATCAATTTGACTAGAAATGAAAAAAATGAAAATTCGATTTTGACAATGTCGCAGTGAAAAAATGTATTCACCCTCCATGTTGGGACAAAGGGAGAGAGGTAAGAGCAGAGGAGAGATAAAGAGAGAGACAGAGCCAAAAGGAAATGAGAGATGGAGTGGGGAGTAGAGACAAACGGAGAGGGGCAGAGGAAAGAAGGAGAAATTATGAGAGAAGAGAGGAAAAGAGGCAAGAGGGGAGGGAAATAATTATAGATAAGCACAATGAGAGAGGGAAACAGCCAAGTAAAAGATGAAGTGAGAATAGAGTAAGTGGAGAGAAGGTTAGAGCAAGAGATTGGTAAAGATAGGGTAGGAAAGTAAAGTGGAGAAGGGCGATGACAAAGCGAAGGATGGATGCAGAAGAGGATTATTAGAAGTTCCTGGTCAGTAATATTATTATTATTATTATTATAAATCTTTATTCGGTTATAATGAGACAATAATAACCACAAAAGTACATACATAAAACATATCAACAAAAGTATGCATTTTATAAAAGGCTCCTATAAAAATTGTTTACCCAAGATTCACTCTGTGTTTAAAAATACATTTTAAAAATGTGCTTACGCATTTCGTAGTCAGCGCGGAATTTAGAAATTGTAGATACAACATGGCAGGACGACATCTTCTAAAACCATGGGTTCTCAGCAACGGTAATAGCCAGAGATTACGATGGGGAGAATATTATTTGCAAAACAATACGGTATGCATGGTTGTTTGCTCCGAGATCTCGTCACAAGGGCATGGCGGTAAACCCTCGTTCCAGTTTGGATTTTTGGGGAAGGCTACAAGCTTGTGAAAGAGATTCAATCTGAATTGTGTCAACAGGAAACGTTCAAATTGTGACTCAACGTACACCAGATACGGTTCCATTTCCAAGGTGGTCATGATTATTAGAGAATGTTGGACGGATGTTTTTCTTATCTCGTTGCTCAAGCGGGATTCTTCCATATAGCTAAGGGCCTTTATTTTTAGATCTTTCTTTGTTATTTCTGCAATTAATTCGGGGTTGGTAAAATATTTTTTGAGGCCAAGATCTGTGAGGAAATTTTCACGTAAAGCAGCCACTCAATTTTCCCCATATGTTCTAAGGACATACAGTCGGCCACTATTTCTTTTGTGAATGAATTGTCCGTTGACGTCCAGATACGGCGCCACAACAAGAGAGGTTGAATCTTCACCAGATTTTCAATGTGGGGAATTCCGATTTCTGCATGGCAGGCAAAGGTCGATGCTCGCTTTGGTGCCATCAGAAGAAATCTGATAAATATATTCTCTGCTACCTGCAGAGCATTGGTATATTTGTGACCCCAAAGGCCCGCCCCGTAAAGAGCAGTAGAATGGCACTTAGCTTTATAAATGCGGATAAGCTCTGGTGGTGGTCTCTTTCCGAGCTTCTGTGAGAACTTTATAAGAGCGATTATTGCTCGCAAAAGTTGGTGTTTGCGAGCTTCAATGGCTGCTTTCCAGTTGAGTTTGTCATCTATCATGACCCCAAGATATGGATATTGTGTGGTTGAGTCAATTCTCTCTTTATCCAGACAAATGGTGGTCCTTTCCCCTTTCTTTCCCTTTCCTGCCACCATGACGTATGTTTTCTTGATGTTTATTTTAAGGTCCAGGCTAGCCATAAAGTTAGAATATCTGTCTAGAGCTTTCTGGAGCTCACGTGGAGTGCGTGCCACTATTACAGCATCGTCTGCATATAAAAGGGCGGGGACGAGGCGATTTTTTACTCGTGGGAGGTCTTGAGCCCATCTCAACATCTCAGCTTCAAGACTGTTAGTATATAGAGAAAATAGAAAGGGGGCCAGGACACAACCCTGCCTCACGCCCCGCTCTACCTTAAAAGAATCGGATAGTTCGCCCTGTGTTCCAAAACGAACCGTTGATGAGGCGTTGGAATAAAGTGCACGGAGAAGGTATATTAGGTCAGAGTCTATGCCCATGTCTACGAGCACTGACCAAAGTTTCGAGTGGGAAACGCAGTCGAATGCCGCAGAAAGATCCACATAGACCATGTATAACCTTCCTTGCTTTGCTGATACATATTTTCCCACCAATAGTGATAGGTTCAGTGCCTGTTCAATTGTTCCGAACCCCTCTCTAAATCCAAATTGGATATCAGATAAGATATTGTGATCATTTACCCATTCCTGGAGACGCTGGAGAACCACTCTACCCAGGATTTTCCCAAGCGAGTCCAGTAATGAGATTGGCCTGTAGCAAGTCACATCGTCCCTATTTCCCTTCTTAAATATAGGGACCATAATCGAATGAGTCCAGGACTTAATTAACCCGCACTTCATTACTGCATCAAACACTCGTTTTAAAATTGGAGCCCATAAATCTAGTTGAAACTTAAAAAAATCAACAGGTACGCCATCAGGGCCGGGGGCTTTTCCGCGTTTACTTTTTTTGATAGCGTTTGTAATTTCATTAATATCAAAGTTGAAAAAAATCGGGAATATACTATTTTGTGGGGTCTGTTCACTTTCTTCTATTAATTCAGTTTCTGATGGTTTCCCAAAAACTTTAGAAAAATGATTTACCCATGTTGGGCCGTCGATTGCCACCTCTATTATGGGCTGGTCGCTGGGATCGTTCAGAAAGGGGGTCTTTACGACTTTCCAGAACTGTTCGCTGTTTCTACTTTGCGAGCTCTCGTATAATTGGTCCCAGAGCGCTTTTTTCAATTCTTGTTTTCTAGTTTTACAAGCTAGTCGATAGGACCTCCTTAAAGTACGAATCTCCTCTTGATCCCTTACAGATTTTGTTAATGCTTTCTTTAAGGCTTTATGCGCTAAAGTGCATTTATGGTCGAACCACCCTTTTTTCCCACTCTTATACCCTTTCTTATTACTTGTTAGAGAGTCCCTTGCTTTCTCCATAATTAGGCCAAAATTGTGGAGAAGATCTTCTTCGCTGGTGTCAGTGTTCAAGCACTTCTCAATTGCGGGATAAACCGCGTGGACTACCTTATTCGTTAAGACTGCTGGGTCTATCTTTCCCCAACCCAAGGCATAACCATTTATTTTTGTAAGGTATAAATTATTCTGGGTGAGAGCAGTCATCATTAGTTGGGGTGTAAGTTGCACCTGACCGATGGCCAGTTCGAAAGCCAATGCTACATGGTCGCTGAGGGTGTTAGTTAATAATCTGAAGTTCTGAGTCTTATTCTCAAGAATTATTGAGACCAGTATATAGTCGATCGTCGACTCCCATCCCCTACCCAAATATGTGGCCTGTGGTTTCCTAGTGGCGGTATTACTTTCGTTTAAAATCACTAGACCAAGTTCTGACATTATTTCATTTAAAAAGTTTCCTACCTTGGTATGGCGGAAATGAATCATGTTATTTTCTGTTTTTTCTGTCATGCCACAGATGTTGGTGTTTTTTTTGTCGCAGGGGTGGTGGTTAAAGTCGCCACACCACACGATGCTAGGGACATCTAGACCTTGCATCTTTTTAGTCTGAGTTGAAAGTTTATTGCGGATAGACCCAAGTAGGTCTACTCTCTCACTTTCTGGTAAATTGTCGTACATATTTACCAGAATTAATGTCCCGTTCTTCGGGAGTGAGAGTTTCAGTGTCTGGTAATTAGGATATAGGCCAAGAGGCGTTATTTTTAATCCCACTATAGTATTTTTTATGAACACCGTGAGACCCCCCTTAGCCCTTCCATGAGCACTTGCCACTGCCGGTGAAAAATACGTTTTATAGCCTAACAAGTGCTGTTCATTAACAGACCATGTCTCCTGTACGCAGATTATATGATAATTCTCGGCGAAGTCAAGCAGACTCCCGTTCGTTATTTTTGTACTTAGGCCAGCGATGTTCCATGACATGATGTTTATTTTTAGGTCATTATTTGTACATTTATTTGTACGGGCTGCCTCTACAACTGGTCGGTACTCTACGTCTCCCTTCTCCAGGACTTGATAGGCACAGGTATTCCCCTGAGTAATAGTGTTGGGTCCTCTAGACGATGTAAAAATGGCTGTTGGGTCGAGATTACTATTTTCCATTATTTGTATTTCTGAGTTATTACTTCGAAGGACGGTATCCTCGGATATATTTTGGTTTTCTATGATTGATTTTTGTAATCGAGCCTGTTCTACGGGAAGTCAATCTACATTTTCTAAGTCAGTCAAGGCTGAGTAGCGGTTTTGAGTCGGTAGATTGAACCTAGGAAGTAATTCGGAATAGTAATTTTGAGGTAGATGGTGAGGTGGATGATTTGGGCGCTGGAATAAGTATTGATCATTAGTCAAGCACTTCCCCATAGGGTACGAGTTAAGTGAGTGGTTGCGAAAATTTTGATGGGGAATTTGCTGGACTGCTTCTCTCCAACGTGGGAAGGGATTTTCTTCGGGATAGGATTTAGAATGAGAGACCAATTCCCGTGGATAGAAGTAGTTGACATAGTGCGTCGTAATAGCATCCTCCCCTCTGGCTTGATACCAGTCTCCAATGCATCTCACAGCTCTGTGATCCCTAAAATTTATTATTATTGCGTCCCCCTTCTTTTCTTTAGGTCTAGTTCCCACCCAACTGGTGCGTCTCACCATTAAAATTTCCCCGTTTATGTCAGCGGGAAGTGGTCGGTTGTGATTTAGCCAATAAATGATTTTATTTTTTAGAGCGTTGAAGTTCTCTCTCGTACCCTCAGCCAGTTCAGGTACCCCTGTCATAACAATGGTGTATGGGGCTGATTCTGGGGGTAAATCCACCCTTCTACTTGGTGTAATATTCTCGAATTGAGTTGGCGTTACATCTTTTCTTTTAACCATGATGTCTTTTACCTCCCTTCTTATTTCTTTATCTTTAAGTGAAGGGATGGTTTTACTTATATCAGTAGTTTCGTTGGGGGGTTTTTCCGCTGATTTCCCGCCCGAGGCAGTGCTCGGTTTCCTAGACGTACCACTAGTTGATGGTTGTTCTGACACAGTGGGGTGGGGAATCACTAGAGCAGTGGTGCTGGTTTTATTCTTGTTTTTTAGGAGTTCAGAGAGGGTCAAATTATTCCCTTGAATTTGTTTACCCAAATCGTCCAAATAGACACGTATTAATCTTGTCCTCTCAAAGAGAGGAAGTAAAAGAGACTTAATCAGAGTCTCCATTTTAGTGAATAAGTCACCCATTAAATCTCGATCGGCGGGAATTCCTATAGTGTTAGTGCTAGAGAGAAGGTTGTTTGACACTGTTGGACCATTGAGGACAGAATGCTGCACGGGGGATCTAGTCTTCTTCTTTTTGGCTGCATGTGTTTTAGCGAGGGGGCCTCATCTCTTTTTTGGAGTATATCTAATCTCGTGGGTTTCTTTGATCGATGGTGGGGAGATAACCAAGTTCGGTGAAACTGATAGCCTGGATGAAGTTAGGGTGCTTAGATGGTCCGACGGGATAGACACACCTGGGGAATTTGTTGGGAGGATTATTACTTCCTCATTTTCTGAGGTAGCGCCCGTTCTCTCAGTTATCATCCCTGGAGAGAGTACCTCCCCGATTGTTCCCAGTGAGGAGCGTTTACCAGTTAGCAAGTCAAGGGATAGGCGCTTTTCGGTATCCGCGATTTCTTTCTCCAGAACAGTAGTCACTCTTTTAAAGAATTGATCTATTGTGCCGGAGACAGGTCCCTTAGAGGTGTTAACGATTAGGGTGCGCGATTTCCCTGCTTCTGTTGACATGGTAACGACCCGACCAGCAGTGATACTGTAAAACAATCCCCAAAAACAAGTTCAGTTTGAAGTATCAATACAGTACAAAGAATATAAGGTGCAAAGGGCCGTATTTATAGGATGGTATATCATTTACCACGCAGTAGAGGTTAGTGGTGTGGCCCGTCCCGTCCTCAGGCGCCCTCTGACGGCCTCAGACGGCCCGCTCTTTGCCCGGTCTTCGCCCTGGGCGCGTCCCGCTGGCGCGTAAGAGCGGGAGTCTTATAAAGTAGTGAGAGCGAAGAAAAAGGCGGGGCAGGGAAGAGGAGGCAGGTGTGCG
This sequence comes from Triturus cristatus, assembly GCF_964204655.1. Lineage (NCBI taxonomy): Eukaryota > Metazoa > Chordata > Amphibia > Caudata > Salamandridae > Triturus > Triturus cristatus. The sequence goes on along the minus strand of NC_140592.1, from coordinate 1,157,816,311 downwards.
AAATCAACTAGCCGGCAGGCAGGCACCCTGGTCCTCGCAGTCCCGGTCTTGAAAGCCTCTCCAGCGTCCTCCCTGAAAACAGCAGAGCGTCCACGCCACTCGGGGCGAATCAGGCAGGGATCAGGTCAGTTCCAAGATACACAGGTCAGTGGCAACGAGCGGCGCCCGCGCAGCGGGGGCCGCGAGAAGTGATATAGTGGCAGGAGGCGGGGCAGGGAAGAGGAGGCAGGTGTGCGAAATCAACTAGCCGGCAGGCAGGCACCCTGGTCCTCGCAGTTCCGGTCTTGAAAGCCTCTCCAGCGTCCTCCCTGAAAACAGCAGAGCGTCCACGCCACTCGGGGCGAATCAGGCAGGGATCAGGTCAGTTCCAAGATACACAGGTCAGTGGCAACGAGCGGCGCCCGCGCAGCGGGGGCCGCGAGAAGTGATATAGTGGCAGGAGGCGGGGCAGGGAAGAGGAGGCAGGTGTGCGAAATCAACTAGCCGGCAGGCAGGCACCCTGGTCCTCGCAGTCCCGGTCTTGAAAGCCTCTCCAGCGTCCTCCCTGAAAACAGCAGAGCGTCCACGCCACTCGGGGCGAATCAGGCAGGGATCAGGTCAGTTCCAAGATACACAGGTCAGTGGCAACGACCTGCGTGGGGAATTCGCGCGGGTTCGCCATAAAGGTGACCAATCGCCCGTTAATTACACGGACCACCCGTAAATGCAGTTTAAAGTCCGTTCCCTGCTGGTCAGTAATAATAAGAAAAGGATGAATCAAGGCCTCACACACATTTCTTAGCTCTGATTTTCAGCAGACTCTAGCTTGATTTAGTGGTTTGCAATACCTTGAGGAAGTGCCAAATCAGGAGTAGAACCCAAGAAAGGGCTAATATGGCACTATCTTTTCAAGAAAGGGATAGTATGGTAAAAGAAATGCCACATGTGGAGTCTCCACGATTTCTAACAACTCCTCTAGAAATATGTGGATTTTCCTTTACCACTCACCAATAAACATTCTTTTGGTCTAATGTCTACTAAAGGTAGAATAAGGTCTTTCCACTTTCCTAACCTCTAGAAGCATGCAGAACTGAAAGCACTCACAGGGACAGAAATCTATTTAATGTCTGCAGAGAATGGTCTTGACCATGTTGGTAGGTCGCTCCCCCACCACACAGCTCCACCTGTGTGTCCTGACCCTGCCCCAGCTACAGCTGCTGTAGCAGTTGAGGCCCTCCTCCACCCGCGGCCTACCACCTGTGCCTCATCCCTGGTGGCCAGTGGTAGGCCTTAGGTTTGTATCACTGTCGCTGTCTGTCTGTCTTTCCCTGTACTGCCCATACTGTCTTCTTGTGTCTGTGACCACTGTTGCCTGTCTCCCCCCCTGTGCCTGCATTTTTATCTGTACACGTTTTGCTTGCCTTCTGTTCCCCTCGTTGCCCCTGATTGGTGCCCTCCTTGCCTTCTGTTCCCCCTCGCCGCCCCTGATTTGTGCCCTCTTTTGCCTTCTGATCCCCCTCGCTGCCCCTGATTTGTGCCCGTTTTTGCTTGCCTTCTGTTCCCCCTCGCTGCCCCTGATTTGTGCCAGTTTTGCCTTCTGTTCCCCTCGTTGCCCCTGATTTGTGCCCTCTTTTGCCTTCTGTTCCCCTCGTTGCCCCTGATTTGTGCCCTCTTTTGCCTTCTGTTCCCCCTCGCTGCCCCTGATTGTGCCCGGTTGCCTTCGGTGCCCTCGCCACTCCCTTTCCTGCCGCTGCGTCTCCTGCGGCCCCGCTCCCCTCACTGCCCATTCGCTGCCCCTGCCTCCCAGCTGCTCCTCCCTCCCACATCCCCACATATGGAGGCCGCTGCGCGGCCACGCGCACCAGGCGCCCGTCTGCGACCGTCCGCGCCCAGTGCCAGAAGCCCTGGTCCCCGCACCCACCATGACGACCTCCACCACTACGATGCCAGCACACTCCACGCTCTCAACCCCGGACGAACCCACACCTGCTTCAAGGCCGCCCCGAAACCCAAACACGGCCCCTTCACCTGCCGGAACTGCAGCTACACCAGCCTCAGAGCCTCCGAACAACCCGCCAAGAAAAACCTCAACCGCCTCCGATGCATCCTACTGAACACCTGCTCTGCACGCAAACACGCCGTCGAGCTCTGGGACCTGCTCGACACATCATCCCCGGACGTCGCCTTCCTGACAGAGACCTGGATGAATGACTCCTCCGCACCCGACATCACCATAGCCATCCCAGACAGCTACAAGATCACCCGCAGAGACCGCACCAACAGAGTCGGAGGGGGAATCGCCATCGTCCACAAGAACAGCATCAGGGTCTTGACCAGCACTGATGACACTCTCACCACTGCCGAACACATGCATTTCCAGATCCACACAGACCCCAACTCCACCCTCAGAGGCAGCCTCGTCTACAGACCCCCCGAACCCTGACCCCAGTTCAGCGACTCCATCGCCGACTTCATCAGCACGCACCCCCTGACCTCCACTGACTATATCTTCCTCGGAGACCTGAACTTTCACCTTGAGAACAACAACAATAGCAACTCGACAACCCTGATCGATAACCTCGCCAACCTCGGACTGAGGCAACTCGTCACACCCCACAGAGACACCAGCAAGAGGGCCAGCTGGTTCACCCCAGAACTCCTAGCCTCCAAGCGAGCCTACCGGAAACTAGAGAAGAAATGGCACAGCGAACAGACTCCGGACAGCCACGCAGCCCACAAGGACGCCACCCGCACCCACCATCACCTCATCAGGACTGCCAAGATGACCTCCTTCAAAGACCGCCTCGACAACAACGCACACAATAGAAAGGAGCTCTTCAACATTGTGAAGGAACTCACCAACCCCAGCTCCAACACAAACGACATCCCGCCGTCGCAAGCCCTGTGCGATTCCCTCGCCACTTTCTTCCACCGCGAGATAGCAGACATCCACGACAGCTTCAACACCCAGCCAGCCCCAGCAGACAGCAACACAACAGACTCTCCGCACACCATCGACCACGACCCCCTGCTAACCTGGACCAGCGTGAGCATTGATGACACCATCAAGACCATGAGCACAATCCACTCCGGCTCCCCGTCAGACCCATTCCAGCACCACATCTTCAGCAAAACCAGCAGCTCCATCGCACCCCACCTGCACAACATCATCAATCTCTCCCTCGAGACGCGACCTTCCCAGAGAGCTGGAAACACGCCAAGATCAACGCCCTACTCAAAAAACCCAAGGCAGACCCTAGAGACCTCAAGAACTTCGGGCACATCTCTCTGCACCCGTTCCCGGCCAAGGTCATCGAGAAGATTGTCAACAGACAGCTAACCCGATACCTCGAAGAAAACAGAATCCTGGACCCTTCCCAGTTAGGGTTCCGCCGCAACCACAGCACCGAGACCGCCCTCATCACCACCACCGACGACATCAGTACCCTGCTGGACAACGGTGAGACCGCAGCCCTCATCCTCCTGGACCTCTCCGCCGCCTTCAACACCGTCTGCCACCGCACACTACGCGCACGCCTCTACGCCATAGGGATCCGAGACAAAGCCCAGGAATGGACCACCTCCTTCCTCTCTGGCAGAACCCAGAGCGTCCGCCTCCCCCATTCCGATCCGAAGCCTCCGAGATCATCTGCGGCGTACCCCAGGGAACCTCCCTCAGCCCGACACTGTTCAACATTTATATGGCCCGCTCACACACGTCGCCCGACAGCACAACCCCAACATAATCTCCTACGCCGACGACACTCAACTGATCCTCTCCCTCACCAAGGACCCCATCACTGCCAAAGCCAATCTCCACGAAGGAATGAAGGCCGTCGCCGACTGGATGAAGATCAGCCGACTGAAGCTGAACACGGACAAAACGGAGGTCCTCATCCTCGGCTCCAACCCTTCAGCCTGGGACGACTCCTGGTGGCTGACGGCACTGGGGGCAGCCCCGACACCCACCGACCACGCACGCAACCTGGGAATTATCTTCGACTCAACGCTCTCCATGACCAAGCAAGTCAACGCCGTCTCCTCCTCCTGCTTCAACACCCTCCACATGCTCCGCAAGATCTACAGGTGGATCCTGACAGATACAAGAAGAACAGTTGTTAAAAATTGCAGGAATCTGTTAGCATAAGCTGAAAGCCATTTTGTTCCTGGCAGCCATTTTAGTTAGCCATGTGCTTTCTCCCTCTTCCAGCGCCTTGCACATGCTCAGAGGGACCTGTAGCTGTCAGAATGCACCTGCTCCTAGTATAGAACTGTCAAGCTGTTCTAACTGATGTCAGCATCTCATAACTCCTCCTACTTGTTGACTGCATTTTCTGTATGACCATCTATGTGTGTAACTCTTCTCATGTGTACTTGTACCGCCTCCTTTTGAGCCCCTGTGTGGGTATATAAGGCCCCTATTCTCTGTACTCCTTAGAATGTCTCCTACAGTGGCCTGAGGGCACTGTGTGACGCAATCTCCCTCATCTGAGGTTAATAAATGCATTGTTTTTATATTACAGCTTCTGTGCCAATCTCTTCTTTGTTGGTTTAAAAGGACCAGGTGTATCAGTGAACCCCTTAGAAGGTTTTTATTTCTTCACAGTCACCCAGGCCCTCGGCAGCAGCAGACTCGACTACAGAAATGCCCTCTAAGCGGGAGCCCCGACCAAGCTCATCAAACTACTGCAACGCATCCAAAACGCCTCGGCACGACTGACCCTCGATGTACCACGCCGTGGCCACATCACCCCCCACCTGAGAAACCTGCACTGGCTGCCCATCAATAAGAGGATATCCTTCAAGCTCCTCATCCATGCACACAAGGCACTCCACAAGACCGGCCCAGCCCAGCCTACCTCAACAGATGACTTTCTTTCTACATCCCCAACCGCCAGCTCCGCTCCGCCGACCTCGCACTCGCCACCGTCCCGCGCATCCGAAGAACAACCACCAGCGGGAGATCCTTCTCCCACCTCGCTGCCAAGACCTGGAACACCCTCCCACTGAGCCTACGACAGACCCAAGACCTACTGACCTTCAGGAGGCTACTCAAGACCTGGCTGTTCGATCAGCAGCGCCCCCCCCAGCACCTTGAGACCCTCACGGGTATGTAGTGCGCTCTACAAATGTTTGATTGATTGATTGGTCTTCTGCAAATGACAAGGTTTGATAAAGCAGGTAGGTACTGACAACAGCAACTCAGTAATTTTGACACAATGAAATATAATATTAGGTGTAGGACACAAACAAGTTTAAGGGCTAGAGTGAAATGAGGGTGACTGGCATGAGAAGACATAACTGAAGAAAGGGAGTATTTTCAAGAAAGGAAAAATAACTGATGTAAATCTCAAAGAGCCAATAGGAATTGAGAGAGTGGGGAATAAGGACATGGGAGGTAGAAATAGAACAAAGTATAGAATGTATGTTGGAGACAGGAGTGAGAAAGAGGGGTACATTATAGACAAAGAGAGAGGGGGGCAATAGCACAGGGCATTGAAATGGGGAAAATTAGGGTAACTGCGGAGAGATAGAGAGAGGAAAAGAGGGATGGATAACGAAAGAGATAGAACAATGGGATAGAGTATGATAAAGGAGGGGTTTGTAGAATGAAAGAAAGACAAAGGGAGGGAAACAGAATGAAATTTCGTATGATATATGGACCGACATACAGACACTTTGAAAATCTAAAAGATGTGGTGTTACGCCGTGGACCGGGTCACGACCCGCGCACCTCCCGCCTCACCGCTGCGGGCCATAACTCGGTCTGCCGCACCGATTTCTGGACACTGGGCATGCCGCAGCTCAGTGCGGCGCCCCGCTGTTTCTTTTCTGGGCACAAACATGCACCCTGGAGCACTTCTCTTTTCTCTTGGGGCACGCCGCCACTGTAGGCAGCCGCCTGCCTGCGGCCATACCACCCTGAAAGCACCTGATCTCGTCTGAAGTTAAGCAGTGTCGGGCCTGGTTAGTACCTGGACTGCCTGGGAATATCAGGTGCTGTAGACTTACTTGAATCTTAGAGGGACTTTAATATGAGTTGCCTGCAGTCATGGTTAGGGGCTATTTTTTCTTTTTCCTTCCTTCCAAAATTTCTCTGTCTGGTTCCCAGAATGCCTTGAGAACTGTTATTCCTTCACCATTCCAAGATGGAGGTTTTCTAACCTTTTTCTTCCATTACCAAGATGGTGGTTCTCCTTTTCCTGTTGCGGCAATTCCTTGCTGTCCTTATTTATATAAGGGGCTGGAATTCTCATTTTTCTTGTGTTGCAACACTCTTCGCTCCTGTTGGTGTCTCTTCGCTCCCGTTGGTGTCTCTTTTCTCCTGTTGATATCTATTTTTTTCTGTTGGTGACACTTGCTCCAGTTTGGTATTTTGTTCCTGTGGGTTCCTTTTTCTGCATTTCTCCTCTTCTTCACAGGTCTGTCATCGCCTTGCTGACTATCCTCTTTGGCGTGTCCTGTCGCCTGGATTCTGGAGTCACCACTTCCATTAGAGGTTATTCCCTTCAGGGTTTTTTTCATCTCAGAGACTCCTTCGGGAAGGCACTGTCTGCCCTGACGTCGAATTGTCAGCAGCACTGTGGCTACCAGAATGGGCCACCCCAACCTCAGACAGACCAGAACCCTGAAGACCCAGAAGATCACAGCTAAAGGTTAGAAGAAAGAGTTCCAAACCTGACATTTGGTTGGTGAGAACGTGAGAGTACAGGTAAAATAAGAGAGTAAAGAAAGGGGAGAGAGGGATAAACGCTAGCAGGAGTGAAAGGCTGTTGATACGCATGGGGAAATGAAAAAGGGAGCAAGGGCACAGATAACATATGGAAAATGAAAAGAAAGCATGTAGTTGAAGTGAAGTCCTCCAGCATGTCAAGCAGATTCTGATTATGTCTCTTCCCACAGTATAAAAGTCCCCAAGTACCAAGCTGTGTTATACCACCTAAGACATCACACACATAGAGACTTCTGTGTGGCAACCAAAAGGGTTCGTGAAAGACTTAGATTTGTACAGCCACTGAAGCCTGAAGTTTAGCAGTGAGTTTTCTGACTTTTGAAGGGTGGGCAGAGATATCAGGAGACCTTAGAGTGACCAAGAAAGTCAGTGATCGGAAGGTAAACAAGATCTTCTGGTATGTGAAATTGAGAAGACGATTCAGCAACCTGAGGATGCCATGTACTCCAGGGGTCTAAGGTGGACCGGATCTTCAATGATTAATGTCCCTGAGTAGGAACCTCTGGGCACTTGAGCATGGCCAGGAGCCACAAGTAAATGACACTGAGCAGGAACCTTAGCACCCCCTGGTGGGCCAGAGCCATTGGGACAAGCAGAAGCCTTGAAGACCTTGGAGTGAACAGGGTTTCGGGCAACTTGGAGTAAGCATAAACCTCAGGACCCTGAGGGTGAGATTGAGGCTCAAGGACCTAAACTCAGCTATGCCTCTGAAGCAAACTTTCACCCCCAATGCCCACTGTTAGGATTGCGGGAGAGCAGGAGCTTCAGCTGTCTGGTGGTGACAATTCCCTTAGGGTGAGAAAAACATCAAGGAAGCTACATGGATATATAAGTTATGTGGAATCTCATGGTAAAAGGAAGATGCCCTGGAGCTTCCAAGTAAGAGTGAACAAGAGCTCCAGGGTCTGACGGCAAACAGGGAAATCAGGTAACCAGATGATGAGCTGGAATCCAAAGGCACCTGAGAGTGAGCTGGAACCTTAAGGATCTGAGCCCGAACAGGAGTCTCAGAGGACCGGAGAGTGGAAATGAGCTTCAGGGTCCTTTAATAAGTGGGTAGTTAAGAGACTAACTGATGGTGAGCAAGAGTCTGAAGGGCTTAGGATGAGCAGCACCTATGGATTGTTAAGTGTGAACAGAAGCCTACTGGCAAGAGTATCCGCATGAGCTTCTGGGGATATGTTGGTCAGGGCCAAGCAAGGATCATAGGAATGACCAGGGGTTTTAGGACCTGATTGCAGAGAGAGGATTCAGAGACTTGGAGGGTGAGTAAGGGATTAGAAGATCTAAGAGTGAGCAACTGATTCAGGGACAGATTCATTGGAAGATGTGTGAGAGGGCTGCAGAGAAAAAATAGTTTTTCCAGCAAGTGGAGAATGCTAACAGTCCTAGAACATTTGAAAAGTTTAATTTTTCGCAAATGTCTCCCCAGATTTACTCCCTGATACTACCCAAGCAATGTTTCATGAAAAGTTGCGATCTGCAAAGGTGGGGCAGTTGTTTTTGGATGCCCATGCCAATTTTTGGTCCTGATTCAACCCAGGACATAGGCTACTCTCAGACTTGGGGACACGTGTGTTGTCAGCAGGAATGGTAGCTGCTGCATGCACAAATGAACAGCACAGATATCCTGAACACACACTCTCACAGATGAGGCTGAATGCTCAATTTGCAACCATTTTGCATCATAACACTATGATTTCTTTCAAAAGCACCTTACCTGATGTATTTCAGTGCTTTAAAGATAGGTGTTTTAAGGTTCAAAGTGTACACCTGTTGTAACCTTAACTCCAGTTGAAGTCTTTTTTTATTAGATGAGTGGCTAAGTAGAGCTCTGTAGTGCATAGTGTAGTGTTGTCTATTCTGGGCATGGTTTTTTTCTGACTAAAGCTTCTTTTATTACTTGGTAGATGTTAATTACCATTTACACATTGCAAACCAAATACACACTACAAAACAAGCAGACAACTCAATACTAGCACTTCAAGCATGTTGTTGCTTCTTCCATTAAGGGGGAGATGTGAATGCTGGGAGTATTACCTCTACAAGGAAGATCGCCAGAGGCTAGAAGGGCAAAAAAAAAAAAATACCTCAGAAAAAGCTTGGATGGCCTCAAAAGAGTTGGGAGAAAGACCCACGCCCAGTTTAGAAAGGGTTTTGAGCATGACGGGCAATGTGAGTTATGTATGCGTTGGTTAGAATTACCTGTGAGTTTCATTGGTTATACACGTTTGGCAAAACCATAACTCAGTTTTTAACTGTGTTTTTATTGACCATGTGCATAGAAAGGGAGGATAAATAATTGAAAGTTTGAACTATGTTATTAGGTAAGGGTGTGCAAAGTTGTCACTGCACCACAGTTTTAAAGTTCAGTGCTTTGCAAACTGCAAAGTGGACATTAAAAAAAAAAAACATGAATAGCTGCAAAGAGATGTGTGGCAGCAGGAATGTTTCTGCTGCTGCTGCACATGGCTAGGAGCAGGCTCCAGCCAGTCTGTATGCCTCATCCCTTCCCTTCCACAAAGCCAGAAGCAAAGCAGGGAAAACAAAGTAGGTACCTCGTTGGTTGATACTTATGGTGTACAAAATGTCAAAAGTTGACAATGTAAGTAACTAAAATATCAAATCTCTGCAATACTTTGTACCACTGTCCATGCCCCATTCATCTTCATGACGTCACTGACCATCTCATGAGTGATGGAGTATGTGAGGTCATATGCAGTGCATTGCAGGGGCGGCAGTTATAGTTAACTCAGGTAACTATAACGGCTGAATTTCTCTGGTCTTGTACAAGTGAAATGTGAGCCTAAATATAATGTTCCTGAAACCTTTTTTCAGTTTATTTCTAAGCTTTTTAAAAATGTTAATTCCTAACTATAACATCCCTGAAACCTTGTTTTTTTCTGTGAATATGTATATCTATCTCTATATATATTACCTACTAGGTAGGTAGTTATAGTTAGGACCTAGATACTATAGGAAAATGGCAACATTCTATTCTCAATAACTTTGGTGCCGATTGACAAATCTTCATGGAATTTTCAAAACTAATTCTTTGTTGAGATCCGCTCCTATGTTGAAAGTTTGGGGGTGATTCGTGAAGGGGGGCCGAGAAAAAAGCGGGCTCCCAAAATGTGTTTTTTCAATGTTAGACAAGGCTACAGGTCGAACGGGTGAACGGAATACCCCAAATTTGGAAGGGAGAAGAGTCTTGGTCTAGAAAGCACGCTTTTGTTTATTTGGTGTAAATCTGTTCAGTAGTTTTTGAGAAATATTGAAATTTACAGATATCGATATTTGGGAATTCTGCCATCTGATTGGCTGAGGCGTTACGGGCACGAGCTTGCTGGTGATTGGCTGCGAGCGGTGCGAGCGGTTGCAACTAGGAAGTGTTGGCCGCCATTTTGTGATTCAGTTGAAGCGAGTAAGGGGAAAAAAGGGAGAAAAAGTGGGAAAGAGGAGGGTAGGAGCGCTGTGAGGTTTGTAGGGTGGGTAGGGTGTGCTATAGAGGGAGTGTGAAGCGAATTATTTATCCCTACTGGTGTGAAAGTGCTGTTTTGCCCACTGTGAGATGGTGCTGAGGTGAGGTGCCGTTACAGTCTGGGATGAAACCGTGCGTCTAAACTGTGAGCTGAGTGCTGTAAGTGATATGCTCTGGGTGCTGTAGCATAGTGGGCACTGTAGCATATCTGTGCAGGTGGTGTTAGTATGCATTTAGAGTATAGCGGGAGTGGGAGGCAAAGTACTTAGTGGTATCGGTATGAAGTCTCGGGGATGAAACTGTGAGTGTAAGTTGTGAGTTTATTGCTGTGAAGTGATGTGCTGTGGTCGCTGTAGGATACTGGCCGCAGTAGCATACCTGTGTAAGTAGTGTTAGTGTGCGTTTATTCTATACAGGCAGTGTGAAACGAACTACTCATCCCTATTGGTCTGAAGAGTGGAATGTAGTGTTTTAGGAAGCAAGAATAAAGGAATAATTGTGAGCAATATAATGCAGAATGTTGCAATGCCAGAGAAGGAAAATTGTAAAATGAGTTGTGTCTTAGAAAGTGGTTGTGTGTAATAAAGGGATGGAGTTTGAAAATTATGTAGAAAGTGTCTTTATTTCAGTGCCATAATTGGACCCACTGGTGTAAGGGCTAGGGTATCCAGCTGATGCAAAGTTGAACCACTTCTGCTGTATTCAAAAGTAAGCTCCGGCACCAGTGAATTGTATATTACATGTTACAGTTGCATGTGAAATAAACAATAGCTATTACACTTGAATGACTCTACATTCTATAAAGAAAATAAAGGTAGGATACGATTAGTACATGTATCGTTTAAGAAAAGAACGAAATAAAAAAGAAATTGCAAAATGTAGTCATGAAACTTTTTATGTACCTTGGCAGTGCTTTTTTGTAACAGAAAATTAACAACAGTAGAATAGTTAGCAATCTGATGTACAGTAGATTTAATGTGGTGCGTGTCTGAATTGGTACTAGTTCTACCCACATTGGAACTTTGAGGATGAATACAAACCTTTCGCTTCTGAGAAGCACGTTCGGTACCTTTGTAGTCAAACCGTACATTATTGTCTTCAGCTGTTTCAAAAAAACATTCTTGTGTAGAGAGCTAAGGCATCGAGCTTAGACAAACTCCAATTGCTTCTGCTGTAGTCAAATCGAAGCTCCTGCATCAGTGAATCGCACATTATATGTTACAGTTCTATGTGACCTACAGAATAGCTATTAGACATGAATAAATACATTGTATAATGAAAATAAAGGTAGTTTACGATTACCACACTGTGCCAACCAGTTCCTAAACAAAGTCGTCTTTTTACATTTTTATCGTGAGGTTCTGAGCAGAGGCTGACTTTGAGTAAAATTGTGTGAAAGGGCTTTGTGAATAACAGGCAGGCAGAGAGGTGTGTACCCAAAGAATAGACGTGGTTTCTAAATGGGTGTCGGGTTTAGGTTAATTTTGGAAGTAAATAGCGTATTTGCATAGGCCATACATCACCGATTCCTGGTTAGACTGGAGACGTAAGGGGGAATAATGAGGATAGAGTTCAAATGCCTGAGTATACTTAGAAAGTTATTATATCAAAGTAGTAGGATTGAAGTGTATTATAAAAAATGTAAAGGAAAAAGTAAAAAAAGATGGAAAAAAATCCATTCAAGAATAATGTGAGTTTCTTACAAGTCTTGGAGATTCCAGTCCAGAAGTTCTTCAGCTGCTTGAGATGCATAATGTTCCAAGAGGCTATTTTTGCCATCGTGTGAGAAAAGCAAAGCGATCCAATTCATATCCTCGAAGGGACAGAATGTTCCTCGAGTGTTGGAGCAGCACAACATCGCAGGCAATCTGCGATGTTGTGAAAGGTCGCACGTTGCAGGAGATCTTTCGCGGCTGCGCAGAAATCCCATTGCGCTGCGATTCATTTTTGCATTGCATTCGCCATTGCTCCGCTGCCAGAACAATCACGTTCATGGTTTTCAAGATACTCCATTACCTGCTGGATATCTGGAGCGATTGTTGAGATGTTGGCAAGGCATACATCAATTCGCCAGTCGAATGGGCAAGTTTTGCAATCAAACGATGGTTGTACGCATATTGCATAAGTGTAGATAAATGTTATGTTGTAGCTAGCTCCGATAATAGATAGAGGCAGGCAGCCGAAAAGTTTTTCCGTTTTTTAACAGTATTGATGTAGCTTGGCGTAGAGGCGTATTCTGTCGGACATAGTTGTTATCATAGAGAGCGTAGCCATTTCTAGAAGTAGAATTAGTAGTAGGATGGCCGCAAAGAGGGTGAGAATTATGGGCACTGTTCCTGTTATTCCAGAGATGATCGAAAGTATGTCTGAATGTAGTCTGGTATTAAAAGAAGAACAGTTTGAAAGCATGTTAGAAGGCTGTAGGAGACTGTGTTAAAAAAGTGTGCCAGATCTTGAGTGTGACATGTGTCGAAAATTGTGTAACAATTCAAAAAGTGTAATGCGAGGTTCGTATTTAAAAGGGAGTGTATTTTACTTGAAGTTCGTGGTATCTGCTGTCGATAAATTTATTTTGCAGAAGTGAGGGATACTTCTGTTGTGAACAAAAGCGCTTTCAGTTTGGTTTGTTTAATAAAATCTATTTTCAAAGTAGGGATTGAAGGCCAAGTTGAAGTTTGGGAGTTAGTTTGTGTGGGTGGGAATAGACATTGCCACAGGAAGTTACTCGGTTTGAAACAGTAAGGACATACGGCATGCCAGCTCACATTCCGTACGAGTGCATGTTATTGAGAAGCAGATAACTGCCGTTAGAAAGCTGTGTGAATGTTGGTCTGATTGTGGGAGTTGGCGTCCTTTTAAGAAAGGACGCAAGATTGGGGACTGTAAGCTTAGAAGCGCCGTGTAGTTGGACATTCTTGGATAGTAATGAATGACTACGATTGTGGTCGCACTTTTCACCTGTGAGAAAAACTTCTGTATGCTCTTTAAAACAGCGATATGTAAATGGGAGAAACCACTGCTCGTGAATAAACGCGCTACTTCATATAATCACATACAACATGACAAACAACATGTACACCTAGCAGACACAACAACACTACGTACTGTGATAACCGTGTACACAAAGCAAACATGGCATGGCACCTCTGCCACACAATGCAGAATGCGGGGAGAGATGAGAGCAAAGTATGTGCGAAGGTGGCAAGTAATTCTCGATTATAAAAGTATACATTGCAAAGTCTTGAGGGGATGTGCCGGACAGACTTTAGTATGCAGAGCACAGACATGTACATGTCAACATACACTGATAGTCTATTGAGTGAGGTGGACAGTGGACGCAACCATGATAGTACATTCAGTAGGGAAGATTACAGAATGGTAGCGCGTACGTGCCTCTTCCCCCCCCCCCTCAAATGTTTAGGGAAGGGGGCTGGCTCGCCGTACACAAGGCTAGCGTAAGGGTTATGAATAAAAGGCACATTTGTTTGGGTGTGGTTCTCTTCCGGATTGGCGAACATGTCTGGCAGGTCTGCGCAGCTTACACCGCCATGAGGCTGACGCTGTGAGTGAAGGTGGGTGCGTGAATGATGCTCTCAGCCTGCTGGTACTCAGAAACCGTCATGGCTGCTGTGACGCATATATGCCCCATAGTTCACATTCAACACCGCTGTATGTGAAAGAGGGCCGACCACGTGCCGGCGGAAGGTCCTGGGCCGAGGTCTGCGAGCTCGGAAGGCTCCTGAGATTAACGCTGGCTACCGCGACACAGGCACACAGAGCCCAGCCTGAGGCCCAGGAGCGTGGAGTGCTCTGTATAATAGTAACACAGTCGTCCAACAGGTACCGACAGTGGAATGGTGTTTTGATACCATAGCGGACGATGTTATAACTGTATCTGAGAGTGGAGATGAAGGTACTCCCTTCGACCAGCTGCAACCAACTCTGGGTCCCAACAGTGGAACGGTGTCTTGATCCCATAATGGACGATGTCCGATATTACCTGCTGCTGAGTTTTCAGAGAACTTCCTCTGTTGAGGTGCATCACACTCTGTGCTTCCGTAGCTAACTGCTGTACAGGATTATTGGGCTTTGTTGACTGCAGTCGGTGGAGTACACCGTGGTACAGCAGGTCCGAACAATGAAACGGGGTCTTGATTCTATGATTGAGGATGTCAGAAGTTAAAGTCTGTGATGATTTCGGTGTACCCCCTCTGATCAGGTGCAATCAACTCTGGGTCCCAACAGTTGAACAGTGTCTTGATCCCAGAATGGACGATGTCCGATATTACCTGCTACTGAGTATTCAGGGAACTCCCTCCGTTGAGGTGCATCAGACTCTGTGCTTCCGTAGCTAACTGCTGCACATGATTATAGGGGTTGGCTGACTTCAGTCAGTGGAGTACACCGCGGTACAGCAGGTCCGAACAGTGGAACGGTGTCTTGATATCACAATGGACGATGTTAGAACTGCATCTGAGAGTGGAGATGAAGGTACCCCCTCCGATCAGGTGCAACCAACTCTAGGTCCGAACAGTGGAACGGTGTCTTGATCCCACAATGGACGATGTTAGAACTGCATCTGCGAGTGGAGATGGAGGTACTCCCTTTGACCAGCTGCAACCAACTCTGGGTTGCAACAGTGGAGCGTTGTCTTGATTCCACAATGGAAGATGTCCGATATTACATTCTGCTTAATTTTTACAGAACTCCTTCAGTTGAGGTGGATTAGATTCTGTGCTACTGTAGTTAACTGCTGCACATGATTATTAGGCATGGTTTATTGCAGTTGCACAGCGGTACAGCATGTTCGAACAGTGAAACGAGGTCTTAATTCAATGATTGAGGATGTTAGAAGTTAAAGTGTGTGATGATTTTTGTGCATAGCTTCTGATGAGGCGCATCCAACTCTAGGTACCAACAGTGGAATGGTTTCTTGATCATACAATGGACGATATCCGATATTAGCTGTTGCTGGTTTTTCACACAACTCCGTCTGTTGAGGTGCATCAGATTCTGTGCTTCTGTAGTTAAGTGCTGCACATGGTTATTGGGCTTGGTTGACTGGTATTGCTGGAATACACCGCGGTAGAGCAGGTCCAAACAGTGAAATGGGGTCTTGATTCTATGATTGAGGATGTCATAAGTTAAAGTCTGTGATGATTTTTGTGTACCCCCTCTGATCAGGTGCAACCAACTCCGTGCTTCCGAATCCAACTGTCTGTGGCTGTGAGTTGTGAATGACCACTGGATTTGGTGTAGACTGCAGTTCGCAGGGTTCACAATTTAGATTGCGTGGTGATTGTTTAATTACAGAATCCAGTAGTTAAGTAATTAGAACGTCTATTAAAACATACACAATATTGTTTTAGTATACTTGCTTCAAGAAGGTTTTTTTATATCAGTTATAGGTTAAGTGAAATGACCAAATTTATCTTGGAAGTCCAAAGGAACAGTGAATAGTGTAGACTGTGGAGAGATGAAATCCCAATTCAAATTGTTTTGATTTATTCATTGTAGAGTTCTCTGTAATTTATATTGTTTTATTTTGTAAAGAGGGAGTGAGAAAAAGTATTGATGGTTGTGTGTGTGTGAGTACTGCTTTTAATTAACAATGGAGACAGTAGTGTTTACAATTCAGATCGAGTTGCTATTGTAGATGATGCAGTCCTGTAAGAGAAGAGATTGCTGTAGTGCGCTCTGTCTGCACCACTGATATGCATCATTGCAGGCTCCGCACACCTTTTTTTTGCTTCGTGTATTGCAAACTGTAGAGGCCAAGTCAATGCCACGTGGCTGTGGGCTCTTGCTGAACGCTCTCTCTGGCCTATACTGCAGACTTCTGTGTCCACATTTGACATTGAGTCGGTATTGTAGATGATGCAGTCCTGTAGGAAAATATATTGCTCCAGTATGCTCTGTCTGCACCACTCATATGTATCATTGCAGGCTCTGCATACGTTTTTTTTTAGTTTGTGTATTGCAAACTGTAGAGCTCAAGTGAATGCCATGGGGCTGTGGGCCCTTGTGACCGCTCACTCTGGCCTACACTGCAGACAGCAGTGCTCACAATTGAGATAGAGTCGCTATTGTAGATGAGGTAGTCCTGTAGGAAAAGACATTGCTCCAGTGTGTACTGTCTGCACCATGCAAATGTATCATTGCAGGCTTTGCAAACTCTTTTTTGTTGCTTCGCTGACGACAAACTGGGTAGGTGAAGTCACTTTACGTATCTGTGGGTCCTTTGTGACCGCTCTCTATGGCCTACACTGCAGACAGCAGTGTTCATAATTCAGATTGAGTCGGTATTGCAGATGATGCAGTATTGATGGCAACAGATATGGCTCCTAGTACAACCTGTCTACAGCACGCATTATCGGTGGCTGTGCACATGCTGATTGCTTTTGATGTGGTTATGTGAGTGCACTAGAACTGATGGAGCGTTTATGATATAATCTTTTTGTGTATTATTTCAGATCTATTCATTGTGTGTCAGTATACCACAAGTTGTTGTTCTTTCACGATGGAATTATTTCTGTATTATTTCACATCTACTGTCCCTACCTTACTGCATCATAAATTATTGATTCTTTTAATATTGAATCTCTGTGTGTGATCCAATGATTACTGTTGCAGTTGATGCTAGCAGCAACCATTGTCTGAAGGCTGGTTTAGACTTACCCCACACACATCCAGCACAGACGTCACTGGATATGTCACCATGGTAATAAAAAGGAGTCAAACGTACGTGCCGGTATCCACTTCCACTATCTATCTGTGCACGTGTGTTCATTATCTATGCATGATACTGTCTCTGGGCTGTACTATATTACGTTGTGTTGTGGACAGCGTATTGAACCATGTTACCTGTGGCATTGAAGAACATTTCGGTAATGTAATGTTTAGGTGTATGGGTATCATAGGTGGATGGCTACTTTACAGAGCATGAATATTGATGACAATGATGGTTGCATGTTGTGTGTAGTGTAAGATATGTGTATATTGCAAAACGTTTTTTACAAAGCTCTCTCAGCAGAAGAGGTGTGTCTCATGAAATGCAGTACAGATATTGACTAAAATGTGTGGCGTTTTCGAACTGTTACAATGGGAAATGTTATGACCTAATGAAATGCTTTTTTTATGGTTACATGGCAATCTCGTAGCCAGTGCGCAATGAGACCGCACCCGATGTGATTTTGAGAAAATATATTTATTATAATACAAGTTTATTAGAGTTAGAAAAATATAACTGTTTAAAATATTTTTAATTATCGCTTGCTCTCATATACACTTTAAAGTTTTTTAGATATAGTTTTGAGCCAAAATAAAATGAGGGAATGGCGTATGCGGTGCGACATCGTACATCTATGACGTAACACAGGGCTTGGCAGCGTGCACTCGTCGCATACGCAACACGCAGCGGGCGCGACCCTATACATACATGACATAACGCGCGGCTTGGTAGTGCATACCCGTCGCATACCAAAGTAGCAGCTGGCGCAACCTCATATGTACATGTTGTTATGCGGGATGCGGTGCCACAAACCCGTTGGATACGAAATGCGCATCATTTAAATGGGGTGGATAGGATTCGCGTGTTGATCGAGCTTGGTAGACTACCGGTACGGGACTGTAGTCTTCTCAAAAAAAATTAAAAAAAGATATACATATTTTGTGGGGAAGATATAAAAGATTACATAATTTGTAAACTTTAAAAAAAGGATGATAGAGATGCAAAATATTAAAAAACAGTTTGAAAAAATATAGGTTTCGTAAATATTAAAATATGAAATTAACATTTAAAAAACCTTCGAAATTCACTGAAAAAACCATAGGTTTTACAGACGTTATAGTTAGGAATTAGCATTTAAAAAAACCTTAGAAATTCACTGAAAAAACCATAGGTTTCAGGGACGTTATAGTTAGTTGGACATTTGACTCATAAAACCTGAGAAATTCGCCTGTTATAGTTAGTTGAGCTAACTATAACTCGCGCACCTGCAATGCACTGCTGATGACGTCACATATTACATCACTCATAACATGGTCAGTGACATCACTCATGACATCACTGATGACATCAAATGACATTACTGATGACATCACTGATGACATCATCCATGTGATAGTCTGACACACCTCTTCACACTGTAACATAACCTTTGATAGACGCACTCTAAAATACAGACTACCGTTTTGAAAAGCATAGACACACCAAAACCAGATACTAGATATCCATCCACTGATTCCTATCTATATATTGTGAGCCAGATATACACTGATACAGTCACTCATACATGGTGTCACTCATCATTACATCAGTATAATATCCACTCATACACGTATATATACATTTACACAGTGCTACTGATCCATAGAGTTACTCACACATCTATTCAGTCATGCCAAAAATCAATCATACACCCATGTACTCGCCTATGCAGATATGTACACAACACCTGCCTTATTTATACACATATCACTTTCCTTATTTATATAGATAATATCACATACTTACTCTCTTATACATTCACTAATACATGTACACATTCGTGTATGTAGACACTCTTGCAATCACTGTCTTTCACGTAGTCAATTATACACCCTAACACTCACATATAGTGTGTAAAAACATATATAGTTACTCACATATATACAACTGTTATGTTATGTTATGTTATCATGGGTTTTGTTAAGCGCTCAGCTACTCAAGCAAAGTGTCCCGGCGCTGACAGACCCGAGACCATAAAGCTTCGTAAGGGGAGGAAAACTTATAGGCTGAACAGCCATGTTTTAAGCTTCTTTCTGAAGGTCGTCAAGTTGTCGCTCTTTCTTAAAGCTAGTGGGAGGGCGTTCCAGGCCCGTGGTGCAAGATATTTAAAAGAACGCCCACCGATCCGGGCACGCCTGATTGCCGGGACCGTGGTGAGAGACAATGACGCAGAACGCAAGGCTCTGGCAGGCTGATGAAAACCGATCCTCTTCCTCAAATAGAGAGGACCTGAGCCCTGAAGAGTCTTGAATGTCATAGTAAGTGCCTTGAATTCGATGCGCCTCTGAATAGGGAGCCAGTGCAGAGATTGCAACAGTCCCGTAGCATGGGAGCGACGGTTAAGGCCAAAGATTGCCCGGGCGGCCGAGTTCTGCACAACCTGAAGCCGTGAAAGAAGGAACTTCGGGAGACCCAGATACAGGACATTGGCATAGTCTAGCCTAGAACCTATCATGGCCTGCATCGTGATTTTCTTGTGGGCAATGGAGAGAACAGGGAGAAATTTCCTTAACATTTTTAAAATGCTAAAGCATTGACCAGTTAGGCTCATAATCTGAGGTTTCAGGGTAAGACAATTGTCCATCTTAACACCAAGATTTTTAGCCACCAAGGCCACGTCTGAGGGGGGAAACATATCAGCGGGCCACCAAGACCTCCAACAGGGATCCGGAGGGCAGCCAAAGAAAAGAACCTCAGATTTATCTGAGTTGCATTTAAGCTGATTGCATTGGAACCATGTAAAAACCGCGCCTGGACAGTTCTTAATACAATCTCCATTGAAGTCGAAATCCTTTCCACATGTGAAAAGAAGCTGGGTGTCATCAGCGTAAGAGACGATCTGGGCTCCAAAAGTCTCGACCAGCGCCGCCAGAGGGGACATATAGATATTAAAAAGGGTTGGGCTTAGTATAGATCCTTGAGGAACTCCCACTCCCAGAGACGGGACTGTCGCAGAATACGGAGGGGCCCAAACTGTCTGTTGGCGGTTGGTCAGAAAGAACTTGAATCATTTGAACACCGTTCCTCCGACACCAATCTCCGCAAGACGCGTCAATAGGCGGTCATGAGGAACGGTGTCAAATGCTGCCGAGAGATCGAGCAGCACCAGCAGTGCCTTCCCACCAGAGTCCTGAACTTCCTTGATGGCCTCCATCACCTCTAACAATGCCGTCTCCGTGCTCATATTCGCACGGAAGCCGGATTGCGTGTGGTGGAGAAGGCCATGGGACTCCACGAAATTTGAAAGAATAGAATGAACATGCTTTTCTGCCACTTTGGCCAGGGCAGGGAGCAGAGAGATAGGTCGATAATTAGCATGGATGTCCCGATCTAAAGAAGGTTTCTTCAGAAGGGGAATGACCATTGCATGCTTCCAGGTAGACGGCACAGACCCTGTTGACAATGAGCAGTTTAAGATAGGGTTGACCATCGGGTTAATAGCGTGAGCTAATTTAGCAAGACACTTCGCGGGACAGGGGTCAAGAGGAGAGCCTGATCTTATTTTAACGAAGAATTACAGTGAGGTTTGAGATGTGATGGGTGGAAAACTCACCAGACTGGGCTTTTCCAGGTCAGATACAACGGCCTTAGATTCAAAACAAGGCATTTCCCCCTTCACGAAAGTTGGAAAAGTTGCCTGGATGCTCTTGATTTTATTTGCAAAAAAACTAGCTAATTGCAGAACTCAAGGCTCCGAGAAAGAGCACCTAGGCGTGATAGCCACTGGTGATGTGAATTCCTTTACGATTGCAAAGATTTCTTTGCTAGTATTAGCGGCCTCCTCAATCCGTTGAGCAAAGTAGGCCAGGAAAATTTCCTTATGGTAGGCCTTGGTGCACCTTCTATAGGCCGCCTTCAGAGGATCCAAGTAATTTGCTCGCCAAGCTCTTTCGGCTTTTTTGCAGAACCTTCTACTAGAGTTGAGCAAATGCGTAAACCATGGGGCCGATGCTCGCGAGGATTTTTTATGCGACTGCCTCGGCGGGACTAAATCCTCCAGGCACTGTATAAGCCACTCTTGAAAGCGAGCAAGGTCCAGTTCCAGATCACTGGAAAGAGAGCAGGAATGGGTGAGCCGATACTGCTCAATCATGTCCTCGGTTACTAGATGGAAAAGACGCGACAGCCGGGCAGGCCACCCCACACCTCTACTAGTTGCAGTAATCAGGGACTGGATTTTAAACGTCACCAGAAGGTGGTCAGACCATAACACCGGAAGGGGGGGCACAACTGTCACCGAAGAGGTGGAAAAGATCTGATCCAATGTGTGCCCTTTATTATGAGTGGGCAACATTACGTAGGGTGAGAGGCCCAGAGGTGTAGTCATGGACATTTAGTGGAAGCTTGAGGAAGTGGAAAATTACCAGCGTAGGAATAACCTGAGATTTTTGGGTATTCCGGAGGGAAAGGAAGGGTCGGACCCTCGCATGTATATTGCTCAATTATTGCAGACCTCTCTGCCAGATCTGGTTGGTTGGGACTGGCACAGGGAGGTGCAAAGGGCACACCGGGTTCCTTTCTCTATTCGCCAACCGGCTCCACCTAATGCTAAACCCAGGGCATTACTGGTTTACTTTGGGAATTGTTTATTAAGGCAGAGTGTTTTTGAAAGAGCTAGGCCAGAAGCCCAATTAAAGGCTGAGGGGTTTTCTTTTTTCGTCAGACCCGACTTCTGCCATGTCACCGTGGAGCGCCGGTGGCGCTTACGCCAGATGATCAAGCCTTTCCAAGAGAAGGGAGCTCAGGCCTTTCTATTAATCCCTGCCCGCTTAAAAATAATCTGGAGGGATACTACAAGCTTTTTTACGTCTGAGATAAAGGCTAAGGAGTTTTTGGATTCTGGTGGAAAGGCTGCATCTTAGGGGTAATTAACCTAATAGCGCATACTGTTTTTCCCTCCTGCCTTTCTGTTCCCTTTTTCGGCTGGACGGTTGGGATACAGATATATAGGACTATATAGGACTATCCGGTTATGGTGGTGCCTTTGGTACACTAGGGGGTATTAGTTCGCTAGGTTGTATCGCTTTCGGGAGAGCACAATGTTCATCCACTACAGACCTGGTTGGTCTGTTGCCTTCACTTACAGGGTGGGCGGGACGGGTGGGGTGGGTGGGGTGCTGCGGGTTAGGGAGTGGGGTGGGAAGGGACGGGGTTGGAGCTAAAAGGCCAGGGAAATCAGGGAAATCAGGAAAAAGGCATAGTTTGACTGATACTGAGCTACTAAAATGTTTAACATCACTGCATTGGAATAAAAATTACTATGATGGGTAAGCTGAGAATCTGTTCCTTGAATATAGGGGGGCTTAACGATGCTGGCAAGCGGTATAGATCCGCAGAAGTTATTCGCTCGTGGGGGGTGGACGTCATCTGTCAACAGGAAACCCATATTCCTTTCCAGAAGAAAAGTCTGAATAATATTCCCGGATATAAGCAGACGATCTGCTCCTCACAGACTACTACTACAAGAGGAGTGGCTATCCATACCTCCACTCGGATGCCTGAAGTGGAGCGAACCCTATCAGATAAGTGGGGGCGATGGGCTATAGCCTATTTACCTTGTAGAGTTACCATATGTACCATCTATGGCTCCAATTTTGATGATTCTGAACTATGGGTCAAGTTGGAGCTTGAGTTAACAGCCTGGCCCTCTCCACTTATAATCTGTGGGGATTTTAATATCCATCTAGGCTTATCGGATATATCTTTGGTAAGCTATGATGGGAGGAAGCCACGGGTATTTAAGGCCCTTAAAGCCTTAACAGTGAGCCATGGATTAGCTGATGTGTGGACTCGTAAAGTAGTAGGTGATGCTGGCTATACCTACTTTTCTTGTCCCCATCAGAAATACGTTAGGTTAGACTACTTTTTTATATCTACCTCCCTTATAGATCGCGCTAACATACGTAAGCTCCCAAAGATCCTATCAGACCATAACCCTTTTATACTTGAGCTAGATCTCCCGGAACATTTGAACCGCCCTAGCAAATGGTCCTTTGATAGGAAACTCTTGGTAACAGAAGGGTTTCTTGACCATCTTAGGAGATGGACCAAGCAATTTTTTGATGCTAATCGGTATAGCGCATCGAGGGAAATCGTCTGGGATACTTTTAAAGCTTGCCTAAGGGGGGAAATTATTAGCTTCGCTGGACATCTTACGGCAGAGCATAGGGTGACTATGCAAAAACTCATGACTGAACTCTCTATGAATGAGGAAATACATCTCCAAACTATTGAAAGCAAACAGAAGAATGCAGCGAAGCTAATTGAATTAGAAGTTATAAGGGTTAAAGCTAAACTAAATGGAATATATAACAATAGGAACGCTAAAATATATCAAACCCGTGTTAGGGATAATTATGAATATGGGGAAAAGACCGGAAGACACCTGGCATTAAAACTGAGACAGAGGTCGGCCGCTAATAATATCCCGGAGATTAAACGGCGGAATGGGAATATAGCAACTGATCCTCAGGATATTCTTCAGGTTTTTGCTGAATTTTATGGTGAGGTCTATAAATCTCAGATTGATCCTCAAATAGCAACAGGGCAGCGCTTAATTACTCCCCCCCCCTATAGTTATACAGGAACTTGAAAAAGAATTCACACAGGTTGAAGTCAATGAGGCATTACAGTCCATGGCATCGGGCAAGGCTGCAGGTCCAGATGCAATCCCGGTAGAAATTTATAAAGCTTTACAGCCGGAATTAGCACATATGTTACTGGACTTGTTTTTAGCAGTACAATATCATGGCACCACACCTCATTCTTGGAAGGATACTAATTTAATTGTCTTTTTGAAAAAAGGGAAACCGCCTTGGGATCCGGCCTCGTACAGACCAATCTCTTTGATAAATACTGACGAGAAAATATATTCTAAAATCATAGCCAACAGATTGTCAAAAATATTAGCTTCCCTGGTTAGTCCATGGCAGCATGGATTTATTCCTGCTCGGGGAACAACTGATCATGTGCGTCGGGTGATCTCTTTATTTGATATCACTGAACAGATCGGGGGTCAAATGTCTTTGATTTTGTTAGATGCTCAGAAAGCCTTTGATCAGGTTGAGTGGGCTTTCTTATGGCAGACCTTAAGTACTAATGGATTTGGCCCCTGTATCCTGACAGCTATAAAGGCCATGTATATGCAACCATATGCAAAAATACAAATGATGGGGATGGAATCCGGGAGGATTAAGATCTCACGGGGCACTAGACAGGGCTGCCCATGCTCCCCGATTCTTTTTGCTTTATACATAGATCCGTTGATTAGAGATCTGCTTAATGATCAGGCTATCCAACCTATAGTGGTTAGGGGATTTAGTACTAAAGTTTTAGCATATGCGGATGACATTGCCATAGTTACCTCTGACCCTCAGGCTGCATTGGTCCGTATCGAGGCTCAGGCATTAGAATTTGGCCGTCAGTCTGGCTACAGGCTGAATACAGCTAAAACTAAGATCGTCTGTTCTAGTAATACCTTGTTTAAGGATGCTCGGAGGTCTCTGGAGGCTATTTATCTAGGGATATAAGCGCGGAGGTTGCAACTATCTGGGATATCAATCTGACACAGCTACTAACTAAGATTAGCACAGATTTAAAGCGTATAGATAAATTAAACATCTCCATCATTGGACGGGCTAATACTATTAAAATGACGATGTTTCCTAAATTTTTTTATCTTTTCAGATGCATTCCAATTGAACCCCCTAAAGAGTTTTTTACAAAAATTGAAGGGATATTCTCTCAGTTTATATGGGGATATAAAAAGATCAGGAGATCAATAAAATTCATGACTCAGCCCCAAAATCGTGGTGGACTGGCTATCCCTCATATGCTATATTATTTTTGGGCTGTGATGCTGCAGCAAATGATTGTTTTGTTCCGCCCAAAAAATCGTGTAGGAATTACTTTGACGATTGATAGCAGTGATTCCCCTCCATCTATCTATGAGTTGGCTTTAGGGGATCATGCACCTGGTGTTTTATTAAGGCAATTAGATGGTAGCTATTATAAAAGAACCCGGTTCAAAATTGTTAGAACCGCCTGGAATGTCTGGAATAAAATAAGTAAACTGCTGAGGATCCCCAAGCTGCATAGATATCATGCTATTTGGGGTTCGTCTCTGTTCCCACCTTTATTTTATGATAATCTTGGGAAAATTTGGGAACAGGCTGGCATTAATGTAATTGGAGATCTATTTGAGCAGTCTGAGTTAAAATCCTTTGAAGAGCTTCAAACTCAATTTGGGCTGGATATTAAGACATTCTTTAAATACCTACAATTCCGGGAGATTATGAAAATAGCAATGGTTCAAATAACTGGACTCGATAATATTCCGATACTTGACTGGCTTGGACATAGGCAGCCACGGGTAAAGGATTTATACCTAATTTTGTTGAATGCCAATAAGGATGACATCGGCAGCTCTGAATCTGTTTGGGCATGCTTGCTTGGGGATCCTGAAGTCGATATCTGTAGGTCCTTGTATCTGTCAAAGAAAATATTTCTCGCAGCTAACCTTAAAGCTCAACACTTTAAAACGTTGTTTAGGCTTTATTATACCCCTGCCAAACTCTTTAGTTGGGGGAAAAGGGAAACCGATTGGTGTCCCAGATGTAAGTATGGTCCGGCAGATATGATTCACATGTTCAGTGGGTGTAATCAGCTGGATAATTTGAAATTAAAGATAGAGGAATTTCTCAATCAAATCACTGGTGGTTTAGCACAATTAACTCCTACTCTGATTTTGACAGGGATTGATGCTAGCCTATGTTTGGATCCTTCCCAAATCTATTTTTGCTTTACGGTTTCTGCCATTTTTCGTTTAATTATTGCAACTCATTGGAAGGATGCTGAACCACCCACATTTCATGAATGGTATGCAAGACTTCATCATGTTTTTAATTTAGAGAAGGCACTTTATAAATGCAAAGGGAAAAGTGCCAAAAGAAGAGGTCTTCGGGTATGGGGCCCGATCTGGGAAACTGATGAGATGTAATGAAGAAGATATAACTCTGTGTTTTATATTCTGTATTTTGGGATTTAAGTTGTTTTTGTAATATGGAATTTGCAGTGATTATTTGGTTCCTTTCCTGTGTTTCTATGATTATTTTTTCTTCTTAGTGCAATAATGTTTTTCTTGATTTCCCTGTGCAAAATATTCAAAAATAAAATTTAAAAAGAAAATATTTTTTTAAGAGAAGGCTTTCCTAAGTCATTGCTCACGGACAATGGTGTCCAGTTTAAGTCCTCGGAAATGAAAAACTTTTTGGAGTACGCTGGAATTGAACAAAAGTTCACTGCCCTGTATCATCCAAGGGGTAATGCTGTAGTCGAAAGAATGAATAGAGTTATCAAAGGTATTATACAGCTGTCAAAGAACAGTAAGAAAGATTTACATTCAGAGCTTATGAAAATGGTGTGGAGTCATAGAACTACCGTACATGATTCTATTGGTAACAGTCCTTTTATCATTATGAGGGGTAGAATTCCTCATTCCAAGGTTAATCCTGGTTGGATGAATAAGGGTGGAAAAATTGATTGGGACATTAAGGAAATTCGACAATGTATGAGTAAATGTCAACAAAAAAACAAAATGTATTTTGATAACAAGCATGGAGTTAAAGAAGTAAATATTCAAGTGGGGCAATGGGTAAGGGTGAAATCTAGCAGGAAAATTGTGAAAGGTGAAAATAGATTCAGTGAACCAAAATAAATCGTTAAAGTCAATAGAAACACAGTTCAACTGGATGATGGGTCCATTTACCACATGAGTAAACTTGCCATTGTCAAATCTCATGACAAGAAAGAAAATACTGATTCTAATTCAAAGTACGACAAGTATTGGTGGATTAATACTGATTTTGATGACACTGTAAATGTACCTGTCAATATGAATGGCGAGACCTTACTAACTGATAGTGAATCTAATTATACCCATGATTCTGTGATTGACAATGCCACTTCTAGTTTGGGAAAAAGGAGTGGTTTTGGAAGGAAAATTATAAAACCTAAAAACTGGAAGATTATGTTTGTACTACGTATGTTTAGATTATTTTATCTTTTCTCTTTCTCTTCCTTCTGTTCTTATCAATTTTTTTTTTGTTGTTATTTATTTATAAAGAGGGGATGAGAGGTATTGTTTAAACAAAGAAGGGGGATGTGTAGTGATATCTCTTAAATACATCGCGAGGTATAGAACGTTCTGTATTCCATATTCTATGTGTCCGTGTTTGTACCAAAGGATTGAGTAGAGTGTAGCTGGAGGATCACCTTGCCTGTGCTGTCCTGAGTTTGTCAATAAATGGATTTGGATACTTAAAAAAAAAAAAAAAAAATATATTAAAAAGGGATGGGCTTAGTATAGATCCTTGAGGAACTCCCACTCCCAGAGGCGGGACTGTCGCAGAATACGGAGGGGCCCAAACTGTCTGTTGGCGGTTGGTCAGAAAGAACTTGAACCATTTGAACACCGTTCCTCCGACACCAATCTCCGCAAGACGCGTCAATAGGCGGTCATGAGGAACGGTGTCAAATGCTGCCGAGAGATCGAGCAGCAGCAGCAGTGCCTTCCCACCAGAGTCCTGAACTTCCTTGATGGCCTCCATCACCTCTAACAATGCCGTCTCCGTGCTCATATTCGCACGGAAGCCGGATTGCGTGTGGTGGAGAAGGCCATGGGACTCCACGAAATTTGAAAGAATAGAATGAACATGCTTTTCTGCCACTTTGGCCAGGGCAGGGAGCAGAGAGATAGGTCGATAATTAGCATGGATGTCCCGTCCTAAAGAAGGTTTCTTCAGAAGGGGAATGACCATTGCATGCTTCCAGGTAGACAGCACAGACCCTGTTGACAATGAGCAGTTTAAGATAGGGTTGACCATCGGGTTAATAGCGTGAGCTAATTTAGCAAGACACTTCGCGGGACAGGGGTCAAGAGGAGAGCCTGATCTTATTTTAACGAAGAATTCCAGTGAGGTTTGAGATGTGATGGGTGGAAAACTCACCAGACTGGGCTTTTCCAGGTCAGATACAACGGCCTTAGATTCAAAACAAGGCATTTCCCCCTTCACGAAAGTTGGAAAAGTTGCCTGGATGCTCTTGATTTTATTTGCAAAAAAACTAGCTAATTGCAGAACCCAAGGTTCCGAGAAAGAGCACCTAGGCGTGATAGCCACTGGTGATGTGAATTCCTTTACGATTGCAAAGATTTCTTTGCTAGTATTAGCGGCCTCCTCAATCCGTTGAGCAAAGTAGGCCTTTTTGGCCAGGAAAATTTCCTTATGGTAGGCCTTGGTGCACCTTCTATAGGCCGCCTTCAGAGGATCCAAGTAATTTGCTCGCCAAGCTCTTTCGGCTTTATTGCAGAGCCTTCTACTAGAGTTGAGCAAATGCGTAAACCATGGGGCCGATGCTCGCGAGGATTTTTTATGCGACTGCCTCGGCGGGACTAAATCCTCCAGGCATTGTATAAGCCACTCTTGAAAGCGAGCAAGGTCCAGTTCCAGATCACTGGAAAGAGAGCAGGGATGGGTGAGCCGATACTGCTCAATCATTTCCTCGGTTACTATATGGAAAGGACGCGACAGCCGGGCAGGCCACCCCACACCTCTACTAGTTGCAGTAATCAGGGACTGGATTTTAAACGTCACCAGAAGGTGGTCAGACCATAACACCGGAAGGGGGGGCACAACTGTCACCGAAGAGGTGGAAAAGATCTGATCCAATGTGTGTCCTTTATTATGAGTGGGCAACATTACGTAGGGTGAGAGGCCCAGAGGTGTAGTAATGTCTGCGATTTTAATGGTGTCTGGCGCATCCGCATTATCAAAATGAACGTTGAAGTCGCCCAAAAGAATGAAATGCTTAAATTGAACGCTCATTACCGAGATCACTGCGTCCAGCTCCTCGATAAAGGATCCAACAGGGCCTGGGGGTCTGTAAACCAGCAGACCCGCACAAGATTGACCGGGAGAAAGTGTAAGACAGAACCCTAGTGCTTCAACCCCTCGAATGTCATCAGTTGGTATGATGGAACACTCGTAGCGTCTGTCAATTACCAGTGCCACTCCTCCCCCTTTGCCTATTCTCTGATCTTTCATTAGTATGAAATAGTTCGCGGGCAGGGCATTTGCCACATCAGGACCTGATGCTTCGCAAAGCCACGTTTCCGTAAGAAACAAACAGGCGGGCTTAGAATCGGATAGAAAGTTAAAGAGGTCCTGAGCATGTTTGCTCATAGATCGAGTGTTCAGAAGGGCACAGCTGTAAGAACGGTCAGCGGCAGCCTGCTCTGTAGATAAAGTTACACATTGGTTAGGCTTTGCAGCATCCGTTTCCGTCAACCCGCCCCTCAGCGACCAGCCACACCCAGTGCACAGATGTTTAGTACGAATGGCGGGATCATGGACACTACAACCACTGGTACCTCTCTGTCTGAAGGCAAGGAGCTGTAGGGCGGTATAAACTATGTTTTTCTCTTGCCGATAGGTCACTGAGTCGCCGTCTCATCCGCCACCGTCCGCTTCCGGGACGCTGACGGGCGCAGACGGGCTTTCCTTAGGCGCTCCTTCGGCGCGCATTCGTCGCGCCCGCTGCGCACGTCCGCTGCGCGTCCGGCATTGGCACATATTAAATAGGAAAGAGAGGGCGGCGGGGGGCGTGGCCTCTGTCAAGGGGCGTGGCCTCGTCGCTTGCCGGAATGGCGTCCGGATGTGGGTTAGTGGGCTTGCGGCCGCAACAGCAAAGGACCAGCTGCGCGGGAAGCAGGGATTAGCAGGTAGGCAAATGCAGTCAAAGAAAATATACAATTTTAAAAACAGAGTGCAACACACTCCCGGCTTCCGCCTCAGGAGGTTCAGCGATCTGAAACGCGCTGTCAACGGAGCCCTTTTAGCGCGGCGGCGGGGGGCGTGGCCTCTGTCAAGGGGCGTGGCCTCGTCGCTCGCCGGAATGGCGTCCGGATGTGGGTTAGTGGGCTTGCGGCCGCAACAGCAAAGGACCAGCTGCGCGGGAAGCAGGGATTAGCAGGTAGGCAAATGCAGTCAAAGAAAATATACAATTTTAAAAACAGAGTGCAGCACACTCCCGGCTTCCGCCTCAGGAGGTTCAGGGATCTGAAACGCGCTGTCAACGGAGCCCTTTTAGCGCGGTGGCGGGGGGCGTGGCCTCTGTCAAGGGGCGTGGCCTCGTCGCTCGCCGGAATGGCGTCCGGATGTGGGTTAGTGGGCTTGCGGCCGCAACAGCAAAGGACCAGCTGCGCGGGAAGCAGGGATTAGCAGGTAGGCAAATGCAGTGAAAGAAAATATACAATTACAACTGAGACATCAATTCACTAATCAACACACCTGTTCACACAGTCAGCTATCTATACAGCCCTTCTGAAATGCACTTTTGAATCTATAGAACCAGTGAATCGGCCATTCAGACATGTATGCACAGAGTCAGACACCACCCACACACCCACATAGACAGTCAGACCCCCATACAGATACTCATACAATCAATGAAAAACACATATACACACTGATGTAGCTACTCACCAAGCCATGCACCTGCTTACACACCAAGTGAGAGACTAAGAGAGACATTCACACAGTCTAGTCACTAATCCATGCATTCAGTAACATACATTCAATCAGTGACTTAGAGTCAGTCCTGCAGCTACTAAATAATGTATTCAGGCACTTTTACATCAACTTATTCTTGAATAGACCTTTGCATAGATATATATGAAAAATATTTAAACTTTACAGAAACACACATTCACTGGATGATGTCATCAGTGGTGTCATCAGTGATGTCATTTGAGATGTCATCAGTGATGTCATGAGTGATGTCACTGACCATGTCATGAGTGATGTAATATGTGACGTCATCAGCAGTGCATTACAGGCGCGCGAGTTATAGTTAGTTCAACTAACTATAACAGGCGAATTTCTCTGGTTTTATATGAGTCTAATGTCCAACTAACTATAACGTCCCTGAAACCTATGTTTTTTTCTGTGAATATATATATATACACACACACACACACACACACACACACATAGATATATATATATACACACACACATATATGTGCATATATGTATATACACATATGTGTATATACATATATGTACAGGTAGATAGATCCCCTGGAAAAAACAAAGATTAA
The DNA here is from genome assembly GCF_964204655.1 of Triturus cristatus. Classification (NCBI taxonomy): domain Eukaryota; kingdom Metazoa; phylum Chordata; class Amphibia; order Caudata; family Salamandridae; genus Triturus; species Triturus cristatus. The sequence goes on along the minus strand of NC_140592.1, from coordinate 1,157,785,191 downwards.
AGGGGTATTCTAGTTAGGTGAAATGTCTGTTAAAAATACCTTTTTAAATTAACAAAACCACTGAATTTCACTGTATATCATCTCAAGTAACTATAACCCATGACTTTAAGTAACTATAACTCACAACACCGCCGTGATCAATGTTGTCATCAATGATGTAATTTCAGATGTTGCAGTAATACTATCAATGATATCATAGAACATATTGAGTGATGTAATATGTGTGGTAGTTAGCAGTGCATGGCAAGGACATGAGTAACAGTTGCTTGAGATAACTATAATTGGTGAATTTCAGTGGTTTTGTTAATTTACAATGGTATGTTTTAAAAGACATTTTCACCTAACAATAACTTCCCTTTAACCTTTGGTTTTTCAGTGAAATTCTGAGGGTTCTCTATATGCAAAGCAAGATATTCTTACAATTCATAACTATAAAGTCACTTTAACCTTTCTTTTTTCAGTGAATTTCTATAGTTTTTTTAAACGTAAAGTATGATGTCCATCGCCGAGAGTGGCATGCAGTTATGCACAAGGCCTGGCCCTGCTCTCTTCATGCGTGGCTGACTATGTCATTTAATAAGACATACAGTATCATTTTTATGTAACACAGACCTACTCAGTGGAGTTACAAAAAAAACTCTGCGAGATTCCACAGAATTCCAGTGAATGGGCAAAAATAGGCATGTCATGCTTCTTTCGCTGTGACTTAGCACCAGGAGCTCATTGTGCGCAGAAAACTGAGCGCAAAGAGCACCATGTGGCCCATCAGAGGACGCAGCTTCTCAAGTAGATTTTGCTGTAGCTTGCGTAGATTTCCTACTCGGTTGGCAGCTTTCTGACTGCGAACGGCGCACCTGCCCGCATTGGAGAAATCTCACCAGGTGCCACCTAGCTACCGAAAATCATGTTACGGGACGCCAAATCTCGCTCACCAACTCACTGCTTCCAAGCTGTGTGTGAGAAAAAACTCCACCATGTAGCAGTTGGCGGTATTTGGCCGAGAGCTGCCAAAATTCCACCAATTCTGCTGGCGGAGTGAAAATATCACCCACCCCTATAACCAACCACAAGGGGTCCCTGCATTCCAGCTTAAGAGCACAAAGCTACAGCTCAAAGTGCTTTGAAAAAAATGGTAAGCTCACCTGGGGTCATGGATTCAATGACCCAGACGACTTACAACATTTTAAAAAAATTGCAGTAAGTGGGGCTGCCGTGCTCCGTGCTCCATATTTAAAAAAAAAAAGCTTGGTGGTACCTCTGTCCCTTCTCAGGGTGCCACGAGCATTAACAGCATTTAAAATTAAAGGGTGTTAGAGGGCACTCTCCAGCTAAAACAATGAATGTAAAAAGAGTGGCTAGTCCGCTCATTTTATATTCTTGCCTTATTTATTTATTTATTTATTTATTTATTTATTTATTTATTTAGGGAGTAGGGCATGTAGCCCCCCTCCCTTAGCTCTTTCATGGCTCCAGAGATTCCCCCAAGGTCAATCACTTCTTAATGGAGATAGGGTCGCCTGGGCCTGGTAATGGCATAAGGATGGGGGCCACACGCCCCTCCCCTATTTAATATAAAAAACAACCCCTCCTAGGCCCTGGTCCATTCCGGAGGGATGAAATGGAAAGAGCAGGAGCCTGCCTAATTTTTTTGACAGATCCGTAGATCTTCCATAGATTCGCAATCCTGCCAAAATAAAATACAGTTTTTGGCCCAGCCCCCCTTTCCACTAGGCTTAGGGTTCAGGGTATCTCTATCCTGACACCCTATATGTTTGTTTACCTTTTTTGAGGACAGGGTACTGAGTCCGAAAATGGCTTCCACTACATCTTTTTCTGATGTGGTGGCACCCAATCAGATCTTATCTTTAGCTCTGTCAGGTCCACCGATCCTCAGCGGTGTGAAATATACATAAAGTTTGACCCCCCACCCCCTTTTTCTCGACCCCCACTTGACGGTTCACCTTGAAACTTTCCAGGAAATAGCTGAGGTGGATGAGACTTTTTTTTCTTATGGCTTCTATGTTAGGACACAGGGCATGCTCCTTGTGTCCTGCAGAAAAAACTAAAAGGTCATATAAGGTTCAGGGTGAGCACATCCTGACCCCCTAGGCCATATTAATGAAACCTACAAAGGATTCCCTTGGTGCAAAATAAAAAAATAAAAATTAAAGAGAGTCGTGGGCATTTTAGATCCATTACAGGGTTCACGAATACCCAGCACCTGCGATATAGTGCTCAGGTTCTGTTGTACCTGTCTCGGTTCAGCACACTCTGGCAGACATTTATGCGATGAGAATGCAGGGATCCCAAAAAATATCTGAAACTCCAGGGCAAACTTCATGCCAATGTACTGCAATATCAAGGAAAACTAGACCAACCGTGCATCACCTATAAATGATTTGTCAATAATGATTCGGAACTTCAACCCTACTAAAATGATCTTCATCTTTTGGTTAAGCTTGCCCAGGGTTCACAGTACCCAGAAATAAAGCTTGCCCTAGATTTGATAGGCTGTTAGCTTGTTGAGCCCAGTACAGGAATCTCAGCCTTTAGGCAGATCTGATAAAAGGGCAATATTACAGCCGATGTCAAAAATAATTGTGTTTGCTAATATCTTCTGCAAATCCCCCAAAATGTTTTTTTTTTAAACGGCGTGGCCAAATGCTATGTTGTGTGGTCCGAGTCCTATGCACAGTGGGGGTAGGCCACTCACAGCAGGTTGGGCACAGGACCTGGCCGGAAACCCTGCAGCCGACCTCTTTTCACTCTATTCGTACTTTTCACACACTCTCCCTCTCTAACTCACCAAAGTCCACAGTTACAAAGTAGGGATCAATCTCTTCTTGTGTCTTCATTCCTTTTCTCTCCATGTTACACTGGATTTCTCTTTTCTGGTTTCTCTTATCCATAAGCAATTGCAAAGGAACAAAAAGTTTTTGTTCCCTACAAAAGAAATACAATGCAAAAAAATATAGTCTCTTTTGCTGCAGAGTTGTCCCTTGGCACAGACTGCAGTAATCTATGCAAGAACATCAAGAACTATTTGAATATGGATTCATGGACCCAGATCCTACTAATCTCAAAAGGAAGACTAAAAGTTGATGCAGCATCTGTGACTTTCCCAAATCCAAATCCAAATCCAAACCACTCATCCATAAAAGTAGTGCACATGCAAGAATAAAAGCAATAGGCATATCAGAAAACACAGATAGCAAATAAAAATACATAATATTAGGACAAAGTGCAGATGTGCTTCATACATTACACATTGATTTACGGGCCCTTATGGCCATTCACAGAAAAGTTCCAACCCACAAAATTAATTCATCATCAGCTAAGTTAAGTATACAGCTAAGAACATCAGGTAATTGAATTGGAAACAATTTTCTAAAAAAATGGAATCAGCAACCACTGGGCATACTTTACATAATATCTACAGAAGAGTAAAACATGTAACAGTGTTTGGCCACTCTTTCCGTCGCATGGGCATGGCAGGGAGTCAAATTTCGCATTATACCCCAGAGGGAAACAGAGCAGATATTTTATAGTCCCAGCACTTGGACGAAAGAGTAAACCTCTCTCCCAGTTTGACATTGGTAATGTAATATAACCAGGTAGACGGTGTTCAGATTGCACAATGGGTATATAATTAGCGACAGTTTGTTTCCTTGATTCCCCCGCAATTCTTTCTGTATTGTAAAGTGCATATAGTGCTGATCTGAGGACTTTTTTGTCTATAGTTGCAGCTGTGATTGGATTTAGAAACAAACCCTCAAAATTAACACTTTTCAAGCTTCTGTTAACCCCAGCAAGCCATGGGATATCCAACTCCTTATCACAGCGAATACAGTCGTCTATTATGTGCCTAATATGCGAGGCTGCAGGATTTCTCATTGAGGCTAACCAAAACAGTGAAGGACGGGCCCTTATAAAATCTTCAATATAGCCTAGTTTTAATTCACTATGGCATATATACTGGGGTGTAGAAATTGGTACGCCCAAGAGCTTTCTGCAAAATCTGTTTTCCTCTAATTGGACTCTAGAGTTTTTAATGATACCCCAAACTTCTGACCATAAGTCGCTATTGGTACGCACTGTCGTTTAAAAATCTCTAAAATCACTGGGATTTCCCCTGTTCTTTTTGGGCCTGGGACACTGAGGATAGAATTAGGGGCCTTTGAGAACTTGTTCTTACAAGACACCATGGGTGCCGATCACGATCCGGTAAAAACCGGGTACGAACCGTCGGACGGAGCATATTCTCCGTCCGACGCGTACCCGGTCGATAAAATATACAAACATGGAATTACGATTCGCACGGAAACACCATTTCCGTACGAATCGTACAAAACCCCGACCGACGAAAATAAACATACAAATGTGATCCGGGAAAGCGCCGACGTGACGTCGGGACGCACGCAGCCTGCCATTCACGAACCAGGAATTACGATTCTCACCGACGTCATCCCGCACGGACAATATTTTCCGGCAGCCAAAAAGTGCCGGAAAATCAGGACGACGCGAACAAGGAGTACCTGCACGCGACGGACAGACATGGACCCGAACCTACGTGTCATCCCGGCCCTCATAGCAGTCGACCTCCTCTCCAGGTTACGACGCAGACGCCGCAGAGGGTCAGAACAACAAAGGGAGGGGGGAAAGGGGGGGGGGGCAGGAGCAGGGGCAGGCCACAAATCCCCCACCAAAGTCACACAGCACACATGCCCTGGACATACCTGACCCCCAGGCCCTGGTCACTACGAGGGGGTGGGGGCGTGTCCAGCAAAGCCAGCGTCCGCCACAACGGAAGTGCTTGACGACGCGAACCGGCAACACAACAATACAGGTACGTCCCGTACCCACGCCTTAAGAGCGTGGGTACGAGTCGTACCACGCCCTCACCTACTTCACCCCAGCAATGGCGGGACGGCTGTACCCACGTGGCAAAGGCCTGGGTACGGCCCGCACAAGCATTCCATAGCGTGGGTACGGATATTTACGGACCGTACCCCCACCCCCGTATGCATGGAGCATACCCCCCACCCCAACAGTGCAAGTATGACCCGTACCCTCACCCGCGTACGTATGGAGCGTACCCCCCACCCCAACAGTGTAAGTACGACCCGTACCCTCACCCGCGTACATATGGAGCGTACCCCCCACCCCAACAGTGTAAGTATGACCCATACCCTCACCCCCGTATGCATGGAGCGTACCCCCACCCCAACAGTGTAAGTATGACCCGTACCCTCACCCGCGTACGTATGGAGCGTACCCCCCACCCCAAAAGTGTATGTATGACCCGTACCCTCACCCCAACCGTGTATGTACGACCCGTACCCTCACCCACGTACGTATGGAGCGTACCCCCACCACAACCGTGTATGTACGACCCCTACCCCCACCCCAACCGTGTATGTACGACGCGTACCCCCACCCCAACCGTGTATGTATGACCCATACCCTCACCCGCGTACGTATGGAGCGTACCCCCACCCCAACCGTGTATATACGACCCGTACCCTCACCCGCGTTTGCATGGAGCATACCCCCACCCCAACAGTGTATGTACGACCCGTACCCTCACCCCAACCGTGTATGTACGACCCGTACCCTCACCCCAACAGTGTATGTACGACCCGTACCCTCACCCCAACCGTGTATGTACGACCCGTACCCTCACCCGCGTACGTATGGAGCGTACCCCCACCCCAACAGTGTAAGTACGACCCGTACCCTCACCCGCGTATGCATGGAGCGTACCCCCACCCCAACCGTGTATGTCCGACCCGTACCCTCACCCGCGTACGTATGGAGCGTACCCACACCCCAACCGTGTATGTACGACCCGTACCCTCACCCACGTATGCATGGAGCGTACCCCCACCCCAACAGTGTATGTACGACCCGTACCCTCACCCCAACCGTGTATGTACGACCCGTACCCTCACCCCAACAGTGTATGTACGACCCGTACCCTCACCCCAACCGTGTATGTACGACCCGTACCCTCACCCGCGTACGTATGGAGCGTACCCCCACCCCAACAGTGTAAGTACGACCCGTACCCTCACCCGCGTATGCATGGAGCGTACCCCCACCCCAACCGTGTATGTCCGACCCGTACCCTCACCCGCGTATGTATGGAGCGTACCCCCACCCCAACAGTGTATGTACGGACCCTACCCCCACCTCGTATGCATGGAGCGAACCCACACCCGTGTATGTTCTAAGCGTACATATCCAGAGACAGGAGGGTGCAGAGTCCTCCCAGCAGTGCCCAGAGACAGGAGGGGTGGGTGCAGAGTCCTCCCAGCAGTGCCCAGACACAGGAGGGATGTGTGCAGAGTCCTCCCAGCAGTGCCCAGACACAGGAGGGGTGTGTGCCTATCACTCCCAGCAGTGCCCAGACACAGGAGGGGTGTGTGCAGAGTCCTCCCAGCAGTGCCCAGACACAGGAGGGGTGTGTGCAGAGTCCTCCCAGCAGTGCCCAGACACAGGAGGGGTGTGTGCAGAGTCCTCCCAGCAGTGCCCAGATGCAGGAGGGGTGGGTGCAGAGTCCTCCCAGCAGTGCCCAGACACAGGAGGGGTGTGTGCCTATCACTCCCAGCAGTGCCCAGACACAGGCGGGGTGTGTGCCTATCACTCCCAGCAGTGCCCAGACGCAGGAGAGGTGGGTGCAGAGTCCTCCCAGCAGTGCCCAGACGCAGGAGGGGTGGGTGCCTAACACTCACAGCAGTGCCTAGACACAGGAGGGGTGTGTGCAGAGTCCTCCCAGCAGTGCCCATGGAAAAAAAAAGGGTGGAGTACCCACAGATCCAATTGCCACAATTGTCAGTCAGGTGCACAAAGACCCTGCAGTACATGTAACACATGTGTGCGAGGCTGGGAGTACACACATGCATACAGCCTAAAAGGGAACATATCCACATGAAGTCATGTCAACAGACTACATACACAAGTACAGTGATCACCAAGGATGCCACGAATGCTGCAGGTGGAGACATCGCTCTGCATGCATGGCCAAAGTTGAAGGGGTCCGTCACACACCCAGCTCATGTAGACACAGCTCAGCGCTAAATATTGGGAACACCCTGCAGGGAAGATGTCAGGGTACACAGAGGAAGGAACACACCTTGGGACAATTTCACCATGCAGTAACTGCTTACATGAACAGAGAAACCTAGCTAACACCTTGTGATGGCACACAGATACCAGGGTACCCCCTATGACCAGCACACTACTACATTTCCCACACACCCAACACATGATCACCACCCAAAATCATGTAGCAGCCCCACCAACAGCAATCCCACAAAAGCAGTAGTGTTCTAAGGAAAAAAAAGGCTTTATTCAGCATTTCCAAATGAAGTGTGTGTGGATAAAGTTCAATATTTACAAAGCCCATAGGGCAGTCCATGAGTCACAGCTGGATGGGGGACACAGTGGGACGCATGTCCCCTAGCTTGCCTGCACAGTCAGACTCCTTCGTCTTCCACAGCGGAGAGGGCATCATGTGGGGGGGAAGGACCAGGCACCGCAGGGACATGAGGGCGAAGGGTAGGCGTCGTGGGTGCAGGGATGGAGGACTCCACCACAGGGGGTGGGGCAGGGCCAAAGGCGGAGGCCAGGATGTCGCTGCACACCTTAGCAAGGTCCTCCAGAGACTCCCCTGCACCCGAAGGAACCACAGGCCCCAAGGAGGGGGGGGGGGGCGGAGGGATGGGTCGCAGCACCACTGGGGGAGGGTGTGGACAGGGGGGGGGGACTCAACCACCCTGACCGGGGACTCCCTTGACCGCTTGCGGGGTGGTGTCACAGTGGGGCTCAGGGACAGAGCGGCCATGAAGGAGTCCTTGCCGGATATGTGGCCAGGAGAGCTGAGGGGAGGGGATTTGGAGGGAGTGGATTTGGTGGAATGCGGACTCCCACTCTGGCTGCGTGACTTACGTTTGCCCCCCGACCCAGTGGGTGTGCCTACTTCACCCTGTGTGTGCGTGCCAGGAGGTGTGCGTATGACCTTCCCTGCTGGTGTGGTGCCTGTGTCTGTTGTGGTGGGTGCATGCTGACGTCTGGGTGTACGTGGGACAGGCATGAGAGTGGGAAGTGTGGATGGGTCAGGGGTAGGGGGTTGGACGTAGCGCTGCAGGAGACCCACTGCTGCAGTCAGTGTCGAGTCAATGGACCTCAGCAAGTTGCGTTGGTCAGCCTGCGATGAAAAAATGCCCTCCAAGTATGCCTCCATGTTGTTCAGCACTTGGCTGTGGCCATGGAGGACATTAAGCATCGCAGCCTGACCAACCTGCAACTGCCGCTGGATGTCCACAGACTCGGCATTGGCGGCAGCAGTGGAGACAGGGGCAGGGGGTGCGGTGCCTGGCAGGAAGGAGACATGTGGTGACCGGGCACGCTGGGAAGGGACACGAGCAAGTGGGAGGCGGCTGATGGCAATGGAGGGGGCGGGCTGAGATGTTGTGCTGCTGTCAGCTGCTGGTGCAGCCTCCGCCCACTCGGAGAGATCATCCTCGGACCCGTCAGCCTCATATTCTGTCGTGCCAGTGGACAGGTCCTCGGCCTCACTCTCCTCCGCCTCAGTACCACTCAATGTGCCAGCCACGATGTCAACGCTGGCACTGGTGCTCGGTCCCTCCGCTCCGTCTGTGCTCATGTCTCCCTCCGTGTCCCCCGACGATGCTGTGGGCAAGGTGAAGAGACAGCAATTAATCACACACCTGTATAAATATGTCACATGAGTCCAATCTACATAGGTTACAGTGCATAGCCTGAAAAGAAAGATCAGTAACATCTACAAAACAAGGTACAGATGTAGGGCATGCAACACACAGTTGGTTGACCCACCATGCCACTGAAAATCCATGGAGAGCATGACACAATAGCAAATGACATGAAATGGAGTTTGACATAGGAGCCAGGCCCTGGGGTCAATCCAGCACTGCACCTGCACCACACAGCGTTGCCGAAAATAGGGATGAGCAGGGACCATATCCATGAACTTGAGGCACATGCTGCATAGGTAATACAGAAAACATGCCCACCATGACTGGCTCACTGCACCTTGAGTGTATGTCCAGACAAACATCACACACTGGCCAGACCTAGCAAGGAGAATTCTGGGTCTGACATGTAGGCTTGGCCCGCACCAACCACCCCCTACATGAGACAATTTGTTGAGACACAGGTGGCACTTACATCTCTTAGTCTGGGTGAAATGCACAGGGGCTGCATAAATGCAAGATTGGACGCCAAATACCCAAGGTGCGCCTGTCCAAATAATCATGTACAAATGGCCATCATCAGATGATTGTAACAAGACACACAGGCACTGGCCACCGTGAGTATGAACAAGGAAAATCAGGTCAGGCTGTACAGTGGACACTTGTACTACATTTTACGTCAGTATACATGGTGCAAGGGGACAATGGCACAGAGCACAACCCATGCTGTAGACACTGAGAGTGTCCACGTTTTGTGATGACACACATGACACCTAGGAAAATATGCCCCAGGGGACAGTAGTGGCCACACAACTCCATGGTCCTGAATGGGAATGACTGCAACACACGCCACCATCCCTGCACTATGCGTATCGCACACTCATGCACATCATGTCACAGGCCACAACATAGGACATACGTGCTGTAAGGCATGACACTTGAGAGACTAACTCCCATGTCTGGACTCAGCATCAGTGCCAACTGACATGGAACCCACATGTACTGAACTGGACAGGGCACAGGCAAGGTCCCAAAACCTGTTACACACCACCCCCACACATGATGCTACAGGCATAGTTCACGTGGAGAAAGCGCCAGCCTACATTACCTTGTGAAGGAGTGACTACACACAGACCAGGGAACACATTGCAAGGAGGGGAAGGGAGGCAGGAGAGCACCGCTATACTGTGGGTAACTGGATCTGCACAGCACCTTTAAACCCTGGCAGTGTATCCATGCAACTGTGCACTTACAAATGCTGGTGACACACAACAAACACACATGTACCTACCCCCTTCCTGCTGCTGCTTCTCCTGTAAGCGCCTCTCCAAGTCTGGAAATACCACCGCCAGCACACGCTTGTGGATGTGGGTCAGACGGCGGCGCCCGCGGTTCTTATGGGTCTCAGGTGAGTCCCCCAGCAGGACCCGTGCGATCCTCACTCCTCACGGCACTGATCTGCTTCTTGGCAGAGGCGCCTACCTGTGAGGATGAACAAGTGACACAACATCAATACACCAGGCACATGTCACAGAGAGACATATTAGAACAAACTTGCTGTTTACAACAAGGCATTGTATGCATCCAACGCATTGCACCATTGTCATAGGGACATGATCCTCTGGGGAAGGGCAAAAGCAGTACGTGCCATTGAAAGTACACAGGTGGAATGAGGGCAACTACACAAGCAATGATCCAGGCTCACACTGTGCATCACAAGCTACACCAGGATAATGTGCAGCACCTCTAAGCAGTCACATGCCACAGGCCACTGACGCTACCGCAGCAGAGTACACAGACACACACAGGCACAGGACATCCACCTGCCATTGCCAAATGCAGTGACAAACCTCACTCTGCACATGTGCCACTAGACGGGGGGTGCTCACAGGTGTGGGGCTGGCCCTGCACATCAGACACACAGCACTGCTCCCTGCTCACATCACATGGGCAGGGTATATCCATCCCTCATGCAGCCCGGGTGCCACACTCCACATATGCACCCACCCACATGACAGGGGACTTACACACACACCGATGTCCAGGGTACGAACACATCATGTGGACACTCTCAGCACAGGTACACAGAACTAACACACATCTGTGGGTACAGTCACCTGTCACACTGGGCTGACCACATAATCACATGAGGACTGTAGAGGCCACATTCCCAGGAGGACAAGACAGGCAGAATGTGGCATGCACCATGCAGTGATTGTCACAGTAAACACAATGCAAGTGAGGACGGCAGACATGCACCACAGCATGCACTGGCTGGGAGACATCAGGCATTCCCCCCCTGGGACCCCCCTACAGTACATAGCATGTGTGCCACACCTGGACACAATGCCAGAGGTCACAGTCACAAACAAGGGACACAGTCTGTGCTAGTAGACTCTGCACTCACCTGATACCCTGGTCGGCCACACAGCAGGGGGTACTGTGGGAGGATCACATCCAGCAAAGCCAGGTTCTCCTCCAGGGTGAAAGGCTGTGACCTCTCCACAGACCTTGACATGGTTCCAGGGAATCAGTAGCAGCAGCTGGGTCGTCGAATACAAAGATGTGCAGGCAAGTGCTCCCTCATGGGACCTGGCTGCCTTATATCTGCCTTGCTGGCCTGTTTCATGCACAGGAGTACAGAGTGATTGGTCACTCACATTTGCATCCTATGTTTCCTCCAATCCCTTCAAACCTAGCACAGTCAGTGGGTTCCTATTGTGTTTTTTTCTTGAGCATGATGTCAACTCCAGTACCACATTGCAACAAAGTAGATTCATTCAAACTGACTACTGCTGTGCACCTGCTTAAAAAACTTCAAACTTTAAACTTGGTCTCCATGACAACCAGCATGCATGTAGGCCTTTATACTTGTCCCTCATGTGTCCCCTATGTAATTTGGAGTTTCACACACAGGTACGGTGCGTCCCGGGGCCCTAGGCCCCACAAATGCATAGCAACGGCCCGTACAGGCGTGTGTACGGTCCGTATCACAAGGGGTGTTCTCGCGTATGCGTACTCATAGTGGTACGGACCGTACACACGCCTGTACGCTCACTATCACTATGGGTGTGCTTGCGTATGCGTACCCATAGTGAAAGTGAGCATACACACGCGTGTACGGTCCGTATCACTATGAGTACGCATACGCGAGAACACCCATAGTGATACGGACCGTACACGCGTGCGTACGCTCACTTTCACTATGAGTACGCATACGCGAGAACACCCATAGTGAAAGTGAGCGTACAGGCGTGTGTACGGTCCATACCACTATGAGTACGCATACGCGAGAACACCCATAGTGATACGGACCGTACACGCGTGCGTACGCTCACTTTCACTATGAGTACGCATACGCGAGAACACCCATAGTGAAAGTGAGCGTACAGGCGTGTGTACGGTCCATACCACTATGAGTACGCATACGCGAGAACACCCATAGTGATACGGACCGTACACGGGTGCGTACACTCACTTTCACTATGGGTGTTCTCGCGTATGCGTACTCATAGTGGTACGGACCGTACACGCGTGCGTACGCTCACTTTCACTATGGGTACGCATACGCAAGCACACCCATAGTGATAGTGAGCGTACAGGCATCTGTACGGTTCGTACCACTATGAGTACGCATACGCGAGAACACCCATAGTGAAAGTGAGCGTACAGGCGTGTGTACGGTCCGTACCACTATGAGTACGCATACGCGAGAACACCCATAGTGAAAGTGAGCGTACAGGCGTCTGTACGGTCCGTATCATCGCGTATGCGTACTCATAGTGGTACAGACCGTACACGCGTGTGTACGCTCCGTATCACTATGGGTACACATACGGCAGCACTCCCATAGTGATAGGGAACGTACACAGGCCCTCTGAGCGAAAGCACGGTGCCTTTCACACATCACAGTGGTGACAGGCAGCACACAGGAAGGAATAGGGCTGACATACTTGTCCATGGATGGACATCAAGGCATTGTCTGGGCAGTACTACATGTGTGGGGCACAGGTGTGAAAGGCTGTGATGTGGCACATTACTCCTGAGTCGAGAAGGCACCAGATGTATGATGAGATGTGTACAGCTGTTATGTGTGACGGTGCAATGCATGCCAGGCATGCCCTTAACTCCTTTGACATGTGTGTATGTCGTACTGCACACTTGGGATGAGCGTCACTGGCATGGCACAGTTAACAACACAAGCAAGTGTCCCCTGATGCCCGCTACAGGGGTTACCACACCAGACATGTCACTACCCACGGTGCACGATGTGACAATGTCATGTATGTGTGGGGGGTTCCCATTAGCTTGATGTTGCAGCTCCCTCAAAAGCATCAGCTGTTGCAGCAACCAACATGTGTCTGTGTGTAGATGGACATGGCACACTGTTCCGCACACCAGGCCACATGTGGTATCGGATGTGAGGTGCGTATGTATGCATGGGACACGGAGTAGCGTAACAAGGACATGTCTGCATCCTCTCAATGTATGTGTGGTGAGTCATGACATGTACACCTTAATGGCAAGGTGTGTGGGCTGTCCTAGTGTAATGTCATGTGACCTGTGGCTCTAGTGTTCCGCTACCAGTCTCTGCAATCGACATCCTACTTCTGCTGATGTGTGGATGTATGTCACTCCTGTGTTGCGTCTGGCTGTTCACTTACACTGGGACACAGCTAATCCCATGCCATGGCATGTGGAGGTTCACAATCTCCGTGTGTAGCTGGGCCTTGGTAGGAGTGTCACCTGGCAGCCATACGTGTCCAGGGCATGTGGCACATACCTGACTCCGTATGTCGCATATGTGTATTGACAGATTAACATGTGCTCAGTACCAAAAAATTCTTGTTGTAGTGCACTCACTCTTCCTTGTCACTTCCAAATTACTGCAGAGCACCGCCTCTTCCCCGAGCAATTCCGGACTTGGCTGACATGCGGGAGAATGACTGTATCCGGTGCTACCGCTTCCCCCAACCGTTGATTGTGGAGTTGACGGCGAGGCTGGCACCACACCTGCAACCGCTGCACAGGTATCCTACGGCACTGACACCCAAGCTGAAGGTAATGGCAGCCCTACATTTTCTTGCCACGGGTACCTTTCAAAATACCATAGCTCATGTTGGTGGCATGTCCCAGAACATGTTCTGCCGTGTGCTGCATGATTTCTTAGAGGCCATGTTGCTTCACCTGGATGAGTTCATCCATTTCCCAACCCCTGAAATGTTGACTGGTGTCAAGCGTGGATTCTATGCCCTGGGAGGGATGCCCCATGTCATTGGGTCCATAGATGGGACACATGTGGCTTTGGTACCACCACAGGCACAGGAGGTAGCGTACAGGAATTGCAAGCACTACCACTCCATCAATGCCCTTGTGGTGTGTCTGTCCAACATGGTGATTTCACATGTCTGTGCCCGTTTTCCAGGATCAGCACACGATGCCTACATCATGAGGCGTAGCAGGGTGCCTGAAATGATGACGCAGCTGCGCAACGGACGAGCATGTGTTGTTGGTGGGTACACTCTGTCTGTCCTGTATTTTGCGTAGACTTCCAGCACGACCGCTTCTCCTGTCCTACTTATGTCCATGTGCTTTCCATGTAGGGGACACTGGCTATCCCAACATGCCATGGCTGATCACACCTCTCCGCAACCCCATCACGCCGGCCCTGCTCCGCTACAACACCGCCCATGGCCGGACAAGGCGAGTGATAGAGAGGACATTTGGCCTCCTGAAGAGCCGATTCCGATGCCTCCACAAGACCGGCGGCGCCCTCCCATATGCCCCGGCGAAGGTCTGCAAAATCTTCATGGTCTGCTGCATGCTGCACAACATGGCAGTTGAGAAAGCTGTGCCACTCATCCTGGATCAAGATGATCAGGACCATCCACCCGTGGAGGACGAAGGGCTTGGCAATGGGGCTAGTGATGTGGAGGATGTGGTTCCGCAAGAGGACATCCGGAGTCGGCTCATACGCGACTTCTTTGCTTAGTGGTGAGTACCAGTGTCTGTGTGTGCACGCATTGGTCCCCGTGTGGCATGTGTTGCGATGTGTGTGTCCACCTGCATGTATGCCACGTGAGTCAGAGGTGTGTGTGGATGTGTCACTGGAGTGATGGTGCCAGTGATGAGTGTATTACCCCAGTCATAATTGTGACCTAGCATGTTGTCATCCATACATGTGTCGAGTACATGCACATGCAAGTGGCTGTGATTTTTTGTGGCTGACTTCTTGTGTGTCTCTCTTCCCCAGGTACTTGCGCATGCCGTCTGCTGGTTGCATTGTTGTGGCACTGCTATTCCTCATGGACACGTCATCGTGTGCTGACTCAGCGTTACACGCACGGACAAGTTTGGAAGTCTTCTTAGGGTAAGGGATGCATCAGGGGTGTATTGGGTGTGGCAGTTGTTTACGATGTATGCACACTGCCCCTGTCGATGTTTGGTTCTTCTGCAGACATGTCGCATCACCATGGTACACATGACATGCAGCTGGGTACACCTGAATAGATGGTCAGACCTGTTGACAGTCATCAGTGATGGGATTGTGGAATGTGATGATGGCATCAATGTGTGTTACACTGCCCTCGGACACATACGGTTTGCATTGGCTTGACATGGTGTGGGACTTCCACATCAGCGGATCAATGGTGTTTGGCAGTCTCTCCGTGAGCAGCAGGGGGTGTTTAGCTGTTACCCGACACTTGTGTGCCAGTTCCATGGCTATCACGCATTTGTGCTGCAGAAGGGGGGTTCCAGTGTTGGACCCACATGTTACTCCACATGACCCGCTCATGTGTACTCCGAGTTGCCTCTGCAATCCCGAATACATGACTAATAAAGGTGTCCCTATGCCTCCAAGGTGCCTCTTCTCAGTCAATGCTGGTGTGTTGCCACGGTGCATCCGGCATGTCTGGCATGGTTTTCCGTGATAGTGGCTATGTGTCTATGTGTAGAGTGGCAAGATGCAAGCTGTTTGTGTGGGATTAGACTGTGTATTGTGCATGATGTCCATGACTGTGTGGGTATTGTGACATGTGCCATCCCCATGCATCCAACGTTGGCCAGGCCACCATTCTCTGCATCCACCTGACTCAAGCTTGCAGGACATGGTTCTGCCACGTGTCCACACATACCTGGGTGCCCCCCAGGACACTCCACATGATCCCTGACCTCTGCGCATGGCTGTCGCTGTCGGCACGGTGGTGCGGCCACCCCCTCAGCTGGTTGGGCCCATCACGGGTGTGTATGGTGCTCCATGTCTGTCTTGCCTAATACAATGTGACCCATGTGTGTCCTGTGCCAGACTCAGGCCCCAGGGTGTGGATGGTTGAAGTCAAATGAGAACTCTGGCATGGTTAGACTTTACAAGACACATGTAAGGTAATAATGCAAAAGGTAGGCATCTTCTCTTTATGGTGTAACTTTTTATTTTGGTTGGGGTACCGGGGGGGGGGGTATGACATGAGGGGCTTTCCGGGTGTGTGGAATCCAAAGTTCACTAGGGGAGTTGGTGTCCTTGCCATATGAAATCCTCAGAGTCCATGCCACAGTCTTTGTCAACATTGGTCAGACAGTGACCAGCAAGTCCATGTGGCAGAGAATGTCTTTTGCTGCTGTGCTGCTGTTGGTCCAGTGGGCCAGGTGCCAGGTGCCAGGCCAGGTGTCCTGGGAGATGGTGCTGTTGCGCCGACCCTCACGGTCTTTTCCGTGGACGACCCGCCCTCCTGCGGGGACCCTCAGAAGCAGGCCGTGACGATGTTTGGGATGCTCCATCGGAATACTCCTCCTCCTCCTGATCCCTCCCTGTGGGTGGTGATGTTCTACGCCTGGTGGCACAGGGAGGGTTTCCCATGTTGTCGGCTATCCGACGGAGTGTACTGTGAATTCCCGTGAACACCGTCACGAGCTCAGCCTGTCTGTCCTCCATCCGCCCTTGGTGTCGTAGTAGACAGGCATGTTGCTCCGCATGTTGCTGGGCCTGCTGGGTCTTGATCTCCTCGAGGATGGACACAACCTGGGCCATGCCCGTGGTGTCCTGCCGGTATGTGTCCAGGATGTTTCGGACATGGGAATATACCGGTTCCCCAGCCAACTGGTCAGGCTCGCGCCTCCGCCGTCCCCCACTCCCACCACCCCTGCCCACTTGCACCTGGCCTGCCCTTGTGGGCACATCGGGTCTCCGGGACCCCTGAGGGGTGGCATTGGCGTTGTCGCCTGCCTCCTCCTGGGTGCCCAGTACACCGTGTCCCTCCTGGCCAGCCTGGCTGCATTGTGGTGGTGGGGCAGGGATCCTGGGTGTCTCCTGGGATGTGGCAGGAGTGGGGGTGGTGGTTGGCCCAGTTGTACCTGACGCAGGTGCTGCAGGTCGTTGGACACCAGAGGGGCCAGGTTGGTCGGGGTCGGGTACGTCCACAGAGTGGTGAGAGTCGTCGCTGCCGGTGGCTCCGTCATCCCGCCGAGCCGGGTCCTGTGAGTCTTCCCCCCCACTGTTGGGAGGTGATCCACGACGTTGACCTGTGTGTGAGAGAGACAATGTTAATTTTGTTCCATGCAACATCCATGTTTCATTGGTTTCTGAGTTGGCACATTTCCTCTGGGAATTTGGATTTGTCTTGCATTCCACTCACAGTGCACTTGTGCATGGGTATGTCCCTTGGCCACAGCTTTTGCAACTTTACCTATGTATGCCACAGTCTTACTTGCTGCGTCAATTGTGACTGCAGTCAGCAGTGGAGTGGGCAGGTGTGGCGAGCCATGCATTGGCGCCTTCCGTGTTGCACTGTACGTGGGCGCATGGAGTGGTTCCACACACTTAGATAATGCAGGTAGCTGTCGTTGTGCTTGTGCACAGGTTGTGACATGGCCCTGTGTTTTGCCATGGAGAAGAGGGGGGGTTCTGGCACTGGCCACCCTTGTCTACATGCACGCAGTCCACCTGCTGACGAGCAGACATTCCCACACCCCACAAGGCTGAATTGCTCTCCCTGTCTGTCCCTTTCTCGCTCCCTCTCTGTCCCCCTCTCCCTCCCTCTGTGTGTCAGCCTCCTCCCTCTGTCCGTCTCCCTGTGTCTCCCTCCCTCTCGGTCCCCCTCTCCCTCCCTCTGTGTGTCACCCTCTGTCACCTCAGCCCAGCTTCCTGGGCACACACTGTTAGCAGATCTTTGAATGGCCCTTGGATTGTTGATGTGAGTTTGTTTCTGATCTCCAGGCACCCATTGGGTGTAGTGTCTGTGTCTGCGCTGCTGCTGTGGTGGTGTGTGCTGCCACTCTTTCACAGTGTTGGCTGTTCATTAGCTGCTGTCATGTGCAAGAACGTGCCGTCACCCCCATGTGTTAATGCAAGGCGTCCGCCATTTGCTGGCAAGTCTTTCCTGTGTGGGGACACACTGTTTGTCTGGCTGTGACCTAGGCCATATGGGCAGGGGGCATTGTCGTCTGCTTCTGAGTTGCACTATGTGATTTTTGGGGCCCACACTCCCGCCATCCGGCTTACCATGTCTTGTGTTGGTGTTTTCTGTGGCCTGTGACTTGGCATTGTCCAGCTGGGTGCATGGGGCATGGTGGCGCCAGTGGCATGTGCGTGTTCATGGAGTATGGTTGAGTCATGCGATAGCTTGGGGTGGTTGCGTGCCTGTTTGTGAATTTGGTTGTGGATGACGTTCCCCCATGTGAGGTGAGTTGTTTGTGTACTCACCCGGGTCTCGGAGTCCTTCTAATCCGTCCACTGCCACCACCAGCAGTATGGCCATCACCCTCTCCTCCCAGGGATGGTATTGTACGGGTCTGCGGGGTGGCCCTCCTCCAGTGACGTTGGCCTGGTTGTGTTCGTCGGTCATTTTGGCTCGGACCCTCCTCCGCAGATCGTACCACCTGGCTTGGCATTCATGCCTGGTCCTTCTGGTGGCCGCAACAGCATTCACAGCATCAACAATCCTCTGCCACATGGCTGTTTTTTCGGTCATGCAGGTCTGTCTGACCAATGTTCCAAAGAGGTGTGGCTCGACTCTGAGGATTTCATCGACAAGGACCTCCAACTCTCGGCTAGTGAACTTTGGATTCTTGTTAGTGGGCATGGTGAGGGGTGTGGGTGTGGATGGTGGGGGGGGTGTGTGGATGGTTGTGGGTGTGTGGGTGTGGTTGTGCAGGTGTGTGTGTGAATGTGATGAGGGGGTGTTTGTGAAGGTGTGTGTGTGAAGGTGTGCAAGTGTAAGGTGTAGTAAAGGTTCTAGTATGGTGCTGTAGGTTGTCTGTGGGGTCTGGCAGCAGTGAGTCTGTTGGAAAGGCTCATGGTTTGTGTGTGTGGGCCCTTTTAATTGGTCCATTGGTGGGTGTGGCTGTGTTTGAAGTTTGGGTGGGTGTGTTATAAGGAGTGGTTGTGTTTTGGGCCTCTGTTTGGGATTTTGGCAGTTGCAGGTCAGTGAATGTGTTGTTTTTGTGCTTGTTGCAGATGATTTGTGGCTTTGTGCCATTCGAATGGTGTATTCTTGTGTTGTTTTGCTTTGTCCTGGTTGTGTACGTGCGTTTTTAGCCTGTGTACGGTGTGTACTTCGGGAATTTAGTTGTACAGTGCTGTCCTTGTGTCTGGCTTGGTACGACTCGTACATGCGCGATGTTGTGTGAAGGTGCTGGTGTTGGGGCCTGGGGTGCGCTCCGTACTTACACTGTTGGGGTGGGGGTACGCTCCATGCATACGCGGGTGGGGGTACGCGTCGTACATACACGGTTGGGGTGGGGGTAGGGGTCATACATACACGGTTGTGGTGGGGGTACGCTCCATACGTACGCGGGTGAGGGTACGGGTCGTACATACACGGTTGGGGTGGGGGTAGGGGTCGTACATACACGGTTGTGGTGGGGGTACGCTCCATACGTATGCGGGTGAGGGTACGGGTCGTACATACACAGTTGGGGTGGGGGTACGGGTCGTACATACACGGTTGTGGTGGGGGTACGCTCCATACGTACGCGGGTGAGGGTACGGGTCATACATACACGGTTGGGGTGGGGGTACGGGTCGTACTTACACTGTTGGGGTGGGGGGTACGCTCCATACGTACGCGGGTGAGGGTACGGGTCGTACTTACACTGTTGGGGTGGGGGTACGCTCCATGCATACGCGGGTGGGGGTACGTGTCGTACATACACGGTTGGGGTGGGGGTACGGGTCGTACTTACACTGTTGGGGTGGGGGGTACGCTCCATACGTATGCGGGTGAGGGTACGGGTCGTACTTACACTGTTGGGGTGGGGGTACGCTCCATGCATACGCGGGTGAGGGTACGGGTCGTACTTACACTGTTGGGGTGGGGGTACGCTCCATGCATACGCGGGTGGGGGTACGCGTCGTACATACACGGTTGGGGTGGGGGTACGCTCCATGCATACGCGGGTGAGGGTACGGGTCGTACTTACACTGTTGGGGTGGGGGTACGCTCCATGCATACGCGGGTGGGGGTACGCGTCGTACATACACGGTTGGGGTGGGGGTACGGGTCGTACTTACACTGTTGGGGTGGGGGGTACGCTCCATACGTACGCGGGTGAGGGTACGGGTCGTACTTACACTGTTGGGGTGGGGGTACGCTCCATGCATACGCGGGTGAGGGTACGGGTCGTACTTACACTGTTGGGGTGGGGGTACGCTCCATGCATACGCGGGTGGGGGTACGCGTCGTACATACATGGTTGGGGTGGGGGTACGGGTCGTACATACACGGTTGGGGTGGGGGTACGGGTCGTACTTACACGGTTGTGGTGGGGGTACGCTCCATGCATACGCGGGTGGGGGTACGGGTCGTACATACAAGGTTGGGGTGGGGGTACGCTCCATGCATACGCGGGTGGGGGTACGGGTCGTACATACACGGTTGGGGTGGGGGTACGGTATGTACATAGACGGTTGGGGTGGGGGTACGCTCCATGCATACGCGGGTGAGGGTACGGGTCGTACATACACGGTTGGGGTGGGGGTACGCTCCATACATTCACGGGTGGGGGTACGTCTCGTACATACACGGGTGTACATACACGGGTGGGGATTCGACTCGTACATAGGAGGGCTGGGGGGGGGTTCGGCGCGTATGCGGGCACATGTCTCCATGGTTGCTATGGGAGTTCGGTGCGGACGGTGTTTTCTCCATACGGTTGTAACATCGGACGCACGGGATGGATCGTGATTCCGCGGTCGAACTTCACTTTTCACATTTGTACGGTAAATCGTCCGGGGACGTGTCGGACACATTTTCCGACCCGAGGACGTGTGGGGAATAATTCCCAATGCGATTCGCATGGACTTTTTACCATGCGAATCGTGATTGCCAGTTTGTACGGCACTTGTACGATTCGTACGGTAAAAAGACCGGATACGAGTTGTACGGGGAATTTTTTTACAGGATCGTAATCGGCACCTGTTCAGGCCAGGTGCCGTTCGCAGAAAAGACCATCCCCAGATGTGGGAAGGTAGCAGTGTTAACTAATTTTTGATCTCCCACAGAAATAGATCTTAGGGAATGCTTCCTTGGCCCACAGGACATTATAAAAGATTTCTTAAAATTTGAGCATAAGTCAAGGGGATGCATAAAATCCGTAAATCCCTGTACTAAAGTGTGTAGTGCATTTGGTGTGTGTCCAATTAAAGCCACATCATCTGCGTATAAGAACACTGGGAGGGTTTTGCCTTTAATTCTGGGTACGTCATCTGTGAGTGTAATTAAAAATGTATGCTAATTATTGATATAAATGATAAAAAGAAGAGGGGCCAGGACGCACCCTTGTCTAACCCCTCTTCCAACATTAATAACGTTGGACACCTCGCCCCCGCTGCCAATCCTAACCCGTGCTTTCAGATCCGTGTGTAGATAGGCCAGGAAATGGACAAGGGCCTCGTCCAGGCCATAGGCTAGGAGAATGGACCATAATCGGGATCTGTTAACGAAATCAAAGGCGGAGGTCAGGTCCATGAAGGCTAAATAAAGTGGCCAGTGCTGTGCCTTTGTATACTTCCCAATTTTCATATTAAGATTTAAGCACTGCTCAATTGTACCTACCTTGCTCCTAAAAGCTAATTGGCATTGCTCTAAAATATGATTATCCTCAGCCCAGGTTAAAATTTTATTATATAAAACTCTGCCTACAATTAAGGAGATCGGCCTATAACAGCTTGGTAAGGAGCGATCACCCTTTTTAAAAATAGGTACGATAATACTAGTAGACCAGGTCTCTGGCAAAGGGGCATTGATTAGATTTTTAAAGACATTCAAAAACAATGGGGCCCAAAAATCTGATTTATATTTAATCAGATCAATGGGTAATCCATCGAGGTCTGGGGCTTTATTGCCCGCACTCTGACAAATGGCCTCCTCGACCTCTTCTATCGATATTGGAACCCCAATTTAAACTTTAAACTTAAGAGTGTCATCTTCTGTGACAGACGCAGAGTAAATTTTAGAGAAATGACTTTCCCAGGTTGAACCTAATATGTTGCAGCTTAAGGGGGATGATGGCTGTCCCATTGATCTTAAATCTCTAACCTTGGTCCAAAATGTGTGACTTTTCACTTGAACTTCGAAAACACCTTATTTCAAACAACATATTACATTTCATTTTCATACCTAAATTAACTTTAAAAAAAATAACTTGGTTCATGGAATCTGTTTTTAAACCTGCGGGACTTAGCACAGAAGTCCCACCTATACGAGCATGTGACATGTGATAAAAGGGTCACAGGCTCATAGTATTGTGTCTATTACTGGAACTGTGGAGGATCTGCAAATCCTTGCACCATAAAAATAAAATAAAAGGATGCATCTGATAGGCTACAGAAATCACACTTTAAAAAAACAAGTCAATGGTATCGAAAAAAGGAGCATAACCTTTGTAAGATGCCATTTTGATTTCCACTGTTTACAGAGCAGATACATTTTGACACATGCATTTCATTTTTTACAGGTAGGAAGCTGCCAAAGTAGTCTGCATCCAGGGGGAAAAGGGAGACATTTTCAGTACACATTCTCCACCATTAGTTGAAAAAGAAGGAGAAGATGTTGAAATTCCTTCTGTTAGAAATGGGGCCCTTAATTGGCAGAAGTTTCCCCCCTGCCCACTTTAAATTAACTTGTGCTCACACTGTGGTAGCTTGGCACAGATCAGGCAGGCTTAACTTAAAAGGCACTGTGTAAAGTATTTGTGCAGCAATTAAAATACAGTAACTCAATGAAAACGCCACAAAAAGACTCGGCACGGTTTTAGAAAAACAGAGAATATTCATCTGATTAAAACAAGACCAAAATGACAAAACTCCAATTAGTAGAAGTTGAGATATTAATTTGTAAAGATTAATTGTGAAAACAGAGCTTAGAAGACACTAGCGGTCAAAAGGTTATTTGAGGTCGTGAGGGACAGGTGCAAAGTTAAAGTTCAGGCTGACTGAGATCAACGGCAGGCAGTCTACAGGACCCGAACTGGTCCCGCTGAACAAATACCTTGGATGGAGCTTTGGTCGACGTTGAAGATTTGAGGCGAGGATTCGAGGAGTTGCCTCATTGTTGTCGATCCGTAGATGGAAGCAAGCGTTGGTGCCGATCATGCTGTTGATGGAAGCTTTGGTGTCGAACTCCTTTGTGATGGAAGCACTGCGGCAATGTCGAGCCACATTCATTGGCGTCATGCTGTGCCGGCTGTAGAGTCACTGTCGTCAAGTGGCCTCTGCTTCGGGGTTAAAGGCGATGCATCAGTTCTGATCAGCACAAAGTCACTGCTGCGTCAACGTTGAGGTGCAAAAAAGCTGCACAAGCCCACTTCTGAGGCCCAGAAGTGAAGGGAGCACCTCAGGCAAGGGTAGGACTCACCAGTGGAAGAGTCCAGCAGCACCAACAGGATTGCAGGAATTCCTTCGTGTCACTGAGACTTCAGGAAAACAGGAGTCAAGAGGAGTCAAGCCAGCAAGCCCTTGAAACCGCTCTCCGTTCAAGTGAACAGCAGGCAGCAGGGCAGCTCTGCAAAGCAGAGAAGCAATCCCTCATAACAGTCAGTCACAGAAAAGTGGCAATCCTTACAGCACAGCAGTCTGTGCTCCAGCAGAGGTCTTCCCAGTTCCAGTAGTGTACTGATTTGGTAGGGCCAGATCCCTAGTACTTATACCCAAAAGTGCCTTTGATGTAGGGTGGGTGTGACTTCAAAGGAAGACTCTGACGTGCAGAGGGATCCCTTTCAGCCCAGCCCTGGCTTCACCCTACCAGTAGAGGGTAAATCAGCCCTTTGTGTGAGGGCAGAACACAACCAATTCAGATGTAAGTGTGAGCCACCTCTCCCCCTTCCTGCCCAGGAAGGCTATCAGTATGTAGATGAAGACAGATGAATCCCCTGTCACACTCAGCGGTACCTGTGTTGTGGCTGTTTAGAAGGAATGCACAAAGTGAATCTGTCACCCTGCCCAGGCATGTATTGGAGACAGGCTGCAGGCACACAGAGCAAAGTTAGGATCAGAGAAATGTTCACTTTCTAAAAGTGACATTTCTAAAATGGTAATGAGAAATCCAACTTTACCCTATAAGAGGATTGATCACCATAATTCCAAAGATAATAAACATGAAGGAGCTACTCCTTTTGAAGCAGGAATTACAGCTTAAAAGTGTATTAAGGAATCCCCAATGCTAGCCTATGGAAGGAGTAGGCATCACAGCAGTGACAAACTAATTTAGCTGTTTGTCACTGGCAGGATATGTAAAAACCTAGAAGTACATGTCCTGCTTTTAATTACACAACACTCTACCTTTAGGGTCACTTAGGGCCTTCCTTAGGGATGATGTATGTGTAGTAAAAGGGGAGTTTAAGGCTTGGCAAGAGGTTTATCATGCCAAGTCGAAGTGGCAGTGAACTGCACACACAGGCCCTGCAATGGCAGGCCTGAGACAGGTTTAAAAGGCTACATGTGTGGGTGGCACAACCAGTGCTACATGTTGTAACACTTTACAAGGATATTACAGGTAACCTAAATATACCAATCGGGTAAACACCAATGTCAACATGTTTAGGGGAGAAGCATATGCACTTTAGCACTGATTAGCAGTGGTAAAGGGCTCAGAGTCCTAATGCCAACAAAAAGATACAGCAAAACGTGGAGGTGCGCAGGCAAAATGCAAGTGGAAGACCGCTCTAAGGATGACTAGGCCAGTACTTTCATAAAAAAAAACCCTGAAAAATGAGCCAGAAAGTCCCTCACCTGGAAATTCCTTATCAACCCAAGTGGAGAAAAAAAAGTGAATTCACAAAAGGTGACGTGCGCATTATTTGACCAAGTGATGGAGAACGGGCACCCTAGTATACGTTTTTGTGACCACTTACTTGACCAAGAATCAAAGTGCTTTAAACCCAAATGAGTATTGTCGTACAGAGATGAAGTGCCAGAGTCTGGAGCAAGAAGAGGAAGAAGAGCAAATGTTGAAAAAATATATACTTTAAATTTTTGTATATTGTATGTTAGGACGAACCAAAAAATGAAAAAATGTTTTCAATAAAAACAAAATGAAAATGCAAAGAAAAGATAGAACTACACATTCCCCAAAAAAGTGAAAAAACTAATAAAAATCAAGAATACAAAGTTATGAGCCAGACCAACAAAAGTCGGCCCCCAATCATTGGTGCAGGTAGCTGAAGGCTGTGCACAGCAGTGGTTAGCCCCCACAATGGTTAAGCCAGAGGCCAGGCCCTGTAACCAAAACCCCAGTGCAAGGCCAATGGTTATGCACCGCACGGGTTGAAAATTAAGTTAATCCTAAAAAACAAATGAAATGCATTGAAATCACACAGGACCTTCGTCAAAGCCCGTGTCCGGGCTGCACTCAGGTAGACTTACTGACTTTGCCAAAAAGCACAACACCAAAATATAAAAAAGTGTCCCTACTATCTTCTTTCTCCAAAACTCACCAATATTTTTAATCTAGTGCATAATTCAATAACTCACACAATGCAATGTTTAATAACAGTGATTATTATAAAAGTGTTGAATAGACTTATATTTAAAAATTAACTTGTCTGTGAGCTTTTCTTTTAACATATTGCAATTTGTGGGCTGAAAAGTATAACAAGCATTGGCATAGCCAATAGGTCTCGCTTTTGGGACCTTATAAGTATTTAGTTATGCAACTGTTGCATGGCTAAACACTTATAAGGTCCCAAAGGCAAGATCTATTGGCTATGCCAATGCTTGTTAGAGTAGCAAGGCGCGAGCTGCTGCCCCGGGCAAGAGGGGGAAGGCGGGGCCGACTCCTCCTGGCATGCACCGAAACACAAGCCAGTCCCTTCCAAACCACAGCGTTAACACCGGAGCCAGAATATTTCTAGGCACATGGGGTGATGATAACAGGCGCTACATCGAAATGAACGAACACTGCAGACGCACAATTTTAGCCTCATTCTTTCACCCTCTGCGCATCTAAGCAGGATTAGATCGCACAGTGTTGGCATCGCCATGCAACTCTGGCGAGAAGTAGGAGGTGGCAATGCACTACGGTAGGTCACCTAATCTGTGAATCATACGCGTCTAGAGCCAACGAATCCCGAAGGGCCGCGGGAGTTGGGCAGTTAGTGCGAAGTTTACGGTTATCTGGGTTTCTAGGTGCTGCTGGAGGTGGGTGGGTTGGCTCCCCTGCCTCCACTGTTTTGGACCTTCTTAGGGGGCTCCAGGTGAATCGAAGATAAACTAAACCATGCTAATGTCAATGTGCGTGGCAAAACTGAAGCAATCCTCTAATCCACACATACAACACCCAAGTTTTCCATGTAGGTCACACGCCAACCATTCACTGCATCACAGTGTGCTCTAGCTTGCAGCAAAAGAGACAAGTCACGAAAGCGAGCGGACACGAACCATGTTCAGAAAAGGGGGAGGGAGATGTGAGCAGAGCATATGGTGAGCACTTTCGCGGCCTCTTGATGTTCAGTGGCCGCGCGGCTAACTGAGAACATCAAAGCGGCCGCGAAAGTGATCACGCAGGCGGACAAATGGTGCACGCGCCCGGCGGCGCACATGCACTGTAGCTAGAGGCCTGCAAAAGCCACTAGTTTGCACTTCAAAATCCCACTTACTAAAGCTCTCGCCAGAGCAGCGCTAAAGCGCTGTCTCAGGCGAGACCTAAAAAGGACTCAGATATATATATATATATATATATATATATATATATATATATATATATATATATATATATATATATATATATATATATATATATATATATTTAAAATAAAAGCAACATACCTCTGAGTCTTTCTTTTAACAATTTTTTGCCCCGAATGCAATCATCAAAACAAACACAAGAGGACCTTGCACTCCAGCTGAAGAGCATAGAGCTCTAGCTAGGAATGCAGAAAACATATTGTAAGCTCTCCTGGGGTCTTGGTTTTAATGACCCGGGAGACATACTTTTGTTTTAATGTTGCTGGGGTGCTGTTTCATTTCTGCAGCCCCCCCCCCCGACAACAAACAAATACTTAGTGGTGCCCTTGCCTATTCTAGGGGCACCACCAAGATTAAAAAATGAGTAAATAAAAAAGCTTTCGCAGGACATTATGATGCGCTCCATGTGGGAGCACCGAATAATAAATGAGGGTCTCCTGCAGCTTATTTATTATTCACTTTGTTATCTCCGTACCTACGTGGGACACCTTTTTAAAAAAAAATATTGAGGAATGGGGCGCACAGCCCGCACCTCAAGTCTTTACGGCCCCAAGTACCCCATCCCCTGGGGCCTTTCATTTTAATTGGGAGGAGGGGTGCACGCGACCCCCTCTCCCTGAGCTAATTTGGGCACCGGGGACCCCATCTTTCAGGGACGTTATTTTTAATAAGGGGTTGGGGGCTCGACCCTCCTTGAGCCACGGGGAGGTTCTTATACGGTTGGCTTGAATGACGGACCATCACCTATTATCCCACCCCCTTGTGGCGCTACTGGGAAATGTTAAAAGACATACCTAAAGACGCCAGATGTTTCGCGGCAATGGCTTTGCTGTTGGCCAAGCCTAGGGTTGCAATGTGCAGGGGAAGCCGCCACACTCCTAAGGCAATTGACTGGATCAAAACGCCTAACAGTCTGCAATGATCAAATACAAACCTATGCATTGATGCTTCCAATAACCTTGCAGCCGAAAGGCATATGGGCCACCCTTAGACCATATCTATCTACACAAGTAGCGGGTGAAATTGACCATCACAGTATTCAGTACACTACACTAATGTGCCTGCTCACACCAATGTCTGAGAGTCGTGTTCGTGCCTGCACTGTGGAATGATGTGATTAGTGAAGTGGGACAAGGAGAAGTTGGGAGGGCAATAGGCGATAGTTCTTATTGTGCTATGTTCTCCCCAAATTTGTGCAGAAGATACTGCCTGTGGGTGTGGCTATAACTAGATGTGGACTAATGTTTGGGTTATATTGCTATGACTATCAGTGTAGTTGAAATTCGGATCTCTTATACTGACAGTATTTATGAATTATATCTACTGCATTGTTTGCCTTTGAATCTAAATTTAAAAAAAGTGTAACCTGAACATGAGAAGGGACCGTCAGATATCAAATAGATATGGAAAAGGGCACCACAGTTATTACCATATGGACGATTTTGCAACTCACCCTTTAATTTTACCCCCCTTTGATTTATCAGCATAAATCCTAGACGTACCAAGAGAACAACAAGCATGATAAAAGTTTGCCTATGTTCATGCTCATCCAGGAAACAGTATCCCAATTATTGGTAAAAGAACACTTTTTGGAGCCACTTCTCCCATATAAATGTGCCCCCTTTGATGAATCAGCACACAGTTGAATACTCTAATAGTGAGATAACAATGTTAAATATCTGCTAATTTTCATTCAGATTCATGAAATGGTACTGAAGGTCTAAGCAAATCAATATACATATATATTACAAGGGTAGCAATAGCCTAGATAAAATTAGGTCTGAATTTCCATAGGAAAGGCATTTTTTTGTTTTCTTAATAACAAGGTATGAAGGGGTCATCCCTCAGAAAAAGTTATCAAGAACTGGACTGTTAAGTTGTTGAGGATCTGCTAGAAGTGTCAGTGCCACCGATCCTCCACGAATCCACAATGTCTGACTGGTAAAGGTAGTTTTTGCTCCCATCAGCCATTTCAGCACAGTATATCCGTGGTACTAAAAAGGTTCTGATTGGCTGGCCACCACATCAGAAGTAAAATGTTGCCACCACCATTACAGAGCTCAGCGACTATGTCTCCAACTCCTGAAAAAAAATCGAAAGGACACATTAGGGGACAGGGTGAGCAAAGCCTGTCAACCAGCGTACATACCAAAAGACCTGATTTAGGTGGAAGACTCCCAAATTTTGAAGCCAAAAAGGGGTTTATTTTAGCTGTTTTCTGTCAAAAATTGCTTCTGCTTCAGTATTAGTCAATGGGAAAAATACATTCTTACATGCCCTACACCCACCTCCACCTAGCTGGAAACAGCCGATGAATGGGGACAGCGGTTTCAATCGACAGCTGTGGTCAAAGTGCAAGCCCAGCTGCAATGCTTGGAATGGTGTCAGTCACTCATGGAGTGTGGGCTACGGTCGTAGCTTGCAGGAGCCTATCAGCTGTGAAGGAAGCTGCAACTGGATAGGGGCACCATTGTTGGGAAGCTTGCTTCCAGGGACCACAGATTCAAACTGGTAACCAGGGGCTAGGCTCTGTGCCCCACTTCCACAATGCATACATGAAATCTTCTGCAGCTGGGTATGGAAAACTGCCAAGTGTGTGGTGCAGGGCATTAGCTATAAACAGAGTTTAGGTCCATGATCAGAAAAGACAAAACATTCCTAAAAAAATACATGTTAAAGAGATGTAATTAGGTTTGGTAATAAGAATGTAACTAGTGGTGGGCGTAACTGGCGTAATTTGCTGTGGTGTGATTAAGCTAAATTATAGCAAAATTACATAAGATCACATAGAATTAGGTGAAGAGCATAACCCAGCAATTAACACTTTTTTCATAGCGCAAAATGCACCCTAACATCCAAAATGGACAAAGTATACATTTCACGGTAAACAAATAGTGCTAAATGTAACAGAACACCAACGTGCAGCCATTCGTGTTCGCTAAGTTTGCTGTTTTTGTGCTCCTGCAGAAGGATTTTTGTGCCAATTTACTCATAATTACGCTAACTGGTTGTTGTCATTGGCCCTTTCTAAGGTGCTTTCCATTGACTTTGTGCTTTTATCCATCCCGGTATTCCGATGATCTGTGTGCTAGCCTTAGGACTTTGGGACCTTTTGACGCTGCCATTCAGTGCCAAAGAGCTGTGCGCAGGGCCGGACTGACTACCGAGCGTTTTGGAATTCTGCCGAGCAGGGGGCTGATTTCACTGCGGTAGGGGCTTATTTCGTTAATGAAGACCTGCGTGTACTTCGAAATAATTTAAGCAAAATGAATTTCGTTCAGTACACGCAGGTCCCCATCAACGAAATCAGCCCCAAGCTCAGCAGCATTCCAAAACGCCCGGTAGTCAGTCCGGCCCTGGCTGTGCGTGTCATATACATGCTGGTGATTGTTGTATACATGATTGGCTGATTTGAGTTAGCTGTGAGGCCCTTGCCTACGGGTAAGACATATACCTAGGGCATGTAACTCAAATGCTCCTCTGTGAGCCTGAGCACTTGTTGTGCCACCCACATAGGTAGCTCTTCAAACATGCTACAGGTTTGCCACAGCGGGGCCTGTATGTGCAGGTTATTGTTACTCGGCTTTGCATTTAAAAAGCTACTTGCCCAAGTTCTGCATGTCTCTCATTACATCGGAGTACTCCCTTGGGGCAGGGTGTGGTGTCGGGAAGAGGTAGGGCACCACATGCACTGGTAGTGAATGGCCCCAGTTGGTGTGTTCTGTACGGTAGGGCCTGTTTCTCGCATTGGATTGACATGAGGGACCCTTGGAAAGGCTATCGGGCTGGATTTCCTATGTGCAGAAGAGTGGCAGTATAGTGTTTGATATGATAAGTTAGTAATGGCGAATCCTCTGTGGTGGTGTATGTGGATTTAACATTAATAAGGGGGAAATATCACTTTGAGAAAGTGGGTATTTATATGCTCATTGCTCTGTATACCTGTCCAACTGTCTCCAATCCACAGCTGGGTGCTGGGGGACAGCTGCACCTGTGCATTCCTGATAAGACAGCCATAAACTAGGGGCTGGATGGAAACTGCAGAACTCTGACTCTGAGGGGGCTTCCTGGGATGGTTCAGAGGGGGTGGAATTGGCACCTGCATTCCAATGGGCAGGCTCTTGGCCCCACTAAAGATCTTGATCAAGCCTACAGGAAGGATGGCAGATAGGACCAAATTTAGTGAGGGCCCGTACATTTAAAAAGTGGCCTTTTGAACTGATCTCATTTTCATAGGCCATTGTGGGTATAACTACATGGACTTTGCCCTCAGGAGTAAGACACGCTTGTGGGACTGGAACCATACTATGTTGGTTCAACGCAAGGACATCAACAAGAGGAACTATTTGGGGCAGGAGAGACTGCAATTGGATTATCCGCATACTTGTGGTGTCCTGGGGCTTGTTGTGCTTTAGGAAGGGGACTATCACTTGGTGAATTTTTCCTGGATGTTGCTGGCCTGCAGCTATTGTGGCCTGAGTCCCAAAGCACTCTCCAAGGGCTGGTTGGCTGGCCTCCTGTCTATGAGATCCCAGCGACAGAATGGATCTCCCCATTTCTACAAGATAGTAAGGACCGCACAAGGTGTGCTGGAAACGGGTGGAAGTGATCAGTCGATGGTCGCCGGCTCTCCCTCCCTGGACCTATGCCGCAAGGTACTCTGTTGTTGAGAATACCGTGACTGGATCCAAGTGGTCTTGTTGTGCCTTGTGTACACTCACGGCTGGCTGCCTGGAGCAACTGCAGCTCGCATCTCTGTTTTAGGGGAACCATTCTCCAAATTGGAAGCGCAACAGCTTCCAGTGGCACAGTCTTTTGTCTACGGGGGGATAGTGATCCGACACTCGTGAAGGTGCCGCTGGGTGCCTGAGGATCTAATCTGGATGGATGAGAACACGTTACTGTTTGCTTCCGCTTTAGGTGGTCGCTACAATCTGATCAAAGTGTCGCCAGAGGGTTCAACGTGTATCGCAGACTGGTGTAAGTTTGAGTGGCTGCGAGGCTGGGTCATAAGATGTAGTCAAAACCTGTGATTTCTTAACCATTACAATGGTACGGGGTATGTGATATTGGAAATATAGTGTTTTATGCTAAGGTATAAGCGGGAAAGTGGTATACCGAGGGCCACTGGAATTATGCGATTGCGCTTCCAAGGTGATTTTTGTATAATTATAGATCTGCCGCATTTGCCACATAATAAATCGTCTGCTACATAATCTGCAGATGTTAACAAAACACAATTTAGTTGCTAGCTCAAACCATCCAAAAGTTACTAAAAATGCACCGATGCATGTTGCCACTTAATGGAAGACCCTTTGCAAAGCTGGACTGGTCACCTTTCTGTTGCTTAAGGCTGTATTTGGGTGTTAAACCGGTACTAATTAGGTGCAAACAATGCCCAGGCAGCGTTAATAAGTGTAGTAATGACAAAATAAAGTTGTAATACTGTTACAAAATGTGCCGAATTATGCCACATAATTAGCCTTTTCTTGCCGCATAATTTACTCAACCCTGCCTCATAATTCTAGTGACCCTGGGTATACCTCTGACCAGCCCGCATATATCTTTCTGTCACTTTTGATGTGGGAGGGACTGCATGGATCGAGAACACCTCAGGAAAGTATTCACATGGGTTTATGTTGCTTACGAGGGGATAACAGGGTGAGTGAATATCTATGACTAGTACATATATGATCATGCCATTCTGCTGCTATTGGAAGAGTTTGACAACTGCATATATCTGTAAACCATATATTTCCAATGTGTGTATCGTTTTGATTTCAATGTGTATGTAAAGCTTAGACCAGTGTTTGAAACACACGGTGTAGAGTCTTTTTGTAGCGTAAACAGTGTGTTGCGAGGGTGGGTGTTGTGCCAATACTTTACAGTTTGACCCTGAGGATAACCCTGATTACTCTATGCCAAGCTACCCAAGGGTGAACACAGGGTATCGGACAAGTGTATCATACTCATCCTGTCTAGGACGGTTGAATCTGCCTGGCTTCAATGCGTCCCACCCAGCCCGATACCACTGGGTCTAACGCTGGTGTAATCACATCATTTTCAGTAACTTTGCATCAAGAGAGTAACATGAATTTACTGGAAAAACTCTCATTAGTCTGTCATAATTAAAACATTGCCAAGGTCTAATCTTAACATATGTTAAATATCCCAAAACTTAATTAAAAATAAAACAAAGGTTAAAGTGACTATAGATAGGTTTGGTAATTCCACTTAACATTCATTAAAATAACCTCAGAAATTCCTTGAAATAAACATAGTTAATTGTAAGTATGGTCTCAATACAAAACCTAAAAATCTGTGAAATTCAGCACTTATAGTTTAGTGAATTAATTATAAGTTACACCCCCATCTTGCACTGCTAATGACCTCATAATTTAATGTTAAATGATATCATTGCAACAAATTTTGCATTGTTAAATGACACGCTAACTTCTTAATAGTAGTTTCTTTCATATTACAAAATATGTGGTTAACTAGGTCATTGGCACCACCTATAAGCCATATGTGCTGGCATTCCTGCAGGTTCTTTTGCTACATAGGAGACTGCTGATCAAGTAACCTCATGAATAAATATGGTAATAACTCTTGAAGGAAACATTATTCTCAGCAGGCTGGACCACGGCTATCCAATGTAGTTGTTTATAGTCTGAACAGGTGCAATTTGGTACTACATATACAATGATTTTGTTAATACAATTTAAATTTACATGAGTCTCATTAAAGTAGACTACCAGCATGTGTAGATACAATTTCTTCTGTATAAAAACGCTCATTGCTTTTTCTAAATTGGACATGGCTATTTTGATCCTCATTTTGATTAATAGGCTCGCCTAATGGTGCAGGAGTTATCAATTTGGCCTATTCACTGGTCTTTGGATTTATTAAATGTAGGTGTATATTGATGTGGCCCAACATGCAGTTCATGTGTTATATATGTCTTCTGGCCTTTCAACACTGTCTTTGGCATCCAACACTACGGTGGTATCTTTAAAGATTTGTCTGATGTCTAAGCAAGACGACTCTGGATGAGTTTATAGACACACGGGTGAAATACGTTTCCATCTGCACATTTTCCTAATATGTCAATCCCACCTATGACATTTTCAGACAAATTGAGACCCTCCAGACAACTAGGTGTATAGACACTAACTCGTCATCAGGAATAAAATCACCAAACACATTCATTATAGGAACTTCTGCTCTAGAGTGGCACCTCGCCTTAAAATCCCAAGATACAAGAAAAAAAACATGGGTGGCACATCCTTCTCTGTTCAAGCAGCCAAAATATGGAACTCTTTACCCCCCCAACGTAAGATCCACCGACAA
This sequence comes from Triturus cristatus, assembly GCF_964204655.1. Taxonomy (NCBI): domain Eukaryota; kingdom Metazoa; phylum Chordata; class Amphibia; order Caudata; family Salamandridae; genus Triturus; species Triturus cristatus. The sequence continues at coordinate 1,157,750,931 of NC_140592.1, read as the reverse complement.
CCACCTTATCTTCAGAAAACTATTCAAGAATTGGCTCTTCCCCACATAAGCACCATACGCAAACAGAAATATACAGCATATACCTCCGTATATAAGCATTTCTTTGTACAATAGATAGGTATCTATATATGTGTATTGCTTCGTATAATCATATCGAATAACTATGTTTAAAAACAAAATGAATAAATAAATACATTTTTAAGCACAACACTTGAAAACCAGAGTTTATCGAATGCATCTTTAATCTACTTATACCTACTTCCTTTATGCATCTATATACCTTCCATGTACTTGGATCTATGAATTTATTAAATTCCTCCCCCCAAAAAAGAATATTCAATGCACTACCCTATTTCTCACCCTATACATCTTTCAATATCTTGAATCTACATCTACTTCCTTCCTTTATGCATCTATAAACTTTCCATGTACTTATGGATCTATATATTTATTACTTTCTTCTAATTTAGCATATCCAATGCACTACCCTATTTCTCACCCTATACCTCTCTCAATATATCTTCTACCTCAACTCTCTGACTCATCTCAAACCTCTTTCTACTACTCTTTCCAATGCACTACCCCATTTTTCACCCTATACCTCTATCAATATATCGTCTACATCCACTATCTCATTCATCTCAAACTCCATACCACTACTATGACCCCAAAATAGCCCTTTCTAGACTCTCTCCTACTCTACCCCTCCTTGAACCATCTGGCACCTCTTTTACTATACTGATCCCCCAAAACAAGCCTTTCTAAACTCTTCTCTCTGACTCTTCCCCTCCACATCCCTTTTTACTCATCCCAAGCCTCCCACTACTGCTATGACGTCCCAAAAAACATACATCTAAATCCTTCACTCTTCTATCCCTCCACTATCCTTTTCAACCAAAATAACAGACTAACATGTCCACTTGTCAAATTTAATATGTCGCTATACTAATACACTACTAATCTTTTTTGGGTTCTGATTAGCGTTCTACTAGCCGAAAAAAGCGCTTCAGCACCTCATTAGGGGCAGCAAGCACTATATAAATGCAACCCTTCTTCCCTCCGCTATCGTTCTCAATCCAAATAACTGACTAATATCCACCACTCAAATTACTTTCATATTTCACTATACTAATTTACCACTAATCCTTTATGGGTTCTGGAGTAGTATGCTACTCACCAAGAAAGTGCTTCATCACCCTATTAGGGGTAACAAGCGCTATATAAATGCAAACCTTTTTCCCGCTTCCATCCCTCCTCTGAATCCAAATAACTGACTAACCTATCCACCACTCAAATTACTGTCAAATTTCACTATACTAATTCAACAGTAATCCTTCTTGGGTTCCGGAGTAGCGTGCCAATCGCGTAAAAAGCACTTTGACGCCGCATCTAGGGTAATAAGCGCTATATAAATGCAATTACAATAGAATACAATATAAACAAATGAGGATCCCTCAAGTTCTATATCGGTCTATGGCACTCTTATGTATCAAAATTAGAGATGTAATGCTTCAATGTATAAGAAATGCAATAGGCTCATAATGAGTAAGGCTCACAATTTCTATTTTGGCTGATTTTTATAACTAAATATAGACAAAAAATATATATTTTCTAATCCTTATTTATTTTAAATATGGATAATAACAAGAATCAGGTTGTGTTTATGTGATTATAAAAGTTGTCAATTATGGCTCAATCGCTGTACAGATTGCCAGGTAATGGAGTAACAAGAATACACACAGTTTCCTAATGGGGCTTAAAGAGTAAGGGGTAGATGTGCATGAGTATTATACTAAAATGTGCATATTTCATGTTTTCAATTAGTCTTTTGATTAATCATCCATGGGTATTCAAACAATGGAAAGCTGCCAGGTATTAAAGTATAACTGTAAATTTTTTGGTTAAATAAATGTGCCAATATACCAGTTCCAGCTAATTTTGTTTACCAGGACCCCAAATAAATATGGATAGACACAGTTAAAATTAGCTAAAAATAAACATGGATAAATAAAGATGGAAATAAAAAAATAAATTAAAAAAAAAGCAGGAACCCTAATTATGAGGCAGAAACAAGGTAAACTGTGACTTATCATGCCTCTGCTGAACAATTGTTCACTAGAAATGGAAGATCAGTATAACAAATATGAACTGATAATAACTTTTTTCTTTTGTTACATAAATCAGACTAGGTCTAATATAGTTCATAGATGCCATTCCTGCAGCATTTATTTATTTATTTATTGATTTCTAAAGCGCCTGGTGACCCGAAGGCATCCCCGCGCTGTAAATCTTTGTGGACCAGGAGAGGGGGAGGGGGGGATGGACTATTTGGGAAACAGGAAGGTTTTAAGTTTTTTTCGGAATAGAGCGTGACAGGATTCCAAACGTAGACTGCGTGGAAGAGAATTCCATCCTGTGGACGCTTTGACCGAGAAGCGGCGACCACCTGTGCGAGCCTTCTTGAATTTTGGAACAGTGGCCAGATGTTCGGCGTCGGAGCGAAGGAGTCTGGGGGCTTTGTAGGGGATAACCATATCTTTCAGAGCAGCCGGACCAACCCCGTTGATGAGCTTATGGGTGGTGCACAAGGCTTTAAACTCTACTCTCTGGCGAACGGGGAGCCAGTGTAGGGCCTTAAGAGCCGGTTTGGCTGAGGCTCTGGGTGGGAGGTTCATAATGAGCCTAGCCGCCGCATTTTGGGTGCGTTGGAGTTTAGCCAGGGTAAATTCCGGTGCCCCAAGATAGATGGCGTTGCTGTAGTCGAGCCTGGCTAAGATGAGCCCCTGGACCAGAAGTTTCCTGGATGAAAGGGGGAGAAGAGGGAGGATCTTGCGCACCGATCGCAAGAGACCAAAACAGGTGCCAGCTGTTTTGACAGCCTGAGTCCTCATGGTGAGGTCAGGTTCCAACCATACTCCTAGTGTTTTGATCTCTTTTTTAGGTGTTGGAATTTCACCGAAGGCGTTCGGCCAAACTGATGGAGGGATGGACGTCCATTTATTGCCCAGGAGCATGATTTCAGTTTTTGCACCATTCAGCCTCAGGGATGATTCACACATCCAGGTGTGGATGTCCTGGCGACAGTTCAGCAGGCTGTCTGGGTGGTTATCCAGGTGGGACAAGGAAACGACGAGTTGAGTGTCGTCAGCATAATTTATTATTTTTATCCCGTACGGGGTCACGACATCTTCTAGCGGGGCCATGTATACATTAAACAGGGTGGGACTGAGCGATGATCCCTGGGGAACTCCGTTCTTAAGTGATAGTGAGTCTGAACGTGAGTTACCGTCCCACACCTGAAAGGAGCGGTCGGATAGGAAGGATTCAATCCATGCTAGTGCAGTTCCCACAATTCCTGCCCTGGCCAGGCGGTGTAGAAGGACACGGTGGTCTACCGTATCAAAGGCGGCACTGAGGTCCAGGAGGATCACTGCCACTGATCCTCCTGAATCCAGGATACACCTTGCCTCCTCGATGACGGAGAGGAGGGCAGTGTCCGTGCCATGGCCGGGCCGGAAACCTGTTTGGGATTGACGCAGAATAGTGTTTGTCTCAAGAAATTGGGACAATTGCGCATTCACTAGTTTTTCCGCAATTTTGCTGACACATGGGAGCAGCGAAATAGGTCTGTAGTTGGCCATGTCGTCCGGGTTAAGATGGGACTTTTTCAACAAGGCCCTGACGACCGCATTCTTCCAGTTAGAGGGCACCGTTCCTTGGGAGAGAGAGGTGTTGATAAGATCCCTGATGGTAGGGGCTATGTTGGTCGACACGGTTTTCAGGAATCTAACCGGGGCTGGGTCAAGGGGAGATCCGCTTTTCATTTTATCCAGCGTGGACGATACCTCGGTAAGGGAAAGTGCTCTGAAAGTGGACAGCCGTGGGCTGTTGTTACAGGCCTCTATATCCGTGTGGATAGGTGTGCTGATGGTTGGAAGGGAGTCCAGTATCCTCGAGATTTTGGAGTCGAAGTAGTTGGCCAGATCCGTACTTCTATCTGGAGGAGGGGAGTGAGAGGCGGGTGTTATTGGGATATTTAGTAGTTCTTTAACTATCAGGTAAGATTCTTTTGACGAGTTGGTGGCGTTTTTTATTCTGATGTCATAAAATGCAGCTTTGGCTAGCTTAAGGGCTGATTTGTAGCGTCTTACCGAGCTGTAGTACATGTCTTTGTTACTATGGAGCCAGTCTTTCCTCCACAGTCTCTCGGCCTTTTTACACTCTTTGCGGAGAGCTCTTAAATCGGTGTTATACCATGGGGCATGGCCCTTAAGCCTATTTTTATTCACCCGATTTTTAATGGGAATGATACTGTCCAGGGAAGAGGAGATCCAGTCTCTGAACTGGATATCCGCGGTGGCAGGATCAGCCGTGAGACTGGGGGTCGTGGCGTCCAGGGCCTTAGCCCAGTCTTCCACCGAGAGTCTGGCCCATGATCTGTCCTTAGTGTAAGTTGTAGGTTTTTGGGGTTTCTTGAATATCCCTGGTAGGTGGGCCGAGACCAGGAAATGGTCCGTCCACGGGAGGGGGAGGGAGTTAGTGAATTGAAGAGAAGGAATGTTCGAGAACACGGGGTCGAGCAGATGTCCTTTCGTATGTGTGGCTCCTGAATTGACAAGGGAGAGGCCAAGGGCTCCTAGTTCACAGATTAGATCAGAAGCCCCTGAATCGAGAGGGTCATTGAAGTGTATGTTAAGGTCTCCTGTTATCAAAAAGTTAGATGTTAGGTGGGCCAAGGATGAGACGGTTTCCAAGAGAGCGGCAGAAAAGGGGCCGAAATGCCCTGGAGGCCGATACACCAGGAGGCCTGACAGGGAGTTGGTCGGAGAGAGCTGAATCTTGAAGAGGCAGCTCTCCGACTCCTGGCTCGGAACCTCGCTGGTTCGACAGGCGAAGTAGTCTCGATATATGATGGCTAATCCACCTCCTCTACCCAAGGGGCGGGGTTGGGACATGATAAGAAAGCCAGCATAAAAGATGATAAATTAAGATCAAAACACCATAATATTTATAAACCTTTATTTTAAAATAAGGCTGTTGCACCTTTTCTGTGTAGACCTCCACAGAAATCCTCAAATGAACATAAGCTCAGATAATAAAATTAACAGAGAAAACTAAGAGTAAATTGAATAGTTCTAGGTGAGAAAGTTGTGTCCATCAATACGCTTTAGATTTTATCAGTTAGACCTGAGATGTTTGCTGATCTTGATTTTGTTGACTTTGAGACTCTGTGCACTTTACCACTGCCGACCAGTGCTATTTATTTTTATTATTTATTTATTTGCTTATATAGCGCCTGAATCACCCCCAAAGGGGTATCTCCGCGCTTGCGGGCAAATAGGGTGAAAAAAAAGACGATGCTGAGGGAGACATCTAGAATAAATATGTTTTCAAGGACCTTCTGAAGTGGAGGTAGTCCATGCACTGCCTCAGTGTTAACGGGAGCGAATTCCAGTTCCGAGGGGCAAGGTAGGAAAAAGCCTTCCCTCCGGTCCTAGCTTTGTAGATGCGTGGAACTTTGAGAAGTGATTTTGAGCTGGATCGCAGGTCTCTAAGGGGAGTGTAATGACACAGCTTCTCCGTCAAGTATGTTGGCCCGTTGCCATATACTGCCTTGTGGGTAATGCAGCAGACCTTAAATACTATTCGCTTGCGCACCGTGCCAGTGCAGTTTCCACAGTAGCAAGTTCGACGGAGATCAGTAGGGGGCGTTCAATACCAGATGCGCTGCTGTGTTCTGCACCACCTGCAAACGATCCAGCGCAGCCTCATTGGCCGATATCAGTAGGGCATTACAATCGTCAAGTCGACTTATGACAAGAGACTTGACAAGGGTCGTCCGAGTGTGATCAGGAAGAAACGGAAGCACTCGCCTCAAAAGGCTTAATACATGAAAGCATGAGCTAACCATTTGAGACACCTACTCCTTCATGTTTAATCTCTGTTCGATGCGCAGCCCAAGATTCTTTACTGATGCCTTTTGGGCGGGGAGGGCGCCTAGCTCCCTGGGCCACCATTCTGGTGTCCACAACAAGGTGGCTTCTCCAAAAAACATTATCTCTGTTTTCCCGGCATTTAGTTGGAGATAGTTGGTACTCATCCACTGAGATATTGCTAGCATGCCGGCAGAGAAGTTAGTCTGAGCTGTAATGGAGTGTTTATCAAAGGAGAAGGTAAGCTGGGTGTCATCCGCATAAGATATTGGAACAAATCCAAATGTCCTCATAAGGTTGGCCAAGGGAGAAATGTAGATGTTGAATAAAGTAGGGATTAAACAGGATCCCTGTGGTACTCCCTTGGACAACTTCTTAGACTTGGACATATACGGACCCAAGCTAACTGTCTGGGAGCGGTCAGAGAGGAAGCTGGTCATCTAACAATGCCTTTCCTTTTAGCTCGGACTCCTCTAATCTTCTGAGCAAAATTTGATGGTTTACGGTGTCGAATGCCGCAGAGAGGTCTAAAAGCACCAATAATGTGGGTTGGCCACTATCTCATGATAGCCTAATATTGTCCGTGACTGCCACTAGGGCTGTCTCCGTACTATATTTCGGCCTGAAGCTTGATTGTGACACATCCAGGCAGTGTGACACTTCGACATAGGCTGATAGATGTATGTTGATGTGTTTTTCCAACATTTTGCTCAGGAGCGGAAGGAGAGATATAGGTCGCAGGTTAGATAGATCTTTCATGGAGGCCTTGGTGTTTTTACGTAGTGGGATGACCTGTGCTGCCTTCTGCTCTGTAGGTAGATGACCTTCCTTTAGTGATGCATTCAAAAGGGAACAAATAGGGGCAGACAGTTGTTTTGAGAGGTTCGCCAATATTTTGGCTGGTACAACATCAAGGGGGGAGCCCGATCTGACGATACACTACACGTGCCCACTCCCTAAAACATGGTACTATGGGCATACACCCAATTGGCACATTTCATTAACTTGTAAGTTTGTCCCTAGTAAAGTGGTACTCTCTTTACCCAGGGCCTGTAAATTAAATGCTACTAGTGGACCTGCAGCACTTACTCTAACACCCATTTAAGTGGCCTTTATAAACATGTTTCAGGCCTACCATTGCAGCCTGTGTGCAAATTTAAACTGCCATTTAGACCTGATAATACAAACCATTTGCCAGGGCCAACCCTTCCTTTTTAATACATATAAGTCACTTTCAGGGTATGCCCACAATCCGCAAGGAAAGGTTCAGTGTATTTGTCAAGCGAATATGTACTTACGTTTTAAGCTTTACATGTCCTGGTGGTTAAAAACTTTTACATTTGTTTTTTCACTCCTCCAAGCACTATATAAATGCAACCCTTCTTCCCTCTTCTATCCCTCCGCTATCGTTCTCAATCCAAATAACTGACTAATATCCACCACTCAAATTACTTTCATATTTCACTATACTAATTTACCACTAATCCTTTATGGGTTCTGGAGTAGTATGCTACTCACCAAGAAAGTGCTTCATCACCCTATTAGGGGTAACAAGCGCTATATAAATGCAAACCTTTTTCCCGCTTCCATCCCTCCTCTGAATCCAAATAACTGACTAACCTATCCACCACTCAAATTACTGTCAAATTTCACTATACTAATTCAACAGTAATCCTTCTTGGGTTCCGGAGTAGCGTGCCAATCGCGTAAAAAGCACTTTGACGCCGCATCTAGGGTAATAAGCGCTATATAAATGCAATTACAATAGAATACAATATAAACAAATGAGGATCCCTCAAGTTCTATATCGGTCTATGGCACTCTTATGTATCAAAATTAGAGATGTAATGCTTCAATGTATAAGAAATGCAATAGGCTCATAATGAGTAAGGCTCACAATTTCTATTTTGGCTGATTTTTATAACTAAATATAGACAAAAAATATATATTTTCTAATCCTTATTTATTTTAAATATGGATAATAACAAGAATCAGGTTGTGTTTATGTGATTATAAAAGTTGTCAATTATGGCTCAATCGCTGTACAGATTGCCAGGTAATGGAGTAACAAGAATACACACAGTTTCCTAATGGGGCTTAAAGAGTAAGGGGTAGATGTGCATGAGTATTATACTAAAATGTGCATATTTCATGTTTTCAATTAGTCTTTTGATTAATCATCCATGGGTATTCAAACAATGGAAAGCTGCCAGGTATTAAAGTATAACTGTAAATTTTTTGGTTAAATAAATGTGCCAATATACCAGTTCCAGCTAATTTTGTTTACCAGGACCCCAAATAAATATGGATAGACACAGTTAAAATTAGCTAAAAATAAACATGGATAAATAAAGATGGAAATAAAAAAATAAATTAAAAAAAAAGCAGGAACCCTAATTATGAGGCAGAAACAAGGTAAACTGTGACTTATCATGCCTCTGCTGAACAATTGTTCACTAGAAATGGAAGATCAGTATAACAAATATGAACTGATAATAACTTTTTTCTTTTGTTACATAAATCAGACTAGGTCTAATATAGTTCATAGATGCCATTCCTGCAGCATTTATTTATTTATTTATTGATTTCTAAAGCGCCTGGTGACCCGAAGGCATCCCCGCGCTGTAAATCTTTGTGGACCAGGAGAGGGGGAGGGGGGGGTGGACTATTTGGGAAACAGGAAGGTTTTAAGTTTTTTTCGGAATAGAGCGTGACAGGATTCCAAACGTAGACTGCGTGGAAGAGAATTCCATCCTGTGGACGCTTTGACCGAGAAGCGGCGACCACCTGTGCGAGCCTTCTTGAATTTTGGAACAGTGGCCAGATGTTCGGCGTCGGAGCGAAGGAGTCTGGGGGCTTTGTAGGGGATAACCATATCTTTCAGAGCAGCCGGACCAACCCCGTTGATGAGCTTATGGGTGGTGCACAAGGCTTTAAACTCTACTCTCTGGCGAACGGGGAGCCAGTGTAGGGCCTTAAGAGCCGGTTTGGCTGAGGCTCTGGGTGGGAGGTTCATAATGAGCCTAGCCGCCGCATTTTGGGTGCGTTGGAGTTTAGCCAGGGTAAATTCCGGTGCCCCAAGATAGATGGCGTTGCTGTAGTCGAGCCTGGCTAAGATGAGCCCCTGGACCAGAAGTTTCCTGGATGAAAGGGGGAGAAGAGGGAGGATCTTGCGCACCGATCGCAAGAGACCAAAACAGGTGCCAGCTGTTTTGACAGCCTGAGTCCTCATGGTGAGGTCAGGTTCCAACCATACTCCTAGTGTTTTGATCTCTTTTTTAGGTGTTGGAATTTCACCGAAGGCGTTCGGCCAAACTGATGGAGGGATGGACGTCCATTTATTGCCCAGGAGCATGATTTCAGTTTTTGCACCATTCAGCCTCAGGGATGATTCACACATCCAGGTGTGGATGTCCTGGAGACAGTTCAGCAGGCTGTCTGGGTGGTTATCCAGGTGGGACAAGGAAACGACGAGTTGAGTGTCGTCAGCATAATTTATTATTTTTATCCCGTACGGGGTCACGACATCTTCTAGCGGGGCCATGTATACATTAAACAGGGTGGGACTGAGCGATGATCCCTGGGGAACTCCGTTCTTAAGTGATAGTGAGTCTGAACGTGAGTTACCGTCCCACACCTGAAAGGAGCGGTCGGATAGGAAGGATTCAATCCATGCTAGTGCAGTTCCCACAATTCCTGCCCTGGCCAGGCGGTGTAGAAGGACACGGTGGTCTACCGTATCAAAGGCGGCACTGAGGTCCAGGAGGATCACTGCCACTGATCCTCCTGAATCCAGGATACACCTTGCCTCCTCGATGACGGAGAGGAGGGCAGTGTCCGTGCCATGGCCGGGCCGGAAACCTGTTTGGGATTGACGCAGAATAGTGTTTGTCTCAAGAAATTGGGACAATTGCGCATTCACTAGTTTTTCCGCAATTTTGCTGACACATGGGAGCAGCGAAATAGGTCTGTAGTTGGCCATGTCGTCCGGGTTAAGATGGGACTTTTTCAACAAGGCCCTGACGACTGCATTCTTCCAGTTAGAGGGCACCGTTCCTTGGGAGAGAGAGGTGTTGATAAGATCCCTGATGGTAGGGGCTATGTTGGTCGACACGGTTTTCAGGAATCTAACCGGGGCTGGGTCAAGGGGAGATCCGCTTTTCATTTTATCCAGCGTGGACGATACCTCGGTAAGGGAAAGTGCTCTGAAAGTGGACAGCCGTGGGCTGTTGTTACAGGCCTCTATATCCGTGTGGATAGGTGTGCTGATGGTTGGAAGGGAGTCCAGTATCCTCGAGATTTTGGAGTCGAAGTAGTTGGCCAGATCCGTACTTCTATCTGGAGGAGGGGAGTGAGAGGCGGGTGTTATTGGGATATTTAGTAGTTCTTTAACTATCAGGTAAGATTCTTTTGACGAGTTGGTGGCGTTTTTTATTCTGATGTCATAAAATGCAGCTTTGGCTAGCTTAAGGGCTGATTTGTAGCGTCTTACCGAGCTGTAGTACATGTCTTTGTTACTATGGAGCCAGTCTTTCCTCCGCAGTCTCTCGGCCTTTTTACACTCTTTGCGGAGAGCTCTTAAATCGGTGTTATACCATGGGGCATGGCCCTTAAGCCTATTTTTATTCACCCGATTTTTAATGGGAATGATACTGTCCAGGGAAGAGGAGATCCAGTCTCTGAACTGGATATCCGCGGTGGCAGGATCAGCCGTGAGACTGGGGGTCGTGGCGTCCAGGGCCTTAGCCCAGTCTTCCACCGAGAGTCTGGCCCATGATCTGTCCTTAGTGTAAGTTGTAGGTTTTTGGGGTTTCTTGAATATCCCTGGTAGGTGGGCCGAGACCAGGAAATGGTCCGTCCACGGGAGGGGGAGGGAGTTAGTGAATTGAAGAGAAGGAATGTTCGAGAACACGGGGTCGAGCAGATGTCCTTTCGTATGTGTGGCTCCTGAATTGACAAGGGAGAGGCCAAGGGCTCCTAGTTCACAGATTAGATCAGAAGCCCCTGAATCGAGAGGGTCATTGAAGTGTATGTTAAGGTCTCCTGTTATCAAAAAGTTAGATGTTAGGTGGGCCAAGGATGAGACGGTTTCCAAGAGAGCGGCAGAAAAGGGGCCGAAATGCCCTGGAGGCCGATACACCAGGAGGCCTGACAGGGAGTTGGTCGGAGAGAGCTGAATCTTGAAGAGGCAGCTCTCCGACTCCTGGCTCGGAACCTCGCTGGTTCGACAGGCGAAGTAGTCTCGATATATGATGGCTAATCCACCTCCTCTACCCAAGGGGCGGGGTTGGGACATGATAAGAAAGCCAGCATAAAAGATGATAAATTAAGATCAAAACACCATAATATTTATAAACCTTTATTTTAAAATAAGGCTGTTGCACCTTTTCTGTGTAGACCTCCACAGAAATCCTCAAATGAACATAAGCTCAGATAATAAAATTAACAGAGAAAACTAAGAGTAAATTGAATAGTTCTAGGTGAGAAAGTTGTGTCCATCAATACGCTTTAGATTTTATCAGTTAGACCTGAGATGTTTGCTGATCTTGATTTTGTTGACTTTGAGACTCTGTGCACTTTACCACTGCCGACCAGTGCTATTTATTTTTATTATTTATTTATTTGCTTATATAGCGCCTGAATCACCCCCAAAGGGGTATCTCCGCGCTTGCGGGCAAATAGGGGGAAAAAAAAGACGATGCTGAGGGAGACATCTAGAATAAATATGTTTTCAAGGACCTTCTGAAGTGGAGGTAGTCCATGCACTGCCTCAGTGTTAACGGGAGCGAATTCCAGTTCCGAGGGGCAAGGTAGGAAAAAGCCTTCCCTCCGGTCCTAGCTTTGTAGATGCGCGGAACTTTGAGAAGTGATTTTGAGCTGGATCGCAGGTCTCTAAGGGGAGTGTAATGACACAGCTTCTCCGTCAAGTATGTTGGCCCGTTGCCATATACTGCCTTGTGGGTAATGCAGCAGACCTTAAATACTATTCGCTTGCGCACCGTGCCAGTGCAGTTTCCACAGTAGCAAGTTCGACGGAGATCAGTAGGGGGCGTTCAATACCAGATGCGCTGCTGTGTTCTGCACCACCTGCAAACGATCCAGCGCAGCCTCATTGGCCGATATCAGTAGGGCATTACAATCGTCAAGTCGACTTATGACAAGAGACTTGACAAGGGTCGTCCGAGTGTGATCAGGAAGAAACGGAAGCACTCGCCTCAAAAGGCTTAATACATGAAAGCATGAGCTAACCATTTGAGACACCTACTCCTTCATGTTTAATCTCTGTTCGATGCGCAGCCCAAGATTCTTTACTGATGCCTTTTGGGCGGGGAGGGCGCCTAGCTCCCTGGGCCACCATTCTGGTGTCCACAACAAGGTGGCTTCTCCAAAAAACATTATCTCTGTTTTCCCGGCATTTAGTTGGAGATAGTTGGTACTCATCCACTGAGATATTGCTAGCATGCCGGCAGAGAAGTTAGTCTGAGCTGTAATGGAGTGTTTATCAAAGGAGAAGGTAAGCTGGGTGTCATCCGCATAAGATATTGGAACAAATCCAAATGTCCTCATAAGGTTGGCCAAGGGAGAAATGTAGATGTTGAATAAAGTAGGGATTAAACAGGATCCCTGTGGTACTCCCTTGGACAACTTCTTAGACTTGGACATATACGGACCCAAGCTAACTGTCTGGGAGCGGTCAGAGAGGAAGCTGGTCATCTAACAATGCCTTTCCTTTTAGCTCGGACTCCTCTAATCTTCTGAGCAAAATTTGATGGTTTACGGTGTCGAATGCCGCAGAGAGGTCTAAAAGCACCAATAATGTGGGTTGGCCACTATCTCATGATAGCCTAATATTGTCCGTGACTGCCACTAGGGCTGTCTCCGTACTATATTTCGGCCTGAAGCTTGATTGTGACACATCCAGGCAGTGTGACACTTCGACATAGGCTGATAGATGTATGTTGATGTGTTTTTCCAACATTTTGCTCAGGAGCGGAAGGAGAGATATAGGTCGCAGGTTAGATAGATCTTTCATGGAGGCCTTGGTGTTTTTACGTAGTGGGATGACCTGTGCTGCCTTCTGCTCTGTAGGTAGATGACCTTCCTTTAGTGATGCATTCAAAAGGGAACAAATAGGGGCAGACAGTTGTTTTGAGAGGTTCGCCAATATTTTGGCTGGTACAACATCAAGGGGGGAGCCCGATCTGACGATACACTACACGTGCCCACTCCCTAAAACATGGTACTATGGGCATACACCCAATTGGCACATTTCATTAACTTGTAAGTTTGTCCCTAGTAAAGTGGTACTCTCTTTACCCAGGGCCTGTAAATTAAATGCTACTAGTGGACCTGCAGCACTTACTGTAACACCCATTTAAGTGGCCTTTATAAACATGTTTCAGGCCTACCATTGCAGCCTGTGTGCAAATTTAAACTGCCATTTAGACCTGATAATACAAACCATTTGCCAGGGCCAACCCTTCCTTTTTAATACATATAAGTCACTTTCAGGGTATGCCCACAATCCGCAAGGAAAGGTTCAGTGTATTTGTCAAGCGAATATGTACTTACGTTTTAAGCTTTACATGTCCTGGTGGTTAAAAACTTTTACATTTGTTTTTTCACTCCTCCAAGCACTATATAAATGCAACCCTTCTTCCCTCTTCTATCCCTCCGCTATCGTTCTCAATCCAAATAACTGACTAATATCCACCACTCAAATTACTTTCATATTTCACTATACTAATTTACCACTAATCCTTTATGGGTTCTGGAGTAGTATGCTACTCACCAAGAAAGTGCTTCATCACCCTATTAGGGGTAACAAGCGCTATATAAATGCAAACCTTTTTCCCGCTTCCATCCCTCCTCTGAATCCAAATAACTGACTAACCTATCCACCACTCAAATTACTGTCAAATTTCACTATACTAATTCAACAGTAATCCTTCTTGGGTTCCGGAGTAGCGTGCCAATCGCGTAAAAAGCACTTTGACGCCGCATCTAGGGTAATAAGCGCTATATAAATGCAATTACAATAGAATACAATATAAACAAATGAGGATCCCTCAAGTTCTATATCGGTCTATGGCACTCTTATGTATCAAAATTAGAGATGTAATGCTTCAATGTATAAGAAATGCAATAGGCTCATAATGAGTAAGGCTCACAATTTCTATTTTGGCTGATTTTTATAACTAAATATAGACAAAAAATATATATTTTCTAATCCTTATTTATTTTAAATATGGATAATAACAAGAATCAGGTTGTGTTTATGTGATTATAAAAGTTGTCAATTATGGCTCAATCGCTGTACAGATTGCCAGGTAATGGAGTAACAAGAATACACACAGTTTCCTAATGGGGCTTAAAGAGTAAGGGGTAGATGTGCATGAGTATTATACTAAAATGTGCATATTTCATGTTTTCAATTAGTCTTTTGATTAATCATCCATGGGTATTCAAACAATGGAAAGCTGCCAGGTATTAAAGTATAACTGTAAATTTTTTGGTTAAATAAATGTGCCAATATACCAGTTCCAGCTAATTTTGTTTACCAGGACCCCAAATAAATATGGATAGACACAGTTAAAATTAGCTAAAAATAAACATGGATAAATAAAGATGGAAATAAAAAAATAAATTAAAAAAAAAGCAGGAACCCTAATTATGAGGCAGAAACAAGGTAAACTGTGACTTATCATGCCTCTGCTGAACAATTGTTCACTAGAAATGGAAGATCAGTATAACAAATATGAACTGATAATAACTTTTTTCTTTTGTTACATAAATCAGACTAGGTCTAATATAGTTCATAGATGCCATTCCTGCAGCATTTATTTATTTATTTATTGATTTCTAAAGCGCCTGGTGACCCGAAGGCATCCCCGCGCTGTAAATCTTTGTGGACCAGGAGAGGGGGAGGGGGGGATGGACTATTTGGGAAACAGGAAGGTTTTAAGTTTTTTTCGGAATAGAGCGTGACAGGATTCCAAACGTAGACTGCGTGGAAGAGAATTCCATCCTGTGGACGCTTTGACCGAGAAGCGGCGACCACCTGTGCGAGCCTTCTTGAATTTTGGAACAGTGGCCAGATGTTCGGCGTCGGAGCGAAGGAGTCTGGGGGCTTTGTAGGGGATAACCATATCTTTCAGAGCAGCCGGACCAACCCCGTTGATGAGCTTATGGGTGGTGCACAAGGCTTTAAACTCTACTCTCTGGCGAACGGGGAGCCAGTGTAGGGCCTTAAGAGCCGGTTTGGCTGAGGCTCTGGGTGGGAGGTTCATAATGAGCCTAGCCGCCGCATTTTGGGTGCGTTGGAGTTTAGCCAGGGTAAATTCCGGTGCCCCAAGATAGATGGCGTTGCTGTAGTCGAGCCTGGCTAAGATGAGCCCCTGGACCAGAAGTTTCCTGGATGAAAGGGGGAGAAGAGGGAGGATCTTGCGCACCGATCGCAAGAGACCAAAACAGGTGCCAGCTGTTTTGACAGCCTGAGTCCTCATGGTGAGGTCAGGTTCCAACCATACTCCTAGTGTTTTGATCTCTTTTTTAGGTGTTGGAATTTCACCGAAGGCGTTCGGCCAAACTGATGGAGGGATGGACGTCCATTTATTGCCCAGGAGCATGATTTCAGTTTTTGCACCATTCAGCCTCAGGGATGATTCACACATCCAGGTGTGGATGTCCTGGAGACAGTTCAGCAGGCTGTCTGGGTGGTTATCCAGGTGGGACAAGGAAACGACGAGTTGAGTGTCGTCAGCATAATTTATTATTTTTATCCCGTACGGGGTCACGACATCTTCTAGCGGGGCCATGTATACATTAAACAGGGTGGGACTGAGCGATGATCCCTGGGGAACTCCGTTCTTAAGTGATAGTGAGTCTGAACGTGAGTTACCGTCCCACACCTGAAAGGAGCGGTCGGATAGGAAGGATTCAATCCATGCTAGTGCAGTTCCCACAATTCCTGCCCTGGCCAGGCGGTGTAGAAGGACACGGTGGTCTACCGTATCAAAGGCGGCACTGAGGTCCAGGAGGATCACTGCCACTGATCCTCCTGAATCCAGGATACACCTTGCCTCCTCGATGACGGAGAGGAGGGCAGTGTCCGTGCCATGGCCGGGCCGGAAACCTGTTTGGGATTGACGCAGAATAGTGTTTGTCTCAAGAAATTGGGACAATTGCGCATTCACTAGTTTTTCCGCAATTTTGCTGACACATGGGAGCAGCGAAATAGGTCTGTAGTTGGCCATGTCGTCCGGGTTAAGATGGGACTTTTTCAACAAGGCCCTGACGACTGCATTCTTCCAGTTAGAGGGCACCGTTCCTTGGGAGAGAGAGGTGTTGATAAGATCCCTGATGGTAGGGGCTATGTTGGTCGACACGGTTTTCAGGAATCTAACCGGGGCTGGGTCAAGGGGAGATCCGCTTTTCATTTTATCCAGCGTGGACGATACCTCGGTAAGGGAAAGTGCTCTGAAAGTGGACAGCCGTGGGCTGTTGTTACAGGCCTCTATATCCGTGTGGATAGGTGTGCTGATGGTTGGAAGGGAGTCCAGTATCCTCGAGATTTTGGAGTCGAAGTAGTTGGCCAGATCCGTACTTCTATCTGGAGGAGGGGAGTGAGAGGCGGGTGTTATTGGGATATTTAGTAGTTCTTTAACTATCAGGTAAGATTCTTTTGACGAGTTGGTGGCGTTTTTTATTCTGATGTCATAAAATGCAGCTTTGGCTAGCTTAAGGGCTGATTTGTAGCGTCTTACCGAGCTGTAGTACATGTCTTTGTTACTATGGAGCCAGTCTTTCCTCCACAGTCTCTCGGCCTTTTTACACTCTTTGCGGAGAGCTCTTAAATCGGTGTTATACCATGGGGCATGGCCCTTAAGCCTATTTTTATTCACCCGATTTTTAATGGGAATGATACTGTCCAGGGAAGAGGAGATCCAGTCTCTGAACTGGATATCCGCGGTGGCAGGATCAGCCGTGAGACTGGGGGTCGTGGCGTCCAGGGCCTTAGCCCAGTCTTCCACCGAGAGTCTGGCCCATGATCTGTCCTTAGTGTAAGTTGTAGGTTTTTGGGGTTTCTTGAATATCCCTGGTAGGTGGGCCGAGACCAGGAAATGGTCCGTCCACGGGAGGGGGAGGGAGTTAGTGAATTGAAGAGAAGGAATGTTCGAGAACACGGGGTCGAGCAGATGTCCTTTCGTATGTGTGGCTCCTGAATTGACAAGGGAGAGGCCAAGGGCTCCTAGTTCACAGATTAGATCAGAAGCCCCTGAATCGAGAGGGTCATTGAAGTGTATGTTAAGGTCTCCTGTTATCAAAAAGTTAGATGTTAGGTGGGCCAAGGATGAGACGGTTTCCAAGAGAGCGGCAGAAAAGGGGCCGAAATGCCCTGGAGGCCGATACACCAGGAGGCCTGACAGGGAGTTGGTCGGAGAGAGCTGAATCTTGAAGAGGCAGCTCTCCGACTCCTGGCTCGGAACCTCGCTGGTTCGACAGGCGAAGTAGTCTCGATATATGATGGCTAATCCACCTCCTCTACCCAAGGGGCGGGGTTGGGACATGATAAGAAAGCCAGCATAAAAGATGATAAATTAAGATCAAAACACCATAATATTTATAAACCTTTATTTTAAAATAAGGCTGTTGCACCTTTTCTGTGTAGACCTCCACAGAAATCCTCAAATGAACATAAGCTCAGATAATAAAATTAACAGAGAAAACTAAGAGTAAATTGAATAGTTCTAGGTGAGAAAGTTGTGTCCATCAATACGCTTTAGATTTTATCAGTTAGACCTGAGATGTTTGCTGATCTTGATTTTGTTGACTTTGAGACTCTGTGCACTTTACCACTGCCGACCAGTGCTATTTATTTTTATTATTTATTTATTTGCTTATATAGCGCCTGAATCACCCCCAAAGGGGTATCTCCGCGCTTGCGGGCAAATAGGGGGAAAAAAAAGACGATGCTGAGGGAGACATCTAGAATAAATATGTTTTCAAGGACCTTCTGAAGTGGAGGTAGTCCATGCACTGCCTCAGTGTTAACAGGAGCGAATTCCAGTTCCGAGGGGCAAGGTAGGAAAAAGCCTTCCCTCCGGTCCTAGCTTTGTAGATGCGCGGAACTTTGAGAAGTGATTTTGAGCTGGATCGCAGGTCTCTAAGGGGAGTGTAATGACACAGCTTCTCCGTCAAGTATGTTGGCCCGTTGCCATATACTGCCTTGTGGGTAATGCAGCAGACCTTAAATACTATTCGCTTGCGCACCGTGCCAGTGCAGTTTCCACAGTAGCAAGTTCGACGGAGATCAGTAGGGGGCGTTCAATACCAGATGCGCTGCTGTGTTCTGCACCACCTGCAAACGATCCAGCGCAGCCTCATTGGCCGATATCAGTAGGGCATTACAATCGTCAAGTCGACTTATGACAAGAGACTTGACAAGGGTCGTCCGAGTGTGATCAGGAAGAAACGGAAGCACTCGCCTCAAAAGGCTTAATACATGAAAGCATGAGCTAACCATTTGAGACACCTACTCCTTCATGTTTAATCTCTGTTCGATGCGCAGCCCAAGATTCTTTACTGATGCCTTTTGGGCGGGGAGGGCGCCTAGCTCCCTGGGCCACCATTCTGGTGTCCACAACAAGGTGGCTTCTCCAAAAAACATTATCTCTGTTTTCCCGGCATTTAGTTGGAGATAGTTGGTACTCATCCACTGAGATATAGCTAGCATGCCGGCAGAGAAGTTAGTCTGAGCTGTAATGGAGTGTTTATCAAAGGAGAAGGTAAGCTGGGTGTCATCCGCATAAGATATTGGAACAAATCCAAATGTCCTCATAAGGTTGGCCAAGGGAGAAATGTAGATGTTGAATAAAGTAGGGATTAAACAGGATCCCTGTGGTACTCCCTTGGACAACTTCTTAGACTTGGACATATACGGACCCAAGCTAACTGTCTGGGAGCGGTCAGAGAGGAAGCTGGTCATCTAACAATGCCTTTCCTTTTAGCTCGGACTCCTCTAATCTTCTGAGCAAAATTTGATGGTTTACGGTGTCGAATGCCGCAGAGAGGTCTAAAAGCACCAATAATGTGGGTTGGCCACTATCTCATGATAGCCTAATATTGTCCGTGACTGCCACTAGGGCTGTCTCCGTACTATATTTCGGCCTGAAGCTTGATTGTGACACATCCAGGCAGTGTGACACTTCGACATAGGCTGATAGATGTATGTTGATGTGTTTTTCCAACATTTTGCTCAGGAGCGGAAGGAGAGATATAGGTCGCAGGTTAGATAGATCTTTCATGGAGGCCTTGGTGTTTTTACGTAGTGGGATGACCTGTGCTGCCTTCTGCTCTGTAGGTAGATGACCTTCCTTTAGTGATGCATTCAAAAGGGAACAAATAGGGGCAGACAGTTGTTTTGAGAGGTTCGCCAATATTTTGGCTGGTACAACATCAAGGGGGGAGCCCGATCTGACGATACACTACACGTGCCCACTCCCTAAAACATGGTACTATGGGCATACACCCAATTGGCACATTTCATTAACTTGTAAGTTTGTCCCTAGTAAAGTGGTACTCTCTTTACCCAGGGCCTGTAAATTAAATGCTACTAGTGGACCTGCAGCACTTACTGTAACACCCATTTAAGTGGCCTTTTAAACATGTTTCAGGCCTACCATTGCAGCCTGTGTGCAAATTTAAACTGCCATTTAGACCTGATAATACAAACCATTTGCCAGGGCCAACCCTTCCTTTTTAATACATATAAGTCACTTTCAGGGTATGCCCACAATCCGCAAGGAAAGGTTCAGTGTATTTGTCAAGCGAATATGTACTTACGTTTTAAGCTTTACATGTCCTGGTGGTTAAAAACTTTTACATTTGTTTTTTCACTCCTCCAAGGCCTGCCACGCCCATAGGATAACATTGAGTTGCGTTGTCTAAAGGATTGTAATTTAAACCCCTCTTGAATGTTAAAGTCGGATTTTAAATCATAATTCTGAAAATGCCACATATAGAAACCTAAAAGACACACAATTGATGGACGGAATGCAGAACAAATCAAAACATTTACCCCCAGTCAAGAGATCTGGGTTAAATCCATCATTCTTTCGCTCACCATGCCACCCCACTTTACCCCTGGCCATATGCAAATCAGTCTTGACCCTGTGCCTCATGGGAACAGTCCAGCCCGAACTACCAAGACAGGTCCTCCCTGGACCGGAAACAAGCATCCTAGGACCGGTTTCGGGGTTTCACCCCTCTTCAGCCAGGATAGCTTGATTCCAGTGGCACAGTGAGCCGAGGACCCACGTCTGAGCATACCTGGCGCACTTAGGGCGAGAAAGCAAAAGACACACAATTGATGGACGGAATACAAAACAAATCAAAACGTTCACCCCCAGTCAAGAGATCTGGGTTAAATTCATCATTCTTTTGCTCACCATGCCACCCCACTTTAGACCTGGCCATATGCAAATCAGTCTTGACCCTGTGCCTCATGGGAACAGTCCAGCCCGAACTGCCAAGACAGGTCCTCCCTGGACCGGAAACAAGCATCCTAGGACCGGTTTCGGGGTTTCACACCTCTTCAGCCAGGATAGCTTGATTCCAGTGGCACAGTGAGCCCAGGACCCACGTCTGGGCATACCTGGCACACTTAGGGCGAGAAAGCAAAAGACACACAATTGATGGACGGAATGCAGAACAAATCAAAACATTCACCCCCAGTCAAGAGATCTGGGGTAAATCCATCATTCTTTTGCTCACCATGCCACCCCACTTTAGACCTGGCCATATGCAAATAAGTCTTGACCCTGTGCCTCATGGGAACAGTCCAGCCCGAACTGCCAAGACAGGTCCTCCCTAGACCGGAAACAAGCATCCTAGGACCTGGCATTTTCCTGTCCCAACCATTTGGTGCCTGAAGTCTATATCCAGGGACACATTACTAGGTGTAGCTGACAATTTGTCTTTCTGTATACCACCAGACGTGTTACAAAGGGGGAATAGGATTTGGAAAAATGGGCCAACTCTGACTTGATTGGGGGAGGAACTTTCACCTACCACACTTGCACATCACTAAGATTCTGCCTCGACATACTCACAAAGGGTTTCACACTAGTCTTTTGTACCCCCAGACAAGATGATGCCAGGGCAGGTAGGCAGAAAACTCCAAACACTTCTGGAGGTGGAATCGTCCAGAACCTTCTCCTACTTCAAAGCTGGAACCAAGTATAAAAATTAGACCATCAGACCCAACTCTTAAGTACACCTCTGAACCTGTGGAAGACTCAGGACTGCTGTGTTGCTCTGTTGTAACAAAGACTGTTACTCTGCTACCCTGATACTCTGCTGTCTTGCTGCCTGCTGCCTGCTGCCCTGCTGCTAAACGAAAAGGACAGGGCGTGCATCTTGGACCCAGGACCGCCAAAGTGACTGCAAGGGCTAATTGCCCGGGCTCCTGATCAGAACCTCAGGGGCATAAAAGACTCCACCTGGCACCCTGCCTGCTGCGAGTCTTGCCGCCAAGTGGTGCCACCCCAGTCCTTGATCCTTTGAAGGGGGTCTGAAAGTGCTGTACCAACCCAGCTGTGGTCTCTTGGGCAGAACCAACGCAGTGCAACACATCTCCTCTCAGCTCTGCATCGGAACTGCTGCTGCGCAACGCATCCTTGCATCGCAGACTGCAGCTCCTCAGAACTGTTACTGTGCGACGCATCCTCAATGCAGGACTTCGATTTGCAAGCCTCCGTTGCGGGCACCCGCCACGACTACGGAGAATCTCACATTGCAAGCTTTGTCAACAGCTTTCTCGAAACCATGGCTGTAAGCTGCATCTTCAAGGCTGGCCCTCGCCTCGCCGCCCGCAGCTTATCAGAACCGCCGCAGCATGACTCGATGTGGGATCTATCTCATAGTGTTCTGCAACCAGGATTTAAGGTATTTTGTTCAGCTGGCGTAACTGGGTCCATGTAGCCAGCGTGTGCTCCATCATGGTCAGCCTGAACCTGTGACTTTGTCCCTGTCCAGCATGACCAGATAACCACAGTTGGGGCATTGTTCTTTTAGACACTATTTTAACTTAAACTTTTAAAATTTCACATCTCCAGTTCTGCTGATTGGATTTTTGTGTTGTGTTTTCATTTTATTACTGTTTGAAGTGTTGCATAAATACTTTACACATTGCCTCCAAGTTAAGCCAGACTGCTATTGTGCCAAGCTACCAGAGTGTTTATTTTGGGTTTGCTTGTTTTTCAGCCTGACAAGAAATGGGGTTGCTGCTTGAGTAGGGTTCACCCCCAAACCAGTAATCTAATTTCCTACATTGGTGTTTAGCCGTGAGATTAGGACTTGTGTTTGTGCAGTGCCATACAGTGATTTTGTGTACCACTAACAATCTCAGATAAATAATTTGATACCAATTTGAGTTTCTTTTAAATGATCCTTGATTGGCTCTTTTTGCTTTTTCTAAATTCACAGTCATTCTACCAGACTGTCTGTGACCATACCTGCAGAAATGGAATTTGAGTTTATTAACTTGGAGCGCTACACTGTGGTTGAGCTCAAGGGGTTCTGTGAGGAAAGTGGACTTTCAACCAAGAAAGGTACCAAGACTTTGGAGCTTCAGAAAGCTGCAAGGGCCTGGGCAGAGGCTTGTCAGTTGTTGACAGCGACAGAGGATCAGGATAAGGGAGGATCAGAAGCTGGACCAGGGTGCAGGTCCTGAGATGCAGCATACAGAAGAGGGGGATGACATTTCCTGAATTAGAACTCTCTCCCAGAGCAGAAAGCAGCATTTCCTCCCAAGGCTTGTCACCAGAGGAGCTGGCTAACAAGGGAGTTTAGGCTGCAGATGGCTAAACTTAAGATGGAGGCAAAAAGAAAATGGCCATGGAAGAAAAAGAGCTTTAGCTGAGCAGAAATTGCTTCTGGCTCATGAAGTGAGCATGGAAGAGCTGGAACTCAAGGCAAGGCAAATGGATTCCAGCAGTAACAGTGGCATCATACAAGCAGTATCTGAGGGCGACAAGAAGGTTCACATATCTAAAGATCTAGTGCCCAGCCATGTGGTAGGAGGTGGTACTGACAAGTGTTTTTCTGCCTATGAGGTGGCCCTCAAAATGCACAGGGTTCCGGAAGAGTTTTGAGGGGCCTCATTCTGGAAGCACATGCCTACAGAGAGGAAGGATACCTTAAATACACTGGAGGAGGGGGACCGGATGAAATACGCCCCCATGAAAACCACCCTTGTTACCAAGTTTGGGCTCACCCCAGAGAAATACAACATTGGATTCAGGGATAGCCAAAAGATGCAGAACCAGCATTGGTCGTATTTTCTTGATTGCGCCAGCACGGTACTGAGTAGTTGGGTATGAGGCAGCAAAGGGGAGGATTTTACTGGGTTTAATCTGATACTGAGATAACACATGTTCAATATCTGTTTTCCAGAGCTGCACCAGCAACTGATTGATAGTAAGCTCATTGGCCCCAGAGAGCTTGCAAAGGAGGCATCTGGGAGGATCACCAAAAGGGTAGTCAGGAGTCCCACCAGAAGAAAGAGGGGGAAGGGTTAACAATAAGGAGTTCTCTAAAGGCTCCCAAATAATTCTCAAGGGAATAGTAACCAGTTCCAATCTGATCCAAAGACTAAGGGGTTCTTTGACAAACAGACAGGAAGGTTTGTCCCCAGTGTACTGAGTGTTACAAATATGGGCACTCCAAAGGAGACATCAAATGTCTCAAGAGGTCACAGCCCCCCCCCACTAATGGGCAGGCATCTGGGTTGTCAAGTGTAGCGAATGGGGTGGAGTCGGTCCCATATCGCCTGGGTGAGAGGACAGGGGTTACCTTAGTGTTCCCAGGGGATAGAGTGGTGGTGTCAAAGGCCTGTATGCCTTCCAGTTCTTCTAGGTATAAGCAGTAGGTCACCATCAATAGGCGAAGGGTGTAGGCTCTGAGATACGCTTGAGCCAGAATGACTACTGTGAGGTATCATCTGATGTTCTCAAAGTCATCCCTAACATATTCCACCAGGTCATAGTCACAGACAACCGTGAGGGTGAGAGTCACTATCAGCTATGGTTCCGTGAGTGGGAAGGGTGATCTCAGGTGCTCTGAAAGTAGTCATGAGACCTGCCATGTCTGTAGATTGTCTGTTGGGCAATGGCCTAGAAGATGTTAGGCTTGCCTAAATGGGTCTGTTTGGCAACAAGGTCCATGTCTGCCCATGAAGGAAGTCAAGGAGATCTGGAGCCTGGAAGAATGGCCCAGGCAGCTGCCAAGAAGAGGAAGGGCAGGAGACATGGGATACCAGCCGCTGACATTCGCACAGCACCGGTTGATGGGTCACCTGAGGAGGCTGCCCCTGAGTCTACGGGAGAGGACATTGTGCCCTGATAACCTGCCAGAGCTTGCTGGATGGCAAGTTGGGGGTGGGCCTATCAGGGAGGAAGTCTGCAAAGGGCAGAAAGTGCCTAACTCCAGAGAGCTTGAGGTGGCAAGCTGAGGGCCAGCCAACAGATGATACCTCTGGCAGTCACCTTATCCATTGGGAGACTAACCTCTTGTTTAGTGATCCAGGTTCTTGGACCTGGGCCAGCTCTTATGCTGATGAACCCCCAATGTTTCAGGGTCTTCCTACTGGTTGGCGTATGATATACCTCTGGCAGGATAAGACCTTTGCCAGGCTTGTTCCCACCTTTTATTAGCCCCTGATACGGCAGCTTCAGATACATTCTGTAGCTCTTGTCCCACTTGCCAGGCCAGTGGGGAAAAGGACAGATGCTAAAGGTTCCCCTGGTTCCCTTGTCTGTCATTAGCACTCCTGTTGGTCTGTTGGACCTTAAAACAGCTGTTAATAACAGGTTCATCTTGGTTTAGGTAGACCATGCTACACGGTAACCAGAGGCCATCCCTCTGAGTTTGATGACTGCATCTGTGGTGGCTAGGGCCCTGGAGGGCATTTTTACATGCATGGGGTTCCCCAAGGAAGTGGTGTCTGACAGAGACACTAACTTTATGTCAGCGTAAATGAAGTCCATATAGCATCAGCGTGGGATAACCTATAAATTCTCTACACCATATTACCCTCAAACAAACAGGCTTGTTGAGAGATTTTCAAGACTCTGAAATGCATGATAATGGGGCTGCCTGATCCCTGAGGCGAAAGTGGGGCATCCTTTTGTCATGCCTGCTGTTTGCCTACCACAGAAGGGGGATGGGTTTAGCCCATTTAAGCTACACTATGGACTCCCTGTTAGGAGCCTTCCCAGCCTTGTGAGAGAGGGGTGAGGGCAAGCTCCCAGGAAACCCCCTACTGAGGTAATCAACTACATGTTGACTCTCTCCATAACCAAATGCAGAACTTCTGGAAGAAAGCCAAAGGCAATCTTGAGGCCAGCCAAGAAGTGATGAAAATTCTGGTGTGACCAGAAGGCCATTCTGGTGGAGTTTCATCCTGGCCAGAAGGCGTGGGTCATGGTGCCTGTAGTGACCAGAGCTCTCCAAGACCATTGGACAGGACTGTATGAGGTGAAGGAGTGGAAGGGAGATAACACCTACCTGGTGGATCTAAAGACCCATAGAAACCCCATAAGGATGTTCACATTAACCACCTTGTGGGACTTGGCCCTTTTTGGCTAAAGTTCTCAAAACCTTTTGCTTTTCCCCTAGACCTTTTTTCTGACATGTGTTGCCAAATTAGATGCTTTGGACATTTTGCCACTGCTAACCAGTGTCAAAGTTCAAGTGCTCCCTGTGTAAAGTGTATTGGTGATTAGTTGACCATTACTGGTATGTTTGATTTACTAGTAAAGTCCCTAGTGAGGTGCACTATGCATGCCAGGGCTAGTAATGCAAACGCTACTGTTGGGCCTGCAGCACTTATTGTGCCACCTACTCAAGTAGCCTTGGAAGGGGAACACAGGCCTGCCATTGCAGGGCCTGCGTGCAGTTTCCTAAACTGCCATGTTGTTGTGGTAAGTGCACGCACTTACCAGACTCTGCCCTTCCATTTCCATACACATCAGGCACCCCTATGGTAGGTCTAGGGTACCCCCTGGACAGGGTGCAGTGCATGTGAAAGGTGGGACATGTACCAAGGTGGGTACCATGTCCTGGCAGTGAAATAATCTCCATTTTGTTTTCACTGCCAAAGGCCATCTTGCCCATTAGAATAGAATGGGAAGGCAGTGTAATAGGTTTTCCAGTCTTTCTTCCCAAAGGGGCTTAAGATGGAGAGGTGAAGTTTAGTATGCTTGAACTCACCCTGCAATAACACATCTTTTTTATAAAGATGGTTTTTGCATTGTGTGTTTGTAAGCCACTCTTTTAGAAGTGGCAGAGTTTTTGTGCTTCAAACATTTCTGTGTCTCTGCCTGGTTTTGGATTGACTGGCTGGATTAGAAAGCGATAGGATCTAGGGAATGTCTTGACCCAAGGGGGGAGGTGAGACAGCACGGGCTGACCTGCAGCTGGAGTGTCAGAGGAGGAGCAGGCCTAGAGGTGAAGAGGCCTGGGCTGGTGCTATAAAACAATTGTCCCATCTCCTGCTGAGTGATTGAGAATCCAGACCCCCACTAATCAAAGGAAGAAGGTGTCACTGGGAGAGAGGCACCCACAACTGGTTTGAGCAGGGGTCAGTGCCCCCTGTAACACAAAGACTTCAAAGCCATTGAGGGGTACAACTATGCGAGCTGAAGCCCCTGAACTTTGGAGAATGGCTTGATCAAGTGTGAACAAGACTGGAGCTACTTCGTGGATCAAGAGGAACCTTTGCCAAGGAAGAAATAACTGAAGAGACTGCTGGATAGGACTGCTCTTGCTGTGTGATGTGGGGCTGGCCTGCAGTTTGCTGTTTCAACTAAGGAAAGGCTGTAGGGACTTTGCTGTGTGCAGTTTCCCCTGCTTGAAGGACTTTGCTGTGTGCTGTGTCCCGAAGCAAATATCCCCATGGGCCTGAGGTGAGCTGGCTCCCTGTTTGGAAACACAGGAACACAAACGTTTCCAGAGAAGACTCTCAGATATGCCGTGGGTGCGTGTGCTCTGTCTAGCCTGAGACCTTCGCAAGTTGTGCTCTGTGATCTTGGGCACCGGGAGTTCCAACCGTGACTCTGATACAAGATGTGCGTGTGCTCTTTCTAGCCTGAGTCCTTCGAGAGGATCGTCCTGTGAATGTGTGTACCAGGGAGCCAAGTAAGTCTCATCAATGCAGTGTGCGTGTGCTTGGGGGCAGCCTGAGACTTTCGCGTGGATTGGCTGTGATTGTGCACACCAGAAGAGCAAGTGTGTCTCACCGACGCGGCGTGTGTGTGCTGTTCACAGCCTGAGACCCTGGCTGGAGGTGCCCTGTGTTCGGGGGCACCGGAAGACAAAGTGTGTCTCAGCGGCGCGGAGTGCATGTCCTTTCTACTGCCTGAGACCTGCGCAAGGGGTGCCCTGTGATCGGGGGCACCGGGGGATAAAGTGTGTCTCAAGCGATGCGGAGTGCGTGTCCTTTCTACAGCTTGAGATCTGCGCAAGAGGTGCCGTGTGATCATGTGCACCAGAAGATCAACTGTGTCTCTGCGACGCTGCATGCGTGTGCCTTGCGCAGCCTGAGACCATCGTGAGGAGTTGTGTGTTTATCGTGCACCTGAAGGTTCAGTGAGTCTGATTGATTGTATGTGCGAGTGTAGTGTGCAGCCTGGGATCTTCCCATTGCCCGGAAAGTCAGAGTGCATCGGAGGCTCAAGTCGAGGGACGAGGAGAGTGGGTTCACGCCCCACAGGTAACGTGTGTCGATTCCTGGGGCGGGGCACAGGATCGGAGGGAGACGCTCTCGCACTCTCTCTCTGTCCTGCAGCACAAGCCTCTACTTCAGCTCGGATCGAGGCCTGTGTGCCAAGGGAGCGGCGCACCGGGGCCTGAGTTCGAAGCTGCATTTACTGTGTTCTATCTTACCCGTGGGGGAGTAGCAACTGTAGCTGGAGACTAACCGCAAACCAGCACGGGTGGCGGAGAGACCGTCGGAGGCACCGTGAACGGTTCCGGAGTAACTAACATGGTGCATTACTCCTGCATAGTGGAGTATCTGATGATTGTATGACGCATTGCTTTATTTCTGCACAACGGACTGCCTGTTCTGTCGTATTGCCCATTGCATTAGTTTGCCTAACGAACTGCCTGATAGGTGTGTTACGCATTGCACTAGGTTTGCATATCAAACTGCCTGATAGATGTGTTACGCTGTGTCTTAAGTCCTGCATCACGATCTGCTGGATTATCGTATTACACATTGTATTAGTGTTGCATACCGAACTGCTGGATATATGGGTTTCACATTGCATTAGTTTCGCAAGCTGCTTGATAACTGTATTACACGTTGCATTGCTTTTTCCCAACAGAGTACCTGAAAGGGGACCGTATGCATTGCATTACGGGGGCATAACAGTTTACCATGTTGTTGCGCTACGCATTGCATTACAGTGACAGTACATATCGCCAGATAACCATGTTTCGATCTGCATTATTCCTATGTTGTGAAGTACCTGAATGTTGCATAACGAACTGCATATTACGACATTAGGATTACGTAGGATTGTTTAGTTTAGCTCAATAATAATAGCCCAGGGGGAACATCACCACGACGCATATGTTGGTTTAGTACTGTGTGGTCGCATCGTATATCTTTTCATAAACATATACTTGTTTTATATGAAACTCGTGTGGAGTCTATTTGTGGTGTCATCATTGGGTTGCTGTGAGCGCAATTGCAAATACTTTACCCATTGGCCTTGAAGATAAGCCTGGCTGCTCGTGCCAAGCTACCAAGGGGGTGGAGCGAAGGCTATTTCTAGAGGCGACCTGTCTTTTCCCTAACGTTGGGGCTCACGGTTCCCTGTTTGGCCTATGGTAACTACCTCAGCCAACCAGGGATCCTGGGGATTCTACCACACCTCAAACCACACTTTGAGAGGGCTGGAATCACTATGCTCCTGGTGACAGATGACATAATGGAAGAGGAGAGTGAACCTCTCCCTGATCTTCTGTCTTCAAAGGAGCACAATGGGTCAGTGGAGGGTGTTAACCTCGCCCCTACTCTGACCCCAGAACAGCAGAGAGAGACTGTCACTAGTTATTGGGTCAGTTTGCCTCCCTTTTCTCTCTCACCCATGGACTCACACATTTGTGTACCCATGACATAGTTACGGGAGACAGTATGCCTATTAAAAACATAATTTACAGGTTATTGAACAAGGTGAGAGCTAGTAGCAAGGAGAAAGTCTCCAAGATGCTGGTGTTAGGGGTAATTAAGCCCTCCAACAGTCCCTCAGGTGCCACCACAGAACTTAGGTTCTATGTGGACTACCTAGGACTCAATTCCGTCATTAAGACGGACACTTCCATCGCCCCTGGGGATGATGAACTCATAGAAAGGCTGGGTGCTGCCAGGTTCCTCTGTACCTTTGATCTCACAGCAGGGTATACTGGCACATTGCTTACTTAGGGGGCCATAGAGAGGTCAGCATTCTGGACCCCAGAGGGCCACTTCCAGTTTTGGGTGATGCTCTTTGGTTTAAAGAATGCCCCTGCCATCTCCCAGAGGTTGGTGAACAGGGCCCTGGTAGGGGAGGAGGAATTGTCTGGCACCTAACTATATGGCATACCTGTCTGCAGCTCCAGCTGGGAGGAACACCTGTACCACCTCCAGGACATGCTTCAGGCCCTGCAGCAGGTGGGCCTGAAAATCAAGGCCAGTAAGTGCCAGTTAGAGCAGGTTACTGTGGTAGGTGACTGGGCAAGATGCAGCCCCTCCAGGCCTAGATTTAGACCATCCCGGCCTGGTAACCGCCTAAAACCGAGACTGATCTGAGGGCATTCCTGGGCCTCACAGGATACTACAGGAGGTTTATTTAGGGATATGGAACCATTGTTGCCCCCTTAACTGAGCTGACTTCCAAGACGCAGCCCACAAAAGGTGATCTGGAAAGAGACCTGTCAGAAATCCTTCGACACCCTCAACAAGGCCATGTGAACAGCACCTGTACTCAAGACTCCTGACTTCTACAAGAAGTTCATTGTGCAGATAGATGCTTCAGAGCATGGAGTATGGGCGGTCTTAGCACAGTTAAATGAGGAAGGCCTGGACCAACCGGTAACCTTCATCAGTAGGAGGTTACTTCTCCTGGAACAGAGGTGGAGTGCTACTGAGAGAATTACCTTTGCTGTGGTCTGGGAACTGACGAAGCTGAGACTATACTTGTTTGGGACTCATATCTGGGTTAAGACAGACCACAAGCCCTCAGATGGCTCACGGAAATGAGGGGTGAGAATTCCAAGCTGTTGAGGTGGCTCATATCCCTACAGGAACTAGACCTGGGTTAGGCCACGTCAATGAAGATGGTCTCTCCAAGTTCTTCCACATTAGTGATGTGAACTCCCAGGAGGTTGGGAATTTACCTCCTCTCCTTTCAGATATGGGGGACACGGCATAGACCGGTCAGCCTTAGGGTGGTCTTCCCCCCAAAATGCTTTTTTGCCTCCCTCCTCCATTTTTGCTGATCTCGTTTTATTTGGCTTTAGGATTCTATGCTCTTTACCACGGCTGACCAGTGCTAAAGTGCACTCCCTAAAACATGGTAACATTGGCTTACACCCAATTGGCACAATGAGTTTACTTGTATTTGCCTGGTAAAGTGGCACCACCTTTACCCAGGGTCTGTAAATGAGATGAAATGAAATGCTACTAGTGGACCTGCAGCACTTATGGTTCTACCCACTGAAGTAGCTGTTTTAAATATGTCTCAGGCCTACGACTACAGCCTGTGTGTGCAGTATTAAACTGCCATTTCGACCTGGCTAAAAAAAACTTTTGCCAGGCCAAAACATGTTTATCTTTACATATAAGTCACCCCTGGGGTAGGACCTAAACAGCCCACAGAGCAATGAATTAAAAAAGCTGGGCATGCACTTTTACGTTTTACATGCCCTGGGAGGGAAGAACTCTCAAATTTGTTTTTCACTACTGCAAGGCCTACCTCTCCCATAGGATAGCATTGAGTTTCTTTCATAGAATTCTGCCTTGTGCTACTGAATTTGGTTTTGTTGCCATTAGGACTCTGTGCACCTCCCCCCTGCTAACCACTGGCAATTGCAACTAAAACAGTCTCAGCAAATAAAGGCAGAAATGTGTGATAGACCCTACAAACAGGGCCAGGTCCAACAGTTGTGTAACCTTTTACTGGAGAAATATAGATGGCTAGTCATTTCGACCCTTGGAGTCACTTGGCATTAGGACTCTGTGTACTTTTTCCCTGCTAACATCTGGTAAGTTGCTTGTTCTCTCTCCCTAAAATATGGTACAATTAGCATCTATCTGATTGGTACATTTAATTTACTTGTAGGTACCTAGTAAATGGTACTACATGTACCCAAGGCCTGTAAATTAAATGCTACTAGTGGGCAGCAGCACTCATTGTGCCACCTACTGAAGTAGCCTTTTTAAACATCTTTCAGGCCTGCCACTGCACTCTGTAGTGCAGTTTTAACTACCATTTCGACCTGGCAAAATAAACCTTTGGCAAGCCTAAACATGTTCACTTTAGTAGATAAAAGTCACCCCTAAAGTCTCTAAAGGCTCATAGGGCAGGGTGCATTGTATTTAAAACGTACTGCACATGTACTTAAGTTTTACATGCCCTGGCAGTGAAGAAACCCTAATGAGGTTGGAAGGCCTGCCGCTCCCATTGACTAACACTGGATTACCTCATTACATTTAATAAGTGATAACTGTGTATTGGGAGCCAATTTACCTATCCTGTTTACAATCAAATTAATTGTAATTTAAAATCCTATTTAATGCTAAAGTTGGATTTTAAGGCACAATTCTATAAATGCCACTTTTAGAAATCTGCCATGTTCTTGTCCTAATACTTTGTGACATCTGCTAGTGTCCTGGGTCACATGACTGTTGTGGTTTGTTTATTGATTCCAGACAGTAACACAAATGGGACTTAGGTGTGGACAGTATGGGCCATCCTGACATGATGACTTTACACTTCAGAGGGCTTTGCCTCCTACCCACACAAAGGAATCTGACACCAGCCATAACTGCTTTTTGTCACCCCCAGAGAGTTTGGCCCCTTAATATAGAGGGGAATAACTTTCCAGAACCAGTTGTGGAGTTAGGACACGAGTCGCCATGTATAAATATTGAACCTTCAGAGCCACTCATCAGAACACTCCTGGATCCCTGAACATTACAGAAGAAGGAATGCCCTGCTGCCAGAATATTGCCCTGCTACTTGAGGACTATCTTTCTGTCTGAGGAGAAAGACTGGACCTATTTACTTTTCTCCTAGGCTAACCTGAATGACTCCAAGGGTCAGTTGGCTGTCCTCCTGTGTGAGCTACAGGGACACAACAAGCTCCTGAGGTCTCCCTGCATTTCCCAGCTGACCTTCTGCAACACCTACCTGTGCCCTGCTACCTTCTGCTGGAATGATTTCTGATCCCAAAGAGGTTCTGGACCCTTGGTTTGAGCTCTTCCAAATAAGAAACTTTGAAAACTTGAAGTCTGGGCTCTTCCTGACCACGAAAAGGTTCCTTTGCGCCGAGAATCTGCCGCCCGTGACAACCACCAATGCGAAGTGTGGTAAGACCTACAATGCAAAATATGCACTCCACACTACAGTAATGACACCTCACGGTGACCATCAATGCCGAGCTACAGCAACGACCATCCACGATGCCCAGCCGGCCCTTCGCTCTACTGCGACGTTAGCACGCAGTGCCCAGCCTGCTCTTCACGCTAAAGTGACAACCACCTGCGACGATCTTCCTGCTCCACGCGGCCTTCTCCACTGCAAATTGAACTCTTCGTACCGGACTCAGAAGTTAACTCTTCAGCAGGACAAACTTGGTCTCTGTATCCAACCCACACTCCATTGCAGTCGGCCTGAACTTGTGACTTTTCCTTGTTCTGGCTCAACCAGTTGACTGCAAGTGGCACTTTGTGCTTTTAGGCTTTATTTTTCACTAAAAAAGTTTAAATTTCATATCTCTGGTTCTACTGATTGCATTTTTGCTGTTCTGGTATTATTTAATTTATTAAAATGTAATCCATTTTTCTGATCTGGTTCTGGTGTTTTAATGTGCTCTGTTTTAACTTTATTACTGTTTGTGTGCTGCACAAATACTTTACACATTGCCTCTAAGGTAAGCCTGACTTCTTTCATGCCATACTACCAGAGGTTTAAGCAGAGGTTAATTTAGTGACATTTTTTGTTCACCCTGGCAAGGATTGTGGTTGTTATCTGAATGGGGCTTCCACCCCCTCAGCCAGTAAGCCAGTTTATTACAGCAAGCATTGAAAAGGAATGTCTTGAAATAAAATGGGCAGTAGGAAACCTGAAATACTATCTTGAGGGGAGAACATTTCTGCTATATATTGACCATGCACCACTGACATGGTTGAGCCAGCCAGAATAAAAGCAATGGTATCAAGATATTGAGGTAATTCAGCTACTTCATACATTTAAGTTTCACTTTAAATACAGACACTGCCAGTCATAAGGAAATGTATATATTCTTTCTAGGTACACATTACAAGTTCTTCCCAAATGAATGTATTTAAGCGGTGGAAGTGTGAGGAGGAGGTGGGAAGTCAGTTACATGAGGAATCTTGAGGCGGTCCAGTCCCCAGCTCCACATGGCACTCAGGGAGTGCAGGGAGTGATAGACAGAGAAGAAGGGCTAAGGGTGGGGTTAGAGAGAGAGAAAAGACTAGAAAGAAGGAACATTAAAGCAAAAGATGGACTAAAGGATTTGTTACAGAATGAGGAGACAGGGACTTAGAGGATCCAGTTGTATAGGTAGCACAGAAACTGAGTGGATGCCCTCACAACAACTTCCTTACTATCAGGAGACTGGAATCTTATAGACAATCACTGTGAGAAATAGGGTTGTTGGTTGAAGGGCAGTGACGTCTATTTAAGCAGCAGCCACAATCTCTGTCAGGGTAAACCACAAAAGGTCCTAAATTAACCTGTGCTTAACCCTCTGGTAGCTTGGCACAAAAGCAGTCAGGCTTAACTAAGAGGCAATGTGTAAAGTACTTAGACAGCACACAAACAGTAGGAATGTGAAAACACAACACAATAAATATCCCACACCAATTTAGAGAAATAGAGTAAAATGTAATCAATTATTTGACATTAAAATGACAAAAATCCAATTAGTAGATCTGGAGATATGCAATTTAAAAGATTTAAGTGAAGATAGCAATAAAAAGCACAAAGCGTCATCGCGGCTATCCGGTCATGCGAGACTGGGTGGAATTCACAAGTTCAGGCCAATCTCAATTGAGCACGGGCTAGGTACTGGGATCGAGTTAGTCCAGCTGAAAATCACCAGGGGCAGTGAGAGCGTCACACACGGCCGTCAAAGAAGAGCAAAGAGCAGGTCGAGAGTTGCAAACGGTCATCGGTAGAGCTTTGCTTTGGCAGTCAACGCGTGCTGTCGATGATGACAAAGTATTGATCTCGCATCTTTGGCGGTCGCTCTAGCAAGAAGAGTCGGGTCTTCTATAACTTTGCGTTGGCATGCGGTGCGGGTGGCAAGATCTTGGCATGAACAGGCCTGTTACGTTCCTGAGGAGCCCAAAAACTTCAGGGGAGCTCAACTGAAATCCCACCAAGGGTCCAGGACCTGAGGGGCACCAATTATGGGCCAAGGGGCTCACTCCAGCAGAGGCCAGCAGAGCTCAGGCAGATCAAGTTGAAGGTCAGCTGGGTAGTTGCAGGGAGATTCTGGAGCTTGTTATGTCCCTGTTGCTCAGAGTACGAAGACAGCTGACTGACTCTTGGAGTCACTTATACAATACAATATATTTCATTTCTAAAGCGCACAGCTACCTTTCAAAGGCATCCCGGCATTAGTGTAAAAGATCACTCATGACGACTTAAAAGAAAACCATGATTAGGAAATGTTTATAGCAGAATCAAACAGAAGCGTTTTAAGCCTTTTCGAAATGTCATTTGCGATGGGCTGCTTCCCAAAGCAAGTGGGAGTGCATTCCACAACCTAGCTGCCAGATAGGCAAAGGGTCGGCCTCCTCTCCTAGTCTTAGATCTTTGGGGAATTTGAAACAATTTGAGATTGTTGGACGCAATGAGCGGACCTGGGAAGGCAACTTGAAGTGGAGCTTAAGTTAGAGAGGTCCCTTTTGGTTAAATATCCTGAAGGCAAGTTTGAGGGCCTTAAACTAGACCCTTCTAATGACCGGAACCCAGTGAAGCCAGCCTAGATGAGTTGATCCTGAGACCTGAGAAGGGATTTTAAAGATCAGACTGGCAGTAGTGTTCTGAATAATTTGGGGACATCCCAATGGGAAAAACCGGGAGCCCTAGGTACAACCTGTTAGAACAATATATTTTTGAAGTGATCAAAGCATGAACGATTGTTTTACGGTGCTCCATCAGAATGAGGTGTAGCATTCTTTTCAAAGACCTCAGAGTAAACAAAAATCTCGCCTTTGGGACCTTTTATGTATTTAGCTATGCAGCATATTTGCCTGGGTGCTGAAACATCTACTGTTCTTTAACATGGAGATAAAGTAAGCACCAAACTGCCTGACACGCCAGGTATGGGAACACATGGTGAAAAATGTTGCCTTTCAGTGGGAAATGGTATAGTCCAAAGCTCTGTTTTTAATATAAAATCAGGGCCTTCGGTGGCCATATTAATGAAAATACAAGATTTGAAAAAATATTATTGTCTACGGGTGCTCGTGGAAGACAATTTCTATGGACTGGAATCTGGAGATTGCTAAAGTGATTCTGGTATTTTACTGATCTCTGCTGGTCGTTTTCTATCAAGAAAGATAAATAGAGGCAGTTGCCAGAAAAATTAAGAAAGTCCCTAAGCAAAAAGCAATTCTCGTATTTTACTGACCTCTACTGGTCGTTTTCTATCAAGACAGTTAAATAGAGGCAGTTGAACATAAAAAAAGACCTTAAGCAGAAGTAGACAAGTCCTAGGGCTGATCTCCAGAGCCCACAAAGTACATACAGATATAAGTATATACTAAAGCATATACAAGAGGTCTTGAATGCTCGACCTAAAAAAGAGTTGACATTTTGTTGTTGGACTATCAATGTGAAGTTTGCAGAGACATTCGGCAAGTTGCTATGTAGAACTCTACAAAAAACATAAGGTCTGTGAGCCCGAAGCCAAGGACATAAATAAATTGCTTCATTTGGATAAATAATTGGCCTTGGACGCTCCAAAAAAACAGAATCATTTATTACACTCATCGAGGAATTAAACTGGGAGAATAGAGACGGCATATATATATATAGTCATTAGCTATCAAAGATCTATTGAATTCTCAAACAATACATTAGCAACATCTCACGTTATAGGTTATGATTGCTATGCCTTACTCACCATCACAGATGAACAGTAACACCTCCCCCACTCATCACTTTGATTAGTTGAAAGGTTCATAACTGCAGGGACTGCCCTGGTGTCATAAGTGTTCCATTGTGCTGAGAATGTAGCTGTTGTGAGCAGCACTTCCACTGGTGTATGACATATACCAAATGTTCAGACTGTCACAATACGAAGACTACCCTCAGTCTGTAGAAACTGCGCTCAAACTGTGCGGCCTCAGAGTCGTCAACGTGTGCTGTTTGTCCTTAAAGTACAATGTCTGTTCTCGGGGCACAAAACCTTCCCTCGGTGTGCATGTACTGTCCTCATGTGGAGAGTTTATTTCAGTATTCAGAACAGGGGTGTATTTTCCATTGGTGCAGCAGGAGCAGTGGCACCGGGGCCCATAGGCCCGAGGTCCTCACTGAACCCTGAATAGTGTTGCATTTTACAATGTAAACAGCAGCCGGAGTGGGGCGGTGTAGTGAATGAGCCACTTTTGTGGTCTGACACCCTATGATGACACTCAACCACCACCATTTTAACTGATTTTAGTGTGTTATGTTAGCCTAGCCTTAATGTAGGATGGTCTTTCATATGCCTGCTTCTCTTCTGTTCTATAATCTTGCTGTCTTTTAGTAGAATAGTCTTGCCAAGAATAGAAGGTATGGGATGTTGAGGTGTAGTGTTGAGGTTGGTGGTGCACACATGTGCTCAATGTTGTATACTGAGGGATAAAGTCTATAGTGTTATTTGGGTTATGTGAATTATGTGTTGAACTATTGCCTTTGACATGGTTTCATGTCATCCTTGCTTTTCTGATTCCATCTTGCTTTGGGCCTTTGTGTGCATGGCTTAACTAACTCCATTTTCATGACTGCTGTGCCTGCACGAAGCTGCAGAGGTGGGGAGGGCATGTTTTGCTCTTCTCCTGTTTTCCGCACTTTACTGACTAGAGAGAACTGGTTCTTATCAGAGGAATGTACATGGTCTGTCTCGGAGCCATAGCAAAGGCCTGATCAACCGATGCAGTGGCCTTGGAGCAGGCTGGTACGGGCTCTCATGAGAACGAGGGGGCGAGGCTTGCTAGAAGCTTCGTTGTGTTTGAATTTGTATTAAAAAGGGGAGCCTACACTGGTCTGGTGGAAGTTCACGCCGTGGAGCAGACGTGTTGTCACGGAAGAGTGGGGGCTGGTGTCACCTCTGAGCTTTCACCCAGTTCAAGCAATGGACTCCCCGTTGAGTGAAGAGGGGTGAAATGATGAAGCAGTAGGTGAGGTGTCTCTGCTACTAACTGTCTCTTGATTCTTTACTGATTCTTTCCTTTCCTTCTTATTTTCTGATTCTTATATCTATACATATATATTTCTACATATATATTTGCTTTGATTGTGTATTTCAATCGGTTATTTGATATGTGAGAGTCTGCCATGATCAATATATATTCGGCCGCTCGTGATTGAAGTATTGTGTTAATAAATTTATATATATTCCATATGTTTGAATTCGTCTTTTCCTTGTAGCAGGAGGTGTGGACTCTTCTTGGCCAAGTATTCTGTTGTAGAAGGATGGGTGAATTCCCTTCTAGTAGGTAATTGTGTTATAGGAAGTTGTTCTACTCCTGGCAAGTGATGTGCAAAGTATATCTCGCTCTAGAGAAGTGTTGTGTGCGTTACCTTGGTCTAGAGGAGAGTCATGTGATATTGTTTTCTTGCCTTGCCTTTGGGGGAGTGTTGAAAGTTTGCCCACCTTAGGAAGTGCTGTGTATATGTTATATTCCATAAGTTTGGAACTGATATTCTCTCCCTGGGAAAGTGCCTTGGTCCAGGGTAGATCTGAGACCTTTCATTACAGGTGGGGGGCGATTTCCTTCCTGGCATCGGGACCCATGACACACTGGCTTCCTATGCTGAGTGCTCAGAGGCTTCTTCGGTGTTCATGTGCTCTACTAAGTTTGCAGAGATTGTACTCAGTGTGGAGATACTGTCCCGGCATGCGGGGGCTGTCCGCAGTGTTCAGAGACACTTCTCAGTGTGACTTTTGGTCTCGCCTCAATGTGCAAGGGTCTGTACCGTCTACGCAGAGTCCTCAGTGAGTGTGTTGGTGTTGAGAGAGAGAAGAGATAGAGAGAGATAGAGAGAGAGAGATAGAGACGGATGTGCAGACTCCTTTTCCTGTAGCATGCTGGCAGGGCAGTGCTGGTGCTGAGTTTTCTGACTCACTTGTATAAGTGGGTTGACTAAAGGGTGGGAGTAGGCAGAAAAAATTCAGTGAAAATACGCCCCGCTCCCCTCCCTCCCCCTCCCCCTCCCAAATGAATAAAATAAAAAAGAAGGCACTTACCTGCGTGGGTGCCTCCTCCTCTGCCTGGCAGCTCTCCTTCCTGCTCCTTGCCGTCCTTCTCCTATGAAAAAACACGACGTTGTGCGTCTTGCACGTGCGCATGCGCACAATGTAGGGTATTTTCATAGGAGAAGGAGGACGGCAAGGAGCAACAAGAAGAGCAGCCAGACAGAGGAGGAGGCAGCCATGCAGGTAAGTACCTTCTTTTTTATTTTTTTATTAATTTGGGAGGGTGGTGGGGCTGGCTAACTCCACTCCACCAAAGAGGGGAGTATTTGCCTACACTTCGTGTTTGGCAAATGTGCAAAGTCCGTTGACGGAGCGGAGTTACCCGCCCGGGGTTAGTGTGACTGAGAGCAGATCATTGTAAGAGAAGAATTTATAAACACGATCTCCCACATTTCCCCCTTCGGCCATGCATGCACATTCCTCCTTTGGTCTCATTCATGCACATTTTTCGCCTTGTCTCGTGCACATTCCTCTTTCACTATCTCGCTGTGAGCAGTAAGCTCATGTGAGACCCATGTGTGCAATGTGGACCCCTAGGCTCTCGTTCTTTGCAGGACATGGCAGCTCTTCAGCAGGCCCCATTTCGGTCCTCGTGAGGTCTTGTGCCTACGTTTATTTTGGACACAGTTGAGATCCCTGCATGACATTTGGGTGTGACCGTTCTAGACACAGCAAGATCCAATTTACTGATGCTTCCAGCTAAATCTTTCCACCAAATTCCTATTTTGGGCACAGCTTAGCCCCTTGTGTATCAGTTTGGGGTAGGACGCAGGCAGGCTGAAATATCATCATTTTATCCCACTTTTGTTTTATACGATTTGCACAGGAAATTGCGACTAGCCTCCCCTAAACATGCTGTGCCTCTCTCAAGTGATCCCCTCAGGCCAACGCCAAGCCCAGCCTCACCACTTGCAAACTTCATTAGCCACCACTGGGTTTGACAGGTCAGTGTGTGGGCCTTTTTTGGCTCTTTGTGGGCCTATTTTTTATCATCTGGTGATCCATTATGTACGGTTGATTTCCTTGATATTACCAAAAGCTTTGCCTGCAGCAAAGATATAAGTGCATGCAGTCTCTCATACTTTGCAAACCACCTGTCCAGCGTGTCATTACAAGCTCAAGCTTACAGAGATTTGCACATTGTGGTACACTTTCTTTAGCTATCTGATTTGCGAATAGCAACCACTTTTATTATGGTGCAGGGTCTATTTTCTGTCCAGTTGGACTCTGGCACTTGGAAACTGAAAACCAGTCAAAAAAGACATGCTCCTGTATTTTACCCTTGCTACATGTATATATATATATATATATATATATATATATATATATATATATATATATATATATTTTACCTACAGGCGGTCGCCAGTAGGTAGTTATAGTTAGGACCTAGTTACTATAGGAAAATGGCAACATTCTATTCCCAATAACTTTGGCGCCGATGGACGAATCTTCGCGAAATGTTCAAAACTAATTCTTTGTTGAGATCAGCTCCTATGTTGAAAGTTTGGGGGTGATTCATCATGGGGGGGCAGAGTAAAAAATGGGGGTCCCAAACAGAGACGTTTTAATGCATGGGCAAAGTGGGCTCTGGCCCACGGCCCCAGCCTTTCAGGGGGCCCCCTGACAGTCAGCTCCATTCTCCAGAGTTTTGCCCTAATGACCTTGAATATTTCCTAAACAGTTTGTTTTAAATTCTGTTTTCCTTTCATTTATTTCTTATGTACCTGATGTGTGAGACTCTAGTACAGGCATTTTGCAGAGAAATTTTGTGTTTATGTTTCATGCAATATACATGAAAAACGTTTATTTTAGATCAAAACAAGGCCTAACATATAAGAAATGGGATGGCGTCACAGAGATTATTTGCAGTAATATTGGTGAGCTGCTGCTGTGTTACAATATTGAAAACACACATAACTATCCCTGAATATTAGATGTAAACACATTCAGGGCCTTATTTATGAGAAGTGATGCATCGCTGTGTGAGAACAGGGATGCGTCACTTCTTAGTGCGCACTCGTTGCGACATGATGGATGTGTCATATTTACTGTATGACGCATCATGTCGCAAGGAGTTACAGATATGTCAGTATTTCTGACAAATCTGTATGCGCAAAAGTGATGCATTGCTGGGGTGTGTCTGAAAATAGACGTAACTCCAGCAATGTGTCCTTTCACATGGGGCAAGCCCCATGTGAAAGGGCCTGCATCAGTCTTATGCCTGCTGTGTGGCAGGTGTAAGATATTGACGCAATGGCGTCCTAGAAGTGGCGCACTGAGTTCTCATAGATTTCAATGCGCCACTTCTACGAGGCATTTTGCGGGGCAACACCCACCCTGCATACATTATGCCTGGCGCAGGTATAATGCGGTGCAGGGGTTTACAAAGTGAAGCATCTGCCTAGATGCGTCACTTTGTAAATAGGGCGTAACATTGCACATATTTTATGCTGCCGGTGCGTCACAAAAAGTGACGCACCAGCAGCAAAAAAGTGAAGCAAATTCTCTTAAATAAGGCGCTTAGAATTTGGACGAGTGTTCCTTTGCACTGTCAGGGACCTAATGAAATGAAATTGTGTATTTAATAAAGCCCGCAGCTACTCAGACTAGAGAGTCCTGGCGCATGACAGTGGGAGGAAAACATGCGTAAAAGACCCATCAGTTATCAAAAAGCCAGGTTTTTAAGTTCTTTCATGAAAGAGAGTAGGTCTGTGGTTAGTCTCAGAGACTCAGGGAGGCTATTCCACAATTTTGGGCCTAGAAAGCCGTGGGATCTGTCTCCAATGCGGGCGCTGCATATTTTAGGCATGATGGCCAGGTTGGCATTGGAAGAATTTAGGGGTCTAGCTGTTGTGTAGCGATTAACGCGCTTATTTATGTAGCTGGCTCCTAAGCCATGGAAAGCTTTAAAGAAGATGGTCATCGCTTTGAAGCCGATCGGTTCTTTTATGCGGAGAGACTTAAGAATAGGGGTCATACTAGATCTGGGTTTAGGTCTCAGGATGGCTCTGGCCGCCGCGTATTGTACCACTTGTAGGCGCTGGATAAGGGATTTGGGAAGACAGAGGTACAAGCTGTTGACATAGTCAAGCTTTGATGTCACCAGAGTCTGCACCACGATCTTTCTGCTCTCAAGCGGTAACAGTGGCAGGAGTTTTTTTTAGCATCCAGAGTATGCCAAAGCAAGTGCCATTTAGATTTTGAATTTGAAAGCACATGGAGAGTGTCTTGTCTATGACAATTCCTACGTTTTTGACTTTCTCCTTTTGAGCGGGCAGGGGCGGCAGATCTTTTGGCCACCAAGCGCTCCAGTAAGGCGTTTATGGATTACCAAAGAAAACAACTTCAGTTTTGTCAGGATTGCACTTCAGTTGATTGATCTGAAGCCAGTTAAAAACCTTTGTGAGGCAAGACCTAATCATTGCCACGTCAAAGTCGGTTCCTTTTTCTCACGTAAAAATCAGCTGAGTGTCATCAGCATAGGAAACAATTTTGGCGCCCTCTTCCTCTACCAGAAATGCAAGGGGGATAGATATATATTAAAAAGAGTAGGACTGAGAATGGAGCCCTGAAGGACACCTAAATTCATGGCCGGAACTGGGGATGAGAAAGGGGGGAGCCAGATGTCCTGAGATCTATTTGCCAAGAAGGATGACATCCATTGTAAAGGCGGTCCCCCCCCAGACCGATGTTAGCAAGGGTGGCCTTTAAGTCCTCTGTTTTCTTATTGTTTTTACACTTATTGTTGCGTGGGAGGATATTGGGTGCGAGTTTCCTGGGCTGGAGGAGAGTCCAGTTGCACTTATTGCATCGAAAGTCTACCTCCAACCTCGGATCAGCGGCTGTACAGTGACATAATGGTAGCCGCCTAAGGCTAAGCAGTTTTTCCCTATTGCAATATAGTGGAAGAAACTCACCGGAGGGGAACTGGGCAGCATGGCCGGCGCCGAACGCCTCCGGACGCAGACAGGCTTACCTTCGGCGCCAGCGGCGCGCCCGCTGTGCACGTCCACTTAGCACGTCCGTTTGCATCGGGAATATATAGGCTAATGCCTATGATGCAAACTGGATCGCCAACGCAGCTGAGGAAGCGGAAACTGCATAGGCATAAGTCAGGAGCCCGATAGTAGCCCCAGCCCTCCGCACAATCGGCGTATCAGCCGCGGCGGACCAGGACTGGAGGAAAAGCGAGATGCGAATCGAAGCAGCTAAGGAGGTGTAGGCAAGCAGAATCAAGTAAAGTGCAAGTGCGCATAGGTAGGAGAAATTATTAAAAAGCACAGAGTAATTCAGCCAGACATATACAATTTAAAAAGTCATAAAAACCTAGTAGCAGGGCAGGAAACACTAAATCCTACAGCTATCAGCTGCGCGCATCCGTTTGCATCGTGAATATATAGGCTGATGCCTATGATACAAACTGGATCGCTAGCACAGCTGAGGAAGTGGAAACTGCGTGGGAAACAGGGGCTCAAATTAGATCATAAATTCAAAGGTGTCCTGAACAGGGGCCCCCAAAATATGTTTGGCCCAGGGCCCCCCAAATCCTTAAGATGTCCCTGGTCCCAAAACGTGTTTTCTCCATGTTAATTTCCATAGGAATCTTTAGACAAGGCAACAGGTCGAACGGGTGAACGGAATTACCCCAAATTTGGCAGGGAGAAGGGTCGTGGTCTAGAAAGCACGCTTTTGTTTATTTGGTGTAAATTTGTTCAGTAGTTTTTGAAAAATATCGAAATTTATAGATATCGATATTTGGGAATTCTGCTTTCTGATTGGCTGAGGCGTTACGAGCACAAGCTTGTTGCTGATTGGCTGCGAGCGGTGCGAGAGGTTGCAACTAGGAAGTGATGGACGCCATTTTGTGATTCTGTTGAAGCGAGTAAGGTGAAAAAAGGGGGGAAAAGGGGGAAAGAAGTGGGAAATAGGAGGGTAGGAGCACTTTGACCTCTGTGGGGTGTTTAGGGTGTGCTATAGAGGGGGTGCGAAGCGAAGTATTTACCCCTACCGGTGTGTAAGTGGTGGGCTATGGAAATTGAGTGAGGTATTGGGTAGAGTCTGATGCGGGTAAGGTGAGCTGGTGCGGGACTCGGGGATTAAAGCGTGAGCCCAAATTGCGTGTCTTATGCTGTGAAGTCATGTGCCGTGGCCGTTGCACTACAGTTGTGGAAGTAGTGTCCGGATATGTTTATAACTACTAGGACGAACTACTGACCCGTACTGGTATGAAAGTCCTGGGGTACGGAATATATGTGAGGTATTGTCTAGAGTCTCATGTTGCTAAGCTGAGCTGCTGCCGGAGTCGGGGATTAAAGCATAAGCTCAAACTGTGTGTCATATGCTGTGAAGTCATGTGCTCTGGCCGCTGTGCCACATCTGTGCAAGTAGTGTCAGCATGAAGTTATAGGTACTTGGATGAACTTTTATTTAGAACATTGTAGCTTGTGTATGGTGCTTAAGTGGTGTTGTATAGGGAGTGCGAAGGTAAATCAATATGGTATTTGTAGAGCGCAAACTACTCACCCCTATGGGTGAGTAGAGCTGGGGATCAGAGCGAGAGGTCTGTGCTGCAAAGTGAGATGGTTTGGCCGCTGCGCCACAGCTGTGTGGAGAATACATTTTGGTGAGGGTGCGGGAGTTGGCGTTATCTGGCCCTGAAATAGCAGGCCTAAGTTGTAAGTTATAGGGTGGATCTAAAAAAAGCCCTTGTGTTCATTAGTTGGAGCTACATATATGTGCGGATGCACAGCTTCAAGTTATTCAGGAAAACTCGGTTTCCCCGATCTGTGAAGTGTACTCCATCACTTCTGTA
Organism: Triturus cristatus; assembly: GCF_964204655.1. Lineage (NCBI taxonomy): Eukaryota > Metazoa > Chordata > Amphibia > Caudata > Salamandridae > Triturus > Triturus cristatus. The sequence goes on along the minus strand of NC_140592.1, from coordinate 1,157,706,411 downwards.
TATATCCGCCATATCAAAACGTATGTTGTTGTTGTATATGGACCCCATTTTGTGGTCTCTGAGGTATGCAGAGAAAGCTTTGTTGACTTTTTTCCGAGATTTTTCAATCTGAGGACAAAATAGTTTGGACCATTTCCACTTCTGTCTTTGGCATATATTGGAATATACAAAGACAGTTTGAGGCAAAAGTAACATCAATTGTCCAAAGGTGTCCTTCATAAGCATTTCCAAATCTACCCCAGTCAATGTGCCTAGGTCGTATCCACCACAGTGCACAATCATGAGGTCAGGTTGTTGGAGATGCAAACAGGTTTTAACCAAAGACAACAATTGGGGCCACTTCAATCCTCTCTGTCCAAACCATTTAATGTCCACATTTTGTAAACCTAGGTCTAAGTCAATACGTCTCTGTTCTGCATACCTCTTGCACCAGAAAACATAGCTATGTCCTACGGTCCACACTAGCATTTTGAAGGTATGGCGGGAAGGTATGGAAAGATGTCTGTAGCTCATGCAGTTCCTTCTTAGAATAAGAGATATGTTTAAAGATGGGGAACTAGTTTCTTTTTGCATAGAAAACGGTACCTGATTGGGAGATGAAAAGCATTGTTTTTTAAAAGTAGGGTGCACCTTCGTTTTGTGGAAAAGTACGTTTGTGATTGGTTAAGAAAAAGCAGTTTGCACGTACATATTATAGTACATATTATAGGATAACATTTGCTCAACTCAACCACACCTGCTACTTGCATTTGGAAGGCACTGTTCGAACTTAAAACAGTTGTTAACTTTTAACCTGCACGTGCCGTTAAATGTTCGAGAAAATGTTGCAAAAAATATCGTTAGGTTTGAAACAATTGATGAACTTTTAACCTCCACGTGTTGTAGAATGTTTTGGAAAGTGTGTTGATAGAATACGTTGCATTTCTGACTTCGATGTGTACTTGAATATTAAAAAAACTATTTATATGGAAAAGTAGAAAGACAGTAATAGAGAGAATTTTTGAAAGCTAAAAGTATCAAGGAACTATTGTAATTTGTTCTGGATTACCTACTGGCGGTCAACAGTAGGTAGTTATCACTGTTAACGGTCTGAAAGTGCGGTGTTGCTCAGAATGGCATGTTGGTGATATGATATGGTGCTACACTCGGGTATGAAACCGAGAGTCTAAACCGTGAGGTCATTGCTGTAAAGTGATGTGGTCTGGTGTTTGTAGCATACATGTGCAAGTAGTGTTAATAGGCGTTTATACCATACAGGGAGTGGGAAGTGAACTACTGACCGCTACTGTGTGTTGATAGAATACAGGAAGCGGGAAGCGAAGCAGTTACGCCTACCGGTGTGAAGACTTGGGGATGAAACCGAGCTGATTGCTGTAAAGTGATGGGCTCTGGGCAATGTAGGATACTAGCTGCTGTAGTATAAGTGTGTGAGTAGTGTTAGTATGCGTTTATAGTATATAGGGAGTGGAAGCGAACTACTCATCCCTACTGGTGTGAAGACTCTGGGATTAAACCATGAGTCTAAATTGTGAGCTCATTGCTGTAAAGTGATGTGCTCTGGGCGCTGTAGCATATTTGAGGAAGAAGTGTTAGTTTACGTTTATACAATTTAGGGAGTGGGAAGCGAAAGTCTTACCCCTACCGGTGTCAAGACTCGTGGATGAAACTATGAGCTCATTGCTGTAAAGTCATGTGCTCTGTGTAGTATTCCATTGTAAGTCATAGTAGAATGTTAGTATGTAATTCTACTAGAATCTAAGGGGCATATTATCAAGGAACGGCGTTAAAATTATCGCCGCTTTAGCGGCAGGAAACTGCCGCTAAAACTACAATAATGAGCTTGATAATATGCCGTAGAGAATTCCAAAAAAAGCCCATGTAATCATGAGAATATGGGCTTCTATTGGAATTCTCTGCGGCATATTATCAAGCCCATTATTGCTGTTTTAGCGGCAGTTTCCTGCCGCTAAAGCGGCGATAATTCTAACGCCGTTCCTTGATAATATGGCCCTCAGTATGTAATGTTAGAATGTAGGGCTGTCATGAGGGTAACCATGCGGCGTTTGTACACGGTACTGGATTAGACGGTTGCTTTGCTGTCTGCTCCTGTTGGAGGTTGTGTCAGGTGTTTAGTTTTCTTATAATACATCTACTTATTGGATTCACTGCTGTCTGCCTCTTCACTACATAAATTTGGCGACGAGTGGGAGAAGGCAAAAAGAAGGCACCACTCAGCAATATTTCAAAATTGCTTGCGTTGTGCTGAAGACCCGTTTTGTTTGTGTAGCTGTTTCTACTCATGCCAGGGTCGTCGGCTCATTGAACTATGTCATCCGACTTCTGGTAGGATTGATATTTTTAGATTTTGCGCTTCCTCTGCTTCTTCGCTACATTCTGGTCACTGTACTACACGTGTGTAAGTAGTGTTAGTTTGCGTTTATACTAACGAATGCATCATGGTAGTAGGGAGGGCGACCTCTCAGGCGCAGCTCATACAATGTGTGTTTGCTATTAGAGGGTGGTGCATGGCTTCCACCCTGTGATATCAAATACTTGTTCGACTACTGAAGCGAGAAGAGGAAAACCTTGTATCGCTGTAATAGAGGGGATGCAGATGGTAAAAATGGAGGGAAAAGAACAAAAAAACAAAAAAAAGCAGGGTCTCACCCGTTCTTTTAAATGAGGCCCCTGGTGGGTGGGTAATGTTCTGTGGCCAATCCAATTATTATATTGCGGGGTCTCTGTAGGACTGGGGATCATAATATCACATGTAAATTAGGCGCGGAAGGGCACAGACACGTTTTGCAGCCTAGGGGGGCGCCACCTTCCCGGGTATTGTTTACTAATTGTTCAGGGGGTTCGAGGCCAACTGAAGTCCAGGGATCGCCACACTCCGGGTCTTTATTTAAATATGCAGGGTGGGGTACTCGGTGACTTGGTCCACCCGGATCAATCCGGATTCATCCCGCACCGTAACACAGCGTTAAATCTTCAGCGCCTTCATGGTGTAATCGCCAGGGCGGGCACGTTGCGTGAACCAGCTATTGTGGCGTCTCTCGATGCCACGATGGCCTTTGACACGGTGGAATGGGCATATTTGTGGGCCGTGTTGACCAAGTTCGGCTTTGGCCACGGTTTTGTGAGCTGGGTGAGGTTGCTGTATGAGGGCCCTCTCGCGAGTGTGGTGGTAAATGGCCGTGCGTCGACTCCGTTTCAGCTTGGGAGGGGTACTCGGCAGGGTTGCCCCCTGTCGCCATTGTTGTTTGCCCTCGCCCTTGAGCCGCTGGCTGCGTGGATACGCTGGCACCTGGATATACGGGGACTTAGATGGTCGCCTGAACACGAGGACCGTATATCGCTCTATGCTGATGACATCCTGTTGTATCTTGCCTCACCCAAGAAATCACTTATAGTGGTCTGTGACGTACTCACATCTTTCGGTAGGAACTCGGGTCTCGTTATCAACTGGAGTAAATCGTATTTATATGTTCTTAGTGGCGAGGTTCCACCGATCCCTCGAACTTGTTCGATCCAGGTTGCTCAGCAGGGCTTCATGTATCTGGGGATCTTTATCTCCATGGACTCTGCCGTGCGATATGAGAGGAACCTGCTCCCCCCCCTAGCGCGCCTGAGGCGGGATGTGGAGGGCTGGCGGAGGCTGCCGCTCTCCCTCGTTGGGCGCGCGGCCCTGTTCAAAATGATGTCTCTTCCCCGGTTCCTCTACGCACTGCAGAATACTTTGGATTGGGTACCGGCCAACTACTTTCGGGAGGTCGAAGGCCTCCAACGAACGTTGCTGTGGGACGGGCGGCCGCGAATAGCTATTGCAAAGTTGACGCTTCCATGGTACGACGGGGGTATTGCGCTTCCAGACATCCGACGGTACTATTGGGCCACCCAGCTGAGTGCGATTAATCATGGGTTTTATGGCCCTGCCCTCAGCCCTGGGTATGCCATGGACAGGTGGTTGCTGCGTGGTGGTAACTATTACAGGGCGTTGTATTCGCGGTCCCTGGACTCGTCCCTCACGGGGCCCACTGGTGTGGCGGTGCGTGTGTGGAAGATGGCAACTGACTCGCTGGGCTGGAAGGATAGGCTCACCCTCGCTACCCCGCTGTTTGAATCTGAGAGACTGGGTAGGCTTTGGCACACAAAAGGCTTTGACAAATGGGACTTGATCGGCATCTCCAGGGTCGGAGATGTCCTGATTAAGGGGAGGGTGAAGTCCTTTGAAGAGTTGCAGAAGGGGTATGAGCTGGGGCCATCTGAGTTTTTTCGCTATATTCAGGTGCGTCACGCCCTCCGATCAGTCCTCATAGAGGGTGAGAAGGTGCCTGAGTCCTCTCCTTTGGAGGACCGGGTCCTTGATGGCCATATGCCCGAGAGCACGATCTCGCTCATATATAAGAAACTGATCAACGTCCGGGCGGATATGCTTCTGGGGTTGAGGGACCAGTGGTCTAGGGATGGCCTCGAGTTGGATGACGAGGATTGGCAGTCTGCTGTTTCCTCTCCTAAGGAGGTTGCGATCCCGTCGCGTCTGAGGCTGGTGCAGCTTAAAATACTGCATCGAGTGTATGTGACGGGGCCAAGGCTGGTTCACATGGGATTCTCGGAGGACGGCCTATGCATGAGGGGATGTGGTATGGTGGGTACTTTCCTGCATATCATTTGGGAATGTGGTGTCATCACGGAATTCTGGAGGAGAGTCCATGCAGTGATGGGGGAGGTGACGGGCATTGCTATGCAGCCGGAAGCGCGGTGTTGTCTCCTGAATGTCTGGGGGCCGACTGATCATAATGTGGCGCAGACCCAATGGGTGACTCTGGGTAACATGGTCGCTAAGAGAGATATCGCGCGATTGTGGGGCTCCGTGGGGCCCCCCACATTGACCGCGTGGAAAGAAAATATGGACTGGAGTATGCTAAGGGAGAAGACGGTATATTGCGCTAGAGGCCGCCCTCGGAAGTGGCACACCATCTGGGGGCGGTGGAATCAATACAGGGGGGGAATTTGTCTTGCCCCTGATTTGGATCCCCCTGAGGAACAGCTTTCCTCCTAACCTTCTTTCCAGCTCAGTATGGTTAGTGGACTTCTTTGGCCTCTGCTGTCCCCCTTCTTCCTCTTTTCACAGTACTGTAAATGGTAGATGATTGGGGTCCTGCCTCCCCTGGGGGGCTATCACCATGGGCATTCAGTGTTCTTGCCTTGCTGGGGGGTTGTTGTGTGTTTTGTGTTTATTTAAAAAATGGAATCTTTGCACTCCTCCTTCACTGTACTGTGGACGCGTCTCGGTTCCTCTTTATCGAAGCTGCCGAACCTCCGGGTTGTCGGCTGAATAGCTGTGTCCAGACTTTTGAAAATAAAGGTTTTTTATAAAAAAAAAAAAAAAAAAAATGCAGGGTGGGCCTCGGCAGTCCCTGAAGCCTTGGTGGTCCTAGGCAGTGCCTTATTTGTTCTGTAATCACACGGGCAGTACTTATGGTGTTATAAAGTGATACACTCATAGAACTCTTGCAGTTGTACAATTACCCAGGCTTCATTTGTCTAATAGTCAGTTAGATTATGTTTGGTAGGTGCACTCTAATATTAAATGATGTTGTCCTTAAAATCTCCTATAAACAGATGATTTTCACAATAAACAATAGACAAGTGTCAAAGAAGACATATACACTCAGTTATTTATTTGAAAAAATAACTAACCTTTATTAAAACCGAAATAAATATGGAGGGGTTTTGGCGTGGTGTGCATGAGGTGCTGCGAGTGGTCACGCATGTGGCGCTGTTGCCCGAAGCGAGGAGATGCCTGTTGAATGTGTGGGAGCCTACCGATTACTCGGTGCCGCAGACGTGGTGGGTGACTCTGGGGTATATGGTTGCCAAGCGTGATATTGCCCAGCTGTGGGGATCCCAGAGGCCCCCGACTGTCTCGGCCTGGTAGGAACATATGGATTGGTGCATGTTTCGGGAAAAGGTGGTGTATGTGGCGAGAGGTAAGCCTGCGACATGGGTGAAGGTATGGGGCCCCTGGAACGCCTACCGCGGGGGAATCTGTGCTCCACCGTTATTGCCTGATCCGTCGCCGGCCCCGTCCCCTTAGCCAACTCATCCCCCCGGTACCTGGGCATTAGGTGTACCCAGCCCTAGTTCTGATCTCTCCCCCCTCTTGAGATTCCTATGGATGGCTAGGATTCCCCCTCTAGGGGAGCACGTGTTGCTATTTCCGATTGAGGATTGCCTTGTGGGTTTGTTTGTATTTGTTGTTCTTTAAGTTTAAAATGGAACCGTATAGTGGGGTCTGGATAGTGTGGCTCGCAACGATGTTACCTCCTGTGCATACTCGGCCACGGCACCATGTGTTTTATAAATGTATATCGTATGCTCCTTTCATTGCTAGCGGCCGGCCGGAAGGTTGTAGGCCCATACTTGTATATTTTTGAGTCTTGTAATAAACGGTTTAAAAAAAAAAAAAAAAACGAAATAAATAGAAATGTAACTTTAACAGAACAGTATAATAAAAAAATGTGGTTTGGACTCCAGTGGAAGCAGCGTAGGAAACCTGCAAGACAAAAATGAAACATTAGTATGTGTGCTATGTGGACGAGGTAAAGAAAGGTAGTCCGAATGAAAGGACCATAGTGAGAATGGAAGGGAGGGGGAGTGGGTGGAAGGGAGAAGGGGAGGGAGAGTCAAAAGAAGAGAGGGAGGAGGAGACAGAGCGTTGGCCTATTGCACTCAGCCCTTAGTGTTTACCCTCCGTCACCCGTTTGGGTAGGACGCTGGAGTCTGCGAGAAAGAGTGTGGTTCAGCAAGTCCTTAAAATCAAATACATGAGGCCAGCGATTATGGGCCATATTATGAAGGAAGGGCAATAACATTATCGCTGCTTTAGCGGCAGGACACTGCCGCTAAAGCGGCGATAAGGGATTGATAATATGCCCTTGTGAATTCCCTTAGAAGCCTAGGTTCTGGTGTGAACCTGGGCTTCTATGGGAATTTACAAGGGCATATTATCAACCCCTTATCGTCGCTTTTGCTGCAGTTTCCTGTCGCTAAAGTGGTTATAATGTTATTGCCGTTGTTTGATAATATAGTCCTACATTATTAGCTACGGGAAAATCGCGTGCATGCACCTGTGCACCCAGGGTGCTGCACCCCAACCACTTCCCCACGCACTGTGCTCAATTGTAGGTCTTGCATTCCGAGGCTTCACTGCTCACCTGCCACCACTGGTGTGTCCCACGACGTGTTGGTGCAAGCTCCTAGTCCAGGGTATGTTTGTCCGATAGACCAGGTCTCCGGTCGGGGACGGTGTCTTGATACCACGATGGAAGGTGTCAGAATGCCAGGGCATCATTGCGGGGTCAGCTCCCGCTCCGCCCTTCTTGTGGCAATCAATGGAATGTCTGAAAAGGGAGAAATAATTTAATGGTGGAAACGTCTGGAGGTAAATGAAGGTTTATTTCAAGCTTGATAGAAATTAGGAGTTGAGTGCATCCTTCATTTTTGAAGTACGATCTACCAACTGTTAGTGGTAATCGTGGTTCAAAGAGGAGTTGGAGTGCACGAGAATACACAAGGTTAAATAATAATATGTTATGCCAACGTTTACATACAAAGGAACAGAGCGCATGCTAGAAGCATAATGTACGCATGTAATGCAGTGGCGGGAGCCTGTGTGCATGTACACTTAGTAAGGAGCTCACTACAGTGTCCTAAAAGCCAATGCCACGTGTCTGTAGGGCAGCACTGCCCGCTGGCTCAGCCCTACAGTACGGTCCAGCAGGTCCTTAAAATTAGACCGATGTGACTATTTGAGGTCAAAGATCACATCATTCCGCACGGCAACATCGCTTTTTCACACGTGCGCACTCAGGGTGATGCACCCCACCCCTCCCGCAGAACTGCCATCAACAGGTGTCTGTAGGGCAGCGCTGCCCGTAGGTTCAGGCCTATCCTATGGTATAGCAGGTCTTTAAAATGAGACAGAGATGTGACTGAATGAGGTCAAAGATCACATCATAACACATGGCAATATCGCTTATACGCACGTGCGCAGTCAGGCTGATGCAGCCCATCCCTCCCGCAGCACCGTGCCGAAGAGGTGTCTGTAGGGAAGAGGTGTCTGTAGGGCAGCGCTGCCTGCTGGCTCAGACCTACAGTACAGTCCAGCAGGTCTTTAAAATGAGGCAGAGATGTGACTGAATGAGGTCAAAGATCACATCATAACACACGGTAATATCGTTTGTTCGGACCTGCGCAGCTAGGCTGAAGCACCCCACCCCTCTCGCCGCAGCGCGCTCAATTGGAGGCCCTGTGCACCCAGGCCGCTCTGCTTACCTGCTGTCATTGTTGTGTGAGCAAACACTATGGGCAGCAGTGCTCACAATTCAGATGGGAGTGTTGATTGCAGGAGAGTGTACACCTCATGGATCCATTTCGTAGACGACGGGCACTAGGGCTCACAATTTAGAGCCCGTGTTGATTGGCAGGATGGAGTACACCTCATGGATCCATTTCTTTTGTTATTGCACTTTGTGATATGCGAGGTGGATGTGGCAAATCATTTGAGGTAGTGTGGAAGAAGAGGGGCGTGTGGCGTCGTGGTTATCCTATTTGTACGTACGCAAAGTGGGCTGGGCTTGTATACGCCAGCATAGGGGTGTGAATAATTATTCCGGGAACTTGGGCGTTGTTCAGTTCCTGCCTGGCCAGTAAGTGTACTTATGTGTGTTTCTTTTGTAGTTTTGACCTCGCAGAGTGTGCAATTTAGATTAGTGTAGCATGTGTCGGGAGGGCGGAAACTATCGTTAATGAGATGGCATGTCATCTAGGATGTTCAGTCTGCTCGTGGCTGTTGATGCTCCTTAGAGCCAGCAACACCCAGGCCGAAAGGCAGCACAATAATGTGCAGACACACACACCAGGGGCATCGTGTAACACATTTATTTTTTGATGGAACGTTTGAGATGCATGGCAATCACACGTGGAAGGCTAATGCACAGAGCATGAATATTGATCAAGATGATCGTTGCATGTTGTGTGTAATATAAGATATGTCTATACAGGAAAACACTTTTCAAAAAAGCTTTCTAAGCAGAAGAGGTGTCTCTCATCAAACACTGTAGAGAAAATGAGTAAAATGGGTGGGGTCGTACAACTGTTACAATGGGAAATGTTATGAACCAATCAAATGCTTTTTTTGAAGGTCACATAGAAATCGCGCTCCGAGCGCGCAAGGAGGCCGCACCCAACGCGATTTTGACAACATATATTTATCATAATATAAGTTTATTACAGTTAGAAATATATAAATGTTTAAAATAATTTAGATTTTCGCGTGCTCTCATATACTGTTTAAAGTTATTTAGATATACTTTTGAGACAAAAAAAAAGGGAATGGCGGACCCGGCGCAATACTATACATCTGTGATGTAACACAGGGCCTGGCAGCGTGTACTCGTCGAATACGCAACGCGCAGCAGGCATGACCCCATACGTACATGACGTAACATGTGGCTTGGTACTGCGTACCCGTCGGATACCAAAGTAGTACCTGGGGTGACTTCATGCGTATATGATGTGACGCGGGACGCGGTGCCACAAACTCGTCGGATAGGAGATGCGCATCATTTACGAATTTAGCAATATGGCGGATAGGATTTGTGTAGTGATGGAGCTTGGTACACTACCGGTATGGGAGTGCAGTTTTCTCCCCAAAAAATACATATTTTTTGGGGAAGATATAAAACATTACATGATTTTTAAAGTTAAAAACAAGAAGTATAATAGAGTTCCAAAATATTAAAAAATATAATAGAAAAAATATAGGTTTTATAAATATTAAAATATGGAATTAATATTTAAAAAACCTTTGAAATTCACTGAAAAAAACATAGGTTTTACAGACGTTATAGTTAGGAATTAGCATCTAAAAAACCTTTGAAATTCACAAAAAAACATAGGTTTCAGGGACGTTATAGTTAGTTGAACATTTGACTCATATAAAACCAGAGAAATTCGCCTGTTATAGTTAGTTGAGCTAACTATAACTTGCGCGCCCGCAATGCACTGCTGATGATGTCACATATTACATCACTCATGACATGGTCAGTGACAACTCTGATGACATCTCAAATGACATCACTGATGACATCACTCATGACATCATCCACGTGACAATCTGATGCACATACTGATGCTCTAATATAAACTTTGATACACCCATTCTAAAACGCTGACTACTATTTTTGAAACCATACACAGAAGAATGCCATATACTACATATCACTCACTATTTCCTAGGTCTACACACACATCCAGTCACTTATACATGTAGTTACTCATCAATAGAGGACTATAATATGCACTCATACATCTATACATGCAGTCATACGCTGCCACTCATCCATAGTTACACACATGCCTAGTCAGTAATACAAAGAATGAATCACATACCCATTTAATCATGTATACAGTTCTACACACCAACTTCTTTATTTTTAGACATACCACATCACTTATTTATACAGATACTAACACATATTTACTGTCTTATACAATCACTGATAGAAGCAGACACTTATTTATACACCCACTCTTGAAATAGCTTAGTCTCACGTATACTCATTTATATACTCCAACACTCACATATAGTGGCTTAAAACATATGTAGTTAGTCACAGATATACCACTGAGACATTTATTCACTCACCAACACACCCATAGACACACTAACTCACCCATACAGCCCTTTCCAGGTACCCTTTTTAATCCATACAACCACTGAATCACCCACTATGCACAGACTTGTACACCCACCCACCCACACTGACACTCAGGGACCCATACAGATACTCAGACAACAAATCAATAACCTATATAGACACTCATGTAGGTATTCATCAACCCATGCAGTTGCTTACACACCAATTGAGACTCTAATACAGACTTTTACACAGTTTAGTCAGTAACCCATGCATTCAGTAAGACACGTTCAATCACTCACTTATACAGTCAGTCACATACATACGAAATAATTCCTTTAGACACTTGTAAATGCATTCACTCTTCAATACACCTTGGCATATATATATATAACATATTTACATTTTATAGAAGCACACATTCACTGGATGATGTCATGAGTGATGTCATGAGTGATATCATTTGAGATGTCATCAATGATGTCATCAGTGATGTCATTGACCATGTCATGAGTGATGTAATATGTGACATCATCAGCAGTGCATTGCGGGTGTGTGAGTTATAGTTAGCTCAACTAACTATAACAGGCGAATTTCTCTGGTTTTATATGAGTCAAATGTTCAACTAACTATAACGTCCCTGAAACCTATGTTTTTTTTAGTGAATGTATATATATGGCTGGTGGGAGGAGCTGGTCCTCAAAGGCACACATCGAAGGAAGTTTGATGATCATGTGAAAATGTATTACAGATATATAGATGATTTATTTATCGTGTGGGATGGATCAAAAGAGTCAGCCACGAATTTTGTCACCATTTTTAATCAAAATGATATTAATCTAAATTTTACTGCTACCATAAGCAATCAAAAAAACTATTTCCTTGATGTTGAGATCTATATTAACAATTGTAAATTGTGAACTAAGCTCTACAGAAAGGAAATTGCTGGGAATGCGGCATTGCACTTTTCTAGTTTCCATCCACGGCATCTTGTACACAGCATCCCCTATGGAGAAATGCTGCGTTTAAAAGGAATCTGTAGCAATCAAAAAGATCTGGTACAAGCCCAACAGCAAAGTAAAAGCAGATTTTTAGCTAGAGGATACCCCCTCAAAATAATACAAGAAGCAATCCATAAAACTCAAGCTCTGGTCAGGAAAGAACTATTAGTGCCCAAAAAATCAAGAAAAGAGATACAAACTGAAAAGTCCAGTCCTGATGAGTTAAGACTCATCACCACCTACAGTGCCCAAGAAAAAACTATCAAAAAAATTGTTTATAAAAATTGGGCTCTTGTCAAAAATGATCCCATCATAGGTCATGAACTCCCTATAAACCTAGCATTACCTATAAACGGGCACCTTCAATGTACAATAGTTTAGTCTCCAGCAGCCCTGAATTATCCAACCATGCCAACTGGTTAGCTGTTCCTAATGGATTCACTAAATGCAAAATGTGCAAAGCGTGCCAATATGGCATTAACAAAAAAAGTTATTGTACTGCTTTTAGCAAGCAAGAGATCAAAATCAACAAACCTTTGCACTGCAAAACAGAATTTGCGATATATGTTCTTGAATGTACATGCCCAATAAAATACATAGGCAGTACCAAATTACCAGTGAACAAAAGAATCTTGCAACACATTAGGGCAATCAACAATAATGATCCCACTTATCCAGTCGCCAGGCACTTCTCAGAAGTCCACAACAACAATCTAAAAGACTTCTCATATTTTGTGATAGATGCCATACCCAAAACCAAGCGAGGGGGAGACAGGGAATACTGGCTGAGGAGACTTGAAACACGTTATATTCTTAATATGGATAGTAAGTCTCCGGGAGGTCTCAATAATACGGAAGACTTATACACCTGTTTATAAAAATGATCTATTATATTCCCAGAACTCTGCGCGTCCTTTTACCAATTGGTACAAATTACATTATATACCAACTTTCGATGGAAATCATTCTAGTCTAATGAACTATAAATTTATGTCATCCCTTAATCAAGTTATCAGTGTTTTGAAGTACAAAAAACTTGATAGTAAAACTTATGGGACACATTTCCCGACGTAAATACAGGCTGCTATGTCACTTAAAACCAGTTAACATAATGGTTTTTTAACACACTACACTCTATGCACTTTAATATTTTAACACTTAAGGGTTTTTTATTTTTTATTTGTAGACGAATTGGATAATAGGTTAATTTATTTATAACCAGCACATAGCACCTTTTGTTATTAAGGGTTACATACTCCTAATTAGGAACTTTTGATCCTTGCACTCATGCCAGTAGAATCTCGCTCCAAATAAAAAAAACATTGGGATTAACCCTGATACTGTTTACATCGTATGAATACTTATATTTGAGCCAAAGGTATAAAATGACAAAACAAAAAATACTTTTTAGATCACAATATTTATTAATGTTTTTATAACATTTAAAAACGTTTTTAGATGATCTATTATGACATTTTAAATATTTAGTGTCTTATTATATTCAAGGTTATTTATTTATTTATTCAATAATATTTTTGAACCTTTCACATCAAATTGTGACAATTTTCATATTCGTTGTGAGTTGGCATTCGATATTGTGATTATTAGTATTCATACATTTGTTAATTGAAACAAAACAGTGAGCAACACTGGAAACCAATGAAAGTATGTTTAACTTGTTTTCTATGTCTATCATGCATCAGCAATCATGTGCAAATTGTAGCGTTTTAATTGTTCTGTCAACATCGATGGCGTAGTCATGTGATCAAGGTCCTTCTTGGACCGAAACGCGTAATGGCCGACATTAAACAGCCATTCGTAAGCACAAAAAAACGGGTCCATGTCTGCTTGCCGAGAAAAGGAAAATTGACCGAAGGTTGTTTTGGTGAAAAGCAGTTACTCTTATATATACACGGATACAGATTGGTTCCCTCCTATATTTAAGTAAAAATCCATGTAAGGGAAAAACAAGAGCATTCGGCTGGTCCTAGACTCTGAGGCAGATGTACGACCGGTTTTTGCGGTTGCAAACGGGAATTTGGCTCCTTTGCAACTGCAAAATAGGTCGGTCCCATGTACAAACCATATTTTGCAAGTTGCTAACCTATTAGCGACTCGACTATTAGGCGGGGCGTCCCTTCCTAATAGCAAGTCTCACACCTATGCATGACTTTTTGCGACCGCATTTGCAGTCGCAAAACACTCGCAGTTTACCACCCTTTCAAAAGGGTGGTAAGCCACTTGCAAACAGGAAGGGGTCCCCAGGGACCACTGCCTGCTCTTTCTTTTTTAAATGCTTCTTGTTTTCCTTTAAGGAAAATGGGCTGTATTTTTAAAAAAACAGCTTTATTGAAAAAGCAGTCACATACATGGTGGTCTGCTGACCGCAGCAGGCTACCATCCCATGCCTCATGAATATTGATGAGGCATGCAATCTTCGACCCCACTGGGAATCGCAAACAGTGTCTGAGACTTGCTAAATGCAAGAGTCGTACATTTGGCCCTTAGTCCTATTCTATCTCGGCGTGGATGGCACTGTGCTAATCCTATGCTTAAAGACTTTGATAGAAACGCAGACATTTTAAGTGAGCAGATCTAGACTGTCGCTGGTGTTGAGGGTGCTGCTTTCCACCTAAACTTGAGAACTACCCAAAGTTCTGCCTCTTCTTTTTTGTGTGTGTATATATATATATATATAAATAAGAACAGACTTTGCAAAAGATCAAACACTGAGTCTCCTTGAGTCAAGCAAAGAAGGATCTACGACAGACCTCAGCTCAGACCTAGAATCCTCTGACAGTATCGCCTCAATCAGTACCGACCAACAGGTTTTTTCCAAGAAGTTACGCCTTCTCCAAAAAGCAAAGGAACAATCCAACCGTGGGAGACCGAAAAGAAAAAAGCAAGAAAACGCAGGCAAAACTACAAGAGAAACATCAGATGCAGGAAACTCAAGGACAACTGGAATGGGAACAAGAGGCCAGAAGACATCAACACTATAATGGAGGACAATACACCAAAAATAACGGTAATTAATTTGACAAAAAAAGTACTTAACAAAGATGAAATCAATGTATTAGAATTAGGCTTATCCTTTTGTCCAGAGATGCGTTTTGATTATGCACAGGCACGAGTTGACTTATATAAATTTAAAAGAAAGTTGAAATTATGTAAAATGCATGCAAGCAAAAAGACCGAGTTAACACCAAGATCATTAACTACTGATAATAGGGGCTTATCGATTGGTGATATACCCACATTACATACCATAACCACTCTTGGAGAATCAGAGTCTTCGATAGGAGTTGATGAAATGTTTGACCCCCTCGATTGTTCCCAGATGTCCCAGATCATTACTACCCTCGACTTAGACACCAAAGTGACCACTAGTACAGCATTTAAAGTCAAATCCAAGTATATTCCAACACTGGCCAAAGATAACATTGATATCTTTAGTGACCTAGTGGCACGAGATTTCCTTGATCTTCTCGAAAAGAAAAATACACAGAGCAATAATCTGACCAAAAACCAGTGGGGGGTGGTCAACAGTTTACAAAAAGACCAGGAAATAGTGATCAAACCCTCCGACAAGGGAGGTAATGTTGTCATTATGACAAGAGCGATGTATACAAAAGAGGCATTACGCCAACTGAACAACCCCACATGTTATTGTAAAGTAGATAGGAAATACAATTGTGACCTAAAAAGAACTTATCATGACAAACTCCAAGCCTGGCATGATAAAGACCTACTCTCATGGGATGAGAAACAATTCCTCACGAATAATACTCCCACAATGCCGACACTTTACCTTCTTCCGAAGGTACATAAAGACATGATCGAACCCCCAGGGAGACCTATTGTCTCATCGAAAAACAGCCTGCTTGAAAATACTAGCACATATGTGGATCACTTTCTTTTTCCCTTTGTCAAAGATCTCTCATCCTATCTTACAGACACCACAGATTTCCTACTAAAAATCAAGGATATTAAACTAGGAACAAACCATTGGATGGTTTGTCTGGACGTGGAGGCATTATACACCAGCATCAGACATGATGATGGTGTAAAAGCCTGCAAATTCTTTCTCAAGAAACGCAGAATAGAACTTTTGGAACACACACTCATGCTTTTGGACATGATCAATATCTGTCTAAAGGAGAATGTTTTTATGTTTGAGAAAGAATTTTATAAACAACTACAAGGCACTTCTATGGGCACCTGCTTCGCTCCCAGCTACGCCAACCTCATGGTGGGCTGGTGGGGGAAGCAGGTGCTCTGGAATGAACAAACTGAACATTGGACTCTATGTGTATCAAAATGGCTCAGATACATTGATGACATCTTTTTTGTATGGGAAGGAACAGAGACTGAACTCAATCTGTTTATTAATTGTCTTAATCAGAATGATGTCAATCTCAAATTCACCAGACATTATAGTCAAGAATGTGTAGATTTCCTTGATCTGAAACTCAGTAATGATAACGGCAGAATTAGCACTAATCTTTTCAGGAAAAAAACAGCAGGAAATTCTATCCTGCATGCAGCAAGTGCACATCCACCGAGTTTCAGGTGGGGAATCCCTTACAGTGAATTTTTGAGAGCTAAGCGTAATTGCAGTACCAACTTAATGTATGAAAACACGAAGCAGGAAATGAAAATGAGATTCAAGGAAAGAGGGTACCCCAAGAAAGCGATATTGCAGGCTGAAAAAAGAGTGGATAGTCAATCGAGGGATGAAATTCTCAACAAAACCAAACAGACTCTAACTAACCAGACCACTCCCAAAAAAACAGTAAGATTCATAACCAAATATTGCAGTCAATCCAATCAGATGCGAAGTATCCTCAAAAACAGATGGGATATCCTTAAACAGGACCCAATCTTGAGAAATGAAATAGGGGCCACTCCATCAATAACATTTATGAGAAGCCCATCTCTAAAGACATGCTGGTACATAGCCATTTACAAATGAAAGAAACAAGCTGGCTTCAGCAAACAAAGGGTTTCCGAAAATGTGGGAACTGTAAGGCCTGTAAAAACAGCAACAATGTATTAGAAGTCACACTTGAAAGAACAAAAACACTCTGGAAAATTCCGAAACTCATTACATGCAATACTGACTTTGTGGTGTATGCAATAGTATGTCCTTGCCAGTTATGGTATATCGGATCGACTACCTTCCCGATTAAAAAACGTACCCTGGAACACTGGCGAGCAATTACAAATTGCAACCAAACTTACAGCACGGCAAGACACTTCTCGAAGGAACATGGGGCCGACTGGACCATAGCCAAATATTTTGGATTGGATACAGTCAAACCCAACCCTAGAGGAGGGAACCACATTGCCTCTTTACGCAAACTTGAATCACGTTTCATCCTCCTAGCAGGCACCAAATTTCCGGATGGCCTGAATCAGGACGAGGAACTTTATTCCCACCTTTAATGAGACATTACTTAATACTGAAATATTAAGACCTTGGTGGGCTACTCACGCCCTGTCCATACCTCTCTCCCCCTGTTTTAAAAAAAAATCAAAAACGAAAATGCGCTTCCCTTTTTTCTGATTGTATTTTATCGAATGTACAGGCTTTAGTAAATCACATGTAACCAGTGAGAGTGAAATACAGCTATGTCTTTGAATAATGGTTTTGTTAAACTATGCCATTAATCTAATTTGTCTCTTTGATCTTACACAAGAACACCACTATGAATCCTTCTGTATCTCACATCTGTGATAGAATTACGAGCACCGGAGTCACCTCTACTCCAAGTCCACATTTGGATGGCACTAGACCCTCCATCACATTGTTCGTTTCAATTTGTGAGAAAAATCTCTCTTAATATTATTTAGAAACCATACTAAATCCGTCACATAGTCTACCAATAGGCACTAGTCCTCCATGGCTTGTGAACAAATGCAACACTACACTCTTGCACAATTTACCAACTGGTTACTGTCATGATCCAACAATGAAAAGAATTGTATTGCCGGAACATTTTCTGTACATTTCTGAATTTCATTTTGCAAATTGCATTTATATGATTTATTGCATTATGTACAAACAAACTACCAATTGTTTATTTTTTCTATGTCTATGTAATTAAAAAAAAGTGCACTTACTCTTTTTAAATGGTGCAAATGGAGACTATGGTCATGTGACCAAGACCACGGACGTGGTCGAAACGCGTCGTCCTCTACTGCCTTTTGAGGAATAAAGCTGCCTTAATGATCGAGTGGGCTCGTGTGGATTCTTTCCTTGAACAGGAATCGACTGTTTCAAAATATATATAGATATATATATATATATATATATATATATATATATATATATATATATTCCATTCAAACCCGTTCTTTTTCAATCCTTAAAGCAGGCACCAGCAACACGGAATATGGGAGAAGTATTTATTGAGGCAAAAACACTCGTAGGACGACGCGTTTCGGTGGACACAGCCACCTTGATCACATAGCGCGGCCGCCATGTTTCAATCCTTAAATATCACAGGTGAGTGTCAGACAAGTAGTGGCCGTAGAAAACATTCTCATGCATGCATTTATCGAAAATGTGAATGTCAAATTATTTTAAAAAACGAATATTTCGTTATAGAATTTAAAGCATGAAGCATATAGCAAATTAGTTCATTTCTATTACAACCTGGAAATCGAACACACGTATTTACACCAACTAATGCTGAACTCAGTAAAGTGACACTATATGGCACTCTACAAGACCCCTGGCATGAATACAATTGAAAATTACAATGTAGCCTTGATGTTATGACAATAGTAGTCTGCCTGGATCAAACATAGTAATTTGATGTGTATACAATTGAATGTGGTAGGACTCCAGCTTTCAAATCAAAGTGTGAGGTTGGGCCGAGGACAATAAAGTGCATTACCAACTTATACCATAACTTAAGTTGATGCAATCTAGGTACTACTGTACTGCGCAAAGAAAGCCAGAAGGGCAAACTGAACCCGAATGGCTAGAATTATAATACAAATGTAAATCCCAAGTGGGCATGTAGATGACAGACAATAGTTGGACAAGTGTCCCTGATGTCCCTTCACAATCTCAACATACAAGAGATAATCCTCCCGCTGAACCTCCCACATACACCGTAACACAAGGATATCAAATTACAATACGAAATAAACGCACAAAATTGAGAAATGATTGTTCGTCAACTAAATTGACCCTACCCCCACCAAAGTGAAAAAACTAAAAAGGAACTATATAAAGGCCAGCAGAATATTCTGCTTGCAGCCGAGAACGCTGGAACTGGGCTCAAGGGGCGTGTATAAATATAATATATTTATAGATATAAATATATATATATATATATATATATATATTTATTTTTTATATATACGCACGCATATATATGTACAGACAAGGATACAGATTGGTTCCCACCTATATTTATAGGTAAAAATACAAATAAGGGAAAAACAAGAGCGTTTGTCGGGTAGAAAACATTTAAAAGATTCAGTTGCAAATAAAATGTACCTTTTAGTTTGCCAACTAACTACAGGTTTGAAGGTTTAACAGTCTATATGATGATGCTTTTTTAAATACATTAATATATTTTATTTGATTGGCACTTCTTGGACTTTAATACCAAGAGCACATTTGTTAAAATGTTATTTGAAATAAGATTTGAGTTGAGAAGAACAAGTTTATTGACAATAAATCCCCAGTGACGGATGGTGAGGAGGTATTGACAGCACAAAGGACAACAGATATTTGTTTACAGCAACGAATATAAACAATCATAGAATGTAGTGTGGTCACAAGATAACACGAGCCACATGTCAAATGAAAACAAAGGTTTATAGGGAAGACATAAACAGTAATAAATAAACATCTGTGAAAACACAAAAACAGTAACCAAGATTCATGGAATATTGTAGCAATGATATATAATGCAACATACCACCTTCCTTCGTAAATTAAGAATCTAAAATATTACTATACATCAGAACAATTAAAAGATAGAGAAACTGTAAATTGCAGTAAAAACTAATTAAATATTAAATCTGGAATTTCTGTCAGGACGATTTTTCTTTTATAGATCATATGGCATCTGTGAGAATATTCTCAACACTTCTGTCAAATGAAATAAAGTTATTTGAAGTCGATTTATCACTAGTTTAACCTGCCTTAGAAGTGTTGTCATTGTCAGACACTTCTTGACAATCAGCTTCATTAGCACAACAAGAACCTTTATCAAGCAAAGTGTTGGAGTCAGACTTGGCATTGCTAGAGTCATCAACATTAGAGTGAGCTGTAAAAGAATGAAAATGTGGTTAACAATCATAACTATCAATAGAAGTGGACATGTCATCAATATGACTTAAACTAATTAAGATGGAACCTTCATTCTCAAACTTATTGACTTCTCCTAATCTATTAAAACTCCACCACAATCCATTATTGAGTTTAGCAAAGTTTTTTTCCCATTCCAACAATCTTAAATTTTCTAATATATTTGGATTGTCCTTTCTTAACATGAAAAAGGTAACTTTATTTGACCAAACTCACCTACTGATAACTTGTTCTTAAGATTATTGTTTGTTGAAGGAACAGTGTTTTGATATTTGGTCTTAACAAAGATTGTTGTCTTGTTGTATACATCTTTAAAATCAATAACAGTTATTTCCATCTTGAACCAAGTAGGATTTAATTCGGTATGTGGGACATGAAGGTTTAACGATAATTCTGTTAAACCTTTAAACTAGAATGTTCACTGGAGGAATATAAAGCAGTCTTTTTGTGAAAGATACCCTTTGCTTTGAAGAATTCCTGTAACATTCGAGAAGGAAATTGAACCACATTGACAGTAACAATACTGACAGGAAAGCCCTCTTTCAAAAAGCTTTCAATCAGAAATTCAATGACCGTGCCAGCAGTGAGTTGATGAGTACATTTAATCTTAACTCATTTGAAAAAATAGTCAGTATGAATGAAAGGCATACATTTTTCCAGACAACCAAGATTCATAAGGTCTCAACAAATCTAAGGCACATATTTCCAATAGCCCTTTGGGAATGTCTGAATGGAGGTGTTTGACAAATCGATGACCAAAATCAAAGTAAGCGTTAGCGATAGTAGTACATTTATTTACAAAGTTAACTAAATGCAATCCATTAACAGAGATGCCATCTTTTACTTTCCAAAACACTTCCATTTCGAAACTCAACAATTTTTCACACGATCATCCCTTGCTAGTAACCTCCATGACTAAGTAATCCTTACTAAGCGGGATGAGGCCTTACCAGTCGTATTACTATTTAATAAGGACAACAGAGGTTTATGATCAGTTTTAATGGGGAATGTCTTACCCCACAAGTAGGTTTTGAAATAGTAGATAGCCCATGAGCAGGCTGAAGCTTTTTTTTCAACCATGGAATATTTAGCTTTGAAATTGGACAACGGTCTGTAAGCAAATGCAATGTTTTTTTTCACATCCTCGTGACTTTTGAGTTAACCCTGACCCTAACCCTTCAGAACTGGCATCTACAAACACCACGCTTTGTTTTTGAAAATGAAATGGTGATAATGGCAGTGCACTTCCAATGGATGCTTTAAGGTTCTCAGATGGCCACCAGACCAAACAAATGTGCCTCCTTTTTTAGGTAGTGCTCTGAGTGGTGATGTAAAGTGTCGCCACACATTGAATAAAATTCACACAACCCGGGGTATGATCTTAATTGATCCTTATCAGTGGGTTTACTCATATCTGCAATGGCCGAAGCAATTTCTGTTTAAGAAAAGTGCCTGCCTCAGATATTACGTGCCTTAAATATTTAACTTCATTGGTAAGAAATTTGCATTTCTCCATATGTAGAGTCATACCCCCCTCTCCCAAAATAGTACAAGACATGAATCAAATTGCTACAACAACGAATCCTCAAATACAAATGGATGATTTTCCATAACCAAATGGATTAATGTTATTTCTATCTTATTCATATGGTTCCAATGTTCCTTGAACAATGAGTCGGATATAAGTGTAAATGGTGGACCACAGTCAACTTACATCACAATTGTGATACCATCAATTGTGACTTTGCATTTAGGTGTTTTGCAAGATTTAGGACCAATTGAAAAAGCAATGTTGTGGTGGAGTAACAAAACCTTTTGTTCTTCCCTTTCCACTACCAAAATTATTTTTTTCTTTATCACCATTGACGCTTTGAGTGTCAGTATTGATTTCCTGGATTGCATTACTATTGCACTGAGATCTCAAAGCATTCAAAAAGTGACCTGCTTTTGCCGCACTTAAAGCACTCTTTCAAAACTGATGGACGAAATGTTTTGTTAAAATGTGAACAACCTGCACATTTATTGCATTTGGCCTTATAATTGGTTTTGTTCCATTTATGTTTGTTACTATAATGAATCATTGCTAAATCTCCTTGTATATCTTTCTCTTCATTCAATAGTCTGAATGATCTGGTAGATCGTTCGATTTCCTTTGGCCACTGCAATTACATCTGCAAGTGAAGACGTTTTGTGTCTAAGTAGCTTCACTTGAATCTTTTTATTGTGGCAATGCATGACAATTTGATAACAAATATATTGTTCTGTAATAGTTCCGAAATCACAATTAGCTGCAAGAATACGTAAAGCAGCCACATAATTTTTGATTGACTAAGCTGATGATTTCTGTTTGGAATATAAATTGAAATTCCCAATAACAACATGTGGCTCTTCTATGTAATGTAGCTAAAGTCCATCAAGAGGCTCAGAAAATGCATCATAATTATGAGCACCTTTAGAAGAAGTTATAGAAAATAAATTGTCAAAAATGTCTTCTCCTTCTATGCCAATTGAATGTAATAATATACCTTTTTTCTCATAAATGTTTAAGTGTTACCATTAATTGCCACCATGTAATTATTAAACAAGCCCAGCCATTTTCTTCAATTAATAGGTTAGTCACCACGATTTTGTAACAGTGGCAGCAGGGGTTACCACAACAATTCCTACTAATTAATAAGTGATGAAAACAAAAGCATGGAGAGATTGATAAAGTCACAGTGACATAGCACTTTTATAGTGAATATAGATACTAGTAAAAGAAATATCCGTATCAACATGGCAGAGGCAAGATATTTGTAAGCAGGTTTGAGAGTAATTGCTAGTGCTACCATTGCTTTTGGTTACGAGACAGATACTTGAAAGGAATAAATATTTGGATTGAAGTTGCAGGGGTTGCTTGAAAATGAACTGAGTCCTAAATTGAATCTTAAAATAACAATGGCGGCACACAGGGAACGTCGATCTCAGGTGGCCATTTGTACAAACAGCTGCTGTTGACAGCTACTTGATAAACAGACTATTAATAGAGAATACTGGTCCATCAGTGCACTGTGCTTATAGGGAAATATAGTGTCTTCTG
This sequence comes from Triturus cristatus, assembly GCF_964204655.1. Taxonomy (NCBI): domain Eukaryota; kingdom Metazoa; phylum Chordata; class Amphibia; order Caudata; family Salamandridae; genus Triturus; species Triturus cristatus. Next base: position 1,157,683,290 of record NC_140592.1, on the reverse strand, counting down.
GTTTCAATGCAGGGTGGGTATACAAATGCTTTTTACTCTTTCGACAAAATACAAAGATCCAGCGAAATACTGACAAAATCCATGAGAAATGGGCTGCTCCTCTGCTGAAATGTGTGAAAAAACACTGCTAAGGATGGAAAGAGCTTGCCGCCACTTTGAAGAAGTGTGAAGGAAGACTTCAGTTGACAAGAACAAGTGATTTGGCAATAAATCCCCAGCAAGAGTGAGAAAGTGTTGACAGCTCAAAGAACAACAGATAACTGCTTTCAGCTAGGAATATAAAGAAGCAAGGAATGTTGTGTGGTTATGACCTAACACAAGCCACATGTCAAAGGAGAAATAGGATTCAAAAGTAGGCCATAAACACTAATGAATAAACAACTGGGAAAACCAAAACATATTTCATCATGGAGCAATGTCTCAATGACATATGTTACAATAAGCATACTTCTTTCTTAAAGACACAGAGCTACTAACTCAGAAAACATTCCATTGGTACAACAGTCTGAAGATAGAATACCTACTGCCTCTCATTTTAGACAGTTGGAAAGATAAGTGTTCAGGTGCAACAAAGATGTATTATGTTGACTCAAATGTAACTAAGGGACGGAAGTACAAAGCATTTTTCTGGTCGCAAATAGCCCGATTCAGCTGTGGGCCGTTTCTAACCAGAAAAATGCTTTTTCAAATGTACAAAATGTGATTCAGTAACTTGTTACCATATCGCATTTTGCATTTGAAATTCGGTAACTTGTTACCAATTGGTGCTCTGCATTTGCGATTTATTTGGAAGGGGTGTATTTTGGGAGTCCCTTTCAAATACTGAATTAGTATGGTATGTATTACTGTTATTCACAAACACAAAGGGTATCCCACCTGGTTGCACTATAATTTCGGGCACTATTCTCTAATGAAGGCGTGTTTTTATTTCAATTGCATGCTTGGAGGCAAAACCTTTTTGTTAGATAACCCTCACACACTCTAGTAGCATCATGCTTCATCATCGGGTTCACCCTGACTCCTAAAGGTCAGGGTGGGCTCGACCGTATTTCAGGGAGCACTTAAAGGAATAGGCCAGGGGGTTAAAGATTAAAACTCCTCTGGAAACTCCAGGTATCCCTTTATTGTTGGAGTCTCTGGGGATATTAAGATTAAAGAACAAATGGGGTTGTGAAGATTTAATGGTCCTTTAACTCTTATACAGTTGCCAACATGTTTCAGCCTTTTTATAGTGGCCCCAAAGGGTCCCAGGCTTTCTTCAGGGCAAAACAAGAGAAAATTCCCTCCCTGGTTCCAAACACCGCGTTGCTTATGTAGTGCAGATAACTGCCTCTACAGTCCCGGTTCTTGAATATACTTTTCCTGGATCCGGTGGTTCTTTTTAATTAGTGCCCAACTCAATTAGGGAACACACCCCGTATCACTTAGGGATGCAGACTGAGGGGTGGTCCTGTAGTCACTGTCGTCAAGGATCCCAGCCCCACACAATAACCTATTTGAGTCCGCATCTCCCGGCAGCTATCTGTCGGGAGGAAAACCTTTAAGGAAAACAGTCTGAATTTGAGAAAAAAAGTTGCTTTTTTTAAAAAGCAATCGCAGACATGGTGGTCTGCTGACCTTAGCAGGCCACCATCCCTGTGATTCTTAATGGGTCACAAACTGCAACCTACATTATTGATATTCATGAGGTATGTCGGTTTGCAACCCGCAAGGAATTCCTAAGTGAAACACAGAGTTTCATTGATTAGGAATACTGATTTCCTAATTATGATTCAGAGAGAATCACAATTTGGAAATCAGCATTCCTAATGTTTCTACATCTGGCCCCAAGTTCTACATTAAGTAATAATATCAGTGATGGATTTGAAGCATTCACAAGTACAGTTCGTCGCAGACAGTCACTGTGTCCAGAAATAAAGTACTTCGCAAAGTAGACATCAAAGGCATGTGGACTCCCATCTACAAACCTTTGCTCAATCTAGAGACCAATTTTTTTACAGAAAATGTTTGTAGATACACTGTCAATATTGAAGAAGAAATAGTTAATTGTTCTGACAAAAGGCCCATTTCAGTTTACCTCTATTCTAAAGAAGCTTCAAATGCTGCATTAAGAGTCTGTCTTCTGTAACAGAGAGTGAGGAGATTCCCGCCAATTCAGCATTTTCGTAGGTGAGGGAGGTACTGTGGACGTACCACAAGTGAGTCTGATGAGGTTAGAACTGCATTTACGGGGCGTGGCTTGGACGCCGAGGGAAGATGGAGGATCTCCGTTAGCTCCGCTTGGACGCGGTGCTATGTAGCTGTGTGGAAGGCTTCCCAGCGAGCTGCGGTTGCTGTCTCCATAAGAATTTGCCAGCGGAACATGTCGTGATTCGGAATTGCCCTTCGTCGGCGGTTTTTATCACTCCTATCACCCGGAGACGTGGCGGTTTGATTTCCTGAGGTAATACTCGGCGGCCGCCATTTTGTGTCGCGGCGCCCGTATCTCATTCCTGCAGCACCGCGCACGCATCTCCTGGATTCAGTCATGCTTTGATGCTTTAATGCTTCATTTTTCTCCGAGAGGGAGTCTGTTCTAAGTTCTGCAGTTGCCACTATCCCCTGGCCATGCTTGTTCTGTACCGTTTTTCTCTCAGGAGAAGGTTTTATAATCTTTTTCTTCTTCAGAAGCCGTGATTAACCCCTATGTTCCGGTACTTTCAGAGCTATAGGCTGGATGCGGTACGGCTTTATTTATTTGTTCTAAGGTGATGCTGTAATGGCTATATGAGACTCTTCGTCAAAATTTACAACGTATGAGAGAATTCCGCATACTCTTTCCCGCCAAGAAGGTGTCAAGTCAAATTGCCAAGATGTCTAGTGACTCCCATCCTCCAAGTAAACCGTCTTTTTCTGGCGCAAAGCCTAAAAGGCAGAAGAATGACCCACCTTCACCTATTCTGTCGTCACAAAGCCCAGTACTAGTTAACCCCTTCCATGCGGCGCGGATTCCCCCGCGGTGCTGACCGTTGCTTGCGCGGGCGTGGTCATGACGGAACGGTTCCGTCATGAGCACAGCTCAACCGACGCTCATGACGGAACCGTTCCGTCATGAGCACCGAAGGGGTTAATATACTAGAGGAAGTGTGTGGTCTTCAACCCTTTATGGTCGCCACAAATGAAAAGTTGCAGCAAATAGAAGACCGATGGATTGTCATGGAAGGTAGGGTGACTGAGTTAGAACAGCGCGTCAGTGACGCTCAAGATGTTGCCACAAAAATACAGTTATTGGAACAAGAGATTCACAAGCTAAAGCTTCATACTGAGGACTTGGAGAATCGTAATCGAAGGAATAACCTCCGTCTTTTTGGTTTGCCAGAGAATATTGAGGGTCCTGATATGTTGCTTTTCCTCCGAAAATTCCTTCATGATCTCTTGGGCCTTCAGTCATCTCCACCCTTGAATATACAGAGAGCTCACCGCTTAGGTCGCCTTCAACCGAATTCCACCAAACCTCGTGGTATTATCATGCTTTTCCTGGAGTTCACAGAACTTATGACTGTACTCAAAGCAGCTAAACTTAAACGTCACCTATCGTGGTCCGGCCACAATATCTTTATCTCACAAGATGTCTCTAATGCGACCAACGCTCGACGCAAAGAATTCCTTGCACTGCGTCCACAAATGAGACACTTGAACGTCCAGTATGGTATACTCCATCCCTCCATCTGCAAGATCACACACGACGGCCAGACAAGGTCCTTTGATGATCCGGGAAAATTGAAACTGTTTCTAAATAGCATCTCCTCTCGGAATATGGACACGAATCATTGAGTGCTTTTTCTTATTGCTGCTTTAGTGTGGTGTTCTCAACAGCTTTTTTCTGGTTACCTTAGATATTTCTTATATATAGTTTTCCGTATGCTCTATTGCTTATTGTATGTTTGTTAATCACGTTTCTTCTTCTTCGTTATTGGCTCTTACCTGTTCAATTCTTTCTTCTTTCCCTCATATCGTCTTTTCTTTGCTCCTTTCTTACAATTACCAGGTTTATTCCTGCTTCCAATCTTATCCATGTGGTATATACCGCTGTCTTCTCTCCGGTCTCATCACGCTCCAACTTCACTTTTTTATTGATGTCTTTCAGGTCTGGACTCTTTTCCTTGACCTGTTTTCCTTCTCTGCTTTCCTATACTCTCTACGTCTGCTTACCTTCTTTCCTTCCCCTGCTCTTTCTCACACTTTCTTACTTCAGTCTTTCTTTGGTTGGCGCGTCACTCTTTTCCTCTTTCGAGATTTCCCATGTTTCCTCTTTGTTTTTTTCTCTTCATTTCTCCTTGGTTGTGGTGCTTTTAGACCTCTCTTTATTTATTCCATTGCCAAGGGCTTGTTGATTTTTCTTAGTAATGTGGTTTTATGTTTTGTTGTTTCCTTTTGTAACTTCTATGCGCATTTTGTTTTCCAGTGTCGTCTTGTCTTTGAAGTATTTCCACACCATGTGTATCTCATTCCCCTGACCCTCGCGTATGTGTAATTTTGTTACGTGGAACGTCCGTGGTCTTGGGAATCCTGTTAAAAGACAAAAGGTAATTTCTCATTTATCTAAACTCAACTCTCAAATTTCCTTTCTTCAAGAAACTCATTGTAATGATGTTGAGTCGCTGAAATTAAAAAGGCAGTGGGTAGGCCAAGTTGTTTTTTCTCCTGCTGTTAACAAAAAAGGGGGGGTTGCCATATTGTTCCACAAAACTTTGTCTGTGCAAATAATTTCTTCTCAAAATGATGATGCAGGTCGATGGGTAATGGCCAAGATTGTTTTATACAATAAAACGTTAGTTTTGTTAAACATTTATGGCCCTGTGAAACCGGATCCAAAATTCTGGAATGATATCAAAATTCTCCTCTCCACTGCTGACTGTCCTAATATTATTGTAGCAGGTGACTTTAATCAGTGGCTGGATCCTTTTTCGGATCGCTTATCAAAGTACAAATTTCAACCGGATAAGACCCATAAATCCTTTCAATCGGCCATTGCCTCTCGCCCAATGTATGATGTCTGGAGAACCTGTAATCCTGATTTATTGGAATATACGTTCTTTTCTAATGTACACCAAACCCGATCCAGAATTGATTATATCTTGGTTAGCAAACCCCTTCTTCCATCTATCCAAAAATCTGAAATTGGCTCAATTTTTATCTCAGATCATGCCCCTGTCTATGCTGTTTTTGACCTTTCACTTACCTCCACCAAATTTAATCGCTGGAAGTTTAACACTCACCTGTTATCGGATACAGTTTATCTTACAGAAGCCACCTCCTTTATTAATGAATTTTTTACCTTTAACAACCCATCAGACACTTCCATTCCTAACAACTGGGATGCTTTTAAGGCGGCTCTCCGTGCTTTCACTATTTCTTTTGTGTCCCGGAAAAAGAAGGCCAATGTGAAAAAGTATGAGGACCAATTACAACAGCTGAAAAAATTAGAGCATGACTATTTCTCCTCCAAAAATGCAGACGCACTAAAGAATTTAATTACAGCCAAAACCAACCTTAACAAAATTGCGACTGTTGATGCCTGCAATGTTTTACTTAGAATAAAGTCTAAATTTCACGGAGGGCAAAATAAAGCAGGTAAAATGCTAGCGAATTACTTAAAAATTCGCTCTGAACGTAAGACCATTGGTCCGATCATGGATGAATCCACTAATAATCTGGTGTCCTCTGATGAAGAAATTGCAGCGGTCTTTCATGACTACTATCAATCTCTTTATTCAGATGATACATTTCCCTCCTCTCATAATCTTGATAATTTTTTTTCTGGACTCCCTGCTCCTCCGTCTCTGAATGCTGAGTTTTCCGCTTTAGAGGCGGATATTACTTTACAAGAGATACTTACTGCCCTACAAGCTTTAAAGAAGTCAAAAGCCCCTGGTCCGGACGGATTACCGGTGGAGTTTTATTGTACTTTCAAATCTTTGTTTGCCCCTAAATTATTGCAGCTGTTTAATTCCTTTATTACTGACGCGAAAGCATCTGGCTCCTTTATGGATGCCTTGACGTCATTATTCCTAAGCCTGATAAGGACCACTCTTTTTGTAAAAATTTTCGCCCAATCTCCCTAATCAATTATGACTGCAAGATCTTCGCTAAGATTATTGCGTCACGGCTTGATACTATCATACCCCTTCTGATCAAGACTGACCAGGTGGGTTTTGTCAAAGGTAGATTGGCTTCCGATAATGCTAGAATGTTCATGAACATCCTGTCCCATGGTAAAAATTATAAAGATCCTCTGGCTGCTTTGTCTCTGGATGCTGAAAAAGCATTCGATCGTATAAATTGGCAGTTTATGTTTCATACACTACAATGGTTTGGTTTTGGCCCTAATTTTATTTCTTTTATTAAACTGTTATACTCATGTCCGAGGGCTAGCATTTTTGTTAATAACCAATTCTCTCAATTTTTCCTCCTATCTAGAGGCACCAGACAAGGTTGTTCTCTCTCCCCATTACTCTTTATCCTATGTTTGGAACCCTTCCTTGAGCGTATTAGAACCAATCCCAAAATTAAAGGTTTTGCCTCTGCTTCTGTTGAAACTAAAATTTCTGCCTACGCGGATGATATATTGGTATACATGTCCAATCCAAGTGAATCACTTCCCCCTTTTTTAGAGGAAGTCCGCCTTTACTCTTCCATTTCCGGGTACAAACTTAACCTATCCAAAACGGAGGTTCTCCCTTTAAATTCGATATGTTATCAATTTATGTTTGCGGATACTGCCTTTGCATGGTGTCCTTCCAAAATTAAATACCTTGGCATTTGGTTTGCCTCTAATATAGCGGATACTATTAAATTCACTTTTAACGCACTAATGAATAAATTGAAATCTCTTCTCCTCGTGTGGTCCCCCTTATTTTTATCATGGTGGGGTAGACTAGATACTATTAAGATGATGGTCACTCCTCATATCCTTTATACGGTTTCTATGCTCCCTGTCAAAATCCCTAATTCATTTTTTTCCCAATTAAATTCTCTATGTATCAAATTTTTATGGAACAATAAACACTCCCGCATTGCTTTGAACAAACTTATTCGCCCCAAGGAAGAGGGGGGAGTGCGCTTTCCTAATTTTAAATTGTACCACTCTGCTTTCTTGATTAAACAATCTTTCTCATTGGCCTTCGATTTTGGGGATACGCCTATACCTCGTTGGATTATCTTTGAGCGGTCGCTTTTAAAAGAGTTTCAGTTTCAGCATGTTACATTTATGTCCAACTGCACCTTTTTGTCTAAAAGCCCTGTATTAAAATACTCCCGTGAATTGCTGTGCAATACATTTCTTAAAGACCTATACCCTATCCAATGTTTTTTAACTTCTACCCTATGGTATAACACATTTCTTAAATATAAAGGTAGATCTTTTTACTACAAATACTGGAAGGAAAAGGAGATTTTTTTTGTGCATCAGTTTTTGAATGGGTTTTCTATCATCTCCTTCCAAGAACTACAGACACGATATCAGCTCCCTGACTCCTTTTACAAGGAATACATTATTATCTCTAATGCTATACAAACCCAATTAGCTACTTACTCTCTCCCATCAGTTTCACCCCCTTTAATACCCTCTTCACCATTATATTCTCTATTCCCGGCGCATAAACTTAAAGCTGCCACTGTTTATAAGTTATTGTTATCTAATGCCAATGTTCGTCCTAAATCCAATATTGAGAGTGCATGGGAAATGGACCTATCCATCTCTCTTTCTATTGATAGTTGGGACAAATTATGGTCGAAATTATTTAAAGTTTCGGCTGCAGCCAGGATAACCCAATCTCTGTTTTTTCTGTATCATAGAGCCATTATTACTCCTGTTGCTATTTGTAAGTTTTCCCCTACATCCTCTCCTCTTTGCTGGTCCTGCTCTACCGAAACTGGTACATTAGTTCATCAGCTATATGAATGTGCATCTGTTCTATCTTTTTGGAATTCAATTTGGAATGTATGCATGTTAGTTTTCAACTTTAATGCTACCTTAACTTTTGTAAATATCTTTTTAGGTTCTTTAGCTCCTGATATGGAAACTACTTTACCTAGTTCTAGGTTATTTGATCTTTTTATTGCATTAGCATTTAAAGTGATCCTGTCTGCATGGAAAGACAATTCTAAACTGTCGTTAATTACTTGGTGGAATTTTATTTGTGATGAACATAGGATTGCTTCCGTTTCCTCCTCTTCTGTTTCCCAAAAAATCAAAGTTGATCTTCTTTGGCTCCCTTTTACTACTTATCTTTCCTCGCACCCTCCCATGTGATAATTCATTTTCTTTTCATTTTCTTTTCTCTCTGGCTTTCTCTTTTCTCTCTCTCTCTTCTCTTCGGTCTTTCCTCTTTTCCTCCCCCCTTTCCCTCCTATCCTATTTACCAGTGCCCTTTCCTTAATTACCCTATTATTGATCCTTTTTTTGACTGCCCAGTTATTGTAAACCAATTTCGTTTATATATTATTTCTTTATGGCACTATATTGGAATATTTGTTTATTGTATCATTTGTTTTTTTCTTTCTCTGAAAATTCAATAAAAACTTCTTAAACAAAAAAAAAGAACTGCATTTACATCTAGCACTACATAGAGACAACTTTTGTGCCTTATAAAAAGGAAATAAACAGATTTGAATTTATTTTTATGAAATGTTTGTGATTTATAACTAAATATATTTTGCAGTCATGTTTTTCTTTATTGTATTTATGCTTTCATTTGCAAGTTATAAGTATTGTTTGGTAAAATATTAAAACAGCATTTCCAGCATGTGAATAAATATTATATTACTTGCCATCTTTGTATATCTTATTTTCTAATAGTTAATATGGTTTATAATTTCAAACTAATGACTGCATGTGTTTCACATTATTTATATCAACATATGCTATATTGGTGTGAAGTCATATAACAATTAATATTGCATTCATATGAATAGTGTGCCGCATCAAATCACACACAACTTTTAAAAAATATGTATAAATATTAAATAATTCTAACATTTGTGCTAAAATTACATTAAATAATATACATTACAATATTATCAAAAAATATTTCAAACAATTAAATAATGTGTTTTTACTTTTATTGATTATTTTTTATCAACAATTTATAATATTTTATACTTTATTTGTTTTTATTTCTAAAAAGGTTATCCAGGTTACCTCCAAAGTACTTTTAGATGGTAAATCGGGAGAGCAAAATAATTGTTTTGTAAGAAATCATTTTTTTAGAAATACCTCTTACATACCAACATTTATTCTATCATTGTAATTCCAAAAGAATGATTCAGTAAACTGATTTGCTGAATTGTAATTGGTTATTCATTCAATAAACTGTGGTAGGAGATCCTTGTGTTAAAACACATAATATGTTGCAAATGCATCTTTTTGGACTTGCAATCCAATTTGCAACCAATTACTGATGTACAGCACTTTCGTACAGCTTATCCCAATTTGACAGGACAAGCAAAAAGAGCGTACTAATTCTAACAATCAATAGAAATCGACTGTAAGGTAAATTAGATGCTGCTAGAAGGTAAACAAGTAATGGACACACAAATCAAAAATATGGAGACATGGGAACAGGTAAAGGAGGAATAGCGTAGCAGAAGGGACAAATTAACCAGGAGCAGGAAAACAAGAAGGAAAACAAAGGGAATGGTAGCACGGATAAGAAGATTGTCCATCCTTAAGTTTGTTTCTCTAATAATTTCAGACTCCAAAAGGTGCAGGAAGGAAAAGGATGCTCCCCCCTGCCCCTCTCCTCCACCCCCCTCAGAAAATATCATCACTACAGTGTTGGCACCCACAGTTCCTTTTATGGGACCTCTCTCAATGCCTCTTTTAAAAGACCAGAACAATTTTATAATAACCGGCTATGTCAATCTGAGTGACTTGAAGAGCTTGAGGAGTGTTAGAACTTCAGGTTGGACCCAAAGTAATAACTGTATCATTGGTGGGTGTGGTGAAGGGAACCTGTCCTACCCTCTAATGCTCAAGGAAGAACTGAGGACAAAAAAGTTTGAGTTTAAAATTGTGTAGGATGATCCCTTACATCTACTCCAGAATTTAGAGGCCAAACTGTTTGTTCATTTCTCACTACACCAATTTAGCCCTCAGGTATGATTTATTTCCCATCAATTTTGTTGAAAGTTGCTCAGTATTATTTTTCCTTAAGTTCTTAAGCAATGTTGCCCGCGTATCCTTCTCTTTTTAATTCTATGCATAATTATTAGATAATCCAGTGAATTTATTCAATCTGTTTTTAATGTATGAACTTTTGTGTATGCTAATGGCACTAAAGGCCGTTTGACCAAAGTGAGTTCTATAAAAACTTGAAACTCAACTGCAAGACATTTGCAGCAATCTGCACAGAAACATGTCACTAGCTTTACCAGAAGAAAGTCAGGAGTAGGTCAGCAAATAGGCAATAAGAGTACTAAAACAAAGATGGTCATCAAACAATACATGAACAAGGACCTTTAAAAATTGGATGCCTATAAGCAGATCTATAAAGTGGCAAGTCAGGGTGGAGACACTTGACTATGCTTCACCATCCGAATTAAAGGTGTTTCAATTCTCCCATTCTCACACAGGGACTAAAAGAGAGAATGCAGTGCTGGGGAAATATCAGGACTATTGAAAACATTGCACAGTGGCAGTATTTTGTGAATACTTGACATTGCATTCTGGGATTTGTAGTCCGGAAACAAATGTAGCTTTTTCAGTGTGTCCAAGATTTCAGAAGGAAATAGTCATACAGCAGAGGTAGACAGTCATACAGGGATTCTGGGGGTAGTTTCCAGGATGCAGGATCAGTGTACAGTGGCTTTCCAGAGGCACAGACATTCTTACAGCAATGTTGGAAAGGAAAGCTATGGAATGCCCTTTCAATCCTGTGAGTGATGGGTTGGACATTGATCAATATCCGGCTCAGTTTTTCTTTGTTTTCACACTGCTTTCAAATGTATTAAAAATAAATAATTGTAATGCCATTTAAGACACTGGGTGAATGTTTGGAGTGGCATTGCTTGACTTCATTGCCTCTACCAAATACATGCATAACAGAAACATATTTTATTCAAAAAATAGATTGGTATTAAAATTGTCTTTCCACTGTCCAAGATGTGTAAAGATTTTTTTTAAACTAATAGTTTTCTGTTTTTGGGTTTAGGTTATGTATTTAAAAAAAGCTTGATTTATTAGACCATATGTAAATCAGACTTGACCTTGTTACTTATGGGAACAGTCCATCCCGAACTGCCAGGCCGGGTCCTCCTTGACCCAGAACACAAGCAACCCAGGATCAGGAACACAAAATGATATAAGTATACATATATATATATATATATATATATATATACACACATATATATACACACATATATATATACATATATATACATCATGTGATCAAGGGCCTGTGGGCTCGAACCGTGTAATGGCTGTGCTTTGGAGCAGACAATAAAATAAGATTCTAAGCGCCAAATTGTGGTCCGAGCTCCTATCTGCAGCGGCGAAAGCGAGTGCGAGAAGAGGAGTTGAAGTTGCATATATATACATACATACATACATACACACACACTCTCTCTCTCTCTCTCTCTCTCCTTGGTGGCAAAATATTTTCAAGAGAAGCATGGCAGAGTGGTGGAGAAAGAGGGTGTGGCCACCAAAGCCCTCTCAGCATTTCTGCTATGTGGGACTTACTGGAGGTAACAGGAGGGCTTGTTGGTCTCTAAGGACACTCTAGAGCCAAGGGGACTTCATCCCCCAACAAGCTGTGCACCAGGAGGTGCGTTTGCAAAGTGGCGGAGAAAGAGGGCATGGCCTCCGAAGTCCCCTCAGCAATCACGCTCTGTGGGACTTACTGGGGATAACAGGAGGGCTTTTAGCCCCCAAGGACACTCTGGAGCCAAGGGGACTTGATCCCTCAACCAGCACTGCACAAGGAGTTGCGTTTGCAGAGTGGTGGAGAAAAGGGGCGAGGCCTCTGGCGACTTTTGGTTTTTTTTTATTAGCGTGGCCCCTCTTCCCTAGGACAATTTCGGCCCAGGGACTCCATCCCCTAGGGACAGGCCGATTTTTAATTGTGGAGGGGATACGTTTCAATCCCAGGGACCCCATCCTCTGGAGCCCCGCCTTTCAAAAAAACTTTTTCACTACACAGGAAGGGGGGCTGAGCACCAGTCCACTGACAGTTTATTAGTCCCATCCTAACAAATCCATGGACATCCCTTCACCACACTTCGGAAGGGAGAAATCATGACCTTTACCTCCCGCATCAGTGAGGAACTCTCATGCAGGGATCCCTGATCCGTCCGTCCAACCTGACGATGGCCTCGACCTCCCCACCCGTCCTCAGGAGAGGATGGGTCGCACACCGGAAGGAAGTGAACTGATTAGGGTCACCCGGGTCACACACACCCACCTCTCAGCCTTCCATACAAATGAAGAGTCGGTCAGACAGAGAATACAAACCCATATATTTATTAAGATACCCTTGAGTGGAGCCCAGTCTCTTAGGATTGCTGCAGAGGAACTGACATCAGCAAACATGGTGATACATTATGTACGATTCAGAACCAAGGAAGGCACGCCCACAATGGAATTTTCCAGAAAAATACAGCTACACAAAGAAGTACATAAGGATAAGTTTAGATCCTGAGGACTGGCACACACTATCTACTATTCAAAGTCGCTCTGTCCGTGCCCACCACTAGACTAGTGGGAGAAGGCCTCTATCTAGTGGGAAAGGTATGAACTAATCAGAACAGTGTATTCATAGAAAAAAAGCAGGGCCCAACCTTGGAGAAACGAGACTTACCAAAAACTGTGTTTTTTCAGGAAGGGAAAGATTAGTTTTGATCTTGGTTCAAAATGGTGGCCAAACATAAAATGGTGCTGCGAATACTAACTTACATAGAACAATACATAATCAACACAGCGAAAACATTTTCATTCCAACAGTTGTTGGAGAACGGGGTGAAAGCCGGCTGAGCAGGGAATCCGAATCCGATGATGGTGGAAGGACAAGAAGAGGAAGACAACTTTGTTACGCAAAGCGGCCCTCTCCCCAGCAGTACAGTAGTATCACCCACATAAGCAACATCGCAATGGCACAAGACTCAGGTTGAGACACCAAGGCAACAGGGCAGTGTCTGTCCCGTTGATAAGCACATTGAGCCTACAACCACCTGGTCTCAAGAAGTTACCTGCATCAGTGGCATCAGGAAAGAAAAAAAATGTAGGCTACTATTCCTGCCATGTTTAGGCCAGAGGGGCAGCATGAATGCAACCCTCAATGGCATATTTGCACAACACAATGCTGGCTAAAATGTTAGCGCTGGACCTCCTTCCTTTTTTTTGTTGACGGTATGGATTTTCCTTGAATTTGTGTCAGCCATCTGCCCAAAATGAAAGGTTTGCAGCCTGTTCTTTTTTGCCAGAGTTGCTGTTCCAGCACTTGATCACAATGTGCTTGAATTGCTTGGAGAAGCTTTGCAGCAGAGTGCTGTCCACACTATCCACCTGACAACAGACATGTGGACCAGTTGCCAAGTGACTGATTACATGGGAATCACTGCACACTGAATCTCTTTTGTGGGGATTAGATAAAAAAATATCTGCTGGTGTAGACACTGCTGAGATTTTTAATGCTGTTCAGAAGCATTCCACAGTTGCGATGTTCACATTGGAAAAATCACATACAGCTGCAAACATTTTGGAAGACTTTAACAACAAGGTATTTGAATGGCTGCAACCAAGAGGGCTTAAGATTGGATTTGTTGCCACGAACAATGGCAGTAATATAGTTCAGGCCATGGACAATGGTGGTTATTTCAGGGTCCATCATTATACAGGACTTTCTAAAAAAAAGACCAAGTAAGCAACTTACTGTCCACCTGCAGAAGAATCTGCACTCATTTCAACCATTCATTTAAAGTCCAGAAACAGCTGAGGGCCATTCAGCATGATAATAGAATGCCTGTTAAAGCACTCATAAGGAGGTGCCAACAAGCTGGAACTCCACTTATTACATGCTTGAGCACTACAGACCTATCAATGAATATGTCATGCAAAGAGGAGATGCAACTCTAAAAGGCATGATCATTGAGATGGGTCAATGGGGCCTAGTCAAATGCCTGACACAGATGCTTCTTCCTTTTGAGGTGTTCACATGGGAAGTCAGCAAAGAGGACAGTACCATGGGCCAAGCTATCCCATTGTTGCACATGCTACATGAACAGCTAAAGGAGGTGTCTGCAATCTATGTAGGTGTGGAGGAAAAAAGATGCGTATGACTTGGTGGAGAGCTTAATCCTTTCTGCTTTCACACATTACATCTATGCCACAATTCTTGATCCACAGTACAAACCATTACTGTCCACTATCATTCCTTTTTCAGACGGGGTGTTAGAAAATACAAAACATTGATAGCTGAGCAGGGCAGTGAGCTAGAAAAAGAACTGCAGGGATTTAGAAGCCCACTGGTCCAGGGCACAAGTCCTGTGGTGTAGCCTTCAAGTTCAGAGCCCGAGGGCAGCAGCCAAAACTAATGACAAGAACGCCATTAACAACACCAAGACCAAGAGCATCTGCCCCCAAATCTGCAACTAACTGGTTTCTACTGGCAGGGCTTAAGTTCAGCGCAGAGGCGAAGGCAAAAGAGGTCGAGCAAAGTGGAGCACCAGCAATGATCATTGAGTGCATGATCCAGGCATATCCGGATGATGCAACAGAGGTGTACCATGATCAAAACCCATTGGTGTATTGGTATGGGAAGAGGCGCCAATGGCCAGTGCTCAGCAGTCTGTCAATAGACTATCTGGCTTGCCCTGTAGCCAGTGTCTCAGCTGAGCATGTTTTCAGTGCTGCTAGTGCCATTGTCACAGTGAGAAGGGCCAGTCCCTTGCCCCAAAATGTGGAGAGATTAACCATGATTAAATTGAATCAGCACTTTATACCACCGAATTACACCATACGTGAAGTACCACAGGAGGAAGATGACAGAGACTCAGGTCATGGAAGTAGTGTGTTAGATGACCTACTTCTGGGCAAACCACCAGAGTTTGAGGACGAGCTCTACGTCCCTGACTACTAGGCTTTCTTTCTTTGATGCTGAACAAAAAAATAAACAAATAAATATAGCTAGAGAACATTTACTTTCTTATTTGAGTGTGTCTGACTGTCTGGTTGACCAATTCATCCCCACCAACTTACTCTTAAACACATTTTTATTGCTGGATGGAGTTGCAACTGCATGCAGTCAGTGAAGAAGTCCAACTCCTGAGTCCTGACTCGCCCTCCAAAGCCATTTCCCTCAAGCCAGACATTGGATGGAGAAAGAATAGAAACAAATGTGTGCCTGCCTCCAATGCTGGGCCGTGACTATCTATGCTTTCCTACTCTGGAGAGTCTTAACAAAAAGTGACTCAATCTTTTCCTTCTTGTTGTTCAATAACAAAATTGTACTGCTACAGGACGATCTATTGCATTTTGACTTTGAGTAAGGACACTCACACTATTGGTACGCAGTTGGACACCATACTCGGGGTCAGACTCAGGAGGATCAGAGATGATGGAATGACTCAGGGCGTGAGCGTGACTACTGCGAGAACTGCCACCAGACGAAGATGGAAGTTTTCAAATTCACTTAAACCAACCAATTTGGATGATGATGATTTTGAAGTGGCCTACAGGTAAACAACAGAACCATCCCTACACAAGTCTGTGTAGTGGTGGTGGTAAGTGGTATGACTGACAGCGATGCGTGGATTTTTCTAATTGATTGGGAAATTGCTATGTTGCTGTGTGTGTATGCTCACTGCTCAGTGCTGTCTGGCTCCAATTAGTTGTTTAATGCCAAGCTAAGTGGTGGTTGGGTGGGGGACCTGTTGTTAAGGTGACTGCCGGAAACAGACATTTAGCCATGCTGCCTCTGAGCCTTCTCTTCTTGGTGCACACTCCTCCTTATGCAGTTTACCGTTTCTCCTTGACTCTTCAATTTCATTTTTGCTTTTCAATCTACAGGCCCTGGCCTTTACCCTGCTCCATACTTAAAAAACAATGTAACATACTCACACCTACCAGGCACCCAAGATAGACAAACAGTCCAAGAGGAATGCAGCTGCAACTCCCAGTTTGACAATACAGTATTTTTTTTTCTCTTTAATCATCTACAATTTGTGTGTTTATGACTGTTTGTTACTTGACTCCTACAGAAATTTTAATTGTATTGGATATCTTTTAAAGCTTGGTACAACAGTTACAGAACATAATGTAACTTGGGTCTCTCTTGGGGTTGACGGACAATTTGATTTGGTTTACCTGTACTAGTACTCATCATCATGCATGCATTTCCTTTTCCTCCCATGACAGATTTATGATGGTCGGCTGCAAAGATGAATGTGTTATCCTTGTGTAGTATATGTCTTTGCCAAACCTTTCCCTAAAATCCCCCTTCCCATCTATTCATCGAACCCCTAAACCTCTTCTCCCGGGCTGTGTGATATATTGAGGTGTGGCTAAATTAAATTTACTCTATTAATTGATCACACACTTGGTGGGACGGTTGTAGTGAAAGCAACACCAACTCAAGGGCAGACAGGGCGAGGATCTTCTGCTCCAAGTATAGCCCACACTGGCAATATTATTATATATTAGATTGCCCACCCATGTACAGTATTCAATATATTTTTTACATTTATTTCAGAGGAACATAATTCATAATTGCCAGTATTATCTGCCTTCCAGCACTAAAGGTTACACTTGTCCACTTCATAGCTCGAGTCGACTTAAGTTTGTAACATTTAGTAGCTCACCATCCTGATTATTTATTTTACTTTAGCATTGCCTATCATGTTTTCTTGTTTGACAGTCTTTTTTGTGTGTACTACTAGTCATACTCTAGACTCCCTCTGGTGACAGTCTCAATTTTTTGTGCAAAGTTTGCATAGAAAACGTAATTAACTCAGTTTTTTTATTTCAATTTAATTAGTTTCCTGCAAAGAATATTCCTCATCCTACTGTTTGAGTTCAGCTAGGAGGGAGTGTAACCACGCTTCTGAATCTGGTGCTTTCACTAGTATTCAATGACTAGTCTGCAAGCAAGCTGCAACTGTCTACTACCACCACCATGGCACCTTGGGAAACCATGCAGCCATCGTTTCACCTAATCACAGGTAAGAGAAGAACTGTGGGGCATTGCTGAGCTACAATAATCTATATACTTGGGATATTCACGCACCCACACCCCCTCCGAGTCCTTAGGGGTTAATATAGTTGTAGACTGCAGAGAATAGGGGGAATGATTGGTAGGACAAGTGAGGGTACCGCATAACTATCTGTTGGTGTGTTACACTATCGGCAGATTTTGAAATCTGGCTGCGGGCCTGCGCGCAAAGGAAACAGTGCAAAGTAAAAGAGTAACTCCCAAAAAAGAATTAAAACATTTGTACAGCCATGAAACATTTATTTCCCTAACAAATAAACTAAAGCCCACAACACCTTGCCCACCCCTCTCCCTAACCGCAACCAATGCCCAAAGAAACTCCGACTTGTCCAAACAAATATACGTTAAAAAAATGCCAAAAACCCCAAGAATCAGATTTCTCCAATTCCCACATTCCCACCCTCTGCCCAACAAGTTCCACCCACCAAACAAAAGATTATAAAACGGGCAGGAGACTTGAGACTTAGCAGCGGGCTTGGACTCTGAGCTGCCTCTACAAGCAGTCAAACCACTCCTCCATCCTGGCTTCAATTTGTGCCATCCTCAGGAGCATGAGGTGCTGAAAGGGTCCGAGTCTATAGGAGGAGCAGCAGTGGTTGATAAATGGCAGCAAGCAGCTGCCCAACTACGGCGCCATACAACCTGAGGCGCCAGGGCTTGGCTGGGGTCCAGGGCATTGGAGGCTGCAGCTGCGGACGCCTCTTCTTCCTCCTCCAGGACTACTAGCAGCTGATATTCAGCCCTGATAGCCTAAAGCTTCCTTTGCCGGGTCCTGATTGCTATCTCCTGCCTGTTGGGTTGTAATTGTGATGAGGATGATGGTGTATTGGCAGGAGTAGCTATATCAAAAAATAAAAAAGACAAATTGTAACCAATACTCTTAGCAAAACAGTAACACATAAAATGATATGGCGGAACAGTAGCACTAGCAGGACATAATATTTACTGGTAACCTCGATTCCTCTGCCCATTCTTCTCTCTTGTTTAGCTAAATTAACGTAGGCATGCCAGGTCAGCTTGCGCCCTAGACAGACATACCGTAGTCGCAGACTTGAGTAACTTTCGTTATACTTTGCTATTGTCTGCAGGTGGGGACCTCTTGCCCCTGGATACTGATGCATGTAAGACATAATTAAAAAGACAAGAAATAATTGGTGGTAAATAAATAATCGCTCAAAAACAATTTTTGGACCGAAAACGGCAATTGCAATAACATTGAACTTTCCTGAATCATATCGACTAGTAGTAGACTAGTATTGCGGGCCGTCTTATCGATTACACAATTCCTAAACTTACCTAGCCTAGCCCGCCTATTCCAAAGACTTTGGAATAAATTGTAACAAATGATATTTGCTTCTAAGTTCCGATCTTATTCGCAATTATTCTCAACCCTCTTTGACGAGCCAATTCACTAAGTCTGCATTTTTGTCTTTAAATGCATAGATGAACGCACACCAAATTGGTTGTTTAGTTTACTTGTTACTGTACAAGCTACAAAAAGAACTGAAGTGGAAGGACGTGCATTGCTAAATTACTAATACTTACTGTCTTAGTTGTGACAGAACAAAGGAAAGAAGTCTCTCTCTAGTCTGCATTACTTAACTTAAGTTCTTACATAATCGCCTGAAGTGAGCACAAACGCAAAGTTGCAAACAAGTACAATTCGGTAGCGCAGGGCACCTGCCTAGAATTACAATCACATAATATAAGATTTGTAAACTATATGTAACTTACCTGCATGTGAGCAGCATGCTTGCTATTTGGGAAAAAAATATTAACAATAATATAGAACACACAATAATAATAATAATTAGCTACTCAGAAAGCCCCTTGACCTCAACCCCTAGCAGGTCCAGCTCTCGGGCCAGGATGTCGGACCACCGGTGCATCCGCTGGTTGTGGGTGCGTTGGACCCCAGAGCAGTGATACACTGCCCGGCGCACCCTCGCCCACCGCTGCTGGCGCTCCCAGGGGCTGTACCCGGAGCCAAGCCTGCCGCCTGCTGCCAGGGTGGAGGGGAGGTGGTGCTGCACAAATAAAACAGTGCGGCCACCTCCACCTCGGAAAACAAGGCCCGAGGCTGCGGTCCTTTCGGGCGCCGCCTTCCACAAGGAAGGCGGCTCTTCTTTTCTACCTTTTTAGGTCAAGCCTAATGCAGCGCGCATGCGCTGATCTAGGAAAACGACCTCTTGAAATCACTTTGGACTTTTCACATGCTTATGCGTGTGTTTTTTTTTGGGAGCATTTTTTCTATTGGGCTTTGCGTGCGTCTTTGTAAAAAGACAGCACGCAATTGGGCAAAGGCGGGTGCATGTCCCACCTTTCCCAGGAAATGTATCCGCCCTACGGCTTGTGGTTATGAGCAGGGGCGCCATCAGTTCGGGGTCATGTCACCATCTGTTTTTAATTAGCACTTTCGCTGCACTTCCGTGTTCACTCGCCCCCGCTTCTCTCTCGCGCCATTCTTTTCTGTTTATCCAACCCTCCCTTCACATGCCACATGCACAGCCCTGCCAATGCTCTGTTTGCAATGAGAAACTTATGCATTAGCTGTCATGCTAGGCCCATTGCTGTTGACTTGTAGAAGGAGCAAGGCAGCAGAATCGTGTTTTGACATTGGCGGCCGAGGCAGGGGTAGCGAGACCTCTGCTTACACACACGGCCCTGATTTTCTCTACTGTGTTCGCTTTCTGATTTGGTACTGGCATTATATAATGCAATCTTAACTTTAAGGCAAGCACCGTATTAATCTTATGTTCGACCTCACAACCGCAGGTTCGAACCCCAGCGCGTCTGGTCAGCCTTTCATCCTCCACAAGAGTGCGCTTTCATTTTCTCTAAAACACAAAGGAACAGAAACTAAATCAATTACGGTGACATCTTACTTTTCACCGGAATCGTCAGCACCGTCTAATGAGCGGGCCTTGGCCAACTAACTGTTGTGGAGAAAAACCAAACATCTACAGCAGGTAGGCACAGCGTAACTCTACAGAGTGCATCTTTTCGCTCCCCCACCTCAGAAATCTGCAAGCACTTCTCCTTTCATTCCTTTTTATTTTTTGCATTATGTAGCGCAAATGAAGGTATCAAAGCACTTTACGTAAGTACTAGTTCCATTACAGCAATTTGCCCGGTGGGTGATTATGTGCTGCATGGCTAAACACTTATAAGGTCCCAAAGGCGAGCCTATTGGCTATGCCAATGCTTGTTTGCACTAGTCTATGCCATGATGCTGGGGGGGGGGGGCGGAACCGAAAATGCAGAAAGTATAAAACAAAATTAAGGGAGAAGGAAGGAAGTAAAAAAAAAATTGAAAGCAAGTAGTATAGAAAAACAGTACAAAACTTACAAAAAAAACCACAAAACTAGGAACAAAATGCAAAATATACACTTAGAAAGACAAAGGGTAAAATAATAAATGAAAAATATTGAAAAAACTGTTTTAGAAAGCATCAAAAAGTAGGCCCCAGCACCATAAAGAGAGTATGAAAGAAGGTAGCCGCGCCCCTGTGTGACAGTGTGGTGCAGTTTGCATGATATTTCCATTCAAACACGCAATCCGTGTTGACGTATGGCAGAAACATCACGCAAACGGGTGTGACAAGCAACTCCGCCTGCTTGTTGAATTCCGCATAGCGCAGCGAGATTTTGATTAAAGGTTATGTCTCAAATTATTAAAACTCCACACTTCCCCTCATATTTTTAACCCTTTGACTTCATGCCTGCATTACCATCTCCATGTTTATTTACTCAAATCTCATTTAATGCCTGCTTTTCAAGAAAGGTATTAAATTCAACAAGATGTCATTCTAGTGAGTCTCATTTTTATCTTAAATACAAAATGTTAGCACTTTATGGCGACGCTGCAGTCGATTACTACTGAGTTAACTGACAGACTGCTGCTGGTGTCGTAAGTACCTGTTTTACTCTTCATGTCTGTCCAAATGGTTTACTAAAATGGAGGGGGAGGATATTTGAGAACGCATAGAAAGTTTGTCCTCATTTTAGCTTTCTACAGAACTACCCATAATTTCTACGACATGAAGAAACCCCTCATTTCTTTATTTACAACAGTATTTTCTGTAGGAAATGTTTTCAGTTTTGCAGGTTTGATTCCATCTAGATGACTGTCATGTTTGCCCCACTTTTGTCATAAATGTAACATTTTAGCACAGTAGTTGCTTATTCAAACTTTGCTGTAAAGCCGCAGTTGATTGCTAGGGAGGAAGCTGACAGGGGGCTGGTGCTAAAAGTGCGCTTCACTCTGCATGTAAAAATGTTTTACTGAAATGGATGAGAAAGATATTTGAGAACTCATAAGAAGTGGGTCCTCATTTTGGCTTTCTAGAGCACTAACCATATTTCTATGACAAAAAAGAACACCCTAGTTTTGTTCATTTTTAAAGGAAATGCTTTGTTTTACAGCTTTGATTCCATCAAGATGGCTTCAGGTACTCCACAGTTTTGTCATAAATTAGAACACTAGAGACTCATCTGAAAGACTACTGCAGCTGTTGGAAGTATGTATTTTACTCTGAATACCTGACTTTATTCTCACATGGTTGAGAAAGACAGTGTGAACTTATAGAAAATGTGCTCTTATTTCTCCTTCCTGTGCGCCTTCCATTACCTCTTTGAGAAAATCATGAGAGAAAACAGTTTTCTCTCAAACATGGTTTATCAAAACCCAGCAGAGGATCAGCATTATCAGAGGGTAAACTCACCTTGGAACACACCACAATTCCTAAAATTAGTATGGTACCACTTACAAATGATTTGTTATTTGTACTCCTTTTTGCAGCCCTCAAAAACAGACTTTCCCAATATGCATTTCAATGGCGATCATGTCACCAAGTCCTTTATTGGCTGCCACAAAATGTTGCCCATATTGTGGATAGCCAATCATGGGGGATCCCACATGTCCTTTGGGGTCAGGGTGTGCTCACCCTGCCCCCGTATATTTTTGTAAATAATTCATTTTCAGGGCAGAGGGACCTGACGGAAACAGTGTAAATGGATTTACACCAAATCACAAAAAGCACGCTTTTTGAATAAAGTTCTAACTTTTTCCCAAATTTGGTGTAATTGCATTGAGCCGTTTAATCTGTAGCTGCGGCAGACGTTTCCTATGGGAATCTACATGGGAAATTAATGTTTAGAGACCCTCATTCCTTTTTGGGCCTCCGCTTGATGGATTGGCGATTAGTTTCCCAGGAAGAAGCTAAGATGGATGAACTTTTTTGAGGAAGTTTCATCAAACTGCGTCAAAGTAATTAGCAAAACAAAAAAATGTTCTGTCTATGGCTTTCTAGGTACACATAAATATCATTGTTGATAGTATTGTCCAATATGTAATAACCTTGATGTATTTGGGAAGAGATAGTGAGGGTACACCAAAATAGAACTCAAAGAAAGGCATACACTGTCTCAAGGGCCGTTTCTCATTCCACAGACACAATTCACATGTCCCCAGTTATGTGAGTGAATATGTCACCCTCCACCATATTGACTCATGCGCAGGAACCGAAGTGGTGCTTAAGGTGGCTGCATTTTGTGTCTTTGCAACCCGATTCTTCAGTTCCATTTCCATCTTTGGACTAGACCAGGAATTTCTGTCACGTAGGAGACTTTCATCTTCGTGCACCTAATCTTGCAAAAGATGGAATGTGAACATATAATATACTGCAGCGTGTTATCTAATCAAGTCCAAATTATATTTTCTCTACTACTGCTCTGCACATACTGGGATCTACACTTACACAAGGCACAGAACACTCATGCTCCAGGTACAAAACAAATCTCTCTAGCAGCAATGTTCAGTTTCTTGTAACTGTGTCGACACTCTAAACTAAGAGGTAAATAACCGATAAATAGTGCATGGGTAGACATTTTCCACCTGAACATTAGATAGCTGGCCTGGAAAGTTTATTTTCCTGCTGCATGGATATGTTGAACAGAGGGATATTTTTGTACTTTAGATGTGAATTGCAAAATAAAACACAATATTGTTGATGGGGAGTATGTGTATTATGTTTGTGGCATCATCAATGGTTAATCATATGCCAAGCCCATCCCTTTATGTTTAATGTCACTTGTGTTGAATTAAGCGTCTGGCAAACTAGATGAAATCACTTTTAATGAGTTTTTCTGTCATGTAATGCGTTGGGCAAATTGGGACATAAAATTTGACTTTGCCATAATTTGGTTTTACTCCTGATTCAGTGAATTTTGTACTGCTGCTCTAGTTGACTAACCTTTCCTTATTAGCAGAAATTGTAGTGGACTGTTTGTTATTTTAGCAGGAAATTTGTTGCAAATTCCCCAAACTTTAAATTGGTACATACTGTGCCCCGGATCAAACTACCCTACTGCAATTTCTGTGCAGTTTTTTTCACTAGCACCCACACCTAAACCAGACCCAATATGTCCAAAAGAGTGGGTGTATGTATGTATGTGTGTATATGATATAAGGGATAAAGCACCCCCTGCTGTACATCATTAGGATATTGCAAGTCAGGAGGAGTTCCATAATCAATGCTGAAGGCCGAGTCCCTCGATAAGGTTATGGAACTCCAAGATGACTTGCAATATCCTTATCATGTACGCCATAGGACAGTTTATTCCATATAATACATCGTCACACAATCACATTCCCACAAACCACTTCCAACCTTGGTGCGAAGCTCTTTCATGTGAAAGAGCGAGCGTGTTTGCAAACATGAAGAGTAAAAATAAAACCTCTAATGCAAAATTAAACACATCAACAACCTGTTAGATATTTGTTGCAAACAGAGATTCGAAACAATACATATTATGTTTTATATAAAAAATAGCTGCAGTAGCTCAGAATGCATAGTAACTTGCAGAAAGATTCTAGCTTTTCTCTCTCTAAGGAGTGCAAAAAAAAAAAACATGTTCTCTTTACTTGTCATTGTAACCTATAAAACAGAGCAGAAGAAAGAAAAGCAACGTTTTGTTTTTGTTGCTTTAAACATATGCGTATAGCGGAAACCGGATGTATGTTCATACAACAACGCAAACCAAAACAACGCATGCCATGACATCGCATTTTTAACAGCGCATGCACCGTTACACCGCATGCATTCACCACGCAAACCATGACATCGCATTCCCCCTTCACATGCAAAATACCTTCCCAACTCACACAAATACCCTGCATTCTATTACATCTCAAAATTCTCCCTAACTGCCCCGTAACACTAATATAGCAACCTACCAAACACACTACGCCCCCCTGACACTACCCTCAACCGTAAGCCCTAAGCCCTAAACACTAAAGCCTATAAAACTACCCTAGACTACGACCTCAACCCTAAGCCCTAACACCGAAAGCCAAAAACAGTACCCTGAACTAGTATTAACCCTAAGCCCTAATCCCTAAAGCCTAAAACACGACCATATACTACTTCCTCAACCCTAAGCCCTAATCCCTAAAGCCTAAAACACTATCCCCAACTACACTCCCTAACAACTACCCTAAACTCTAAAACACTACGAGTCCTTACCTGTCTCTCGTCGTGGTTCCAGCTTTGTCTCCCCGCCGACCTTCCCGGAGCCTGTTGTGGCGCACGGCCCGTCCTTTACATCCCATGCGCTCTAAAAGCATGCGTTGTCAAAGCGCATGCGATGTAATGGCGTGCGTAGTGAACGCATGCATCGTAACGCATGCGGTGTAACGCCTGCGTTGAGATGGTTGTCCCCTAGTCGAAAGGCAGTGGAGCACAGCACAGGGGTCTGAGGCCAAGATACTGTGGAAATATGGATTTTTCTGGTCAGTTATGTCCCCTATCTTGGACCCCAACAGTTCTATGTGCATGTCACAAGTACCTGTGTGTTCCCTCCAGTTCCAGTTATAAAGACGCAAACACATGTGCGTCCACCGTCAACATGTCCTCTGTCAGATCCGCCATGAATAGGCCGGATATTCCATTCCTAAGTATGAAAAGCCACCGGCTTTATATGGTTCACTTATGCCATTTTACAGTCCAGGCAAGTAGGCCCTGATTCTGTCATCAAACTCTTCTTGCCTTCTGCCTCTGAAAGCTCCAGTCTGAGCCTGCATCTGTGACCATGAACTTTGTCTCATTCTCTGCGCGGCTCACGAAGCCTGACATCAGCCTATTCTCTGCCAAGAACTGTATTTCACCTTCGAATTATCTGCTTCCCCCTCAGCCGATGCATTTCTGCCTAGTAGCTTAAGTAAACATTCTTCCAGTTACCGAGCAAAAGGCCGGCTTCTCTGTCCTCATGCAAGTAATTCATAGCCTTGTTACCATGGAATATTCCTACCCCCTCGCATTTAGTGTAGACACTTAGACGCTTGTACATGCACGCACAGTCAGTATAGAATAGATTCTGTCCGAGAGTCCTTCTTTTATGGATAACATAGTTCTTTAAACATAGGATGTTAGATATGATTTGGGATTAGGTTGACTTGACCCCCCAGACTTCTTGTCTCCACACGTAGAGCTAAATGTCAAGTCCCCTTCACCCCCTAGTTACACGTCAATTACACGTCAGACTGCTGCGCGCGCATCCATGCCAAGTATTATCTTATAGATCCACCTATACATGACATCACAACCAATTATGTTCCTTTTTTCGCCTTATTACACCCATTTCTGGTTACGCAGAACAACTCGTCATTTTCCTTATCAATTGTTACGCCTACTGCATTTACTTCATTGTCATGTATGTACTATAAAAGTCATTTCTTGTCAATAAAGTGTGTGCTTCACTTCCTGAACCTTCGTGGTGACGGAACATTGGGAGCAACCGATTATAATCGAATTAATGGAATAAAGCCCATTCCGAACCTCTAATACCACGGATTCTGCCTCTCATTTTATTGAGCTATTTTACTATGTTCCTGTATCAAATTCAGTCCCGGTAAAGGAGAAATATTTACCACATGATGGCGCCCGAATAGGGACACTTTCTCATCTCACGCGCCGGCGGTGCGTTGCAGGCCCGGTCTCCTGCCACAGCTGGACGGACAATAACGCGTACCAGCAGGATTTCCTGTATCTCCCTCCGGTCAAGCGGGGGCGACTGAGACTGCGATCAACACCCAGACGAGGCGGTGAGAAGTGCGAAGTATCCCGACCAGAGCCTAGCTGAGAGAGCAAGATCCGAGGTATACAGAGACCCACCAGTCCGAAGTCAAGCCCAGTGTCCGACGAGTCGAGTCGAGTCGAGTCCAGTCCGGTTCAAGTTCAAGTTACTGAGGCCTTCCGTTTCCGAAGCTACCCGGTGAGTACCATTGCTGGGGAGGCATTTCTGACGTGCACATAGGTTGTGCCGGTCAAGACGGGTTTGGGTACACAAATCCGGTCTGCACTGTTTTAGCAGTGTATCTGTACTGTTTAGCAGTATATCAAGTATTCCGAAGTATTCCGAAGTGTCTAGTTATTGTCTAGTTATTGTCGAGAATTAAGCTTGGTGATTAGTTATGCAGACGATCATCATTGTTGTTTCAGTTAAAGGTTTAATGTTTAATGTTTAAAGTGTTTAAGTATGTTCTGTATATCGTGGTATGAATGACTGTTCATTATCGTATTTATTGTATTAAGTCTGTTCAAATTCAAGTATCAGGTCAAAATCAGGTATAAGGTCAGTTCTCAATATGCCGCTCTTTTCGAAATTAAGACAGATCACTACCAGAAAAGGGGTTCTCGAAGAAGCCGTCCCTATTCCTCCTAGGGACACTCCAGGGCACTTTATGTATCACAAAACATGGCTTAGACGCTATATTATTTCTTGATTTATGGGTAGACTATACCAAGGGATTACCAGAAAGTCAGAGGTGGCCCACAGCGGGGACCTGGGATGCAGAGTGCATCATGAAAGTCGAGGAAGAGTTATGGAAAAGGAAAGTCAGACAGTCACAGAAAGACGCCGTTGAATTATGGCGTAAAGAATCACATAGACGAACAGAAAAAGCACGTAGACAGGAAGAGAAGAGTAAAGAGAATTCCAATAAAGTTCGAGAGAATCTATTAATTGAGGAAGGTATCCGAGTGAAATCAGAACAAGTAGACAGACAAAGAAATGCCCTTATGAATGGTATGTATCCCCTTCTGGCCGAAGGATTACCTAAGGCTACTCCAGAAACACCAAAAGACTTGCCAACCCCATTGTTCCCAATAAAGGTACATCCTAAGGGGCATCCTAGAACCGCAGAAGATGTTTTTCTTTCCTCATATTTAGATGACGCAGCTCCCGAGTATGCTAATTCCGCCCCACATAGACCGCATACCAGGGAGGTTCAACGCCAAGATCCAGTGCCCGTATCCCTACAGCAACAAATCGAGTCACAAGTTCCGGCAAGCACATCTGTTTCTGTATCCGCTCCTACAGCTACTTCTATGGCTGTGTCCACACCTGTAGTTGCTGTGTCACGTTCGACGAATCCTTTTACACCCGACGCCCCAGATGGGGCCGCGGGAGGAGCTACCAATATCTTTTCTACGCCACCCAGAATAAATAAACTTACTTTTCAAGAGTCAGCGCATTCACGTACACCCAAACTCCTTAGTGCCCGTGCGCTTAAGGAACTTCTTATAGATTGTAGATATGACCCGGTGCCTGGAAAGGAGGACGAAATGACCCTAGCATCATTGCGTATCAGACGAGCCGCAGTGTATTTAGCGAAGTTACCAGGAATGACTGCGCATCTAGATAATATATATCATTTTGTCCAAACAGGGCGAGATCCAGAATGTATTTACAGAGCTATGGAATACCAGAAAGTAGAGATACAGGGGGAACTGTTACGTTTCCTCATAAACTGTGTGATCAGAAATCAAGACCGACCGGGGGTAGACCCGGAAGCAATGAAAATTCTTACAAGATGGAGCCAGAATATATCAGAAGGGAGACATGATAAACAAAATTGTATAATAGCCATGTGCCGAAAGATCCGTAAAGAAATAGAACGCCTACACGAAGAGCGATTAGAGGTAGACGAGTTCGAACAAAACGAGGAAGAAGGGTCAGGACTGCCCACAGGACAGTCGGACACCATAGCCTATGTAGGTAGAGGAAGATCTTGTAATAGGAATCAGACTAGATATCATACTGACTCAATACATCCGATATGTCCAGATAATAACAGGAATTTTCAAATACCTATAATTAATATAAGGTCTAACGAGCATTCGTTCCAAACCGCCGACAAACTACTCTGAGAACGAAGGGGTTATCATTTCCTCGATTCTATAGATGAACAAGATTTAGCCAGGGCAGCTGTCCATTGGGTGGACAGTCCCGGAAAATATAGTGATGATACAGTAGTACGCACATTTTTGAATCTTACCCCAGATGAACAAAGGTTAGCTGGGATTTATATGATTCAACAACTCATTATACTATATCGGAGTCAGCATTCGGACCCTGGTCCCTTGCCTGACATACTGACTGAATTACTTATGAATAAATGGAGAGGTCCAGGTACTGAATTAATTAAAGAAATTCTAGAATCAAGAAAGCAGTATATTCTTTTTGTATGTTCAGAACATGTTCCATTGTCCGTCAAGGAAAGAACTACGTATCACATAGATAGACAGAATCCCTTACGAGAAGTGCACCCAATAAAGGGTGAGGACAATCAGTTTAAACGCGTATTTGTATATACGCCCATATCGAAAATAGAATTGTTACAAATGAAGAAAGTGGTACCCAGTCATGACAAAGACCCAGCGGGTTTTCACCGAGAAATTAAAGACATGTTACTCATGGGAGAGTATACCTACCCCGACATTATGACAATATTAAAGGTATTGATGCCTGCTGGCATTTATGAAAAACTCAAGGAAAAAGAGCGGGAGGTAGGAGACCAAAAGATGGAATGGTCAGTGTTAGAAGCTGAAGAAAAGGCCCGAACTGCAGGAGCAGGGCTTGGGGACAAAACTAAGGCATTACCAGGATTACTAGTACAGGTACTGCCGCGTTTATTAACTACGAAAAAGGAAGATTGGGGTACAATTTCAGCCTGTAAGCAGAAGCAAGATGAAGACACTAGTGATTACTATGCCCGATTTGAAAAATGTTTTGGTATAAATAGTGGCATAAAAGCAAGTAGCGAATCATACCCACATCTGTTTGTAACAAAATTAGTAGAAAATGCTCTGCCCCCAGTAAAGAATAGAGTATTAAAATTCGAGAGTACCTGGCAAGGTAACACTCCATCACAAATGTTACAAATGTTACAGTACCATCACAATAGAATTAGAGAGGAACAAGAACATGAACACAGACGCATGAAAGACACGAAAATGAAAATGTTAGTTTCCCAGACAGTTCCAGCTGAAGGGCATAAAAGGGGTATGACACATTCCGATTCAGCAGGACCTGTAAAAGGGACATGCAATTATTGTAAAAAGCCAGGCCATTACGTACACGATTGTCCAGTTTTAAAACATAATATCGCCATAGGTAAAACACAAGAAAGATCACGGCCACTCAGACAAGATCAGAATGAACAAGGAGCTATGCAGCATGCCCAGGCCATGCCAGCCGCACAACAGCCAATACAGTTTGTGCCAGCTGCACCCCCATTGCCTGTTGCTGCCACACAAACAGCAACACGACAAATGTATCAGACCGCACAGTATGAATATCCCGAGTATCAGCGTTACGCATGAACAAGCCTAGAGAGGGAAGTTGACTTACCCCTTATTGAAATCCCAGTAGACCAAGAAGGACCTTATGTACATAGTGAATTATTAGGCCAAGATAGAAAATTTCTACTCGATACAGGGGCAAGTCGAACGACCATAAAACGTAGTGAAGTTCCAGGGGCACCCCTCTCAGGCTCACAGAATATTTCCCTTGGTTTTTCAGGAAAACCTATTGTTAATGAAGTGTCACAACCTCTGCCACTTACGATAGGACCTTTGACCCGAACTACAGATTTATTGCTTACTAAATCATGTCCAGAAAATCTATTAGGAATAAAAACGTTAAAAGCTCTAGGAGCTATAATATGTTGTTCTCCGGAAGGAGTAAGATTGTTTTTACGTGATTTTAAAGGTCACTATGTGTCTAGAGACATGGATCCCCGATTACAGATTTTACCTACACGTCTATGGGCACAAGGCCCTACTGATGTTGGATGCATGAATATTACACCATATCGAGTCACATTAAAGGCAGGAGTGGTGCTACCACGAATGCGACAATACAAGTTACCACCAGATGCTGTAGTGGCTTTACTACAAATCATTGACGAGCTCATTGCCCAAGGAGTAGTTGTGGAAACAGACTCCAATATATGTAATTCACCGATAATACCGATTCTTAAACGAACAGATCCGAAGGCCCCGCCAGTATATCGATTGGTTATTGATCTGCGCGAGTTAAACAAATGCATTGTGCCACAATTCCCTGTGGTCCCAGATATCTCGTCATTACTGACAGCTATTGATTCCGAAGCGACATTCTTCACTGTAATCGATCTCAAGAATGCCTTTTTCAGCGTCCCAATAGATCCGGAAAGCCAATATTTGTTCGGATTTAGTTTAAATGGACGTAGCTTTAAATTCTCACGCGCACCTCAAGGATTTACAGAAAGCCCCAGCATCTATAGCCAAGCACTGAAACGAGAACTTGACAGTATCCACATGCCAGTTAACACTGCTCTGCTTCAATACGTCGATGATCTGCTGATCACCGCCCGAAGCGAACCTGAATGTGAAAAAGCATCACTGACAGTTTTACAATTTCTAGCCGAAAAAGGGCACAAGGTGTCCCCTTCTAAGCTGCAATTCTGTGTCCAGCGAGTTATTTATCTTGGACACTCGCTGTCCAAGGAGGGAAGGCAGCTTACACCAGACCGCATTCAGTTAATAGCTAACATGCCAATACCCAAGACACAAAAGGAGGTGCGGGCTTTCATAGGCCTCACTTCATACTGTAGACAGTGGATCCCGCAATATGCATTTCTAGCAAAACCACTCATTCAGTTGACAACCCAGGAGGCAGCCACATCGACTGTTCTCCCTTGGACTCAAGAACATACACAAGCTTTTGAAAGCCTAAAGAAAACTTTATGTCAAGCACCTGTTTTAGCAACACCATGTTACAGAAAACAGTTTAAACTCTTTGTTACAGAACGCGAAGGTACTGCTTTGTCAGTACTCACACAGGATCAAGCAGGAGCACACAAACCATGTGCTTATTTTTCTAGTACATTAGATCCCGTAGCTCAGGCTTTGCCTGCATGTCTGAAATCAGTGGCAGCGACAGCTTTAGCAATCAGACAAAGCGATGCCATAGTGTTAGGACATCCATTGACAGTTCAAGTACCACACGCAGTAGAGGTTCTTATAAATAGAACACAAACACAACACTTGACCATAGCACGACTTACAGGGTATGAACTTACATTGTTTCAGCCACATATAGAAATCAGACGCTGTAACACATTGAATCCTGCCACACTTTTGCCAGTAACCGGAACAGACCCACTAGCCCATGACTGTATTGAAGTTATTACTGTAACGACAAAACCCAGACAAGACTTGACAGATGTCCCATTGTCAGATCCAGACCTGACCTTGTATGTAGATGGTTCATGCATGAGAACAAGTACAGGAGAGTTAGTAGCCGCCTACGCAGTCACAACAGATACTGAGGTCATTGAAACTAATCGTATAAATACTTTGTCAGCTCAAGCCGCAGAGCTCATCGCTCTGACACAAGCCTGTATTCAAGCCACGAATAAAAAAGTCAACATATACACTGATTCACGTTATGCATTCGGAGTTGTACATGACTTCGGCGTGCTGTGGCGAGAGAGAGGTTATTTAACTTCCCACGGTGCCCACATTCAGCACGGACCCCTCATTCATGCCTTATTAGATGCAATACATCTACCTACTGCAATATCAATTATGAAATGTAAAGCTCATACGAAAGTTACTGATATCATTTCCCAAGGCAATGATCTAGCCGACAGAACGGCTAAACAGACTGCTCAAACTCAAACTCCCGACATGACAAAGACAATAGTCCCGATGCCGACACATTGTATGACAGTTAAAGATCCTACTCTTGACGTAATTGACATACAGACACATGCTACACCAGACGAAATAAAGAAATGGACTGAATTAGGAGGGATCCAAACGGACCAAGGATGGATGATGAAGGAAAAGTCTGTATGGTTCCTTCCTGATTCAATGGTCCAAGTTATAATTAACACTATACATAGTCCGGCACATCTAGGAGAAAAAGCTATGCTAGACAGCAATCAACACATTTGGTTTAATAAACATTTACGAGCAGCAGCCAAACAAAAGGTCCGTACCTGTATGATCTGTTGCCAGTTCAACCCAGGAAAAAGTGTTCCCGTAGAACAGGGTGGATTTCATCCTCCTGATCACCCTTTTGAAGTCCTACAGATGGATTATATCCAGATGGAACGATGTTGAGGATTCAAATATGTTCTCGTAGTTGTCTGCGCTCTGTCCCGTTGGACAGAGGCGTACCCGGTTTCAGATTACACTGCCCCGACTACTGCCAAACAGTTGGTTCGAGAATTCTTCCCACGATACGGTTTACCACGTGTTGTTCACTCAGATAACGGCCAGCCGTTCTCATCCGAATTAACGAAACACGTTTCACTTCTGTTAGGTTATCAGTGGAAATTCCACTGTGTCCGACACCCCGAAGCAGCAGGTCTCGTAGAAAGACATAACCAGATACTGAAAATCAGAATGTCCAAAATATGCAGAGAAAAAGGTATCGACTGGGTAGTAGCGTTACCCGTTGCACTCTTTTACATGAGAATGGTAGCACATTCACGAACAGGGCTATCCCCGTATGAGGTGATCTTCGGTAGACCACCAAATATGTGGGGGACGCCTATACCACGTAAAATAACTGATATTGACTGTAATATGCTGACAGATTACTTGGCTTCCTTGATGTCTGCACTACAATCTTGTCGTTCACAGGTAGCTGCAGCCTTTCCTGACAACACTGAGGTGAAACCCCATGACGTAGTTCCGGGGGATCTCGTCTTTGTGAGGAATTTCGACCGAAAGACTCAGCTGGAGCCCAGGTGGAAGACACCCAAGTTGGTTCTGCTGACCACAAGAACAGCCGTGAAGATCGAGGGCCGCAAGGGCTGGATTCATTCAAGCCATATCAAAAAATTTCATGGACAATCCTCGGATATAGACATTGTGCCCTGCACTCCCTCACAGACTGATTCAAAACTTCCTTTGGTGGAAAAAACTGAAAGCGAACTTTACAAAGTTAAGTTAAGGCCTAGGACGTCAGACGGTTTGATTGTTTAAGTCCTCTCCTAGGTGAAGCGGTTGAATCTGTCTCTGACATGTATCCTCTAGACCTGAATCATGAACAGTCGCGAAAAATGATGAAACGACAGGCGTATTGTAAATCACTGCGTAGCCATTGTATAGGGACATTATTAATTTTGTTTTCCTTAAGTCTTTTAATAATTATTACCAGTATGTTGTTGCACATATATTACCCTATTGCCAGAAATGTTCACAATGTTATTGCAGAACATTCTTTTAGTGACTTACCCCCGCATGAATTGTCCTATAGACTTGCGCTGCGCAATAACACTTTCATTAGTATGTTACATCATTCCCATCAGACTAGTAATGCTACTAATTGTTGGGTGTGTGGCCGACTCCCTCCCTATCAGAATTATGAAGGAGTCCTGCCATTCCTTCCACACCCATTTACACACAATGGCTCCTGTGGAGCATGGTTCAGTTTAATCAATTCCATAGACTCAGACACAGCAGTTTACCAAGATCATTGGATATGGGGAAACCTGAACCTAGTTTTACTCAAAGTCTGCTACCCTGACAAGGAGGGTCGCCCCAAAAGAACAGGAACTGATCTAGAAAATGAAGTGTATGGATTAGGTAATTTTACACCTAATCTCATGATTCTAAATGTCGTATCCGAAGTTGAGCTAGTCTTACCCACCATGTCAGTATTCCCAGCAAAAGGTGAATTGTGTGTAAGAAAGGTTGGTTCCATACATATGGGCCATAGTCAATGCACTACTACAGTAGAATTCAGTGATCAAGGCAAATCTTCATTCAGAGCTTATCGCCACTCCTACTTTATATGTGGTCAGACTGCATATATGCGTCTACCTCTAGATTGGGATGGTACCTGCTACATAGCATTCCTTTTGCCACCTGTTTTCCTAGCTCCTCCTGATTATTATAGAAATATTCATTTAGTACACAATAGAGAGCGGAGAGATCTCCCAATTGTCGATTATACTGAGACGGCATGGGACAAGTATGTAGATTTCAATAAAGGCATCTTTCCCTATATAGGTACAGTTACCAATAGTAAGCTGATACGTAGATTAACTAGAACCCTTGAAGCAGTAGTGAATGAAACTATTTCCGCCTTAGGCAATTTAACAGAAGAGCAGTCTGCTATGCGGATTGTTGTGCTTCAAAATCGTCTTGTCCTTGACGTCATCCTGGCTGATAGAGGCGGAGCTTGTAGGGTCATCGGATCAAGCTGCTGCGTATTCATACCAGAAAATTCGCCATCTGTATATAAAGCTATAACTCGCCTTCACAAGATTGTAAGCCAGATGCACCAGAACCCAGGCACTTGGACTTGGTCCAGTTGGTTTTGGAATATGATATCAGCCTGGGGATGGAGAGTTCTATCCTTCCTAGGTATTGGCCTTCTCCTACTATTCAGTTGCTGTCTATGTCTACAATGTGGACCAGCGATCTGTGTTCTGTGTGCCACATCGTGTATTCCACCACCAAGATTTCATTCGTCACGGAAGAAGAAAGAAGAACAAATGATGCTATATGAACAGATCAATGGATTAATGAAGATTGATATCTCTTAACGGGCAAGTAGGGGACAAGGAGGGAATGTGGAAATATGGATTTTTCTGGTCAGTTATGTCCCCTATCTTGGACCCCAACAGTTCTATGTGCATGTCACAAGTACCTGTGTGTTCCCTCCAGTTCCAGTTATAAAGACGCAAACACATGTGCGTCCACCGTCAACATGTCCTCTGTCAGATCCGCCATGAATAGGCCGGATATTCCATTCCTAAGTATGAAAAGCCACCGGCTTTATATGGTTCACTTATGCCATTTTACAGTCCAGGCAAGTAGGCCCTGATTCTGTCATCAAACTCTTCTTGCCTTCTGCCTCTGAAAGCTCCAGTCTGAGCCTGCATCTGTGACCATGAACTTTGTCTCATTCTCTGCGCGGCTCACGAAGCCTGACATCAGCCTATTCTCTGCCAAGAACTGTATTTCACCTTCGAATTATCTGCTTCCCCCTCAGCCGATGCATTTCTGCCTAGTAGCTTAAGTAAACATTCTTCCAGTTACCGAGCAAAAGGCCGGCTTCTCTGTCCTCATGCAAGTAATTCATAGCCTTGTTACCATGGAATATTCCTACCCCCTCGCATTTAGTGTAGACACTTAGACGCTTGTACATGCACGCACAGTCAGTATAGAATAGATTCTGTCCGAGAGTCCTTCTTTTATGGATAACATAGTTCTTTAAACATAGGATGTTAGATATGATTTGGGATTAGGTTGACTTGACCCCCCAGACTTCTTGTCTCCACACGTAGAGCTAAATGTCAAGTCCCCTTCACCCCCTAGTTACACGTCAATTACACGTCAGACTGCTGCGCGCGCATCCATGCCAAGTATTATCTTATAGATCCACCTATACATGACATCACAACCAATTATGTTCCTTTTTTCGCCTTATTACACCCATTTCTGGTTACGCAGAACAACTCGTCATTTTCCTTATCAATTGTTACGCCTACTGCATTTACTTCATTGTCATGTATGTACTATAAAAGTCATTTCTTGTCAATAAAGTGTGTGCTTCACTTCCTGAACCTTCGTGGTGACGGAACATTGGGAGCAACCGATTATAATCGAATTAATGGAATAAAGCCCATTCCGAACCTCTAATACCACGGATTCTGCCTCTCATTTTATTGAGCTATTTTACTATGTTTCTGTATCAAATTCAGTCCCGGTAAAGGAGAAATATTTACCACAATACAGTCAACAGCTGACTGGAGGGGTAACTGGACTCAGACAATGAGTTGCTTTTCCAATGGAGCATCATTGGCCCAAGATTCTGAATCTCTGTCTTAGTCCATGATGCATGGATGACAATACAGACTAACGCAGAAGCTCCAGCATAGATCATAGTGCTGCCAACTCTTGCACTTAAAGTGACTTCATTTTCTCAAAGGCTGTTGCTGCTTTCATCTCATTAGGCAGAAGTTCTGCTCCTTCCAAAATATGTTTCCAAAGTTATCTAATGGTTGAAGCGTCCTATTGACCTGGCCGTTCATATCCATTTAGCCCCACATACAACAATGGCCCCCGACAGGTATTGATTCCTGCGTCTATAATCCAATCCTTTGCAAACAGGAGCCATTTTGCTTGCTTCTCACTGTAACATCATTTTTTTGCAAGCTCTATATCTGATTATTTATTTGCAGGAGATCACTCAGGCTCCTTCTTTACCATTAACCTAGATATAACCTTTCTCTACGTTGTTTATTTAAGGGATTTTATTTAGGTTGTGTGTCTGCTTTTTGGGATTTAGCTTGTTACCAGGTGCGAGCAGCAAGACTCCTAAATTAATTGTTTTAAACTTCATTTATGATGTTTAGTAGGTAAAAAATCGTAATAACCTGTACATTTTGGGTTAAAATCTTTTTATTGCATTTTCAAGTAAATTATGTGCATATTATACATCATAAATGTATACATGTAGTCCATTGTCCCCCGGTCCGTCACGGCTGTTGTGCCGATTGAACGGAGGGGACGTGGCTCCTCCCCCTGCACCTCCCCTCACATAAAGCTGAGGAGGTCACAGCCGCGCAGCATAGAAACCGTGAGCGCTGTGAAAACCAAAACTTAGTTAATTACTTGCCAAATGTACTGATCTATTGCATTGCGCGAATGACAATTGATTACTAATAGTGTTCTGCTGTGAGTTCAGTCACCGCCTGCTTTTAACAAATTCCTTTTATCTGCACTTGTGTTGTTGCACTCACCCTCGCACTGCCATCAGTAACTTCGAGGCATCTAGGGAGTCCATTGTCCCCCGGTCCGTCACGGCTGTTGTGCCGATTGAACGGAGGGGACGTGGCTCCTCCCCCTGCACCTCCCCTCACTTCCTGCCGCCTGCCCTGACCCGCATAAAACCAGATGGGACTAAGGCCGCGCAGCGGACGCGCGCAGCGGTCGCGCCGCCGGCGCGCCAAAGGCGCGCCAAAGGCAAGCCCGTCTGCGCCCGTCCGCGGCCGGTCGGGCCCAGGGGCCAGTTCCCCTGCCTCTCCCCGAAAATATGCATCGACCATGCTCAGAGAGCTGCATGGGAAACGGAAGATCGCTACCCCCACCCGCCTTTGTTTGGCTGAAGCAGGTATCTTATGCAACAGATCTTCTTTTCCTGAAGTCCTCCCCACCCACGATTCTGACACGCCTACAAACGGCATCTCGCCCCTCACTTTTAGCACTCAATGCCTAGTGGGCCTCTCTGTTATATATTTAAATACTCGCTCTATGGTGAAACACCAACTTGAGATCCTCCAACTCTTACAGTTGGAGAGGCCTGATTTACTTCTCCTTACGGAAACGTGGCTTACGGATGAATCTACACCGGACATTCTGGCAGCTCTGCCAGATAATTATTATATTTTGAAAACTAACCGCCCCTCAGGGAAAGCGGGTGGCGAGGTTGCCGCCATTATCCTTAAAGACCATCAATTCAAAACTATGGAGATTAAGGGCATATCTTCTGTCGATAGTCTAGTCATTAAACTAGAATCCCCAAAATCGTCTTTTACTTGCGCCCTGTTTTACAGACCCCCCTGCTGTATGCCCACTTTTCCCCAGGCCCTAGGAGAAATGATCTCTCACCTGGCGATTATTCACGCTAGACTCCTTATTATAGGGGACTTCAATTATTGGCCCTCAGATGCCAGGGAGAGCGCCAGCTCTATTAAACTTACAGATCTTTTGTTGGGTATGAACTGCACCCAACACGTGCAGGCACCTACCCACACCAAGGGACATATATTAGACCAGGTTTGGACAACGAATATTGCCCCCTCGTCCCTTTTGATCTATCCATGCACCTGGTCGGATCATCATTTTGTGTCCTTCACCTTACCGGAAGTTCAACTCCCTAGACCTAAACCGACCAAAAACCTTAAGTCAAGGAGCTGGAAAAATGTTAACATTGACCTTCTTTGTTCCCATCTTACTCTTTCGACCCCTATTGACTCGGAGTCAATCCACGATCAGGCCACAAACCTCAAGTCCTGGCTTGAATCCGCAAGTGAGCACGTCGCTCCGCTCAAGTACATTAAAACCTGTAGACCACATGACGCTCAGCGGTGGTTTTCTGCGGACCTAAAAATTAAGAAACTTACTCTCAGACAAGCTGAGCGTAAGTGGAGACTCCACTATCACTCAGTAGACAAAAATCTCTACATCACCCTATTAAAGGAATATAAAAGTGCCATCCTTCAAACAAAAACAGACTTTTCGAAAAAGGTGTTAGACTCAGCCAATAAAGCTAAAGACATTTTTTCTATAGTCAGTGAGCTTTCTAAACCTGACAGAATATTGCCTAAGCTTATTCCCTCTCAATCTCTTTGCGATTCACTTAACTCCTACTTTATGGATAAGATTACTGATATTAAAGCCAGCATCCCGCCCTCTTGCACCCCCTTCACTCCCCCCAAAACCCAGGACCTGCCACCTTGGATGATCCAGCTTCCTCCCATTTCCTTGGAAACCTTCTTGGGGTTACTAAAAAGAGTCAGCTCAGGGTCCCCAACAGACTGCTGTCCCCCTCACATCCTTCAGCAGATCCTCTCCAGGTGTCCTGACCATTCTCTCTCCCTCTTAAATAAATCACTCCAAGAGGGCATAGTCCCCAACCTTTTTAAGCATGCGGAAATTATCCCTATACTGAAGAAGCCAGGTGCCGACCCCTCCATCCCTGGCAACTACCGTCCCATATCGCTCCTACCATACCTTAGCAAAGTCCTTGAGGCCCACGTCTCCTTACAGCTAAGCTCTTTTGTGGAGCGGCATCATATTTTGGGTCCTCACCAAGCCGGCTTCCGCCCCTTTCACTCCACCGAATCTGTCATTTTGACAGTGATGGACAAGCTTAGAGGGAGTGCTGACAAAGGGATTACTCAGGCTCTGGTCCTCCTGGATCTGTCTGCGGCTTTTGACACGGTAGATCATAACATCCTTTTAGACCGTGTCAATAATGCCGGGATCCAGGGGCGGGCTTTGGATTGGATTTCCTCTTTTCTTAGCAATAGATCTCAATCAGTTCGTCTTGCCAACTTTTCGTCTAAAAAGAGGAAACTCTCCTGTGGAGTCCCTCAGGGCTCCTCCCTTTCCCCGCTTTTGTTTAATCTTTATCTTCTCCCATTAATCTCCTCTCTTCGGGACAGGGAAGTTGTAACCTACAACTATGCGGATGGCCTTCAGCTGATTTTCAATATCAGCATCCTCCCCTCTTCATTAAACCACTTTCAGGATACTATGACATTTATCAGCGAATGGATGAATAGAAACCAGCTGAAACTTAACCCTGATAAAACGGAGTTAATTCTCACGGGTGGCCCTGCTAACCCATGGAACTCAAACTTTTGGCCTCCCCACTTAGGCAGTTAGGAGTTAGGAGTTAGGAGTTAGCTCCGCTAAGAGCCTTGGAATACTAATCAGCAACGACCTTTCGATGAAGGCCCAGATCAGCTCCGTGGTCTCAGCTGGCTTCTTCCAATTGCGCCGAATCAAAAAGATTAGTAGATTCCTTTCTCAAGAAGCCTTGACCTTGGTAATCCTAGCCTTGGTCATCTCCCGACTGGACTTCTCCAATTGCCTTTACGTAGGCATCCCAGCTTATCAGCTTAGACGCCGCTTATCAGCTTAGACGCCTCCAACTTGTCCAGAATCAGGCGGCCAGGTTGATCTTCCATCAGCCTAGATGGCATCACATCCAGCCTCTTTTGAAGGAACTTCACTGGCTACCTGTGGCCAAACAAGGTCTTTTTAAACTGGGGTGCACCATTTTCAAATCTCTGTAGGAAGCTCACCGGCTTTCATTTCATCTAAAATAATACGCTATGTTCCCAACCGGCTCCTCCGGTCCCTCCATTACAACCTGCTAGTCATCCCTACCTTCAAATGTAAAAAAAACGGGCGGCGCTCGTCTTGGAGTACTGGCACCACAGTTCTGGAATTCACTCCCGCTGGAGATAAGAACTGCCCCACCTATGCCTTATTTAGGAAACTTTTGAAGACTCGGCTCTTTTCTCAGGCTTATGACAACTAGCTCCTGTTTCTTGCCGCCTCATGTTTCTCCTAGCTCCAAGAAACCGTTTGGTGAACGTGCGCTTTATAAATTCCATGTAACATAACATAACATAACATAACATGTCAGTTTACAGGAAAGCACTAAACAGATTGTATACAGGTACATCATTATATGACGAGTAATACATACACAATTTCCATCCCTTACTGCAATTGTAACAGAACAAATAAAAAGGCCATAGAAGTTGCCAGTAGATGATGGCCAGTTAATGGTAGAAATTCTCTTATGAGAAAGAGAACGGCAGATCTACTACGAATCATACCAGAGGGAATGGGTACAGAAGGA
Source organism: Triturus cristatus (assembly GCF_964204655.1). Lineage (NCBI taxonomy): Eukaryota > Metazoa > Chordata > Amphibia > Caudata > Salamandridae > Triturus > Triturus cristatus. Next base: position 1,157,642,308 of record NC_140592.1, on the reverse strand, counting down.
ACAAATGGAATAAAGTCAGTAGGATCCAGCGTATATGTGACATAATGCTAAACTGTATGTCTAAGGCTGGTATGCAAAAATGTCTAGGAGGATGTCGCCCTTCGAATGGGTAATTGACAGGTCAGTAGAATCCCCTTCTCTAATACAAAACTAAGAATGTAGACATCTTATTAGCAACGCTAAGAGAGTGTATGATGTGTCAAATGTAGGGGTGGGCGGAATTTGCGAAAGCGACTTTCGCAAATTATCGCGAAAATGTTTAAAATCTCCGCAAACACGTGGACATATCGCGAAGATGCGGAAGTTTTTTTCCCGCCCGTTCGCAGTATTTTCTGCGTGTTCGCGGCTCGCCAACTTACCCATGCGGTTGCTTGCGGGCGCGGCCATCTTGTTTTAACTCTTCTCGCGGTGCATGTTCGCGAGAAGAAAGACGTGATCGCGCGACGTATGACGTTACTGCGGGCGCGAACTGTCGCGAGACAGCGCAAATGGCTACCAACAATCCAACATCGCGTGGAGAACGCGACCGTATCGGGAAAACTTGTTGGCGAACGCGGGGATTCAGGTAAGGCGATCGCGCGCGCGCGAGAATGTATTATTTTACAGCGCAAGCAAGAACCAAATTATCGCTAAGCTGCGGAATGCGGAAATTTTGACATTTTCGCGCTCTCCGCGGAATGCGAAAATGTCAAATTATCGCAATTTCCGCGAGCGGAACGGAAATTTAGCCCAGGCCTAGTCAAAAGCAGGAGTGTCGGCCTGAAACCAAGAAATAGTTGGAAGGCCATTATGCCCTTTCACGAATAAGGGAACCCCATATGTCGGTAAATATGTGTTCCTGGTCGTTCAACCGATAGATCCGACGTTCAGGGGGAATGGTCCCATTCTCCAGATGCTCTTTCGGATCATTAGGAGTAAGTTACAGATGGAGTATGCATAGTTTGGCTGCTGACAAAATGGAGGCAATCCAGCGGCATTCGTGCGAGGTAAGGGTTGGCAATCCTTGGGTGTTATGCAGGGTCGCCAGCGGATCTTGGAGGGAAGCAGAGTAGCCAAGAGTGTCTTCATAAGGTAATCAACCCCATCCAGAAATTCTTGTGCGCAGAGCAGAGAATGTGTATGTCGCAGTCTGGGCCGTGCCATCGCCAGCTGTCCGACATGGGAGTCAGTTGTGCCCTGTGTAATTTAGCAGGTAACCAGTGCCAGTCTTGTAAAATCTTAAGGCAGCAGAACTCTATTCGAGCATCTCTCATATCCGTGCTATGAGAGGGGAGGAGGCGCAACCATTTTACCTAGGAGTCATCAATTTGTAATCGAGTCAGCCATCAAATCTGGAAAGGCATTCCAGAGGCTCAGAAAACATTTTGGAGATAAGGAGACTATAAAGGCCAGAAATCTGCATTTTATAAGTGACACTTTGCACCAACTCTGTGTGGAGTGAAGATGGAGGAGCAGACCAATCCCTGTGCGTCGCTGTGAGTAGAGGCTATGCAGGAGCTGGAGATATCTCCAGAAGCGGTAGTGTGGAAAGTGGAATTCTGCAGCATGTACATTTTGACCTACTAACAGTACTATACATGGCAAATACATGTCCCACAAGGACGTGCACACCACATGGGAGTTGGCAACATCTAGGCATAGCTGCATTTGGCATCGGCAGAAGCTCAGACGAATTGCAATTTGTGCCTAATAGCATGTGGTGAGATCCAGGGTGGGGCCCTTTGGGGGCCAGTACATGTCTCATTATTAGGGTTTCCCATGGTGTGGTGGTGGGGCAGGGATTGGACGCGCATCAAAGGAGGAAATGAGTGCAGTCGTTCAAGGTCTGTCCCAGCAGGGTGTTCTTGGCTACTCATAAAGACAAGGTATGCAAAAACTGGTCCCCAAATATCTGCAGGTCAAGATGCCTTAGGCATGAGGTCCCAGTAACGCTCCAATTGCTCATGGCAATAGGCTACATAGGCTATACAGCTAAATAGTTTAGGGATCAAGTTTGTAACCCAATGTATTGCCCCTCTGCGCTTGGCTAGGAGAAACAGCATTGCCGTGAGTCGGCGGGAGGTAACAGGGATATTGTGGACCCAGCCCAACTAAGGGAGTCTTAGAGACTTGAAAGCTTGTAATGCATTGGATTGTGTCAATTATGGTGGACCAGTAGGCAGAGATCTGTGTGCACTCCCAAGCAAGGTGCAGGAAAGCCGCATTTGGCATCTTGCACAGCGTGTGTCTTGAATCAGGCCCCATTCTGTGCAGCACCATCGGAGTGCCATATAATCTGTGCAGGAACTTGATGTTCATTAAGCGGTCCACAGAGAGACGGAGTCTAAGAACAGCGATATTTTCACAATTTCTTTGGGGGATGGAGGGCAAGATCAGATCCATTTGCAATTCCAGCTGAGCACGTGGGGTGCACACAGGACCCTCAGTCTGCATGGTGGCATATAGACTGGTAATGAGTTTTGTAGGGGGGGGATTTAAGGAGCATCTCCAATGAGGTCAGTGATGCAGGGGCCCGTGGGAAGGATTCATGTAGCGTCCCGCAAGTGGCCCTAAGTCTGTAGTATATAAACGAGTCAAGGGGCAGGCAGTGTGGGCATTGTGCGATGTATTGTGGTGGGATAGGAACTTCCTTCAAGGTACAGATCTTCAGTTGTAGCCAGCTGGAGGCGTTTCAGTTGGAGGCAGAATCCATGATCTGCCATCAGAGGCTTTGACAGATTTTTTAACATACAAATCCCAGCCATGACAGGGAAGTGAGCCTGGCGCATTTCCTAAATTGGCCCCAGCCCCACACAGTACATCTAGTTGTATCACTGTCTCATGTAGGGAATTGAGCAGGGGAGCAAGTGATAGTGCTAAGTGGTCAAGGAGCAACATCGTCTGTTTCAACTGCAACATGTGGTTGGAATGGTGTGGGGTGGTATCAGAAGTGAGCAAATTGTGCATGGTCACAATAGTAGTGTAATTCCAAGTCGGAAGCACATAGACCCTCCCAGAGCAAAGGGGAGCCGAGTCGTGGACTTCCCAGGAGGATCTATGACTCCTGAATGAATTTATGATTATGAATGTAAATAAATATTAACAATGTAGCTAACTGTACCCTATGGAGGAATGTAGTTTCATATGTGACACCACCCACACTAGTGAGCTTATCATGAAGTGAGAGCTCTTACACTGATAGGGTGACCTTCAGACACCAGGTCATTGTGGGTACTATCTGCAGTCATGGACGTTACAGTTTCAGATCATTGACTTCAGGTGTGTTAGTCTAATTAGAACAATGGAAGCAAAGCAAGACAACAGCACCCAGAATGCATTAAGCCAAACAAAAAAAAAAACAAAGTCCAGGACTGTAACACCTGGAGGAAGGTGGTCACCCTATACAGAGATGATGTGGATGCCATAAGAGAAGAGTTTGATGTTCATTTAAAAAACAAGTAGTACCATTACCATACCTTGTAACGTTGTAATGGACATTTTGCAAAATAATGTTTCAGGTTTGCCTCTCGGGGGGGGGGCAGGGGGGGTGGGGGTCACCTTTGTTAAGCAGACTGAAAGATTCACAATGCACTGACGGGGTAAGTGACAGTCCACGACAGAAAGCAGGGTGACCTGGTTATATTAATCTACACACAAACCCTCAGAGACAGTTCCTCAGATTTTCACAGGCAGACATCCACACAAAAGTAAATATAACACAAAAAAGGCACACACTGGAAAAGCTAAAAGTTCTTGCGTTGCACTTGACTCTGTCTTTACTTGTTTTGTTTTTGTAAAACTTTATTGTAGGGGAAGCTGGAATGCGCTTGTCAATCTAAAAACTCACTGACTAAAAGCGAAAACAGGTTTTTGTCTCAAAATGCACACATTGCCATAGTAAGCCATGGTACTGCAGATTCCTTTTTGGAGTGTGGATGTGCTACTTGTGAAAAGACAGAATGCTGTCACTCACAGCGAAGTCAGCCAATGGCTGACAGGGGCTGACCTACTGCCCCACCTTAGTGGGTGGAAGACAAATATGAATGCCACAATGACAGACCAATGGATGAAGAGGGTGGCTAAACGCCTTTGTAGGTATATTATACATAAATTGTTTATTAAAATAAAACTGTTTTGGCTGGAAAAGGGGGGGGTGGGGGCACTGCTTTTTTAGCAGGTTTCATTTTCCTGAAAGGAAAGCAAACGAACGACTGTATTGAGTCTCATTTCCTCTTCGAAAGGATGGCTCAGACAGCCAATTGACAGACACTGGCTTTATGACAAAGATCTGCAGGTTCTTGAGGATGGACAAGGGCAGCAAAAGTACTTTTAAAAAAAAGTACTGCTAAACATTTTAACCTGAAATACCCTAGGTTAAATGGACGCCCACTCCATCTTAGAGAAGTGGTTAAACTTGAAAAACAATGAAAATATTGTAAGCAAATATTGGTGGACTCCCACAAAACACTTCTTCCTTGGCATTAGTTGGAGCAGGTCATTCCCAAAGATGTGCAGTCTTCTTTTCAGGTATAAATAAATACATAGGAATACATAAATTACACATTAAATATTCCTAAAATTATACTTTTGTTTACATAAACTGTCACTTTATTTATCTTGACTTATAGTTCAGGTAATTCACAAAGGTACTTTTTTGATGACACTAATACGCTGCTATTTAAAACGGAAATAGGCAAGTACGCCCCAGAGCCAGAGTTTTACAGAATTATCCACAGTACCTTGAAACCAAGTATATAATCCTCAGAGGAGCTAATATTGGAACAATGGTAGAGGGTGGACCAGGATGTTCCAATGCTATAGAACTATTACTTACACGTACAGAATACCCAATCAAAAGTAGCCAGGAGAACACAGGGCATCAATCAGGTCAAAATGATATCTCCTTGGGGATTACAGCAACTAATTAGAAATTAGATAAGCATTGCGCCTGTTCAGTTGGTGAAGCAGAAAATTGGTGATTGCCAATATAGGAAGGTTTGAGAAGCATCTGAATCCAAGAGAACAGAAATAAAACTTTTAATGATTATCAAAATAGGCTAAGGCTTGTAGAAACAGGAGTGGAGTTGTGTCATCTTGCCCTGGATGAGTACTTGAATAAAAGATAATAATCAAACTTGGAAACGATGTCCTGTTTCGCAAATCCTGGCTTATATGTAGCTATCGGCATGTTTAATGAGGCCTGTGACGATTTCTTTAATATAGAGAACTTAATCAAGTGATATAATTTGCTACAGCAGTGCATGGCGTCAACGGAAAACACATTTTAAGGGGAAGACTTGTCTTCTCCGGTTAGTCTATGAGCTTAATTATTAAGGCTACAGTATGTAGTAGGCATCTGGTTCAGGAGGTGGAAGTCCATGAGTGTCAGAGATGGGTTCAGAGACCTTTTGTTGGCTATCAGTGTTTTTTGGGCTTTCCATGACAAATAGATGCCATGATCTGTTCAAAAGCTCTCCTGAAGTAAACATCAAAAGTGAAACATTACTACAACCTGTGCTCCCCATAGTACATTTAAACTAAACCAACTTGTCAATTTTCATTTAATTTTCATCACATTTAATTGTTTCTAAGAGCTTGTGATCGAAGGAAGGGTATAAACTAGCAATCTAATATGGAGTAAAGACTGCAGGAACAGGACTAAGGAAAACTGATTATTTTAGAAACACGGAGGTATAAGTTTTTCTGGAAGCTAAATAGTAAGGGCTAAGATCCAAAGAAGAGACTTCCAAAGGTGTGGCCAAATAACCAAGAAGAACATCTTATCATAAAGAAAATGGAAGGTGAAGTTTGGTAATAGAGACAGAAAGCAGAAATGATAGGGCAAAGAAGGACTGAAGAAACCAAGCAGAACATAGCTTACGTCTGCAAGTGCAGGACAGCATGTGTCCTGACAGGGCCAAGTTTTAGAATACATCCTCCTTACACAGTGAGAATGTGGAGTAAAAGTTGTCTAATTTCAACAAGGAGATAACATCTCAGTTCAAAAACAAACCTACAGATACAATAAAATAAGTTCTGTGTCCAAGTTTCAATGCAACCTCCAACATAAAATGGCTATATTTGGTCACTTTGTTAGAATGTCAGCCTGCTCTGGTGCTAAGAACCTTCTGGAGAATGTCTAGGACAAAGCGCGAGGGAATTTTGAGGATGAAGGGTGCTATGTGCAGCATTTGGAAATCAAGCATTGCTTGGACCGATTGTATCTTGGGAATGACTTACTGCCAACTTACTTGCATTTGTGGCTAATCATGCCATTGGTGATGAGCTGTCTGAACACTGGAAGACCTGCGGCGCCACACCAGCCCGAAGGCTTGCCCAGAATCCCCCACCCCCTTGTTAGCCAACATCATTTGCTAAGCAAGGAACAGAATTGTTCATGCCTTCAAAGTCCACTGAGCTTCAGTAGACTGCCGGTGAACTTTTCTGAGCTTTATTTTCTTCCATAGTCGAAAGCCATTAGCGTTGTGATCAAACTGGAGGCGACTGAGAGACACCGAAGGCAGATGAGTCACATGCGCTCTCATTTCAATTATACTCATTGTTGGGTTCATGAAGGACAGGGTCAACTTTGTTCCTTGCTCAGATAAACGGAGTACTATACAAAGTTTTTGGAACGTTTTTTCAGAACTTATGTCATAGATGAGGAAGAGAAGCTTGAATGGTCAGAAGAGTGCCAACAGGTATTCCTTAATATCAGAAATAGCATTGTAAATGCTTGCAATACACATGATGAACAATTATAGTTCCTAATGCCAGGAACGCAATGGTGCTGGGCTTATGCAATCCAAGGCGGGCTTTTGTCTCAAGGACCTTGAGGGGTGTGGAAGCCAGATATTCTACAATTGAGAATACGCTAGACTGCTGGAGAGTCTAACATTTTAGAACTTTTAATAATAAATAATAATAATAATAATAAGCACATTTATAAAGCGCATGGTTACACTCGGCCAGTGTGTCCCCGCGCTGCGGTGCAAGCTGCCCTGAAATGCTACAACCTAACCCAGCCAGTCCTGATTATCCCAGGGGAAATAGATGAGTTTTCATATTTTTCCTAAAGGTGCCCTCCATGGCCTCCACCCGGAGGCTCAAAGGGAGTTTGTTCCAGTGTTGTGCAGCCAAAAAACGAAAGGACCGCCCACCCACCCTCGCTCTCTTAATAGCAGGAACGCACACCAGGTGTTCATTTTGAACAGAGAATGGATCGTAAACCCCTTGATCGATCTGCTTTCCATGAAAAGAAGTGTAAAGGCCATGCCTCACAGCGCTAAACAGCTTGCACCGCTGGGGGGATTTTGATCTACATTAAAAACAAGCATTTGCAATGCCATAGGTCTCGCAATTGCGAGATTTTGAGCTATTGGCATTGTAAATGACAAGGCCTTTTATTTACGTTTAAAAACCAAAACATAAATAAAAGTAATTGTTATTTACAATGCTAATAGCTCGAACCTGCGTAAATGCGAGACCTATTGCATTGAAAATGCTTGTTTTTAATATGATGTTATTCTAAATAATGTTGAATTGTAGCTTTTGATTGTTTTTTGTTGTTGGAAATGTATATAGAGTGATTCCTTTCATTTTTGCATTTTACAAGCCTACTGCGCCCCTTTACATTTGTGGCAAGGTAGCGCCTTTTTAACTTTGATGAAAAAATAATAAATAACCCATATTTTCCAATGTGTTTATGTAGGAAAGTCCTTATTTTACTAAAGAAATTGAGATGATTTGTATGGGCGTGTAAACTGTACAAAACTTAAAACCTTAGCACAACTCTGCTAGCAGAAAGTGTGTCCAACTCTGCTTGGTCTGTATTTTTGAAAGATCTGAAATAGATGCTATATTTTGAGACCCCTGCCTGCCTGCGTGGCATGGGATTTACTGGCTGCTGTTTATGAGGGGTGCTGCGGGTGGAAAGTAAGTAAGGCACAGCAGTGTGCCTTTCCGACACCTGAGCCAGCTGGGGCTTTGCTCATTGAAAGTGGGCAGCGCTGGCAGTAAGACCACAAAACTTGTTTTTAGAGTGCTTTGAGACAGCAAAACTGCTGTAAACAAGCATTGGCATAGCTAATAGGTCTCGCCTTTGGGACCTCATAAGTGTTTAGCCATGCAACAGTTGATGTTGTTGCACCAAGGATATTGTGCTGGATAACTAAACACTCATAAGGTCCCAAAGGCGAGGCCTATTGGCTATGCCAATGCTTGTTAAACTTCCTTGGACCCAAAAATCCCCGTTTTTTGCGATACATCGGAGAGGCTAGTGGCCTAGACAAGGAAACACAACCAAGTACAAGGAATATTTTTCACAGTGATGAGAAGGATTAGACAAATTCACTTTGAAGCTGCCAAAAAAAACGCAAGAAGATAAAAGTTTAAAATAAACATATCTAAAGGACGAATTGGCCCACTTAAAAGTGTTTTGTGCAGGTCTATTAATGCTTTCTTCAAAAACTGAAAGGCACACTGTGGAACATTACTTTTATGATTCTTCTGCTATACAGAAGTCTGAGCAGCACTGTCTTGTATTCTGGGAAAGCGTGGTTTTGCAGCCTTGGAAACCTGGAATGCCCACAAAACAAAGGCTCCCTGACATCCTGGTAAAAAAAACTAGCATCGGTCACTGCTGTGGATTATCTAAAATCCATCGCCTTTGCCCATCGGGGTTTCTCTCCCGCACTGCATCCATGTGTCTGCGCGGCCAGGCCTTTGCAAGTCACTGAAGCATACTCTCTGGGTCTGAAAGGAAGTGGCCGCACAGGCTGCCAAGCCGGGACTTGGCAGCGCGGCTGTGAAAATGAATTGGACATAATAATGAACAGTCATCACAGGCAGAGGCTAATCTCTAAATACTCTCGCGAGAGAACCACGCAAAGAGTTCCCGCTGACAGCCAGGAAGAAGGCGCAGCACAGAACAAAGCTGCTTGATTTCTCCAATTAGCATTAGCGCATGATATAATCACCACCACGTGACTGGAAAATAAGGCAAGTTTTTCAACTGCGCCTGCAATTTACGAGTATTCGTCCATCACTCGCTGAAAGGCAGTTTAATATCGCATTTTTCAATTGTATTTTTTGTACACGGTTTAGCATGGCTGAGGGGAAAGCATAGAGTGAACAATCGACTCCTCAAAGTTAAATTACACAATTAGAAATTCTGTCATCTGGTCGTTCCAAGAACGTTGGCGTGGGAAGCATTCATTAACAAGATCGACAGTGGTTCCCTTTGTCAGGAGGACTTGGAAAACAAGAAGTCAGTAGAAGAGAGAGAAAGAAAGCTTAAAGAGCGAGAGGGAAAGAGTGAGCGACAGAACAAGACGCAGAAAGAGGGAATGAAAGAGCAAAGCGGAGGGGGGAGGATAGTTTGAGAAAGAGCGAATGAAAGTGAAACCAGCAAAGAGGGAAGGCTCGAGTGAAACAGAATGAAAAACAAAGATGGAACGGAAGAAAGACACAATAAGAGGGAATGATTGAGCAGAAATCAATTAACCAGGCCACTCGTAATCAGGCCCTTGGAAGGAATGATAGAGAGAGGTGGAGAAAGAGAGAATACGAGTGAAACAGAATCAGGAAATGATAGAAAGCACAAATAAAAAAGAAATGCTATATTGAAACAGAGTAAGAGGAAAAGAAGGCAAAACAGAGAGATAATAAAAGAGCAGTACAGAGAAAGAGACAATGGTAGACCGAGACATGAAATTCGCGGCCCGTGAAAGTGATCGCGATCAAGCGCGGCGGAGGAAAGACACATGGCGGCTGCGCGCGTGCACGCTCACGTGCACGCAAGCGCTAGGCCAGTCAGCAGCACTTTTAAAACTCACCTACAAAATGTCTCTCCGAGCAGCGCATACGTCTTGACTCAGCGAGACCTAAAAAGCAGAAGGTAAAATCCAACATAGTCAGCCTGAAATCACAGGTAGGTCTACCGCTTCCATAGACTATCATCAATGGTTAATGCTTTGGTGATACTTTTCCTTAAGAATTTATAAAAACATTACTTCCAGTTCCCCTTATTGGATTTTTGTCATTTTGTTTATTACATTTTACTCTATTTTTCATGTTTGGTTTGGATTTTTTTTATTACTGTTTTGCTACTGCAAAATACTTGCCCTATGTTAAGCCTGTCTGCTCTGTGTCATAGCTACCAGGGGGTTGAGCTCAGGTAAAATAAATAGGTTTGACATTCACCCTTATAAGTTACTGTTATTATTCCTTGAAGTGTACGACTGCCCTCCCGAAATAATCAACTTTCTTACACTGTGTCTCCTCTACCGGTAAAGGCTGATGACAGTGCAGAGGAAGAGTTGGTGACAGACATTGAGTTACCATGTTTGGGGGTTGTTATAAGTGAAGCATGGGTGTCAGAGACAGCCAGAGAGGAGGTGTTATTGAGGGTAAGCAAACATCTTACCTAGTGACGATCCAGAGATTTGAAGGAGATCCCTGGTTTAGGTGAGTACAAGGCAGTATGGTCAGAATTATTCAATATGAGAAGTGGTGAGAGGCTGATGATTCTCACCAGTCAAACTGATGACATTGTTAGATGAGAGTCATGGTGGAATTTCTGCCAGGAAAACAAGGGCTTGTATTGCGTTTGGTGGCCACTCATGGACCGGTACATAGAGCAGCATATGAGAAGCTGCATGGCTTGCACTTGGAGCGGACTCTTTCGAAGAGATATTTAGCAGAGAGGGTTATCCCGAATAGACGGTTACGGACAATGTCCCACAGTTTAGTTCCAGAGTATTTGAGATCTATTTGCAACAGCAACATGTCAAACATCACAATACTGCTTTATCCCACCTATGAGAAAACAGACTGGTGAAAATATTCAATATAGTGTTGGGGGAATGTGTTCTAGGACTAGGTTGAAATAGAGGAATGAGATGAAGAGGATGCTGTGGAGTGACCTCACCATGCTCTACAACGGAGGAGCCTTCTTTCTTTTGGCTTAATGGAAGAATGCCCTGCAGTAAATGTCAGAGGTTGGAAGGGTAGGTCAGTAATTTGTGTTAAGTGGATACTGCTTCATTATGCATCGGTCCAAAAGAAGCTAAGTAGGTATCCTGGGAGACCGAATGACAGATTGGAGGGGTCTGCTTAGAGGAGGTGTTGCTCAGGTGAAAGTTGGCACAGCTTTCTGAAAGGGAGCCTCTAACAGTACTGCTCCAAACAGAGTAATTGCAGTAAAAAAAATATTCAATCTGTGGTGGTGGAGGATGAAAAAAAACGATCTTGAGGAGAGTGTCTAAGTGCAATGAGTTAGAGCTGGAAAAGTTGAGGAAGGACTAGGACCAGCATAGAGGTTCAGAGCATTCTGCACCATTGGAAAGGTACTATGTCAGAATGCCTAAAAGGTTTGAAAGCCATTATTATAAATTCGGTTGTGCACTTTCGAGTGCATTGTCACGTGTTGTGCCTACTGGATAGGTATTGCTTATCAGTTGTAAGTTAGTGTTGTATTGAATCTAGCTTTTATCGTATTTAATAAATGTATATCGAGATAGCGAGCAGAATAATTCTAAATAGGCTTCAAGAGTGGGTTGAATCTTAGGGTATTCTGTCCGACCTCCAATATGGGTTTCGCACTGGGGTGGGGACCATAGAACAGGGACTTAATTTGCGTATGTTAATGTGAAAATATACCAGGATTAACGGAGGGAACTTATACCTGGGATTTGTAGACCTGTATGTCCCTATGAAAATTTGCCATTAGGTTAGGCTCAAATCCCCCTCGAGAGAGTTTACTGTTTAGAAGGCTAAAGCCATTAGCAAAGCACTATATGGGGTGGGTATATGGAGGCATGCAAACTATATGGTGCTCCAACCCGTGGAAAACAAGTTTCTGAGGTACTTGCTTGCAACACCTCCTACATTTATGTGCCACGCAGAGCTGGGAGCACCGTTTCTCATTGACTCACTTCAGATTCAACCCATATTACTGTGGCACAAAGTTTGGACATCTGAACATACTGAAATACTAATGCAGGGTTTTAGGTTTTACGGTATGCGATGGCGCCCACAATGTATACGTAGAGGTTTGGAGCTGAAGAGTAAAACGGTGCAAATAGGACGAGGGGAAAACAAACCCTAAACCCCTCCAGTAGACCGGAGTCTAAAATAGGAAACAACATATAATGCCCATGCACACGTTACGAGTAAGTACTGTATCAATACAGGAAGTAATGGTAAGAACAGCAGTATAGACACAAATTACAGAAATCCAACACGTTTCTTTTTCTTGGTTTAATATGATTCCGTTGCCCAGCCAACACGTGTTTCGTCCGGGTGTAAGACCCACGACTTCTTCAGGGCTAAAAAAAACACACAAAGATATGTTGTAGACACACAACATTTACAGCATGTCTCATGAAAACAAGTCGCATAATAAGCGTCAGACACCGTGACCGACCGCAGTCACCCAAATTAAAAGGATTTTTGTGACAGATCCAAGGAAAGACCCCAAAAGCAAGGGATATGACATAAAGATTTCAGAACTAGTATTAATCAGTGGAAAAGATCTGCATGAGAACACATAAATAATTACAAATCAGTACATAGAGGAATATATCTTAAGAATACTTGAGGATCATAAATTGCCCGAAAAAAAGGATTCAAAATTTATTAGTGAAACATGAGCTTAAATACTCATTCGGATACAGCAAGTTAAAAACGTCTCATGACTAAAAGGACCAATCCTAGAGAGTGCATATGGTTCTTACGGGAAAAAGAAAAAGAGAATGGAGGATGAGGAAAAGACAAAAAAACATAGTAGTGGACAGATAAAAAGAAGTGTGAACACAATCCGATCATATAGAGGGGAAGTCAAACGGAATTACTGAATCTTACCATCAGGCGCAACGTGAACAGTAAGTGGATCTAGACATATAGGAGAAAAGTGTATACCTCAGTGAAGCATAAATACAATCTATAGCCTAGAAACTACAGTTAATGCAAAGTAGGAAAACACCGGCTCACCTCTCCGCCGGTTATAATTCCGTCCCGGCTGTACGGGAAAAAAACATGTAATGGTCACTAATTGGACGAGTTACACAGGGGTGAGTAGCCCAAGTGAGTAAGGACCTAAAGAAAAAATAACGGTACATGAGTCTTCGGGTCACTTCATTATAACAAAAATGCACCTTGCCTTCTACCCTAGTGTCAAACTCTATAAACTGCCAAGAAAAATTAGAAGGGCTCCTGTGACTGCAATTGTTGGTTTAAAATTACAGAAGGAAAGCCACGCTAATCCGTGATAATACACGGCGCAAGATATGCACGAACAGAAAGAGAGTTGTGATGGTAAAATCAATAAATCTATCAACACCACGTCGCTAATTGGTAAATCATGGCTAGCGTCGAAACAAACAAGCATAGTTAATGTGGTAATGGCAACAGTAAATCCGAATCAGTACTGTGACTGCAATTTTTGGTTTATAAATAATTATGGAGAGTCACGCTTATACATGGTAATACAAGACGTGAAAAAATACGGCGTGGTGATACACATAAATAACAAAGCCAGTAAAACTATCCACACACAGAGGTAACATGCAGCAAATATAAAACTCATAATTTGTAAAAGGCGTCAAAAAAGACATACATAATCACTAGGGTAATGGCGTTAATAAATCGGGATCCCGTTGCCGTCAGTATTGCTCAATTATCAAGTCAAATACCATCCTCAATCAAACCAACTACGAGATAACAAACTGGGAATATGCCAGAAATCCCAAACTTGTAAGGTATTCATAAACACCATCCGTGAACAGCCGCTAATTTACCTGTGAGACGAGTGCGTCTGGGAGTGTAGTTGGAGTCCGGTTCGTAAACAGATCGGAAGTGACATGTCATGCACGTTATAACGTGAAAAGAACATCAGAAAAACTAGACGGTGTATAGCGGTTAGCAGAAAGCACCGGAAGTGAGGGAACGGGAGCCATGTTAAGTCTGCCGATACCACAGCGTCCAACGGAAAGGATTAATGATGTTACAAGTTCCCAAATATCCAAAAGTGCTATATTGTGTACGGAAAATAAAATTCCGGCTCATAGCGACGGTACACGTACTCAAAAGGAGACAATAAACAGACAATTATATTGTCATGTGGTCAGTACTTTAAAAGACCACATCCCCTACTTATATATGAAACGGATTGTTGCCCGGTGGTGTGTGCCAGCGGGGAAAAGGAAGGAAAAGACATGGCTTATAGGTATAAGGCCATGAGAGAATTAGTAGAACAGGAGAGCATACATTACAAAAAGGAGCAAGGCATAGAAGTTGAAGAGTCAAGCATAATGAAATTACAAGGCATTTGAGACTCAGATTCATCAATGTACGGAAGCTACAGCGAAAGCCCAAAAGGAGGAGCTGGATATATAGACATTCAATTACAAACAGTGCCGATTCCAGCATATTAGGTATAGTAAAACAGCGATTACTCAGAAGTGCAAGTTTGGAAAAAATTCACTAGTTGAGAGAAATACAGATATCTCGAGTAATCTAACGTACGTTTAAGAATAATTAATTGCCATCCTCATTGTATTTGATGCATGGATATTAAACATTCAGCATATGGTATTGGTATAACCAAATAGAGCACTTGGACATAGAGCAGATGAAATACATACGGCCTAGTAGATGGAAGAAACCTTAAGTAAAAAGGTGGAAAAGTCAGGCAAAACAGCACATTAATTGCCCAAGAAGAATTGCAGCTCATGGTCTGTATTAAGACCCTGTTCCACCGCATTAAGACGCATGATCCAAGTGGCCTCAGAACGTCGTAATGCTAATTCTCTATCTCCACCCCTGGGGTGTGGCAGAGTATGTTCGATACCAAAAAACGTAAAGCATTTGTATTGGCCCTGTGCCGCACAGCTGTTGGCATGCACAGCCAGAGGGTATCTGCCATCATTCTGTTTAAGCGCCCTTGCATGTTCGCTAATGCGCTCTTTCAACATCCTGATTGTGCTACCCACATATTGTTTTTTACACATACACATAATTATATATATGACAAAACGAGTAGAGCAATTAATGTTATGTCTGATAGTGTACTCCTTCCCATCTGGTCCAAAGAAAGTTTTCTTGTTTTGAGAAGCCCACCTGCACACACCACAGCAACCACATTTGTGAAAACCAAGTGTGCGTTCGGTGAGCCAATCACTTCTTTCAGTCATTCTAGGTATAGACGGGCTAAGTATGGACCTCAAGGTAGTACCCTTCCTAAAAGTAACTAGGGGTCTATTCGAAGTAACTGATTCAATGGTTTTATCAGCTCTGAGTGTGTTCCAATGTTTCTTCATACTCTTGGTCAAAATTTGTGTTTTCTGGTTGTAGTTGGTTATGAGCCTGATGGATTGCTCATGTTTGTTATCAGTTTTTCTGGTCGTAAGTGTATCTGTTCTAGGCAAACCCAAAATGCGCTTTTCTGCCCTCCGTAGGGTAGTTTGTTGGTATCCACGAAATTTAAATCGGTTCTTCATGGAGTCTAAACAGGAGTGAAATTCTCTCTCTTCGCTACAATTCCGTCTGGCTCTCGTAAATTCACCAAAGGGGATGGCCCTAATCTGGTGCTGTGGATGTGCACTGGAGGCATGTAATACTGAATTGCATGCTGTGGGCTTTCGGTGTAGTTTACTATGAAGAACACCATCTGTGATGTATAGTTCAATGTCTAAAAAGACTAGATTTGTTCTGCTGTGTTGATGCGTGAATTGAACACCTAGGGTGTTGGAGTCAAGATATTGATATATTAATACTAGTTCTGAAATCTTTATGTCATATCCCTTGCTTTTGGGGTCTTTCCTTGGATCTGTCACAAAAATCCTTTTAATTTGGGTGACTGCGGTCGGTCACGGTGTCTGACGCTTATTATGCGACTTGTTTTCATGAGACATGCTGTAAATGTTGTGTGTCTACAACATATCTTTGTGTGTTTTTTTTAGCCCTGAAGAAGTCGTGGGTCTTACACCCGGACGAAACACGTGTTGGCTGGGCAACGGAATCATATTAAACCAAGAAAAAGAAACGTGTTGGATTTCTGTAATTTGTGTCTATACTGCTGTTCTTACCATTACTTCCTGTATTGATACAGTACTTACTCGTAACGTGTGCATGGGCATTCTATGTTGTTATCTGAACATACTGCCCTAAACCGCTCTATTATAGGGGATTGTCTAAAATAAGCTTTTACACATGCATCCCATGGCTGACATTGACATTTATACAACGTTTCTGCCAGGACTTGGGGCATCCAGATTACTTTAACAACCCTGAATCTATTGCGGGAATCAGACTGAAAGATCTAAAAAACAAATGTTTAACACACTTAGAAAACATAAGGTTGTCTGTCGAACTACCAAAGCCTACTCTTTTAAGGAACCAGCTTATTCTAACTAGCTATGATATTCAACATTATCTGATAGTTATCCCGCATCAAAAGCACAGATTAATTCTGACTCATTTCAGTTTGGATATTTTTCACCGGATAGTCACTTTTCCGGATCCCAATGATTGGTCCTTAAATTTATGCAAATGCCCTAGCGATAACACCTCGACACAGAGTACAATGCATGTTGTACTCTTTTGCAAATTTAATAAAATATGGAGGAAATGTTATATTTTAAGCATTCTGAAGCCTTTATTGTTTACTCAATGTCACCCTGCTTATCTCTTTTTACAGACATTGTCCACCATCGATATCTGCATAAAAATGTCAAGCTTCTTATGGAGTGCTTTTTATGCCAGGAAGAACCTCTTGATACAAAACATGAATAACCATGTATGAAAATGGACACATGATCAAATGATACATGTCTTAACTAATTCGCTTTTTACACGTCAATTATCAAAAATATGGATTTTAATTAATAATTTTTAATAATGAATCAACACGTGAATAGAATAGGAATGTATGGCGGACCCAGATTTGAGTTTTCTGGTTTTTTTTAAATTCTTTTTATTAAACATATTTAATATCTTCAACACAGGTACAGTTCCATCAGATCAATGACAGGGCATACAGCGGCATCAATGTATACAGAATTAGGTAAATGAGGGTTGGGAGTCAAGCTGTGGGAGAACTCTCACATTCGGGGTCGTCTGGGGGGGCACATATATAACCTCGATATGCATTCCAGGGAGACCAGATCTTGGACCACTTTCGGGGGCAGCCCCAAGCTGCATAGACCGTCGTTTCCCTCAACATACACCAGTCGAGGTCCGTTTTCCAATCTATGACTCTTGGGGCTTGCGCCGCCCCCCAGAGTTGAGCGATGTTTCTTTTGGCGATAATGCAGCCCAGCTTCGCCCATTGTATAGCATGTGAGTTCAGGTCGGTGGGCTCCCAGATATTGAGGAGGCATCTGGGGGCTTCCGGCTGCATAGGAAGTCCGAGCACCTGGCTCATGATGTCATGAATGTCTCGCCAGTAGGCCTGTATGGGGTCGCAGTGCCAAATTATGTGGGTGAACGTGCCTAGCTGGGTGCATCCCCGTCTGCAGTGACCATCTGCTGAACTACCCATGTGAATCAATTGGGGTCCCGTGATGTAAACTCTATGTAGGATTTTCAGCTGCACAAGACGGAGGCGCGCCGAAATGGCAACCGTTTTGGGGGAGGAGACTGCGGTCTGCCAAGTTTCATCGTCCAACTCTATACCATCCCTCACCCATTTCTCTCGCAAAGGCATCAGTGTTGTTAATGAGTTTCCTACATGTTAAGGAGATGGCCCTCTCAGGCAGATAGCCATCTAGCAGTCTGTACTCCAGTGGTGAATAGTCAGGTGGGGAAGTGTCGTGAGGTAGTGTCGTTAGCAGTGCGTGACGTACCTGCAAGTAGCGGAAGCGCTCTGAGTCTGCCATAGAATATTGAAGTTGGAGGAAGTCAAAAGACTTAACGCCATTTTTATCCCATAGGTCTCTAATATGTGAAATGCCAATTAGGTCCCATTTATCAAAACCCTGCGAGTTGCCCAGGTCCCCGAGTTTCTGGGCGTCCCACAGGGGCGTGGAAAGGGTCAGTCTATTGGTCCAGCCCAACGAGGCGGTTGCCACATGCCAGATGTGGACGGAGTGCTTGGTGGGGCCAGTGAGCAGGTATCTGTTTGGCTTGGAATAAAGGGCCTTAGCAAAGGCACCGCTGGGAAGGAGGTACCTATCCATGCCATACCCAGGGTCATCAGGCCGCCCGTATGTGCAGTGGTTTATCGCCGTTAGATGTGAGGCCCAGTAGTATTTCCTAATGTCGGGTAATCCTATCCCCCCGTCGAACCAGCCGAGGGTGAGCTTTTTAAGAGCAATACGAGGCCTCCCATTCCAAAGAAGGTCCCGTTGGAGCCCCTCTATTTGTTGAAAGTAAGAATTTGGTACTGGATCTGCCGAATTTTGAAGAACATATAGAAAGCGGAGTAGGGACATCATTTTGAAGAGAGCTGCTTTCCCTAATAAGGAAAGGGGAAGTGATTTTCAATTCGCAATGTCTTGCTTTAGTCTTTGTATCGGGGGGGCAAGATTTTGGGTGAAACGGAGGGTTTTGTCTAGTGAGATAAAAATACCCAGATATTTAAAACCACTCAAGATGTAGAGGTGGGACTTCTGCCAGTTGATGCCGAACCCGGAGTATCTGCCAAAGACGGAAAGGATGTCGAATAGCGCAATAAGAGATCTTTTGGGAGAGGCGAGTTATAAGAGAATATCGTCCGCGTACAAGGATATTCGGTCCTCCCAGCCGGCCGCCCACCGCAATCCACGGATCATTACATCTCTGCGGATCCAGGCCGCGAGGGGTTAAAGGGCTAAGGCGAACAACAGGGGGGAAAGGGGGCACCCTTGATGTGTCCCTCGACTAAGAAAAAGGGGCCAGATTTCCTGTTGTTCACAACTACCTGGGCCAATGGGGATCTGTACAACAATCTCACCCATTGAATAAAGTCCGGCCCAAATCCCAGTTTATTGAGCACTGCAAATAGATAGGGCCATTCGAGTGTATCGAAAGCCATTGTCGCGTCCAAGGAGACCACAATGGCGTCCTCCCGCAAGGTAGGCACTCTGCACAATACCCCGTGCAGTCTGCGAAGATTAAGGGCAGTATTTCGCCGGGGCATAAACCCCGATTGATCAGGGTGCACAAGGCCACTTATGACCTTGATCAGTCTATTAGCGAGCAACTTAGCTAGTATTTTGGGCTCAGCGTTTAATAATGAGATAGGCCTGTAGGAGGCACAGTCAGTTTTGGATTTCCCTTCCTTATGGATCGCGACGATAGTCGCGATTCGCTGGTCTAGGGGAAGTGCTCCCTGCTCGAGGCAGGTCTAAAACATTGGTTTCAGACGTGGCGCTAATTTATCAGGGCGTAGTTTGTAGAGCTCGATCGGGAGGCCATTAGGCCCTAAGGCCTTACCTGGGCGGAGTGTTCTGATTGCCGTTATAAGGGCGCTATCCATAAAAGCACGGATGCTATCAGACAACACCGGCAGATTAATGTCACGCAAGAATTCAGAGGAGTCTGCTTCAGTGTATGGCGCTTTGGAGCTATAGACTGTACGGAAGTGAGCTGCAAAGCGGTCAACTATTTCCTGAGGGTCCACTATAGCTGGTCCTCCAGGATCCCTTAGTTCGGGGACTAGTCGGCTAGCACGCTCCTTTTTGTCTAGCCAGGCGATTCATTTCCCGGCTTTGTCACCCCAATCATAAACCCTTCCTAATCTGCACTGCCCTGGAGTCTTGGCGCGGTCAGTGACCAGCGCTCGATATGCCTCCTGCCGGAGTTGCAAAGCATGAAGGGCCTCCGGCGAGGGGTCAGGGTCAAGATCATTTTCCAGACGGTAGATGTCTTGTTCTATGTCATAGACCTCCGCTAGCTTATCTTTTTTATACCCTGCTATAAGAGAGAGGGCTTCGCCATGTACTACTGTTTTGAAGGCCTCCCACAGTGTCTGTGGGGAGTCTACAGAGTTTTCATTATCTAAAAAATAATTGTCGATGGATTTGATGAGACCGGCCCGTATTTTAGGGCACGTGAGATGCCAGGGGTTAATTGGGGCAACGCGTCCCACCGGGGTGTCATCTAGGACAATATGAACCCAGAGAGGAGAGTGGTCGGAGATGCCCCTAGCCAAGTGTCGTATCTCATGTATGTTTGACACCTGCGGGGCTGGAACGATGACATAGTCTAGCCGTGAAAGGCTGTTGTGGGCCCCTGAGTGGAAGGTGTGTTGGATCTTGTCAGGGTGATAAGCCCTCCAGCAGTCCTCCAGTCCCATTGCCTCCAAAAAACTATAGAAGGAGTGGGCGATGGGTGGCAACGTGCGAGGGGGGTACCTGTCTAGTGTACCTGATACCACTGAGTTGAAATCTCCCCCGATCACTAGGTGTCCCTCCGGCAGCGTCAGCAACACAGCACTAAGGTCTGAAAATGTAGTCGCCTGCAACCCCGCGGGGGCATAGACAGACATGAAGGTGATGATCATTCCCTCCCACGCGCCCGTGAACCCCGCGTATCTACCCCGGTCATCAATATAAGTGGAGGCAGGCAGGAAAGGGAATGATTTCTTTTGCATGATGCCCACCCCTCTAGAGTTAGACGCGAACCCTGAATGAGTATGCATGGAATAGCCCCATCTGTGCATGGCTTTACATGTGTGGCCAATGAGGTGAGTTTCCTGAAGCAGAACTATGTCTGGCGACAGCCTCCGGATCTGTTGTAAGACTATACTGCGTTTGATTTTGTCTCCCAACCCATTCACATTCCAGCTTAGGATTTTAATTTCCTTGCTACGCCGCACCCCCATCAGTGCTTTTGTAGAGAGTAATGGTGATACCCATCAGGAAAAGGAACTGCACCTTTGTCATAACAACAAATTCACTATACAAAAAACAAATTACCAAAAGATCCCCTACCCAACAACCCCCCTCCCTGCTCCCCTGCCCTTCGGGTTCAAAACTACCCATTAACAACTTGCAGAGTGCCTGTCGCCCTATAAAATTAAAAGAAAGAAGAAGAAAACAGTCCAAGGGGGGCAAAGCGGGGAGCTCCGCGCCCATGCCCCAGCCCTATGTCTAAATCACACCATGGTCGTCACTTTATCGTATACCCAACGAGAGATCATTAGTCCCGTTTCAGATTGTAGTCCAAGGATCTCGCCACCCTCCCACACTCCCCCCGCCCCACCATGTACCGTGACCAGTCCTCGCCGGGGCTCCTCTTCAGGTCGGCGTGTTGTCACCAGGGCCAACTGCTCTTCCTGTCCCGGGATTGTTAGTGTCTCGATACTCTATCCAATCCGCAACGTCCTCGGACCGATCAAAGAACCAAGCTCTCCCCTCCGCCTCAACCCAAAGGCGGGCCGGGAACAGCATCGAGTACTTTAGGCCCTTTTCTCTCAGGACACGTTTGATTGATAAAAATTGTCGTCTCTGTTTCTGCACTCTTTGTGTGAAGTCCGGGAAGAAAGAGGTTTTCGTATCGGAGGGGGGCCGCAGCCCTGGAGTTTTGAAGAATCACATCTCGGTCTCTGTAGTTGAGGACACGGGCCAACATAAGCCACGGGGGAGCGCCTGGCATAGGTCGGCCGCCCGGGACCCTGTGGGCCCGCTCAATCACAAAGAATTTACTGAGTCTCTTTGGTCGCAGGTGTTTGAGAATAAGGTCCTCAACGAATAGGTCAGGGGTCTGTCCCTCTGATTTCTCCGGGACTCCTTTGATACGGAGGTTGTTGCGACGAAGACGGCCTTCATAGTCGTCCAGCTGAAGGGCTGCAGTGCGCTGAGAGTCCTGTAGGTCGTGGACCTCCCTTTGTAGCTGCGCCACGTCCCCCACCAGGCCAGCAGTAGTGATTTCCACCTGTTTCACCTTTTCGTTAAGTTTCCCAAGGTCGGCCCTTATGAGATTGACGTCCACAGCCACTGAATCTAGAGAGGTCTTAACCCCAGTTATTGCATCCATTACATCCTTTAGGGAAAGTTCCTGCTCCTCAGGTCCAGGGCCACTCCGTTCCAAATCTTCCTGCTGGTGCCCTCGGTGTGGGTCCTTAGAGACCGTATATCTGTCCAGTTTGTTTGTTTGGACCGGCCTCGTTGTCTTGGCGCCGGCCCCCTTGACGCGGTCCATCATGGCTGTAGTTATCGACCAACGCCAGATAGGAAGCGTGGGGGGGGCACGAATAGTCAATGCAGCCGACACTGCATTCTAGCCAGCTCTTCGGGGGGTCAGCCCTGGCCTCTTCACAGCCACGGCCCACACGATCAAGACACCCCCCCTCGGGCGCCGGGTGGCAACCCGTGCCAAGATCTGGATCTGCACCTGGGAGGGCTCCCTTTCTATCCCCGTTCTCTCCGAGAGGGCAGTCACCAGCAGTGACCTCGCACTCAGCCACAGTCCCCCGCAGCAGCCGATGATACCTGGGGGGCCGTCAATCCGCTGTCCGGTTCCTCCGGTTCAGTGCGCCCTCAGCCCCCGGCAGCCTCCACGACCCACACCTCGAAGGCGAGTAGGTCTACAACACAGGTCGCCAGCAGCCAGCGTGTGTCACCTGTGAGCTTGGCGCGTCAGGCCTTATCTTGATAGGGATCTAAAGGCGGTTCGGTAGGGCCAGGTTGCTCCCACTGTTTTAAGGTGCAGCCGCTCCGCAGACGAGATCGCAACCACTCCGGTTGTCCTCCGGGTTGGGCCACTTCAGCCGTACCGCAACCGGATGGTCCGCATGCCGGTAAAGCCCTGAGCACCACAAGATCCTTGGTCACGAACCGGGTGCTCACCTTCAGCGCCGCGCCGCCGCCATTTTGGGTCCCGCGGCCGGCGCACACACGATGGGGCGTGTGAAGGCTATTTGCCACCCCCGCTGATTAGCCTCAGGTCCAGGGAGATCGATCCTTGTGGAGCTGCCCAGGTCTCCAGAGTGACGTCCACAGTCTCCTGGCTCCAGGGGGGGGGGGGGCCTCCTACACCACTGCACGGGTCGCGGCTTCAGCGGCGGGGAGGGAGGAGTGGAGTGGAGCCCCCGCAGCCTCGCCACCGATCACAGAGACACCGGGCCACCGCAGACGGGCTCCGCAGAAGATCCGACACTCGGGATCACGTGCAGGTGCTGCGGATGTTGGTTCAGGATGGTAAAGGGCTACGGTGGGCGCCGGAGCTCAGACGCTACGCGGCCATTTCTTTGCCCGGCCTGGCCACGCCCCCCAGATTTGAGGTTTTTACACTCCTGTATTTTTCCTTTCCATACACCTTTGATTGTACATATAACATTTTAGTGGGGTTGAGTCATATGAGGTAATAGATGCTTATTTAATGGAAAGTAAATTAATCGATCTTAAAATATGTATTGTCCTAATCGGCGTGGCATTTTAGGTGCATTTTTTATGTATTTTGTTGTGCTTTTATGGTCTAATTTACTTAGATCGAATAAAGTTGATTAACTAACTAACTAAATGTATTTATGCTGTTATATGTTCCTAATGGCATTTGTTATTGTATTTGTTGTTCCGCCTCTACTATAAGAAAGAGAGGTATGTTACATCTAGTCACTGTGTTAGAATGTCAGATTGCTCTGCTTTTATCAATCTGCTAGGGAATAATGTAAAAATTCAGAGTTCTGGGTGGGGCAGCTGTGAATCAATTGTACCTAGTGAATAAAATACTTACTTCCAAAATACTTGCATGATGTTAGCGTCTTGGCTCATCTTGATGAAAATCGCATGTAATGATCTTCCTCTGCTGTTTCCAAGCCAGTTTATAAACGGTGAACTCATATATAGGAGCCCCAGCTGCAAATCATCAAGCAATAGCAAACCTCCGTGTTGGTTTGGCACCACCAGATTAGAAATGTGTGGTTTTGGCTTGGGGTAAAAAAAAAATTTGAAAAACAAGCATTTGCAATGCAATAGGTCTTACATTTGCAAAAGAAAGCTATTAGCATTATAAATGACAATGTGTTTTTTCTTATGTGTTTTGGTTTGGAGTGTATTGGATGTATGAAGTTTGGAGTGGAATTATGTGGGTTGTATGGGAATTGTTAGTTGTGGAATTGTTTGGGGTGGAATTGTGTAGTAAGGAGTAGATTTGTGTATGGATTTATGTGGCATGGTGAATAAATAGGGGTGAGCGCTGCACAGAATAGATAGAAAGGATGGAAGATAGAGAGGGATAGGTAGTGCATGCAGAAAGTGGGGAATGAACTTGAGACAGAGGAGCAGAAAGTGCGTATGAAAAAGCGAGAAAGTAGGGGAGAGCAGGTCACAGACACATAAAGAGGGAAAACTTGTGTACGTAGAAGGCACAGTAAGCATTTCCTAAAAGAACCAAGCATTTAATAAATGAAATAACAGAAGAAGAAAAATTGCAGTTCTCTACATCAAGACACTACTAGCAGTTGCAGACAAACAAAACTTACAAGAGCAAACCAGAAACCACTCTATATAATTCCAAAACACAGCATAAATTCACTGACTTTCTACATAGCCTCCTTCCACCCACAAGTCTGTGTTCCTACCCTTACTAGATGCCTGGCAGCATCATTTGAGAGACTCAGCCCTGCTCATGACACCCCCTGAAACTATACTGCTTCCTACCTCTACACAGACTAATGTGAAGCAGACATCCAAACAGCAACAAACAAAAAAGTAATGGATGCAAACACTTGTACTGGATAATAACCATGATAAACTGTTCTCAGTACAGAACATTTCACCACGTTTTGATCTGTTGCTCCATTAAAGAAAATTAACACAGGTATGCAAATCAATATTGTTTCTAACCCAAAAAGGACAACCCAGCCCAATATCAGTATATACTTGAAATCTCCACATAATGGCATAAAGAAGCAGGAAAAAATAAAAGAAACCAATGGGATTTAAGCAATTCCACTTTCTCTTTTCATTTATTTAAGCAGCCTGCCTAAGTTGCAAAGGTATTCTGATACATGCCCCCCCCCCCACAGGCAGTGAAAACATTCCTCATCAATGTGGCACACAAAATCAAACATGTCTAACAGTTCACTATGTCTCTCACTGCCCTCTTTGAATCTACTGCACATGGCCACCCAGACAGTGAAGAAATTCCCTAATAACACTCTTAACATTCATCACAGCTTGTTTTGATACCGCAGGACTCTGCTGGAGCATTAGTTGGTTAGTTCTTTCTGCTGCTTTTTGTTCACAGAAACCCACAAGCCAGTTCAAATCACACTAAGGAGCTGGCACAACTTCTAAGACAAGGAAACAGGCTGCAGAGCTAAAAGGACCATACCCTGCAGAAAGCATCAAGAGAAGAGGTTAACTCTAAGTAAAGCAAGGTTTCTGTGCATCTGCCTCCTCTAGCAAAGCAACAGGAAGGCACTAGGGAGTTAAAGAAACTGTCCTACAATGGCGCTCCTCGTTCTGGCCCTTAGAGCAAGCTTATATTGTCAAAACTAGCTGTAATTACTACAGATACGTATCACTCAAGTACCACAACGCTACCAAGTTAGACTGTTCGATTTTAATATAGCCTGCCGTAGCGGGCTATACCGGCTATTAAAGGCCCGAGCCGAAGGCGAGGGACTTTAACAAAGCAGCAGGACTTTAAAAGCCGGTATAGCCCTGCTACGAAGGGCTATAAGGCTATTAGAACATTCTGCCACTAGAGGGCAGAATGTTCTAACAAAACAAAGCCTTCAGGGAGCGCAAGGGGATTGAAATCCCCTCAGGCTCCCTGAAGTCTTTGTTCACAGCCAGAGCTGTGAACAAAGACACATTGGAATGTTGGAGCTCCGGGCGTATACCAGCCATTATAAGCCCGGAGCGCTCCATTGTTTTCGATGGATCTTCCTGCATTCCAATGTTCTAATATCCGGTGTAACATGTAGAAAACAAGTAGGAAACCAGGGCAGCGGTTACTCACCCACACCCTTCTAAAGTTAGTAACATGAGTACCATTAAAATGGGTACTAATTAGGACTATTGCATAATATTAAAATCGGTACCAATAATACATGCATGTTGTACTAATATACATGCATTTTGGAGCAGCAACAATGTTTTACATTAAAAAAAAAACATGACACAGGAAGGACTTCTGATTTTTAAAGGGAGCCACATGACAACAGCTAAATGGCAATCACTTTATTTAACATTTGGGGTCTCAAAATACTAGCAAATGAACCTGCTAATCTCACCTCCATAGAGCAACATAATCTTGTAGAGTTCTGAACCTCCAGGCAGTTACAAATAGCCAAACGTACGGCAGCGCCCTCCCTAGCTCCCATCTTTCCAAAATTGTTTGAGCAAGCTCCTGTGTTTTCGTATCAATCACCTGACCAGCTATACACTGTCCTTCTCAAAAAATCTAAAAATAAAGATAGTAGTGGACCAGGGCGTGGGGAATGTGCTGTGTAATGTAACCCTGTAAAGCTATATTGTTAAAAACCTTACTGACCAATGTGGAAGATAAAACAACTCGCGTATAATATCTTGGCAGACCGTGTATGCACCATTGAATATTACTGTAATGTACTGATTATAGTTAATTGCAAAATGCCAATAAAAATGTTCTAAAAATAAAATAAATAAATAAATAATAAAGATAGCACATTACTCACTGGAATGACAGTGGTTGGGAATCTCCGATCTGTGTCGCACACTGATGAAATCAGTATAGTCTCACAGCGCTATTGATATTTTTAACACTGGCTGATGCTCAGTTAGTCAAACAGCGGCCACTGAAATTTGAGGCTAACAAGTTACGCGTTTCAATCGTTCCAAGTTGGAAAATTTTAGTAGCATTAATTGATGTAAACAAAAACACAATTCACAGCGCTTTGAAACAGCATTCATACACCATGGCAAATACACGGTTGAGACAAAGTGCGTGTTAATCGTCGCAGGGGCAAAGCAAAGTTCAGAATCATTGGTGGTGGTATGTATGATGAGGCATTCGAGGGCAGCAGACGAGGTAAAGGGACTGAGTATTTTATTAATGTAATAGCCGATGTAATGGTGAACAAAGAGAATGAGTTTTATCTAAATGGCCAATGAGTGTCATATGGCTTGAGCAGATCTCGACAGAGATCACCATCAGAATCTTCAGCACACAAAGACTACCTATATATGGTAAGCAGCAGGCAGTATTAAAGTCCTTTTATTGAATACACCAGGTCTTGCAGACAGCGCATGCGAGCTGGCTAGGCTTGACCTAAAAAGTACTGCTATTAGGGGTGGATGGTCTGCGGCTGACAGCCATATCCCTTGTAAGAAATACATTCAGCATTGTGTCATCTTCTGGAGAGAGGGGATTCTTCTACGGATTGTAGATTTTGTAGTGTGTTGTATACTTGGGCATTGTGCTCGTGTTAAACTGTGGGTATTGTAAGAGGGTATGTTTGGAATGTGGTCAAGTGCAGTGTGCTCTGAGCTTGGTGCCCCTCATGGCCTCACCCCCTGTACAAGTTATTGAGAGCTACGTTGTACATCCATCCCACACCTGCGTATAACATCCAGCGTGGAGATACTAGAGTTCAGCACAGTGACCATCAACAGTTGACACACTTCTTGTTCTACTCTCCACCTACCCGTGGACCGCTCTTGTACCTAGTTTTAGTTTCCAATTATTTTGTTTGAAATAAAACCTGAGTTCCCTGTAGCTGCATTCTTTCTCAGGGCCAGTGATGTTGTTCCGCAGAATTATCAATGTAGCAAACACGACCTTATGTAACATGTGACTTCCTAGTAAAGGAAGGAAATGAAGATTGATTGTGGGACTTTATTAATGTTTATTCAGTGCTGGGATTCATATGGTGTCAATATGATTTGAAACACGTTCTGACAACTATTAGAACATTGGAATGTGGAGCACTCCATTGAAGACAATGGAGTGCTCTGTGCTTCTACGGGTCGGTAAAAGCCCACAGAGCAACATTCAAATGTTGTTTTCACAAAGGCCTCTCGGAGCCCGAAGCGATTTAAACCCCTTCGGGCTCCGAGAGGCCTTTGTTTTATTTGTTAGAACATTCTGCCCTCTAGTGGCAGAATATTCTAATATCCTTACAGCCCTTCGTAGCTGGGCTATACCAGCTATTAAAGACCCTCTTCCTTGTTAAAGGCCCTCGCCTTCGGCTCGGGCCTTTAACGCTGGAGCGGGCCTTTAATAGCTGGTATAGCCACTACGGCAGGCTATAAAGCTATATTATCAAACAAAAGACACACAATTGATGGACGGAATGTAGAACACATCAAAACATTCACCCCCAGTCAAGAAATCGGGGTTAAATCCATCATTCTTTTGCTCACCATGCCACCCCAGTTTAGACCTGGACAAATGCAAATCAGTCTTGACCCTGTGCCTCATGGGAGCAGTCCAGCCCGAACTGCCAAGCCAGGTCCTCCCTGGTCCGGAAACAAGCATCATAGGACCGGTTTCGGGGTTTCACCCCTCTTCAGCCAGGATATCTTGATTCCAGTGTCACAGTGAGCCCAGGACCCACGTCTGGGCATACCTGGCACACTTAGGGCGAGAAAGCAAAAGACACACAATTGATGGACGGAATGCAGAACAAATCAAAACATTCACCCCCAGTCAAGAGATCTGGGTTAAATCCATCATTCTTTTGCTCACATTGCCACCCTAGTTTTGGCCTGGCCATATGCAAACCAGTCTTGATCCTGTGCCTCATGGGAACAGTCCAGCCCAAACTGCCAAGCCAGGTCCTCCCTGGCCCGGAAGCAAGCATCATAGGCCCGGTTTCGGGGTTTCACCCCTCTTCAGCCATGATAGCTTGATTCCAGTGGCACAGTCAACCAAGGACCCACGTCTGGGCATACCTGGCGCACTTAATCAAGCTAGACTGATTTGCATATGGCCAGGTCTAAACTGGGGTGGCATGGTGAGCAAAAAAATGATGGATTTAACCCAGATCTCTTGACTGGGGGTGAATGTTTTGATTTGTTCTGCATTGCGTCCATCAATTGTGTGCCTTTTGCTACATTATAAAACAGTCACAGTCAATTTCGAAGCAGTGGTGGTAACTGCTGTTTAGAAACGCCTTAAGTGACACCTTCCTTTATGGCTCGATGATGCCTCCTTAATGTATTTGCTGGCACACAGTTGTATGCATTGCATCATTTCTATTGGCATAGCACACAATGTCTGCCTATAGAGACCTTAGCTCACAGCTACAGAAGCCACAAGACCGTAGCACACAGACCGCCATGACAGACATGGTGAATACAGGGATGCTATGTGACCTCGGCAGAGAGGAGGGGGAAGAGGAGGGAGGAGAGCGGGCCAGGGAAAATGAAAATAATAGGAGGAGACGAGGGCGTCCATGAACGGTGTGACAAATGCAGAATACCTGCAATTGGAACTGGAACTCCTACTGGGTGATGCAGGAAACAAAAAACGTGCAGCCGAACAACAGAAACAATAAAAGCGTAAGGGAACTGTACTTGGCCGGTGCCCCTTTGGTCAGAATGGAAGTGAGAGTTCGGCTGCTGGTGAATACACCAGGTCTTGCAGACCGCGCATGTGCACTGGGTAGGCTCGACCTAGAAAACGACTATCTGCATCCAGCAGCTGCTGCACAGAACCATATGTGCATTTCACTACCTGGAGCTCCACTCCTGACTTTTCATGTGCTGCTCGGGAGAGCCCCCCAGCTCACCTACCAA
Organism: Triturus cristatus; assembly: GCF_964204655.1. Taxonomy (NCBI): domain Eukaryota; kingdom Metazoa; phylum Chordata; class Amphibia; order Caudata; family Salamandridae; genus Triturus; species Triturus cristatus. The sequence continues at coordinate 1,157,612,675 of NC_140592.1, read as the reverse complement.
TTTCCAGATCTCTATTTGAAGGTACTTGCTGTCAGAATGTGGGTTAATTTGGTAGCGAGTGGCCGGACAAATGTAAAAAACACAATCTTGATAGTTCTCCAGAGTTCACTGAAAAAACTATGCAACACCTGACAGCTTTGCCACAAGCAGCACACAGTTCCAGAGAGAAATGAGTGATAGGGTTAAAACAGTGCCAAACAACATTAAAGTTAAGAAAAGAAATACAATAAAACTCACAAACCACTGTAGTAAAGAGCAGTCGACAAAACTGTATCAAGAGAACCAGTGGTACACATTTTTAAAAGTTTAAAAGCATCAAGTAACTGCAAATAGCCAATTAAAGTCAATGTTCGTGGTAGACCTGAAATTAGCTAAGATTTCAGGCCGAATAAAATGGAGCACAGTAGGTTACAAACTAATTTTAAGTTTTCCCTTAGGACTGTGCTACATTTTCCTAGTTAAGCAAGATGCAGATGAGGGTCTCTTGAAGTTGAATATGCTGTCAAGGTGCTACTGAAGTCTCCAGGTTTGGAATCCAAAGCTCCAACTGGGACAAAGTCAGATTTTGTAACTGCCTAGGTCACTTGGGATAATTGCCTAATCACAGTCCCAAATCCTACGTTTAGAGCAAATCACTTTTTGGTCCTCAGATTTTTTTCGCAGGACAAGGCAGGAGCATGTGGGTGACAAGCGGTCCATTGGGTTGGATACTTCTTCCTGGCAGTTGAATGAATGAATAATTTTATTGTGTCAATTAACAAAAATTGTTACAAAAGTTTCAAATAAAATCTCCCCAGAACGTACTTACTTCGTTACAATTGGTAAATGCCTAGTGAATTTGATGTCTTCTATATACTAAAACAAAGTAAAATAATTTTTAAGAAAGGAACATAAAAGCAGATAAAATCGAATGAAGAGCTGGTATAAAACGAATAAATCAATTCAATACTTACGAAACATTCCTCTTATGTACAAGTTTTGCAAATCTTACGGGACCTCTGAGTTAAAAGTGCATTCATAGCGATCTTAAAGATGCTCAAACCATGTTTTAAATAAAGGATTCAGTATTATCATGAAGTGCATAAGTCCAACAATGGCATGTACAAGCCGGGTACTAAGTGAACTGGGCCATTCCATTTCAATAAAATGCAAGATATATAATCCTAAATGAAGCGTGAATTCTTCATGCCAAGTAAATTCATTTCAAATAAGTAAAACGTGCGTGGCTTTACTTAAGAGTTCTTTAACCTTATATGCGAACTTTGCAAACCTTGCCAATTTCATTGGAGTCTCCAAGTTAAAAAGAAGTTTCATAGCTTCAGTGCAGGTCCGCACCCCGTATTTTAAAAACAGAGGTTTTAATAAAGTGCGTTGTGAGTGTAATAAACAATGGCATATACAAACCCGATGGGCCAAGGATTCCTCGTGTTGGTGGCAAAGTCTACAAGTTGTTATTGCCACTAAGGCATTCCAACGCCTGTTGATGTCTTTATTCGGCAGAACCATAAGTCTCGCTATAAAGATTTGCTTCAAAATTGACTTATTTACCACAGCGTCAAGATATGGCTGCCTTAGTTGGTATTCGTAGGAACTTGAAAGTATCCCAATATTGCTACTGGAATAATTCAGTTCCTTCATGTCCTCTTCCTTTGATAATGATCAACTTGTTTTTTCAGTATAGATTTTAGGGTGCCTGGCTGGTGGGTAAGGTCTTGCAATTTGGTTGTGTCGAAGTGTAATTCAACTCAAGCCTTTGCTCCATGAATTATTTTCTTTCAGACAAATTGTCTATAAAATTGACTTCATTGTGTGCGGGGGCGCTGCACAAACCCCTCGGTGGAACCGCACCATTGAGGCCCAATGCTCGTAGCTCAGTTTGTTCAGCTCAAATTCCAGTCGCACCAGTGAATTTCGGGCATAAGCGGGGATCGGAAAAATTTGCTTAAATGCTCGGCAATTGACCTGTTCCATAATGTTAATAAAGGCCGCTGGGAATGTCATCTGACCATATGTGATTGACGGAAGCAGTATGGCATTTATAACCTTTCTGGTTGGCTTAGTCGACGGGCTGCTTAGCTTGGAATACAGTTTACACAGGGCAAACGTCACTGCTTTGGCTTTTGTTTCAACTGAAGTAATATGGGCTGTGGGCTTGCTGTTGCTCATCAGTCACACCCCTAGGTAGTTGGATTTGGACGCTGTTGCTATTTTTAAATTACCCAGTCTCCATTGTTGTCTGAGTTTGTTAGTATATTTTCCAAATATCACAACCTTTGTCTTTCCTGCATTCGCTCGTAATTCATTATTGTTGTTGTAAGTGTTTAATGCATCCAATAGTCTTTGCATGCCTACTTTTGTATTGTCCAATAACACCATATCATCTGCGTACTGCATTAAAGATAGTCTGTTTGGGCCAATTTTAAGGGGTAAAAGGTTCACATTAGATATAATTCTTCCGAGGTCTGCCATATAGAAATTAAAAAGCAAAGGAGCCAATATGCAGCCTTGCTTTAACCCTCTGTCTGTTGGAATCTTTCTAGTGGCTGAGTTCGTCGCAGTTTTTACCCGTACCCAAGTTCCAGTGTAGAGACTGATTATAGCTTTCAACAGGCTCGCCGGTATCCCCCAGTCTTGCAGTTTCCGCCACAACAGACTCCGGTTGACACCATCGAAGGCCGCAGAGTAATCCACAAAATATGCAAAGAGAGGAAGTGACTTTTTCTGCACAGACTGTTCTATTAGTTAGGCGAGGGCTAAAATATTGTCCGTTGTGGATGCTCCTGGTCTGAAGCCAGTTTGGTACGTGGGTAGAATTTCATTTTCATTAGCCCAGTCCTGCAGGTGTTGCAGGAGAAGGCTGGTGTATCCTTTTGCCTCAATGTCCAAAAAGGCAAGGAGTCTATCATTTGCGGGGTCCCCATTGTCTCCCTTTTTGTGGATAGGTTGCAGCAAGGAGCCTTTCCAAGTCTCCGGGACTGTAGTATTCATCAGACAATACTGATAAAGTGGTGTGAGTACAGTTTCCCAGAAGTCGCAGTCTTCTTTAAAGAGATGGCCTGGTAGGCCATTAGGGCCTGGAGACCCATCTTTTCTGATGTTTTTTAAGATTGCCATCACACGGTTCCCTGGAGCCAATGCTTCAGATGTTTCCTCAGTGGTTGGCGATTTCCCTGCCACAGAAAACCCAAATGTGTCTTCTATGGGTGCTGGAGGAGTGTCGGGCCAGCCAATTGGTGTGGAGAGCCTTCTGAGTGCCGGATGATGGCGGGTTAGGGGCTCCACAGTATAATGTGGTTACATAGGTTATCCATGTATCGCTAGCGACCACATTGCGTCGATCATGGCCATGCCCTGAGAGCCTGTTGATATACAACCAGAATTCCGCTTGTTTGCTTGGGGTCAGCAAAGTAACGACATAAAGCCATTCAGAGTCTTGTTGTTTTCTTTTGTGGTCCCATACATTTTTCCTGTGTGTTTTCCTTGCTAAAAGGAGATTTTGGTGTGTTTCGTTTTTTCCCTCTTGCTTGTGGGTGCGTAGGGCTATTCTAAGTTGCTTCTTGCTTTGCTCCACTTTTTTTCCACTGAGTTTGAGGTTGGCAGCAAGGCCTTTATCTGGGTGTTGGGGGATGCTTTACCTATTAAGAGAAGATATACCTCAGTCGCTAATTTAGTCCAATTCTCAGGGATATGATCACTTGAACATTCTTCAGCTATTTTGGACCAGTCGCTTTTCCACCTACTTAGGACTGATGTGTATTTTATTCCACTTTATTCTCCTCGGTAAAACATGAATTTCTTCCCCATTTGTATTGCCCACGAGGGCGGTGGACTGGAGCCCGATCGCTTGTAGAGTGATGGTTATAACCAGTGGGAGGTGATCGCTGCTCTGGATACCTTCCTGGCAGTTCCACAGTAGTTTCAAATGTTGGTGGAAAAAGCAACCAGCTGGCCAAACTAGAATCCTATAGCCAGCACCCTTCTCAGTAAGCTTTGGTGCCTTGCTCTGTTCTCCTGAAGTGAGGAAAGACTATATCCCAAAAGGTTTATTGATATTAGGAAAGGCCCTCCTGATCTTTACAGTCCCCAAGATCCAAGGCCACGCCTCTACGTTTCAGGCCTTTCTCCAGCCAGGACTCCTACACGAGTGCAGTGCAGTTCACTTCCAAATGGCCAGTTAGTGTTTCCATAGAGCAATGACGCTTATCTTCAGTTTATTGTGTCTCTCAGGCAGACAACTGGTAGCCAGCCAACTGAGCAGTTCCTGGAAGCAAGTATTCTGAAAGCTTCTTTCAAAACAGGTCAATCAGAATTATTCATCTTCAGACATTTCCTACAAGTCCCTGTACCTCTTGAGGAGTTGGGGAAAAAAGAGCCTTTTTTTCTTACAATCCACTAGCAATCATTGGAGATTTCCCTAGGCCTAATTTAATCAGAATTCGAATGCAATCAGCCCATTTTTTTTAGCACTTCCTTTGTCATTTTCCTTTAGCAGTAAACCTTCCCACAGGGCACAGCCCAAGAAGGTAGAGGTCAGGGTCTCAGAGTCCCTCTCCTTGGTCCAGCCCTATGGAAATGATAAACCACTCCTTCTTTCTGACCTGCATATACGTTCCCCTCCTGCTGTGTGCAGTGAGAACCATCTGCGAGACCCATTTGGAAGAAAGACTTATGTCACTTAGGCCTTTAAATGGCAACCCCATGTAAACTGGAAGGGTTGTCTTCTGACCATTTGTGATGTCATCTATTCCTGCCCCCTCAAAAATCCCCATCCTGGTTAATTGGTCTGTTTTTTGCACTACAGCAACTTTTATGGCTTTCAGAAGCTGGTGTACTGTTTCCACCCACCAAAAAACTTTGTGCCTAATTGGACTACTAATTGTAGCCATGGTGGATAGGCAGACGGGCAGGTCATCACTGGTCTACTTTCACTTGACTTTCTGGCACCACAAGGTGTATTGTTTAAAAATAAATTTGGCACCACTAATCTCACAAATCCACTTTTACCAAAGGACCAGATTGTCAATATATATATTAGCAAAACGAACTTTTAAGCAAGTTTCTACAATTCTACAGTATATTTTTCGTATAACAGTACACGTTTTAATCCAAGGTATGATTATTTTTTTTAAAGCAAAAGTTTAACATATGCAGAGCATGCTGGGGATGACAAATAAGTGGTATCCAGACACCTCTCTGGACTTTCCTGGTGTAGTTTTCAGAAATGTCCGGGATTAGTAATTGTCCCTAGGCAGCACTGACCCAGGTCCAAATGAAAATAAGTTACTTTATTGTAACTGCAGTTATCCAGTACTGATATCTTTAATAAATTCACATGCTTGAACCATTCCCTGTCACAAAGTGGTAGTACCGTGCTACCATAGTAAAGCAGTATGTAATAGTATAATGGCAATGCAAAGACACTTTAATAGCCTATGTCCTTTTTATTTTTTTTAAAAAAGGACCAAATTCGAACTATAAGCAATCAGACAACAGTACCCTCCAGAACACTCCCTCAGATTTTCAAGCACAAGTGGGAATAAATAATCCTGGGCTAGAAGGGAGCCTCTTAGGTGCAGAGAGTGGGTCGCATGTGAATCTACGAAAGATACCAATACTGGATAACTGCACTTACAGATAAGCAACTTACTTTCTTATCTAGTGTTGGATGTTTCAAAGATTCAAATGCTTGAATCAGAATAGCAAGCAGTATATATATATATATATATATATATGTATAAATATATTATATATATTTTACCTATTGACGGTCGCCAGTAGGTAGTTATAGTTAGGACCAAGTTTCCATAGGAAGAGCATTTTATGTTTTGCTTATAACTTTGACATCGTTTGATGAATCTTCATGAAATTTTCCAAACTAATTCTTTGTTCATATCAGCTCCTATGTTGAAAGTTTGGGGGAGATTCGTCAAGGGGGAGCCGAGAAAAAAGGGTGGTCCCAAAACGTGTTTTCTCCATGTTATTTTCCATAGGAAACATTAGACAAGGCTACAGGTCGACCGGGTGAATGGAATTACCCCAAATTTGGCAGGGAGAAGGGTCTTGGTCTAGAAAGCACGCTTTTGTTTATTTGGTGTAAATCTGTTCAGTAGTTTTTGAGAGATATCGAAATTTACAAATATCGATATTTGGGAATTCTGCCATCTGATTGGCTGAGGCGTTACGAGCACAAGCTTGCTGCTTATTGTTTGGGAGCGCTGCGAGCGGTTGCAACTAGGAAGAGTTGGCCGCCATTTTGTGATTCTGTCGAAGCGAGTAAGGGGAAAAAAGTAGGAAAGAGGAGGGTAGGAGCACTGTAACCTCTGTGGGGTGTTTAGGGTGTGCTATACAGGGGGTGCGAACTACTCATACCTAACGGTCTGAAAGTGCTGGGTACGGAAATTAAGTGAGGTGTGGCGTAGAGTCTGATGCTGCTAAGGTGAGCTGCTGAGGGACTCGGGGATTAAAGCGTGAGCCCAAACTGTATGTCTTATGTTGTGAAGTCAGGTGCCCTCTCCGTTGCACCACACCTGTGGAAGTAGTGTCAGCATGTGTTTATACCTACTAGGACGAACTACTGACCCCTACTGGTCTGAAAGTGCTGGGGTACGGAAAATATGTGAGGTATTGTCTAGAGTCTCATGCTGCTAAGCTGAGCTACTGCAGGACTCGGGGCCTGAAGGCCCTGGAGGCCGGCGTGGAAATTATGTGAGTTATTAAGTGAGCTATTGCCCAGAGTCACATGGTGCTGAGCTGAGCTGCTGGCGGAGCAGGGGATTTAACCGTGAGCCCTGTGCTCTGAACTCACACCTGTCTAAGTAGTGTCAGCATGTGTGCATACGTACTAAGAGGAAGTTTTGTTTTAAACAGTGTTACGTCTGTAGGGTGATTGGGGGTGCTACAGAGAGAGTGTGAAGTTAAATTCTGCCGTTTACAATCAATGCGGTATAAGTAAAGTGCAAACTACTCACTCGTACGGGTCTGCAGGCGCTGGGGGCCGGCGTGGAAATTAAGTGAGCTATTGCTCAGTCACATGGTGCTATCCTGAGCTGTCGCTAGAGTCGGTGATCAAAGCGAGAGCTCCAAAGTCAGATGGTGTGGCCGCTGTGCCACAGCTGTGTGGAGAATACATTTTGGCGAGGGTGCGGGAGTTGCAGTTACCTGGCCCTAAAATAGCGGGCCTAAGTTGTCAGTTATAAGGCAGCTCTAAAAAGAGCCCTTGTGTTTATTAGTTGGAGCTACATATAAGTGCAGATGCACAGCTTCAGGTTATTTAGAAAAACTCGATTTCCCTGATCTGTGAAGTGTACTCCATCACTTCTGTAGATATCAGCCATATCAAAATGTATGTTGTTGTTGATCGACCCCATTCTGTGGTCTCTGAGGTATGCAGACACAGTTTTGTTGACATTCTTCCTAGATTTTCCAATCTGAGGACAAAATTGGTTTGACCATTTCCACTTCTGTCTTTGGCATATATTAGAATATACAAAGACAGTTTGAGGCAAAAGCAACATCAATTGTCGAAAGGTGTCCTTCATTAGCATTTCCAAACCTACCCCAGTCAATGTGCCTAGGTCGTTTCCACCACAATACACAATCATGAGGTCAGGGTGTTGGAGATGCAAACAGGTTTTAACCAAAGGCAACAATTGGTGCCACTTCAATCCTCTGTGCAAACCATTTAATGTCCACATTTTGTAAACCTAGGCGTAAGTCACTATGTCTCTGTTCTGCATACCTCTTGCACCACAAAACATAGCTATGTCCTACGATCCACACTAGCATTTCAAAGGTATGGCTGGAAGGTATGGAAAGATGGCTGTAGCTCATGCAGTTCCTTCGTAGAGTAAGATATGTTTAAAGATGGGGAAAAATCTTTTTTTTTCTCCACAGAAAACGATAATTGATTGGAAGATAAGAAGCATTGGGTACTAAAAACTAGGGTGCAAATTAGCTGCGGGAAAAAGCATGTTTGTCATTGGTTAATAAAGAGCAGTCTAAACGTAGAGTCCATACGATAGGATAAAATGTACTCAGCTGAACCAGACGTGCTACTTGCATTTGGAAGGTACATTTGGAACTTAAAAACAATGGTGAACTTTTAACCCGCAGGTGCTGTTAAATGTTCGAGAATATGCTGAGAAAAAAAACCGTTACGTTTAAAAAAAATCATGAACTTTTAACCTGCAGGTGTCATAGAATGTTCCAGAAAGTGTGGTGATAAAATATGTTGAACTTCTGACCTGTATGTGGCGCGGAATATTAAGTAGCTTTTCAGATGGAAAATTCAAAAATAACCAATGGAGATACGTTTTGGAATGTCGATGAAGGAATGGAGTATTCTGATTTGCTCTTTACATGTATTTATATGTGGAGCGACAGAGAAATAGTGCCATTACTGGTTCCATTCTTGATGAAAGCAGTGCATTACATGTACTGTGTGGCAAAAAAAGAATTGCATGCGTGCGTGACATTTGAAATCTGCATACCAACTACAAAGGTGAGGTAGAAATGAACAAGGTGTGTTATGTGTTCCGTAGTAATGATTAAGTATTTGAGGTGATATTTTTAAGTTTGAAAGTATTTTTTATTTCAAAATAATAAACTGTTAGTAAAGTGTGGTGTTTAATATTGGTTATGAAATAAGCATAAAGTTTGACCTGTTAAATAAGTACTATATGTATGTTTATGAATTGTTCACAAAGAAGAAATGTAGTTAGTCATCTTTAAAGGACTGTATGGTTTTTAAAATGAGGTACAGCGTTAATTTGGGTTTGCTAATGTATTCAGGCGAGATAAACAAAATGTCCCACGTTTGCAAATTATACTTTTTGTGGAAGTAGTGGGGAAAGGGGGGGGGATAGGAGATGTATGTGTTATTAAGTTAAAAGCGATAAAACCAAACCCAGAAATGTTATGTGGACAGGGTCTGGTCTCATTTTGACAGTGAGAGGTAGATTTGAATATAAGTCTAGGTAGGTTGTTGTACTGTGAGGCCGTCTACAGTGTTTGGAGATTACAAGGAGAGGGGATGGCGATAGTAAAAGTGATACGTTCCTTTTATATGTACGTATAGTTTGAATCATTTGATCATAGGGTGACATATAATATGAACATAGTTTCTGGTTTGCATTTGGGTATAGTTAATAGTTTTAGTAGTTTGTGACTAGTGAATAATAAAAAAGGTAGATATACTAAAATATATGGTAGTAAACGTATTAATGACTGTCTGTTCTTATGAAATAGAAGTGGTTGGGGAGTGTTTCTTTAGAAGAGATGTTTTATATGTGTGAGAGAAAAAAATAGAAATGAAGATGTTCGGTATATTTTCTGTATGACAATCTTGACATTAGTAAACTACATGTGATTATAAGTGATACTAATTGTCAGGCTGTGTCCCTGTGCTGAATATACGTAGATGTTTAAGTGTTCCAGGTTTACTATCCCTTTTGAGACACTCGTCAATTTTTTCATTCCATTTAATGTCCTTAATATACATACAGTAAAGGGACGGTATATCAAAAGTTTGGGAATTAGAACTTTGTTTACTCTCCCCATCCTCTGCTATACACTCTACAGAGCGTTTAAACGACTTTATTAACATACAAATGTCTAGCTAGTAAAGGCGGTGTAGTGCCACTGGGCCTATTTATAAACCGTGCTATGGGATGGTTTATGTTTTACCCGCCAATTTGAATGTTTGAATAATTTTTGCTGATAAGTGTTCCGGAAGACACCTGTTAAAATTAAGCCCGTGTATGGGTATAGTGGCGCTACTAGGAATGGTGGGGGTTTCTGTTTGATTTCGTACGGTTAAGCAAGGGCGGGGGTGAGGGAGGTGGGTATGTTGGTGATTAAAACACAGACTTTAGTATCGTGCAGATGTCTAGCAACTAAAGGTTATGTAGTATCACTGGAACCATTTATAAAGCGCCCTATGGCATGGTATATGTTTTACCCGCAAATTTGCATGTTTTAATACGTTTTGCTGATGAGTGTTTCGGGAGACATCTGTTGAAATTAAGCCTCTGCATTGCTATAGTGGCGCTGCCAAGTTTGCTGGGGCGCTTTATGGTATAGTATATGTTTTACTTGAAAATGTGCATGTTTTAATACCTTTTGGTGATGAGTGTTCCAGCAGACAGCTACGCAAATCACACAACATTTCTGTGGATAACAAATCTTCGTGCTGATAGACACTCTTGCACTGTGGTTGATGGTAAATTATGAAAGTTGGTGCCATTGTACATTTAAATGGAAGCTTGGACCATTTCTTTGTTACTATGGGGCAGTCAGGGATTTAAGTGGGAAAAACACTGGGGGTGCTCTAAAAGGGGAGGGGCAAACCTGTTAAAGGGGTGTGGGCTATCCAAGTAGGGGCGTTGTCTAAATCAAGATAACTAGCATTGTTTGCTTAAGAAAATCCCCTCCAATTATCCTACGTTTGGAAAACTCGCTCTTTAAAGGATTTCCCTTCCTCCTACAACGTGGCTCACCTAGCATGATGTCTCCACTTCTCAGCAGTGAGCAAAATGAGCAAGCGCAGGTCGACGAGCATGCTCTCACTGCAGTTTAATGAAAAAAAAAAAAAAGAAAAATACCTTTGCGAGGGCCAAAAATAGAGCCCGATAGAGACCCGTTTCGAGGCCTTCTGAAAATAACTGCTGGTGCTCAGAGCCGGCCCACTTACAGAACTGCATCCAGCCATCCTAAGCACTGCGCCATCCAACCATCTTTCAATTCATTCATACATTCCTACCTACCTACATACATACATACATTTGTCCCTGAAATTATCCTAAGCATCTATCAGCCCACTCGCCTATGGTAAGCACTGTGCCATCCATCCAGTCATACGCCCATATATCCGTACATACATCTGTCCCAGAACCAATCCTGCGCATCCATCAGCCCACCCGTCTATTCTAAGTACTGGTCCATGCATCCATTCATCCTTCCATCCATTCATACATCCATCTATCTTTCTAGCTATCCATTCATCCATCTGGCCATCCATCCACTCGCACCTTATTCAACTATCCGTCCTTATTTCCGTGCACCCTTTTCTCCTGATCCTAAATACCGCGTATTATACTCATCCACCCAGCCTCTTAAGGGGCCGAAAAGGCTGGCGATAATCATTGACAGGCAGATGTTTCTAATAAAGAACAAGTTGCTCTTTGTAGACCATAGTTTACCACCCTTCTCTGGTGGTGTTTTAAACAAAGGTTGATCCAGCGAAAGAAATGTAAAAGCAGCTTTTCAGTGCAAGACATTAATTTTGAAACATAACGGGGCATATTATCAAGAACGGCGTTAAAATTATTGCCGCTTTAGCGGCAGGAAACTGCCGCTAAAGCGGCGATAATGGGCTTGATAATATGCCCTTGTGAATTCCTATAGCAGCCCAGGTTCTGGTGTGAAGCTGGGCTTCTATGGGAATTCACAAGGGCATATTATCAAGCTCATTATCGCCGCTTTAGCGGAAGTTTCCTGCCGCTAAAGCGGCAGGAATTGTAACGCCGTTCTTGATAATATGCCCCTAAGTGAGCCAGGCAAAGCGTGTGTTTTCGTAGCACTACAACAAGAAAGGTGAGAGCAGGGTTGTGCTGGAGTTGGCTGCGTGTGGTCGTCTCCAAAGGCGCAACCAAAGCGAAATTTCGGGGGAGGCTAATTCTTTCAGCAATATGCAGAGTGGGGATGTAGGGGCTCTACAAAGCGGTGGGAAAAAAAACAGAGCATCATTTACAAGCAAATGGTCTTTTGAAGACCTGTGAAGTACTCGGGTGCGGCTCTGTGTGTGCAATTGGGAAGCTGTCTCAGGGAGTCCGGGGCAATGGGCGTTGCGCGCCTGGTGGTCTCTCTGCAAATCACTACACGATGATGTTGCTCCTGCGCAGCAAAAAGAGAAGGGAAATCGTGAGAGAAAATGGCTCTCTTTAAAGGATTTCTTTTCTCCTACAACGCGACTCACCTGGCATGAAGTCTCCACTTCTCAGTAGTGAGCAATGTGCATGCTCTCACTGTCTCACTACAGTCCTATGAAAATAAAAAAAACAACGGACTACCTTTGCGAGGCCCGAAAGTAGAGCCCCATAGAGATCCGTTTCGAGGCCCCCAAAAATAAACTGCTGGTGCTCAGACCCCCCCCACTTGAAGCTTTGGGTGCAGTGTTATGTTTGCGAAGTCGTAGATAAAATTGTTTGGCTAATAATGGTAATTTTTCTGTGTGCCGTTTGGTTGATAATATCATCCTAAGTACATAGATTACAATTTTTAAAAATACTATCTATACAGTGGTCTGCGGTGGGTTGCAGAGGGAGTGCTGTGGGGTGGTGGGGTGCGGTGGAGAGGTGAAAAGTACGAGGTAGTGCAGTTACATGTAAATTGTAAATGTGTATGTAAATAATTAAATACTTGCTGTATGTTCTATGGCACTACCCGTCATCCTACTGCTCCTCTGCCCTGCTCCATCACGTTGCAGCTCTGCCTTGGGAAGCCGTCAGTAGAACTTATGTTATTGTATGTTATTATTTTAATATATTGAACTGATGTAAAAAATAATTGAATCTATTTCTTTCTTTTTTTCAGATTTTTTTTTCGTTTGGATTAAAATTTGAAAATGCCTAGAAGAACTGAAAAAAAAGACAAGAGAAAAAAAATATATATTTGAAGAAAAGGAAAGATTTTCAATTAGAAAAGAATGAGAGTACTACGCAAACAATTTCTTCTGGTAAAACCACTAGACAATTTCTGAAAAAAATATTACGAACATTTAATGAAAATAACATCACACAAAGGAAAAAGAAGAATTTTTCAAGTAAGGAGAAAGAGACTTCAATTTAAAATACCAGGAAAAGAAAACATGATAAAGAAACAGTATCTGTTACCCAGAAACAAAAACAATTTCAAGAAATTCGTCAGAGACTTTTTCAAACTAGTGATTCAGAATTTAATGAAAACATGTTGCAAATATAAAAAGAAAGTGCTGCAATTCAAACAGAAACAGCGTATTGAAAGTATAGTGGATACTGCTTTCACTTTAAAAAAGAAGTTATTCATTGTGATTTTGAAGAGGATCAAAGTGTTGGATAAAGTAATCAAAATGTTGAAAGAGAAAAGTAGAGGAAAAAGACTTGTGAACAGAACCAACTTTTGCAAAATCTTTAGTGGACATTGGAAACATACTTCTACTAGTGAGCCTTTTTTTGTAATGAGGAAAGTTACTTCCAGGAAAATAGTTTACCATTTGCAGTTGATACTGGAGGTCGTTGCTACGAAGTTCAGGATGGTTGTCCCCTTCCAAAAGAGGAATTGGTTGGTAAAAGTGTAGAAGAGTTAATAGCTGAAGAAGTGCAAGGGAAGCGTACACAAGCTGCTGTGTATAAGTGGGGTTGTAGCAGTATTTGTAGTATTCGACAGGAATCTATTGATATAATGCAACATTTGCTACGAGAATATACGCAGAAAAGTATTAAACAGAAGATTAATTGTTGCAAGGACTAGATCCATGTAATGTAAGAAAATATACTGAAAAGCATGGGCATTCTCTGGCTTGTCTTTCAAGAAAAGTTTGTAAAAGTGTTTTTCATCACTTGAGGATGTTGGCGGTACACTATTCAGAAATACGGAGGTTTGTAAGGAAACTGTACTATGTAAAAAGTCCTGTATTATGTTTAAGTGAACTGAATACAGGTCTTTTACATGGTTCTTTATCAGATGTTCAAATAAAGTGTGATGATATTGAAATGCGATATTTTGGTTCAGAAGAGCAGTCCATAGAAAGTGAAAGTTTGACAATTACAGATGCTGAAGGAGATGGGAAAGTGATTAGCACTGATCAGTTTGAAGAAGAAAATGGAAAGTTTAATGTAGTGTGCTCTGAAATACCAAACTATGTTTGTGTTTGTTGTCGACGTACTCATTATAAAAGTCAAACTAGGAATGTTGATTTGTATTTGAAAAGTGAAAAGGAGAACAATAGTAAGTGGGAAGAATTTGCAACTTACTTGTTGGTGGAAGGTCGATTTGAGTTAGGTAGAGATCAACGTAGATGTAAATATTGTTACAACAAATTAGAAGAGAACAAAATGCCTGCTAGAGCAGTACATAATAACTTAGAATTAGTAGCTATTCCAGAGGAACTGGCAGAATTGAATACATATGAGTCGTTCTAATTCAATCAGTTCATCCTTTTCAAACTATAATTCGGATGGAGCCTAAAACAGGTAGCAAAACCAAAGGAGATGATGGGCGGAGTGTTGAACATTGCAAGCACTCACCCCCAGTCAACTGATCTGGGTTTAATCCATCATCATTCTTTAGCTCACTCCGCCACCCCAGTTCAGACATGGCCATATGCAAATCAGTCTGACCCTGTGCCTCATGGGAACAGTCCAGCCCGAACTGCCAAGCCATGTCTTCCCTGGACCGGAAATAAGCATCCTGGGACCGGTTTCTGGCTAATGAGCAGTCATCAGCCAGGCTAGCTTGAATTCAGTGGCAAAGTGAGCAAGGGACCCACGTCTGGGCATACCCTGCCAACCATGCCAACCATGGGCGAACAAAGCAAATCCAAAGGGGATGTTGGACGGTGTGTTGAACTTTGCAAGCACTCACCCCCAGTCAACTGATCTGGGTTTAATCCATCATCTTTCTTTAGCTCACTCCGCCACCCCAGTTCAGACATGGCCATATGCAAATCATTCGGACCCTAAAACAGGTAAACTGCCACCAACAGACTTGCAAAGAGGGCTGAAAGGAAGAGTGGTGTACTTACCTTTGGATTTTAAGAAAAATATTGAAACTATTGCTGGAGAGAAAGAGAAAAATGATGCAGAAGTCATTCTAGTAAATGGTGTACCAACAAAGAGTCGCAAAATATGGCAAGAATTTGTGGATGTTAAAAAAGTTGAAAAGGCTACCTTATATCTTATAGAGAACAATATTTATTACAAAACTGTAAATGTGGATGAACAGGTGATAAGTTTAGAAGATGAATGTGAAATTTCAAGTGGTCAAATAGAGAAAGTGGACAAGTCAAGGACTGCAGAGATTTATGAACATTACACAATATGTCCTTTGCATTCAAAATACGTAATAGGAAGCAGCATTGAGTTATTTCAAATGAAAAAAACACAGGGAACTCCAATGAGTGTATGGGAGAAGAGCTTGGAAGCTCGTTGTTTTCCACAGCTGTTTCCTACTGGAGAAGGTGGACGATATGATGACCGACCTGTACAGATTCCAGCTTCAGAATATCGGTCAAAAAGTTTATATTCTGAAGATCCTAGATTTCGACAGTGTATTCCATACATATTTCCCCTTTTGTTTGAAAGTGATCTATCTTCTCTGTCGTATGCAGTGAACCACATACTTAAAACTGGAGTTCATCAATCACTTCTTTCTGCGAAAGAATTTGTGAAGAAAGTTCAAGAAACAGATGAAAATTTAGAAGCACAGTTAATCAATTTGATGGCATGTCAACGTGGAACAAATGAGCATTGGTATCGTCGTCATGGAGAACTCAAGTGTATGTTACGGAACTTAGGTACACCAACATGGTATGTCACACTTAGCTGTGCAGAGAATGCATGGGAAGATTTGCTTGAGTTTCTAAGAGAAGTGAATTCCAATATAAAAAATGTTGAAATAAAGACTCCTGGTGAACTGTGTTCATTGGATGCTGTAAATGTGTGCAGATATTTTAATCATAGGATTCAAGCTATGATGTCTTTTATCTGCAATAAAAAGAATCCACCTCTTGGAGAAGTTACCGATTTCTGTTGGAGAAAGGAGTACCAAGCAAGAGGTGCAGCTCATATACATATGCTACTATGGGTCAAGGATGCACCTAAATTTGGAACGGATTCTGCTAAAACAGTATTGTCTTTCATCAAACAGTATGTGACATGTGAGATTCCGAGAGAAGAAGGAGATAGACGCTTGAGACAACAAGTTTTACGTTTCCAAAGTCACCGTTGTGGAAAGTACTGCAGAAGAAAATACAAGTCTAAAGGAAAACTTTACAACAAATGTCGGTTTGGTTTTCCACGTCCAGTCATTTGTAGAGGAAGAGTAAATTCTTTTTTTTCTTCTGTAAGGCACACAATAACTCGTAAATCTTCAAAGAATACCTACAACTTAAAAAGAACAGAAGTGTCAAAGTATATCAATGACTACAATCCAGTCATTTTAAAAATGTGGAATGCGAACATGGACATCCAGTATGTTGCAGATAACTCAATTGCTGTTGCACGTTATGTTACATCGTACATAACAAAATCAGAAAAAACAGAGATGAAACAAATGTGGGAAGAAATTGCATAAGAGAAAAGCCTTAGCAAAAAATTGTACAGCTTTACTTTGAAAATGCTTTCCCACCGAGAAATTGGATCCTATGAATGTTCAGACCGCTTGTGCTCTTCAAGTTTATATTCAAAGTCACGAGGAATCATTTGGGTAAGTTTAGGTCTTGCCTGCTCACGGAATAGTGTTGAAATTATTAGAAGAAATCGAATACTTAGCAGCAAATGAACCAGACAGTACAGACATTCTTAAAACTGATAGGTTGGACACATACTATCCGAAAAGGAGTTGACATCTGGAACAGCTATGTCTGTATGAAGTACTTCAACATTACAGCTTCAAAAGAAATGTTAAACAGAATTTACAAGAAGGAAAATATGCAGTAGTTGGATGTCATGGTTGCTTAGTAAAACATGCAAAGGGTAATCTTATAAACCACAAGAAACTCAGTTGTGAAACTCCAGATAAGCGAGAATTTTACTATTTAGCACTTCTCCAACTCTTTAAAGCATGGAGTACCGAAAGTGAATTACTTGGAGACTTTGACTGCTACAAAGATTCTTTTAATGCATGTAAAGATAGCATTGCATGTACAATTTTCCCTACATATTTAAAAATGTTGAATGATGAAGTTGAACAGGAAAGGAATATGCTACTTACCAGTATGCATCTGTTCTTGGCATGTAGAGCTGCAGAGTTGTACACTTAGCATAGGTCGCCATCTGGTGTTGGGCCCGGATGTTTGCAGTTTGTTTTTCTTCTTGGACCGTCTTTGGAAGTCACGAGTTTGGTGACTCCTCCTTCGGTCCGTACTGCGCATGGGCTTCGGCTCCATCCTCAGATTGTTTTTCGCCAACAGGGAAATGATGGAGCGTAGTAATAACAGTGAGAAACCCATGTGTGTTGTATCTAAATAAGATGGACTGGAACGGATACAGGTAGCCGGGGAGGCGGGTGGGCGTGTACAACTCTGCAGCTCTACATGCCAAGAACAGATGCATACTGGTAAGTAGCATATTCCGTTCGAGGCATATGAGCTGCAGATTGTACACTTAGCATAGATTATATAGCAGTACCCAACCTTAGCGGCGACCACCGGTATCCGTTGCAGCTGTTTGAAAGAGTGTTTTTAGTACAGCCTGGCCCACCCTAGCTTGCTGCTGGGAATGCACATCTACACAGTAGTGTTTTGTGAATGTGTGCGGTGTAGACCATGTGGCTGCCTTGCATATGTCATCTAAGGGTATATTCCCTAGAAAAGCCATAGAAGCCCCTAACTTTCTTGTAGAGTGGGCTTTAGGGGGAACAGATAATGTTCTCTTTGCCTTCTGATAGCAAATTTGTATGCATTTTACAATCCACCTAGCTATCCCTGATTTTGAGATGGGGTTGCCTTTATGTGGTGGAGAAAAGGAAACGAACAACTGTTTGGTCTTCCTGAAGGGTTGCGTTCTTTGTATGTAATATAGCAACGCTCTTTTCACATCTAGTGTGTGTAAGGCCCTTTCCGCAACAGATTGGGGTTGCGAAAAGAAGACAGGTAATTCCACTGATTGATTGAGGTGGAAGGGGGTAATGACTTTGGGCAGGAACTTCGGATTAGTTCGAAGTATGACCTTGCTGTGATGCATTTGTATGTAAGGTTCCTGTATGGTGAACGCTTGTATTTCACCAACCCTTCTAAGGGAAGTGATAGCTACAAGGAAAGCTGTTTTCCAGGTGAGAAATTGTAGCTCACATTTGTGCATTGGTTCGAAGGGCGGACCCATTAGTCGTGTAAGGACCAAATTTAGATTCCATACAGGGGAGGGTGGTGCCCTGGGAGGAATTACTCGTTTGAGGCCTTCCATGAAGGCTTTAATAGCGGGCACTCTGAAGAGTGACAAATGCTGTCTGTTTTGTAGATAGGCAGCGATCGCTGCTAGGTGTAGGCGTATGGATGAATACGCCAGGTTACACCTGTGAAGATGGAGCAGATAGCATATGATGTGTTGTATGGATGCATCTAGAGGGTTGATTGTATTGTTACGGCAGTACATTACAAATCTTTTCCACTTTGCGGCATAGCATGCTCTAGTGGTAGGACGTCTGGCTTCCATGATGATGTTCATGCAATCAGGGGGAAGGTTAAGGTACCCGAATTCTAAGATTTCAGGAGCCAGATCGCCAGGTTGAGCTGAGCTGGGTCCGGGTGCCTGATTTCTCCATGGTTCTGGGTTAGGAGGCATGGGGAAAGGTGCAGTTTTTGATGTGGTACCACTGATAGTTGTAGTAGCGTGGTGTACCACGGCTGTCTGGCCCACGTCGGAGCTACCAGAATGAGTGTGAGGGAGTGCTGTTGTAGTTTCCTGACCACTAATGGAATTAGTGGGAGAGGTGGAAAGGCGTATGCAAATCTGCCTGACCAGTTCATCCATATCGCATTGCCCTTGGACAATGGGTGTGGGTATCTGGCGGCGAAGCTTGGGCATTTTTTGTTTTCGTGGGTGGCGAAGAGGTCTATTTGAGGATGCCCCCACTGTCGGAAGAATGGGTGAAGAACTTGTGGATGCAGTTCCCATTCGTGTAGTTGTTGAGTCTGTCTGCTGAGCAGATCTGCTATGGTGTTTTGTACGCCTGGAACATGTTGTGCCAGGAGAAAAATGTTTTGGGGAATTGCCCATCTCCATATGCTCTGGGCTAAGCGGGAGAGCTGGGGAGAGTGTGTCCCCCCCTGTTTCTGTATATAATACATCGCAGTCATGTTGTCTGTGCGAATGAGGACTGCTTTGCCTGAAATCTGCTTTTGGAAAGATTTTAGGGCTAGAAAGATCGCCAAAAGCTCCAGATGGTTGATGTGGAGCGTTTTTTGCTGTGGCGTCCATAGACCTTGCATTGTGAGGTGTAAGAGGTGCGCTCCCCAGCCGGAGAGCGATGCGTCCGCTGTTAGAGTCACTTGGGGAACCGGGTCCAGGAACGGCCGTCCCTTGGAAAGGTTTGTGGTGTTCCACCACTGCAGAGAGTGATGTGTGCGGCCGTCCACCAACACCAGATCCGTCAGCTGACCCTGGGCCTGGTTCCACTGTTGTGCTAGGCACTCCTGAAGTGGACGCATGTGGAGTCTTGCATGGGGCACTATGAAGATGCAAGACGCCATCATCCCTATGAGCTTCATAAACACTCTTGCTGGTAGAGAGTGTTGAGGAAGGAATATTTTGCGTAAGGCTAGAATGCTTGTGATTCTGGCTGAGTTTGGATAGGCAATACCTTTTGAGGTGTCTATGGTGGCCCCGAGATATTGCTTTGTGTGAGATGGTATGAGGTGGGACTTTTGGTAGTTCACCGTGAAGCCTAGCTGATGAAGCAGTTGGATGGTGCTGTTTGTATGTTGCACGCATTGGTGGTAGGACGCGGCTTTTATGAGCCAGTCGTCTAAGTAAGGGAAGACGTGAACATGTTGACGTCTGAGGTGTGCTGCTACTACTGCTAGGCATTTGGTAAACACCCGTGGTGCAGTGGTGACCCCGAAGGGGAGAACCTTGAATTGGTAATGTTGCCCGTCCACCACGAACCTGAGGTATTTTCTGTGAGAGGGGTGTATTGGAATGTGAAAGTACGCGTCTTTCAGATCCAGTGTTGTGAGAAAGTCTCCCTGGCAGAGGAGTGGGAGGACTTGTTGTAAGGTGACCATGTGAAAGTGGTCTGAATGTATGTAGGCATTTAGAGGCCGGAGATCCAGAATGGGTCTGAGGGTCTCGTCTTTCTTTGGGATTAAGAAATATAGGGAGTAGACCCCTAGATTTCGTTGATTGTCGGGTACCTGCTCTATGGCGTGTTTCTGGAGGAGCGAGAGTACCTCTTGTTTGAGCAGTGTGGAATGCTCTTGGGACATTGGACGGTGCCTTGGTGGGATATTGGGTGGGGTAGATGTTAGCTCGAGGCAGTACCCTGACCGAATGATTTGGGTCACCCATTTGTCCGATGTTATGGACTCCCATACGTGGATAAAATCTTGTAGTCTGCCCCCGACCGGAGTGGAATGGTCTGGGGGGAGCGAAGGGGAGTCATTGTGCGGGTGGGGTGGCAGAACGGGTATTGTTGGTTTTGCCCCTGCCCTTATTGTTGTTGCCTCTGTAACCACCTCTTTGGTTGCCCTTTGAAAAGGTATTTTGAGGAGGGGATTTGTAGGAGGTAGAGGCATTATCGGTGGAGGAGCCTCTACCTGTGCCACGAAAGGACGAGCGTCGAAAGGAACGCTTAGAGGCTTGGGTCTGGAGCGCTCCCATAGACTTCGCTGTGTCTGTATCTTTCTTCATTTTTTCGAGCGCTTCGTCTACCTTTGGCCAAAGAGTGTTTGCTGGTGAAAGGTGTGATTAAGTATTGATGTCTGGACCTCAGGCTTGAACCCTGATATCCTGAGCCAGGCATGGCGTCGAAGCAGGACACTGGTGTTTATGGCTCTAGAAGCAGTGTCTGCTGCATCGAGGGCACACTTAATGGAGGTGTTTGTGATTAGTTTGCCCTCCTGTATCAGGTCATGAGCTTGGCGTTTGTATTTCTCTGGAAGGTGCTGCATAAGAGCCTCTAATTCATCATAGTGTGCTCTATCATATCGCGCAAGCAGTGCTTGTGTATTTGCAATGCGCCACATGTTTGCAGCCTGGTAGGCGGTGCGTTTACCAGACGCGTCCAGAAGTTTAGATTCCTTGTCTGGTGGTGGGGCATCTCCTGAAGATTGGGAGTTAGCCCTCTTTCTAGCTGTGGAGACAACTAGGGAATCTAGAGGAGCAGGGCCCTTGATGTATGCAGGGTCTGTGGGTGCCGCCTTGTACTTCTTCTGTATTCTAGGGTTTAGTACTCTGGCTCTGACAGGGTCTTTGAATACCTCTGTAGCGTGCTTGGTGACACCCTTAAGCATGGGTAAAATAGCAGTGGAACGATCTTGTAAATCAAATGTATCCAGTAGGAAGTCTTCTTCCACTGGTTCCGTGTGCATGTCCACCCCATGGTAGTGTGCTGCTCTCTGCACTAAATGGTGAAACCCTAAAGAGTCCTCTGGAGGAGACGGCCTTGATGGGTATAGGTCGTCTTGAGGTACATTGGGTACATCAGGGTTATTATAATCCTCCCATGGATCTGGGGTCCCTGGTGGAGTGGGATCCATTGGGGCGTCCCCTGGGTCATTGTCCGGGTCCCCGTCATCCGGGTCTGGGGATGGGGCCGGATCGTAGTGAGGTAAAGGTGGAGGGGGTGGTGGTGGGAGGGGGGGTGGCAGTGGGGAGGGTACTCTAAGGGGAGAAGTAGCTGAGTCCCTCTTTTTGGGTGGAGGAGGAGGAGCCGGAGCCTCAAGGCGACGCTTCTTAGTAATCACAGTCAAAAGGCCAGTCTTTGGATCTCTGGACAAAGTCTTTTGTAAAGGGTCTGGTGTAAACAGAGCCAATGGCGCCGAGTCGTCTGTCGGCACCGGCGATTTCGGAACCGGAGGTTTCGATGTTCTGTGTACGCCCTGCTTTTTGGAGGTCTCCGTGTGTTTCGGCGTCGAATGCTGTTTCGGCGCCGGAGCGTCGGTGCCGACCGATTTCTGTTTGTGTTTGGTCGGCGCCGAGTGTCCAGGCTTCGGCACCGGTGGTTTCGGAGTCGAGCTGGATTTTGCAGGCTTCGGTGCCGAGTGGTGTTTATCGGCACCGGGCGTCGGCTGGCTCGATCCCGAGCTGCCGTGAGACTTTGAGTGCTTCGACACCGGGCCCGAAGGTGGGGTGATCGAGGCTTTGGTTTTGGTTTTGCCCAGGCCGGCAGGCGAGGGAGTAACCGGAGTCTCTTTGGTTTTCGGTGCGGGGCTGGGAGGGGGCATTGTACTCACGGCCCGCTGTCCTGGTGTTACGTCCTCCAGGTCGGAGTCGTCGGCCTCGGAAGCGCTGACGATGTCTTCTCCCAGTTCGGTGTGTGTCTGCCCCGAAGCTTCGGCGTCGTCTCCGAAGATGTCCGGTGGAACTGTCGAGGATGAGTGCGCCATGGTGCGTCGAGCCTTTCGATCCCGGATCGTTTTCTTCGATCGAAAAGACTTGCAGGCGGGGCAGTCTCGAGCCTCGTGTTCCGGAGAGAGGCAAAGGTTACACACCTGATGGAGGTCGGTGTGGGGAAATTTAGACCCACATTTTGGGCACTTTTTAAACGGAGTCCTTTCCATCGGCCGGGACCGGAGTCGCGGAGGGCCCGAAGGCCGGTGTCGATGTACGGGATGGAAAAAGTGCCGCTTCGAGAGATGAAGATGATGAAGGAACTCGAAGAATCGAGGATTTTCCGTCGAGGCTGGAACCGTAGAAGTTCGAAGCCGGAGTACGAAGGATCACATCCGAGCCCGATGGCGGAAAAAAACAATCTGAGGATGGAGCCGAAGCCCATGCGCAGTACGGACCGAAGGAGGAGTCACCAAACTCGTGACTTCCAAAGACGGTCCAAGAAGAAAAACAAACTGCAAACATCCGGGCCCAACACCAGATGGCGACCTATGCTAAGTGTACAATCTGCAGCTCATATGCCTCGAACATACTATTACAGCTGAAATAGCTAATGAAAGTTCTCAAGATAGTCAAAGTAGTGGTCAATGTAGTCAAGATCCTCTTGGACAACTAATACTGGAAAATGAAGCAGCGATTGCTATGCATGAAGTCAAAATTGCAATGCAACAAGCACACGAGGAGAATATTACATTGGAAAAGTTAGAACAACTAAATGTTGAACAGAAAGAAATATATGTACAAGTGAGAGAACAGATAGAACATGGGTTGTTGCATGAAAAAAAGAATGTGTGTGTTCATCTTTTAAACCTCTTCTGATGTACATCAGTGGTCAAGCTGGGACAGGTAAAAGTTTTTAATAGAAGTTTTGACCAGTTATCTTAAAAAAAAACTACTGGTTCACATTTATGTTCTGTGGTAACAACTGGATTAGATGCACACAATGTTAAAGGAGTTACTTTGCATAGTTTACTGATGTTACCAGTTGAGCATGATAATAAATTACGACATTCTCTTTGGAGGAAAACATTTAATTGTATTTGGAGATCTGCTACAACTAACCCCTGTAAAAGGAGAACCAGTGTTTTAAACTCTTCTACGTGAAGACACAAAGAAATCTCTGGGAAGTATTGGAAATGTGAATCTGTGGTTACATTTTGAATATAAAGAACTCACTCAGAATATGCGGCAAGCAAGAGATGAAGATTATGCAAATATTCTAAAAGATGTAAGAATTGGTGTTCTAAGCAAACATGGTAAAGAAGCTTTTCAAAGTCATCTACTAAAGAACTTGTTTACAAATGAAAACAGACCAGCAGAAGTAATGTACAAGAAAATGAAAGAAAAAAAACTCTGTAGTTTGCTTAATGCCTACAGTGGAATCGTGTTATACATTTAATAGAGAGCTTATGAAATTAGAAAATCTAGAAATAGTTCACATTGAAGCTATTGATAAAATAGAGCATCGAGGAATAACAATTCTTCTTTCAGAAAAACTACAGACTAAATTGGATTCTCTGGAAAAGTCTGTATCAAAAACTGCTGGCTTAGAAAAAAAAATAGATGTATGTTTAAACTGTCGGGTAATTTTGAGTCGTAATCTGAATGTAGAAGACAGTTTAGTGAATGGAGCAATGGGGAAAGTTGTTGATTTTGTGAAATATCAAAATAGAAATGGAATTGAATTCTTGAAAGTTAAATTTGATCAGATTACAGAGGTAAGACAGATTGCGCGTTGTGCTGTACATTTTTTGCTTGTAAAAGACTTGTATGTTCATAGAAAACAGTTTCCCTTCTGTTTAGCATATGCAATAACTTTTCATAAATCTCAAGGTTAAAGTGTAGATAATGCTTTGGTAAATGTAGGAAGAACTGTGTTTAAAGAGGGAATGGTATATGTTGCAATATCTCGAGTTAGAACGTTGTCTGGTTTGTATTTAATTGATTTTGAGGAGAACAAGGTTAGTGCTGATGTTAATTGTGTAAGAGAATATAATCGTTTGAGAAGGCTTTATGCTCCAAGTTTAGGTGAATAGCCTATTTATGAGAAACGTGTTGTGTGTTCAAAACGCAAACATGTTGAAGAATCAACTATGGTTGGAAAGCAGAAACAAAATCAAGAGAAAAATAAGATGTAAAGAAACAGAAAATACAAACAAGTAATGAGGTTGTCAGATACCAATTAGAAAATGCTTCTGGTGTCAACTGCTATGGTAATGTTATTCTAAACGTTATATTTTATCTTGAAGATGTGTATGGTGAAATTATGGAAAGTCAGGAAAAACGATTATGTTCAGCACTTTATACTTTATTTCAAGAATTGAGAACTGATAGAAGTAAGATCCATTCTGCTTCTGGTATTCGCCAACTGTTGGATACATGTACTGGATCTTTAACGTTCAGTGCTAATATACAACAAGATGCACAACAATTTCTGATGGTTATGCTTGGAGTACTAGAAGAGGAAGGAATTCCGATTGAGAGTTTATTTGGACTCAGTTACAAATGGGAACATAAATGTGAACAGTGATCATTAACTTCAAGCATTTTAGTTGACAGAGATCGATTACTATATTTGACAATACCTAACTGCAAATCACCATTTTCCAAATTAGTAAAAGAAGCGGATCACAAGATGATCTGTTCTCATTGTAAATCAACAATGCTTACTACATTATACCTACAAAGATATGGAAAATATTTGATTATAATGCTGCAACGCTGTAGACCAAATGGAAGAAAAGTGGAAACCAAAATAACTTTTTTTGTTGCTAGTTAAGTATCTATTTCTAGAAGAACTTTTGCAACAGTTGCTATTGTTTTCCATGCTGGAAGTACTACCACAAGTGGACATTATACAGTTTATTTAAAGTGTAATAATGGTTGGAGTCACTGCAACGATACACACTTGGAAATGAAACTGAGATTGCCTTATGAATTACCCAACTCATACTTGATATTTCTTAAACAAAGATTTTAGATACATCATTCGGCCTAGTGGGAATGTGTAAAGATACTTTAAGGAAATCATACTGGATGATTTCAAAGCAAAAGTTTTGATACATTATTTGGCGTACTACAAAATGTGAACAGAAACTAAAAAGTTAAGGTAAGATTTGAAGATTGGAAATAGTATTGGATGTGTTATTTGTGTTGATTTTGTATTATATTTGTGAGAATTAGGGATTTTTTTTTTTTTTAACAATCTAGTTGATTGTTTTTTTCCCCCTGCTGTTTATGATTAATCTACACTAACATCACTGTGAATAGTGAAGTTAAGTAGAAGCAGATGACAGCAAAAGAAGGGAGAAAAATTGTTTTCTGAATGTTAAATTATTTTGTATTATTTTAAAACTCACTGTAATTTGTGAAATATATTACATTACATAGCAGTTTATTTTATGTAGTTGGAAAGTTAGAAAAAACAGTACTAATGACAAATAGCACAATAGTAGTCGATATTTAAAAAACCTTTGAAATTCACTAAAAAAAACATAGGTTTCAGGGACGTCATAGTTAGGAATTAGCATTTAAAAAACCTTAGAAATTCACTGAAAAAACCATAGGTTTCAGAGACGTTCTAGTTAGTTGGACATTTGACTCATATAAAACCAGAGAAATTCGCCAGTTATAGTTAGTTGAGCTAGCTATAACTTTTGCGCCCGCAATGCACTGATGATGACATCACATATTACATCACTCATGACATGATCAGTGACATCACTCATGACATCACTGACATCATCCACGTGATAGTCTGACACACCTCCTCACACTCTAATATAACCTTTGATACACGTAAAAATACAGACTACCATTTTCGAAACCATAGACACACCAATACCAGATACCTATCCACTGATTCCTATCTATATATTGTAACCTAGACATTCACTCATACATGCTGTCACTCATCGTTACATCAGTATAATATCCACTCATACACCTATACATACATTCACACAGTGCTACTGATCCATACAGTTACTCACACATCTACTCAGTCATGCCAAAAATCAATCACACCCATGTACTCACCTATGCAGATATATACACACCACCTGACTTATTTATACACACACCACCTTCCTTATTTATATAGATACTAACACATACTTTCTCTTATACAATCACTAATACAAATACACATTCATGTATGTAGACACTTGCAATCACTCTCTCTCACGTATAGTCAATTATACACCCCAACCCTCACATATACTGTCTAAAAACATATATAGTTAGTCACATATATACAACTGAGACATCAATTCACTAAACACACCTGTACACACAGTCAGCTACCCATACAGCCCTTCCGAGATGCACTTTTGAATGTATACAACCAGTGAATCAGCTATTCAGACATGTATGCACAGTCAGACACCCCCCACCCACCCACATAGACACTCAGACATCCATACACTCATACAAACAATCAATAAATCATATAGACACTGATGTAGCTACACACCAACCCATGCACCTGCTTACACACCAACTGAGAGACTAATATAGATATTCACACAGTTTACTCACTAACCCAGGCATTCAGTAACATACGTTCAATCAGTGACTTATACAGTCAGTCATGCATCTACTAAATATTCCATTCAGGCACTTCTACATCCACTCATTCTTCAATAGACCTTGGCATAGATATATAGATATATATGAAAAATATTTAAACTTTACAGAAACACACATTCACTGGATGATGTCATCAGTGATGTCATGAGTGATGTCATGAGTGATGTCACTGACCATGTCATGAGTGATGTAATATGCGAAGTCATCATCAGTGCATTGCGGGCGCGCGAGTTATAGTTAGCTCAACTAACTATAACGGACGAATTTCTCTGGTTTTATACAAGTCAAATGTCCAACTAACTATAACGTCTCTGAAACCTATGGTTTTTTCAGTGAATTTCTAAGGTTTTTTTAAATGCCAATTCCTAACTACAACGTCCCTGAAACCTATGGTTTTTTCAGTGAATATATATATGCATATACATACATCAATAACCATAGATATAAAAATTATAACCATTTAT
This sequence comes from Triturus cristatus, assembly GCF_964204655.1. NCBI lineage: Eukaryota > Metazoa > Chordata > Amphibia > Caudata > Salamandridae > Triturus > Triturus cristatus. The sequence continues at coordinate 1,157,585,317 of NC_140592.1, read as the reverse complement.
ATCTGTAAGTTTTCTCTCTATATATATATATATGTATTAGAGAGAGAGAAGTTTCTAAAATAGGGGATTTATATATACACACACACACACACACACACAGATACATTAAAGCCACATGCATATATAACACTATACATCTATGATTGTATAAGTACTGTAAGCATACTGGAACCTGTATGCTTTGTATGATAATATAAAATGTGAATAGAACTACAAGTAGCCATATCCATTAATACCGGAGCAACAGAGGCTCACCTTATATGAATAGATGCTTTAACCCACCTGTCCTACAGCTGCATTACCGCAGTGTGAGGATTCGAATCCGTAGCAATGCAGGAACGTGTGGGTGCTCTTCCACATTGTAGTGTGGCAGTTCTTTTGTAAAGGATCATCTGCAAACAAGGTTAGCAAAGGTGTAAACAGCCCTTGTATAATGTGCTATTGCCGTTTAATGTTAGAAGCTTGCCAGCATTAGAGTGGCGAAACAGAATGGCAGCAGAAAACATCTTGCAATAGTTACGGTTGTCAGCAAAGTAGCTTGTGTAGATTACTCCTACAAAATTCACAGTCGATTTGTCGGAAATATTTGTGTAGTCCGATAAAACGAAATAGTTACTTACCAGTAGGAGTAGTTTTGCAGCTTGATGAGTTTTCTGGATTCACAAGCTGTGCATTATTCCGCCATCTAGTGGTTAGGTCCGGATTAGTCCTTTTTTTCTTCTTCTTGTTTTGGGCGTTGTCAACCATGATTTGGTGCCAGGGACGTCCCTTGTGTGACGTCAGACGGCGTCCTGGAGGTTGTTGTGCGTGTAACCATCTTCAGATTATTTTTTCCGCCGTTGGGTCTGGAAGCAGGACGGGAAGCTCTGACGTTTTTTCAGGATACCCCGAAAAAAAGAAGAAATAGTCAAAAAGTTCCAGTGAACTTCACCGATCATCGACACCGGAGATAAGAACACTGCTCTGGAATCGACACAACAGACGACCACTAAGATCGACAAATGGCGAGTTAGGGGCCATGGAAAATACCCCCTTCAAGTTCTGCCTTGAGTGCCACCACAAGTTCCTGCAACACGACCAACACAACATGTGCAACCGCTGCCTGCCCAAGGACCATAAGGACAAGAACTGTGAGGCCTGCATGGCATTCCAGCCGAAGACACTCAGGACTCGCCAAAAACAGAGAGAGGCCCAGTATGCCACAATGTCTCAGACCTCGAAGAAAACTTTCCTTAAGGACCTTGGTTTTTCCAGTGATGACTAAAACCGGGGAGTGCTGGCAGAATCGACGCACGAGGGGTCAGATGTCAAACTTCTGAAGCGCGACTCCGAAAAACCACACGCCCACAAGAAGGCGAGCAACAAAGGGATAAAGTAAGACGCCATACACATCCGTCGGAACCGAAGGGCCACGAAAACAAGGCGCAACCTAAAGCAGCCCTGACTCTGAAAAAAAAGGTGATCGAGGGTCAGCCGTGATCTAAAAAACCCCACGGAACCCTGCCAAGGGTCACCAAGGAGGTAAAATCGCAGAAGATGCCGAAACCGAGGGTCAAGCACAACCTCAAGTGCGGGCTCCTAGTACTGTGGGTTTTTGAACAGACGACACACTATATATGTTTGCAATACATAATATAGTGCCCCAGCAAGGAGTCAGGCTTTGTATGGATTTTGCTTTAGCCTAAGAAAAAAAATCCAAACGGCGTCCGGCTCTATGCTAGGGCACAGACACATACGTACAATAGCCTTTACTATTTCAACTGCAGTATAAACAAAATTAGCAATTCAGACAAACCATTATATGCAAACACACAAGGCATCTTTGGACAATTATCTATTTATTGCATAGGATAGATTTATGGCACGTCCAACATATTTGTTACACATTACCTTCTTAATTTATCGAAACAATGTTTTAGCAATACATATTTACAGAACGCTGGATACCTCGATAATAAGAGTTCTAAGAGTAAAAAAAAAAGGAATTTTAACAGGTTTAACATTGTCTGTTTTAGATTTAAACATATTATGTAACTTAGGGACCCGATCAAATGTTCTATCAATAAAACTGTTGATTTATTAAAACTCGAACATTAAAACCAGAGGCTTAGTGTGAATCCTATTCTGCAAGACGCAAGGTAATATAGTTAGCTACGACTTCTGGTAGCGGTTTCTTCAATGTTCTTCCAATCCGATATTGCTAAAGCCATTCACTTGATCAGCTTATCACTACAGACATCTCAGAAGGTCTCCAATACCATCACAGACACTACAGAAAAACATATGTTAATGTTATCGTGATTTCTAAAGCGCACTGTTACCCTGGGGTATCCTGGCGCTATGCGCTACCTATCTAAGAAAGCAGAGGGCCGGGAATTCACGAGAAGAGCCAGGTTTTGAGGCCCTTTCTAAATGGGAGTAATCTAGACAGAACCAAATAATTGTGGTACCTGTTCAAAAACCACAGAGATGGAAAAAGTAACGGAAGTAACGAGGATACGCAGATAGGTACTCGCCTGCTACCTCACGTTCTCATCATAGGCAACTGCCGCCCAAAAAGGAAAAGATGGAATAAATCAAGAAACCTCTCCTTTCTTGGGTCTATGATGAGAACGTGAGGTAGCAGGCGAGTACCTGTCTGCGTATCCTCGTTGGGGTTACTTCCGTGAGGCACTGCCTGTCCCCCCTCACCTTTTTTCCATCTCTGTGGTTTTTGAACAGGTACCACAACTATTTGGTTCTGTCTAGCTCTCTTCCTTGTATATATTATTTGGGAGACAGATTATTAGGGAAACACTTTCACAAATACTTAGACACATAGAAGTCTTCTTTCAAACAGCCAGTGACATCAGACCCGTTTGGCGCATGTAGTATAAAATACAACAGCTTTGAAAGAGCTAGGGTCATTGACTATAACGTGTTCACTGTGCTAATAAAAATAAAACGTTTTTTTCCCGGGCAGGTCTTGTTTTGTGTACAGTTTATGAGTGGGGGGCGACCTGCCTTTTGACCCCCTAAGCTCCATATTGTTGAGAACTACAGAAAAACAGACAAGCTGCTTGAACGAAATGCTAATATCAGATAGATGTGACCGTGGTGCACAATTTAATAGATTACATCTGACAGAAGATAACATTCTGGAAACACTTTAGTGTGGTTTTGTATACTTCGTACTGGTTATTGATAGAAACTTGATCAGAAATATTTTTCCTTCTGTGTTTTAGCTCTATGTGGACCATTTTAAGGATAACATGTTTGATATATTGCACGGAAATTTGACATGGCATCAGAAAATTCTTTGGATACAACGTAGCCAAAATACATTAAAAAAAATCTTTCTACAGCATTTGGGTTAAACTGGATTAACGAATCAGAAAACAGAGGTTATTGCATGGTGTTGATAAAGAGATGCTTCATTCTGGTCAAAGAAAAATGGGAGACAAACATTGAATGCATGTGTAGAACCATTGCAATTGTAGTCTGTATGGCAGTGAACTCATTGTGAAGATCCCATGTTTACTAGATTTGATTGAAATATTTTACACTGAATAACTGAGGGTCCTTCAGAAAGATTATAATCTTGTGTGACAGTTTCAATGGAAAACAATGCAACCAATGTCATACTAAGTTACAGAGTTCAAACTAGAAAAGTATCAATAATGTGGCCAACTGTTTTCATAGAACAGCTCACCTTCAAAACTAAAAACTCCCTGTAATGGTGTTTTAGAAACTCAAACAGGTGTTTCAATGAAGATCACTTTTTCATAGGATAGCACAACAGTGTGTTTGCTAGTTTCTAGAAAATAAGACACATGAAACACTTGCAAACAATTACCACTCATGTTTTGATTCAAGAAGAGGCAAAAAGGTTCTTAGCATTTCAAACAAAATACAGAATAGCACATACTGATGAAGTTATATATTATTTTTAGCATGTTAACAATGGTAGTAGGATTCAGACAATATATGAGAAATAAATGTACACTTACTGAAATTCCTCAGACTTAAATTAAAGACACAAACATCATTGTGACCTGCTGCATTACCTACATGGCAGTAACAACCATAGTACCTGTCACGCCTGTCAGAAATCCAACACTAGTACGAGGTCAAAGCAACACAAGTCACAATTTTGCCAAACTTCAAGAAGTACAAAAAGTAAAAGACCAAAAAATAAGGTCATGCGTCAAAGATCTGGAACACTGCTCAACCTATCACTCCCACGCTTCCAAAAAAAACCCAGAAAAGGCATTTGATTTTTTTAAGGAGCCCCTGATCCACCAACAAAAACACCACATCTCACACCACCAGTTCCCCGCTGTTCTGAAACAAAGGACTTCAAATTATTCCCTACCCCCCATATTATGCACAGAGCCAGGACTGTAGCTCTCTTTCACTCGGTTGTCTCAATGTAAGTACCAATGTGTTGCTAACCTATCTTGCCATATTAAAAAAGCCATGTTGCTTTTAAGCCAGTCAAAATCTTAATTCAACATACACAAGGTACTTCAACTCTATGACACTCATAAATGGCTCAGTTTCCTCTTGTACTATAAAAACTCAAATATGAAACACTTACGAGGTACGGAGAGTTCAGCTCTAGTGACTACTTAAAATGCTGTATGAAAACAATGCAACAAGGTCTTTTACAACAGATTTGGTCTGTGTGCTACATACGGAGTCAGATATTGATATTCTAAGCAAAATTGCAATGCCCTTCTCTTGACGTTGGTGCAGGAAAGTTGCTCCACAGTTGCACACTGTGAACAGCCAAATATGCACCCTTCTGATTTGTACTGGCAAAATCTATAGACAAAAGTGGTGCCTGATCTCGAACCCCGAGATCGTATGCCTAACTTATGTATTTCTCAGATAAACCATCTAGCTTTCTGTGGGTTCAATTGTCCCAAGCAACACAATGTTCTACCCGATGATAGTTGACACAATACATGGATAGGGCTTAGCATTACAGCTGCTCTAGGCAAGAATGTCCTACCTGATGTACCCAACAAAGCAGTGGAATTTATCGGCCAGTTACAGCTGCCAGTTATACAACTATCTGCAATATTTGTCATTACATTCATATATCCGGATCCAAAATACACTGCTAGATTTCTGAGTGGAGTTGGCCCAAAAACCAATGGACACTTGCCTGATAGAAACAATACTGTAAATGCTCCAGGAGAATGATCGGTTTTAGCTCCACTGAAGTCTAATTTTCTGTCTCACACCTCGGACACATTACAGTGGTAAATACTGCCAAAGGGACTGCCCAGTTTCACACAGAGATTCATTTTCCATAAACTGTATTGCAGATATCAAAGACATGTCTTTCAAACAAAATCTCTGTAAGAGAAGATGGCAATCAACTGTATCATAGGAGGCAGATCACCACAATAAAATGCAGAATAACTTTCTTCAACAAAGACAAGTGACACACCGATAACATGATGTCCTACTTAACTGTTCACTGAATATATTACTACAGCAGAGCATGTATAACATATTCTAGAACGTTAGGGCAGGATCAAATTGACAAAACTTTCCCGAGACATCTAGGTGAGGTTCCTTGTGTCATTACTGCATGCGTGTAGAGAGGTGGAGCACAAACTACCTCAAAGATTAGTAGAGGATCATTGTGATTACTGGTGGTATGCCTGATGCTTTCAGTTTAAGTTTATTTTTGCATAGTTAATTAAAACCATTGCAATAAATCTATTCCAAAATTCATAAAACATCCATGTTTTAAACCAATAAAAACCAAAGAGTGAAAAATTCATTACAGTTTAAAATGATAGTTCAATTGCACTAATTAGAGATAAACATTAATTCGCTGGATGCTGGAAAGTGTGCATCTCAGATATGCCTTGCTCTCGCCCAGCATAACCATTTGTCGTGTCTTCCACATGGGCTCTGCTTGGTGCAAAATGTGTCCCTCTGCTGCTGGCAGTCATCATTGATAAGGTTCCGCTAAGTCCTTTTGCCGGTCTACTGGTCAGCTTGGGTCGGCGGGTTTTGTAGAGCATTTTTTGATATTTTTGGCATTCTCCGTTCAGCCACCATCAGAAATTTTACAAATCTGCAATTTAGTTTGATATTTGATGGGTTTAAGCAGGCCAGCACCGCTTGCCTTCTGGTGCGGATGTCTTTCTGCTTAAATGATTCTTTAAGGAACTGTTGCCGTGCTTAGTGCAACTCTTCACATAGGCAGATTACTTGTAGGATGTCGTCTTTGTTGATGTTACACAGCCTGCTAGTATTTTGTCCATTTGTCTTCAGCCATGGTGGTAGGTGCTCAGTACATAGAAGAATCCCTAGTCTGTACCTTAAAAAGTTCATTTTTATGGCTTTGGTTGTATGCCTGATGCAGGCATTTTCAGGACAGGAGCTACACAAGGGTCAAGTGGAGAAGCCAATAATCTTTCCAGAGCCATACTAACACAAATTTAATTATTTCTTGAATGAGGCTGGGCAGATGGTGATTTAAGATCATTGCTTGGCACCCCATCATCCAGTGAAAGCTTTGTGTGGTCATTTACTGTCTTGTGAAAACAGAAGTCCAACTTTGGTTATTTACCATCGCTGCCCGGAGACATGCTCAATGTGTCAGTTTTTTAACAGTCTTCAATATGTCAGTAATGCTGTGACTGGGCCTATCAATTATACTTATGTAATAAAGTTTATTATTGGGTTTTTTCAAGTCTCTGTGCCTTTCTACACCATTCCTCATCAGAGAAGGATGTAGACTTCCACTGTTTTCCTTTTAGTCAACAGTACTTTCTTTTGTCTCTCAGGTCACAGAGGAATTAATGATCCAAATATTCTGTTGAAAGCAGTTAGAGTATTTGAGTGAGTGACTCAATGTGATTGCCAAAGAATTAAAAGCAGCAGTAGCAACTCTACTAACAATATGAATTAAGCAATCTTCTGCATAGCTTGAAACCTGCTCCACCTAGCCTACTACCCCGAAAGGGGGCAAAAATCCTCCAGAACGGGCAGGCAAATTTTGCTCCAGGAAAAGAAAATAATAGCTAGTGTAATTAACACTAAAATTAATTACTAATATAGTACTTAAATATGAAAAAGTAAGCAAACCGGTTTGGGAGAGAGAATACTAGCTGTGCAGTAAATATTTTAGCAGACAAAATATGGTGCAATAACTGTAAAATAATATATTTACTGCCTTACCTTTTTTCAATTATGAAATCATAACTTCAAAAAGTTTGTTTTCTAAAATGTCAGACAATTGGCAATAACATAGTCATTTATTTTCTTACATTTTCAATGCGAACACTGGCCTCCATCTACATTCAGTATTTAACAGAAAGTGCAAGCGTCCACATTTACGTTTAAATTTCATCAATGGAGAATCTTTTCCTTAACACATCTGAAGAAACGTCACCTACCATAGAGCAATGTAAACTTCATGAAGTGTAATCTTCATTGAGGAATTCAGTTTCAATGCAGATAGTGTATTTTTTAAAATACATGAAGAAAATATTTAAAGGGCCTCACTATCAAAAAATATTCCCAACATGGAAACATTTATTGGGTGGCTATTAATGTCAATTACGCTTTTTGTCCTTAAAATAATTAAACACAATGACTAAGAAAACAGAACATTTCAAATAAGCATTCCCACGATAGATGGTCAACTTATTTTTAAATAGGTAACTCTTCAAAAGAGTCACTCTGAAGAGCATCCAGAAACATGTAATCTACTTTTAAGGAACAGGAGTCAACATTCATACATTAGATGATGTATCAGAATGATTTATCATCTCCATTCATAAACTGATTGAACGTAACTAACAGAGTAATTACATTGGAGGCTGAAGCATTGCCACAGATGTGAAGCTGGGAATGTAGTGATTATTTAACTGGAGTACCCAAGGAGCACCAGGCCCCAATGTTATAAGTGTCTCTATCATACCAGTAATTACCATTTAGGAGCATCAAAGCAGTACACATTAGTTAACTTACATATTTGGTTGATAGTGCTAAGCTCTGAAACTACAGCAGTATAAGGAACACCATGAGTAGCAGGTAGAGGAGCTGAGGTTAGTTGAAATTAGTTGTGAGGGAACTCATCCAGCTATAGCATATGTATCTTACACAAGTTTAACACAACTCTGCATTCTCAGACCAATGATCAAGCCATGTCCAGCGATTATGTTTTGTGTAGGCCTTATCCCTGAATTCTGCCTCTTTGGGGTACGAGACTGACAGATGTTTGTCAGAACCCCTCTTCGGTTTACCGTTTTTCATCAAATTATAACTCCCCAGCTCCACTTCCTTCATCCCCTTCCCACCCATTTTTTTTATTTTCTTTGTATTTCTCCTTTCTGATCAAGTATATGCTGGCACCATGGTTTGATGTGGGTACTGAATTTTGTATTCTCTGTGACTGCTCTGTATTTCTATTCCTTTACTCATAAATAAAATAATTGTTACTGAGGATAAACATTTCGAATTGACTAATAAGAATATGGAAGTTATGAATGGACTCTTAAGAAATACTTTCACGTACAGCTACACTGCACGTTCCCATCAAAAGGATTTTTAAAAGCTCGTTCAACAGAGCATATACAAACTACAGAAACTAAAAGGTTGAATTTGCCTCAATATTGTTCTATTCTCGCCCAACATTGTATCTCATTTTTTAGCCTCTAAGCCCTAAACTGTCACTCTTATTTACATCTCTTTAAACAAAATAAAAAGTGGATACATGCCCTTGTTATACTTTTCAGCCTTACTATCCAATCACACTTCCCACATCTCAAACGTGTTGTAATTACTCTTACCAGCTAAATCTTTTTCCCATTTTTGGTAGCCTATACGACCCTTAACATCAAGTTTAGTTTTGATTGCCTTCTCATCTTTGCATCTTATTTCCATCCTCTACACACTTGTTTTACACACCTTCTGAACAATATTCTTGGTTCGCTTTTAGCTTTTACCCGTAAAGCATACATGAAACGTGTATCCTCATTCTGTTCATCATTGCTTCCAACATTTTAGTACCCAGCATTCAAGTATATTCAGTCTAGAATGGCATTTGCAAAAACCTGAAATCAGAACATGGTCATCAAGTATGATTCAATTATTGCAACAAGTAGGTGCACCATGCTGATGTAGTTAAAATCTAATCTCTCAAAAACACTTTGAAAAAAAAAGAAAAAAGGTAAAATGTACTATCCTGCCCACCATGGGTTGCACACAAGACAGGTTAGCTTTTCCAATGGAAGAACAATTTTGCATCTTGCAAAGCACTTCTGCACGGATTACGTTACCAAGGTGCAATAAGTGTTGAGCCAAAGAATTTTCAGCTATGGCTGGTGTGTTTTGAGAAGTGACAAGCACTAATAATTGAATTTGACCATATGCACGTTTCTGACTACTGGCGAAAAATGGCAAAATAAAAAAAATTGAGCTTCTACAGAATGGAGCATATCATATTTGTACCACCAAATTGACATCTAACGAAGTAATCCATGCTAAGGTCAAAGCTTTTAGGAGTAACTGATCTCTCACTACTCTCTCCAAGATCCCAGTCAATTTACGTGCCTCGATCACAGAATTAACACACTTTTGTAGTGGAAAAAACTAAGCTGATATTCACGTATAATGATTCAATTTAAGAGTGTGCCAAACTGGTTCTAGGCAAAACGATACCAGGGCCAATTATTAGGACAATTTCAAGACAAATCACAAATTAAAGGTGAATTTGACAGCTGAAGAAGTCTTGCATTGTTTCGCTTCCTCAATGGAACAGAGTCACGGAAAACAATTGGGAGGTGGTGCTGGAGGGAGGGCATTATCATAGTATAGAGAAATGAATACAACAAAGCTTTGAAAAATTAAAACCACCTGGTTACCATACGACGAAACGAAGTAAAACATGCACATGGTATCAAAGTATTTTTCAAGGAAACTTGGGAGGTGCGACCCAGCATGAAATAATCCTGTAACTGCATGTTTTCTAATCTCTTCTAGGAGAGACAGAATATGCCTCAAATATGTATACACCTAGTGGACAGAGAATGAAAACAAAGCTGATGAAAGAAACGCATGAACTACTTCATGCCAAATGATTGACCCTCCAATAAAACTTCGAGATCACAGATAGAACTATTGCACTGTGATCAAAGGAAACGCAGTGACTAAATAGCTCCCCTGAGCTCAGACTTATCTGGTCTGTACTTACAAAGTATATCCTCATCACACTAACAACCTTTACAGTGACAGACCTTCACATTTACAAAAACTATTACTCTGAACAAGTCTTTATCATGGACGCGCTGACCCAACTATGATGCATCAGGAGTTCGTGTCAGATTAGAAAACTAGACTCCCTGAACATCCAACTGAGGAGACAATCAATAACCCAAGAATAACTCTGTCCGCTTAAAAAAAATTATCTTTAATATTTTCAGGTGGCGAGGAAGACACAAGTCATAAAGGATGTCAAAGGTGGCCATGTCACCTTGCAGTACGGATAGTGTATTTAGCAACAGATGGTTTACTGGACACACAAGAGTATGGTTGGTAGTTTCCTTAAATAAGCAATACCCATCTTCCTTTGTGGTCCATTTCCATTCTAACAGTTATAATGCTTCCTCCCTACGTATCTATGAATGCTGCCAGGAGTGATAAATTTACAGGTCAAACTACTAAGTGTAACAACACGCATGGTAGATACATGTGTATCTGCAGACAAACTGGAATAAAGAGCAATGCAAGGGAAAAGACATGCAACAAAAAGAGCAAACATCAGAAACTCTTTAACGAGTGTCCTTTTTTCATCAAACCACCATTAAAGGATGTACTGCTACTTAACAACGAATATGCTTTGGTTTAGTACACTGCAAGATTTAATTAAATATGGCACATGGCAAAACTACAGTTTGGGAAATGTGCATGCATTTTTCGCAGTTTAGGAAGCAGAATATGCGATTTGACACAGGGCAGTAGCTGGGCACACGGAGTAAGGCAGTTCTGAAAAGGCACCTCCTGTGATTACCCCCGCCCCCATTACACAATCAAGTAGGCCTAGCAGAGTATTGCTCTCCCTTAAGTAGCCGCCTATTAAATAAAGACTCATGATCTCAGTAAGAAATCAACACCAACCAGTCTGGACACCTCTTCTACCACAATGTGCTCAACCTCCTCAAGTATCGTATAGTATATATACTATCGCTCATGTTAAGGAACAACTAAACGAATGGGGAACCAGATTTCATCTGAGAATGCAGAGTGATATCAGCACAGATGAGGCGTACATTAGCAACCTGTACAGTTCACTTTATTACTAGACTCCCACAGATTGCTCTTTTCCATACCCTGCTCCTCGCCATTAAAGGCAGTAGCTCCACACTATTTAATGGGCACTAGTTCTGAATTTCCAAATCACCCTAGTGCAGAAGGAAAGTCAGCCGTTTTTGGCAAAAACCCTAATCTTCAATTGTTCATCTCAGGTGTCAAATGTTAAGTCCCCAGAAGACGTTGACATTTCAACCATTTCCAGTACATGAACAAAACATGAACCTTTTCCAACACCCACTCACAGCCGTTGTTCCCTCCACATAAATTACTCACTCTCGCATTTCCCAGCATGCTGGCTCCTCAGAAGAATCATCCATACTTCTAAAACTCTACTAGGGAAACTGCCTTTTAATCTCTAGACTCTAGTGGATACATTTTTGTTTTTGTTCCCTTTAAATCATTTATAAAACCAGGTACCGCTCTCAAACTACACACGTATAAATACCAAGGTTCTTGACTTTACCGACTGCAATGAAATCCCTTCTGAAGAAAGTACTTGAAGGCCAATGGTGGCATTGTATGTATTCTGAGCAAGCAAACGCCTATCATATGTGGTATGGAAAAGACAAGCAACCTGGTGCAAGATGCTTGAGCTTCGGCCAGAATAATGACGTTTCCCATCTTGTGTACTATTTCTAAAGCCAAGACCTGCTGTTCTCATCCATTGAAAAAAAAAGGTATCAGCAATAACTCTACAACAGATATTGATGTTTGGACAAGTCTGCAAGTTGACATTCTCTCTTTACAGATCATGTTCTCTTTAAATCAATACATTAGTACATGTTCAGAAATCGCTTCACATCCGCTGCCGGTATTTCATGACTGCCCAGATGGTGATGGTTGTCAACGCAATAAATGTCGGCACCAAAAACACGGCTAGAGATGGGCCCTCATGTTCTCCATCTGATTTATGATTTGATGGTCCATTCTGAACCTGCGACTGCAAGAAAAGAAAAACTGGTGTTAAACACTACTTGTTGACAGATAAAAGCCCGATTTTAATAAGTTCACCTGATGAACAATCACAGCACTAAGGATAGAGGGTTTAAGTGCCACTTTCATTAGCTTTTCCTCTTCAGTGTTCCTGGCTTTGTCTCGGATTATGTTGTCTCCTCCACCCATCCTGGTAAAGCCTACCTCAAATCTAAGAATTTCCAAAATGGGAAGCCCCAGCCAACGACTCAAAGGGGGTATGAGGTGCACAAATATGAAAGATGTGCCATTCGACAAAGACATGAGGCAGGGAGGTGGGGTTCAAAAATACAGATGAGGAGAGCTTGGGGCACAAAACAAGACTATGGGAAGGCCAACAGGCAGAAGAAAACAGTGTATAGAAAACCATATGATAGGGATGACAAGAAATCCAACAAAAAGAAAAAAAATGTGAAGAAAAAAAAACCAAAGAGCGTCTGAATAAATAAGCCTGACCAAATAAAACAAAACACACTGTCCAGACAGAAATCTGGCAGGGGCAAATCTGGCCCACATTTTTACAAGGAAGTGTTTTCATCTGATTGGGTTGGTCAGCCTTGTGGATGCCAATGAAGTTGAAACTAGAAACCGGTTCGACAGAGTGGGGTCGTCAGAACTGGTTTCAACTGGATTATTGATGAACTAATAATTTGTCAAAGTACAATTATAAGCACACATGATCATCCACATAACTATCACTCAGCAATCCTAACATAGCTCTCCCTACAGTTATATTTAACAACAAAAAGAAAATATGAGGGGGGGGGGGAAGAGGGGGCGGGGAGGGGTGGTGCCAGAGAGCCGGCTTCCAAGATGGTCTAATAGTTAAAGATCCCCAGCGGCCTACTGGAACAAAAGCTGCTTCAGTGCTCCTAAATCTGCTCTACTAGGACACAACTTAACTCCCTGGTATTGCTGGGTGCTCTTCCGCCCAGCTGCTGCTGAAGTGGATCTCTGAAGGATGTGCGGGCAGCTTGATTGGACCATTACAACTTATAGTGTTACTTTACTTCCAAACCAGTACCAACTGCACAAACGGTTTAACATCAGACATCTTTCTGGTGACCAGAGAGACCAGACAGGGGTTTCCCTTAATGTCTTTAGTATTCATACTGGCCATGGACCACCTGGCCTGCCAGCAACAGAAATACTATTCACATAAAGACCTCTAATTTCATTCAGAGTGCCTGCCTCTCTCAATGTATAAACGCAACACCCTATTTCTCCAGAAACTGTCTGACAACCGCTCCTCTATGATATGGGAGGTGGTTCAGTTTGTCAGAATCTTTGGTATTTCCTTCAATTGTGATAATACCGAACTATTTACCCTCATGGATTCCAGTTAAACCTGCTCTTGACAAAACAATCTGGTAGGATAGAAGCCTTGATTAAGTACCATGGGGTAGTCCTAAAAAGACACGGATTAAACTACAGCCCAATGGTGGAAGAGTGATGCCCCAGATTAAGACCTAGTGTAGGAAGGTGGATATCTGACTATGGTTACCCCCAATTTTTTGCCTAGTGTCTAGCTGGTTTTTCGACTTAGTTGGCCTGAGATCCTGCCATTCAGGATCTCAGCCTAGCTGTTCTCTCTTTAAAATGGACTCCATGTACCCTAGGTACATACCCAATTGGTTGGATCACCCTGTGAGCCCCTGTACCAGTGTACACTAGGTACCCAGGGCATTGGTGTATCTAAGGCCTACACGGGGCTGAAGCATGTATTATGCCACCCCTGGCCTGGCCTAACAATTTGACACAACTGGCTGATCACTCAGCTGGGGTAAGTTGGTGTAATCACCCCTTACTTAGGTGTAGTATACCTATACCTAACCTTAAATGGGACACATAGTAACCTATAAGTCACTCCTAAGGCAGGCCGTAACAATCCTGAAGGCAGAGTGCTTGGTTTCATGTGAGATGGTGCTCTGGCATGAGCTGAGCCTGTCTGCAGTGATCGGAACCACTTCCTTTTACTGTTTCCAGATATCGCCATACGATATACTCTTAAGTGCATTATGAACCTCGCGGTTAAATGCTATCTTTGGTTTGGCTTTATCAAAACATGTCGAGTAAGGTGTCATACGAATTGGAATACTAACCCCTCGCCAATTCTGGCGACGGGGTTAGCATTCCACCCTTCTAGAGGGACACAACATGTACAGTACCTAAAGCCCGGGTAAAATCAGACATAGCCTCAGCTCCACAAAATGGATGCTGCCACCACAGACACAAGTCTGCCCTCCTGCTGCTGGGAGTCCTTCCAGCTTGGGAGACGTGGACAAAGGGTTTCCTGCCAGGGGAGGTGCGAGCACCACCCCAGACAGGATTTTGTGTATTGGTCAGGTAGGGCTTCAATAGAATCAGACATGCCTGAGGCTCACAAGGAGCCTCGGTGCATATGCCAGTTCAAACCGGTCCTGGGGCACACCAGCCCCGGACCTGGGGCGAGCTGGACAATGGATTGGGGGTGTAACCACCCCCCTTCCTGGTCCCACCCATAGGGAGGGACCTAGCAGGTAGTCCGGCCCCTAGAATCCGCTTAAAGGTAGGAGCTGTGTCCTAAGACTTCAGACATCCTGGAATCAACTTAACCACAAGAAGAAGACGGGAACTTCGACGCTCTGCAGCACAGAGGACTGAAGGAAATCTCCCCTATGGTCAGGGAGTGACCATCTTGCTAACGCAAGCACCAACCAGCTATTGAACGTCTGCTTTGCCGCCGCCTCCTGCCGGAGCCCGAGCCCAGATCCCGACAAGACCTGGACCTCCAGACCTCTCGTAGCCCGATCCACAGTCCCTGCAAAGAAGGAACCCGTGGAGGCACCGAGACACGTGGAGCCAGCCATCTTGGAAGACCGACGACAAGCTGCAAGCGCAACGACAGAGGCTCCCTCCAAGTTGTGCTTTGGGTCCTGAGAAGCCCAACCACCGAGCAGCATCTGCACCAAAGGTGAGCCCTCCAGCATCTCCACGATCTGCGTGGGGCCCCGCTGCATTTTGCATCTCGACGCGCCTGCTCGGTCCCTGGCCCGTTGGCTAGTGGCCATTTTGGCGACGAAACTTGAAATCAACGACGCTGGTCTGGTTGCTCCAGACTGGCCCTAGCTGCTCTCCAAAGGAGCAGCCCCTCTGACCTTGCTGGTCAGAACAATCAGCTTTCCTCTCTTTCCACGACTCCTGCCTTTGCCAAGGCTTGTTCGCTTCTTTCGAGTCGCCGACACCGCCGACAGCGAGAGCCTGCGTAGGACAGCTCGTGACTCGACTCCTGGACGTCGTCGACCTTCAGGGACCACGTGGCTGCGGAGACAAGCTACCCCTCATCACCTGTTTGCACCCGACATCGCCTGGTACCTACCTGGTGCCACGCTGGTCACTGGCTAGTGACTGCGAACACTGTCCCCTCTGCTTTCAGGTCCTCTACAACTCCGATCCACCCTTGGATCCAACGCAGCTCTTCCGGATCGACCGCCTGCAGCATCTTTGTCATCAGGCTCCATTGAATCGATAGAAGAAACCCGACGCACTTCGAGACCTATGCACCCGCTTCCTGTGGGTGAGGTAACGCTGGCACTCCGGTGCCCAAGTGTAGAGAAACATCTCTAGTGTCTGGGTTCTAAATCTTGAGATCGTAATCCAACCAGAAGATCCTTTCTGCAGTAACTTTTAAACTTTTACGCACCCATTGAAAACCTATGGGAGCCCGCGTGTAACTTTACTCACTGCACACGCGACCCGTGGACCTCCTGGTCACTAACTAAAGTTAGCTCCTTGTAGGCCCAGCGATTCTAGAGGCCCCAGGCCTTTTCCCTTTCCTGTTCGTGGTACTTATACCACTATTTTAGTATATGGTTTGAGAGGCCACCAGGGCCCATCCATATAAAGTGCAACTTCTGTATATTATAACATTGTCTTGTTTAACGATTTGTGCTCCTGTGCTCATAAAGAGTCTAGGGGATACTTTGAGAAATAAATACATATATATTTTGAATATATATCTGTGTGGTGTCCTTTCATTGGTATAAAAGGGGGTTACATTTGGTAAAACAGCCTGCTTAACACGCTTTAACGAGTTTAGCCTCAAAGACTGCTTAGCCTACGCTACCACTAGGGCAGCTAGTCCGAAAAGGTTGACTTACAACCACACCATAAGGGCTGCTTGGCATGGTACAGGGTGGTCACTTTAACTAGTGAACATCATATACCAGGCCAACTTCTCACACCTAGATAAAGGTGCCTCTGTCACTGGCTCACTGAATGGCACTTATAAAGATAGTTGTTCTTCCTAAATTGCTGTACATGCTCATGGACATACCTCTTCATTTAAATAAAGAGTTTTTTCGGACCCTCAGAACACTGCTGACTCATCTGGGCACATATTATTGAAATCCTACAGTGTTAAATAACTCCTTGTGTTTATGTGCCTGCTACTTACTTATCCGTGTGACTTCAACATTTCAGAATAAAACAATCCCCCAGTTGGGTAAAATAACACCTGATGTGCAGCATTTGCAACCCGACAATATAATGACAGCAACCACTGTACATACATTTTTTTAAAATGTTTTTCAAATTAGGTTGGCAAGGATTTTAGTGCATCGATAAAAATTGTCACAATATGTACACTATGCAAGAGGGAAACAAGCATTAGCAAAGTCAACAGGCCTTTTCAATTTTGCCATGTTTTCCTTACTTTTGTGCATAGACAAGATGCATAACAAGCACTGCCAAAGTCAATAAGTCTCACCTTCAGGACCTACTAGCTTTGCCTAAGGCGATACTGTATGGCATCAGCAAGATGCTGTGCAGCACAGGCAAAATTAACTACAAAAAATAAAATGTGCAATGACGCAGCCACGTCACTTTGTGGACACTTTGTTTCGCCCAGTTACAATGGAATGCCTTCTAACAGTTAGATATGCACCTTTCAACTCTGACTCCTATGCCTGGATTACAAACTAGCAAAAAGCATCAATATTGACACCTGATCTCCATGTGAGTCTAACTACTTTTCTGACTAATCTCTCATCAGTTATAAATCGTACAGCCATAGTGTCCTCTGATCTTAAAGACGTAAACGCTGCTAAGCAACTTTAGATTTTACCTCAATGTAATTTATGTTTGCCCATTGATGTAAACAATGCTATTAAATCAAATCGCATGGTATTCAAGATTTCCGAAGTCTAATTCTGTTGAATTCACCTTGTATTCCTATAAAAAGCTCATTATCGCATGAAAATTCAGCATTTGTACAACTGGTTTCTCTGGTGAACTGTATCTTCAAATACAAACTGTACTGGTGCAGTCAGTTTACTGCCTCAGACTACTTTAATATCGTTAAAATGTACTATACCAAGTGCAGATAAGATGCACTGGTTTTTAATGCAATAGCACAGTTTTTGCCAAGAAAAAGCACAGCATTGCATAATTCGTCCGTCTGGGCTGCTGACCCGTGGTTGATTTATCTCCCATAATAAAAGGGTGCTATGATTCTTCAGTGGGCCCTCTACTCCAAATCTTCACAGGAGCAATCATTTCTAAATGAGTGAATGCAATTTCCACCTAGATAGCGCTAACATCCTTTTTTAAATGTTTTTTTTTTCCAATTCAAGACCAAGTTTATTTGGACTCCACAGTCCTTAAACACATAAAAACAACAAATGTTTTTTAAAACGTGCAGTGCAAAAGAAAAAGTAATGTTATCGCAAAAAGAAAATAGCTGTACCCTTTTTTCACCTTTTGCAGCCACGTCTATTGATTGATACCTCTGAAAATTGTGGCCTGGCTATGGCATCCAAGAAAGGTTTAATGGGATATATGGAAGCGTACACAACATATTTCTGCAGCAGGTGGCAGCAGAGGCTCTCTTGTTGAAAAGGAGGAAAGAAAGATGTTAAACTGATGGTTAATACAGATAATGGATTTCGAGAATGTTTTTTATTCCCCATACAGACTATGATTTCAAAGCTCCTCGCTATGACAGGGTGGGTGAGGAGGTAGGCAAGGATGTCGGACACTGCTAGACGATGGACAGAAGTAAAATTGGAAAACACCTCCATATTTAAATTCGCTCATATGTTTTGTTGCCTTTGTAATCCATTTGGGGAGGCAAACTATGAATGCACTTTAACAGGTCCTTGCTTGTTTCAAGTCTGGCAGTTAAAATGTGTAAGTTTTTTTGCTTGTGATTATAAAAAGAAAAAAAACTTTGGTTGACCAATTTTTTTAACCTGAAGAAAAAAAGAGTACAAGCTGCACTTGAATGAATAAAAAAAAATCTCAAACTATTTGTTTTACTTTGGTAGTAGTCAGTGAAAAGTTGCAGAAATCCATGCGAAGTGCACAACTAATTAAACATGCAGTTAAAAAAAGATGGACGTGCCCCAGTCACTGTCCTGGTTGTGCAACATGGGGAGGACTTCAATGTCCTTAAAAACATAGGGCGGGATGCAAGAGAGATATGCAGGTAGGTAACGTGCACGCTTAACCCAAGCTGGAAAACAAACAGTACTGATAAGAACGGCTCATGTGTGGCTAAAAAACTGTCTCTTTTGCTCAACAAAATCATTTGAGGCAGCTTGAACTTAGTCCTCGCCAGTTTGGGATGTTGGATGGTCTTCCAGCCATTGGTTCTCTACTCATAAAGCAAAAAAATAATTTTCTACATCTGTTACTGCCAGTTCTCTCATTTGCAATCATGTAAAAACGTTTGTATGACAAAAATAGTTGAAGCACTTTCTTTTATATCGCCTATAGGAAGCTGGCTCTTTACATGATATTCCAGAAAGAGCTATATCGTTCAAAGAGTCCAGGCAAACCCCAAAGGAATTACAAAGGCACAAATGACACCCCAAATGTTCTCTTTTGTGGTAGTGTGGGTGAGCAGTTGGGAATATCAGAGGGTAGTGCTACGCATGTATTACACACACAAAGGCAATAAGACCACACAAAGAAATTACACACCAATTTATAAAAAAATAACATACTTTTATATAAATTTAGATACCAAGATCATGAGAATCAGTTAAGTACTTTTAGTGTTATGAATTTTTATAGTTTTCAAAAATGGACACTGCATTTTCTGGATCGGTAATGTTATCCAATTGAGGAGAGACATGTGTTGCATTAGGGTACTTGTCAGTGACTAACAGGACTGTTCTTCTGAACTTAAGGTGAGTATGGGGCAAGGTCCAAGGACACACCAACAGGTCACTTCGGGAAGCTTTGGGGTGTCTGGGAGCAGAGGTGGGTCACGGCGTCGGGTGTCCCATTCACTTCAATGGGACACCCAAGAGGCTGTAAGCTGGGACTGGAGGACCAATCCAAGGGCATCCACAGGGGAACTCGACCCTTGAGATCCTCTGGCACACAGGGACACCCTTGGTCCACTTCTCCTCGGGCTGAGGGGCTCGGGTACAGTGGAGTCTTTTGAGGTCAGATTATGGTGCAAGAGTCTCTCACGGTTAGAACGGGCCTGCAGATAGGGGCAGCAGGCGGAGACTGAAAGTCCAGTCTGGGCAAACACAAGCGTAGGCTTGGATCTTGTGGGTCTGGGGACCCCGTTGGCCCAGTCACCTCCCTTGGACTCAGGCCTGTGGGTGCATAGGTGCTTTGAGGCATCGGGTGGTGGCAGTCACAAATTCACGTCTGTTTTTCGCAGAAGAGCAGTAAATAGGACAGCTGTCCCTGAAGTCCCTCGACGTGCAGGTCAGTCTTCCTCAGTGTTGGTGTCCGGACTGGACACAGCGAGCCTTGGCTCTGCAAGGATCCGGTACTCTGGTATTGGTGAGATAAATGCATCTCCAAGTAGATACATACTCATCCGCTCAAATAAAAAGTTCAACCGACTTTGACCGAAAACAAGATCTCTTGATTGATTAAGATATTAAGTATCTTCAACTAAGTATAAATATTCTTAAACCCTCAGCTGCGGAGGCTTTTCCTGTCCCAGTTTCGAGCCAATTTCTGGTAGTTGGGACACTTTGTGCTTAAACCTATATCATTTCTTTTTTTCCCCACAACAGGTATCAATGCTAAATTTGCATCCTTTTTTCCCCACAACTCTTGGGATTCTAAAGCTATCCCAGCTTTAAGGATTTTTTGGGAGCAAACCAAGAATATAACCAAAAGAAAAGTGTGGTTTTTATTAAGGGGAGGGGTTAAAAAATGAGAAAAATTGCTGTGCAAGAAAGCGTATTTTTTCCCTAAAACGTCAAAAACAAAAGGTTTCTAGTGCTAAGATACCCATCTTCTCAGCTTTCACGAGCAAGCAGAGTTGTAAAGCCTTTATTGTTGAACCAAAGTTTTAGCTTTTTGTAACTGGTAGTCCCTTTTTCCTATTTTTTCTGTTTTCAACCTACTTGCAGTTTGAGGTGGAAACAGGTGTGAAATCCATGGGTGCACCTGGAAAAAATACATTACTGAAAAACTGACAAAATTCAAAATTCAGCAAAGGGCAATTTGCTCCTGGCTTTCCCAAAGAAACTAATCATTAAAATAAATAAATAAATAATGCAATTAAGTATGAACAAATTGCAAGTGGTAACAATGTTCATCTGTCATTTATTTTCCTTGATTAGCAATTTACAAAAGCATCATACCATTAAGTCTGTCAGACTCTTATAGTTGCGGGGATATGTTGGCAGTCCAAAAACTTGTGGGAGCTGGCAGATGAGCTGCTGGTTACAATACATTTTCATTGTTACCAGACAAGAAGCACTTCAACACCTCATCAGGGGTAGCAAGCAACATATAAATGCAAACCCTTTCCAAACCCTTCCCTCTTCTACCCCTCCACTATCCTTCTCAATCCAAATAACAGACTAACATATCCAGCGCTCAAATTAACTTAATATTTCATTATACCAATTCACCAATAATCCTTTTAGGTTCCGGAGTAGCATGCTATTCGCCGAAAAAGCACGTTGACGCCTCGTCAGTGGTAGTAACACTAAATAAAGGCAATTACTATTACCAAACATGCAGAAATACATGTGGTAAAATCTAATGAATGAAATATGGGTATGAATGAAAGCTATGTATTGTTATAAATGTGTCTGTGATACTTGGTTTTAGAAACAGTGTTCTTTGTACATCTCAGAATTATGAGATTTAAAGGGCATTGTGTAAAATGCATCCTTTCACACTGACTTACATTTAAAAGCCATAAATGGAAAGAAGTCAAATTGGTAATAACAAATGTTCAACTATTCTGCGTTTCCACAGCTGTCCCAATAAAAAAAAAAAACAGTACCTCACATTTGTGGTGTCCCTAGCACCCACAACAAAAAAAGTACTTTTAATACAGCATGGGGACATTACATTTTCTGCACGAACTACCCTTATTTGTGATATGGATAGCTGCCGAATTTGGACACCAGCTCTGCAATCATTGAGTGAAAACTCTCAAAACCAGAATTTTCTGGAAACTTGACAACCAAGAGATCCAGTGTGTTCTGACATACATGGGTCCCAATACCTTTTCTTACTCCGAGTGCCCTGCAAACCGCAAACTTTGGCTAAAATGACTAATTTTGGCCACATTCTTTAAAGATTTTTTCGGGTCAGAGTGAGGTTTGGATTTCTGCTTCGGAGCCTTGGGAGATAGTTTTGGGTCCTTCGGCTTTAAAGTGGAGTCAGAAATCTTTTTTGGTTCCGAATGTATCGGTTTCGGACCTGATGCCTTTTCTTTTGGCGCCGAGGGAGTCGGTGCCGACGTCTTTTTGGGAGTAGGCTGCGCTCCCGCCTTCCGTGCCGATGGCGTCTGCGGGACACTGATATGTGGCTTGCTTGGTCCCGAGCCACCGGAAGGCTTGTCCTTTATCTTCGGAGCCAGGCCCTGGGGCGGGGCTTCTGAAACTTGTTTGGGTCACGACTGGGGCCAGCAGGCGAAGTCTTGACCAGGGCCTTCTTTTTTGAGGTGGGATTGGGGTAGGGGCAGTTGTACTCACTCGTTGATCTGGAATGATGTGGTCATCTGAGTCAGAGTTGTCTGCTTCGGACACAATTTCGAGATCCTCAGAATCCTCCTCCGGGACATCGGGTCCTTCATCGAAGATGTTCACCGGTGCCGGAGCTGTTCGCTGCGCCATGATGTGTCGTCGGGCCCGGCGATCATGGATGGTCTTTTTGGATCGAAAGGAGGCGCAGGCCTGGCAATTATTCTCGTCGTGCTCTGGCGAGAGACACAGGTTACAGACCTTGTGGTGGTCACAGTGTGGAAATTTAGCTCCACACTGGGGGCATTTTTTAAATGGAGTCCTTTCCATGAGCCGTAGGCCCGAACAGAGTCAATAGGCCCAGCGGCCCGTGTTGACGACCGGAATCGAATATTTGAGGAGCGCGACGAAGACCACGCGATCGAGAACAATACCGTCGAGTTATGTTGGTTTGCGTGTCGAAAAGTGTAGGACCGGGGGTCACCAAGCCCTAAGGGGGTAACGTGACACGAGCAGGTAGGCACCCGAAGGCTTAAGTGTAAAGCGACCATACAACACACACATCCCCTGAAGCAGGAAGCGCACGCAATAACTGACACCACACAGTAGGTTAAATGAAAATTAATCAGGTTTATCTAAATCACATTAGATTCAAAAGCAGTTCATTATGACTCATTGGGCAGTACCTGATTACATTAAACGTCAGCCTCAAAAGCAGTTCATTATGTTTCAACTGGCAATACCTGAATACATTAACCCTGGTATGGCAACAAGACGCGACACCTGGTGATCCTGGGGAGCGTCAAACACAGTGGTTAAACATAGCGCTGCGCGTAGCAACTAAACAGCGTTTAAAATCAGGCATAGGAACATAGCGCCACACATAGCAATTGAATAGCGCCTCAACTCAGGCCTAGGAACATAACGCTGCACATAGCAACTGAATAATGCTTTAAATCAGACCTAGGACCATAGCACTGCACCTAGCCAATTTCTAGCGCGTTAAAACATGGCCTAGCGACATTGGCACATTCAACGGGGCTTTCAGGGAGCGTAGCGCCTCACATAGGCCCTCCAGCAGAGGGGTGTTTCCGTACATCACGAGCGCTTCAGGACTGGCGCTTCAGCCTAGCGACTAGCTACTCCAGAGGGCCCAAAGTACTTTCCGGGAGCCCTTCAGAGGGCGAGAGGTGCTGGGGCAAGGGATCTGGGCCAGTGTTTCACGCCTCATCGGCCAATTGGTAAGTTAGTGGGCCCACTCGACTCTCACGGGGTGAAGGGCACGTCCAAGGCCTCTGCACGGCTGTCCGCCCGCCTCCCCAGGGGGGTTACCTGGTTTCTTAGTCCCTCGGTGTGGCAGGCCCTCCGGCGCTCCCGGCGATGTCCGGGTCGATGGCCGAGGGCGCGGGGCTCCCGGTCGGGCCAGACATGGCCGGGGAGCTCCGCGTGAACGACGCTGCTCCGGGGAATTCCTTCCTTGATTCAGGGGCCCGCAGCCGCCAATGGCAGTGCGGCCTGCGGGCGCGTGGCCCAGGGGGACGAGTTGCTGAGCGGCGGGGGCGGCATCCCGCAGTCCGCCCCGTCACGCGAGGGTGGAGGGCGGCTTCACGGCCTCCCAAGGCCTTTCCCAGACTCCGGCTGCAGGCGGCGACGGCAGCGGCGGGGCCCCGGGCTTCTCCGCGGGCCCCGGTGACGACGGAGGCAGGCTTCTTGGCCCTGGGCCGCAGCGGTTAGTGCACCTCCGGCCCCTGCAACAGGGGGGGGGGTAGAAATTAAGGGGGGATGACAGTGGGCCCAGCGCCCGGTATAGGACTGACTCGGGGGATCCCAGGCAAGGTCGGGGAGCGCAGGGGTCTCAGCGCTAGTACCTGGTCGATCCCCCAGCAGTCCAGCAGTAATTCTCAGCTCTAAGTTTCAGCAGTCAGTTTCAGCAGTGACTTTCAGCAGTAAGCTTCAGCAATAGGTTTCGGCAGTAAGCTTCAGCAATAGGTTTCAGCAGTAAGCTTTCAGCAATAGGTTTCAGCAGTAAGCTTCAGCAATCTTAATGGCGCAGATGGCTCTGGCGCCCTTGGGGTTCTGTTCCTTGGGGGGGGGGGGGGGGGGGGGGGTTGAGTTGGTGACTAGTTTCCCTCCTAGTCAAGCTTGGCAGATGGCCCCTGGGTTCCCCTAACGCTGAGCTAGATCAGTGGGCTAGTACCGGATCCCTCACTCACTTAAAAGGCAGCACCTAAGCCCTGTCACTTTCAGAGGCATAAGTCCCTGACTAGGCCCTACTGCCTAAAACTCCTGCGTGGGTTCCCCAGGTCTGCGTTACTCCAACTGCCTAGAAAAAAGTCCCTCCCTCGCTTTAGTAGCCCTAGGTCAGGTGACCACCCTCTAAGGCGGCAAAAGTAAAACCCCACCTCCCTTCTAGAAGGTTCCAGCACATTCCAGGAGCTTCCCCACTCTAGGTATAGGACAAAAAAGGCGGGCTGGAGTTGCAACATTGTTGTGGGGTTCCAGCCAGCTCCTGGCAGCTAGGGTGCTACTAGAAAGGACACTCCGCAGTAGCAGGGGCCTGTGGCAGCCATCTTAGGGGAAGGGAGCACCTGCACCTTAACACTGGTTATTTGCATCTAACATGCATTAAAAAAAACGAAAAAATTCAGGGAAAAGGGCCATGTCCAACACAACCCTCTTACAGCCAAAAGCCAGGGTAGACCGATCAATTTCTTGATGGGCTTCCCTGCTTGGGGCGAGAAAAGGTGGACGCAGGCCCGCAACTGCAGGAGCACCCGCAGGTTCTCCTCCACTCTGGATCCCGATGGTTCCTCTCAAACCTCGCTGGACCAACAAAGCCACCCCACTGGGGCTCCCTAGCTGGTTGTGGCCAGGACCAGCCCCTAGGCCATCCAGATGTCTCTGGCCCTTGTGGTCTCGCAGAGTGGGGGGCAGTAGCCCCAGGCCTGTAGTGCCCGTTGACCACTCCCCTCCTCCTCCTTGCAGTCCCAAACTGCCACTGGTCCTTCCACCTGGGGTCCGCACCCTCAGGCTGACCAGCCATTAGGGGCGAGGCTCTCCTCCCCCTACCTCTCCTTCTGGGGTTCCTCACCCTACTCCCATGCGAGGCACCCTCAGACCACCACTCTCTCCCCAGTCCAGGGCCTTGACCCCTCAACTGGTTCCCCAGCCTAGGGTCTAAACCCTTAGGCTGCATCGGTGCCAGGGGCGAGTCCTCCCTTACCCTGCACCCCCTCCCAGAGTTCCGCACCCTCCCACCTGGAAAAGTACCCCTGGAAGACAATCCTGGGGGGACACTGTTTACAGATGCCCCACCCGCCAGGTCAGGCAACCCCTGAACCTGGCATCCCAGCCCAGGGTCTAAACCCTGCGGCTGGGCCGACCCCAGAACCTCAGGAGCTCGGATTACAGTCGCCCTGGGTCCTCCTGACACTAGGGGCTCCCCCTCCCCGGGCGGCACATCAGGACAGCCTAGGCTCCCAACCTGGGGCTCCCTTATGGAACTCTCCAGGCCCTGAGACTGCGGTTGGGGCACCTCGGGACACCTCCCCGTCTCACTCCTTCCTATGGATAGGACGTGCGGCCCTACAACCCTCTCTCTTCCCGGGGACCTAGCTGGGCTATTTGCCACCTCTCCCACCTCGCTGGGTTGGAAGATCCCTGCACCACCCCCTTCAGGGTCACCCCCCAATGCCTCCTCAGACACCCTGGCGATATCAACCTTGGGTAAATAGAATTTTGACTCTTGGGGATCTTTTGGTACGCTGCCACCATTGTCCTTATTGGACGCATTCAACTGGAGAGCGCGCAGCTCCAACTCTTTCAGCTGAAGCTCGTGCGCCAGCTTCTTTTCTTCCATTGCCCATCTCTTGTTTTCTCTTTCTTGCTCTAATTTGGCTAGCTCCCATTTCAACTGTCTCTCCTCCCTCCTGTCCTCATACTCCTCTGGAGACGCGCTCCTCCTAGACCCTGTCCTACTGCTGGCCCCAGAACGTCTCCCTGGTGGCACATTTTCAGACATATCCACATTGAGCAGGTCTAGCTCCTCCTGCGCGCTCTCCTCCTGAGGTGCATCCTGCGCCCCCTGTCCCTCATCCCCACTCCCCTCTGGGTGGGCCTCTACCCATGCCCTTAAGGCGGTACGGAGTTCCGGTCCTTTGGCCCTCCGCACCCCAGGCACCTCCATCCCCTGCCCGAATTCTCTCAGCTGCCTTACAGTATACCCCTCAAGGTCGGCTAACTGGATCTCCATCGTGACAGGTGGGGACCTAGATATTAAGGAGGAAAAATACTAGGATACGGGTGACCGTGTCAGGCTAACTAGGATTCTACACCCTCAGTCTGGACAGTGGAATTCAATCCATGCAGTAATAAACAGTTGCAGAGCTTAAACACAATAGGCGTCTAATTGCGGCGCCCTCCGCTTCACTGGAGTTTGCTGTATGGTCACAGGTCCTTATCCCACCGCTCGCCACCAATGTAGGACCGGGGGTCACCAGGCCCTAAGGGGGTAACGTGACTCAAGCAGGTAGGCACCCGAAGGCTTAAGTGTAAAGCGACCATACAACACACACATCCCCTGAAGCAGGAAGCGCACGCAATAACTGACACCACACAGTAGGTTAAATGAAAATTAATCAGGTTTATCTAAATCACATTAGATTCAAAAGCAGTTCATTATGACTCATTGGGCAGTACCTTATTACATTAAACGTCAGGCTCAAAAGCAGTTCATTATGTTTCAACTGGCAATACCTGAATGCATTAACCCTGGTATGGGAACAAGACGCGACACCTGGTGATCCTGGGGAGTGTCAAACACAGTGGTTAAACATAGCGCTGCGCGTAGCAACTAAACAGCGTTTAAAATCAGGCATAGGAACATAGCGCCGCACATAGCAATTGAATAGCGCCTCAACTCAGGCCTAGGAACATAACGCTGCACATAGCAATTGAATAATGCTTTAAATCAGACCCAGGACCATAGCGCTGCACCTAGCCAATTTCTAGCGCGTTAAAACATGGCCTAGCGACATTGGCACATTCAACGGGGCTTTCAGGGAGCATAGCGCCTCAAATAGGCCCTCCAGCAGAGGGGTGTTTCCGTACATCACGAGCGCTTCAGGACTGGCGCTTCAGCCTAGCGACTAGCTACTCCAGAGGGCCCAAAGTACTTTCCGGGAGCCCTTCAGAGGGCGAGAGGTGATGGGGCAAGGGTTCTGGGCCAGTGTTTCACGCCTCATCGGCCAATTGGTAAGTTAGTGGGCCCACTCGACTCTCACGCGGGCCTCCCCCGGGGGGGGGGGTAGGGCACGTCCAAGGCCTCTGCACGGCCGTCCGCCCGCATCCCGAGGGGGGTTACCTGGTTTCTTAGTCCCTCGGTGTGGCAGGCCCTCCAGCGCTCCCGGCGATGTCCGGGTCGATGGCCGAGGGCGCGGGGCTCCCGGTCGGGCCAGACGTGGCCGGGTAGCTCCGCGTGAACGACGCTGCTCCGGGGAATTCCTTCCTTGATTCAGGGGCCCGCGCCCGCAGCCGCCAATGGCAGTGCGGCCCAGGGGGCGCGGCCCAGGGGGACGAGTTGCTGAGCGGCGGGGGCGGCGTCGCACAGTCCGCCCCCCGTCACGTGAGGGTGGAGGGCGGCTTCACGGCCTCCCAAGGCCTTTCCCGGACTCCGGCTGCAGGCGGCAGGCTGCGACGGCAGCGGCGGGGCCCCGGGCTTTTCCGCGGGCCCCGGTGACAACGGAGGCAGGCTTCTTGGCCCTGGGCCGCAGCGGTGAGTGCACCTCCGGCCCCCGCAACAGGGGGGGGGGGTAGAAATTAAGGGGGGATGACAGTGGTGAGGAAATATGAATTTTGTGATCAGTTATGTCCCCTATCGTAGACCCCAACGGCTCCATGTGCATGCTATAAGTACATGTATGTTCCCTCCAGTTCCAGTTTTGAAGACGCAAATACATGTGCGTCCACCGTCAACATGTCCTCTTTCAGATCCGCCATGAATGGGTCAGATATTCCATTCCTAAGTATGAAAGGCCACCGACTTATATAGTTCACTTTCCACATTTTACAGATTCAGGCGAGTAGGCCCAGAATTCTGTCATCAAGTCTTTTCCTGCCTTCTGCCTCTGAAAGCTCCAGTCTGAGCCTGCATCTGTATCCATGAACTTTGTCCTACTCCCTGCGCGGCTAACGGTGCCTGATCCAGCCTGTTGCCTGCCAAAAACTGTATTTCACCTTCAAGATTATCTACTCCGCTCCTCATCCGATGCATTCCTGTCTAGTAGTTTAGGTAAACATTCCTCCAGCTACCGTGCAAAGGGCCAGGCCTCACTGTCCACATGCAAGTAATTCATAGCCCCGTTACCATGGAATATTCCTACCCCCTCGCATTTCATGTAGACATTTAGACGCTTGTACACGTACTAACAGTCAGTATAGAATAGATTCTATCCTAGAGACCTTTCCTTTTGGATAACACAGTTCTTTAAACATAGGATATTAGATATGATTTGGGATTAGGTTGACATGAACCCCAGACTTCTGTCTCCACATGTAGAGCTAAATGTCAAGTCCCCTTCACCCTCTAGTTGCACGTCAATCACACGTCATGCGGCTGCGCGCGCATCTCTGCCAAATATTTCTGCTGACATCGCAGGATTCTTTGATGGATCCACCCACTTGTGACATCATGTATAATGACGTTTATTAAATTACGCCCATATGTCCGCCTCTATTAGTTACGTATGCACAGTTTATCTGTCTTATCAGCTGTTACGCCTCTTGCATCTGTTTCACTGTAATGCATTTTCCTATAAAACTAATTATCTGTCAATAATGTACGCCCTTCCTTCCTGAACTCTCGTGGTGATGGAATTTGAAGCCTGCAATTCGAATTGTATTTCCTTTGTCAAGGAATAAAGCCTTTTAGAACCTCTAATACCACGGATTCTGCCTCTTATATTTACTGAGTTATTCTTACTAGATTTTACCGCATAAAAAATAGTACCGGTAATGAAATATTTACCACAGAAATTGGCGCCCGAACAGGGACACTTCCTCATCTCACGCGCCGGAGGTGCGTTACAGGCCCGGTCTCCTGCCACAGCTGAACGGACAAAACGCGTACCTGCAGGATTTCCTGTATCTCCCTCCAGCCAAGCGGGGGTGACTGAGGCTGCGATCAACACCCAGACGAGGCGGTGAGAAGTGCGAAGTATCCCGACCAGAGCCTAGCTGAGAGAGCAAGATCCGAGGTATACAGAGGCCCACCAGGTTCCGAAGTTCCAAGTCCAGTCGAGTCGAGTCCAGTCCGGTCCAGTTTCAGTTCCGTTCCGAGGCCTTCCGTTCCGAGCTACCCGGTGAGTACCATTACAGGGGAGGCATTTAACGTGCACATAGTCTGTGCCGGTCAAGA
Organism: Triturus cristatus; assembly: GCF_964204655.1. Taxonomy (NCBI): domain Eukaryota; kingdom Metazoa; phylum Chordata; class Amphibia; order Caudata; family Salamandridae; genus Triturus; species Triturus cristatus. The sequence continues at coordinate 1,157,555,668 of NC_140592.1, read as the reverse complement.
CGGGTTTGGGTACACAAATCCGGTCTGCACTGTTTCAGCAGTGTATCTGTACTGTTTAGCAGTATATATAGTATGTCTTGCATATAAACAAGTATTATCTAGTGTCAGTATTATGTCAGTAACTAGTTTTCTATTAGTTATTATCGTTCGTTAAACTGTTAAGTGTTAAATGTTTTAATACGTTCTATATATTGTAGTGTGAATGACTGTTCATTATTGTGTTCCTTGTATAAAGTGTGTTCTAGTAATAAGGTCTAAAAATGCCGCTCTTTTCGAAACTAAGACAGATCAAAACTAGAAAAGGTGTACTCGAAGAAGCTGTTCCCATCCCACCTAGGGACACTCCAGGGTATTTTATGTATCATAAGCATGGCCTAGATGCCGTATTATTTCTTGATTTATGGGTGGACTACACCAAGGATTTGCCAGAAAATCAGAGATGGCCCGCAGCGGGGACCTGGGATGCAGATTGCATCATGAGAGTAGAAGAAGAATTATGGAAAAAGAAAGCCAGACAGTCACAGAAAGATGCCATTGAATTATGGCGTAAAGAATCATATAGACGTACAGAAAAAGCGCTCAGACAGGAAGAGAAAGGTACAGAGAATTTAAATAAACCCCGAGAAAATCTATTAATTGAGGAAGGTACCCGAGTAAAATCAGAACAAGTAGATAGACAAAGAAACACTCTTATGAATGGTATGTATCCTCTTCTGGCCGAAGGGTTACCTAAGGCTACCCCGGAAATACCAAAAGACTTAACTCCTCCATTGCTCCCGATAAAAGCACATCCCAAAACACATCCCAAAACAGCAAAGGACGTTTTCCTTTCCTCCTATTTAGATGACGCAGCTCCCGAGTATGCTAATGCCATACCACACATACCGCTTGCCGATGGTGTTCAACACCAAGAGCATCCGTCTGTATCCCCGCAACTACAACCTCCTACACAAGTTCCCACAGGTTCGTCTGTGTCTACAGTTTTTCCCACATCTACAATCTCTATCCTACGTCCAACGAATCCTTTAGCTAGTATATACATGATTCAACACCTCCTTATATTATATAAAAGCCAACATTCCGATCCAGGACCCTTACCTGACATATTGACAGAACTACTCACGAATAAATGGAGAGGGTCAGGTACTGATTTAATTAAGGAAATTCTAGAATTTCGAAACCAGTATATAGCTTTCGTATGCCCAGAACACGTTCCAGTTCCCATTATGGGAAGAAAAATGTATCACATAGATAGACAGAACCCGTTACGCGAAGTACACCCAATCAGAGGTGACGGTAATAACTTTACACGCGTGTTTGTGTACACGCCTATAACTAAACTGGAATTATTAGAAATGAAGAAAGTAGTACCCAGCCATGACAAGGACCCAGCAGGTTTCCATCGCGAGATAAAAGACATGTTACTCATGGGAGAGTATACCTACCCTGACATTATGAAAATATTAAAAGTCCTATTACCCGCCGGTGTTTACGAGAAACTCAAAGAAAAGGAATGGGAGGTGGGAGACCAAAAGATAGATTGGACAGCATTAGAAAACGAAGAAAGGGCCCGAGCTGCAGGAGCAGGACTTGGGGAAAAGACTACAGCACTAGCAGGACTACTAGTACAGGTACTGCCACGTTTATTAACTACGAAAAAGGAAGACTGGGGTGCAATATCAGCCTGTAAACAAAAGCCAGATGAAGATACTAGTGATTTCTATTCCCGTTTTGAAAAATGTTTTGGTATAAATAGTGGCATAAAAGCCAGTAGTGAGTCATATCCACATCTGTTTGTGACAAGTCAAGAATAGAGTATTAAAATTCGAAAGTACCTGGCAAGGTAATACCCCATCACAGATGTTACAGATGTTACAATATCACCACAATAGAATTAGAGAAGAACAAGAACACGAACAAAGACGTATGAAAGATACAAAAATGAAAATGCTTGTTGCTCAGTCAGTCCCAGCTGATGGTCATCAAAAGGGTGATTCCGCAGGTCCTACGAAAGGGACATGCAACTATTGTAAACAACAAGGTCATTATATACACGATTGTCCCGTCCTGAAACATAATATTGCTACAGGTAGAACCCAGGAGAGACCACGTCCACCTAGACAGGATCAGAATCAACAACAAATCCCTCAGCATGCACAACCTAGGTTAGCTCCGCAACAACTAGCTCCGCAACAGGCAGCTCCTCAACAGACCGTAGCACCACCACAAACGCAGCCTATTGCTGCAACACAAGCGACAACACAACAGATGTATCAGTATGCACAAGCAGATTATCCCGATTATCAGCGATATACATGAAATAGCCTAGAGAGGGAAGTTGGCTTACCCCTTATTGAGGTTCCTGTAGACCAGGAGGGACCTTATGTACATAGTGAACTATTAGGGGAAGACAGAAAGTTTTTACTTGATACAGGGGCAAGCAGAACAACTATAAGACGCAGTGAAGTTCCAGGGGCACCCCTCTCAGGCTCACAGAATATTTCCCTCGGATTCTCAGGAAAACCCATAATTAATGACGTAACACAACCTCTTCCACTTACGGTCGGTCCATTGACACACACTACAGATTTATTGCTTACTAAATCATGTCCAGAAAACTTGTTGGGTATAAAAACATTGAAAGCTCTAGGAGCTATAATATGTTGTTCTCCGGAAGGAGTACGACTATTTCTACGTGACTTCAAAGGTCACTACGTGTCAAGAGATATGGATCACCGATTACAGAATTTACCTACACATTTATGGGCACAAGGCCCCACTGATGTTGGTTGCATGAACATTACACCATATCGAGTTACACTAAAAACAGGAGTAGTACTACCACGAATGCGACAATATAAGTTACCACCAGATGCTGTTGTGGCTTTGCTGCAAATCATTGACGAGCTCATTGCACTAGGAGTGGTTGTCGAAACCGACTCCAATATATGTAATTCCCCGATAATTCCGATTCTTAAAAGAACGGATCCAAAAGCACCACCAGTATATCGATTGGTTATTGATCTGCGCGAATTAAATAAATGTATTGTACCACAATACCCTGTGGTCCCAGATATCTCTTCATTACTAACAGCTATTGACTCAGAAGCAACGTTCTTCACTGTAATTGATCTCAAGAATGCTTTCTTTAGCGTCCCAATAGATCCGGAAAGTCAAGATCTGTTCGGATTCAGTTTAAATGGACGAAGTTTTAAATTCACACGCGCACCTCAAGGATTTACAGAAAGCCCCAGCATCTATAGCCAAGCACTGAAACGAGAACTTGACAGTATCCACATGCCCGTTAACACTGCCTTGCTTCAATATGTCGATGATCTGCTGATCACCGCCCGAAGTGAACATGAATGTGAAAAAGCGTCACTGACGGTTTTGGAATTTCTGGCCGACAAGGGGCACAAGGTGTCCCCTTCTAAGCTGCAATTCTGTGTCCAGCGAGTTGTTTACCTTGGGCACTAACTGTCCAAGGAGGGAAGGCAGCTTACACCCGACCGCATCCAGTTAATTGCTAACATGCCAGCACCCAAGACACAAAAGGAGGTGCGGGCTTTTATAGGCCTCACTTCATACTGTAGGCAGTGGATCCCTCAATATGCATTTCTAGCAAAACCACTCATCCAGTTGACAACACAGGAGGCAGCCACATCGACTGTCCTCCCTTGGACTCAAGAACATACACACGCCTTTGAAAGCTTAAAGAAAGCTTTATGCCGAGCACCTGTTTTAGCAACACCATGTTACAGTAAACAGTTTACACTCTTCGTTACAGAACGCGAAGGTACTGCCTTGTCAGTACTCACTCAGGAACAAGCAGGATCACACAAACCATGTGCTTATTTCTCTAGTACATTAGATCCAGTAGCTCAGGCTCTTCCTGCGTGCCTGAAATCGGTGGCAGCAACAGCTTTAGCAATCAGACAAAGAGATGCCATAGTGTTAGGACACCAATTGACAGTACAAGTACCACACGCAGTAGAGGTTCTCTTGAACCGCACACAAACACAACACTTGACTATAGCGAGACTTACCGGTTACGAATTGACATTATTTCAGCCACACATAGAAATCAGACGTTGTAATACGTTAAATCCTGCCACACTGTTACCAGTGGGCGGAACAGATCCATTGGCACATGATTGTGTCGAAGTCATTACTATCACGACGAAACCCAGACAAGAATTGACAGATATCCCTTTGTCGGATCCAGACTTGACATTGTATGTAGATGGGTCATGTATGAGAACAAGTACAGGAAAGTTAGTGGCCGCTTACGCAGTCACAACAGACACTGAAGTCATTGAAACAAATTGTATTAACACTTTGTCAGCTCAAGCAGCAGAGCTCATCGCTCTGACACAAGCCTGTATTCAAGCCAATAATAAGAAAGTCAACATATACACAGATTCACGTTATGCATTCGGAGTCGTCCATGACTTCGGCGTACTGTGGCGAGAGAGAGGTTATTTAACTTCTCACGGTGCCCACATCCAACACGGACCCCTCATTCAAGCCCTATTAGACGCAATTCATCTACCTACTGCAATATCGATTATGAAATGCAAGGCCCACACACAAGTTACCGACATCATTTCTCAGGGTAATGACCTAGCTGACAGAACAGCTAAACAGACTACTCAGAAACAGACTCACACAACTGACACGACAAAGACAATAGTTCCGACACCAACGCATTGCATGGCAGTTAAGGATCCCGCCCTTGATGTAATTGACATACAGACACATGCTACACCAGAAGAAATAAAGAAATGGACTGAATTAGGAGGGATCCAAACGGATCAAGGATGGATGACGAAGGAAAAATCTATATGGTTTCTTCCCGACTCCATGGTTCAAGTCATCATGAACACAATACATAGTCCAGCGCACCTAGGAGAAAAAGCTATGCTAGACAGCATTCAACACATTTGGTTCAACAAACACTTGCGAGCAGCAGCTAAACAAAAAGTTCGTACCTGTATGATATGTTGTCAGTTTAATCCAGGTAAAAGCATCCCCGTAGAGCAAGGTGGATTTCAACCTCCCGATCATGCTTTTGAAGTCCTCCAGATGGATTATATCCAGATGGAACGATGTCGAGGATTCAAATATGTTCTCGTAGTTGTCTGTGCTCTTTCCCGTCGGACGGAAGCCTACCCGGTTTCAGATTACACTGCCCTGACTACTGCCAAACAGTTAGTTCGAGAATTCTTCCCACGGTACGGTTTACCACGTGTTGTCTACTCAGATAACGGCCAGCCGTTCTCATCCGAACTAATGAAACACGTTTCCCTTTTGTTAGGCTACCAATGGAAATTTCACTGTGTCCGACATCCCGAGGCAGCAGGTCTCGTGGAACGCCATAATCAAACTCTGAAAATTAGATTGTCCAAAATATGTAGAGAAAAAGGTGTCGATTGGATAGTAGCCTTACCAGTTGCGCTCTTTTACATGAGAATGGTAACACATTCTCGAACAGGGCTATCCCCGTACGAGGTGATCTTCGGTAGACCACCAAATATGTGGGGGACGCCTATACCTCGCAAAATCACTGATGTTGACTGTAATATGCTGACAGATTACCTGGCTTCCTTGATGTCTGCACTACAATCTTGTCGTTCACAGGTAGCCGCAGCTTTTCCCGATAATACTGAGGGGAAGCCCCATGACGTGGTTCCTGGTGACCTGGTTCTGGTCCGGAATCTCGACCGGAAGACCCAACTGGAGCCTAGGTGGAAGTCACCGAAGCTAGTTCTACTAACTACAAGGACAGCCGTGAAGATCGAGGGACGTAAAGGGTGGTTGCACTCGAGTCATATCAAGAAATTTTATGGACTACCATCCAGTGTGAATACTCAACCTTGTATTCCCTCACAGACAGACTCAAAGCTCCCCTTGGTTGAGCAGTCAAAACCAGAACTTTACAAACTAAAATTAAGGTCTAGCAAGTCAGACAATTTGATTGTTTAAGTCCTCTCCAAGGTGAATCGGTTGAATTTGTCTCTGACATGTATCCTCTAGACCGGAATAGAAAAAAAAATCAACAGATGCAGCTTAAAAAGCATGCGTATTGTAAATCACTTCGTAGTCACTGCACAGTAACATTATTAATTTTGTTTTTTCCAAGTCTTCTGATCATCTTTTCCAGCATACTATTGCACATGTATTACCCTATTCTTAAGCGTGCTTACAATGTAACTGCAGAACATTCTTTTAGCGAATTACCTCCGCATGAGTTGTCCTATAGATTTGCGCTGCGCAACAACACATTCATTAGTATGTTACATCATTCCCATCAGACCAGCAATGCCACAAATTGTTGGATATGTGGTCGACTCCCTCCCTATCAGAACTATAAGGGAGTTTTGCCCCTCTTTCCCTATCCGTTCACACACAATGGCTCCTGTGGAGCATGGTTTAGTTTGATTAATTCCCTAGATTCAAATTCCGCAGTTTACCAAGACAACTGGGTGTGGGGAAACCTGAACCTAGTTTTGCTTAAAGTCTGCCACCCTAACAAGGAGGGACTTCCCAAGAGAACAGGAACTGATCTAGAAAATGAAGTATATGGATTAGGTAATTTTACACTTAACCTCATGATCCTGAACGTTGAATCCGAAGCTACACCAATCTTGCCCGCCATGTCAGTATTCCCAGTAAAAGGGGAATTATGTGTAAGAAAGAATGGTTCCATACACATGGGCCATAGTAAATGCACCACTGTAATACAATTCAGTGATCAAGGCAAGTCTACATTTAGAGCTTCCCATCATTCCTACTTCATATGTGGCCAGACCGCATATATATGTCTACCTTTAGATTGGGATGGTACCTGTTACATAGCATTCCTTCTACCACCTGTTTTCCTAGCTCCTCCTGATTATCACAGAAATACCCATTTAGTACACAATAGACAACAGAGAGATCTCCCAATTGTCGATTACACTGAAACAGCATGGGAAAAATACACAGATTTCAATAAAGGGTTCTTTCCCTATATAGGTACAGTCACTAATAGTAAGCTGATACGTAGATTAACCAGAACCCTTGAAGCAGTAGTGAACGAGACTATTTCCGCCTTAGGCAATTTAACAGAAGAGCAGTCTGCTATGCGGATTGTTGTGCTTCAAAATCGTCTTGTCCTTGACGTCATCCTGGCCGATAGGGGCGGAGCTTGTAGGGTCATCGGATCAAGTTGCTGCATTTTCATACCAGAAAATTCGCCGTCGGTATATAAAGCCATAACCCGCCTTCATAAGATTATAAGCCAGATACACCAGAGTCCAGGCACCTGGACTTGGTCCGGTTGGTTTTGGAGCGTGTTGTCAGCCTGGGGATGGAGAATCCTATCCTTCCTAGGTATTGGCTTTCTCATTCTATTCAGTTGCTGCTTATGTCTACAATGTGGGCCAGCGATTTGTGGTCTGTGTGCCACATCGTGTATCCCACATCCAAGTTTTCGTTCAAGATCCCGGAAGAAGAAAGAAGAACAAATGATGCTATATGAACAGATCGATGGATTAATGAAGATCGATATCTCCTGAGGGTCCGTAGGGGACAAGGAGGGAATGAGGAAATATGAATTTTGTGATCAGTTATGTCCCCTATCGTAGACCCCAACGGCTCCATGTGCATGCTATAAGTACATGTATGTTCCCTCCAGTTCCAGTTTTGAAGACTCAAATACATGTGCGTCCACCGTCAACATGTCCTCTTTCAGATCCGCCATGAATGGGTCAGATATTCCATTCCTAAGTATGAAAGGCCACCGACTTATATAGTTCACTTTCCACATTTTACAGATTCAGGCGAGTAGGCCCAGAATTCTGTCATCAAGTCTTTTCCTGCCTTCTGCCTCTGAAAGCTCCAGTCTGAGCCTGCATCTGTATCCATGAACTTTGTCCTACTCCCTGCGCGGCTAACGGTGCCTGATCCAGCCTGTTGCCTGCCAAAAACTGTATTTCACCTTCAAGATTATCTACTCCGCTCCTCATCCGATGCATTCCTGTCTAGTAGTTTAGGTAAACATTCCTCCAGCTACCGTGCAAAGGGCCAGGCCTCACTGTCCACATGCAAGTAATTCATAGCCCCGTTACCATGGAATATTCCTACCCCCTCGCATTTCATGTAGACATTTAGACGCTTGTACACGTACTAACAGTCAGTATAGAATAGATTCTATCCTAGAGACCTTTCCTTTTGGATAACACAGTTCTTTAAACATAGGATATTAGATATGATTTGGGATTAGGTTGACATGAACCCCAGACTTCTGTCTCCACATGTAGAGCTAAATGTCAAGTCCCCTTCACCCTCTAGTTGCACGTCAATCACACGTCATGCGGCTGCGCGCGCATCTCTGCCAAATATTTCTGCTGACATCGCAGGATTCTTTTATGGATCCACCCACTTGTGACATCATGTATAATGACGTTTATTTAAATTACGCCTATATGTCCGCCTCTATTAGTTACGTATGCACAGTTTATCTGTCTTATCAGCTGTTACGCCTCTTGCATCTGTTTCACTGTAATGCATTTTCCTATAAAACTAATTATCTGTCAATAATGTACGCCCTTCCTTCCTGAACTCTCGTGGTGATGGAATTTGAAGCCTGCAATTCGAATTGTATTTCCTTTGTCAAAGAATAAAGCCTTTTAGAACCTCTAATACCACGGATTCTGCCTCTTATATTTACTGAGTTATTCTTACTAGATTTTACCGCATAAAAAATAGTACCGGTAATGAAATATTTACCACAGTGGGCTCAGCGCCCAGCGCCCGGTACAGGACTGACTCGGGGGATCCCAGGCAAGGTCGGGGAGCGCAGGGGTCTCAGCGCTAGTACCTGGTCGATCCCCCAGCAGTCCAGCAGTAATTCTCAGCTTTAAGTTTCAGCATTCAGTTTCAGCAGTGACTTTCAGCAGTAAGCTTCAGCAATAGGTTTCGGCAGTAAGCTTCAGCAATAGGTTTCAGCAGTAAGCTTTCAGCAATACGTTTCAGCAGTAAGCTTCAGCAATCTTAATGGCGCAGATGGCTCTGGCGCCCTTGGGGTTCTGTTCCTTGGGGGGGGGTTGAGTTGGTGACTAGTTTCCCTCCTAGTCAAGCTTGGCAGATGGCCCCTGGGTTCCCCTACCGCTGGGCTAGATCAGTGGGCTAGTACAGGATCCCTCACTCACTTAAAAGGCAGCACCTAAGCCCTGTCACTTTCAGAGGCATAAGTCCCTGACTAGGCCCTACCGCCTAAAACTCCTGCGTGGGTTCCCCAGGTCTGTGTTACTCCAACTGCCTAGAAAAAGTTCCCTCCCTCTCTTAAGTAGCCCTAGGTCAGGTGACCACCCTCTAAGGCGGCAAAAGTAAAACCCCACCTCCCTTCTAGAAGGTTCCAGCACATTCCAGGAGCTTCCCCACTCTAGGTATAGGACAAAAAAGGTGAGCTGGTGTCGCAACATTGTTGTGGGGTTCCAGCCAGCTCCTGGCAGCTAGCGTGCTACTAGAAAGGAAACTCCGCAGCCTGTGGCAGCCATCTTAGGGGAAGGGAGCACCTGCACCTTAACACTGGTTATTTGCATCTAACATGCATTAAAAAAAACGAAAAAATTCAGGGAAAAGGGCCAAGTCCAACAAAAGGGTTTGGAATATATGGTGCTGAACCAGAGCGCCAAAGTTACATCCGAAACCGATGGCGGAAAAAAACAATCTGAGGATGGAGTCGGTGACCATGCGCACTATCGTCCAAGGGAAGAGTTACCTATCTTGTGACTACAAAAGACTTCTTCCAAGACAACAACAAGGTGCAAGTATCCGAGCCCAACACCAGATGGCGATCTATGCAACAGTATGAATTCCGCAGCTCATATGCCTTGAACAAATATCTCCTATATTGTATATAAACACATAGACCACAATCACATATATCACTTTGCCAACTAGGCAATTGTCATAACATCCCAGTTAGTGCAATAAGGTAAATACTTATAGGTTGCACACGTCATAAAAATACCATTACTGTACATAATATGGAGTTCCTGAAATGATACCGGTTATCCCGTTATAACAAGGCATAAAACAAAATAAATTATATCCTCAGGCAGGGATATGAAGCAGTTAGGTCATATTTACATCACCAAATCACCATGAACAAAAAGGGTACAGCATCCCTGCACTCCTACTACAATTTATATGGTAATTCCCAATGAATACATAGGGCACCGAAACACCTGCAAGTCTTTGAGGATTACAGTAATTCCTTGTGCTGAGAAAGCACTCGTAAATTTAAAGTCTGGCCCCTCAGGACCGGGAAGGCAGTGATCAATGCGGCCATTTGGCGCCCCACCAGGCATGTGCAGTCATGGAGGGGGGGAAAGAATGGACTCCCTCCTTCAGTGGACGAACTCTCTGGCTCCTACGTCAGATACCCACTAGCATGTGAGACAGCTGTTAACTCCTAGACGGTAACCTTCTCCCGGTTGAGTCCGGGCAGCTCCCCTACCCAAGGTACACCAGAGCAGTGGGTCCATCCCCTGTGTCCGAATACCCACAGCGGACCTCACGGGCCACCACCCAGCACTCCTGTACCTTTGTGGAGTCCTCTTTAATGGCACTGCAGTGGTCTCTCCTGAGCCAGGCAGAGCCCCGCATCACCAGGAAGACGATTTGTTTGGCACTGCCGGCTCGCTCAGCCTCAGAGAGGCCCCGAAACCGCCCGATCGCCTCTAGGGGCAGGACGAATTGTGCCACACCTCTCCCTTGCGGGCAGTCCCCTGACGTCATGGGTGTCACTCGGCAACCATGTGTTGCTGGGAGGGGGGCCGCGCTGGTGAGCGATTTCCCCAGAGGTGGCGGCAGGAGCGACACAGGAGCGTGTGGTGTGTCCAATCGGCATGGGGTCCTCTCGGTGCTGCTCGCCTTGTCCTCCTTGCAGAAAGGCAATCACCACCGGCCGAAGTGGCACACGCTGTTGTATTCTTTTTGTGAAGTTAAGTCGAGCTCTTTTAGAGTGCTCCTTCTTGAAAGGGGAAGCACTCTCCACACGCTTGTGCCACAAATTTAGTGCTCAAAACGTGCTTATTTTCTCAAAAAGTTAAAGAACAGCCCAGTCCTTCCCCTACTCCAGGCAGGAGAAGCAACTGCAGGCTGACCCACCCCACACACATCAGGGTCAGCGCTCCTCATACAGCTCGCCCAGCTCTCCTTCCAGGCAGGTTCCTTTTTGACTCAGCAAGGATCTTCTGAAGTCTTTGATTTCCCGGAGTCTTCCAAAAGGAAGCAAGCACACACAAGCCCTTGAAGACCTTCCCAAGCAGGATACACAGCAGGGCAAAAAGAGTCAGTACTTTACCTCTGCCCACAGACATTCCCTGGTAAGCAGAAAGACTGCTGTGACTGGGGGAAGGGAGGGGTGGGGGGCGGGGGGGGGGAGGGGGCTGCACTGCTCCATGCCCTGGCTTTTGCCCCCGATAGCTAGTGAAGGGGTTTCCTGTTTCGGGATCGCGGTGATGGTGTCTCTCAAAGACTTCTGTAACACAGAGCTAGCAAATACTCTTCTGCTCCAAAAAGGGCTACGCGGTTCATCGTCATGTACAGGTTTGACACCGATTTGTGCCACATTGAACAATGGTGCAATGGGGAGAGGATGTGGTCTAACAGCTAGGACGGTCGACCTCAAATCTGGGATTACGGATTAGAGTCTCTGCAATGATGCTCAACATCCTGTGATTCTGGGCAAGTCACTCAAATTCCCCGTGCCTAACAAAAATGAATGTGTCCTTGTGTAAAGCAACTGGTGCTCATGTAAAGCACTCTGATACCTTCGGGTCAAATTCGCGCTATATAAAACTCCGGGGAAAAAAAGTGGTGACAAAACAGATACATGTGTTTGCTGAGATCATGGTAGGCCCAAGCATGATTGGTGGTACATGTGTGGATTTAGGAAGGAAACTACCCTTTAAAAGGATTAAAGATAAAACAATGTACAAACGACTATAAAAATCAAAGCCATCCACCAGCCTTGTCAGAGGGCAATATGTGATCTGAAATTAAAATCTGAGACAGAGAGGATAAAGGTTTGTGCAATAATATAGAAAGGCAATCCTAGGTCCAAATTCTTTGATGTAGACAGATGAGCAAAGGAAATTATGATAGGATTTCTGAGGAAACATGTTGGTATGCATATGAGCTAGAAACTCTACTGAGATGCCAAACGTGCCTCAGCGTAGGATGCCAAGAAGGTGCAATACTCACTCTGTGCTGGACTCTTAATACAACATCTTCCCCTGCTTCCCTGAAAAGATCCACTGCTTCATTGTGCAGAAGTTTCTTCAGTTCTCTTTCATTCACCTACAAGAGAGATGCAACACTTTTTACTCTAATACTAGAATAAGGAAAGTAATTTATTCTTTACACATCACCAGAACAGTAGATGGCCTCTCACTAAGCACACCCAAAGGGTTGCAGTTAGATTTGCTTTAAAGCACTGAAATGTTTTCATTGCTTTTTAGAAGAGAGCAAAAGAAAATACAATTGACACACATCAAAATACAAGTGTCTGTACTTCCACCATACCTAGTACCATCCACTATCCCATCCATATAATCAAATGTCCATAACATGCTACATACAACCCACACCCTACAAACTGCCCCAGCAAACATAGTGAGATATGCCCACATCATAGTTCTCTGGTGAAATCATCAAATAACACTTTGCAGTTCAAAGTGTTCTTTTGTTCTGGGGAACGAAAGAAAATAAAGATGATTTGGAATACGTGGCATTTGGAATTGGAGTTTTGTTTGAATGGACTGTGACTTATCGGTACACTACCATGTGTGAAATTTGGTTCAATTTTACCTTTTGGTCACACCTTGGGAGCAGCAGGAGCCTTGGTTTGGTGCACGTAGCTGGATTACATTGTTAAACAACTGGGACAAGGGGGAGGTGCTGTATTCTGAGTGACTCGCTACTCTACTCTGTTGTTGGAAAACTAACCTATTAGTCAGCATGGTCTCGCTCGTTGATTCTGTCGGCCACGGAGGAGCCAACTGTTCCTGCATGGCAATTCACTGCATATGTTATCACCGGGTCCAGTCTGGCACACGAACAGGCTCCCCACTGCCACTAGCCTCTCCTCGAGTTGCCAATGGTCTCCTGTGATCGTCCCGAAGCCAACTCTAGCCAACTCAAGCCGGGGATTTAAAAAACCATAAAACTTATTCCATTGTGCAACACTTTAAGGCACCCAGGATATCGAAGCATATATTTCAAACCAAGTACTCTATTTTTTGTTTCATAGCTATGAAGGTGTTTCACTGTTCCTGTACTTTCCTGGTTTTGTCTGTGAATACTGCTTTGACATGGTTCACAAAGCGGGAGGTGTCTTGCTGACCAACCACCTTGAGAATTTTTTCTTTATCACTATAATTTAGGAATTTTTCTAGGATCGCCCACTGCAGTGTAGCAGGCTGCAATGTAATAGTCAGCGCCCTATGTACTGTTTCAATCGAATAAATCGGGAAAAGAGCGGGGGAGGGGGGTAGGACAAGCACCACTCTCTGCACTCTACTTTCAAGGGTCTGAAGCCAGGTCACCGTTTTCTTCAGGGTTGGGACATCAACTTAGTTCTGCAATATCTGACTCCAATACGGTAAAAGTCAGCTATTAGCCTGAGATCTGCATGGAGGAGGCTAACCTCCATTGTAACTCCCTCTATTGTGGACTATAGAGAGTCCTTGGTATTTTGTATGGCATGAGTGATAAGCCAGAGTGGGTTGATACTGCTGCTCGGACGGCTGTACAGATGCCGCATTAGTCTGATGGGTCTGCCACTGCGCCAGTGTCCTAGATGTAGTGTTTTGGGTGGATTTGGTCACTCTGTCTTTTCCCATCATGAACAGAATCTCTGCAGGAGTACCATGAAAGAACCATAAACCTTCACCACCCCACAGTCCACTCGGCGGGTCGATCCAAAAAAGGCCAGGGTGGTAAAGCACAGCATTCTGACCTACAGGATACTGCCTCAAGTAAGTAAGACTGGCGGTTGAAGTGAGTGCTGCCAAATATCAGTGGTGTTTATGTCAGGATTCTTTAGGATTAGTGTGGTGCAAACCAGCGCTCCTGGTTAATGCATCTCATCAGGTATCTTGGTAGGCTCCCCCCCTAAACCACACTACTTAACTTATAGGGTGACATAAATACAGTTATAGCTGTAGATAAAATGTATAGTTATAAAGATAAAATAAACAGTACAACGAGGAATAACACACCATTGCATATGTATGTTGAAAGACTGAATTCTGATTTAGTACAAAAACCCAAAGTAAAACAAAAGCCTGATTATTATACAACTGAATAGCATCAATCAGACTTGTTTTCTATTTTAGTGCGACACCAACATCCAACAGCAGCAGACATGCTTTTCATCACATTTCAAGAAGGCTTTGGCGCATGATCTGCCAAATTGTAATGCTGAAGCAATTTATTAAAGGTCAACATTTACAAAGAGTACCAAAGTTTGAATAAGGAAGCCGCATAGTTCCTGCAGCTGCCAGTACAATACTTGTCCTACTAAAGAGAAAAAAGTGTGGTACTGATGAACCTATCAGTATCATGTACAGCCAGCTATATTCAGGGAGTGGATATCTTATTATTTCAAGTTCAGGCATCCAAACTAACTCGGGTTTAAGACCACTGCCAGAATTTATGGCTGTTGCTTTGGCTAGTAGTGATCTATGCCTAGCATGTGCTGCTTCTACCATCAGCATGCCAATCTAGAATTACTCATCTCTCTGCCCTTTGTGGTGAGTCACAACACAGCATTTGGAGTGCAAATCCATTACATCTTAATTTAATTTATAAAGTTATATATAGCGCAAATCTGACCCACAAGGGTATCTGAGCGCTTTACAATATACAATTATTTAACAATAGATGGTTGAGGTAGTATACATACATTCGGTATTTGCAATTCAGTACAAAGAAGGTAGATAATAGTACATGGATAGCATAGGTGACTAGTAGTCAACTAAGAATGATCCACGAGGGAATCAGTACGCTTCATAATACACAGTTATCAAACATTAAGTGATTGAAGTAGTAAACATACATTCGATAATCGCTTTCAATACAAAAGGGGTAGCCAGTAATATGTGGATCACATAGGTGACTAGATGTCAACACAGAGTTAAAGTCTTAGGATGTGAATGTGTTCATTAGAAACATTTTTACTTCTTTTTTGAAGGAGGTAAAGGAAGAGATTCCTCGTATGATTGGAGGTAGTGAGTTCCAAATCTTCGGTGCTATCCCGGAGAATGCTCTGCAACCCGTTCTCTTTTTGTGGAAGGATTGTGGCTTCAGTAGTAGTGAACTCGCATTTCGCAATTGTCTGCATCCTCCCGATCGCTCAGTAACTGGGGGTATTGCTATACAGTGCTTTATGGGTCATGCAAGCGATCTTTAGGTGAATTCTTGCCTCGTAGGGCAGCCAGTTCAGAGCTTTCAGGGTCAGAGAGATGTGGTTATTTCTTTTGGTTCCTGAGACCAGTCTGGCCGCATCGTTAAGCGATGCCCTCAACGGGGCCAGCTTGTATTTGGGGAGACCGCATAGAGTGGTGCATCCATAGTCTAGTCTTGGAAGCACAAGGGCTTGTACTGCCATTTTTAAGTCGTCTGAGGGAGGAAGTGTTTAAGTTTCCTTAGTATACTCAACTGGTAATTAGCTCCCTTGGTGGCATTAGTAATTTGCGCCTGCATGTTCAGGTGTGTGGAATTGTTAAACAAATCTACTTGTCTAAGGGACAACATTTTAGAGAAATCTATTTGTCCTGCAAAAAAATCTACTTGCCTTACTTCTTCACTAAATCAATGAGATGGACAGGCAAAAGCGTAAATTAGGTATTAGACCATGCATTTTAGACAGTCACTAGATTGAAGCTTCCATTTGGGAGAATAGTGTCAACAAAGGTGGCATAATCAAATCAAATTACCAGTATAATGTACACTGTGGTAATGTGCAAGTCAGTATTACATATTTACAGGACAACAATTTTGCATAAGGTATTTACAAAGAATATAAAATGCAGTCACATATCGGATAGATTCAAGCTGCTACCCACAATGCATTTGAGATTCAGGCTTCAGGGGCGGATATGAATGGGATCTGTGATTAAATGCAGTCACATATCAGATAGATTCAAGCTGCTACCCACAATGCATTTGAGATTCAGGCTTCAGGGGCGGATACGAATGGGATCTGTGATTATGTCTAGATTAAGGTACCCTGCTCAGGAAAGCATGACTTTTCTAGCGGTCATGGGAAGGGTAGGAGACCATTCCTTTTATCCAAAGGGACAGGTCTTCAGATTTCAGCCCCACTTAGATCAAAGCATCATCTTTGAAAGTGTGTAAGGTTTTCATTTGGACGACCCAACCTGTGACATTGTGATACATAACGGAAAGATTGGGGTGGGGGTCACACTTGGGCCTATGCTGTAGGAGTTTTATCAACAATACACAAGCCATCCTAGAAGCATTATTAGGGAATGAAGTGCCCTTTGGAGCATGTGGAAAAATCACTAAGCCTGAATCTTTACTGCACCAGAGACATCTATCTAAGCATTCCAAAGAAAGAGTTTGCAGCGGTTTGAAAGTCCACTGCAGTACTGGTTCGCTGATCAGTAATATGTTCAACCAAGCCCAAGATTAAATTCGTTATACAGGCTCATAAAACAGTGGCAGACACTCCAGAAGGAGACCATAAACTAACACTCGAGGACAAGGGCGAATTACCCTGCCCCTGCCTTCTATATGTAACTGATACAAGGACAATTCATATACAGAACTGCACATGATCTAAAATAACATGCCAGTTGACTTGCTTTTTAAATAAAGTACACTGCAGTGTAAGAGAAAACCCAGGAAAAACTAGAGGAACGTATCTTACAGTACAAATCTCCTAGCAAAAAGAACCAGGGGTCTATTAAAAAAAAAAGCCAAAAGTAAAAACGGTTTTGCTTTCAAAACACTCCCCATTTCAGCTGTAGACTAGAGACTGATCTATCAAACTGTGGGGGCTTTTTGAGAGGGTATGGGTGCAGACATCGGGGAGGTGATGATCCGCAATAGTTTGTGAATAGTTTTTACTTTGTGGTCTGTAGATGTACTCTGGCCTAATTTTTCTTCAAGAAAGACATCTCACAAGTCCACAGGTACAGAGATTTAGAAGAAAAAGTGTTTATGGAATAGGGTAAGAAATAAGGGACAACTTTAAAGAAAGGGTAACATACCTGAGGGTTTGGAATACAACGGGGGAGCGACCTGTAGAGTAGAGATTTTAGGACATTTACAAGAGAGGGAAGAGGGATTGAAAAGCTGATAGGCTGAAAAGAATGAGAAATGACAGTAAACGACAGTCACTTCAGCCCCAAGGATAATGTGTGGTGGTTGTACCAGTATTCAACCTTCAAAAACCAATAACATCCAAATGATGTGTCCAGCGATTCACAAACCCTTATAGGCGTCTCCCTAAGGACAGTAGCCGGAGTACAAGTCCATGAGACCACTGACGCAAGTGTTACGCCTGTTCACCAAACACAGCAAGGTTAAAAAGAAGCAACACTTGGTGTCTTCCAGTGCATAACAGGATCCAAGCATGTCCCGACAGACGAACATGGAACACCCCTGCCATCACTTGTATGACAGAGGTGACAACACTTGGAGACCTTCGTAGTAGCATTACATAGGACGTAGAGATGGTAACTGTGTTATACGGTGAGACAGCGGTGACAAAGAGGTTACACTTAGAGACAATGATGTCTTAAGGGGGGGGGGGGGAAGAGTTAAAGAGGAAGGCAGCGTTGTCCTGAGGGACAGTAACACAGGAATCCAATTGCAGCAGAGGAATTACAGGGGGAGCCGGTGTTGGCATATAAGTTCACAAGAGATGGGAGAGGTGTTCAACAAGAAACCACTGATGGCTTGATGAGAGGGGATAGAATAGAGCTAGAGATAAGCTGATTGCTAAACAGTTAGAAAAAGGAGATGTATAAGATAGGGAACTAGATGGATGGTAGAGAGAAGCAAGAGAATGGAGGGCAGTGAGGGAATGGTGGTTTTACATCAGGAGTTTGAGAGGGGACAGAGGTGAGCCTCCAACTGAGAGCAAAAGAAATAAGAGTAAACGTTGTCTACAGATGTTTGAGGATTTAAATCCAAAAGGAAGAGAAAGAAGGCGACAGAGGGGGAAAGAGAGAACATGATTTCAGACTGGGCACAAGATCAATGGCAGAAGGTTGAGACAGCAAGAAAATGATGAGTTGAACAGGGAATTCAAAAAATGACAGAGTGCTGAGATAGTAAACAGGAAAAGGAAGCGTCATAGACACAAGTTGATGTGGTTGGTGTGTTTAGTAGGGGAGGTTCTGTAGTTGCGCCATTTTGTGATTTCGGCTATAAACCAAAGCACACAGCATAAGAACAATGTCACTTTGTTCTGCTGCATCTCCGGAGAGGTTTGTAACGTTAGCTCTTTCTGAGTTTCGCAGCTTTTAACAGGACATTCTATATGTAGTCTATTTGCAGTCTATTTGCCTGCTTTGCACGTGATTACTTTCCAACAGCATAAAAAACAATCCTTACTCACTGCCTCGGGGTACAGACCTTATCTCTCTGGTGCCATTTGAAGCATCACTCCCTTGCAAGATGTAGCTGTAATATAGAATCCAGGGCATAGGGTAGAGGTGGCCAGCACAGCACAAAGGATAGACTTCAAGGCCCAGAGAGGCCTTTACAGCCTAAAAGCCACAAGTCTTGCTGTTGTGAAGCAACAGAGGGCCTGGCCAACCTATCTACTCTAAGCAGGATTTATTTGGACACATTTACATTACTATGTTCCCTTTACTCTGTAAACTTTTAAGAAGCCCATTTCTATGGGCTGCATAAACACACCATCCTCCTTTGTTTATTTACCCCTCCCGGTACATCTGAGGTAACCATTCCACATACTTGCCTTATCTTAGCGTGCAGTGCGCCAGCTTCTTGTAGGAACGTGGCTTTTTCAGCTTCCAAATGAGAGTGCTGAACCTCTAACCTAGACTCACCACCACTTAGCCACACTGTGTGATCCTGGGAAAGTGTTTTATTTTTCTGGTCCTCAATTTCCTAATCTTGCAAGATTAGAAGTGTTCACATAAACGTTAACTCATTTAATAAGAGCTACCTAAAACACCAGTAAGTTGCTAAACAGCACAGGAGCACAGTTTTTAACCCAAACTTTAATAGTGTTTGCAAGGGGTAGTAGGGACATAAAGAGCTTTCAGAGACTTGCCTGTTATTGTTGTAAATTAGGTAAAACGTGGGATTTTGGGACACCTGCTGGCACGCCTGTTGTCAGTCAGACCAGAGCTATAGTCAGGGCCACTGGTATTATGCGGCAAGTCAGGACGAAATTATGTGGCAGGGTTGAGTAAATTATGCAACAAGAAAAGGCAAATTATGTGACATAATACGGCACATTTTGTAATAGTTTTAGTTCATTATTTCATCATTTTCAAACTTGGTACCACCCTGTGGGCATTGCTTGCAACTCATTAGTATCAGTTTATCACCCAAATACAGCAATAAGCAACAGAAAGGTGAACAGTCCAGCTTTGCAAAGAGGCATTCACTGCGCGGCAAAACGCACAGTCGCATTTTTTGTAACTTTGTAATGGTTTGAGCTAGAATTTTTTTTTTTTTTTTTTTAAATAATCCGGGGATTATGCAACAGATGATGGATTATGTGGCAAACACTACGGACGCTCAATCACATAATTACAGTGGCCCTGGCTATAGTCAGTGTGACAGCCTGAGGTCGCATCATGTAGCTGATGTTAATGGATGGCATTTCTACTGAACTGACTTGAAGAAATCACCCTCAGTCTAGCGCCAAGGTGCTGCTTTAAAGTCTACTTGGCGCTGCACAGAATAGCGTATAAAGCCTCTCAGTTTCAGTTGCTAGATTTCGGTGACATCGTATCACAGACAGTAAGGCTTAGGCTTTTAATTTGTGCTAAATATATCACTGCAAACCTGCCTCCTGGCAAACTCTGCCTTGCCCATTCTGTTTTCTTTTTCTGGCCTCCTATTCCTGGGTGCTGGTGAAGAAATAAATGCAGAGCCATAGGGGAAAGAAAAGAGCTTAGTGCAGACACTGGTTTACAAATTAGAGGCTTGTGAAAATGAAGGCAACAAGGGTGGGCCTGTGGGCTGCACGAGAGCCCCACAGGGAAAGTATGGCGCTTTAATGTAGATTTGGTTGAGACAGTAGAGGCTGAGACATCAAGCACAGTCGGCAAGCAATGTGGAAGAGAGGGGCCCAAGAACTGCATGACTAACGAAATCAAAGCACTTTACTGCAAGCCTCGGATGCGAGGGGAGGGGAGGGGTGATGGGAGGAGGGGAAGAGAGTGGAGGAGAGCGACCTGGGTTAAGCACAAGAGGCCCAAGGGTGGAGCCAAGAAAGGGCAGGATCAGAAGGGTGAAAAAAGTTGAAAAATAAAGTCGGGTAAAAGCTAGGAGCAGAGAAGCCAGTCTCCTACCTGCCACTCCTGAGAGTGTTCTCGAGCTACAAAAAGCTCCATGTTCGCCTCGTGCTCTAAGGAAAAACTAGATACAGACTATTCTCTCTTGAATGAGCTGGTTTGGAAAATCCCGTGCTACACAAAGTTCATGCTGTGCCTTACTTTGTGAACACACTGCAATTAATTGAAATATGTCTCAGATCTTTTGTGTAAAGTTACATGGTGCACCCCGCATGCACTGTCATCATGAGGCAGAGCTCGAATTCTTAAAATACATGTGCACGCTCTCCTTACTGTAATTACCTGAGTATTAGATCCAAAAGCTGTGTCCGATGTACTATAAGTGGTAAAGAATCACTCACTCATTTCACCTGGTTTTTCTTGACTGCCCAGGTGGGCTACATAATCGAAAATAGGCTTCTCTGCTTCCTGCTATAAATTGCATCATGCGTGCCTGTGTTAGGTGATTACACTGTGGAGGAGACACGGACTGCCAATTTGAAGAGGTCAGAGGATATTTTGGTCTCAGTCTATAATTTACTGTCTACTTGCCCTTTGGACAAAACTGTAATTAAAACTTCTTGCCCTTGCAATAAATCTTAATGTCTCGGGCATCGGGTGATACGAATTACCCACCCCTGGGTGTTTGTCTATGGTGACACCCAAGGATTAAATGATGTGGGGAGCACAGCCAAAGGAAGATAGATGTTTCAACCATAAGTCTATCTTGGGTGTGTGATTGGGAGGGGAGATGAGAAGGAATTCATTTTTTTTGGTGTTGAGCACGAGGTGGTTGCCAGTGAGCCAACTTGGAGTATTCTGTAGAATAGCGTTGAGGGAAATGAAGTAATCTGGTGAGGAGATTTTCATATACAGTTGGGTGTCGTCCGCATACAGGTGATATAGAATGTTCGCTGAGTTCAATGCGTTTGCCAGGGGCTCCATGAGTAGATTAAAAAGAATGGGTGAAAGTGCTGATCCCAGTAGCGTGCTGGGACGGAGAGCGGCCTACACTTCGGACGGAGCAATAAGGGGACACAACCACAGTGATTATGCTTCCTCACGAGGGGTGCCGTGCGTACACACACTGTCGTAGAGGCTGGGTGGCACTCTACATCCCTTCAAACCTTTAGCTGCATGGGAGGCATTAAGGAAAGAAACAGGGTGAAGGCAGATCTTCAGGTGAAGTGAGAGAGATATAAAGAGAAAGAGAAATGAAAATGGCAGCCAGGGCTGCGGTAAATGTCCCTTCAGTCTCTGGGCAGGCGCCCAGATGATGTTGTCACTGGCTCAGCTGCTTGACAGGCATAGTCCCGTAGCTTCTGGCTGGGTGGGGGATTCGGCCTCAGTCGGTAGTGCTGACTCCTGGATGACGCCACTCCTGGTGGTGGAGTGGCACAGCTCGGGCGTCCCTCCGGGTCGGAGCCTTCAACCGCCTTCTCTTGGCTGGGGACAGCATGGTCCTCGGGGTCCGGCCGTGGCTGCGGCGAAGCGCCCTCTCGTGGGTTGGCGTCAGGGGTGTCCAGGAGGCTCGAAGTGTCATCTTCTCCGGATGCTACGCTTGTCGATCGCGGTTTACTCGTCACCACTTTGAACGACACGTTTCTCACCCGAGACCCAACCCGGATGGCTGGCACCTTGACTCTTCGGCTGATGGTGGCCTTGTCGTTGGTCTGCTGGCGCTTCTGCTGAGCTCGTTCCGAGTCCAAACCTGGCGGTGCCCAGTTGGTGCCTTCGGGGATGAGATCACGAGGCAGTCGCTTCAGAAGGAGTGCTGCCGGGGCGCACCCTGTCGCTGAGTGGGGTGTCTGACGGTATGCGAACAGGAATTGATGGAGAGAGGTTTCCGGGTCTTGATGTTGATCCGTTCCTATGCGCAGTGCCCTATTCAGAGTTCTCATAAATAGCTCAACCTTTCCGTTGGCCTGGGGCCACTGAGGTGTAATTCGTCGGTGTTTGATCGCTCGCTTCTGCAGGAAGATCTTGAAATTCCTGCCCTTGGAAGGGTGGCCCATTGTCTGATTTCACTTCATCCTGCTGCCCAAACGTTGCGAAGATCTTTTCAAAAGCGGGCTGGACGTGCGTGGACGCCGTGGATATCACTAACACGACAACTTGGTGCAGGAGTCTATAACGACCAGCGTGTGCCATCCGTCTGGAAAGCTGCCGAAGTCGACACTCACTGTAGTCCAGGGCATGTTGCATGGCTCTTCAGTGATGACTGGCGCCGGAACAGGATCGGCCTCGGTGATGGCACAGTGGAGGCAGGTCCGTACTTCTTCATCAACCATTCTGTCCATCCCCGGAAACCATAGTTTGGACCTGAGCCTGGCCTTTGTCTTTGCAACTCCTTGATGACCTTAGTGAGCTAGAGACAATAAGGCCTTGAGGGACTACCCTTGAGCACCAGTCCAGACTCTCCGACGCCGAGTTCATGGCGCACTCACCATAACTGCCTCCGAGCGTTCTGCTCCTCCTCCATGAGATCCGACACGCCATCCAGGAACCTGTGCCACCTGCCAACAGTGAGAGCTTCCTTGACTTGCTGTAGCGTGAGATCCAACTCGGTCGCGCTGCACCGATCCTCTTTGGTGACCGCCAGCGGGCAGGCATCATCCTCGATCATTTGTACCAACGCCTCTGTCTTCACGCTGTCCTCTAGTGCTTGACCATCTTCAGCTTGTGACGGGTGCCTCGACAGGAAGTCCGCCGGGTTGTTTGCGCCCGGCCGGAATACCAGTTGAAAGGAGTAGGCTTGCAGCTGTACGGCCCATCGCTCAATCCTGGGCGGTGCCAATCTGTTGGTTCCACTGAACAACGGCAGTAGGGGCTTCAGAAAGAGTGGCCAAACAGGTAGAGGCGTAAAGGCTGACAGGCCCAGCGGATAGCTAGGGCCTCGGCGCTCGATCTGCGCGTACCGTGTCTCGGTCGGTGACAGCGCCCGACTGGCGTACGCCACTGGCACGTAGATTCCTTGCTGCGCCTCTTGTAGAAGCACGGCGCCCAGCCCCACCAGACTGGCATTCACTACAAGCTCCGTGTTTCTTCCCGGGTGAAAGTATGTCATTGTCGTCTGGTCCAGGAGCGCTTTCTTGACTCCTTGAAATGCGGTCTCCTCGCGAGGTGTCCAGGCCCATGGCGCTCCTGCCGTAGTGGCTCCGAGATCGTGGCGAGGTTTGGGAGGAACCGCCCGCAGTACGTAACCATGCCAAGGAAACTCCTGATTGCTGTTGGATTCTGCGGTACTGGAGCATTCCGAATCGCTTCCGGTTTTCGGGGGTCCACTCTCAGCCCCTCCCTGGAAAACTCATACCCGAAGAAGTCTATGGAGCTCTGGGAGAAAGCGCATTTCTTTCGGTGCAGCGTAAGACCACAGTCCGTTAGTCGTTGCAGCGTGGCTCTCAGCCGAGCATGGTGTTCTTTGAGGCTCTGCGAGTATATTAAAATGTCGTCACTGAGGTTGATCACTCCAACAAGGCCGGACAGGGTTTCTTGGATCACGTTTTAGAAAACCTTGGCCGCAGAGGACACCCAAAGCTAAGTCTTGTGTACCTCCTCAGGTCTACGTGTGTCGAAAAGGTGGTTATATACCTGCTCTCCGGAGCTAGCTCCAGCTGATGGTAGCTGGAGTTTAGATCGAGCTTAGAAAACCACTGGCCCCCATTCAGGTCCGCCACGATGTCATCCATAGTCGGTGTCACGTGCCGCTCTCTGCGGATGGCTTGGTTAGGGAGCCGCATGTCCACACATAGGCGGATGGCACCAGGTTGCTTTGATTTAGGTACCACCACAAGGGGTGACACCCACGGGGTGGGCCCTGATACCTTCTCGATTACTCCCATGGCTTCCAGGGACTGTAGTTCCTGCTCCACCAGCGGGCGGAGGTGCAGTGGCCGATGTCGGAGTGCTCTCGGTTGGACGTTGCGGACGATATGCAATTTCACCTGGTAGTTCTTGAGCTTATCCAGGCCCGTGAAGAGGTGAGGAAATTCTCTCATTATATCCTCGGCATGGTGTTCATGGATTTGCTTGGTGAAGAACACTAGCTCTAGGTCCTCTGCCGTGTGGTAACTTATTAGTGTGCCCGTGCCTCCTTACGTAACGTGGAATATCGCTGCCAATGTGTGATTGTCGCTCGAGAGTTGGACTTCAATCATCCCCTTCAATGGGAGAGGTTTGGTGCCGCCGTATGTGAAGACCCTGGCTTTGCTGGGGGTCAGTGGTGGTTTGGGCTGTAGTTGGTCAAACTGATAGGAGTCCATTACATTCACCGACGCTCCAGTGTCAATTAGAGCCTGTATGGGAAATCCGTTGATGCGGACGTGGCATATTGGGGGCAGACGTCTCTTCTTTCCTGGTCGCCCCGTGAACGAAATGATGAACACATAGTCGTCGTCCTCATAGTAGGCCGTATCAGCCGCTCTGTCTGGGACGTCTGTGGCTTCCTAGCCGTCAACCGTGAGGTGCCTCAGACTCGTCTGGCGACCCCTCAGAGCACCACCACGTGACCGTCCTCCTCGCCCCCGGCACACGCTAGCGTAGTGATTGTCTTTCCCGCAATTTGCACACGCCTGTCCTCTCGCGGGCCAGTTGTCATGTTCGCTATGATCAAATCCGCAGTAGCCATATTTGCCGCGGGGCCTGGTACCTGTGCCCCGTCGCTGAACTCCCCCGGGCCGTCTTTGAATGGCTTCCACCATCTCCTCCTCAACACGCACCGGTTTTGGCGCGGTCGTCTGCGACGTGTTCCATATCCGCACTGCCTCCATCTCCTCCGCGCGCTTGTCGGAGAGCTCGTGTGAACGAGTAAGGATCAGCATCTCGTCTAGTGAGATGCCCGGTTGCCGGAGGATGAGGCGTCTCAGTGCAACCGACTTACATCCAGAGATCATTTGGGCTCTGATTTCATTGTTGTGATCTATGCCTGTGCATGTGGCCGCTAGCTTCCGAAGTCTGGCGTAAAACATATCTATTGACTCCGCTTCCGTCTGTCGGGTCTGCCGCAGTTTGAACCGCTCATAGTCTGGATTCAACTGGGGATCGAAGTATTTATTCAGAGCAGTAATCGTCTGCGCCGGTACTGGGTAGGGATTCAAATAGCTCGTTCAGTTCCTCACCTCCAAAGTGCATGAGGAGCGAGAGCTTCACCTTGCCGTCGTGTTCATGAGTCCCGGTGAAGTAGTGATTCGATCTCCCTACCCACCGCTTCCTACGTAGCGCAGCAGTGGCAGGGTCAGCCAGCTGGCTGAATGGCGGCAGGGACGTCACCGAGGCATGCAAGTGTGGAGACGCTGGGGCCGGAACCTGGGCAGCCGGGTCATCACCCATGGCGCTGCACTATGCCTGCCTGGCACGAGAGCCTTGCTGTATGGATCTCTTCTCCTCCTTGGGATAACCTATGCGAGCTCTTCTCCTTGTGCTCACTCGCAGTGTCCACCTGTGAACGCGCTGCGACACTTCACTTCTGCTGCAGGGATTGTGTCCTCTCACCCCCGGGCCCTTTCTGCCAGTCTTCCCCTCAGGATATAGCTGCCAGCACCCTTTATGCTGTGAGGATACGTTTTCCTCTCTTGCCGGGGTAATGCCGGGGAATAGGCCGCTCTTCAGTGCGCTTGCGCACGCAGTGTTGCCGGGCCGACAGCAGGCCTCATGGCGCGCTCCCCCTCCACACTACCGGACGCTTGTTTGACGCAGGTACGGCGCATTCAGGGCAGCCAGCACTCACCGCAGGCAGCTCCGACAGCCAGATCCAGGAGGACAGCGCTCCGCAAGTAGCACCGCCCACGTGAAAGGAGCTCAACAGGCAGGCAGGGCCTCACAGGTACAGCCGCAGGCACTCGCGCGGTCCGCTGTAGGCAGGGGCGAGATCGGGATGCTGTGTGGGTCCGCAACACACCCTCGTCGCCAGAGTAGCGTGCTGGGACGGGGAGCGGCCTACACTTCGGGCGGAGCAATAAGGGGACACAACCACAGTGATTATGCTTCAGCCATTAGGTCACGAGCAATCTTGACCCGTTTATTTTTTACCCTCGGACCGAGCCTGGTCGCGAGGGGTGCCGTGCATACACACTGTCGCAGAGGACGGGTGGCACTCTACAATTCCTGTGGAACCCCTTTGGTGGCCATGGAGCATTGAGAGTGTGAATGCTTCATCTTAATTCGTTTTGTTTTGTTATTTAGGAAGGAGGTGATCCATTGTAACACTGAGCCCGTAAGGCCCATCCTTCGTTCCAGTAGGGACAATAGATTGTCATGCTTAACAGTATCGAAAGCGGAGGATAAGTCAAGCAGTATCAATAGGCAGGATTCATTGTGGTCTAGCATTTTTAGTATGTCATCCATTATGTGAGTGAGTGCAGATTTCGTGCTGTGACCTTGACGGAAGCCGGATTGGTGTATGTCTAGGAGGTTGTGGTTATCGATGTGGTTACATAATTGTATTAGTACACATTTTTCCAGCAATTTTGTCATCTTGTTGTAGCAAACTCTGCATCAAGCCATGTAAGTCTACTTTATTGATGGGAGTGACCAACCCCAGTATCGCGAAGTATTCGATGCATTTTAAAGGGTTTCCACCTAGTTTACTATGTCTGTAATGGAAACAATGGCACATTTCTCAATTTGGTCCCTAAAGTCACTCTGTTTTGGCCTCTGCTTTGCCTTTGTGCAGTGGTGACAGCTTTTATCAAGATGGCTCATATCCTGCTCATTTTTAGGTCGAGCCTGGGCTCTGTGAGACATGCTGTACACGGGTATGGCCTTGAAGCTCTGCTCACTCTCCACCCATCTTTTCAATTGGCTCCTATTGCTGTCTTCTCTAAATGGTTGCTTCTGATTCGTTAATAGGCTTGTTAGTCCCTCCTTAGTAACGCCTTGACTGCATCTGTAACCTCCCATGAGGACAAGACTTTTTACTTGTGTCGTTACACAGTAGGTTTATCTAGTCTGTGAGCACTATTTTCTTTACTTATGTTGTCCTACCACAGACATGACATGCTTTTCTGCAACGGCTTTTAAGACATTTTTATTTATTTATTTAACCAGCACTGCACATACCAGGTGGTGCAAAATGCTTTTCTCCTGCCTGCCTGTAGCAAGTATCTGTTGTTGCAGGTAGGAAACCCTTTTTTAAAAATGTGTTTAACCAGCACCGCACATGCTGTTGTAGGCAGTAAAAGCTTTTCTTTTTTTAAATGTATTTAACCACCACGGAACATATCGCTCGGCACCCCTCTGTTGGATTAAAGGCGTCATACGTATTCTTTTGTTTCCTGCGATCCCCAGACAGGGGCGCATGCGTTTTTTTTGTTGTTGTTTAATTTAAAAAAAGGGGAGCGGGGGCAGGAGATAAAGTAATTTGCCATTACCAAGAGTTTTTTTTCTTATTGAATTAAAAACACTTCACATGGGGCATGGCCAACAGCCGAAGGGACAGCTCCGTAACCCTCACCGGAAATCCGGCCATAATCAGATATAAATCCTGGCTCGAAACCCATGCACTCGACGGATTAAGCCCTCAGGTTCACGGGCTCCAAGGTCAGACATTCAATCCGCCCAATTTCGCTACAGAACAGCATTGTAACCCTGCATCACCGAAGCGAGAAGAATAACCAAAATGGTGGTGGCTCCAGTCTCGCTTGACTAGTAGCAATCCGCAGCAAATCCACCGCAGCTCCATCAATGCCCGGGATCAGCGGGCTGGGGAGTGCGGGCCGCCCAACATCGGGGACTCACAGTGATAGTAAAATGCAAAGGCAATTGAGACGGTGCTTGGTCCCCAAATCCAGCCCGGGGGAACCGCATCATTTACACTGAGCTACCGGAGACAACGAGTGGAGACTGGCACAGGATGGAGCAGTGAAGGTCCACTGCATCTTAGGGAAAACAACTGTGAAGGGAGTGGCAGCGAGACCCGGCAGCAGCGGGACAAAGCGTGGAGTGTGGGTTGAATCGCCCATCTACTTCGTAGGTCACCACAAACTAAGGTGCGGCCAGAAGACAGAGTAATCCCCGCACATCGCAGAACTTGGCCGCTCCACCCCACGGGGCCTGTTGGTGCTAGATGCTTCGGCGCCACGGACATAGTAAGATGGCGAGTGGGGCAGGAAGACAAAGAGAATGCCAATGGTGTGAGGCTGAGATCAGTAGTCGCCCCACTTATCGGCACCGTTCATCGCTCACCCAGTGGTGGGTGCCGGTGCCCAGGGCCCCTGAACTGCAGAAACAACAAGAAGGTGAGTGAGGCCGGACTACAGCCCAATAGCCAGACGTGCGGAGCAAGGATCCTGAACCGCTCTGCAATTCCTCGTCACGTGCCGCTCGCCCTGCACCGAGAGCTGGCTCCCGGAACTCATAGTAGCACCTGAGCCGCAGTAACAACAGGAAGGCCAGCGTGGCCGGACTACAGTGCAATATCCATATGTGCAGAGCGAGGACCGTGAACAGCTCCGCAATTCATCATCGCGGGCCGCTCGCCCTGCACAGACAACTGGCTCCCGGAGCTCTGGACCCACAGTAGCTAAAAGAAGGTAAGCGCGGGCCTTGGCCCAGAAGCAAACCAGCAACAACATAAGTATACAGTGACACGCAGGGGCTCCAAAGATAGTCTCCAAAAGGTGTGAAAAGACACAGAAACATCAGGCCACACCAAGAAGTAGCGCCCTCCCAGAGCACTATCATAAAGCCCCAGAAGGTGACCATCGGGCAGATGTAGAGGAACTTACCTGCACTTACGAGTGTTGGCTGGATCGCAGAACATACCGCTGCAGGCATTAGACGGGCACCTCAGGAAGAAGTTATCCAAATTCAATAACACAGGGGGTCAGGCATTAAGTACAGGCACACCACGATGAACCGCAAGCGGCAGGGACAGGAGGCCTGTGTCGCATAGCCCAACGAGACTTTGCTGCTGCAGCGATATCCAACAAAGACTCCGAATAGCGGCTCAGCTCCCCCACACCGTTTGGATTAGCTCCCTGCCACCCCTCCCCGCAGTGATCCAACAGCAAGATATTGAACGTTGCGGCCACCAAAGGGGAAAGTAGGTAGGGAGGCGAAACCATTGCACACAGTCATACCTCCACTTCGGCAAGGACTTGCCAGAAGCACAGCTAACCAGACTGTGGTATAGTCTCACGTATCAAAACTAGGGAAACCCGACAGACCGCAAGGGCACAGTACCCCAAGGTAGGCGGCGGGGACTACCTCGCAATATCCACAACCAATAGAACTACAGAGCCCAAGCTGTACATAGCAAGATGGCTGGGGCAAGGGAGGCAAGGCAGCACTACAAACCAAACTTGACAAATATGCTTGGACCAAAGGCGGAGAACAACAGGACACTGCTACCATGAGCACGGAAGGACGGACACTGACTCCCTCCAGGCTATCCAAACTTACTTTCTAGGATATCATGACAGCGATCGATAATGTCCGCACCTCTCTTGAGTCAAGACTTGATACAGTAAACATAGAAATTTCCCATGTTAGAGCAGACCTCTGAAACATGGACACAAGAGTCAAGGAAGTTGAAGAAGTCACCAAAACATTATCCACTGATACATCCCGCCTCAAGCAGCAAGTGTAACAGCTTTTAAGCAAACAAGACATAATGGAGGCATAACCAGACGACTATGAAGGTATGACATGCCAAAACAATGTGTGTATTCTTGGAGTACCGGAGCACGCAGAGGGGCCAGTAACAGATCTCTTTGTTGAAGAACTAGTCACTAAACACCTGCAACCTAAAGGCCTCTCAAGCGACTTCTCATTAACAGGCTCATCGAGTCCCAGGGTATAGGCCAAGAGCAGGGGCCCTACCAAGACCAATAGTTGCAAGAGTCTTTAACTTCTGTGACAGAGATGCCATTCTGCAAAAGGCTCGTATTGCTCCACCTATAACATTCGAAAACAGCACAATCACCTTCTTCCCGGACTTTACAATCCGAGTACAAAAACGACAAAGCTTCCTAGAGGTGAAAAAAGCACTCGGAGACAAAGAAATAAAATATGCAATGCTATTTCCAGCTAAGCTACATGTCGAAGCTGACAGCAAAACATGTTTTTTTTTTCCACACCGGAAGAGGCTTCGGATTGGCTGGATAGATGGCGACAAGTTGGAAAATCCAATACAGGGGGGTGCTTAAGACAGCAGCGGAATCGAACCGAACAATACAAAAATGCTTGGAATGACACACACCATGGAACTGCAGAATAGGAAGCAGAAAGTCGGAGAAACCATGAATCCTCAAACGCTCCGTTTGAACAATTCACATGATCACAGGTCTGATCTGACACTCTCGCTTGCCTTGAACTAGCTCACCTTGCTCAGCAGCGGAGGGGGTCTCCCCTGGCGCCGCCTCTTCCTGCGCTTCGATCCAGGATGGCTAAATACGTACACAATAGATAAACAAAGGGAACTGTACCTTGTAGCTGATGTCCATATTATGTGGCTATTATCGTTTTGAGCAGGACTTGTGAGGGATGGGGGAGGGCTCGCATAGCCATGTACCTCTCTTCTCTCTTTTGTGAGTGGGGCAACATGCACTCTGCATTGTTGGGGTATCGGGCAGTTTAAAGTCCGGCAGCAGGGCAGCAGGGAGGGGGGGGGGGATTGTTGGGGTTTGAGGGGATTTGGTTTAAGTTTAAACAAGTCACATCACACACATCTCAGACCTCCCCAAAGAAGCTAGCACAGACACTCGCAGAATTCACACACTCGCATCACAAACGCGGGCAAGTTCAACGACACACCCACAGTCACCGCATAGAATATCTTGAGGGCCCTACCCAGGCGAAAAGACACCAGTCATGGCAGATAACGACTTCTGCCGAAAACCCCCGCCAGCACAATGGTAACAACGCTCATTGAAACCTCACTCAAAATCCTCCCGTGGAATGTGAATGGGCTAAAAAGGGGGATAGTATCACAGTACCACAAGCGACAACCCTCAGATATAGTTTTATTGCAGGAAACTCACCTTGTGGGCAACAACTGCAAAGCACAGAATAGATGGGGGTACACACTAGCAGTACATGCTGGCTTTACGTCTAACTCCAGAGGAACTGGCATATTAATCCGTAGGAACCCTTGCACTAACTCCACAACGCATATGGCCCGCACCACAGGGCAGATTTGCTGTCCTAGAAGCGGTCTGGGAAGGGAAGCCAATCAATGTCCTATCAGCATATCCTCCCCCGCGCTCCATAAATTAGCCCTTGCAAACCTTAGTAAAATCATTTTAGATCTGCCACTCAGATCTCTAGTCCTAGGCGGGGACCTTAACATGACCTTAGATGACGGTATTGATCGCCAGACATTGCGCACACCAACTCGAGGCACCACGCTGCTGTCAGAATTTCTCAGCGCAATGAACCAGCCGGTCATTTGGCGCCACTTTAACTCACATTCATCTCAATTCACTTTCTTCTCCAATGCACACAACAGCCGCTCTTGTATAGACTACATTCTGACACACACAGCAGAGATAGGCAATTATAGCTTAACACGTGGCGTATCAGATAACTCACCTGTCTTGGCCACCTTCACCTTTGACAACCATCGACACAGACCTACCATAGCACTGAACCCATGGCTCCTTAAAATCCTGAGTATAAAGGAAAACCTGATACAGCATGCAGACCACTATTTCAAAGAAAACACAGGCACGGTAGAATCAGTACAAACGCTATGGGAGGCCTTCAAAACAGTGATAAAAGAACAAGCACTACCAATTATGGTGGGACACAACAGAGAGCGTAGGGGAAAGATCGAACAGCTTGAACACGAGCTCCAAAAAAGTGAAGAGGAATATGCACAAACACCCAAAGATGCCAACAAACACAAGATAACTATTAAAAAAAACTTGGGTACAAAGCATTAGTGACAGAGATACCCAAAGCTACACTACACGGCAGTCCAACACAAACTAGAAGACCTAGGAGACAGCCAGCAAACTTCTAGCTTGGCTCGAAAAACAGGAGCAAGCAGCGCGCTGGTTTCCCCTGCTACAAATAAATGGTACTGACATTACTAAAGACCCACAAGAGATTGCAGAGGCATTTGCTGATCACTTCAAAAGGTTGTATACTCCAGCCGTTGACACCACATCAGCTACTCTTGGACATTCCCTTACTGAACTTGACCCCCGAAGATCGAGACTTATTGAAGGAGACCCCACTGAGGAGGAAATCCGTTCAGCAATCTGCAGTATACAATCTTGGAAGGCAATGGGACCCAACGGTCTCCTAACTGAATTCCTTAAAATCGCAGCATCTCAGATCGCACCATACTTAAGAGACATGTCCCTTGAAAGTATTGGAAAAGGGGCCCTACCTGAAGACCAAAGGTTAGTCTCCATAATAGTTATACACAAAAAGGAGAAACCAGCTGAAAACTGTAACTCCTATCGACCAACCTCATTAATAATTGTCGAGGCCAAAATATAAGCCTCCTGACTTGCCCCCATCATCATCAATATAGTACACACGGATCAATTGGTCTTTATTCCCGGTTACAACACAGCCTTAAATATTCGTCGTTTACATTACATCATGGGCAGGTGAGACACAATAGTGGAAGATGCAGTAATACTCTCATTAGATGCCAAAATGGTATTTGACACAATCAAATGGCCGTACCTCTTCGAGGTACTGCACCAAATTGGCTTTGGGCTGAAATTTCTTGGGTGGGTTAAGCTCCTCTATACAGACCTTAAAGAATAAGTTAGAGTAAACAACCGCACATCCTGGACGTTCCTGCGGAAGAGGGTTACAAGACATGGATGCTCCCCGTCACCACTCATCTTTTCCCTGATGCTTGAGCCGCTCACAACCTGGGTCAAAGGTGACAGATTACTAAGAGGACTAAAATGGGTTGAGGGACAAGAGGATAGAATATCCCTACATGCTGATGACATACTGCTATATCTCACCTCACTGGTCCAAGTCAGTAATTTACACACTCCGTGGACCGAAACCTAGGTTGCCACTAGACTGCGCAGCCGTAATTGAGGGTTTTCGATATCTTGGGGTATATTTAACCCCAGACTGAGATCTCTTCTATTCTAAAAATCTTGGGACTCCCCTGCATAGATTGCAGAACCATGTGCGGCACTAGAGGAAACTGCCTTGGTCACTATTGGGACGCGCAGCGCTGTTCAAAATGCTTGCTTTGCCGCGTTTTCTATATATCCTACAGAACAGCCCATAATCAAAAGCATGGACAGCGAAATTAGAACACTGTTTGGGATGCCAAAATGCCACACATTGCCACACATAAATTAAACAGGTGTTGGTATGATGGTGGGATAGCTCTTCCCAAACGAAGACTCTACTACTGGGCGTCCCAACTGGTTGTTATTAATCACTGGGTGTTGCATTCCCAGACTGAACCCACAGATCAGATGGAAAGATTTCAAATGGTGAAGGAAGAATACAACAGGGCCCTATACTCAAAACCCAAAAATGGGCGATACACTGGCCCCACTGCCCTTAACACCGACTTATGGCATCAGGCAAACAAATCGCTTGGTTGGCAAGGAACAATAACCAAGTTACGCCACTGTGGTCAGCCCAACGTCTGGGCACACTGGCCACACAGCCGGGATTTTACAAATAGGATGCCATTGGCATTTCCACAGTAGGTGACATATGGAAAAGGGAGAAAATTCTCCCTTTTTCGAGTTACAAAAAGAATACGACCAGAACCCACAGGAATTGTTTTGTTATATACAAATCAGCCATGCCCTTGCCACAACCATCCCTATGCAGGGTGAGGTGCCGGAGGCATCCCCGCTCATAGACAGGCTACTATCCAAACTCATGAGTAAAAAAGCCATCTCAATGACTTACCAAAAACGTTGTAATAATCAACCTAATACACTTCAACGTCTCCGTGAAAAATGGCAGGAGGAGCTTGGGCCATTTGAGGAGGATGAGCGGCAAACCGCGTTAATGTCCCCCCGTGAGGCAGATATCCCACTTAAATTCCGTCTCATCCAGCTCAAAATTGGACACAGAAAGTACTTAACCAGGGCCACTCTTGTTAAAATAGGGCGTAGGAAAAACCCACGTTGTCTCAGACAATGCATGGAAGAGGCAACATGTTACCACGTACTTTGGAGTTGCCCCAACATAACATCACTTTGGGGAAAAGCTACATGACATTTATGAAGCACAATTGGGAAAGACATCAAATTAGCACCTAAACTGGGACTCCTCAATATATGGGATGCCACGGATCTCTCCACAATAGAACGACAATGGGTCACATTGGGATTCACACTGGTTAAACGTAATATCGTTATGCGATGGGAGGACGGTGACCCACAGACATCAAAGAGATAGGTGAACGATATGGACAAATCTATGATTGGTGAAAAGGAGGTTTTAAAAAACAGAGGCTGTCCCAAAAAATGGGACAAGAAGTGGGGTAAATGGACTCTATATAGAGGAGGGATCTGTGTCTCTCCAACTGAACTGGCGGGGAAGGGCAGGGATGGGTGCTGACAGGCCTGAGACTCTGTACCCCAAGCATACCGTAGCAAGATGTGTACTGGATTTTATATCCATTACAAATCGTTATTATGACCTGTACTGTTTTGAACTGAAATCAATAAAAAAAATCTGTAAAATAAAAAAAAAAGCCCTCCACAATATGCTAATATAAAACACGCATCCCTGTGTTTCTCACAACACCCCTCCCACAACACTTGTGCCCAGCCCCTCCCTCATCCCAAGTGAACGTGTCCAGCTGATTTGTGGTGACATCGTGTTTTTTAGATCCCTGGAGTAAATGGTTCACGCGGAGCAAACTGTGCTCCACGCGGCACAAAATGCCTGGCACTCCCGCAACGCTGTTTAAAAAATGCATTAAACCAGCATGGCACATACCGCTCAGCACACCTCAGCTGGATTAAAGGTTGCTTATCAGGTCTTGCATTTGCGACAGTTTAAGCTATTGGCATTGTAAATAACAGTGCCTTTAATGTATCTGTTTTAGAAAACCAACACGTAAAGAATAAGCATTGTCATTTACAATGCCAATAGCTGAAACCCTCGCTATTGCGAGATCTATTGCATTGGAAATGCTTGTTGGTCAGGCAGCCCTTAAATTCCTCAGCAAATC
This sequence comes from Triturus cristatus, assembly GCF_964204655.1. Taxonomy (NCBI): domain Eukaryota; kingdom Metazoa; phylum Chordata; class Amphibia; order Caudata; family Salamandridae; genus Triturus; species Triturus cristatus. The sequence continues at coordinate 1,157,519,974 of NC_140592.1, read as the reverse complement.
CATCCCTAAAGGCCATCCCAATCTCAATGCACTATGTTGCTCTCTACAAGACTTTTAATACTGTCATCATCCAGGATTGTCCCTGAGAAAGAGCAGCCTTGCCAGGCTCAGCTAGTTCTCGAGCTTCACCATCAGTAAACACTAATTTGACTGTGAAAGAATCACCCTTCCTATTTAAGCCCCTCTGTTTTATTTCTTTTTACGACAAACTTTTGAGCATACAACTAAGAATTCAAAACTGAAAATAGGTTCTCACTCAAGAGGACAGAGAAATTCAGAGATAGTGTGGTTGAACTCCACCCACCCTCCTCCTTCAGCACCAGTCCATTTTCATTTTGTGTTGAACCAGACTATGACTGAAATACGGTGTTGTCCTCCTGCCTGCCCCAGCTCTCTCCACTAACCCACCCCACCAAATGGATAAAGCCCTTCCTAGCACCGCAATGCCAAAGGGTACAATACTTCACCCACCAGCTTCTGAGTAAGCTGAGTCTGCTCTCACCTCAGCACAGCTGCTATGTCAGCTCTTATGCATATGCTGAAGGGAGAAGAGTCCCTCAGGGTAAGGAGGCACAGACCAGACAAGGACATCTGTTCACCAGCACTAGGTACCCTGCCTCCTCCATTACTGAGGACCTCCAAATGATGGGCCTTCATATTCTTTCTACCGCAGTAGAGCTCCATCAAGGGTGCTTTGCTGGAACCCCCTCAGACAGGCAGACAGCCACCTCTGAGCACTGCACTAAAGAACAGTGCTATTAATAAAATAAATTAATAAAAACAAATTAACCCCTTCGATGCTCATGACGGAACGGTTCCGTCATGAGCATCGGTTGGGCTGTGCTCATGACGGAACCGTTCCGTCATGAGGACAGCCCCTGGGGGAAGCGCTGGCGCTCCCCCCCCTTGCGCCTCGATCTTGCCCCCCTTTATGGGGGTGGCAGCGGAAGAGCTTCCGCTGCCACCCCCGAGCCCCCCCACGCTTTCTGATGACGTCAGCGCGCACAGCGCGCGCCGGCGTCATCAGGAAGCGTTGGACGCGCTGGAATCCATTTCTTCCAGCGCGTCCAAGGCAGCAAGAGGTAGGTTCCCTTGTCCGGTGGGGGCCGCGGGGGTGATTTCTTTTGTATTGAGGCATCGGGGGAGAGGAAAGAGTATTTCCTCTCCCCCGATGTCTCAATACAGGGCATTCCTGCTCCACGATCGCGCACAGCATCGCGATCGTGGAGTAGGGATGCCCCACAGACACCAGGGTTTGTTTATTTGAATTTGGGAAGCGACCCCTTAGGCAAGGGTCGCTTCCTGGGGGGCAAAATTTTTCGAAGTCTTTTCTGCCCCCCCTGGGGGCAGATCGGTCCGCTTTCTGCGCGTTTCTGCCCCCAGGGGGGGCAGAAAAGCCCACTAGACACCAGGGATTTGTTTATTTGAATTTGGGAAGCGACCCCTTAGGCAAGGGTCGCTTCCTGGGGTCAAAATTTTTCGAAGTCTTTTCTGCCCCCCCTGGGGGCAGATCGGTCCGCTTTCTGCGCGTTTCTGCCCCCAGGGGGGGCAGAAAAGCCCACTAGACACCAGGGATGTCGTTTATGCTATGTAGGAAGCGACCCCTTAGGCAAGGGTCGCTTCCTTGGGGGGCCCAATAATTCGAAGACTTTTCTGCCCCCCCTGGGGGCAGATCGGTCGTCTTTCTGCCCGTTTCTGCCCCCAGAAAAGCCCACTAGACACCAGGGATGTCTTTTTCTTTATGTAGGAAGCGACCCCTTGGGCAAGGGTCGCTTCCTTTGCGGCCTAATTATTTAGAAGACTTTTCTGCCCCCCCTGGGGGCAGATTGGTTGTCTTTCTGTCCGTTTCTGCTCCTAGGGGGGGGGGGCAGAAAAGCCCACTAGACACCAGGGATATAAATATTATTGTAGGAAGCGACCCCTTGGGCAAGGGTCGCTTCCTTGGGCCCCTAAATTTTTTGAAGACTTTTCTGCCCCCTCTGGGGGCAGATCGGTTTTATTTTTTTGCCGTTTCTGCTCCCATTGGGGGCAGAACAGCCCACTAGACACCAGGGAATTAGTTCAATTAGAAATAGAAGTGACCCCTCGCTTCCAGGGTGCAATTTGTTATATGTATTTGGCTCACCCGCCCCGGGACTGAGTAGCCTTTTTTTTCCTGCTGTTTTCTGCCCCACCTGGCACACAACCCGATTGACCATTTGGGTAGTGACATGGCATGTTCTAATGTTTATTGTTATATTTTTTGTGATTTCCAATTGTAATGTTTTTTTTTGTTTACTTTTTTGTTCTAGGTGAAGGCTTTTCTTCTTTTCACGTTGACGTTTTGGTACTGGTGGTTCTGCTGTTTGTGTAGTTTGGTAAGAGACTGTTTTTTTGTACAATGCAAATGTGTTTGATTTCTCTGCCTGTTTTTTTTTTGCAAATGGTGTAATAATAGCAGTATGTTGGGTTTTTGAGTGTCAAAAACTTTTTGCATTGGTGCTCGATGTGTATTTTGTTGTCTTGTGAGTAATTTGTTTTTTTTTCTTCTTTCTAGTTTGATATCGTTGGTCTTTGCTGTGTCACTGCAGAGTTTGTTTCTGGTGAGTGCAGCTGTCTCTTGTAATTGGATTGTATAGTTTTTGAGTACATTGATCTTTGTGATAAAAGGTACACATTTCTTTACTTACTTGGTTTGCACATTGTTGGTTGTTGTTGACTTGTTTGTGCAGTCTTCTATCTTAGTAAGTATAATGGCTAGCCGCAGGATGACTGCTCAGCAGGTTGTTGGTTTGCTGTTTGAGTCTTCCTCTGATATTGGGTCAGAGACTGACTCTGCTTCTGAGGGAGAGGAGGCAGGGGACGATTCTGGCAGTGAGTTTTCTCTCCGTATGGGGTCATCGGATGATGAAGATACTCTTAGTGCGGATGAAGTGCCTGTGTTAGAGGAGGAGACTGATGTGCCGATAGTGCAGCAAGAGGCATCTGGGCTGCAGCCTGCGGCTGCAAGGCTTCCCGTTGGTGTAGTGCGGCAAGAGACATCTGGGCTGCAGGCTGGGGCTGCAAGGCTTCCCGTTGGTGTAGTGCGGCAAGAGGCATCTGGGCTGCAGGCTGGGGCTGCAAGCCTTCCCGTTGGTGTAGTGCGGCAAGAGACATCTGGGCTGCAGGCTGGGGCTGCAAGTCTTCCCGTTGAAAGTGATGACCTCTGGGTTGCCCCTGGCATGGTGCAGCCGGAATTTCCAGAGTTTACTGGTGTTCCAGGGTCTAGAGTGAATACTGAGAACTTTTTGCCTGTAAATTTTTTTCAGTTGTTTATGGACGATGTGTTTTTGGCAGAGATTGTTGAGCAGACTAATTTGTATGCCGAACAGTTTTTGAGGGACAACAGTGCCAGTCTTCAGCCACACTCTAGAGCTACCCGGTGGACTCCCACAAATGTTGAAGAGATGAAGAAGTTCTTGGGTTTAACTTTTTTGATGGGCTTGCTAAGGAAGCCATCATTGGCTTCATATTGGTCTAGCAGTCCCTTGATGGCAACGTCTATTTTTCCGGCAGTCATGAGTCGTGACAGGTATTTGCTTCTGCTTCGGATGATGCACTTTGTTGATAATGGTTTAGCGTTGCCACGAGATCACCCTGATTGTGACCGTCTTTTTAAGATTAGGCCTGTCCTTGATCACTTTGTTGATCGATTTTCTGAGATTTATGCCCCTGGTAGAGAAATTGCAGTGGATGAGTCTTTGGTGTTGTTCAAGGGCCGCTTGGTTTTTAGGCAATACATTCCTAGTAAGAGGGCACGCTATGGAATAAAGCTGTATATGCTGTGTGACAGTAGGACTGGATATGTCTCTAATTTCAGGGTGTACACCGGTAAGGAATCTAGGTTTAACCTCCCTGGTTGTCCGTCCACTTTTGGAGTGACTGAGAAAATTGTTTGGGAACTTGGTAGAGGATTTTTTAACAAAGGCCACCATTTATATGTAGATAACTTCTACACTGGTGTGCGGTTGTTCAGGGAATTGGCCAAAGTGGACACTTTTGCTTGTGGCACAATCCGCTGTAACCGTAAAGGTTTTCCAAAAGAACTTGTTTGTCAAAAGCTTGTGCGGGGACAGTGCAGTGCGTTGCGTTGCCAGGAGCTTCTTGCTGTGAAGTTTACAGACAGGAGAGATGTCTACATGCTGACTTCCATCCATGATGAAAGCACTGCACCTGTGACTGTTTGGGGTCAGGTCGCTGAAGTGCGCAAACCTGTGTGCGTTTTAGACTAGAATAGGCACATGGGTGGTGTTGACAGAGTAGATCAGAGGTTGGAACCTTACGCTGCTCTTCGTAAGGCTTACATTTGGTACAAGAAGTTGGCTATCCATCTTTTCCACTTGGCAATGTTTAATGCTTTTGTTGTGTTCCAGGATTCTTGCCCTGAGTCAAAGATGACTGTTGCTAAGTTTCAGGAGTCTGTAATAGGCAGCCTTGTTGTAGTGGAACAGGCAAGTGTTCCTAGAGTTGGACTGGTGGAGGATGTTGCTAGATTGAAAGAACGCCACTTTCCAGATCACATTCCTCCCACACCCGCAAAAGATTTTCCCAGTAGGAGATGTAGAGTCTGTTGGCGAAGAGGTTTGCGGAAGGAGAGTCGTATGTACTGCCCCGATTGTCCCTCTCATTCTGCACTGTGTCTCCCTGCTTGTTTCAGAGCGTACCACACGCGAAAAAACTTTTGGGAACATTCATGAGTGGTAAAGTGAACTGGCTGGTCTGTATTCTTTGGAAAATATGATTCTGTTTCAAGGTTGGTGTTAGTGCAATGTATTTAGTTGCTGATTTTCTGTTAGAAGATTTGTATCTATTTGCAATTTGTTTTTTTTTTGTTTTTTTCTAAAAAAATCCAAAATGTGATGGCGGTGTGTGTAGGCTTGCACTTGGCTGTTGGTGTGTGTGGACTGGCACTTGGTTGGTGGTGTGCGTGGAATGGTGCTTGGCTGACAGTGTGCGTGGACTGGCGGTGTGCATGGACTGGCGGTGTGCGTGGACTGGTGCGTGGCTGGTGGTGTGCGTGGAATGGTGCTTTGCTGGCGGTGTGCGTGGAATGGTGCTTGGCTGGCGGTGTGCGTGGAATGGTGCTTGGCTGGCGGTGTGCGTGGACTGGTACTTGGCTGGCGGTGTGTGTGGACTGGTGGTGTGTGCGGACTGGTGTTTGGCTGGTGGTGTCCGTGGACTGGAGCTTGGCTGGTGGTGTCCGTGGACTGGAGCTTGTCTGGTGGTGTGCGTGGACTGGAGCTTGGCTGGCGGTGTGCGTGGAATGGTGCTTGGCTGGCGGTGTGCGTGGACTGGTACTTGGCTGGCGGTGTGCGTGGACTGGTGCATGGCTGGTGGTGTCCGTGGACTGGAGCTTGGCTGGCGGTGTAGGTGGATTGGCGATTGGCTGCCGGTGTGCCTGGACTGGCGATTGGATGGCGGTGTGCCTGGACTGGCGCTTGGCTAGCGGTGTGTGTCGACTGGTGCTTGGCTGGCTGTGTGTGAGTAGTGACTTTCTGCTGGTCACTACACACACTGCTAGCTGAGTGCCACTCCACGCAATCCTTCAGCCTGTGTAGTTGCTGTGTCTGGATTGTGGGCGTGTGAAAGTGATGGGCCCTTGAATGGCGCTGTGTGCTGGTGTGAGTTTTGTTATGTGATGGGCCCGCGGCTGGCGGTGTGAATGGTTTTGTATGTCTCACACGTATGAAAGGTGTATGAATGGCCTGTAAAGAGGTTGGTGCCTTGTCGTGGCTTTACAGCTCACGAGCTGTGAGTCAATGGTTCAGTTTCTTGCCCTTTCAATTATTACCAGTGCATTTCATGTTTTGTGAAATCACTTGCTAATACAATTTTATCTACTGAACCATCACTCACCCTCGTGCCAAATCCAACCAGTATGTGTGTGTGCTTGCGGGTTAGATGGCTGTGCAGTAATATTTGTCTTTCTGAAGCAGGGTGTACCTTGTCCCTTTTTGGTGATTTTTGTACTGTGTTGCTTTTGTACCTGGTGGTGCGAATGGTCTTGTTTGTATCACGTATGAAAGGTGTGTGAATGGCCTGTAAAGTGGTTGGTGCCTTGACGTGGCTTTACAGCTCACGAGCTGCGAGTCATTGGTTTGGTTTTTTGTGAATTTAATTATTGACAGTGCATTTCATTTTTGTGAAATCTCTTGTTAATAAAATTTAATACACTGAACCATGACTCGCCCTCGTGCCAAATCCAACCAGTATGTGTGTGTGTTTGAGGAATAGATGGTTGTGCAGGAATCTTTGTCTTTAGTTTCTCTGCCAAGGTACACTTTCCATGTAAGAATAACCCACCAACTGTAGATATTGTCGAAAACCCTTGGGAGTTCATGGTGATGTCTCTCTAGTGATTTGAAAAATATTTTTTTATCCCCATTGTCCTGTAAACCTCAAACTGTCTGCCACATTTTCTTTGCAGTATTATTCCTAAATTCTCACGCTGTAGTAACAATAGTTAATCTGGTTTTGCAAGGGGGGTTACTTTGGTTTTTTGCCCAGGGCTCGGCGGCCATCTAGGGAAACCTTTCAAACCCACGCATATCTGAAAACTAGACACCCGGCGGCTTCTAGGGAGGTATGGCTTGCGTGGATCCCCCAACGTTTCCTTACCCAGAATCCCCTGCAAACCTAAATTTTTGCCCAAAAAAATCACTTTTTTCACACATTTTGGGGTGGGAAAGTAGTGGCATCACCGGGCTCACACAAATTTACCACCACCCAGCGTTCCCCCAGGTCTCCCGGTAAAAATGGTGCCTCACTTGTGTGGGAGGCCCAAGTAACCGCGGCAGGCAAGGGCCCAAAACGTAGTGAGGCGACATCAAAATGGCCTATCGCCAAACCACCTGGTTTTGCAAGGGGGGTCACTTTGGTTTTTGGCCCGGTGCGCGGCGGCCATCTAGGGAAACCTAGCAAACCCAGGCATTTCTGAAAACTAGACACCCGGCAGCTTCCAGGGAGGTATGGCTTGCGTGGATCCCCCAACGTTTCCTTACCCAGAATCCCCTGCAAACCTCAATGTTTGCTCAAAAAATCACTTTTTTCACACATTTTGGGGTGGGAAAGTAGTGGCATCACCGGGCTCACACAAATTTACCACCACCCAGCGTTCCTCCAGTAAAAATGGTGCCTCACTTGTGTGGGAGGCCCAAGTACCCGCGGCAGGCAAGGACAACAAACGTAGTGAGGCGACATCAAAATGGCCTATCGCCAAACCACCTGGTTTTGCAAGGGGGGTCACTTTGGTTTTTGGCCCGGTGCGCGGCGGCCATCTAGGGAAACCTAGCAAACCCACGCATTTCTGAAAACTAGACACCCGGCAGCTTCCAGGGAGGTATGGCTTGCGTGGATCCCCCAACGTTTCCTTACCCAGAATCCCCTGCAAACCTCAATGTTTGCTCAAAAATCACTTTTTTCACACATTTTGGGGTGGGAAAGTAGTGGCATCACCGGGCTCACACAAATTTACCACCACCCAGCGTTCCCCCAGGTCTCCCGGTAAAAATGGTGCCTCACTTGTGTGGGAGGCCCAAGTACCCGCGGCAGGCAAGGACAACAAACGTAGTGAGGCGACATCAAAATGGCCTATCGCCAAACCACCTGGTTTTGCAAGGGGGGTAACTTTGGTTTTTGGCCCGGTGCGCGGCGGCCATCTAGGGAAACCTACCAAACCCAGGCATTTTTGAAAACTAGACACCCGGCGGCTTCCAGGGAGGTATGGCTTGCGTGGATCCCCCAACGTTTCCTTACCCAGAATCCCCTGCAAACCTCATATTTTGCTCAAAAAATCACTTTTTTCACACATTTCGGGGTGGGAAAGTAGTGGCATCACCGGGCTCACACAAATTTACCACCACCCAGCGTTCCCCCAGGTCTCCCGGTAAAAATGGTGCCTCACTTGTGTGGGAGGCCCAAGTACCCGCGGCAGGCAAGGGCCCAAAACGTAGTGAGGCGACATCAAAATGGCCTATCGCCAAACCACCTGGTTTTGCAAGGGGGGTCACTTTGGTTTTTGGCCCGGTGCGCGGCGGCCATCTAGGGAAACCTAGCAAACCCACGCATTTCTGAAAACTAGACACCCGGCAGCTTCCAGGGAGGTATGGCTTGCGTGGATCCCCCAACGTTTCCTTACCCAGAATCCCCTGCAAACCTCAATGTTTGCTCAAAAAACTCACTTTTTTCACACATTTTGGGGTGGGAAAGTAGTGGCATCACCGGGCTCACACAAATTTACCACCACCCAGCGTTCCCCCAGGTCTCCCGGTAAAAATGGTGCCTCACTTGTGTGGGAGGCCCAAGTACCCGCGGCAGGCAAGGACAACAAACGTAGTGAGGCGACATCAAAATGGCCTATCGCCAAACCACCTGGTTTTGCAAGGGGGGTCACTTTGGTTTTTGGCCCGGTGCGCGGCGGCCATCTAGGGAAACCTACCAAACCCAGGCATTTTTGAAAACTAAACACCCGGCGGCTTCCAGGGAGGTATGGCTTGCGTGGATCCCCCAACGTTTCCTTACCCAGAATCCCCTGCAAACCTCATTTTTTGCTCAAAAAATCACTTTTTTCACACATTTTGGGGTGGGAAAGTAGTGGCATCACCGGGCTCACACAAATTTACCACCACCCAGCGTTCCCCCAGGTCTCCCGGTAAAAATGGTGCCTCACTTGTGTGGGAGGCCCAAGTACCCGCGGCAGGCAAGGACAACAAACGTAGTGAGGCGACATTTGGGATAGGCAATGTTGATGTCGCCTCACTACGTTTGTTGTCCTTGCCTGCCGCGGGTACTTGGGCCTCCCACACAAGTGAGGCACCATTTTTACCGGGAGACCTGGGGGAACGCTGGGTGGTGGTAAATTTGTGTGAGCCCGGTGATGCCACTACTTTCCCACCCCAAAATGTGTGAAAAAAGTGATTTTTTTGAGCAAAAAATGAGGTTTGCAGGGGATTCTGGGTAAGGAAACGTTGGGGGATCCACGCAAGCCATACCTCCCTGGAAGCCGCCGGGTGTCTAGTTTTCAAAAATGCCTGGGTTTGGTAGGTTTCCCTAGATGGCCGCCGCGCACCGGGCCAAAAACCAAAGTGACCCCCCTTGCAAAACCAGGTGGTTTGGCGATAGGCCATTTTGATGTCGCCTCACTACGTTTGTTGTCCTTGCCTGCCGCGGGTACTTGGGCCTCCCACACAAGTGAGGCACCATTTTTACCGGGAGACCTGGGGGAACGCTGGGTGGTGGTAAATTTGTGTGAGCCCGGTGATGCCACTACTTTCCCACCCCAAAATGTGTGAAAAAAGTGATTTTTTGAGCAAATATTGAGGTTTGCAGGGGATTCTGGGTAAGGAAAGGTTGGGGGATCCACGCAAGCCATACCTCCTTGGAAGCTGCCGGGTGTCTAGTTTTCAGAAATGCGTGGGTTTGCTAGGTTTCCCTAGATGGCCGCCGCGCACCGGGCCAAAAACCAAAGTGACCCCCCTTGCAAAACCAGGTGGTTTGGCGATAGGCCATTGTGATGTTGCCTCACTACGTTTTGGGCCCTTGCCTGCCGCGGGTACTTGGGCCTCCCACACAAGTGAGGCACCATTTTTACCGGGAGACCTGGGGGAACGCTGGGTGGTGGTAAATTTGTGTGAGCCCGGTGATGCCACTACTTTCCCACCCCAAAATGTGTGAAAAAAGTGATTTTTTGAGCAAAAAATGAGGTTTGCAGGGGATTCTGGGTAAGGAAACGTTGGGGGATCCACGCAAGCCATACCTCCCTGGAAGCCGCCGGCTGTCTAGTTTTCAAAAATGCCTGGGTTTGCTAGGTTTCCCTAGATGGCCGCCGCGCACCGGGCCAAAAACCAAAGTGACCCCCCTTGCAAAACCAGGTGGTTTGGCGATAGGCCATTTTGATGTCGCCTCACTACGTTTTGGGCCCTTGCCTGCCGCGGGTACTTGGGCCTCCCACACAAGTGAGGCACCATTTTTACCGGGGGAATGCTGGGTGGTGGTAAATTTGTGTGAGCCCGGTGATGCCACTACTTTCCCACCCCAAAGTGTGTGAAAAAAGTGATTTTTTGAGCAAAAAATGAGGTTTGCAGGGGATTCTGGGTAAGGAAACGTTGGGGGATCCACGCAAGCCATACCTCCTTGGAAGCTGCCGGGTGTCTAGTTTTCAGAAATGCGTGGGTTTGCTAGGTTTCCCTAGATGGCCGCCGCGCACCGGGCCAAAAACCAACGTGACCCCCCTTGCAAAACCAGGTGGTTTGGCGATAGGCCATTGTGATGTCGCCTCACTACGTTTTGGGCCCTTGCCTGCCGCGGGTACTTGGGCCTCCCACACAAGTGAGGCACCATTTTTACCGGGAGACCTGGGGGAACGCTGGGTGGTGGTAAATTTGTGTGAGCCCGGTGATGCCACTACTTTCCCACCCCAAAATGTGTGAAAAAAGTGATTTTTTGAGCAGAAAATGAGGTTTGCAGGGGATTCTGGGTAAGGAAACGTTGGGGGATCCACGCAAGCCATACCTCCCTGGAAGCCGCCGGGTGTCTAGTTTTCAAAAATGCCTGGGTTTGGTAGGTTTCCCTAGATGGCCGCCGCGCACCGGGCCAAAAACCAAAGTGACCCCCCTTGCAAAACCAGGTGGTTTGGCGATAGGCCATTTTGATGTCGCCTCACTACGTTTGTTGTCCTTGCCTGCCGCGGGTACTTGGGCCTCCCACACAAGTGAGGCACTATTTTTACCGGGAGACCTGGGGGAACGCTGGGTGGTGGTAAATTTGTGTGAGCCCGGTGATGCCACTACTTTCCCACCCCAAAATGTGTGAAAAAAGTGATTTTTTGAGCAAACATTGAGGTTTGCAGGGGATTCTGGGTAAGGAAACGTTGGGGGATCCACGCAAGCCATACCTCCCTGGAAGCCGCCGGGTGTCTAGTTTTCAGAAATGCGTGGGTTTGCTAGGTTTCCCTAGGTGCCGGCAGGGCTAGGGTTCAAAATCTACAGCTAGTCACTTTGCCAAAAAAAGGGTCATTTTTCGCTGCAAAACCACGTTGCGTTTTGCGCCGTTTCCTGTCGCGGGCACTAGGCCGACCCGCACAAGTGAGGTACCATTTTTCTCGTAGGACTTTGGGGAACGCGGGGTGGGTGGAAATTTGTGGATCCACGCAGATTCCAGAACTTTCCATCACAGAAATGTGGGGAAAATGTGTTTTTTTTGTCAATTTTTTACGTTTGCAAGGGATTCTGGGTAACAGACCATGGTGGGAGGCAGTCAAGTCACCCCATCCTGGATTCCCCTGGGTGTCTAGTTTTCAAAAATGTATAGGTTTGCTAGGTTTCCCTAGGTGCCGGCAGGGCTAGGGTTCAAAATCTACAGCTAGTCACTTTGCCAAAAAAAGGGTCATTTTTCACTGCAAAACCACGTTGCGTTTTGCGCCGTTTCCTGTCGCGGGCACTAGGCCGACCCGCACAAGTGAGGTACCATTTTTCTCGTAGGACTTTGGGGAACGCGGGGTGGGTGGAAATTTGTGGATCCACGCAGATTCCAGAACTTTCCATCACAGAAATGTGGGGGAAATGTGTTTTTTTTGTCGATTTTTTACGTTTGCAAGGGATTCTGGGTAACAGACCATGGTGGGAGGCAGTCAAGTCACCCCATCCTGGATTCCCCTGGGTGTCTAGTTTTCAAAAATGTATAGGTTTGCTAGGTTTCCCTAGGTGCCGGCAGGGCTAGGGTTCAAAATCTACAGCTAGTCACTTTGCCAAAAAAAGGGTCATTTTTCACTTCAAAACCACGTTGCGTTTTGCGCCGTTTCCTGTCGCGGGCACTAGGCCGACCCGCACAAGTGAGGTACCATTTTTCTCGTAGGACTTTGGGGAACGCGGGGTGGGTGGAAATTTGTGGATCCACGCAGATTCCAGAACTTTCCATCACAGAAATGTGGGGAAAATGTGTTTTTTTTGTCAATTTTTTACGTTTGCAAGGGATTCTGGGTAACAGACCATGGTGGGAGGCTGTCAAGCCACCCCATCCTGGATTCCCCTGGGTTTCTAGTTTTCAAAAATGTATAGGTTTGCTAGTTTTCCCTAGGTGCTTGCAGGGCTAGGGTTCAAAATCTACAGCTAGTCACTTTGCCAAAAAAAGGGTCATTTTTCACTGCAAAACCACGTTGCGTTTTGCGCCGTTTCCTGTCGCGGGCACTATGCCGACCCGCACAAGTGAGGTACCATTTTTCTCGTAGGACTTTGGGGAACGCGGGGCGGGTGAAAATTTGTGGATCCACGCAGATTCCAGAACTTTCCATCACAGAAATGTGGGGAAAATGTGTTTCTTTTGTCAATTTTTTACGTTTGCAAGGGATTCTGGGTAACAGACCATGGTGGGAGGCAGTCAAGCCACCCCATCCTGGATTCCCCTGGGTGTCTAGTTTTCAAAAATGTATAGGTTTGCTAGGTTTCCCTAGGTGCCGGCAGGGCTAGGGTTCAAAATCTACAGCTAGTCACTTTGCCAAAAAAAGGGTCATTTTGCACTGCAAAACCACGTTGCGTTTTGCACCGTTTCCTGTCGCGGGCACTATGCCGACCCGCACAAGTGAGGTACCATTTTTCTCGTAGGACTTTGGGGAACGCGGGGTGGGTGGAAATTTGTGGATCCACGCAGATTCCAGAACTTTCCATCACAGAAATGTGGGGAAAATGTGTTTTTTTTGTCAATTTTTTACGTTTGCAAGGGATTCTGGGTAACAGACCATGGTGGGAGGCAGTCAAGTCACCCCATCCTGGATTCCCCTGGGTGTCTAGTTTTCAAAAATGTATAGGTTTGCTAGTTTTCCCTAGGTGCTTGCAGGGCTAGGGTTCAAAATCTACAGCTAGTCACTTTGCCAAAAAAATGGTCATTTTTCACTGCAAAACCACGTTGCGTTTTGCGCCGTTTCCTGTCGCGGGCACTAGGCCGACCCGCACAAGTGAGGTACCATTTTTCTCGTAGGACTTTGGGGAACGCGGGGTGGGTGGAAATTTGTGGATCCACGCAGATTCCAGAACTTTCCATCACAGAAATGTGGGGAAAATGTGTTTTTTTTGTCAATTTTTTACGTTTGCAAGGGATTCTGGGTAACAGACCATGGTGGGAGGCAGTCAAGCCACCCCATCCTGGATTCCCCTGGGTGTCTAGTTTTCAAAAATGTATAGGTTTGCTAGGTTTCCCTAGGTGCCGGCAGGGCTAGGGTTCAAAAACTACAGCTAGACTCTTCGCAAAAAAAGTGTAAATTTTCAGTGTGAAAATGTGGTGTGTTCACCTTAGGTTTTGAGCCACTTCCTGTCGTGGGCACTATGCCTACCCACACAAGTGAGGTACCATTTTTATCGGGAGACTTAGGGTAGTTCAAATTTGTAAAGCAACTGTTATTACCTATTGATTTTTGATGCATTTCTCCCTTCCAAATGAAAGACATTGTGTAAAAAAAAAGTCATTTTGAAAAATGACCAATAATTGTCATGCAAATATGAGTATTCCCAATTTCGAAAATGTGCAAATATGCACTGTTTCTAAACTCTGTAATTTGTTCCCATTTCAGAAATACATAGGTGACTTTCATACCGATTTTTCCATGTATACATTTTCCCACAATAATTGCTATATACCCGGACCAAAAAAAAAAAACATTACAAAATGCTGCTCATTTTTCTACTCTGGGTTCGTTGGGCTCTTGGTGAACCTACAAGTCCTATATGTCCCCACAACCAGGAAGGTCTACCGGATGTAACGGTACATTGCTTTCAAAGAGATGTCATAATTCGAAGAAGTTACAGGTGAAAACGTTGACTCAAAAGGCTGCTTTTTTCAACAAATTTTTAATTTTTCCTATATTTGCCTGTAAATTTCTATAAAGAAACCTTGATGGATCTACACAAATGACCCCTTGCTGAATTCAGAATTTTGTCTACTTTTCAAAAATGTATAGCTTTCCAGGATCCATTATTGTTTTTGTACCCATTTCTACCGTTAACTGGAAGGAGGTTGAAAGCACAAAAAATAGCAAAAATAGGGTATGTCCCAGAAAAATGCCAAAACTGTGTAAAAAATGTTGGTTTTCTAACAAAATTCTGTCATTCCCTAAAAGCTGGAGAAATGGTGATTTCAGCCCCACAAACCCTTTTTTGATACCATTTGCAGAGAAAAACCCAGAAGCTTTCATTTGCAGCCCGTTTTTCACATTTTTCACAAAAAAAAAAAAAAATTGCTGTATTTTGACTAATTTCTGGGAACCCTCTAGGAGAATCCACAAACCCTGGGTACCTTTAGAATCCCCAAGATGTTGGAAGAAAAGGACGCAAATTTGGCGTGGATACCTAATGTGGTCAAAAAGTTACAGGGGCCTAAGCGCGCACTACCTCAAATAGCCCAAAAAAGGCTTAGCACAGGAGGGGAAAAGGCCTAGCAGCGAAGGGGTTAAAAAAGGAGCACTCGTCTTGTGTGGACTATAAAGGAGAGGATTCAATGTGTAGAGTAATAGAATTGGCAAGCTACATCAATATAAAGCTGATCATCATTTGGCCTTTACCACATGGACATAATGGCAATGCTAGCATGTCTGGATTAAATATATCTGTATATTGCACACTTTGGACACTTACTATTATCTAAGACAACATGAATACAAGCGCTTTAAATGCATACATCTGCATAATAGTAACTGGCTCCAAAGTAGAGCTTTCTGTTTTTCACTAATGTTCAAACGACTTGACATGCAATCAACCTGCACCCAAGCATACATCTACAGACACTGAATGTTCAGCTGCACCGACAACGAAACATGAACAATTTTAAATTTCACCCTCAAACTCGGTAGCCTAATTGCTGCCATGCCCATCTTCACCTACACCAGAAAACAGCACTGGCCAATCAGCTACAAGATAAGCATTTAAGGATCAGTTAAAACTAATGTAGCTTTATCATCATCATCAAATCTTTTTTTCGGTAAAAATTACCATAAAGGACACAGAATCAAAGAATGAGTTACGTATATGTCAATATACAGCAAAAGATGCACTTCAATAATAAAAGTTGTACAATTTTAAAAAGGTAGCAATAAATGTAAATACTTGCGGGGATAAAAATAGACAAAATTAAACTACGGGAGGTATGTACATCTCATTGTCCTCATAAATGCAAACCATCCCGATGCTAAAATATAGGCAGACTTGCAGATACATTTCCTACTTAGCGGTACAAAAGGGGGAGGTGATAGACGGAGCATCAGAACCAATCAAACACTCACACCCAGTCAACAGATCTGGGTTTGATCCATCACCGTTCTTTAGCCCACTCTGCCACCCCAGTTCAGACATGGCCATATGCAAATCAGTCTGACCCTGTGCCTCATGGGAACAGTCCAGCCCATATGCTCAGACGCGAGTCCCTTGCTCACTTTGCCACTGGATTCAAGCAAGCCTGGCTGAAGACGGCTGAAATGCCAGAAACCGGTCCTAGGAAGCTTGTTTCCGGTCCAGGGAAGGCATTGCTTGGCAGTTCGGGCTGGACTGTTCCCATGAGGCACAGGGTCAGACTGAGTTGCATATTAAGGTTCTGTTGAAAGGCCTGGTGGACAATTATCTGCTCTCTTTCACCACTCACCACTCAAGTAAAGAAGTCACTTTGGACTACGACAAACAATTTAATTCCTATTTGTCCAACAAAATATTTGCACTGATTTTCGTAGTAGGGATGTCTAAAGGGGACTATTGCACCAACCTGGCAACTGGCTCCTTTGAAGAAAATGTACAGATTCATACTGACGGCACCAGGACAGCTCCCAGGATGTACCACTAGCTGCCAATCATAGAAAGATCAGAATTCAAGACCCTTTCCTTAGTTCACAAAGGTAACCCCAGCCTGTGTAGGCTTAAAAGATCTGGTAGCAGTACTCTTGACATCCAAGGAATGACCCTCTGGTACACAGACCTTCATTAAGCACAAGACAGGTCAAAACGCACACTTCTGCTCAGCCTATGACATGACCACATCAACCTAGACACCAAACCCTAAACCATGGTCTCCGATGCTGCTTACTTCTACTGCCGATGTGCGGGTCAAGTGCCTAACAGCAGACTTTACCATTGTAGACTCCAGCACCGATACTGTACAAATCAATTTCAATATCCAAGATGATTTCATGGTACCACACTTGCTGACACCAAGCCTATGACAGTCAAATATGTAAGATGTAAGATCGATTCACGACTTTCCGAGTTCCATTTTCAAGATTTCTCTAGCCGCTTACATCTCCAAGAAACATGCAAGTTCCAAATTTTGTGCAATGACCACACAAGAGTCTTGGTAAACCACATGATGCAATATATTATACACCCCTCCTCCAAAGAGTTATACGGTGAAGTAAGCAGAAATCCACAAAATATTTAATAAATATAAATATTTCCTTGTCCCTCATTATGCACCAGGGTTCCAGTAGGAGTGCCATGACAAGCTGTGCTTCCTTCCATTTATATAACAAATTTCAGATAGAAGAGTGCCATTGCCATCCCATCAAATGCTACAGTGGAGGGTAACTTCATTCATTTATAAATGTAATGGAAATTAGATTTTACACCACGTTACAGAGATTACAGAAATGACAACAGCAACAAGGTGCAACATCCTAAACTAAAAAAAAATATTCACAAGGAGGAATCCAGCATTACAAGAAAACTGTAGCCGACGTTCTACAGAATGTTTAAGTAGGGGCCGGCGATTTAGACAGCTGTTAGCGAAAAAACTATCACTTTTGATGTAAATACATGTGTCTTCTTCTCTGGTGAATCCACTCTGTCAACATATTTTCCCTTTTTGGCTTTTCTCTTTAAAATCTTGTTAAAGAATAATTAACAAAGGTTTGTCAAAAACAAAGACTCAAGATGTAATCATTGTGGAGCAGACTTCCAAAAGAAGACTAACACACAGTGTAACCTTTCCAGAGTCTATTCCTTTGTGCCATATGAAGTTACATGCGATCACAATGCTTCTAATGAGGACAAGGAATCTTTCAGTGCATTGTTAAGTGTGTCTTGGATGCTCCTGTAACTGCATCAGTGACACTTGATCACACTGATGAAAAGTGGCTCTGTAATGCGTGGCGGTGGAATCCACCATCACGAATCCTTCTCACCATAAGAATTTTGTCTCCCTCCTGGAGCCGCCCATCCAAAGCAGCTGCTCCACCTTCTTTTATTCTGCTGACAAAGATGCCGTCGTCGTTGGTAATGTACTGCTGGTTAGTTCCGCCGACGATGTTAAACCCCAGACCTGGAAAAGACACATTGGGTGAGTCATGATAGCTAAAAATAAGGCGTGCTCTAACCAAGCCAAATCAGACACACACAAGATGAGTTGAACAGATCTCTCTACGAGCATGTCCTTCTAGTGACTAGGTGTGGCTAATGTCAGCAGGTTTAGAAGTCTAAAACTGGGCAGCCTTTCTTTTTTTTTTTTAACTGAGGTTAGGCCTTAAGATATTTAGTTTAGTCCCCAAACCACAAATACTTTGCCTTCAAAAATGGTGTTTTATTCTAACAAAAAAATAAATAAGCACCTCTTAAACACATATACTATCATACGATGGGCAGTCACTACAGGCACCAAATACCTATCCAGATTGCTACTACAATTGCACAACACTGCCACCACCTTTAACTATGCCAACCACTCATCACTGCTACATGAGCGGCGGGCTTAGGGCTCCTGAATGGGCTGGTCATGGTCACAAATTAGTAATAGAGCTGTGTTCACGGGTGCCTATGTCAAATCCAAAATTCTTCCTAAAGTGGTGTGAGACAACTTAATTTCTGGGGCTAGGTGTACTAGATGCTCATAACACAGACGATGAGTTGTAATGAATAAGAGCACTACCTTTTGCCATTAAGAATTCTGCAAAAACAAACCAAGCACTGATAACGTCAATACACCTGGCATTACTGTGATAACGCAGGCAACCCAGCCTGCTCTAACCTGATGCATGGCATGGCAGACTTTGGAGGTAATAATAGGGCACAAAAAAAAGAGGCAGACTGTACAGAGATAAGGACAGTTTTTGCATGTGATTATACGCATTAGTACATTAAAGTCATATCTATGACTTCTTGCCGATGTTGGTTTTTCTCACTAAAGCATTGTATGAAAAAAAGATGCGTCAGACGTTGGTCATGTACTCACTGTACCATAGGACTTTAGAAGTACCTCAATAATAAGGTTCAACAAAGCCGAAACTAGTCTGGAGATGCTGGTTTTCCATTTCAGAGTGGACATGGCTTAGCAGTAGGCCTGGGCGGAGTTCTAGAGCAGTATTCTAGACCAGTGGCACCAGTCAGCACAGAGCGGGAACCTCACCGATAAATTCTTTGCTCACAGGCTTATTCAAATGTTTGAGCCTTACCTTGACAAGATTAAACACCCTTTAGCAAAGAGTCTTTAAATTACGTTCAGGCTCAGCACCTTATTCATACAAGCCTTCTCATGAAAATGGCCCCCTATTCCAAAAGTCGTTCACACCTGATTTTATTGAACCCAGACTTGAAACTATCGAACATGTGGGGCTCTTTTGTCTTGTTTACTGTAGTCTCAGATACGAGTGGATTCAGCCACTATGCCTAAACTCTGGTACTAGAAGTTATCAAGCAGCTTTAAGAATCCTTTGATTTGAAACTAGCAGACATTGGTTATTTTTGGAACAAGCACATTTTTATTCTCAGCTTGGACATTAAGGAAGCGACTGTTTATTCTGTAAATATATTGTTTTATTTCTATACTTGTTTTTAGCTGTTTTCAATAATATTTGAATATTAAATTTAAGCTGTAATGAACTGTACTTTTTTATGGGGGTTTTACTCCGAAATAAACTTATTTTGATGATGATGAATGGTCAGTTCAATAAACAAGTCTATATAAGGTTTGTAAAAGTAGTGTGAATCCGGTCACAATTGCAGTGGGTGAAAAGAGCTTTGCAATCTGTTTTCTACATAAAATAGCAAAGCAACTGCCACACCCTGTGACGGGTCATTCTCTGCTGGTAACCCACATACGGGGCATGAACATACTGGGCAAATGGCCACGGCCACAGGTAGTGCATTTTCAACATATAGAAAAGCTATTTGCATACCACACGAAGGGTACTATCAACGACAGGACGCTGCATATACAGAAAATAGGAAGGAATATTTGCAGAATAAGAGATCTTGCAAGATTGAAGGAAACACAGCCAAAAAAGGCAGCATCTGTGTTTTTCAGTCTCTCTCAGTCTCAAGACGATTCGATCTCCAGGTGAGTATATAGTCTCTTGTTCTGTTGTGGGTCAATGACCTGCAGAGGAGGGCTAAGTATCCTCTGGTTCTCACATGCAACTGGCTACTCAAATTTAAACCCTGCACAAAACATTTGGTAGGAATTAATGATTTCAAAGAGCATTCGTATTGTATCTGTTGGGCAGTTCCATCGCAGCCGCCATGGAAGGTGCACCTTCACTCTTGTTTCCTAGAGAATAACAGGCAATCCATAATAGTTACATGGTTTGTATATTTGAGCTTGGCAGCCCTACAACCAATCGGAAGCCATTACTGAACTCTTGCTTCTTGGAAAGAACAGGGCACAGGATGGACAGCCAAACCTCTAATGTGTATAGCAATGGCCATGCCACTGGCCACAATCAACTGTTGAGACAACACACATCATGCTGACTGTTAAAAATGTCATGACCCAGGAAAGGTGGACACAAAGAGCTCTTCTTCATCTGTTGACAATTGGTGAATCCAAAATAAACAAAAACATTTGTCTTTACCATGGCTGAAGCCAGTTAATGAACACTGCTTACACTCATTCCAGAGTTGGGGGAGCTTCCATGAAGGACTATACATCAAGAGGCAGGAAGCAGTCTCTCCACTAAGGTACAACTAAAACCGGGGTACCCCCACATCTATAAATCGGCTGATATCAGTTAGTTGTGTCACATCCTGGTCATGAGCACAGTTTTCACCCATGATAAAGTGAGTGCCACTATGGCCATCTACTTACACACCAACGGAGTTTAGCACTTTGTTTAGGTAGGCAAAATCAAGAGGAGCATCTATCACGTGAAGTTTGAAACAAGTCTCCTGCATAGCAAAGCATACTGTGTCAACCAGAATCTGGCACACAAAGACAGGACCAGGAACTTCTGAGCTATTGAGTCAATACTTCATTTTCCACAGATATTCACTGTAGCAGACAGCTTCAAGCAGAAATGTCTGTAATTCTCTAGAAACCAATGACCAGATACTCCGAATGTAGGTTAGTTGGGAGCAATGAAATGAGCCAGGATGCCTCATTTTCCAATTTCCAATCTGCTCTAATACAATACTGCTCCAAATTTTAAATTTGTTTTCCCATTTTTCACAACTCTGCACAGAGCCAATGAGAGAGTCGAGTAGAAGTAGAAATCAGGTCGAGAAAAAACTGTAGTATAAAACCTTTTCACCTATCATTATTTTCCTTTGATGGAGAAAAGGCATGCACCGTGTAAAAATAGTCCAAATATTAAACCACATATAATAGCACCTCATCTGATGAGAGTATAAAGCAGCATAACTGCCACCGAAAAACATAACTCCACTCGACCTGTGTATCTATGTAGGTGGGTAGGTAACTTGAAGACAGTAAAAACTTCACTTCGAGAAGAGAGCAATGATTTGTCTAACATGGAATCCAGCCAAAGCAAACTCCAGAAATTTCAAAACAAAATCTTCGAAAACATGGAATAATTGCACTGGACTTTAAATACGTCAAATATTGCTAATTCTAATGAAACAAAGGTAAACTGCATTTCTTATAATGTTTAAGAGTAGTGAACTTTATCGCCCTTCACTGGAAGAAAATCCTATTTATAATGAGAAATGCTAACACAAATGACAAACAAGCATCTAGTTTGTAAAAGGCTACCCAAAAACACCAAAAAATGAAGGTGAATGTGTTCGACAAGGAACGTTTCCTCCAAATGTCTAATCACTTAGCAGAGGTATACTACTATTCACAAATCATAGGCCACAGATTCAAATGCCAAAGAGGAAAATCTTCTCCAGAAAAGCTGTATTCCCAAGAGCCCAAAAGGACGAGTCACAAATATGTACGGTGATCTGTCCAGGATGAAACGTTTGGTGAGCAAATACAGTGCATTTCTGAAACCAGACTTGAAAGCAGTAGTTGGTGCAATGCATGTTTCTTGAATGCAAGGTACAAGTCACTATTGTCTTTGCCCACTCCTTAGAAGTGGTGAGTAGTGTTGTAGGTTATCGGAGGTTCCTTTACAACTAGGTTGTCCTAATCCACACAGGATTGGGACTACCAAATGGTTGTAAAAAGGATGTTAAAGTCACTCGGTGACCTCCCAGAAGGCAAATTAAATCACAATGCTGTAAACGAGGGTAGATGGGGGTTTGTAAAGGACTGCCAGTGGCATTTCAGAACCAACTTGGATTCCTAAAATGCAGTAAATATTTCTGCTACCCATCACAGGATCATTAGATGGGTTGTTTCCACTTCACAGTTGAGTCTTTGCTTCCAGAACGGGACTTGATTACAGACATGGAGAAGATAGTTCCTCACCAAAAGGCTAGGGACCAACCTTGAGAGCGACAGTAGGGAGGAGGGGGGTGCCCTGGCGCGTCGACAGCTGCTGGCAGCGAGACAAACGCATACAGATTTATTGATGGACGAGGCTCGACTGGCATGGTTGGCGTTCCGCAGTAGGATCTACCAGTGGGGGGACAAATCTAGTAAACTGCTTCATCGCTTGTGTCAGGGTGCCTTGTGCCCCCTGGTGCTTCCTGGTATATCTGGACCCCAACGGGAGGATTCTGGGGGGATCCCTCTGTGATTGCAGAATTTTGCTCAGTATTATGCGGAGCTCTACACCCCGAAGGAATCCTTGCCAGAAGATATGATACACCGCTTCTCTGGGGACCTTCCGCCCCGGACCCTTTCCGATGGGGCCCGGGCGAAGCTTGACCACCTGCTTACAGAAGGGGAGCTGGGCTCAGCTCTGGGTGACCGGAACTCTGGGAAAGCTGCGGGCCCTAATGGGTACCCATGTGATTTCTTTAAGAAATATTCTACGACATTGGGACCCCACCTTCTTCGGGTGGTGGAAGCGGCACGGGAACGTGGTTGCCTCCCACGGGACTGGAGGCATGCCGAGGTGGTAGTATTTCACAAGCCGACCCCAACCCCTAGACCAACACACTTCCTATCGCCCTATCTCATTGCTAAACATAGATCTTGGCTAAGGCCCTGGCCAACCGCCTCCAATCCCATATTACTTCTTTATTCCACCCAGATCAGGCTGGCTTTATGCCTCAGAGAGCGACGCTGCATAATATTCAACGAGAACACATTGCCAGTATTCGGGGGCTGGACGTGCCGGCCACGCTCCTGTTGGCAGATAGGGGATTGGACATTCGATTCCCTTAGCTGGACATACCGGTTGCTCTGCTGGACCGCCTGAACATGGGTCCACACTTCCTGTCCCATTTAAAATTGCTATATACGGACGTCCCAGCCTTGGTTCGCATTGCGGGGTTTGCCTCCTTCACCTTTTCTATTGGACGGGGTACCGGGCAGGGTTGCCCTTTGTCACCATTTCTCTTTGCTCTAGCGATGGAGCCCTTGGCGGCATGGGTGCGGATGGATGCACAGGTGGCCGGTTTTGAGTGGGCCCAGGGACTGTTGGACCGCATTGCATTGTACGCCGATGATGTCCTATTTTTCTTGACCGATGTGAATAAAACAGGGCCAAGGCTGCTTAGTATCATGCAAATTTTGGGGGGGAATCGTCGGGTTTGTTTATGAATCCTTGTAAGTCCACTTTGTGGACTCTGAGGTCACAGGTGGAATTGGGCACATGGGGCTCGGCGGTGCAGGTTACTACGGTGGGAATGAAGTACCTGGGAGACTTCCTGGCGGACCTACCAAGTGTGTCCTGGAAACAC
This sequence comes from Triturus cristatus, assembly GCF_964204655.1. Taxonomy (NCBI): domain Eukaryota; kingdom Metazoa; phylum Chordata; class Amphibia; order Caudata; family Salamandridae; genus Triturus; species Triturus cristatus. The sequence goes on along the minus strand of NC_140592.1, from coordinate 1,157,496,968 downwards.
AACATGATGCCGGTGTGGGCACGGGTGCGTGAAGAGCTGAAAATCTGGTCTCATATGCCCCTTTCCATCCCAGGTCGGTCTGCCATCTTCAAGATGGTATCGCTATTGCGGCTGCTCTACCAGCTGCACAATTCTCCCTTCCCCATCCCCCCTTCGTGGTTTCACCAAGTCAACTCTGCTTTAGGGCAATTTTTGTTGGCAGGAAAGGTACCCAGAGTGGCATTGTGGACATGTTTCCAATCGACATACTGTGAAGGGCTGGCCACCTCGGATGTCCGATCATATTACATGGCCTCAGAGTTATTGATTTTAAATGATTGGTGGTATAGAGACAGGTCTGACCCAGCGTATGCGGTGGAGAGGAGATGTATGGGGGCCAATACTCTACGTACTATTCTTTACTCGGCGTTGGTGCGCAACACCCTTCCATTGGCCACCAAGGTGGTATTCCAGGTATGGAGACAGGCTCTGCGGAAGATGGGGTGGTGGTGTAGACTGACTAAGGAGACTCCACTTTGGTCCAATGGGAGATTGCCACAGTTAGCTGCTCTAGCGGGCTTCCGGGTTTGGGACAATATAGGGATCTCTACCCTAGGAGATGTGATGCAGGGCACGGTTCTGAAGTCTTTTCAAGATCTCCAGCACAAATATCAGATGCCAAAGACCCAATTTTATAAATATCTTCAGTTCCAATATGCCATACTCCCCAGTGTAACAGGCTTGGAGTCCCTCCCGCATTTTAGTCCCATTGAATCTAAACTGTTTATGGGAGACCTATACGACCATAAAATCTCCAAAATGTATCAATCTCTTGTGACAAACTGCCCCACCACACTAGATAGACTTAGGGGGCGTGGTAGGAGGACCTTGGCCCGTTGGAGAGTGATGATTGGACGGAGGCGCTGGCCTCCCCTCGGAAGGCGGCGATCGCAATGTGACTTCGGCTAATCCAGTTTAACTATTTACATCGAGTATATTGTACTAGAATCAGGTTGTGGAAGTCGGGCCTGGTGGCGTCCCCGATTTGCCTAAGATGTGGTCCGGAGGAGGGCACTCTATTGCATATGGTCTGGCAGTGTATAGTGATTTTGAAGTTCTGGAGGGGGGTTATCACCTGCCTGGTGGAGGTTTTGGGGTGGGAGCTCCCCTTTTCGCCTAAATTAGTGCGGTTAAATGTTATGGAGGGTGTGGGGGGGATATATTTATAAGCATCACCTAATGCTACTGGAATTTACATCAGCCAAACGTGATATTGCACGAAAGTGGAAGGCGGAGGCCCTGCCTTTCTTGTTAGCATGGAAGAATGGTCTCGATTTTAATATGGGTCTGGGGAATCCTATCTCTAAAGCACGGGGGTGCCCGCAAAAGCATTATAAGATCTGGAAGCGTTGGGCGGATTATAGAGGCCTTTATCTGGAGCCCACTTCTGCTGCAGATGCTACTGGGCTGGGAGAGGCGGGCAGGACTGTGGTGCAGGGGACCAATCTTCAAGCGGGAATTGTCATTGATGTGGTGGGATTTGAGGCGATGTTTGAAATGTAGTGTGTAACAGTGCAAGGGGGAGGGAGTTTTATTGGTTCTGTCTTATTTCTTTTTGAAAAATTTCTATACTAAATGTCAATGCACAATTTTTGTATCAATCTGTAGCAGACAGCCTCTGGGTTACAGAGCTCTGCACTGTACGTGCCATTTGACGCAATAAAATATGTTTTAAAAAAAAGAAAAAAGGCTAGGGACCAGCATTAGATTCGATGCCTGTTACATGTTGGAACTGGCGCCTGGAAACCAGGGTGCTCAGAAGGCCCCAAAACCAAATTGAGCTGCTGAACAGATAATATTAAACAGGAGAATTGGACTTCAGGATCTGCAACTCAATAAGTTCGAGTTATGCTACATTTTGCTTTTTCAAACAGTCAGAATCAGTTAAAATGTCCCCTTCGAACTGGGGCTGAGAGCCTCCAGCTTGCTTGCTCCTGCCTACACACAGCACTTGGTTCTATAGTTGAACCTTACCTCAAGTGTGCATCACCATGTTTACAGAGACCTGCAAACACTGCATACAGATTTTATGTTGGCTCGATGGATCCTACCTCCAGGCTTTACTTACTGGAACTGGCTAGACCTACAAATCCTTCCAAATTCGAGTGCCACTCTTACACTGACCTAAATGCCAGATCAAGGTTAAACACAGGCACTCACAAATTAGACTGATTTGGATTCATAGGCCCTTAAAACTTCTAACCAGAGACCTTCCTGTGTTTGTAGGTATTCTTCCTTTCCCCTTTAACTAAATAAACTAAAATGTTTTTGCATCCTGGGTCTTATGACTTACTTTCCGGTTACATCTTTACAGCCACTTAAACAAGCTACTATATTTCAGGTTTGCCTCGTTTTCACATAAACCTATATTTATCCTTTAACTTCTTATTGTTACTTGGCTGTGCTGTTACAAAAACACTTCACAAACGTTCTCCAGTGGCTGTCTTGGCGCTAATGCCCAGCTACCAAAAGTGAGCCATGTTACCCATAGTGAAACACCTTCACCAGAGTCTAGCAGTAAAGGGGCTTAGGGCGTGATTAAGAGTTCGGCAGACTGGGATACTCCGCCACAAACGTGACGGTTATCCCGTCCACCGTATTACAGTTACATTACATCCTATGAAACTTGTGATACAGCGGACGGCTTATCATTCACATTTGTGACAGAGTATCCCATCCGCCAAACCCGTAATCAGGCCCTTAGTCTCAAATGGAACTTGGATAGCACCCTCTCATTAAGGCAGTTATTCCGAAAATATATATATATATATATATACTGGCAAATAAAAGATCTGCCTGTTAACATTCCGTTTTACGATGACATAACAAAAGATCAAAATATATTTTATTAACCTAATAGTCAAGCATCCTTTTTGATATGTTAATAAAACTAAAATTCACTGAATTAATCAAGTAAAAACGATATTTCCAAATGTTTCCATCAACCCACTTGCCTCGAAAAGCCACAAATTCGTGTTAACACATCCTGGCAAGTATAATTGTCTTGTAGTACGCAGACGGTAGAGCAGAGCTTTTTGAACACGGGCAGTAGGTAGACAAGCCAATTGTAATGGCCATAAAGTGAAGTTGAGATTTCCCTGCTGGCTTGGATACAAATTAACACAAGCGTCAAACCTTTACAACATTACTGTAAATATACCTTATAAGTGTAGTATTCCCACAGACCCCAACGGAAGCTGTAAAGCCCCTCGGCTTCTCTCATTAAGAACCATCGAGTTTCTGCACAAATGTGCCCTAAACTGAAAAACACATACCTCAAACAAGCAATCAAAAGTCGAAGATGAAAGTGTAACAGGAAACATACGTATTTTGATGTGCCTGTGTATCACTTTGCCTTGGCCCGGATTCCAAGTGAAGCAATAAAAGCACATTTGTAAGCTTTCAATTAAAGGCTGCCTCATGGGAAATGGTGCTCCTGCTGCCAAGCGATCTGAGCCATGAAGCTTAAAGCTTACACAGATAGTAGATACTTACATTTTAAAATGGAACCTTAAAAAATGGATCAATTGCATTCTTAAAGGAAAATACCTTCACATATTTTCTACAAAAAAGAATTATGTCAGATGTTATCTGAAATGGTAGGAACGAAAATATAAGGCCAATTAATTAACTCTGCATTTCATCTAGGAAGAGGGAGAGAATCTGCTCTAGTTGCTATCCGGGGTGACCTTAAAAGCACAGTAGACCACAATGGGGTTGTTGTACTACTTCTCATGGACCTTTCAGCTGCCTTAGACACAGCTGACCATGACACTCTAATCCAAAAGCTCTACAAAGCCTAGAGAGTATCTCTCGATCCGATCACATCCTACCTAGAAAATAGGACAAATGTCATTCATACTCCTCCTTTCACATCCAAACCCTACACCATAAAAGCAGGAGTCCCTTAAGACTATTATCTCTCCCATGCTTTTCAAAAGCTATATGAAGTCATTACTGGCAATGATCAAGGATTTTTAGTTAATCTGCTATTAACCATGCAGATGACACGCAACTACTTCTTAAACTGGAAAGCCCCAAAGACATTAAAAACTACAAAAACTTCAGTTGCCTCCAAGCTGTTAATCTGTGGCTGATAGGGAGCCAACTCACTGAATAAATCCAAAACTGATACACTTACTTGTGGCGTTCGGAAGAATTATGACCCACTTTGCACCTGGCCTGAGCAATCTGGGACCACCATCTAAAGTATCCATGGACTCCAAGCTATTCATGAATAATTAAGTGGATAAGGTAGCAGGATCAAGCTTTATTACTATGAAAACTCTGCAACGCATCTTACCCCACCTAGGATTTTCAAACAAGATCCAAGCCACTATCTCTCTTGTACTATTTAAACTGGATTACGCTAATAAACTATACCAGTGGTTCTTAACATGTGGTCCAGGGACCTCTGGGGTTCCACAAAACCTACACAGGTGATCTGTGACTGCTTATAAAATTAAATAATATTAACAGATAAGGTGTAAATAAATGAACAAGCAAAATATACAATTGATCTTGAAAATGTAAATGTGAAGGAATCTTAAACCGGAGGCTACAAACGGAGTTAGTATCCTCGGATTGACTTTTAGGAGCGGTGCAAGCGCATCAAACAGAATAAGTATGGATGATGAATGGCTGTAATTGAAGTTAGAAAATCTCCAACGTTCCTAATAAATTTTCTTTATTTTAAATGTGTTGGTGAATTAAAGAAAATAATCAGTTGTGTATGTTTCTGTATGTTTTGTGTATAGTACCAATAATGATTATGTGGAGGTCCACAGAAGCCAAAAGGAAGGGATGTGGAATTCCTATAGCCCGACGCCCAGGACATACTGCTTGGGGTCAAGCGTAGCAAGTTTTCATGTGCATTTTGTCCTTGGGACAAGTAGGCCCAACCCCCAGCAGCACAAACCCTTAGGCTGTCAGTTTACAGTACCACATTATGGATCAGGGAAGGGCCCTGTCTGCAGTTACAGTAATATTTGTGTTCATGTGCTAATGCTCTTCACATTTGTATTTATGGTTCATTAATTCAAAGCCGTTATTATTAGGGTGCATGCTCTAAGTTAATGTTGTAAGCTCTCACTGACTGGTTCCAGTATAAAAAGGTGCACACACGTTTTCAACGTTTAGCAATATGAGGCTATGTATAATGCTTTCAGAATGCTCTCTGATTTGATGCAAATATTTTCAGAAGCTTGAAAGCAACATTGATGATTCTTTGCTTTCAAAATAAAATGTTCATAAAGAAATGCAAAAACTTTTCGGTAAACTACTGTAAAGTTTTAGGTACCATTTCTCTGCAGCATCATTTATTAAAATGTGTTGATTTATGCTAGTAATTATCAAAAATATTCATAATGTAAAATCAGTGCAACCAGTTTTAATAAGATTACGGCTAACCAACAAATAAACAAGCATTGGTGAAGCCAGTGGGTCAGAAATTGTTGGTCAGCCTTTTGGTTTGGTCAATGCGTGACTTACTTTGGCATGGCTTCTGTAAAACCTTATTAGTGTGGGAGCTGCCGGGCCCTCACCATTATAACAAACATTGGCAAGAGCAAAAATAGTTTTTGGACTCAAAAAGCACACATTGACGCAGTAGTTCCTGGCACTGAACAGAACGACTGTCGATATGCTACTTGTGAAAGAACAGAACCTGTCACTCACAATGAAGCTAGCCAAAAGACGGAATGAGAAAGAATTTTAAGAAACACAAAAGGTCATGGTTAACACCAGACCTAAATAAAGTCTGAAAAGTGCACCCATGTCCTTGCATTAAGTGAAGATATACGGCTTTCGTGAAGTCACAAGACTTTACAGAAGTAGGCCAAGAAATAGTACTCCTAGAAAATATTTGTGAACTGCTTTTTAGCATGAGCAGATATGCAGGTGTAGATTTGTTCGTGAAAATCTGAGTGTTTGTAAGTTCACTTTCCCTCCAACCCCTTTTTTCCCAACCCTGGAAGACATTTTATGTCTGCCATTGTCGGGAGTAAATTTCCATCCTTTCTCAGTATGGGAAAAGATTAAAGAAGAGTTGGTGAAAACCCTTAAAACTTGCAAGTTAGTAGGTTTGCACTGACTCACTATACCATGGATCACCTATATCAACTATGAAAAGACTAAAAACAATTGACAACATTGCTACTAGACTACTCCTACATGTAGAACAACAAGCACCAATCTCCCTTGACTTGAGAGCCCTACATCGGTTCCCGGTTGCCAGAAGATCAACCTTCAAGCCCCTCTGTATCACCCACAAAGCAATACAAGGCAAAAGGACCACTTTTCAACAGGAAAAAATCGCCTAATACAAACAACAAAGGAACCTCTGTTCCAGACTGGCGCCCTACCTCAAAATCCTAGCCCAAAAGGCAAAAAAATGGGTGGAACATCTTTCTCTGGTCAAGCAGCCAAATTACGGGATTCATGAGTTCCAACATAAGATCCAGGGATCAAAGTTTAATACCAGATTCCTTCACAGAGCTTGAATCAGCCCATAAATGGAGATTCATTGGTAGCACTGACTGGCAGCATGGAGTCCTCTCAGGACACTGAGTTCCCACCCCATGCTGCCGTTTTTGGGATCAACTTTGAGACCCAGACTACATGTGTCTTCCCCCACTGTGGGCTGAGTGGAGCCCCATATAGTATCCAGCATATTTCCAGCTCAACCTATTACCAACCATCTCGTTCCGAAGGCTTGTGACCAGGAACCGACTCCTTTAGCAACAACATTACTTTTAATAATCTCCCTCTCTAGCTCATTGTACCCCAGAGTCCTGTTGATGATTCCGACATTTTTATCGGGATCGAAACACAGTCCGTTTTAAAAACACAGACCCTTTATGGTTGTTGAAAATTTGCTGTAAAGGGCTGTGCTGTTCTTGTTGATTCACTTGTTGAGCACGATTTATCACTTGACAGTATAAGCTCTAAAGAGAGCACTGAGAATGTTTATTTTGCACCAATATTCAATGCGGCGCAATGTACCTTTAATCTGTTTTTCTTAAACTCCTTTGAATATATTTTATATGCCACTTGGTTCTTTGCATTTATTGTACTTTTACTACGGACCAGAGAGTTTTTAGTTATATATATTCTGTTTGCAAACAGGGTTCTTAGGGTTCAACCAAAATGTTTATTTTTTTTATCTACATGTTGTGTGACAGACTGCTGTCAGAACAATCTTTAGCCAGCCAGTGCCAAGCTCTGGTGATGTCATCAATGAAAAGCTGTTGAGTTTAGGAGACGGAGCGGCAATTGGAGTAAGTTGGAAGATGAGCACCTGAAAAGACAGGAATTTTCCAGAACGGCCAGAGCAGGTTTATTGCAGAAAATATGGAACCCATCGAAGTGTTGTTGCCTGTCCTTAGCTTAGTTGTCAGGTTTAAGTTAAATAAACTTACACGTTGCACGAAAAAGCTAAAATGTGGACAGTTCCTGATGTTCCCATCGCAGTGCATTTTATGGTTTAGTCATGAGGTCTTTGCTATCAGTTTGACACAAAATCAAACATCTCCTGTTTCTCTTGTTATACCTATAGCCCAAAAGAAGTGGTAAAAAGTGTAAGGATTTAATTTATGTGACAGAACGATTGGTATGTTACAAATAAAGCTGCAGAACATTATTCACTCATTTCTGTCAATTATAAAAGACACGCATGACTTAACCACAAAGAAAAAGATTTATCATGATGATATCAACACTGGTGAAGGGAACAAAAATGCTGTCAGAGGGGCGTGTCTTACCCGAGGAATCAAACAGAGGTGAAACTCTTGAGCCCATTCAGGACCAAGCTTTCTTCGCCGCAATAGCATCCCTTGAGCACCCTGGTCACTCTGAAGCCAGCTGCAGAATTTGGAGGTAAGGTGGTAAACATCAGACAGCGACACACCAAACTCATTAGAAGTGGCACTGGTGGAGATACATGGCATGACCATCCCGAGGTCAGTGCTATCTTGAGATTGTAGCAACAGCCTGGTAAGTTGAGATTGCAGAGGCAAGAGTCTCAATAGAAAGGTGTCCAAAGCATCTTCTTCACATCTCCCTGTCTTTCAGATCTGAGGGAATCATTGGTGACCTCAATGGGGAAGAAGGGGGGGGGATGTGCCAAGCGCAGAAGCAGGCTAGAAAAGGGAAGAGCTGACTGGCCAAGTCAAGTAGAGCTATGGTAACCTGGTAGAAGCAAGTGAAATAAAAACAGGGATTGAAAGTGGAAGATGGTAGAATCATCTCAGCCAGCTGCTCATGTGGCTAGAAAAGGTGCTGAGAGAACAGTCTATCTCAGCTGCTTCACTCTAGTGCCCTGCAATAGGCCAGTCAGTCGCCTTTGCAAACACCGCATGCAGTCCTCAACCTGGGGTGGCCATGGGCACATCAGAAACATGCCAACCACTCCGCTTCTCTCTCTCTCTCCCCGCTTCTCTCTCTCCCCGCGTCTGTCTCTCTGTCTCTCTCTCTCTCTCTCTCTCTCTCTCTCTCTCTCTCTCTCTCTCTCTCTCTCTCTCTGCGTCTCTCTCTCTCCCCGCGTCTCTCTCTCCCTCTTTCTGCGCATCTCCCTCTCTCTCCGTGTCTCTCCCTCTCTCCATCCCCCTCTCCCTCTCTCTCTCTGCGCATCTCCCTCTCTCTCCGTGTCTCTCCCTCTCTCTCTGTGTCTCTCCCTCTCTCCATCCCCCTCTCCCTCTCTCTCTCTGCGCATCTCCCTCTCTCTCCGTGTCTCTCCCTCTCTCTCTGTGTCTCTCCCTCTCTCCATCCCCCTCTCCCTCTCCCTCCACATCTCTCCCTCTCTCCACGTCTCTCCCTCTCTCTCCACGTCTCTCCTTCTCTCCATCCCCCTCTCCCTCTCTCTCCGCGTCTCTCCCTCTCTCCATCTCTCTCCTCCTCTCCCTCAGCCCGACATACATTTTGAGAGCATAGACAGTACATGCATGGAAAAAAAGACACGTCTGCATTGAGGGACCATGGGTCCAGCTGCAAATTGATTGGGTAGCATCTACTCAAAGAAAAAAGAGCTCAAACCGATTACCAACCATTAAAAAAAACACACAATTTCTGATATCAGTGGGGTCACCCCTTGTGACTCCCATTTACATTGAATTGTCAAATGAAAATAGCCAGAAGACTGGAGGAATCAAAATAAATTCTCGCCCTTGAAGGGGTAGAGGGAGGAGACACTGGGCTGAACAGTCGATCTTTGCAAACCATGGTTTTGAGTTGGAACAGAGGGCACCGCTCAGGGAGATAGATCCATTCTTCTTTGACAGACCTTAAGAGATGCTACAGCAAGGAAAAAAGAATCAGCAGAGCAGAAGGTAACAAAGACACTCTGCTCCCAATGCTGAAGAGTGCATGCTGAGCAGACATCAGAAAATTGATAACTGGCCACCCAAATCTACAGTGGTGCTTGACAATTTCAAGGGGCTGTGAGTTAAGTACAAGAGATTAATGGGCCACTCTGCACACTGTTGGCTATTGCTTTTCACTGGGGAAAGAAGATTGTGGTTGGGTTATTTTGCTATATGTTAAATGTTAGGTTAATGTGTTTGCAAGAGACTTTGGTAATAAGACACACACACACCATCGTTGACTTGAGGAGTAATCAGCTACTGGCGAGAATTACTCTTATACATGAGTTGAAGTGCTATACCAGCCTTTAAACAGCCAAATTGTTGAAAATTGTTAGTGTCCAAATCTGATGGAGACATCTGTTTTGCCCCAGAAGCCACTTGGCACAACAAGACTTGCAGAGACTGCATTCTAAATGGTTTCTACTACAGCACTCCTCCTGGTACTCAAAAAAGGCAGGAGAAGCTATTCCTTTACGGACAGTTTAAAGGAACAGTTAAGAATGTGAAAGCTGATAAAGCAGGGGGGGATGGTCGAGTACTTCGGTCATTGTAGGACAGAACATGTATATGGTTCCTTTTATGCAACCAGGAATCCTTTTTCAAATAACTATATCCCAAACCTTAACCTTCGCTGAAGGTTAGCTTTTAAGGGATTATTTTGATGTAGCGTCCTTGATTGAGCTAGCCATTAATACAGATGGTCAGCCACTGTCTCGAATGAATTTAGAAGGCGGAGAATGCAGATTAATATTATTATTTTTTCACAGCAGTTCACAAATCCCATCCACTTCTTCAGCTATTGCGATCCATAACTGGTGCGAAATGGCGGAGGTCTGGATGAAGGTTAAATGATAGTCTTTTTTCAGACCACCGCACCAGAAGATCATGAAAAGTGCTCAGGAGGATAATGATTAGGACATGTCCAGAACTGTGGTGGCCTAGCCCCAGTTACCAAGATACACAAAAAATTGAGGAAAAGAAAAATATGGAACACAACCACAAGGAGTCATCTAAGATTTAGCAGAAAGCACCTGGACTCTAAAAGCTGCATACACACTACACAAGAGTCAAGTAAGGATATACCTCAGGCAATAAAGGACAGCAGCTCTAAGCTAAAAAACCTAAGCAAGGATAGAGAGAGAATTAAGGGCCAAATGTACAAACAAAGGGAAATCGGCATTCCTGATCTATGAAACTCATTTAGTTTCATTTAGGGATCCCTTTTGGATAGCAAATCAACCTACCTCATGACTATTAATGGGGTAGGTCGCAGTTTGCAACCCATTAGGAATCACAGCCATCACAGGGATGGTGGCCTGCTGAGATCAACAGACCACCATGTCTTAAAAGAAAAAAAAAATTAAGCATTGGAATGTTTCTTTTTTTCTGAGGGTAGGCAGTGGTTTGTGGGACCACTTCCTGCTCTTAAAAATATTTTGATTTACTTTCTCAAGGGGAAGCGGGTCCCTCTGGGACCCCTTAACCTTTACGAACGGGTTACCACCAGTTTTAAACTGGTGGTAAAGTATTACTGTTTTGTGACTTGAATTACGTCTCAAAACAGTAATATTTCCATACTGATGCTGTATTTGGAATGGACACCCTAAACACACCCCTTACAAACATAAAATCGCAAATGCAAAATATGATTCAATAACAAGTTAGCAAATCACATTTTATACATTTGAAAAAGCATTTCCTGCTAAACGGGCAGCTTGCAGCTGGAAAAATGCTTTGTACATCTGGACCCTAGTTTCCAAACGGGAGGGTTTGGCATTGGAAGATGAAAGCATAGCCGAAACATTATGGGAATGTTATCAGAAGTTTTTATGGAGAAGACTCTACAAGTGTAATGAAGTAAGGACACTGATATCTCTCTTTCTGCCCACATGTCCAAAGTTCAGGAATACATGCAGAGAAATTGGGAGACCGCGTAATTGTGGCAGTGATGAGTGGCATCCACTTGCGTAAGGAAGTGAAATTTCTGGAACCAGATTGATTCAGGGCCCTCTTTTTTCAAAACGTTTTACAGATCCTTAGCCCCAATACTCAAAGTAGTACAATTCATTTTAGGGGGGCAGAGGAGGGGAGGACTAATTGGACCCATGTTGAATGCAGTAATCACCCCAAGACTGAAAAAGATGTGTCAATTTGTCTCCTACAGGCTATCTTGAATATTGATGGAGAGCTCTTTATCAAGATTCTGGCAACCGGACTGGAGCTTCTCCTAACAAGCTTAGTCCTGTCAAAGAAGTCTGTTGTGGGAACACAATACGCAGATAACAAAGATATTCCAAGTAGTGGAGAATGTTCAGCACGCTTGTTAAAGTGCCTTTGTCCTCGTGCAAGATGCGAAGGTGGCTTATAATAGGATTAACTGAACATTTTGCAGCGAGTACTGAAGCAGGTCAAATTTGGCCCAAGATTTATGGCGTGGCTGTTGATCAGCTACCAAAACCCTACAGCCCTCATTAAGGTGAATAGATTGGCCTCTAATTTGATTATTGAGATCGGAATTGGGAGCAAGACAGTGCTGGCACCTCTCACCTTAAACGTTTGTATGGAGCCCATTATGGCCAATCATGTGTGCTGTAAAGGTGCAGCCATAGGCAGAGAAAAATGTAATCTCACCAAGTTTGCGGACGATGTGATGGGTACTGTGAAGCAGCCTGTGAAATTAATACCAGCACTTATGGAGGAGCTGACAAGATTTGACACAAAATCAGGCACCAAAATCAATTTCCATAAGTCTGAACTATTAGCTTTGAATGTCTCGGTATAGACAGTAACCCTAAACGAGTAACACCCTTTTCATTGGCTATCACAGTCATTATTTAGCTTAGGGTACAAACAGCTCAATATATTTCCCTGATGTGACACTGAACTTTTTCTTCTCCATCTACATGACCTGAAAAATGACCTTCAGCGAAGGCACAAGGGCACCTTGTCAATGTTAGGTGGGTTAGTGACTGAAAATAAGACAGAACTGCCTATAGATATTTTATCTATTTTAAACACCCCCGAATCCACTGGTGCCTACAATTATCAAACTGTTTCAGAAAACTATAGGCAATTGTATATGGAGTGGTAAAAGTTATAGGATTTCACGAAAGCCGCTGTTCTTACCCACTACCTGGGGTGGGGTGGGGAGGTGAAATGGTAGTTGCAACATTACAGAACTATTAACAGGTCCGAACGGCTAGGGCGGTCGACCTCGGAGCTGGGGAACCAGGGTCGAGTCTCGGCAGGGATGCTCAACATTCTGTGATTCTGAGCAAATCACTTAATCTCCCAGTGCCTAACAAAAATTAAAGTGTCCGTCTGTAACCTAACTAGTGCTCATGTAAAGCACTCCGATACCTTCAGTTCTAGTTTGCGCTTTACAAAACTCCCAAACAATAAATAAATAAATAACCGAGGTAATTGTAGAGTGGGGAAAAAATGAAACATTTGATGCCATGCCATTTAATAGACGGATCTTTTCTGTTGCCGGTCTCTTGGTTCGCCATGTTCGAATTTTGTAATGGCTGCCACAAAATATTTTTCAGGTTGGGGCCAGCCAATCAGGAATGACTAGTCCCCTTTAAGGTGGCCAATCAGAACATATCTGAACACCAACAGTCCAGATACTCCTCTTTAAACACACATTTCTCAAAAATAGCATAACAGATTTGCAGCAAAATAGCACAAAGCACCTTTTATGTAATCTGAAAATTTTGAACTTATTCAATACAGTTGTTTTTTGTTTGCAAATTTAGATAAAGATTTGTAAAACGACAAAGTTATTATCAAAACAAAAACGCACTTTCTATAAAAATTCTTACCCAACTACATCAAGACAGTGACAACCAGTAAATACATACACACGTATCTGATACTTGTGTATAAGAGTCATTTATTGTGATACTTTACTATTAAGAGTGAGCACTCTAAGAAAATGTATTGAGTTATTGAGTTGTTCATTCCTGCTGGTGAAGCATAAAAACGCGTACACGGTTTAAAATGTTAGCAATTTGAAGCTACTTATACTGCAAGACAAGAATGTGCCCTGACTACGCAAGCAAGACTGTTGATTGCTTGCTTTTAAAAAAGGGAAGAAAAAAGGACAATAAATGTTCTACTTGAATAATGTTTTACTATACTAGTGTGTACCTTTAAATACTATTTCTGAGGTATCACTTAGTATGAAGTATTCTTTGCATGCCAATTTAAAACAATCGTAATCATTGAGAATCAGAGTAAAGTCATTATGAGAAACTGTAGGGCAGCATGCAAATAAATGTGGGGCCTGATTCTTTAAGAATGTAACAAAAGTGCAACTGCAGTTATATGTCCTTGTATTGGACTTTCAGGAATTTCCATACGTTTAAAGATGTAGCCTTGGAAACAGTACTCCCAGCAAACCTTTGAGAATTTAATTTTTACAGAAGCAAATACATTTATAAAATCTGTTGATCGATTACGAATTCACTTTCCCTACTTTCACACACTGGATAATGTTTTACTTCTGCCCTTGCCAAGAGAAAAATTTCAACATTTTCAAGTGTAGGGAGAGACTAGAGACAAAATGGTGAATAGCCATAAACATGTTAAGTTTAAGGATGTGCAGAGACTTACAAGGCATTACAATCCTCAAACTACAACTTTCCGACTACTTTCAGTCCCTGTGTATTTGCAGAAAGGTGATAAAATTAGAACTCAACCATTTTGAAATATTTCTATGAGGAAAGAGAGCCTGACAAAATCAGGCTGAAGAAATGTCACAATGGAGAAATGACAAAACACCGCTTCCACAAAAACAGAATGTTTTGTGTAAAAGGTACAATAGACCAGGGATTGAATACTGGGCCATGAAAATATTATTACAATTCCTAGCATAATAGGAAGTTTAAAAATAAAGTTTCACTTAAAAAAAAGTCCCAGTACTTATATCCTTAGCCGGTAAACAGAACAAGATGACAAAGGAGGGAACTGGAACACAAGATAAGAAGGAAAGACAGGTTGAGAATTGAGGGTGTGGGGCGTGTGGAAGTGGTGGGGGTCATTAGGAGGCTCTAGTGAAAAAAAACTTGAGGTGGGAAAGAGGGAAGTGTAGAACCAAGAGGGTGTTTAAAGGCAGGGAGATGATAAAAGAATTGGAGGGGTATTATTGGGAGGAACCCCCCGTAAAAGAATACGAAACAGCGTTCTAGAACTTTAGGGGGAAGCGGCCCCTAAAACTGAAAAATTCACAAAACTAACGTGATGAAAATATTCTTCATTCTAGAAGGGCTTTCACCAGGTTGGTTATGCCATAATACTGGGGAAAGCCACTCATGAATAAAAATTCATCACAAATGGTTTGAAGTAAAAGAAACATCAAAACAAGTTTCTTCAGAATGGATTTGCATCAAGAACAGGTAGCAGGCAAAATCATGGTCTTGAGTTGAATCCAAACCTTGATTATAATATGTATTAACACATCTGATCTAATAAGAACGCTGTCCTCATTTGTTACGTCACTGCATGGCACCAAAAAAGGGAAACCTTTTTTTTTTAATGGAACAAGTATATTTTTGCAGCATTCCGACCCTTGGGCAAATATTTTATAAAATCCCACAGCCCTGCAGTCTCCTCCCTATCAAACCAACAACACATAGATGTGTGGCGCTCACTGACATCCTCAGAAGGCTTCCCATGACCCAGTCCCTCTCACGGAAATAAGTATCAAACGGTTTGTTATGGTAGGGTCAGATTTACCCCCATTGCTACCTCTATTCTCCATGTGAAACGGGATAAGTTCTTACTTTTAAAAGAGCTCAGCATGCATAGGATTTAATTAAATTCAGTTGCAATATGTCCTTCCTAATTCAAATGTCTCTATTTTCAGGCTTCTAACACTGCAATATGCTACAGTTCAAAAATATACATTTTGAAACAAAAGCGAGTCGGAGAAATTTTGTAAGTCACTCTTTCCATCCACGTTGAAGCCGTAATTCGCATTAAAATTTTCAAAATAAGTTCAGTAAAGAAATCGTTGTTTCTTTACAAAAACAAAACAATCATTGGCATAGCCAATAGGTCTCGCTTTTGGGACCTTATAAGTGTTTAGCCATGCAACAGTTGCATAACTAAATACTTATAAGGTCCCAAAAGCGAGACCTATTGGCTATGCCAATGCTATATCTTTTATCAGATTTTTTTTTTTTTTGTTGGCAACAAATCCTCATAGATCACATTTGTAGGTCCACAGATGCCACAGTGGGTGTACGACATGGTGGACAGTGATCTGCTGGAGGTAGATTGGACATCACACTATACATCTAGGTCTGCTGTAGGTGACCTAATGTATTTTACCAATAACTCAGCACCCTTGGTTGTGGCTTGTCGAGAGATGAAGCTCTTGGCACCCGAGGCAAGGAGTTTTCAAATTGTGCTTATTGCTATTGTGTGTATTATTGGTAGGTCTCCTCGGTGCTTAATTTGTGCCGGTATTAGCAGGTGGTGGACACTGGCACTCACGTTTGGGAACTGCAGACTTTAACACGGAGAGGGAAAAGCAGAAAAGGGAGACCGAAAAAGAAAGGAAAACAAACAAGCAACAAAAAGACGCGCGGCCGCGAGACGCGCTCTCTGGTAGGGGAGGGGGAGGAGCATTGAGGCGCAAAAGTGAAAGCAGGCTGGCTGGCGAGTGGTGTGCGATGTGCGCGCATCATGACGAGAGAGGAAAGCCATATGGCGCCTCTGCTCGTCATTGTGCGCGTAACCGCATGCCCGTCGCCGGTGCACGCGCCAGTGGGGTGAAGCGCTTCCCCAAATGGATTGCATGGCGGCACGATACACGTGATTGTGCGCGTGCTCGCCATGCAATCCACTTTTGGGAGCACTTTTGGGAGCCCCTTACTAGAGTCTCACATAGCGATTGCTACGCAATAGCTAGGCGAGACCTAAAAAGAGATACTAAGACTGCCCATTAGGTTGCCAGGTCTACTGACTGTCTCAGTAGGGGGTTATTCCCGAAAATGCCCTGTGGCCATGAAGATTCCCTTAAAACTATAGGGCTAAATTATTACTTTAGAAAATTACAGGAGAAAAGAGATCAGTTTTGTAGCATCAACAGAAAGACTATAAAATCAAATTAACCCATCTTTGAGATTGTTGTAATGCACTATTGTAATATGCACGAGCTGTATCCAGCGTGTGACAGCTGATGCCCACGAGCTCTCCTGCGCGAGAGCACCCTTTGTTCTCCTCCCCCTCCCATTGGTTCCCCAACATTCGACCTTCCCAACTGTTATGCTGCCCAACTCCCAACTGTCATTATTGACGTCACAACCCTGACTGGTGCACCGCACTCTGTGTGGGGCTGTATAGAATAAATCTTAAGAACCCTACCTACGAGTCAGCCTCATTTCTACAAGTGGCGACGAGAGGACTACCTCTACAGCCCCTCACTGTGGTGTACACTACGTTCCTGCGTGACCTTCTGAGCCGTCATATCTTCCCCTGAAATGAACACTGACCTGCTGATGTAATTAATTGCCGTGCTGTGCTGCCTTCCTCAGAGTCTGGTCAACCTGAGACCAGCTCTGTGAGTGACCTCTTGTGCTTCTGCTTGCCTGCGTACTTGCTGTGCGCGGACATACTCTCTGCACCTCGGTCTGAGGTTATTCCCAAGCCGAAACCCTGCTCTGCTTCTCCTTGCCAGCTGTTCGGCTCGTCACGCATCCTGTCATCTCTGCTGTGGCCTTGCTTTCATCTCTTACGCTGC
Source organism: Triturus cristatus (assembly GCF_964204655.1). NCBI lineage: Eukaryota > Metazoa > Chordata > Amphibia > Caudata > Salamandridae > Triturus > Triturus cristatus. The sequence goes on along the minus strand of NC_140592.1, from coordinate 1,157,479,820 downwards.
TGACTTTCCTGTCAGAAGGTATTCCCGCCTCCCGCACAGAGCCAAGCATCTGCGCACTCCTCATGTGCACGTTACGTCACTGAAACGCAGCGTCAGGCACCATTTTGGATCGAGCCACACATCAGGAGACGGCTGCATTACGAGTTCACAGCAAGCTGTGATGTGAACACCACATAAATAATTCGGTGCACATATTTAGTGGATTCCTGTGTGTCACTCACCCAGTAACATTCAGTGTTTCCTGACTCTGTTCACGCATACTTCTGTGTTTGGGGGACATACCTGCATGTCATCTTTGCAAGAGCACGCACACTTCCTTCGCCATAATCCATCGGTGTGGCACCTTCATCATCCAGCACCAATTTCGTTTCTCCAGTGACACACAGACTAACCTCATCTATTGTTTCAAAGTGCTGTATTTTCCTTCCTCCAACTCCATATTTGCAACACCTTATTATCCATCATGGGTGCATTAAGCTCCTTGAACCTCGCACAGCCACAAGCCTTTCTTCCCCTCAAAGGCGCACCATGCATGCCATGGAAAGAATGGAAAGAGTATTTTTGCAATTACATTGAAACAATGGAGGATGAGGATTTCACTCCTGCGAAGAAGAAAAAAGTGCTACTATATTGTGTGGGTCCAGGAGGTGTAAAAACATACAATAGCATTGAAAAAAAAGTTAGGGAGGGTGATGATGTATATCAGCATGCTTTAGATGACTTAGATGCTCATTTTTCACCAATTGTATGCGTCGCTGTAGACCGCTACAAATTTTCAAGAAGGAAACAGGGCAAAGATGAGAGCATCGACTAATATGTCTCCGCCTTGAATAATTTAGCTCTAACATGCAGATTTGGACAATTACAAGTGGAGTTCGTACGTGACCAGATAATTATGCACGCTAGTAATCCCAATATTCGAAACAAACTTTGGGTAAATGGTGAATCTCCTTTGAAAGAAGTGGTTGCCCTAGTTAAAAAAGCAGAACTTACTGGCAGATATGCCAAGGCCGTCCTTGACGAGCCCAATGTAGTAAAAGCAATCAATTAATCTAATGCAAGCAAATTGAGGTCCAAGGAAAATACTCGTGAAACTCCTCGCGATTCTCACAAGAAAAGTGGACCCTAAAAGATGAAACACAACAAGAAGACTCACGTTAAGAAAAACAATGATAACACGGAACGCACATGCTATCGTTGTGGGTCTCCCTGCCATTTAGCAGACTTCATAAAATGCCCTGCAAGACATCAAACGTGCACGTCCTGTGGATTAACAGGTCATATTGCAAAAGTATGCAACAGAAAGTTCTCTCAACATAGCAAACCTGTGAAACACATCCAAGAGGAGAGCGACTCCGGGTCGGAGAATTCAGACTACTCTGAATCTGACAGCATCAACTGTGTATTTTCCATCGAATACGACATACTTGAACTTACTCCTTCCAGGATCAAAAAACTTATGTGTGAAATAAGATTGGGCGGAGTACCCATGAACATAATGGCTGACTCAGGCTCCCCATTCACGATAATTAATAAGAATGTATGGAAACAGCAATTTGTGGGCAAAATTGGAGCATCACTTGAAAAGTCCAATGTAATCGCAAGGAGTTACAAGGGTGATAATATGGAGTTCTTAGGAACCCGTGAACTAGAATTTGAATTTAAAAACAGGAAGGCGCTCTGTAAACTCTTTGTAGCTAAAAAAGGCCCTTCTGTGTTAGGATGGTGTGACCAAGCTGACCTGGGCATTATTCTCAACCCCACTAGTGCTGACCCTGTGTTGTCCATAGATGATTCGTGCAAATACACCATCCACAGAGATTACCCGGAAGTGTTCTCTGGCAAAGTGGGCCTTCTAAATAGTTTCCATCATAAAATTGAATTAAAAGCCTCGGCCATCCCATGCATTCACAAAGTAAGACATCTACCCGTTTCAGTCACAAACGACATCCAGGTGGAACTTAACAGACTGGTCAATGATGGAATAATCGAAAAAGGTGAATCCGCAGAGTGGGTTTCTCCCCTGGTTGTCGTCAAACGTCCCAACGGAAAAATCAGACTTTGCATAGACCTCAGAGACCTCAACAAGAATATAATTGTTGATCAGTACCCCTTGCCTTGTATCTGTGAAATGTGCAATGCCACTAATGATATGCTTGTATTTTCCATCATGGATTTAAAATCCGCGTATCATCAGATACCGCTACACGTGGATAGCAAAAGGTACACCACATTCATCGCGCCATTCGGCTGTTACCGTTTCACCAGAGTATCGTTTGGTCTGGCATCGGCCGCAGCGTTTTTCCAAAGAGTCATGACATCCATCTTTGAGGGCGTTGACGGTGTGACGTTTTTCCAAGAAGATATCTTGGTCATGGGCAGCAACCAATTGGAACATGACACGCCTCAGGCAGGTATTGGATAATTTAAAAAAACATGGGCTAACTGTGGAGTTAGACAAATGTAAACTTTCCCAAAATAAAGTGGTTTACCTGGGTCACACAATTAGTCATGAAGGTATCAAACCTAAACAGGGCTTAGTTGATGTCATCCTCAATGCTCCCTTCCCATCCAACAAACAGGATGTGAGAGCCTTCCTCTGCTTAACTGAGTACTACTCGAAGTTCATCAGAAACTTTTCAGAGAAAACGTACAATTTAAGGCAATTACTCAAAAACAGAACCAAATTAGAGTTGTCCCCGGAGTGTCAGAACACTTTTAACACCATCAAAAACGAAATTAGCAATGCACCCTTTCTCAAAGGGTTTGACCCCAAAGCTGAAATCTACTAAACGACTGATGCCAGCAACAAAGGACTGGGTGCTGTGCTGGCACAGAAAGACGCCAAGGACAATGAATGGGTTGTGGCCTTCATGTCCAGATCACTCACCTCGGCTGAGGAAAAGTACTCTGTCATTGAACGCGAGACGCTGGCCTGTTCGTGGGCGCTCAATTACTTCAGAGCGTACATTTGGGGATACAACATACAACATACACCAGCGCACAGATCACAAACCGTTAATCAAGATCCTCTCTGCCTACGGCCTGCAAATTTTTGGACTACAACTACACAGCTGAATACTGGCCAGGAGTCAAGAACAAGGTGACTGATTTCCTAAACAGATTACCCCTACTGCACAATGAAATCCTAGATAGCCAAGAAGAAGCTGAAACAGTAGCACTACTGTTCAACTAAGACCTTGATGGGATCTCGGCGGAAGAGTGGGAACGACACATGTCAAGAGATTCCACACTGCAGGAATTATGCAAATACATCAACAGCTCCTGGCCTGAGAAACGACACCTTCACGATAATGGTAAAGTCTGCTGGGAAATAAGAAATTAACTTAGTTTGGAAAATGGAGTGTTGTACAGGATTGGCAAAGCCATAGCCCCCATTACGCTCAGAAACAAAATCCTTAACTTATGCCACATAGGTCACCTTGGTATCTCAAAAACCAGGCAGAGAGTCAGAACCAGTTATTGGTGGCCTAGTATTGACAAGCAGATCGAAATCCTAATAAGAAATTGTGTGGACTGCAATGATTCTGACAAGACCCTTAAGACATCCAGAGTTCCACTCTCTCCCCTCAAGCCCCTCACAATGGCCTGGGAGAGAATTGGGTTAGACATTGCCGGACCCATTGAAGGATACGATGGAGTTATCAAGTACATTCTGGTAGCCATGGATCACTTCTCCAAGTGGCCTGAGATAGAAATAGTTTCTGGTATAGACAGCTCTACAGTCATTTCATTTCTGGGCAGGCTATTCTTGAGTGAGGGGTTACCCAGACACTAACTCACTGACAATGGTCCCCAATTCTCCTCCGAGGCATTCAAGTAATTCCTAGAGAGGAATGGCATCACCCACCACACCACCTCGCTCTATCATCCTGAAGGTAATGGCCTCATCAAACGCTTTAATCGTGTCTTGAAAGGGCACATACAATTGTCAAGGAATGCCAAACTCAATTGGGAGGAGGAATTGTTCAAACTTATCTAGGCATTCAGGTTTTCCCCTTGTGCCAGCACCTGTACAGCACCTTTTGTCCTCATGAGAAGCAGACAACCCCTGGGTTGGATGCCAGTGTCCAAACAGTGGGAATAGTCACCAGACACCATCAGAAATAAAATTGTGAAGGCGCAAAAATTTTATAAAGATTGGTACGACTCAAAACATGGAGTAAAAGAACATTCCTTTAGAATCGGCGATCTAGTCAAAGTTCGCCTTGGAAGGAAAGTCAGGAAAGGAGAAAGCAGATTCACCGCTCCTCTCCACATCAGCAAACTTTACAACAACGCTGCCAGACTCAGTGATGGCAAGGTCTGGCACATGAACAGGTTGGCCAGATATCATCTAGAGGCTAAAGAACCGAGTCAATTTCAGAATTATAGAACCAGCAAAGACTTGTGGGTCGATTACGACGAAACTGGAAAGGACCACAGTTCTATGCCCAGAAATGAGAATGTACAAGATCACTCACCAATCACTGACTCCACTGATTGTCACACATCAGACCAGTTCGTTGATGTCAGTCCTCGCGCTCTGGTGCTTAATCGGAGTTGCGATGGTGATTCACATTCTGACTCTGAAGTCTCATCTGACAGTCAAAGTTTCAGTGGTAGGCTTGGTAGAACCTGTAACGATCCCCACTCCGACACAGAAGGTGTGTCTGACCCGCACAGGGTCAAGGGAACGTTTGACAGAACCATCAACAAACAAACGTTATGACGATTTTGTTTGTGATTAGTTGTTTATAGTTAAACATTCAAGAACGGAATGTGTTGTAATGCATTTTTGCTGTTAAACACTCAAGAGAGGAAGATGTGTTGTAATGCACTATTGTAATATGCACGAGCTGTATCCAGCACGAGCTGTATCCAGCGCGTGACCGCTGATGCCCACGAGCTCTCCTGCGTGAGAGCACACTTTGTTCTCCTCCCCCGCCCACTGGTTCCCCAACATTCCACCTTCCCAACTGTTATGCTGCCCAACTCCCAACTGTCATTACTGACGTCCCAACCCTGACTGGTGCACCGCACTCTGTGTGGGGCTGTATAGAACAAATCTTAAGAACCATACCTACGAGTCAGCCTCATTTCTACAAGATGTGCTGAATCATTGACTGCAGTGCTTGAAATGGGCCGGTACTCGCTGGTACTGAGTACCGGCACTTCCGTTTTTTTTTTTTTTTAACGTCAGTACCAGCACTTCCCTGTAGCCAGGGAGAGTACCGGTACCCTGATCGGTGGCAAGGCAGGCTCAGCTAAGTTTTCTCCTCCAGTGCAGGGCAGTAATTAACTCGGCTGAAGCAGCCTTTGCAGATTTGCTGGCAAAGATTCCAGCAGCACCCAGGTGAATGTCCCCAAACTGCAGGGGGGGTGAGAGGGTTTTTGCCACGCTGTGATTAACAGGACAAGGTCTAGGCAGACCCTGCACTGTCAATCAAGTGCACAGCGACCATTCGGGTGAAAGTGCCATCATGACTTTCATTTTGTGTAATGAGTTAATCTTTATTTTTTTTTACAGAAACACATTTCTCACGTGTTTTGATATGTGCTGCAACTGGTACAGAAGTAATTATGTATGATCATATTTTGCCCTTACCCCGCCCGCTTGCCATACTATTTTAATGAGTACCTGCACTTATTTTTCCCCATTTAAAGCACTGATTGACTGTTCTGTTATTACTCCCTGATCTATTGCTAATCTAAGCGCATTCATTTATGGAGCGATTATAATCCGGAATAGTCTTCAGAGGGACGTTTTGGGCACCTGGGAGAAACCGTGATGCAAAAAAAGACCCTAGCTCTGCCCTTTGGCCTGCGTTGTAATCGTACAGTAGGTTAAAGTTAGGAGCAGGATCTCAGTCAGTGACAGTGATTCCTTTTGGCAGGTACAAGGCAGTGAAGTTGCCTCGGTTTCTCTGTACTCTCACCAACACAATACACAAAGTTTTTGACAGGCCCTCTCAAGACGCGTGTGGTGTTTCAGACCCTTAAGCCGTCTGTCACACGACTGTGATTTGCGCCTCACGTTAATGGTTCCAATCTGTGCCTTCGGGTGTAGGACAGAAACATAATGATGCTAAGAACCGTAGCAAAAGTGCTACGTATGTCCGCTTTACACAGTCCAGTTGGGTGTCTCTGTTTATACGTTATGGAGTGGAGCACAGCGTTGGTCCATCCCCTAACTGCCTCGTCAAGAGCATGCCGAGCCTCTAGGCCCAAGCCGGGGACTTTCCTGCCACACCTCCCCCGGGAGTAAAGAGAGGAATGCGTGAGCCACGGACACCTCTGTCCCCCTAGACACCGGGTACCTGCGGGGCCTCTCTTGAGGTGAATCTCCTCCTCCGGGATACGCAGGTCCGCCCGCCCGTTCATCTTCGGACAGCCTGGGTGGGAGGAGAGGCTCCTCGCAGACGTAGCACTCTGATCCCAGCTCAGAAGGTGACTCGGCCCCGCGGCACTTTCGCTTTCAGAGTCTGAGCCTGGCTGAGTCCAGAGCAGGGGGCGGAGAGGAAGCAAGGGCCGCTGGGGGTTGTAGTCTTTCGGCTCAACAGTGAGATTTGAGGGGACAGACGTCATTTATCAACTCTGCACCCGGCTGCCGAATGGACTCGGATGTGAACTGTATTTTTTATTTAGCCTTTGTTTAAAAAAACAACATCTTTTTAGAATTGTTTCTGACTTTCCGCTAAAGGGGCCACCTCTCTTAAAAAAAATATCGGCCATTGTTATGACACGGAGTCGTGTTGAAAGAAAGTTCTATTAAGTAAATAACTAGAAAAGGGCACACACGCAGGTGGAAGAACAAGCATTTACAATGCAATGGTCTCGGCATTGGTAAAGTTAGAGCTATTGGCATTGCTCATGACATTATTTTTGTTTATGTTTTTTGTTTTTAAAACATTTAAAGAAACGGCATTGTCATGAGCAATGGCAATAGCTCTAACTTTAACAATGCCGAGACCGTTGCATTGTAAATGCTTGTTTTGGGTAGGCACGGGCGATTAAGTGATTTGCCCAGAATCACAGAATGTGGAGCGTCCCTGCTGAGACTCAAACCCGATTCCCCAGCTGCGAGGTGACCGCCCTAGCCGTTAGGCCACATTCTCTCCCTATTAATGGAGCCAAGAAGCTTTACGTGTATAACACGTAAAATTTACAGAATAAGAGTAAGTGAATCATAGACTGAGTAACACTATTACAACACAGGCATGCAATCACATCTAAATTGGTGTGATACCGTATTGGAAAGCAAAGTAGGTCTTTTACTGTCTGCCCTGGATCTAAATAATAGAGAGCGCTCCCAGGTCCTCCTTGGTTTCGATATGTAGCTACCTGATGTAACCTCCGTATTCATGGACAGATATTTTCCAATCAATGCTTTCCTATACTCCTCCAAAACCCTCTTATCAAGCGATTGTGCTAATAACATTGATGAAACTTTTCTTTTATTAATGGATACATGTGTGGTGGTATCAGAAAAAGTATATGACAGACCATCCTCATCAAAAGAGCTTTTCACGTAAGCCAACCATGGGATTGACATACCTTTGTCACAATTCAAGCAGTCACTAATTATAGCCCTTGTTAGTCAGGCGTCCTCATGTTAAAAATATGTAATAGTTCATCCATTAGTTCCCTTCTTAATGATTATTTGGCTTTTATCTTTGAGCAAATTCACAGGACTGGAGAAAATATAAACACGACTGGGACAATTTAATTTAAAAATGTATGAATAAACCCATGTAGTTTTATGTTAAAAGAAGCCTGTACACTACGGGCTAGGGACGTTCTATCTTGTGTACACCACAGTCTGATTCTCCACATTGCCAATTGAAAACGGGATACTGCATAGACAGTTAAGTAACTTACATCGTTCTTAAATATTTGGAATGCAATAATATGAGCTGTGGTGCCCATGACCTGGCAAATAGGGATAAGCCACTTTTTCCTGGATAATGTATAGGTGGGGCAGAGAAAGAATACATGCTCTATAGTTTCCCTCTCTGCTCCACAAGTGGGGCAAAAACGTCCCATTAAAGGCAGTTTTTTTAGGGGCTTGATAGCATCAAAGAAAAATTCAAGGCTGTTGGATACTTTAACTTTGAGAAATTGGTCCCTCATAGTGCCTATATTGGAATCTGACCCAATTTAAACTGATAGTTGGGTTTGATCGTGGATTTGCTGTTGGCTGGGTGGTTCTTGCATGCTTCCCATAGATCACTACACCCAATCTTGCCTAGGGTGTCTCTCACATATTTGAACCACAGGATATTTCATGTTTCCACATTTTTCATGCATGACTTCCGAAAATCCTAATCCTGAATGTATGATGGTGTACACTGCAAGTAGCAAAATTGCAGAAACAACTTTGCCTGGGTTGGGATTCGGATGTAGAATCAGAAAACCTGAGTGCAAAATCAGGGAAGAAATGACTCAGCATACTGAATTTACTTTTTTTTTTTTTTTTTTCAAATTAAGCACTGCCACGAAGGCTGACTTTCCACTCACATTACCAGAGATGGGCTAAAAAAAAAAAACGAACAGTCGACTCAGCAACATGTCAGATTAAGAAACTTGTGTTTATATGCTGTGCTTGTATGAACGGGCTCCTACCATTTGTACACAAAATCTACCCATTTTGGACACGGGACCCCCTTCTAACCACACCCGTTCAGCACAAGCCGTACAAGTTTAAAACAAGCTTTTTCAAAGCATGAATTTTTAAAATTCCCACCGTGACTGTTGCACCCCAGCAAGTACACACACACACACCAGAACAGCGGGGGATGCGTCAGTCTGGGCCTGCTCACTACAACGGATGTGACGTTTCACCAGTGGCGCGGGTCTTCAAGAAACCGAGCTAAAATCCATTCTGAATACACCAATGTCCCGAACACGCGCCATAAATGTGCTGCGTTTAACTAGAACGGATTTATGCCATGCCTGAAACATTCCAACTCATTTCATGAAACAACCTAGTGCATTCTGGGTGTTGCAGTTCTGGCTGGCTTGAAGTAACCCAATATGAAAAATGTAATAGCAATTGTCTGCATTTTAATGCGGGTTTAGAGATCGCCCTCGACCGCTCTCTAGCGTTTGTTTTCCCCGTTTTCACTGTTGATTTGCCCCTATAACTTCGAAATAAAACATTCAGAACTCAGCAGCGGGTGTAAATAGAAATCGATGCCGATTGAAAAAACGTTCAAAAAGGCAATTTTCATTGAAAAAAACAATACGAAATAAATACACAGCATAATTGACATTTTAGGCGAGGAGACATTTAAGTAACTTATAGAATGCCAGGTTCAACAAGCATTGAACACGCCCGACCATCGCTCTGGGAAAAGCGCTCACAGAAACCGAGGCGCAGAGGTGGACCTGTGTCCGAGGAGTCCACGCCCGCCCCCTCCACTCCCCCCTCAAACCAAACACAAGTGACGGGGCTCATTCATGATCAGCATTGAATGAAGGCTTCGAGGGCAGAGGCCGGCCTGGCTCGCGGCAGCGAGGTTTGGAATAAAGGTCCAGTTTGTGGGTCACTCCTAGCCCTACACGCGCACACGTCTTTATGACCCTCCCCCCCCCGTTCATCCCTTCCGATGCCTCCCGCCCTCTGTTCGTGGTTTGCTCCTAAACGCTCACAAGTAAAAAACACAGAACTTGGAGCAGATTAAAAAAAAACAACTGAAAGTTGAAGTATAAAAATCAAAAACCAGGATAACTTTTTCTGATAAACCTAACACAGGTAAATCACAATACAAAACACAAACCCTTTACAACCTCCCTCCCTGCAACCAACCCCACTCGCACAGTCAGAAACACCATCAAAATTTACTTTAAAGTTGCTTGCTGTCGCTTGCGAAGGATAAAAAGCCGTATCGCCGCGCCTTCTGCAGGGCGTCCGATGAAAGCGGCGGCCATGTTGGAATGGGTGTAAAAGAGAGGCGTATCTTATCAAAAGAAGTCCATTAAATGTTTAATTAGGTGATTACATTTAACACTATCGCAGACGCTCTAGCGAAAAACTATAGTGCTGGTATTACTGGACACCGACATTCTGTAGGGGTATCTGCAGAGAAAACGCCGCCTCCTTCTACCATGATAACCGCGCAGCCCTCCAAGCGGCCGAGACTTCCTGACCAGACGCAGTGTATCATGATGGCAGCGGCACAGACAATGAAGGTAAGTCTGCGGTACCACGAAATACAGCCATGAAACTAAAGACATTAACAGCGCCACCGGAGACCTGTTCCAAAGGTTTCCTATTACGAAAGCGACGTGCGCCCTTTCACGAGGACTTGTGTGTTCGAGCTACACTCCCTCCACACGTTTAATAATAGTGCAGCACCGGGACAAAGTGTCCCTGCACCTCCGCACCAGCTCTTCGCAATCACGTCTCATTCACGCTAAAAATACACTTTCCAACACTGCGGATCGTCGTCCGCAGGCTGTGTAGCTCAGAGGTAATCCGAGATAGGATAAACATAGTAATCCGTGCGGCTCATGCTCGCTTTCCCAAGATCGCCGGAGCTCCCCTCGGACACCAACTTGCTCCAATGTGCTTGCTCCCAGAGACACGCAGAGTTCCGCCCCGGTCGGGATCAAAGTTGGTCTCAAACGGGAAGCAAGGCAGCCAAACCACGAGCAGCGATTCTGCGGGAAGGGGGACCTCAAAGCAGCGCGCGCGCACCCCCACGTAAAGTTTGTGACTGGATTAACAAGCCGAGGGCACCGAAAGACACCACCGCCTTTCTCCGAGGCACAGCAGAAAATGCCTCGGAGAAAGGGAGTGTCTTTTTCGGATTTGGGGGCGTGTTTTGCTGTTGTCTCCTCCCTGAGACTTCTCGCAAAAAACACGCCCCCCGATCCGAAAAGGACGGGGCTTCAACGGAGTGACTGGACCTCTTCTCCAGTGGCTGGCCAGCATTTAAGAGGCCAGCCAATGGAGAACAGGAGAGAAGAGGGGTGGGTGCAAGCCCCTCTTCTCAAAGTCACTCAAACTCATTAAATCTCGGAGCGAGACTGCGCAAGCGCAGCCTTTCGCAGCCGAGACCTAAAAACGAACAGCTGTAGTCAGTGACCAAGTCAAATATGCCCCAACATTCCATTAGATCACATAAATACCTAGTGGGTGGTGTGATGTGACATCCTAATGCAGGTAAATAGTGATAGGGCAGTAAGGCATAAGGAAGAGGTAGATTGAGAAAAGAGGTAGAGTGAAGGGAACATCAGGATAAGCATGAAATTATATTCATTAACCACAGTCATTTATTTAAGTTTTGCTATTTTGGGACAGCCAGCAGCAAGTTGGTGAAAAATAATTAGTGTAAAAGTGTTCGTATTCCTTTTTAACGTGGCAATTGTTCTGTTTGCTCTAACAATGGCTCTGAAACAATTCAGAACGCTCTTGAATTATTTTTAACTTATTACATGATGTGTTTGCTGTATTTGGTTTAGGTTTCGGAAGGAAAAAATACATAATTTCACTGCTGTTCCCAATATTTTTACTTCCTGGACTTAAAAATACAAGCTGAGCGCGTCCTACAACAAGCATTTACAATGCAATGGTCTCGGCATTGTTAAAGTTAGAGCTATTGGCATTGCTCATGACATTATTTTTGTTTATGTTTTAAAAAAAAAAACATTTAAAGAAACGGCATTGTTATTTACAAATGTCAATAGCTTAATCACTCTCAAATGCGAGACCTATTGCATTTGCACCCACACACAGAGCCACACACACACAAATAGAGCCACCCACACACACAGAGCCACCCACAGAGAGCCACTCACATAGAGCAACCCACACACAAATAGAGCCACCTACACACACACACACAGAGTTATTAAAAGGGGTTTATGATGGCGTGACAATCGTCTGCTCTGGGCTGGGTACCGTCAGCGCCTGCAGGTTATGCCACAAAAGCCAAGAATCATGGCTCATTAGTTGTGTTGTTGCTTCGTTCTAGATCTGCAACAGAGACTTCTACTAAAACCGTTTTTTTGCCCGTGGGAGCACGGATTTCCACACAGGCTTCCTTTATTTGCTTTAATAATAGCAGGTCACCTAGGGTTCTGGGGAGATGTGCCAAATATGTGAGTGCATTGAAGTACCAGCTTTATCAAGAAAAGCCACAGCTCTCCTAGACAGACCTCAATTACATCTTTTGCCCGGCCCAAATGTAAGAACTAGGTGGACCCAGGGTCTATTACTGTTCATTCGTTCGTACCTGGTTAGCCCAAGTGTCTCAAAAGGGTTTAACTGTTTTAAGTTTTATATAGCGCGACTAGATCCGAAGGTATCAGAGCGCTTTAAATAAGCACCACTTACATTACACAAGCACTCATTCATTTTTTTGTGTGGCACGGGGAGATTAAGGTGTTGATCCTCCCTGCTGAGCCTCGAACCGAGTTCCTCAGCTTCGTGGTCCACCGCTCTAGCTGTTAGGCTACACCTTCTCCCTTAAATAAGGCTTTATGACTGACTGTGTATTTTAAAACGTTTTGTAAGGGCAAGAAAGTACTCAACCAAGAACATTGAAGCAGCAGGATGAGTTATTTAACGCACATAGGCACTTTAGCACAATGTATCTCCAAACTTACTCCCATGCACCATGCAATATTCAGGCGATGGAAATGTCTCGTATTGCAAATTCTTTTGTCTCCTTCGCAGAAGAAAGCTTCAGATTGTTTTCAGGTTTAAATAAGGTTTAATAGGTTTTACAATTGATTGTGAAGTATTAGGTGTTGCTAAGGATTAGCAACTAACTATTTAGTTCAGACCGATCAGGATCATGTAAATTCAAAGTAATCTGTTCTATCTGATAAATGTAGTTGCGATCGCTTTTCTTTGCCACAATTGTTAAGGTTTTAAATAACTAAACAATAAACTTAAACTTGAAACTTGGATGCAAGCTATATACAAAAAAACACACGCGCGTGGTTTAATAGATAATGTTGTTCGACGTATAACATCGGCGGACATGTATACAGTGCACATGATACACTGACATCTCTTGGTTCGCTCCTAGAATAAAAATTCATATCTGAAAGTCTTTATCGCGTTTTTACAAGACTTTTGCAGTATATGTTACATGCATAACATTTTATGACTCGGCTCGTGTTTTGACTGTTAGAGTCAAGCCAGACCCCTGGCTGGCTCTGCAACTGCTCTCTCTGTGAACTTCCTGTCTTGTCCACTTTTATGTGTACGTGAGAGAAGCTTGCATCGCGTACAGCTGCACCTGTTCAGTGCGCCTGAGGGAAGCTTGCTTTGTGGATGAGGTAAGTTTGTAGTGCTGCTGTCCGTGCCACAACTCGTCTGTTGTGGTTGTATCTGATGTTTGCACTACGTGTACCTCGGCTGTGCCTATCTGCGCGTAAAGCAAGCTTCCTCCACTTCCTTCTGCCGAACCTTTTCCGTGGGTGGGAAGCTTGCACCGCTGCTGGCTTTGCTGTACCTGTTCTGTGTGCGTTTGTGACGTTTGATAAAATCTTCCGAGTTCCGACTTAACAACAGTCTGAACTGCTCACGTTGTCAATGCTTGTTTATATAGCCAATAATGAACATTCGGGGTTAGGAAGTGCCATTTCTAACTGATTCAAATATTCCCAGACCACAAATCTAACTAACCCCAGGCAGACAACACACACAATGTCTTCCGTGATTATTTTACAGAGCAGTTCTGAATCACACAGTGCACTCTAATGCGAAAGACGTGATTTTAAATGGTTTGACGCTTAAATATTGCATCCGCTTGTCAACATCGCCTAGTTGTCATATACAATACGCCAGGTAGACATCACGCTCTACGCTTGCGGCTGCAGACACTATATGACTGGTACGTGTTCCCGTGGAATAGCTGAGAACGCAGGCAGTGGGCTATGCAGGTGGGCACGTTGCTCTTTCTTGCTGACGCAACTCTACTTTCAAGCACTTCAGCGCTAACTGTTGGACCTGCTGGGCTTCATGGCGCCTGCAGCACCCCCGCCCCTGAATAACAGATTATGAAGTAACTCACCGCTAAAGTGTTGGGTGGTCCGGGGGCTAGCGCGTCTTTGATTTTTCGAGGTCTGTACTGTTTGTGTCCAGTTCCCCTGGCGATTAGTGGGCCCTGGTTTCTTGAAAAGTGCTATGTTTACACGTACCGAAAATTCCCCGTCAACTTAGTGGACCGGCCCCAACTGCGCTGGGTGCCTGCCAAATCGCTCCTTGCTGCCTGGAAGAGGAAATCTCTCGCTCGCTCGCTTCTTCGGCCGAGTTGAGTCTCGGGATCCGGAGAGCTGTGTTTTTTTCCAAAGTGGGAAGAGGCGGAGGGGGGAGGAAGGTTCACCACTGAGAGAAGAGAAGAGGTACCTACCAAAGAAGTACATCGCGACCAGAGCAGCAGCCGGACACGGGAGCACCGAGGGAGCCGAGAGCAGGGGGAAGAGGACGCCATGAAAACCACCGCCTTTCTCCGAGGTTAAGCAGAAATGCCTCGAAGAAATGTTTTCGGATTTGGGGGCGTGTTTTTCTTTCTCTCCTCTTGCCATTGGCTGGAATGTTTACATTCTAGAGGAGAGAAAGAAAGTAAAAAACACGCCCCCGAATCCGAAAAAGACTGGGCTTAAACGGACAGACACCCCTCTCCTCCAATGGATGGCTTCCGTTTAGGAAGCCAGCCAATGGAGAAGAGGGGCGGGTTCAAGCCCCGTACTGAAGTCATTAAATCTCGCGAGCGAGACTGCGCAAGCGCAGCCTTCGCTAGCCGAGACCTAAAAACGACCCGGTGACAACCATACTTCAATGTCAGCAGGAGAGGCAGTTGTTGCTGACTCTCTATCCATATCGTCCTCTCATTTGCAGACTTCAAATTTATCTTAAATATCTCCCTTTATAAATTAATAATTACAACATCTCATTGTGCAATCCCGCTTTTATTTTGATGAAGTTAATAATGATTCCTTGCTTTTTTGTGTTCTCTCTCTTCTGCAGTTCGGCTGTTTAATTGCTATAAGGTTTTTTATGAAAAACAAAATAGCAATGAAAAGGCAGAATGAACATGAGGGGATGAGAACGGGAAGTGCAGATGCTGCATTCTAGAACAAGCATCTGCAATGCAATAGGTCTCGCATTTACCCAAGTTTGAGCTATTGGCATTGTAAATGACAATGCCGTTTATTTATGTTTTGGTTTTTAAAACATAAATAAAAGGCATTGTCATTTACAATGCCTATAGCTTAACCTCTCGCAAATGCAAGACCTATTGAATTCCAAATGCTTGAAGGCATCACTGAGTTGCACCCTTCTGTCTCCCATGGCCATTGAAGAGCTCCCCGTTTGTCTACCATGGCCCCTGAAGAGGTCCCAGTTTGCTACGAATTAAATAAACAAGCTGGTGGTCACAACTGTGCACGAGAGACCCTCCTGCAGTAAGAGAAACTCATTAGTGCTTACAGACTTAAGAAGACCTACCGTGTAACACCTGAAGTAAAATGGCCAATTCTCATGGGAGGTTACTGATGAAGACAAGGCAGTACTAAGGAGAGACTAACAAGCCTAACAAGGACTCAGAAGTCAGCATTTACGAAAGGACAATGACACAAGCCAATGGCAAATACGGGCGGAGAGTAGCTGGGGCTTTAAGAACATACTCCAATACAGCATGGCTTGCAGCGCAGCGCATGCGCTGCCGAGGCTCGACCTAAAAGGAAAGCAAATTCTATGAAAAAGAAGACGGAGTATGGAACGAGGAAAGCAGACTACGAAAAGGAAGTATGACTAGAAGAGAAATGAAGAGAGGCCGTAGTAGAGAAAGGAAGGCAAGAATAAGAGGCAAAGCAAGCCATTAGGATAGAGAAAGTTAAGAATATTGCATGGAAGAAAGGAAGGCATACTGTATGGGAGTTAGGGAGGTATATTGTATGGGAGATAGGACAGCCTAAGAAATGAGGCATCATGTATGAGGCAAATTCAGGTAGGCTGTAAAAGACTGGAAGGCTATGCATATAGGAGAAAGAAAGTCTGGTTGAATGGGAGAAGACTACCAACTGTATGGAAGTAAGGAAGGTAGGTTGTATGGGATAATGTATGACAGAGTGCATGTGTTAAAGGGGGATACAGTGTATACAAAATAAAATGTTTGTATGAAAGAAAAATAGACTAATGAAGAAAGGAGAGCAGATTCTGGAGAACTTATGACAGAAGGCAAGAGAAAAAACTTCATGGGAGAAAGGGAGGCAGAGAGCAAGGGTAAAAGGAAGACAGAGAGCATGAGAGAAAGAAAAGTCGACATGAGAAAAAGGAAAGCAGAGAGCAAGGAAGAAGGGAGGCAGAGTTCAAGGGAGAGAGTAAGGCAGATAGAATGGAAAAAAGCGAAGGCTGACAGTATGGGAGAAAGGGAAAAAGAAGCTAGAAAGCATGGGAGAAAGGAAGGCTGAGATCGTGGGGCAGACATGGGAAAAGGAAGGTGGAGGGCATGGGGGAAAGGGAAGCAGAGTGAATGGGGAAAAGGAAGGCTGAGATCGAGGGGAAAAACGAAGGCAGATTGCATGGGAAAAAAGAAGACGGACAGCAAGGGAGAAAGGATGAGAGAGTGCATGGGAGAAATGAAGGCAGAGATCATGGGAGAAGAAAAGCAGAGTGCATGGGAAACTTGGGGCACAGTGCACAGGAATTGTTTTTAAGGTAGACTCGGAGAAAGTAAGCAAACTATCACATAAAGCAAGGACGGTATGTGAAAAAAGAAGACAGCTTATGTGGCAAAAGGGAAGGCAAAGAATGGCAGTAAGGAAGACGGCGTGTGGGAAGAAACTAAGGAGAACATAGGAGAAAAGAAAGCAGAGGGTGCAGAAAAATGAAAGAAAAGTACAGGGCTTAGCAGAATGGAAAACAGAGAGCACAGACAAATGAAAGCGAATTGAGAATGTGGGAAAGAAAAAGCAGAGGGCTGTGAGAGAAGGGAAAGCAGGTACCAGGAGGGAAAATATTAGAGTGAATGGGGAAAGGAAAGTAACCTATGGAAAACAAGAATTGGCATAGCCAATAGGTCTCGCCTTTGGGACCTTATAAGTGTTTAGCCATGCAATAGTTAATGTTGTGCACCAAGGATATTGTGCTGCATAACTAAATACTTATAAGGTCCCAAAAGCGAGACCTATTGGCTATGCCAATGCTTGTTTAATATGGGATGAGTGCAGGTGGTGAGTAAACTACAGGAAGATATAGTATCCACCAGAAACAACATTAGATATTAATTAACTTTGCTTCTGATCGATGCTTCCTCCCACAGATTCTTATGAACGATAATGTAATACGATCCTGGCAAACTTTTGGTTACTGCAAGCCTGAGCAGTGAGACAATTTGCAAAGGTATGCAAATATTTCCAAGTGGCTGAACGGCTCAGTCACTGAGACATTACTAGTAAGAGCAGCAGACACTGCCATAGATTTCTTACAGTGGACACAAATTTCAGCCGGAAGAACAGATCTTTGTGTAACAGTAACCTAACACAATACTGTGTGAATCAGCCTTCTTGGCTCCAGCAAGGCCTACCATGAGCGGATCTGCTCTCTTGTTTTTTACAGGTGCTGTAGTATGGCACCACACGCCTGGTTCCAGCCTATGTAGTATCTCCTTCTTGGTGGGATGAGGAGCAGAAAAAAAAAATGCAAAAAACAGCAAGCTAAGCATCTGTGTTTAGCATTCTGTGCTGCCCGGCTGATATTTTGCTTCTTCTGTCTTTGCATCCAAATATATAGTACAGCAAGTAACATTACACCTACAACAAGCCAGGACTATTGGCTTTGTCAATTGGTGTTAATTACGTAATACAAATATACACTGGCGCAGCTGGCGCATGTAACTGTGGTGGGCGGGTGTAGGGGGAAAGTCGACAGACGACGGAATAGGATCTATTTATTTATTTTATTTTCCCTATTCCGTCGCCTGTCGACTTCCCCTCCACCCCCGCGGTTTCCTGAGCCAGCCGCAACTGAATATACAACTATGGCTTTGTTGTATATAGTATTGAAAATGCTTCCAATGTGAAAGAATGAGACTGTGAAAGAATGATAACAAGTCTCTTTGAAGATACATCAAAGGCAGTGAAGGGTGGTCCTGATGCAGAGTTTATTTTTATTTTTACGGAGTTTTATATAGCGCGAACTTGGCCTGGTGTCGGGTATCAGAGCGCTTTACATAGCACCAGTTGCATTACATGAGGACACATTCATTTTTGTTAGGCACGGGGAGATTAAGTGATTTGCTCAGAATCACAGGATATTCAGCGTCACTGCCGTGACTCGAACCGGTTCCCCAGATTCGAGGTCGACCTCCCTAGCCATTAACTCCTCTTGATTTATTTGCACATTGAGGGTGAGGGCAAAAATGGAGAGCCCTACAGGGACCCGCCTCAGCACCTGCTTTTTAGGTCTCGGCTCGAGGGCTGCGCTTGCGCAGTCTCGCTCCGAGATTTAATGTTTTGGAGAAGAGGGGCTTGAACCCGCCCCTCTTCTCTCCTCTTCTGCATTGGCTGGCCTCTTAAATGCTGGCCAGCCATTGGAGAAGAGGCTTTGTCTCTCCGAACAGGCCCCGTCCTTTTCGGATTCGGGGGCGTGTTTTTTGCTACTTTTCTAATTATCTCCTCCAACCAATGGCAAGAGGAGAGAAAAGAAAAACACGCCCCCGAATCCGAAACCGCCGCTGCCTTTCTCCGAGGCATTTCTGCTTCGCCTCGGAGAAAGGCGGCGGTGTTCATGGCGTCCTCTCCCCCTGCTCTTGGTTCCCGTGTTCGGCTGCTTCACTGTCTTACGTCTGCGAGTCTTGATGTATCTGAAGATTCTAATATGCCTTCTCTAGGAGAAAACGATTGTCATGAAAATCTAGAATCTGTAAGTGAGGAAACTAATTTGTATGGCAACATTATCATTCAAAATAGTTCTCAACGGGACAAGATGCTATCTGTTGGCAGGGTGTCTAAACTACCTAAGCGATTTAAGGGTTTTAAAGCAAACCGAGTGTTCCCATTTTCTCCCATTTAGACAGCAACCTAATTTATTTTGGGAATGTGAGAATGATAATGTTGTGATACAGGCAAAAATGTAACGTGTCACCACGAACGTAGACTAAAACGAAAAACAAATTGTCAAGGCAACTTCTAGAAATACAGTAGCAAACATAACCGGAAGAAGTAAACGCGATGAAGCCAGGGCGCATGGAATTGCTGTCACGCTGTGACGACATGCCGAACAGCTCAGAAGCCGGGGTTGGGTCTGTTGTTGGGTTCCTTTCTCCGGATCGTTATGCAGGGCTCGGGCTCCACTGTACGCCGCCCTACACAGGCTCCCAAGCAGGCTGAGCGGAGCCTGGCCTCGGCGCTGCCAGGTGCTCTTTCCGTCACCGCCCTCTGTACCGCTCTCGCTGAACCAGCCTGACTACGCCTGCACGGAGGGGGATGCGGAAGACCCGAACTAGGGCTCAGCGATGTGCTGGGGCCGCTGGATGAAGGACTTTTGCGTGGTAAGCCTGTGAGGCGGGGACTGTGGCTTCTCGGGGTACAAAGAGCTTTGAGCGGAATGTTTCGAAGAAGCGGGCACAAAGGAAGCCCTCGATTTCGAGGACGGCCATCTGGCTCTCAAATGTGACCCACCATGGGAACGCTCCAGAGTATGCGGATTTGTTTTGCTTTTGAGTGGCCTTTAGCGCTGCCCACAGTGGCAAACAAGAGCGCGAGGGGAGTCGTATTACAGTGCGTCCAAATCTCGCCCTCTCTTACTTTATCATTTATGAACTGTAAAAACGGTGGTTGTCAGTAGCTGTGTTAAGGGGCCGGGGGAGGAGATGCAGCACGGGGTGGGGGTGGCGAATGTCTTGTAAAATTTAGTTTACGGAGTAAATTCAGCGATAGAGAAATACAGATTACGTTCAGGTGCGGTCAAACTGCCCTGATTGAGTTAATAAAAACCACGCGGGGGGTACTGGGAATATATATACCCTTTGAAGTTTTTTCTTCCTTCAATCATCTTGAAAGATGCACACATTGTCAGATTAGTGTATATGCATAGGAACAGGTTGATTTGCCCAAGATGAAATTGTTCAAGTAGGTGACCCGAAACACACAAGCTCCTTTGTGTTGCTGTTAGACGTGTGCTAAGGTGTCACAAATTTGCATGTATTTTTCTTTTTTTTTATGTTCGCAGCCTACACGGACAGCTTGCACTCCTGACACTCTATGCATCCTCCTTTCATAGTGTTCTTCCTCATTCTTTGAGATCGCTGTTCTACTTCGTGTTTTCTTTCTTAGCCTTCCTGTTTCTACTTCCTCCTCTTTCTTAATCCTTTCTACCTGTACATCCTTCTTTCTCTTCCCCCTTTTCTCTCCTTCCACTTTTCATCCTAGCATTTGATTCAACATATTGCTGCAGTTTTGCAAGTTTCTTAAAAACATGAGTTTGTGTAAAAAAATAAAAAAAGGCTCAATTGATTCTCAATTGCCTTGCAGTGGTAAGGCAACTATGTTAAAACAAAAACCGCTCAGTTGTCTTACAGTGATAAGGCAACAATGGTAAAGCATCCAATCGCACAGAGGCAACATTGGCATCTGATATAAGAATGCTATGCGTACACTGATATGAGCACAGGCATTATTTCCTCTTTGAAGGCCCGGCAAAATACAAAGTGTATGGCATGATTTGGGCACACAAACGTGATTATGCAGCATGGTGTTTTTTAGGTTCAAATATAGGCTTTATGCTGCTAACTCAAGCATCTGATTAATAATTTTCATATTATAATACAAATCTATTTTCATCTGAAACGGACGAAAAGTTATTCAAACTTGCTGCATGCCTGACACCCTGCAAAAGTTAACTGGCCACCTTTTATCTGTACATCCGTAACTTTATGTATGCATTTTATGTGGTGTCTCCAATCAGACAACAAGCGGCAGGGGTTGTCCCCTGCAGGCACTAATAAATAGAAATATAATTCAAACCGGGTGGAAAATTAACCTTCTATTTCATAAAAAGATTTTGTTTCACTTTTCACTGAAATTCACATTTAAATCACACTGTTTCCAGAGCAGCAATTCTTTCAAAGGGACACTCGGATGTTATAAGTATTTCAAACAAGCTGCTCCAGGTTTCTTGTCTAACATGCCTCCAAGAGACGAACCACCTTCTATAATTAATATGAAAAGTGCTAGATTGGTCCTCAGAACTTTAATAATAACAAGAGGGGGGATTCAAGGCCCTGAAGTGTGAGCTCAAAAATAAACCAGAAGCTGCAGAAAGGTTTTAAAACATAACCTGGGGCACCTTTTGTTACAAGGTGTGTGTACTGAACATTTCTTTCCTCTGCTTCTTGACTATGTTAAATCATTACTTATTGGTGTATGAAATTTGAATAGTAAAAGCTGCATTTGTATTGTGTTATTTCTTGAGACATCTGTGTACTTTTGTGCATCGGGATCTTTTTTATAACAATGCGTGTTAAATGTCAGAATAACTGGATGCTAATGCCACAGATTGTGTTGAATAACTTGCTTTTGTGTGCAGAATATACAGCATCATTTCCGTATTCTTGCAGATTAAGTAAGTCAACCCTTCTGCCTAATTAAGTTCTCCACTGTAGCATGTTTCCAATAGGTCCTCCTAGAGCTCACGAGTAATACCAGTGTTATAGATTCCCCTATCCTAAAACTGCAAATGGGGCGGGCGGGGTGTTGGAGTAGGTGAGGTTGCAAGAGATCTGATCTTTATCTAAAGATTGTGTAACAGCTGCTAAGAACCTTAGCCAAAAGGATCACAAGAAAATACTTCTAATGTGTAAGGAAACGTGAAGGAAACACCACCATCCTTTTGTGGTCTTTCTAGCTCTCTGCCTGCTGTATCACTGTTAGTCTTTCACTTTTTACCTCAAACATTTTATTTACTTTTCTCGTTATTTTCCAGTAGTGCATCTGAAAACGTCATACTGAGCTGCTCCCTCCTTACAAAAAATAAAAAGATTGTTGAGGCTGGTGCCTATGTCCTCGGGAGTTTTCACACCCCTTAATGGAAGTCGCAGTTCAAAGCCTTGGAAAACGAGCTGGAAAACTACAATTTACATTGGTTTTCAGCACGGTTTCCCTGCCACCCTGTGATATTGGAGGCTCACCGGGAGACCGTGTGATGGTAGCCGATATCGTATATAACACAGTGACACCGTGTGAGTTGGCAGGTATGCAACTCAGTGAGAATGATCTAATACTTGAAGAATTTTTTCACTGTTCCAACCAGAACGGGTACATTTTGACTGCCCAGAACAGATTTTAGCGATAAATATATTACTACAAGAATTGTTTTCTGTATTTGAAACTATTGCAGCCCCAATACTTAATTTGACTTACTTAACATTTGAACAGGAGGTGAAGTGGGTGCCACTTCTGCTTTGGCTCCCAAGATCAATGTGTATGTGTCTAGATCTATGTCTGTGGCTCTCTATGTGTGTGTGTGTGTGTGTGTGTGTGTGTGTGTGTATGTGGCTCTGTGTATGTGGCTCTGTGTGTGTGTGGGTGGCTCTGTGTGTGTGTGGGTGGCTCTGTGTGTGTGTGTGGGAGGATCTGTGTGTGGCTCTGTGTGTGTGGCTCTGTGTGGGTGGCTTTTTTTGTAGGTGGCTCTATGTGTGGTGGCTCTGTCTGTGTGTGGGTAACTGTGTGTGTAGGTGGCTCTGTGGGTGGCTCTATTTGTGTGTGGGTTGCTCTATGTGAGTTGCTCTTTGTGGGTGGCTCTGTGTGTGTGGGTGGCTTTGTGTGTGTGGCTCTGTGGGTGAAAATGCAATAGGTCTCGCATTTGAGAGTGATTAAGCTATTGACATTGTAAATAACAATGCCGTTTCTTTAAATGTTTTAAAAACAAAAACTAATGTCATGAGCAATG
Source organism: Triturus cristatus (assembly GCF_964204655.1). Lineage (NCBI taxonomy): Eukaryota > Metazoa > Chordata > Amphibia > Caudata > Salamandridae > Triturus > Triturus cristatus. Next base: position 1,157,456,908 of record NC_140592.1, on the reverse strand, counting down.
CCAATAGCTCTAACTTTAACAATGTCGAGACCATTGCATTGTAAATGCTTGTTAGAATTGCTGTTGCTGAGCACAGGCAGGATCTGGGCCACTTAAAGCCCTGCCTGCTATAGGTATCTGCTTGTAACCTGTAGATTACAGATTCACTCAACCTTTCATTCTTCCAAGGTCAATACAATTCTCAGTTTAGTATAGGGAGGCCCAACAAAGCTCTGCCTCCCCCTTCCCCAACTCTTGTAATATCCCATTTTATTCAGGGATGAAGGTCGGTACCGGGCGCACTCCTTCAGTGATTGTGATGAATGAAGGTTTTTCTGCTCTCACCCTTCTGTTGGCCTCTCCCACCCGTGCTATGTTTTTGAACAAGAAAGAAGCCCCGACGGGGCCAGGGGGGGCCTCCGGATTAGAAACCCCTCTGCTCTGCTAATCCAGGAGACACCAGCTCCCAAGGGGTCTCTAGGACCCTCACTATCAATAGTGCTGCTTGCACTCACACCCATCCACCTATCCGCCAGTGCAGCACCTCTTCTCCCTAACTTACTACATGCCCCCCTTTATTCTCACAAGGGCCTGCCCTAGGAAGGGACGCGGGCTGGAAGGGACGGCGGGCCCATCTGCATTCAGTAAAGCCGCGCTCTTCCCAGTTAATTATGCTGTAGCCCCCTGGCGTAAAAAAAAAATCATTGTGTCCCCCAGAACGACAAACATTCGTTCATAACTATTCTAGAAAATCGGCAGCTCTGAACATACTTAGCAATGCAAGCATGGCATATATGCTGAATGACCCCTTTAAAATACAAGCATATACATGCCAATATGGTAGCCACAGCCTGGAGTCCCTACTCTAGGAGAATCCACAGTGTAATCCATTATCAGAAAAGGTGGGAGACACTTTGAGGATTGTACGGACACCCCCCTCACCAGCTCCCCCACACACTTTGGCACCTACATCCAGCCACGACATGAGTGAAATAGACATTACTGGAAGTCTGCTGGAGAGGGGCTCACTGCCACCCTCTTTCTTTCACTAAACGCGCAGCACTGTTATATGGTGTCGGTCCTCTTGGCTACAGCATGGCACCCCCTGAGCTTAACACAAGTGCCCCCTGACCAGTGGCAGCTGGGCAGCTTTCAAGCCATAGTGGAGATGAGTCAATATCTACCCCAACTGCAGCTGCTAAAAAAAACTCAGCGTGTCCTGACTCATTGCTTCCTTCAAATGGGGTTTTGGGGTGATCTCAGTCCAAGAAACCTTTGGGAAAAATGATGCTAAATCTGGCTCTTTTCACAGCAACATTTTCCAAATAATGTGTGTAAAACCTATCGGTTCCTGAGCCGTTTTGAAGGTACCCTCGTCAAAGGAGCTTTCCTCACCCACATCAGTAACGTTAGGTCACCTCATTAACTAAATGTATTTCCAATTTCGTATGTATTAGGATCGCTATAGTAGCTTTAAAATGTTCACTTATTTTAGCCCTAAACCTGCAGATAGTCATTATCGATAAATACTCTAATATCACTCACACACATATCAGGCACCTGGCACCGCTACTGCTCAATCCAGATCACCACCCGCCTGACTCCCGGCGCCCTGGGGTCAAGGCCCCAGTTCACCCAGCGCTAAAGTCACCAAAGCGGAGGCAGAATGCAGCAAACGAGGTTTATTTGTAGATGTGGCACAGTGGCCACACCTGCATCCCACAAGGCCTACTTCTCTCATCACTCACAGGGGTTCCGCACTCCAGATCTAACAAGCAGAAGTAGCGCGTGCGCAGCGGAACTGAGAGACAACCAAACCTGCAGCAGCTAACAGCCAATGAGATGATTCACAAAAATACAACACCCAGCCACAGGGCTGCTGCTGCTCCGGGGTTTAAGGGCACAGGCCTACTACCCCAGGGTTGGGGCAGCATCTGTGCCAGGGCCCAGAGTTGTGCGTGGGGGTGCGGGCAAAAGCAGAGGCCAGGCAAAGCCCATGCATGGCACGTTGCAGTGCACTTGCGGGTCTGTGGCTTCCACTTCGTCCTTGCTATAGCCATGCTATTCAGTACATGCATCACCAGTGGAGAAGCAAGAATAAGAGACACACCCCTAGCATGTAGACTGTCTAATGAACTAGACTGCTCCTAAACAACCCAGAGGAGGCAAACAAGTTTTTCCCGAACCCTACATAAACAGGTTAGGTTGCAAGCATTAACGTCAGACAGTGCCACTCTGGTGTTCAATAATGGCAACCCATGTGTTAGATATAACTAGGAGCACACTCTCCTGGTTGCCCTCTTGTCCTGTAAGCACGCAAAGCTGAGCCAATTCATGTCCTTTTGATGTTGTAAGTTCTACTTTTTATCAGGAACAGTCAAAGTTGTAACCCCATTCTCTCTCTCCTGTGCATTTCCTGATCTCTGTACCCTCTACTTACTTCCAACCTGGCAGCATTTCACATGCTATTTGTCCTAGGCGTCGTTACCTCTCCTTTGTATCAGGTCCTGTTCTCTGCATCCTCAGATGTCCTCTCATGTCTGCACTGTATGTCTCTCCAGACCCAGGATAGGCCCAGGACCTCACTCATGTCTAGCGACAGGCCTAGGCCTTTGGCACACACTGGATTAGCGCAAAATAAAAATTAACAAAAAGAAGCTCGCGAGTGGTGCGCGTGCGCGCGCCACAGCGAGCCATGTGGTTTCAATTATCGCGCCCGTGTCTGGGCACGATAATTGAAACCACATGGCAGCGGTGCGCATAATAGACACCAATAGGCCATGGGCGGAGCAATGCGCCCGCCTTTGGCCAATTGCGTGCTGTCTTTGAGAAAAAGACACACGCAAAGGCCAATTGCGTGGGCCAAAAGGAAAAGCACACACACGAGCGTGTGCGATTCCTAGGTCCATTTTCAAACCCCGTACAAGAGGTCTCTCGCTGCGCGAGCAGTGCTACGCTCTGCAACGCCAGGCACAAGACCTAAAAAGTGACTTGAAGGGGTTTATCATGTGCAAACCAGTCTTTGCATAACCGTACCAAGGGCACGCCAATGGCTCGGACCAGGAGCGGTGTAGTTACAATATGGACTTTGATGCACCCGGATTGGATTCTTCTTATAGAGTCAAAACCCAGAATCAGAGCTATAGCATTCTCAGTAGGAATGACAGACACGGGTCAAGATTTAAGGAGTTTTATTTAAAGTATTGTTAAGCAGAATCCATGAAGTATCTCACAAGCATGATTAGCAATAAAGAGTACAAATCACAACTACAGAGAACTCGGTAAAGTTCACTGTAAAATCCAGTATAGATTTGCCCTAGACAAGCAGTGAAAGTGTGCTTCAAAGGCGAGGACATTCAACTAGCCTGTAGTCTGGTCCGTTTTATGACTGCAGCAAATACAAAGCTAAATCTAGTAGCAAACTGACAAAGACACTACGAGACTATGCCCACTTTCAATTTCAGAACCAGCCGCACAATCTTTTATTGGTGAAAGCCTAATCAATTTTAAAATTTCTGGTCGAAAGCTTCTGCCCCGAACAGAGAAAATTGTTCAAATACTATTATATCTTTTAGGTATGTTAGGAAGGATTGAAACAACTGTATAATTGATCTAATTGTTTTTTTTAAATCTGGTGGCAGAAACTGCGGCTTCAACTGCCCAAAATGATTAGGGCATTTTGGATCTATTATCATGATTTTTTAGAAGTGAATTATTCTTTAGTGCGGTCATACTCTTTTAATGGTTTTAGGCAACTGGTAAAATTAATTTATCAGTAATAAATAGTAATTTATTGAAACGAAAATACGCCCTGTTACAGCTTTGTTTGCACAACAGAAGACACTGATGCACTTTTCTAGTTCCTTGCACAATGGAAATACTATTACTGTTCACCGCTTACTTGCACTTTAAACTTGTTCTGGGTCCCAACGAAGTCCAAATGTAATACAAAGCTGATTTGCACAAAGACCTGTAAGAACAATCAGACCTTAATATATGATTATGAATGTAGCAACAAATGATAAGGATATCCTGGTGAAGTTGTGAAGATATGTATAAAAAGTTTACAGTATGGCTTGTAAGCATAGGCTTCTTTTTTACACAGGAGATTATTAATTACACAAATGTTATATTGTTTTATATATTGTATTATTTTTAAGATGTTTTATTTGCAATGATTTTTATTAATCAAGCAATAAAGAATTACTTACTTACACTGTAAAATCCAGTATAGATTTGCCTTAGAAAGTACAAATGTGGTACCATAGAAACATTACATCCTTTATAGGATCTGGACAAAGGATTTCATACATTGCTAAGCATGTACAAGGGTCTCAGGATATACACCAATAAGGAACAAGCATGCAGAAACATTTTATTACAGAATACATTCAAGGATTCTCTCATAATACTACTATATTGAATGCAACCGCTCTCTCAGTTTATTCAAGCACATGCCACATTGTATAAACAATAGGCAGGGACAGTTGGAAGGTTCTTGGTTGGGTACAATATGGTGAGAAGTTCCTGGGAGCACTCACTGGCTCTTTGTCGGAAGGTTGCAATATTTTGTTTAGCCAAGAAATAACAACAATGATCATGTCTTGTAGTACAGCGTCATTTCAAAATGGAATACAGGACATCTGGGGTTAAGTTAGCACAATTTCAATTTCAAGCTCTAGAAAACTAGAAGGATAAAAGATGAGACAATGTTCACAACCCCCACTCTGATGATTTTTAAATCAACACATCTACATCTGTATTACAACACATATTTCATGGGGTTCTCCTTTAGTTCTCCCAAATCTTTCATGGCGAATGTAGGAAGCTGGCTCTCTATATAGGGTATTAAAAAGAAGTATACTGTGCAGAGAGTCCAGTGGATCCCCAATTGGTTTACAGAGGCTAAAGTAGATAATACTAACACTCTCTTTTGTGCTAGTGTGAGCGAGTAGTTAGTCTTATCAGAGGGTAGTGTTTAGCATTTGTTGTAGTCATATAAGCAATTAAAGAGACACACACTCAAATAATAAATCAGAGACCAAATTATATATAAAAAGTATTTTAAACGCCCAAACTTCATTTAAAGGTAAGTAGAGGTTTCAATAGAAATATTGACAGGTAAGTAAAACGTTCCAACCTTTGTGCTTTTACACACAATGCAATCCTATAGGAGGACAAGTCAAAGACGCATAAAGGTGAGTAAGTCGGTTTCAGGGGGTTCGCCTTCTGGGATCGGAATCATAGTGGGCCAAGGTCCAAAGTACTACCAGTAGTTCTTCGGTAACTGCCCGGGTACTACCGGGAGAAGGGTGCTGATGAGGCTGTATCTAGAGCTACGGGTAAGGAGGGGTCACCTGAAAAGTGGCTGCACAGGGAGACTTGCGGGCAAGTTCGAAGGCTCCAAAACGGGGGCTCAGGTCACAAGGGGTCTTGGAGAACAGGGGCACAGCCAACTCATCCGGACACAGGTCAACAGGGTTCGTGAGCAGAGTGGTTTGGTCGGCTGGGCTGGGTGCTCAAAGATGCACCTCATGGTCAGGGACAAACAGCTGGCAGGGGCAAAATCAAGGCAGCTGGGCCACTCTCGAAGTGGGTCTCAGTGATGCTGATGTCCCTCGATGGCTGCTTTGTCCTGGTGCATTGCGAATTTGGACTGGGCTCTCACTGTTGGTGTTTGGTGCAGGGCATCCGGTACCCTAGGGGTTGGTGGTGCACAGATCAGGTTGGTCCTGGTGTCTTCACAGTCGGTGGGGAGACAAATCTGACCTTCCAGAGCACGAGCACCTTTTTCTGGTCATGTATAGCTTCGGTTGGGCCGGGGAGCTGCAAGGCGATGGACCGGACTCTGAGGGCTGCAGAGGAGTAGCTCCTCTACTCCAAGGGAGACTATTGGCGGTTTTTGAAGTGGTGGCAGGATACCCAAGACTTTGGTAGTCCTCCAGCTCGCAATACGAGTCACTCTGTCGCGACTGTTGAGAGAGGGCTGAGGATGGCAGGGTTTTGTGCTACAGTCCAAAGTTCTTCTGCAGCTCTTGCCAGGCAGTGACTCTTCTTCGTCTTTCTTCTGTTGATCTGTCTAATCTAATCTCTTGGGTTCAGGGCGGCTACCTAAATATTCAATTATGGGGCATTCACAGGGAGTGATAGGTAATAGCCAATGGGCTACCTACCTTTAGGGTGTATACACTCTTTATATGGCCACTTCCTGTGGGTAGTGGGCATAACCCTGACCCTAGAATGCTAATTCTGTCCAAAACAACATGGAGGAATCTGAAAAGTGAGTTTCAATACAGGTGGTCCGCTCTAGGGGTGGTGCTGGCTGAATGTGGGCACATCTCCTGAACTTGCTAATTTTCCTGCTGTCTTGCCGCCAAAAAGTGGGTTCAGGACAGGTGGGTGGGCACCACTACTATCTGGAGAAGCCCAGGGTCACATAACAAAGGCGGCAGGGTCTTTGAAGCTTCCTACTCTGGAATGCCTATCTTGCTTGGAGGAGGTGCGAACACCTCCGCCCAGAGCAGGCTTTGTTCTTGTCCTCTGAGAGCGAAGGCTCTCACCTCAGGAGGTCAGAAACCTATTTATGGTTGCGGGCTGGTCTAGACCAGGCAGTCAACACACTAGTAGTCAGTAGGTTTTCAGGGGGCACCTCTAAAATGCTCTCTGGGGACATTTTTTAATAAATGCAGCACTGGCATCAGTGTGGGTTTATTAAGATAAGGTATTTGGGGCCATATGTAGGTAGCCCAATACCGGTCGTAACGGCCGATTTTCGGTAAATATACCGTTACCGACCGGTATTTAGGCTTTTGAGATGTAGGGGGATCATTTCTGTATTCGGTAATTTACCGAATCGGTAAAATTACCGAATCGGTAATTTTACCGATTCGGTAAATACCGAATACAGAAATGAGATGTAGGGGGAGTGTGTGGTGGGTGTGGGATTCGTTATTTACCACCAACTGAAAGTTGGTGGTAAATGACGAATGTCTCTGTTAATGCAGTATTTGGCCCTTAGATGTGTGCAATGTGGCAGACACACATGCCCTCAGGGCATGTATGTGTGCCACATGTGCACACATGCAGGAATCAGGGGTGCAACAGGGTGTCAACGTGACACCCTGCCACCCTTGATTGAGCTCCCCCCATTACCAATTCGGTATTTACCGATTCGGTAATGGTAACTGGCTTCCCATTGATTCCTATGGGCCTCCTGGCCCATAGGAATCAATGAGATGCAGGTTACCATTACCGAATCGGTAAATACCGATTCTAAAATACCGACACTTACCGAATCGGTATTTTTTTACCTACATTACATTTATCGATTCATAAATACCGAATCGGTAAAATTCGGTATTTAGGAATCGGTAAATGTAATTTACCTACATAAGGCCCTTGGTACCAAACACTTTGGGATGCAGTGAAGCTATCATGTAGCTGGGAACTTGTAATGACGCGTGTTCAGCCCATGTACTCGTTATGGCTTCCCTGTACACTGGCAATATCTAAGGATGAATTTAGATATCAATAATTTTTAATGAGCAGGTCAGGGGAGTCAGGGTCCAAGGAGATCTCTGGCAGCGTTCGAGTACCGCACACGTCCGTGGCGGCTTGGTGTACCTTCGTTTAGTCCTTGGACCCTGACTCCCCTGACCTGCTCATTAAAAATTATTGAAGCCTTCCTTCGCGTCCCTCCCTGGCTCCCCTGTTCCGCTCCTGCTAGCGAGACGCCTTCTTTACCCCCTTGGAGGTCATGTGATCGGCTCACCTGTACTCAATAGACACGCTACACCCATTCGTACGTCCATTGATTCCCTACCGGGACGCTTTATGATCTACCCACCGGTTCCTTCTACAACCGAGCCCTTCCTTCCCGTGCCTCAGCACTCCCTGAATTTTGCGACCCTGGTCCTGAGGATGATCCTAAATTGAATAGGATCGAAACGTCGTCGACCTGTGCCCATCAGCCTTAACTCCTTCTGGCGCCCTCTAATTTTTGGTTCTCTAAATAATTTGGAAAAATATCAAATGAACAATTGAAAAATTGGATGTTTTGAACCTTTCATCTTGTACATATCTTGTAATTATTGTTTTGCGCCATTTTGCTATGGTTTCTTTCACGTTGTCACTTGCGCCGTCACTCCATTGTCACGAGCACATTGTACACTTTCTTCTTTAGGGTTGTTTTGGTATTTTTACCAAATAGTGCTGTTGCAATTTGTATATATTTTTCATTAATCTTCTCTAAATACATGACGCCTACGGGCGCATTAATCAAATTATTTGAAGCCTCTTTTTACTTGCTTTGTGGTTTGTAATGTTTTGTGCATACAATTGCAAAGAATCCAATAATTCCTGCTGAGATATTGTTATAAGTATTTTGCTAGTAGGCATGGCACACAGGGATGTGTAAATGAAAAATAGTGTTACCCATCTGGAGTTCGTCCCCTTCAGCACAGCCGAATGCCCCTCTTTTCTGAGGGAACCTTCATCCAAATAACTCCAATAGTCATCAAATTATAACGTTGAAATATTTTAAATTTTTCAAAGGTGGTATTTCCTGTTTATCATTCCACCTTGTTCAGAAATGTAATCAATTGTCTCATATTTCTCAAAAATGGCAATCGGGTCTTATATCATCCCGTCCCAATGCATTTCTGGCTAAGGTAGCCCTTCGTCAGGGGTTGTAATTCGAAACTATTTTTTAATACACATGAGGAAATAACGAAATGTAAGCCAATCAGCTGTATCATAGACAATAGAACAGATGTTCAGTAAATGTAGCATAAAGTAACCATACCAAAACATGCACATTCCTAAAAACTGCCATGAGCAGAATATTGGACCAGTTCTGGTGGCGAGATATCCCCTTCCTCTGTATCAGACTGGGAACCCAGGAAAACCCCTTACACAGGTTCCAAGAGTTACATATGGAGTTATAGGTACTGGCCCATTCCACTGTCCTCAGCACAATCACTTGAGCCACGCTGTACAAATCCAGGGGTAAGTATAGTTCCAATTTCCGTAGAAGAAAATAATAATCCCAAAACAAAGAAACACCTTCTTCGTATCAAAATATAAAGACAGGGGAAAAAGCCAAAAAAACATGGCAAAAAAACCCTCTACTAGCTAAATGAGAAGGATACATTCGTACCCATCTTCAGAAAGGGTGCACCCACAGTAGGAACAAAATTCCACTAACTACAAATCTCACTGGGCTCTAGGAAATCTCCAGTAGGGAAAAAACAGAAACGCAGCTGCGTTTACAGACACCGCTACATATGCTCCCATATACACGTAGCGGTGTAACTAAGAAAAAACCCAAGAACTGAATAAAAAGAGCAGAACTACCTCTACTCTTCCTCAGTCTCAGGAGAACTAAAAATCGGATGTCCCGATACCAGCGTGAGCTCTCAATCCACGAGCTACCAACGTTCAGCAATCCACGTCAGGCAATTCAAACAAACAGGAAGTTCCAGGGCTCCAGGGTTACCGGCATAGACCTTCCGGGTCACAGGACCGGGAAAGAAACCAAGCACTGATCGAGTGCAAGATAAGACATTATGTACTCTGTATAACCCCGCCCATATCCCAAGTGCACGCCCAATAAAGCACGCATGGCAGGCAAGACAGGACAACAAACGGAGGTAAGCAAGTTCCGCTCCGTTATTTCCCAACAATCCATAATATTAGTGACACAGGAATGTGTGCCATGTCAACTCTTCAGTTTTCAATGCACCAAGATATGCAGGCTGCAATGGCAGTTTACATGAGCTTAGTGAGGGGTCCCTTAAGGTGGCATAATTCGTGCTGCAGCCCTTATGGACCCTCTTTAGTTTCAAGGCCCTAGGTACCAGGGGTACCACTTACTAGGGACTTACAGGGATCGTAAAGGGGTTCTAATTGTGGAACAATCGTACATGGAAAGAATACTGGTACTGGGAACCTGGTTAGCAGGAACCCAGTACACTCTCAGCCAGAGTTGCACCAGATTCTAGGCAAAAGGTGAGTGGTGGGGTTATTGCAACAAAATCCCAGTTTCCTACAGTGAAATAGATTTTACCTAGCATTTCTTCAACCTTACATCAATTCTCTTTCTTCCTCTCATTGGTGGTAGCTGCATACACCCACACCAAAACCCCATGCTTTATAAAATTCCTTTGCAAAGACTACGGAAGAGAATCACACATGCAATGCCAATTAGTATAATAAAAAGAGGGGTTAAAAGCAATTTTAGTATTCCTCTGCTTATACCCCTAACCATTCACCTACCATAGCAAATCCTCTTCTAATAGATCCATACAGTGGAGCTATCACTTCCCAGGTACCTGTCTTTTCCAATTTGATTAATTCATGTGTAAAGTTTGTGATGTTAGTGATATAACTATCAAGCTGGTGATCTACTTTTGGAATGGATGCACAACATTCCCTTGCATGAATGGCCTTGCAGACTCTGTTTCCCTTTGCAAGAAGCAAATCTAACGCAAGACGGTTCTGCGTGGTCATGACTCTCATAGCAAGCAATTCCTTATTTATTACAGTGAGTGCTCCTGCAGTATTAAAGACAAGACAACCTACTAGGGTCGATAGTGTTCCAATTTTAACCATACATTAAGGATTAAGCGATATCCCCCAATCAGCTTTAGCTCAATCCACACCAACACTTCACAACACCCCACCAAGACATCCCTTGCACTCATCAAAAGGCATAAACAAAAGATCTTGGCTAAACTGACCCTTCGGGGGACCCCTAGGCCATTGCCGCACTGGTTTGACGATGATCAACTGCCCTATGATGAAGCATAACATCCTTCGGGATGTGTGAGGGCACCATTAAACTGTTTTGTCGATTGTCCCTCACAGTCTGCCAAACTCTTAGATACTCATCCTTTCCTTCCTTGAGGAACAGTGACCCCTATCTTTGCATTGATTTCAACGCCAGTACCCCCCTTCTCCTATTTATTGATAGATTGTTAATACATACACACTAGCCCACCCTAGCTCTCGAGGTCAAGAGCCACCTGTGTCCCCCTTTCAGATGGCTGTACTTGTTGTTTATGACAAGGCTAAGAGTGCCAGATCGGTTTATTGTACCTCACGAAGGGTATAAATGGTTGTCCAAATCTTCTGTACGATGAGAGACTTTCTTCAGATGCTACTCTGTCGATACTAAACCATCTTGTTCCTGGTTTGCCAAACACTTCTTGTCTTCATTTTTTAAGGTAAGTTCATATCCGAAGCAACATTTTGGCGAGCCAGCCAGGAGAGATTGATTTATCAAGCTTGACTGCTGCAAAAGGACAAGGAAACCCTGCCCGAACGGATTCACATCTGTGAAACGAGATCAATGAGCAGATGCCATAATTGATTCGAACTCCTGTTGAATCCATGGGGCGGAAGGCCATCCAGAGGCCGCCATCACAAGGTTAGGAGAGTGCATCTGATCTACATCTGATCCTTATTTCCCAGCATGTGGTGTGTGGCAAACTAGGAGAAGCACATTGATCACTTTTTCCTTAGTCAGCACGCTAGAGAAGGTGAAGGTAGTTTGCATGTTTTTTGCTTTGAACCATTGAGCGTTACACATCTGGTACATCCATGGCCTTTGGTGTGTTACATAGGACCAAGCCTTTTTTGCTTGAACTATTGAGCGTTACACAACTGGTACACCCTCTGTTATATAGGTTCACTAATTTATTTTGCTTGAACCACTGAGTGTTACACAACTTGTGCACTGTAGGCCCTTGGTGCGTTATATAGGGCCACCACCCTGATCTTATTTTAAGTTAAAAGAGTTTTCCTAGGGATTGTCAGTTTCTCAACACTGGCAGTGTCTGAAAGAAGTTAGGAGGTGGATTTCTTTCGTTGGACTGATGGGTGTCAGGCAGACGGTCCACACAACCTATGGGTGTGATATAGGGTGTGATTTGGATGTTAGGGAAAAAATAATACTTTGGTCAATACGGTGTAGCTTGTCTGGCCACAAAGGGCTGATAATTGTCAGGTTATGGCTTTTTTTCTCTGCACAAATCATTGCTATTTTGTCCACCAAGTCGATATTGGCAGACTATTGGGCTCACTTAGCTCCGTGTATTACACATAGCATCCCCTCTCCTCAGACTGTAGGCGCTAGGAGGGGGCTAAAGATTTGTAGACAATTTTTTTTTTCTGTCAACCTTTTCTCTGCTAGTTTCTTTTAGATTTTCCATTTATGCATTGTTGCTGTTAAACGTTTGCAATTGTGCTTCATGTTTAAATGTTATGTCATGTTAATGAGTTTATACATTTATTAAATAAGAACTATTATTCCACAAATCAGAATTCCATATTTGCTATTTTACTGCTAAAAATAAACTCATACTTTTCTGAACTAACCATTGTACTTTGTTACAGGTTGTTATTATTTCATTGCATTTGCCAAATTGTTAAAAGTTTTTGAAGCACCAATTTTTATAGAGCTCACAACCAGTAGAGTGTTTTCGGTGCAATGCCGTGCACATAGTTTCCTCCCAATCAGAGCAGAATTTGTTATTATTGAAAAATCAAAAGTTTATAAAATCCTTAAATAAGTTTCCTAATCAATCAAGGAGACTCCACAAGACGACATGCAAGCTTGGTTCCCACATAGGCTCAGAAACTAAAAAACCACTGCCGTGAGCGGCACGCTAGTGCTTTTAACATACTTGAATCAAGCTGTGGCAGGGCTTGAGTGAGTGGTGTCCAACTCGGCGATTTCTCATCTCCGCATTTGTTTAAAACTTTTAATTTTGGATTGTGCGCTGTTAACTTGTGGAGCGGTGTTCAATGCTCCGGGGGGCATATTTTTAAATACCGTCCTACGATAGGAGGTTAGCGGTTTAGATTCATCGCTTCACTGCTCGCTACCACGCATGTCCAGGATAAAAGGGGGCGGATGACGCGGCCGCGCAGCGGGTGACGCGGCCGCACAGCGGACGCGCCGCTGGCGCGCCGAAGGTGCGACTAAGGCAAGCCCGTCTGCATCCGTCCGCGTCCGGATCGCGGCCAGCGCCAGCCATGCTGCCCGGGAAGGTCTACCATCAAGAATTAGTTGGAGTAAGGAGCAACTACTTGCTTTTTACCCTGGAAACTGTTATAGGCCTATATGCTTGGTTCTAGGCTCAGAAGAGTATAAGGCAAGTAGTCTCTGTGAGTTCCAATGCCGGACCTGTAATTTCAGGTTAGAGGAAGCTAGGGAAGACATAGACAGGTCAGATGCTAATTCCCACAGGTTATACACGGACCCCTCGGAGGACGCCAGTAAGGCTTGTCTTATCAATTGTAGATCATTGCCCAAACATGCTGATGACATTTGGCTCAATTTAAATACGAATGGCTGGGACATTATGTTCCTAACCGAAAACAGGCTGCGAGATAGTTCTAACCCTTGCATAGTATTAGCCATTCCAGCAGGCTTTAGGATCTCTACGGTAAATCGGGCCGATAATAGGGTTGGTGGGGGCCTTGCAATTATTATGAGAGATGACTGGGAGATTACATTTTAGGGAATAGAGAACTTGGGGCAAATTGAGGTTATGTCTTATTGTGTTAAGCCTGTTAAGGCTTCTCCCATGGCAGGACTATTGGTCTATAGACCCCCAAATGCCCCAATGAGCCCAGTTACTGAAACTCTATGACATCATTACTGCTTTATCACTGAAGTATGCCAATTTGACAGTTCTTGGAGACTTCAATGTCCATATGGGCAATTCCAATTGCCCATTAGCTGTGCAGTTGGAAGACTCCCTAAAAGGATTAAATCTGACGCAAAGAGTAACTGCACCTACACATAAGGCAGGTCACATGCTAGATTTACTTTTTACTAATGATCAAACAATACAGGTAGACCCGCTCTCTCTAACCTGGTTGGATCATTGTCTGATTCCTTTTAGCATCTGTGTGCTTTCACCGTAAAGATCTGGCATGCCCTACCCAGGAAGTCAGGAGAAATTGGAGTAAGGCCGCCAATGCTTCAATGGGCCTCTGATTACAGTCCACCTCTCCTGTGCTTACTGGAGATCCTAGCCTGGATGCACTGACTTTTAACCAGTGGGTCACCTCAGCACTGGATACTACCGCCCCAATGGAAAATAGGAAGTTTACCCGGAATAAACCATCAGCGCCTTGGTTCACGGACGAGCTCCGGGCAGAGAAGAGTCTGTGTAAAAGGTTGGAGCGTGATTGGCGCAAACACTATGAGCCGGCAGCCAAGTGTATATATAAAACAGTGCTAAAAAAAATTCACGCTTTAAAGCGTAAGTCCTTCAGTACTTTGTTTGCCAATCAGATTAGCTCCTCAAACAAGTCGGCGAAAGAAATTTTCAATATTGTTTAGGGCTTCATTAAACCGGTAGCATTGAAAAACACTATTCCACCCTCAAAAACTCTATGTGAAAATCTAGCTACCTTCTTCATCACTAAAATTCAGGATATTTACTCCTCCTTCCCACTTCCGGGACCATTAGACTCTCCATCTCAGACACTGTGTGCGACTAGCACGTGGGCAGTGTTTCGCCCTTTAAAATTGGAATCGTCGGCGGTGGAGCTTAATAAGATAAAATCAGGCTCTCCGATGGACCCATGTCCGGCCAGATTTTTTAAACTCCTTGCCCCTTGGTTTCTCCCATTATTGCATGAAATTTGGAACTCGTCACTGGTAACAGGGGTCTATCCCTCCCGCTGGAAAAACGCATATGTCCGGCTTATTCTAAAAAAGGAAAATGCAGAGCCTTTGGAGCCCAAAAACTTTAGACCAATCTCTCTTCTTCCTGCCCCGGCAAACATTTTAGAAAAGGAAGTACAGAAACAACTTAAGGACTTCCTAGAATCGAATCATCTCCTTCACGACTCTCAATCCGGTTATAGACCCGGGAAACCGTCGATCAAGGAAGGTGTGCGATGCTGGTGCTGTTTGACTTGTCTGCAACTTTCGATACCGTGTCGCACAGGATCCTTTTAAACAGACTCAAGGGTCTTGCGGTGTCAGGTACTGTTTGGGCCTGGTTCCGCTCCTTTCTAGAGGGGCGCACACAGCAAGTGGTTCTCCAATCTTACACCTCAACTGTTAGCCCCCTTAAGTGTGGAGTTCCGCAGGCCTCGGCCCTAAGCCCAACGCTTTTTAATGTGTACCTTACTCCTCTGGTAGCAGTAATTGAGAAATTTTGGGTGAAGGTCCTCTCATATGCGGATGGTACACAATTAATGTTCTCCTTTAAAGATCACAGTGAGATGGCCTTTGTTAATTTTAAGCAGTGTCTTCTGAACATTTCATTATGGATGACAGAGAACTGCTTAAAATTAAATACAGACAAAACGGAGGACCTTTTTTTTTAATCAACCTACTACCCCATGGTCAGAGGTCTGGCGGCCGGTTGAGCTAAATCCTCCACCTCTTCCAATTATTTCTGCCAGAAAGTTGGGCTTTAAGTTTGACACACAACTGTCTAGCAAAGTGCAAATTGCCCATGTCTCGGGGCAGTGTTTTTGGAAGATGAAGGGTCTTCGGAGCTTTCTTCACTATCTTCCCATGGATTGCAGGAAGACTGTGGTGCACGCATTGGTCACCTCTCAACTTGATTACGCGAACAGTCTGTATATGGGACTTCCAGAGTACCTACTAGGAAGACTGCAGACTGTCCAGAACGCAGCAGCTAGGCTTGTGCGTTACGTGCCAATGCGTCACCACATAACCCGCCAATTGATCAGTCTTCACTGGTTACCAGTGAAAAGAAGAGTAGAGCACAAAGCCCTTACTTTGGCTCATAGAGCAATGAACAACATTGGTCCCCAATATCTGAGGCGAAGACTGGTACAATACAGCAACAAGAGAGTACTCAGATCCAATGACAGGAACTTTTTGGTCATCCCACGGTTTGCAAATGCCAGGACCGGAGGCCGGTCCTTTGCGGTTAAAATGGCCACTCTGTGGAACTCTATGCCGGATTACCTAAGGAAGATTGATTCTGAACACATTTTTAGGAGAGCATTAAAAACATGGCTCTTTACTCTTCCCTAATTCCTTAACATCTGCCACATAGTTAGATCAACAGCACTACCAGCGCCGGGACACCTCCGCAGGAGGTAGCCGTGCGCTATATAAGCTTTTTATTATTATTATTATTATTATTATTAAGGCATATACGTTCCTCTGGCCTGAGTGGGGAACATTTGATACCAGCATCATAGAACACACAAGAACTTACATTCAGACCAGACATATGGACGAAGAGATGGCGGTGAGATTGGCTCTGTTGAGACTATTGGCAGACTGCAAGGTGACCCTAACAGCAACATACACGACTACAGAGCTAGCAAGGTCGGGGGAGAAAACTCCAGCTCTTCAGAATCCAACAACAAGGGCTAAAGCATAGAGCGGGGCCCGCCAACCCAGGGAGAAGACACAGAGTACATGCCAGAGACCACCAAGGTACTTAAAAATTAGCTCACCCCTCTGACAGCCTCAGGCAGCCCTGAGGAGGGCCTGTGGTCACAATGTTAATAGGTGAGACACCATACCACTTTCTGGTGGATACAGGGGCAGCAAGGTCATGATGGCGGGAAGCAGCAACCCCCATATCAAAGACAAATGCCAAAATACAGGGAATCTGGAGTTTTGTGGCCGAGGTCCCCCTCATGTAACCCCTCAACCTGGAAATTTGGGAGAATAGGATAAGGGAACAATTATTGTACTATCCTTCCTCACCAATATACTAGGACGGGATCTACTGTCCAAGCTGAGACTGTCAATCCAGTTCACTAAGAAAGAGAATATAGCCTGCTCCTCCCCTGAAGCCTTTCCCGTAAAGTACAAACCAGCAAACCTCTCCCATGCCACAGGGACACCAGCCTGGGTGATCCCGGTCCATTGAGCCCCTTTTGGAGGGGAGTCCTGGACTATACAGGGAAGCCTCTTAGAGTTGTATGGACTAGCCTGGCAGTGGACAGGCCATGCACACCACCTCTTGGTAGAGCCGGCCAAAAGGATAGCATTTAAGGTGTGCAGAGAGCCAGAAACCCAGGATCACGACACGAACATGCGCACTGCATCCCCCGAGGCTAAGTGGGGAGACGGCCCAAGGCATATGGGGACAATGGTCAACCAGACCATGTGCACCCCCGGGGATACCTGGTTCAGGCTCTTTCACAACCCTGGCACCTCCCTGAGTGAGGAAGCAGCACAGATAAGGTGCCCCCCTGCCAAGTGGTGCATCCCCCACACTAAGGCCCCCCTACATGTTACCAAATGCGGTACCTGGACAAGTGAGCTCTGGAGAAAACTCTGCATGCTTGACCGGTGGAGCAACACATCAAGGATATGTCCCCACCTGCCACCTCGGAAAAATCCCTGGGCCTAGAGTGGGCAGGCTACCGTCCACATCCCCCATGCAGGTGCCCCCTTGGAATGTCCAAGAAGCAGGCAAGAGCACCCTCAAAGCGGCTGCGGCGACCAAAAGTGTGCAAGTGGCACCTGGCTGGAAGAAGATTTAGCCACAGAACCCCAGTGGGATCCAACAGATTGCCAGCACAAGACGGCAAAAAAGCTGGCAACCTCCAAATTCTGAAGAACGCTTCTTTTGTTACTGAAGAAACCACAGGATCGACTGTCGGGCTCCTCAACTCCTCAGGATCGGACCGATGCTCATTATGGTCCACCTCTCGATAGCTTCAAGTCTGAGTGCTATTACAGCGCAGAACAGTGAAGCGATCAAGCGAGGGAAGGAAAGGGAGGGAACAGCGGGGAAGGAGACCTGTAAAGACACGAAAGCAAACACAACCAACATCCATTGATACACAACATCCTCTTCCCCTGCCCTGTTTGATGGTCTGATATTGCTAAGAAATAACCACCTGTAAAGAAAAAGAAGGACGTGTGGTGTCCCAATGGGTCCAGCTCAGTGTGTTCCACCCAAGAATAGGAGGCAGTTGAGAACAAGACCCCGTCACAACAAAGAACACATACGAAAAAGACAACATTTGTTGCAGATATATGAGGTGTGCTGGATATCCTCTCTATGTGTACCCCCTCCTCACAGTTTAATGTACCCTGATTCTCCTCTGGTATGGTATCACAGAGGTTGTATGAGACCGACTTGGCTCATCCACAATCCCCTGCTAGAATGGATACATAATCATAAAAACATAGTTAGTAAACTCAAATCCTTGAGTTGGTATTATTTCCACAGGGTATGTTAGGTTCAATGCTCAACAAAACAAAGTAAAGGTATCCTCTATCCACTCCTGGTGAACAAGTCGTGATTTAACACACACTGTCTGTAGAAATCTGATATAGCTCCTACCATACACCCTTGCACTGGTATCCCTTCTACTTGCAAGAGACCACAAACGTGTGTCTCACCAACGAGGAGGAACACCTAGTGCTTCGGGTTTGTCACAATACATAAACAAAACGCTTGTACCCACAAGTGAAGACCTCGAGGGAGATTTAATCCAGTTGGAATCCCCATGTCTTTATATTCATAAGCACTTTCCCCAAAACTGTGCTCGCCGGTATCTGCAGTGGTGCAGCTGCACCCTTACAAGACCCGCTCTGTGTCTGCCGGTGATTATCTGGACCGGTAATCCCTCACCGGGTTTAAGTGCTGCCAAGATTCCACGGGGTACCCAACAGCGGCTCCTTTCAAAGGCGTGCCCCACTGACCGCCGCACTCAAACTGTGGCCGAGAATAGGGACAAAAGAAACACACAACAACTCTCGCTGAAGCGTCTTGGAATTCAAAATACTCGGCGACGCCGCCAGGGCGGAAGTGGGTAATAAGCCTTCCATTGTGGTGCGTTCATGCCGTATTGCTGCCAGTGCTCATGGGACATGTAGTCCTTGAGCTGTTTCCGCACTGATTGCGGAAGACAGGATGGGCTGTTTTCGCTCTAACTGCGGAAAACAGGACAGGGCTCATGTGAGTCCTGACAATCGACCATTGCCGCCTAAAAATATATCACAAGCAGAAAAGAATAGTTCCAGGACAGCCTCCACAGAATACCCATCCAGAAAACCAAGCCCAGATCAACCAGAGCACGCAGCACATTCAGCCATGAGGGAATTAGTCCGGAAACACACTACACCGACAATGACCAGATGGTTGGCCAACCACATGGCAACCACAACAGACAGGGAGCCCAGCCCTGCAGGAACTGGGGCCATGGCAAGGAGGGGTGACTGTCTGGGGGGACAATGCCCTAGCGCAATCACAGTGTACAAACACACAGTAAATCCAAATTCCAGGTAGGACACCCACTTCATACCTACTTCATAAAAGTGTACTACAACCAGAAGGACTAGTGACACAGCATTAGAGAAAAACTAAAGCTTTTACTTGCTCTCAGGAAAACCTTAGGGCAGCCATACTGTGTCGACAGGGAATCCACGCTAGAGTTTGCCATCCAGGTGCCCGCAGGGGCCTGGTCCTCCCTCTGCTGTTGATCTCCCAAGGTGGGTTGGCTGAACATGCCCGGGGGGTGGTGGGGCAGTCTAACAAGGGAGCAGGGTGGCACCAACTAGTACAAAAAAGCAGGCACCTAGGTCCCTTCGCCCAAGTCACTAGGGTGCGCCCCAGATCAAAAGGGCCCCATTCTTAAACATTTTTCAGTCTGCCAGAAAATGGAGGCCCCCCTTTTTGGTTTCAAAACGAGACGACATTCCAGTGCCGGAATCCAGGTTTTCCGTGCACTTGGGGTGTTGAGGTGACCCATAGAATTCAGTAGTCCGTACGTAAATTTGGCACCAAGCCGTTAGAGAAATTCACTTGGGCAATCAGCCATCTTGGTTCATTACTCACAGCATGACAAGTCCCAGCTGCGCATCTGACTCCCATCCTAAGCCGGACATTTTGCCTCCTCCTCTCCTCTAATGCTTCTGAACACATCCAAAGTCTGCTCAGCAGATCATGCCCCTCAAAAGCAGTGGGAGTAGCGTGTCACTGGATAAGAAGCCCCTAATTCCAGCCCCAAAAGCATCCTAGATCCAAGGGAGAGGAGAGTGATGGGGGGAAAGAGTTTCTATAGATGAACATCGCAGCCCCCCGCACAAGGTGCATGGATAGGCTCAACACTGCACCCAGCTTGTCGAATAGAATACACAGGGCTTCATGAAACATAGTCCAAGGAAGCAACTGACTCGATCATGGACACATCCGAATCACGGGGGCCAAGAACAGCTTTTCAGAGACCACATGACCCCAGCCCATAGGGAAAGATCCATCAAGTCCAATAGCATTACCCACATCAGGTTCAGCACACGAGTCCCAATAGCACACCAGACTCTCAGCGAAAACATAGAAAACAAACACGATTCCAGCAATCCCCTGCAGGACCGTACGGGGCTCAGGAACATCACGGACTACCTCTAATATGAGCAGCAACACCCAAACCACAGGTAAATGCCCAACAGGACCTGCACAAACCAGCCTAAAAGTAGCCCAAAAACTCCAAACCTCCAGAAGGAGGGTGTAACCCCATTGGAGAAAACCTCATTATATGCCATGTGCATTGACCCCAGGGACGCGATTGTGATAACAGAATTATTAGCCCAAAAATTAAACATCCACCTCTCCTTGCAGCTGCACATAGTCAAAAGGACACCCCTGCACCGGTTAAACAATACACCTTTTAAGCGGAGCCACCCACAGAGGAAAATTACTGTCCCCAACGTAGCAAGGAGAGGGGGGAAATAAAGTATAAATAGCATAAACCAGCTTAAACTTACCATTCTCTAAAAATACTAGCACCGCCTCCCAGTACCCCACTGGAAAATATCACTCACAGTGGAGCCATAAAGTACATCGGCAAAAAGTAAACTCAGGAAGTTTCCGAAAAATTGCTCAACAATGGGGTTTTTCCAAGTTAACCTACAATCCACAGCTCTTATCCCACAATTCTGCGATCGAGGCGCACGTGCACCAAAATTGCCAAGGTCCACTGCTCCTGTGATCAAATCCTTCAAAAGGAATTCAACAAGACCAACCACTCAAGAAGCTGCTCCCGGTATAATGACCTAAAGGTGCTCAAGGTTGGTTTGTGAATGTGAGTGTAGGCATCTCAGAAAAAGTTTAGGACTGGCCTCACACACCGCCTGGTGTCATGCTTCATCATCGGCCGTCCTCGCCCTAAAAAAACATGGTTTGATAGAGGGCGGGCATTCACCTGACGACAGGGATGCACTTCTAAACTAAGTGGGGGCCCAAAGTGAGTGAGTGGGATTTAAAAACCATTACAGTTGCCAAACTTAATTTTAATGGAACAGGTAGCTGTATGGTTGTAACGTCCTGGCTTTCTCAGGGTTGGGACAAACAGACGACGGACCAGAGAAATGGAGGTTTAAGGATGATTTAATAAACAGATAAACAACTACAGACAACAAAGAATACCGGTACTGGAATCACCAGTTAAAGTACGATACCCGAGGAGGAGCCTAGCGCGCAACCAAGATGGCCGCGTAGGTGCGAGGCTCCCGAGGACCTCCGCAACCTCCTACGTTTATCCTGTCTTCATCCTGCATTGGTTGAGGGGACTGTGTCGGGGAGCCTGAGCCGAGGTGGTACCCGTTTTCCGTTTTTGAATCGGACCCCGGGTGCCGGGGTGAGCACCGACTGAAGTTTGCGGCCTACTTCCCTCCTGACCCCGGATTCGAGTTTGGGGGTAACCCAGTGGCGAAGTGAACAACAACGGCGGGCTGGGCCTGGCGAGTCGTGCACCCCGCACTTTCACTTTCGCTTTTGACTCCCCTTGCCGTCATCGCAGGTGGGATTACGGCGTTTCTTTGTGTTGGGGTGGCCTCGCTGGGAGACCCTGCCTGCCTGCCTGCGGTGGCCCGCTCTGCCGTCCTGGGGTGACCCCCGGGGCTCTCGGCCTTGATTGATTGCTTGCTCTCCACTGCGTACCTGGTGAGGTCGCGAGCCACACGACGATGGCCACGAAGCAGGAAGGGGATCGGTTGAAGGCCAAGTCTACCCGGCGTGGCACCGCGCATCAGGCCAACATTATGGACCGCTACACCCTCCCGAAGGGGTCTCCCGGCGGATCGCACAAGTCCTCCGAGTGCCCCTCAGATGCCCCGGATTTGCCTGCGGATCTGACTTTGCAGGATGTTATGGGCGCCATTGCTGAGATGAAGACCTCAGTGGGCCAGCAATTCGACACCTTGGCACATAAACTCGACGCGGTCCTCATCGATGTCAACCTTGTTAGAGCCGATCTCTCTAAGACGAATGACCGGGTCGACTCATTGGCCCACACCGCGTCGGGCCTCACGACTGAGGTAGCGGCCCTTCAGACGGAGGTGCATCGACTCCGTCAGGCAAGTGCGCTCCTGGATCGGCGCCTGGAGGACTCCGAGAGCAGGGCCCGGAGGAACAATATCCGCATTATTGGAGTGCCCGAGGGACGGGAGGAGTCGGCGGCGGATCTCTTTGTGGAGGACCTGATCTCTACCCATCTCCAGCCTAGGGGGCTGAGTAAATTCTTTGCGGTGGAGAGGGCCCATAGAGTTCCCGGAGGCAGGCCGAAGGTCGGAGCCCCTCCGCGGCCTCTTATTGCCCGTATTTTTAACTTTCGGGACAGGGATGCGATTCTGCAAGCTTCCAGACTGCAAGGGCCGATTAAGCTGGAAAACATGGAGGTGAACTTTTATCCTGACTTCACGCAGGCAGTCCAGAAGCAGAGATTGAGTTTCCTGGGTGTCAAGCGGCGGCTTCGGGACATGAACCTAAAATATGCCATGCTCTTCCCGGCCAGGCTACGGGTGGAGGCGGATGGTCGCACTCACTTCTTTGATCGTCCTGACATGGCCGGGGACTGGCTGGACACTTTGACTGGGGGACATGGTCGGGATGGGGGGGGGGCGACGGGAGGTGAGCGCTCACCGGACCGGGTCTGAGGTACTGACACCGTGGCTCAACCCGGGTGATGCCACTTTTGGCCATGCTTAGGGTCTTTTGCCTATTGTGCCTTGTTTCCCCTCCGTGGGAGGTTGTGCTGGGTCTCGAGGGGGTTCTCCCTCCTCCTCTAGGGGTTCTTAGTAGTTCCATATATATAGGGGCGACAGGCACACTGCAAGTTGGGGGGGCTGTTTGGGCTCATGCAGGGGTGCAGGGAGGGGGGAGTTTTGTTGGGGCTGTTGGGTTGGGGTTGGGTATTGTTTATTTGTACCACAAGGCAGATGTATTGTTGTGCTACTTCTACAGTGCTCCCTGGGGGGAGATGGCTCGATTTCGGTTATGATGGGGGGTAGGGGACTGAGTCTTTTGTCCTGGAATGTCAATGGGCTGGGGGACAGGATAAAACGGGGTGTGGTCCTGCAGTTTTTAAAACGTATTTCTCCCGATATAATATTTTTGCAGGAAACGCACCTCATTGGAAACTCCTTTCGTGCTATGAATAGACGGGGCTATCGCCTTATAGCCCACTCGGGCTTCACCTCTGGTTCGAGGGGCGTAAGAATTATGGTTAAAACTTCGCTCCCGTTTGAGATGGATGAGGTGTTCCACGATGACAGGGGACGATACACGGCTCTGGTGGGTAGATTGGAGGGTAGAGTGATTGTTTTAGTTTCTGTTTACGTACCGCCAGGGTTGCAAACAACTACTTTCGCTGATCTGGGACGCCTCCTCCTTGGCCTTCCGGAGGGGATTCTAGTGGTTGGGAGAGATTTTAACGCTGTAGTTTCCGGTATTGAGGACCGTCACCCTCCTAGAGATCTCCCCCGTGCCCAAGCGTGGCTTTCCGGCCTCTTGGATACATTGGGGCTGGTTGATTGTTGGCGGCTGAAACACCCTATGCAGATACAGTACACCTTTCATTCCGGGGCTCATGGCAGTCTTTCTAGGCTTGATTATGTTCTGATGCCAGCGGCACAGGCGGGAAGGGTTGGGGAGGTACGACATTTGGCGCGGGGTATTTCGGACCACTCCCCGCTCCTGCTGCATTTCGACATTGTCCCGAGGGGTGAGGGGAGGGTGGTCCCGGTCAATCCCTGGTATCTGCGTGACCCCACAATTCGCGCAGATTTGGTTAAATCTCTGGAGCGGTATTTTGAAGATAATGTGGGGTCTGTATTGTCTGCGGTCTCTCTGTGGGAGGCGTTTAAGACGGTGATCCGGGGGGAGGCCCTGTCCCTCATTTCCCATTCCCGGAGGCGCGGGCGGGAGGAGGTGACCCGTATTGAAACTGAGATAACTGAATTGGAGGGTGATCTGGAGTGTGGGGTAACGGATGATAAACTGCATGCTCTCCGACTCAAACAGGCGGACTACAAGGCCCTAGTCACGGAGGCAGCCAGGGGCCTGAGTAGAGAGCACCAAGGGCGAATGTATGATGTGGGTGATAAGGCTGGTAAATTGATTGCGTGGCTGGATAAAAAGGAGAGAGCGAGTCGAGTTGTCCCGTCGATTGAGAGACTGGATGGTGTGTGTGTCACTGAGCCGGAGGAAATTGTTGAATGTTTCGCTGAGTATTTCCGTGGGGTGTATTCCCCGGTATCTTCCCATTCGGAAGAAGATTCCCATGACCTGCTTAAAGACATTGCGCTGCCTTCCCTTTCGGAAGAGGATAAAGTGTCGTTGGATGCCGCCCCTACATCTGAGGAGATTGCCCTCGCCATACGGTCGGTCGCTTCCGGCAAGGCCCTGGGTCCTAATGGCCTTCCCATCGAATTGTACAAGCTGCGACCGGATACGCTGGCGCCACATCTTCGCGCTATGTTCCTCGCGGCCCGTTCGGCGGGCTCCCTCCCGCTGGACCAGCGTCTGGCCACTATCGTGGTTATTCATAAGGAGGGGAGGCCGCGGGATCGGGTAACGTCCTACAGGCCCATTTCTCTGTTGAATGCGGAGCCCAAAATTCTCGCCAAGGTGCTGGCTAATCGGCTGGTTAGCGTGGTGTGTGATCTGATTCACCAGGACCAGTCCGGCTTTATCCCTCATCGCAACACCGCGCTTAATCTGCGGCGTCTGCATGGGGTGCTCGCGCGGGTCCCGTTCATGCGAGAGCCGGCCATTTTGGCGTCCTTGGACGCCACTATGGCGTTCGACACGCTTGAATGGCCATATATTTGGGCGATGCTGGCGAAGTTTGGTTTTGGCCCGGGATTCATTGGTTGGGTGAAACTGTTATACTCCGGACCTCTGGCACGGGTGGTGGTGAACGGTAGAGTGTCGGCTCCGTTTGAGCTGGGCAGGGGTACGCGGCAGGGCTGCCCGCTGTCGCCGCTCCTCTTCGCGCTTGCCTTGGAGCCCCTGGCGGAGTGGCTGCGGTGGGAGCCTTCCATTCGTGGTCTCCGTTGGACCCCTGAGTATGAGGATCGCGTATCTCGCTGATTGTATTGGTGGATGTTTTGCATTCCTTTGGCCGTAATTCTGGCCTAGTCATCAACTGGGCTAAATCCTGTGTGTATGTCCTCTCCGGGGAGACTCCTATCCTGCCGCGGGGCTGCCCTATCCAGGTCGCCTCGCAGGGATTTAAATACCTGGGTATCTTCATTACCCTGGATGCTGAGGCCCGATATAAACAAAATTTGCTCCCCCCCCCTCCAGCGCCTGAAGGAGGACGTGGCGCGTTGGGGGCGCCTGCCGCTCTCGTCGCTTGGCCGTGCGGCATTGTTTAAGATGATGTCGCTGCCACGTTTCCTATATGCTTTACAGAACACGATGGATGTTGTCCCGGTGCGCTACTTTCGCGAGGTAGAGAGTTTGCAGCGCCAACTGTTCTGGGATGGGAGACCGCGTATCGCCCTTGCGAAGCTGACACTCCCGTGGTATGACGGGGGGGTCGCTCTCCCAGACATCAAACGGTACTACTGGGCCTCCCAGCTGGCCGCGATAAACCACGGCCTTTACGGGCCTGCTTTAAACCCGGCCTTTGAGATGGATAAACTATTATTGCCGGGTGGTGACAACAATCGGGCGCTTTATTCTCGATCGCTCGACGCGCGTCTGACGGGCCCTACGCGGGTCATGGTACGGGTGTGGCACGCGGCAAACTTGGCGATGGGGTGGAAGGATCGCTTGACCCGGGCGACGCCACTGTATGCCTCTGAGCGGCTGGGCTCCCTGTGGACCTCGAAGGGTTTTGAGAAGTGGGACATGATAGGCATCAGCAGGGTGGGCGATCTCTGGACGAGGGGGGGATTCAAGACATTCGATGTGCTGCAGACGGAATTCCAGTTGCATGACAGGGAGTACTTTCGATATCTACAGGTCCGTCACGCGCTGGTCTCCGTATTCCCGGATGTTGCCTCCATCCTGGAGTACTCCCCTCTGGAAGATAGAGTGCTAGATGGGCATGTGCCGGATGGCACGATTTCCTTGATTTATAAAAAGCTCATCAATGATCGCTCGGGACTGTTGACTAGCCTTCGTGAGGCGTGGGTCGCCGATGGATTGGAGCTGGACGACGAGGACTGGGTGTCTGCGGTGGCCTCCCCGAAAGAGGTGGCCATACCGGCCCGCCTTCGCTTCGTCCAGCTCAAAATACTCCATAGGGTC
The DNA here is from genome assembly GCF_964204655.1 of Triturus cristatus. Taxonomy (NCBI): domain Eukaryota; kingdom Metazoa; phylum Chordata; class Amphibia; order Caudata; family Salamandridae; genus Triturus; species Triturus cristatus. Next base: position 1,157,430,416 of record NC_140592.1, on the reverse strand, counting down.
TATGTTACGGGGCCGGGTTTGCTGCGTATGGGATATTCCGTGGATGGGTTGTGTAAGCGTGGGTGTGGTTCATTGGGGACCTTCGTCCATATTTTATGGGAATGTCCGGAGGTGGCGCGATTCTGGCGTGGTGTGCATGCGGTGTTGCGGGCGGTCACACATGTGCCGCTGCTTCCTGAGGCGAGGAGGTGTCTGCTAAATGTGTGGGAGCCGACTGATTACTCAGTGCCGCAGACGTGGTGGGTGACTCTGGGCTATATGGTGGCAAAGCGTGACATAGCGCAACTGTGGGGCTCCCAGAGGGCGCCTACGATCTCGGCATGGAAGGACAACATGGATTGGTGTATGTTTCGGGAAAAAGTGGTGTATGTCGCGAGAGGTAAGCCTGGGAAATGGGTGAAAGTGTGGGGCCCCTGGAACTCCTACCGTGGCGGAATTTGTACCCCGCCGCTGACGCCTGAACTGGCACTGGCCCCGTCTCCCTAGTCTCCTTGTCTCCTTGGTTCTGGGTACGGAGTCCGCTTTGTCTCCGCTCTGGCCTGTCCCCCCCCACTTTTCCTGTGTATCGGTAGGGTCCTCCCCGGGGGAGCGCATATTGTTGCTTCGATTTTTGCTGCCTTGTGGATTTGTTTGTTATCTTTTACATAAAAATGAAACCGCCATCTGGGGGGTCCGGACGGTGTGGCCGCCAATGTTTTTTCCTTTCTAACTCCTGTGATCTCTCTCTCGCTGCAGCGTGTGTTTCTCATTTGTATTCTATGTTCTTATCGTTTGCTAGCGGCCGGCCCGAAGGTTGTAGGCCCATCTTTGTAACTCTTTTGACTTCTGTAATAAAGGTTTCAAAAAAAAAAAAAAATATAAAATAAAGTACGATACCCATTCACAGCTCGTCTAACCGTCCTCCGCATGCACACCGGACCCGGTATGCTCCAACTGAGGGCACAGTGCTAAGCAGTGGCCGACAATGCCACTTGACCGCTGTGAAGGGTAGTTCCAAGGTTGTGGAATCTACGGGGGGGCACGTGGGAGTCACCCGGCCGGGCTCTCTACCACCTGGGAACAGCCGCTCTACCAGTATCCCCCAGAGTACTGCCACAATACAAAGACGCTGGGAACACCTCCTAGTGTGCGTCTCTTGTATCCGGGTTTAAGTGATGATACCCAAGGTGGCGCAGAGAATGGATGGGAGCAGCCGCTCTACCTATCCCAGTTCTCCTACGAGTGTCGATGGCTAAGACGCGGAAACACCTCCGGGATAGCGTCTTAGCTCTAAGCGTGTGTTTACCCAAGGAACGAGGGTTGGGAGCTTCGGCTCGCACCAACCTCGTTTTCTCCAAATTGTCAGGCCGTTGGGAGCTTCGGCTCTACCAACGGGACTTGTGCCCAATGACGTTGAATACGGCTCTCAGAACGGGACAGGACACGGGCAGGAAGCACACGCCAGCACCTCTCCTCCGCTCCTTAGAATGTTCCTTCCGCCGCTCAACTCACCAACGGGTCCGTGTACCTCAACCAGGTACTCCGGCAAAGATCAGAATATCTGACGCCGAGTCCCAGTGATCTTCTCCTTAAGTAGTACTCTCGGCGTTGTATAACCATGACTCTTGAGTTGCATAACATGAAAACTAGGCGTTACCCTTGGTGTTATGTAACCAGAACTCTTGAGTTGCATAACATGAAAACTAGGCGTTCCCCTTGGTGTTATGCAATCAGAACTCTTGAGTTGCATAACATGAAAACTAGGCGTTACCCTTGGTGTTATGTAACCAGAACTCTTGAGTTGCATAAGGCAATTGTTGCCGGAGGGCATTCTGGGAGTTGTAGTCCGCTCTCCACCAAGCGCACCAGGTTCACGGAAGTGGCATCGTGGGAGGGAATCCATGTGCGGGAGGGGATTCCTGACAATGGTATTAAAAACAAGTGAACGGTGATATGGGGAAAATTATTAACCCCTCACCGTATATAATTGGGTCGACATGTTTCTGCCTAGTGTCATACAGTGGTACATGGCATTCATCAGGACCTATGTTATCAAGGGCTCCGTTCTTACCAACTCTGTGGTGAGAAAAACACTAGGTGGGGTGACCTCTGTCACTCTCCATTTCCTGGGGGTTCTTTGTAACCCTGTAAAAGAGAAAGAAAATACGTGCAAGATAACCATCAGAACACTTAGGTCATTCAAACAGAAAATGAACCACACCACACAAATTAGCGTGCGTGGCTGAGTGTGTAACTCCCGCCTGTCATACGTGCTCACACAAGAGGAATTAAAAGTAGGAGAGTTGTCTCCTACGTCTTACCCAAGGACTTCACCCTACATACTCCATTGGAGGAGGAATAAAGGGAAAGCCCCTGTAGTCAAACCCTAGAAGATAGAAAAGCACAAGTAGCCATATTAAGTGAAAATGTACATAAAAAGGTAAAAAAAAGGGGGGTGTTAATTACATGCACACGCATACGTCACACATTCTCCCAGAATTTCCTTACTGCATCAAGGTGCGCTCTCTGCTGCATCACCTAGTTGTATTCAGCTCTCCTCCCCGGCGATAAATGAGCACGGTGGGGAGAGCGGTATAAATAGTGCGCTTAATTAGTGCATATGGCGGGAAGGGGGATGAATTAGCGCTGATTGGCAAAATCTGTTGATATCCGGTGTCCCCGTGTGCGCCGGTGGTTGAATAGTCAAATCCAGTCTGACCTGCGTTTCTAAACGTTGCTGTAACATACGTTGATATCCGGTGTCACACACAGCGTCTGTAAAGACTGCCTGGTGTGCGCCTGGATTAGGGCGTGCCTCGAGTATCGTGGGCACCTGTATGTCGGCGCTTGTGGAAACGAGCTTGTATCCGGTGTCCCAGAGAGTAGTTGTAGTCGAGTGTCAGGCATGTGCCTGATCTGGGGCTGGTCGACACGCTCAGAGGGCACGTTGTGCCTGTGCGGCAGCGCTAAATTAATGATAGAATATCCCAAGTTGCTGTTTGGGCGTTGCGCTCAAGGGGGTGTCATGCCTGAGCGGCGGCGCTCGAATAATGTGCTAGTGTCCCAAGTTGAAATAAGTTTTGACTGGCAGAATTGCCTGTCCTTTGCCTGGACTTGGTAGAGGGCGTGTCATGCCTGGGCGGCGGCGCTCAATTAATGTGCAAGTGTCCCAAGTTGAAATAAGTTTTGACTGGCAGAAATGCCTGTCCTTTGCCTGGATATGGTAGCGATAATAAAAAACACCTAATTATGTTGTCTGGTTCCAGACCTCCAGTCTTAAAAATGAATATTCTTAGGCCCGATAAATAAAGCCCATTGCAATCGTGGAGCTGACATAATTTACTGTCTGCTCTCAGACATCAAACCTAAAGGTGAGCATAGGGGATGTCACACCAGTTTCCACTATGTACAAAGCAAAAAAAGCCCTGTGCCACAGTGGTACTAACGCTGTTTGCTGTATGCCCCCAGGTTCATGGCAGCTATTGTGAGCCGTGTAAAGAAAAAACTCCTCTCCCGTTACGATGATCAGCTTAAAAGTGTCAGGAGTAAAATATATAAATTCGTGAGAGAAGGGGTGGTTGGTAAACTAGTTCTCACTCTGAGGCTCCACCTCCCTTGAATTTCATCATTTTCTAGGTTGTGTGTCTCCCTTGTTTATAGAACTGGAAAGACAACTCCAGATCTTAAAATAAGTGGACATACCCATCCATGAAAAGTAGTCAGCTCTTACTACCCCATCTGTAGCCAAGGGTTGTCATCATTAAGGCCAATCTCCCAAGAGTGGAGTCGGAATACCCAGCGTTGCTCTCTGATATGCAGAGCTTTCGTAATATCTGTTTTTCGTTTTTTCATGACTTCCAGGACCACCCATCTAAGGTCGGTGTCTTTATGTTTTTTATTAAGAAAGTATTTGGTTAATTTGGTGTTGGATTTTCTACATCTGATAGTGCTTCGATGTTCGTTTATACGGGTCTTTATTTTCCTTATGGTCATCCCCACATACCTTAGGCCACATGGGCATGTCAGTAAGTATACCACATCCTCAGTATTATAATTACTGAAGTTCTTTAATCACCATGGGTTGCCAGTGCCTATATCCACTTCTTTGGTTGTGGAAGTCAGTGGGCAGGATACGCAATTCCCGCATGGGAAGTGTCCATAAGGTCTCTGATGATCCCAGAGTGTGGTTTGGTCTGTTGTTTCTTCTTGCTGTATCTGCGCATGGACCAAGTCGACGCGTAGGCTCCTACCCCGTTTAAACGCAAAAAGGGGAAGTGTCCATTGTTTGTCTGCGCTGTTCAGAATGTGCCATTTCTTTCTTATGATGTTTTGAACTTGATATGATACAGGGGTATAAGTAGTGACACAAACCACTCTGTCTGTTTTTCTTTGTTTGTGTTTTCCAGTAGTCCTTCCCGGTGATTGTCCCTGGCCCTTTTCTTTGCCTTCCTCACCATTTTTACAGGATAGTTGCAATCCAAAAGTTTCTCTTCCAGTTTTTCAGCTTGCTCATCAACTGTTTCTATATTAGAGCAGTTTCTTCGAATTCGAAGGAACTGGCCCACGGGCAGATTTTGTCGTAGGGCCCTCGGGTGGTAACTCTCATATAACAATAAACTGTTTTTGTCTGTAGGTTTATTGTGTACTTTGGTACAGATCCCTTCTGTAGTCATTGAGATATCCAGGTCCAGAAAAATAACATGCTCCTTATCAATGGAGTGTGTAAACTTCAAGTGTTCATCCTTGGTGTTAATCCATTGTACGAACGCTTTTGCTTCTTCTACAGTTCCGTGCCATATGATGAGCACATCATCTATGTATTGCTTCCAGGTCTTCAGTAGTGCTGCATATGGGTTACTCTGGTTGAAGATGTAATCTTCCTCAAACTGATGTACGTAAAGGCACGCCATGCTCGGCGCAAATGTGCTGCCCATGGACGTGCCTTTAATCTGATGGTATATTGTATCTTCAAATTCAAAAAAGTTCTCAGTGAGGGCTACCTCTGCGCATTCGAGGATGAAGTGTCTAGGGGTTGTGAATTCCCACTCCATGTTTAGTAGGATATGTTCTACAACAGCTAGAGTGCGTCTCTGCAGGATACTCGTGTAAAGCGCCTCGATATCCATTGTTATGAAGATATCCTCAGTGGTGTTTATCTCCAGGTCCCGTAGTAGGTATTAGGATGATTTCTGGACGATAGGTTTAAGGAACCAGTCGCAGAACTGCGACAGTGGCTCCAAGAGTGATACGATACCCAACACTATAGGCCTTCCTGGTGGTGGTGTTTTATTCTTGTGAATTTTAGGAAGGGTGTAGAACCTTGGTGTTCGGGGGTTGTCATTGATGGGAAACTCAGCCTCATGTCTCGTGATCCAGTCGTTGGTGATGGCCTCATCCACCATGCTTCCTATTTTGTTCATAAGGCGGCTTGTGGGGTCGCTGTGAAACACTTCATAGCTGTTGGTGTCAGCCAGCAGTCTGTTGCACTCCTCCCGGTACATTGTCAAATTCATGAGCACGATGGCGACCCCCTTATTCCATAAGCGCCGAAATACAGGTAGGATGTGCCCACGATTCGTGAGGCATGCCCTAATCCAGGCGCACACCAGGCAGTTTGTATAGATGCTGTGTGTGACACCGGATACCAACGTGTGTTACAGCGACGTTTAGAAACGCAGGTCAAACTGGACTTGACTATTCAACCACCGGCGCACACAGGGACACCGGATATCATACATATTTTGCCAATCAGCACTAATCCATCCCCCTTCCCACCATATGCACTAATTAAGCGCACTATTTTTACCGCTCTCCCCACCGTGCTCATTTATCGCTGGGGAGGAGAGCTGAATACAACTAGGTGATACAGCGGAGAGCGCACCTTGATGCAGTAAGGCATTTCTGGGGGAATGTGTGACGTATGCGTGTGCATGTAATTAACACCCCCCCTTTTTTGACCTTTTTTTGTACATTTTCACTTAATATGGCTACTTGTGCTTGTCTATCTTCTCGGGTTTGACTACAGGGGCTTTCCCTTTATTCCTCCTCCAATGGAGTTCGTAGGGTGAAGTCCGTGGGTAAGACGTAGGAGACAACTCTCCTAATTTTAATTCCTCTTGTGTGGGCATGTATGACAGGCATGTGTTACACACTTAGCCACGCACGCTAATTTGTGTGGTGTGGTTCATTTTCTGTTTGAATGACCTAAGTGTTCTGATGGTTATCTTGCACGTATTTTCTTTCTCTTTTACAGGGTTACAAAGAGCCCCCAGGAAGTGGAGAGTGACATAGGCCACCCCACCTAGTGGTTTTCTCACCACAGAGTTGGTAAGAACGGAGCCCTTGATAACATAGGTCCTGATGAATGCCATGTACCACTGTATGACACTAGGCAGAAACATGTCGACCAAATTATATACGGCGAGGGGTTAATAATTTTCCCCGTATCACCGTTCACTTGTTTTTAATACCATACAGCTACCTGTTCCATTAAAATTTAGTTTGGCAACTGTAATGGTTTTTAAATCCCACTCACTCATTTCGGGCCCCCACTTAGTTTAGAAGTGCATCCCTGTCGTCAGGTGAATGCCCGCCCTCTATCAAACCAAGTTTTTAGAGGGCGAGGATGGCCGATGATGAAGCATGACACCAGGCGGTGTGTGAGGCCAGTCCTAAACCTTTTGTGAGATGCCTACACTCACACTCACAAACCATCCTTGAGCCCCCTTTAGGTCATGATGCCGGGAGCGGCCTCATTTGTGTATAACAGTTAGTGTTGCAGGCTGGCCTGCTCCTGACGCCCTTTCTGCCTCCAGTTCCCTTCCCCAGAAAAGTCTGGGGCTAATGTGGTCACAACCACTCAAGAACACAGACTACAAATTGACTTTACAGCAAAAAGTTTTAGAAAAAGACTCTTTTCGCACCGCACCAAGACAAGACACCCCTTGACATCCAGACGGCAGACATCCCCTATAAAGACCATCCCACATCATATGAATGTATTCTTGTACATGCTCTGTTTAGCCTGGGTGCTCTCGCGCCCCTCCGGAGCCAGAAATGTGCCTAGTCTCATTAAGTCTACTTCAACATTCTTGCAACGCATGCAGAGGGACCTTTCTCGCCTCACTTACAACTATGCTAAACCAAGCACTAGCATTCTTCACGCACTACACAATGTACATAACACCTAGTATCAACATATTACCGCTGTGGGCACTCAAACCACAAACAGGTCATATTACATATGTTCACTGATACCCCACATCGTAGGCGAAGATAGGCTTTACTTATCCCAAGAGATATCCCCCAAAAAGCAAAATGCCTCATCCACTTGTACGTATACTGGATCAGTGCAGTACGTTAGAACACCATAGAGTAATAGTAAACATCACCCGATACAAGGCCAACCCCACAGCACTGTACCTTTTTAATGAACATCCAAACCAAGGTAGCAGGATGTGCAGAAGGGGCACTATAGGGTAGGATACTCTTGGGCCCCAGGATTTAGTTGAACAGGGGTTCTTGGAGGTAGCAAGACCACCTCACCAGTGCACAAATACGTTCGCTCCAGCCTCCCTCTGGATTCCCAGGGTGGCCCTTAACATATTTGGGGCCACCTTTTTTTAATGACAAATGGACCCCGGACATGGAATTCCAGTGCAGTGCCGCTCACCCTGATTATGGTATGGGAAATGAGTCTCATTAGAGGGGGTAAAACGCCAGTACAGACGCCCATGATAGGAAATTTGGGATACCAAGATTAATAGGTACACAAGGTTGGAGGGGAAGGGGCAGCCCATAATTGAATGGAAACTTACACTGTATTCCTTGTGTTTCAGAGGCAAAGGAACTATACTGCTTGGTTATAACGAGAACTCTGAAGTAGCACTGCATATACCGGACCTGCAATGGAGCACCTCCACGTTGATGGATTTCTACTGACAGTGTGATGAACTCGCCGACACCCAGCTCTTTCCTGGATGGTGGAGCCTCTGCACCCTTGTAACGATACATATACCTACGCTGGTCATCCCAGGTGAAGATGTGTCTGAGTTGTCTCAACATACGCTACAGAAGAAAACAACTCTGATGCATCAGGCTCGAAGAAGAAGAATTGCTGATTATTTTGTCTGGGCTCAGTACGAGGACATTCCAGAAAAATCTAGACTGCTATCAGAGACTCAAATAAAAGCAGGAGTGGCCAGTCCCTTCTTCACTATGCAAACGAAGATAAACGTACACTGGTTACAAATAACCAGCTGGGAGATGTTAAAAATGATTAACTACACTAAGCTTGGCCTAAACACTATCAAGGAAGAACTGACCGCCATTCGCCTTATGGCGATGCAACATCTGTATGTGTTGGACTTGATAACCTCGATCGAGTGGGTGGGGGGTGTGCCAAGATTGGTGCTTCCTGTTGTACTTTTATCCCTGGAAATTATCTTGAGAACTGAACTCTCGCTCTTGCCATCTAAACAGTGCATCGTCTACAATCTGACATGATGAAGGAGGAAGGTGCCCCTGAGCAGGACTGGTTTCAAAGTATTTGTTCTTGGATCCCGCTATGCATTTTCAAACTATTCATGTCACTACTTCCAGTTTTCCTCGGTCTACTACTGTTGTGTGGTTTCCTATAAATGAGAGTTTCCTGCTGTAAAAATGCAGTCCTCAAATTAGGTAGTATGCAATAGCAAGGGAAAGGATAACAGACACTACCACAACACACACAGTCACGGATAATGTAACTGTCATGACATATGAGGGGTATGAAGTAGTTGAAAATTCAAGCAGAGAGGGGAATGTTAATATCCGTGAATACAATATTATTACACACCATGATATATGCAGGCCTGATCAAGGCAATACCAATAAATAAAATGTGCTTGCATAACAATGTCAATACCAGTAGAAACAATGTCAATGTATGCCATAATCTTTGCACGCATAACAATTTTGATACCAGTAGAAACAATGTCAATGTATGCCATAATCTATGCGCGCATAACAATGTCCAGATCAGTAAAGAAAATATCGATGTACGCTTTGACAACTGTACGCACAATACTGAGGATGACGGTGAAAATGATATCAATGACCGCCATGTTAATTTCACACACTTTAACAAACTCATATCATTGCTGTTGGATTCATCTAAGGTGGCCTCCCCATCAACCCCAAGTCAGAGATAAGTGGTTAGACAGGCCCTGCGACCCAAACCCAACCTACCAATTGACAGGTCACAGGTGGGGTTACACTTAACCCAAAGACAAACGCACATACAGGAAAAACCCTGATCGAGCCCATGGATAGGCAGTTACACCACAAAGAGGTCCAAGGAAATTGGCCCCAATAAAACACATTTGGCCAAAGGTACGGGTTCCCAAAAAAACACATAGATTGATGCCACATAAAGTTAGGAACACTCAGCCAATCTGGACACGGCATACACACCACACGTAGTGATCACACGCTGCCCAAACCGGACATCTGGACACATACACTCTGGCTCACACTAGCTCTCACCGAGGCCGAGAGCCACCTATGTCCCCCTTAACAGATGGTTACACTTGTTGTTGATGACTAGGCCAATAATGCCAGATCGGTTTACTGTACCTCACAAACAGTATAAATGGTCGGCTAAAACTTCTGCACAATGAGAGACTTTCTTCAGCTACTACTCTGTCAATACTCTCCCGGCCGCTGTGTTTAAGTAAACCAACTTGTTCCTGCTTTGCCAAACACCTCTTGTCTTTTCATTTTTTAAGGTAAATTCGTATCTGAGCAACAAAATATTGGTGCCCCTTCAGCTGAAGAGACTGGAAAGTAAGAGCAGACATAACAATCTTCTACCTGCATAACTTTAAGATACTCAGCTAATAATTGGAACTAAACATTATAACTATAAACAACCTCATGCTGTAGGAGGTTTGGAACTTGGATAACTTAAATCAAAACAAGGAAATAGATTGGAACTTCAAAATGAAGAGATTGATGCCCTAATCTCTACCCGATTGTGACTACCCTATCTCTGTTTTTCTATTCTGCATAAACAGGAGGCCTAAGGTTCTAACGTCCTCTGACCATGACCCTAACTCTCTAGCCGTCCTTTAGATGTTTATTGGTGACTTACATGAATGTCTTCCCTTTTGCAGTTGCCCTTACCTCAGGAAGGCTTGTCAATGTCAGACAGGCAGTCATTGGATTCAATATTAATCATTGCAAGATAGCTTCCAATCTGGACCTGGGTATTTCGATTGACCTTTCTCTCTCTCTCTTGGGTCGTTTAGAAGTCATCAACTCTATGCTCTCCTCTACAATGTCAAGCTGTTTAGCAGAGTCCACTTCTTCTGTTGTTAGCTCACTAACATCCCTTATTGTCTATGGTCCTTTAGTTGTCAATAGTCTCTTTTGGCAAGTCGTAGTCTTGGGTCAGCCTTTCACAGTGGAACCACAATCCTTGCTTGTGATTTCTGGCTCTGATGAGGCTGACTCACTCTTAGAGGTGGAATTTCCTTCAGCCATGCCACTGAGCTCCTGGAAGGCTTCCATGCTTTCATCATTCTTTGATACTGGGTCACTGACATCAGGATGCATCATCCTCACAAAAAGGCTTTCCCACAAAGGAAAAGCCAACCATGCCCAAGAACATTTACACTTCTCTCTGTGTGGTTGGGAACTTCATTTTAAGGACTGTTTCAATTCATTCATGGGCACTCGTCTAATTTCCTTTTCTATCTAGTGTGCTAGATACATGAATTCTTTTTAACAGTACTGTCATTTCTCGGGGAAAACCTTATGCCCATTCTCAGTCAAATGGTTGAGCAAAGCAATGGTGTCTTGTCTATAAGCTTCCTTGGTCATCGATGGAAGCAGGAGATTAACTGAATGAGGACAGAGCTACATGGTAACCATAAAAACTCTTGATTCTTTACAAGTATCTGATTGAAACAGGATGGGGTTTCGGTGTACCTTTGGGGAGCACAGCACCACTGAAGAGTCTTCTCCAGGATTGAAAAGCGAAGAGAAACTGGCTCTCCTCATGAAGGGGAACCGAGAAGAAATCCTGACAGAGGTCAATGACTGTGAACCATTCAACTTCTGCAGGAATTTGTAACAAGATCATGGCAGTTTTCTGTACCACACAATAGCATGAAACGACAATTTGGTTAATTTTCCATCGATCCTAAACTATCTTCCATTTTTGTTTGCCTTTTGTAAAACCATGATTGGAGGGTTACATTACCTCCCGATGACTTCCTTCAGATTGCCCTGTTCAATCATGCTTTCAATTACGTAAGTGATTCCTGTAGTGGCTTCTGGAGTCATTTTGTAAGGGCGTGTTTGAGTTAAAACTGTGTTAGGCAATAGGGTTATCTTTAGGGGGTTTGCACCTTTTATTACTCTAATCTCTCTCCCTGTAAAATCCCCCCAAATCCTCTTTGACTGTCTCTCACAAATCGATGGGTAAGTCCTCTTTGGTAATAACCAGATACAATCTAACAACAGGCTCTGTTGTTTGAAGCTTGAATTCTGCATGAGATGCTTAGGTCTCAATCCCGACTCTATCCTGCGTACAGTAAATGATGCAGCTAGATTTGCAAAGGAGATCCCTTTCTAATATGTTTACAGTGCTTAAATCATACACCACAAACTGATGTAATTCTTTGATGTCTCTTATCTTTACTGGGACAGGGGCTGTAATATGATTGGCACCCTGCTAATTAGTAATGCCTCTAACTTGGTCTTGCTTTGCTGAGAGGGGTAGTTTTGGGACCTCAACTGTTCTAACAGTTGAGTGAGTGGCTCCAGTGTCTATCAGAAAAAAATACAGGATGACCATTAACCTCTACATTCGGTCCACTCTGATCCACTTCTAGGAGTGCCACAAGTACACACTCCTCCTACCCCCTCAGGCACTGTCATTGGGCCTGATCAAAGTCCATGGAAACTCTGGAACATCATGGAAACCAGGCCATTCTGAGGCAGAAATGGGTTTTAGGGAAGTCGGTTACTGGGGATTGCCTCCCAGCATCTGCACAGGATCAGAGGAACTCTGTGGCAAGCTGGATTTTGGGATCTTTGGGTGACGTGGAGGGCAGTGGCGAGGTGTCAGAGGAAGCTCTCCCTACACTGCAAGATTTGCAACTTGGGCATCGATCATAACTTGATCAGTGTTATAACAACACTTCCGCTTCCAATGCCAGATCTTGTTGCAAATGTGGCATGGTGTAACCTTCTTTAGGTCACTAATGTTACTGGCACATTACCTTGACCTCTCCCTACTCCAGAGGGCATTTCCTCCATATGCCATGGAAACTCCTAGCATGCTCATTCCAATACTGGGATTAATTTCGGGTCCCAGCGAGGGTACATTAAGTCTCTTCATTCCTCCATTTTGTGCCATTTGGATCTTTGCTATCATGTTCTTCTCCTTTAAACCCATTTGTGTTGCTTCTAGCATATCACTAATATATTTTGCATGCTGCAGGATTTCGACAAGTGGTTTACTCTGGCAGCAAAGAACACCTTGTACAATCCGATTGCTAATTTCAAGTCTTAGTCCTTGTACGAAGGAGAAAATGAATGCTCCCATGTTGTTCCTGATAGAGTCATGTAGTTAACTAGGCTCCCTATACACCTGCATCAAACACTCAAAATAAGCAAGCTCAGATTCTTTATATTCTTGAGAGGTTTGAAAAATCTTAGGCCAATTTATTTCTCTTAAGGAACCTTAGTCTTTAAATGTTTTATGACTTCCTCATATTTGAACCAGGGGTGAAGGTACATTTATTCCTAGATTCCTAAAGGCTCATGAGTCTGCCACTCAGCTACTCTCTTTCATTGCGCTCATAGGTCCCTTTGGACTGCCACCTCTAACAACACATCCAGATCCTCCCACAAGACTTTGGAAATAGTCACAATCTGGTTCATCTGTGTGTACCACTTATTAGGAGTTTTCCTTAACTATGGAAGAGAATTCGTAAAGTGGAAAAGATCTGTTCGGGACCACAGGACATGTACGTATGCTCCTCTTTGTACTTCCCTTAAAGGGTATTCTTTCTCTGTGTGAAATCGATTCCGCATTCATCGCCACTTTCTACATTCTCGCATGAACCTTTTGTGCCACCTTGCAGCTTCCTTGCTCATGTAGCGCAATTCACTCTTGTTGTGATATCCTAAGAAATCCATCCCTGTGTTCTTTTTAACTATTTCTTCAAACTTGGGTTTCAACTGAGTGACATTGAGTCTCTGGGGAGTGGGTTTTACACTTGAAGGGTCAACTGCTAGGGTTGCAATGACCAATTGGCTTTTTGCCAAGGAGCTGGTCAAAACCTATACTTGCGAACGAAGGGCCTAATGCTATTCTGCTGGGTGTTGAGAGTGCTGGGAACGATCTGACTCAGCAGGAAACTAGCAACTTCCTCAGCAGCTTTTGGGGTATGGGATAAAAGCAATGTACTTGTTGAGGCTGAGCAGGGGGAGAAAAGCCAGTAGAGGTGTTTCTGGACAGCACCGGTCAAATATCCCAATCTTATAGTTCTCTTATGCGCACTCCTGGAGTTCTGACTGCCCACAAAACTCAATCCTTGGTAAATGCTTTCACAGTATTAGGAGGGCAGACTAATTTCCTTGTTCACTTTGAACTTTCCAATTCAAATTGAATGCATCTGTAGTCACTGTTTTGTTTATAATTACTTGAGAAATTGCAGTGTCTGTGTAGCTTGGGGATGCACGGACTTCAGTAGGGGTTTCGGTATCGGGCCTAGTCTTGGTTTTCATCGGAGCTGTAGTGCTCGGCACAGCTGCTGCGTTTTATGGGGTGGTTTTATGCTGAGGAGCTCATCTATGAAGGCGTTCTCCTCCTCCTCACTTTCTGCTTCTGATTTGTTTGGGGATTTCTCCTTCTCCCCAAGTTCCTCCTTTACTGTTTCCTCACCCTCAATTAATGGATAAACTCCAATAATCTCAATTAGTTTTTCCCTCAATTTTTTCTGTCAATCATCGTCCTGCGCATTTATCCATGAGTAATCCCTATTGCAGATTTTAAATGCTATCTTCCTTTTCTCTTCATTTGCCACCTGTTCGCGAAGATTTAAAGGCTCAAACTGGGTAGGTCTGGGCTGAGGTTTCAAATGATACATTCTCCATCTCAAATTTTCTGTTATGGGAAGATGGAAAGTTCCCCTCAGTGGGAACCATAGTTTCCTGTCTTTGGAAAAGTATTTCTGCCATTCGCTAAGCCGAAGTCCACTCCATGTAACTATTTCTTTGCTGCCATGTCCCTAGCTGCCATGCCTTTGGGTGAACATTTCTCCTATTCACATATTTCTCCTTTTACTAAAAGGGATTTCCAATGCTGACACTCACAATCACTCTTCGTTCCAATATTACACGCTCATTATTCTGTTGGATCACAATATGCCAACCAATATCAGTGTGTCTGTCAAAGGTCACCGTATTGCACCGCGGCTACAGCATACGCCAGCCAATCCCTGCAAGACAGCAAATGACACAACACCGGAATACTGTCAGAACTTCCTGAACTATTTTCTTTTTTTTTTTTTTATATTTTTATTCATCATCGCCAAGGCTAACATTTAGTAATACATTTCATTATACAAATTCCATCAGGCCAATTATACAACCGAATCAACCAGGGGTAAAAGAAGAGAAGATACAAAAAAATAAATAAGACATAATTAGACCCCGGAATGATAACCTTCAACCAGGTTAAACAGTTGCCCCCATACAAAAAAGAAAGCTTCGTTATTTCAGTCATTTTCGAGTCTATCTTTCCAATAGGTAATTGGGGCCCATATCCGTTTCCCCATTTGCTTTGTCTTCCATCCTTTTTTATCATACAGCGCTTTTTCTAATACATATACAGCTAATAGTCGTGCCAGCCATTGTTGGAATGTTGTCGAATTAGGATCTTTCCACATTGCTGCGACACATAGTCGGCATAAGGTCATTGCTATATATATAAACTCATATTGAGGTATTTCTACACCGTCCCTGGTTACCCCCAAAATCATAACTTCGTTAGTTATACTAATTTTGATCCCAAGTGCGCTATCCAAGAATTGCTCTATTGTGTTCTTAATTAAATCCAAGGCGGGGCATGAAGAAAATATATTTATGGTATCCGCCTGTGCTGCCTGGCATCTGGGACAAGCCACTCCCGTTGTTCCACCCATTGAGCAATTCTATGTGGAGTATAATAGAGCTCATACATGGTCTTATATTGCTGAGTTTGTAAGGTAGCTACTCTTAGCACTGAGTTTGATAGCTTACTCGCTTTTTCGACCTCATTGCCAGATAAATTCAATTTATTATTCCATTTATCAATAACTTTTCCACAATCATCCTCCTTATACCTGATCAATTCTCCATATACCTGGGAAATTGAACAACCTTTCTTATCCCTTAAAAATTCCATAGTTTCCACTCTCTTATAATTAGTATCCCCTCCCTGTTTTTTTAACAAGACTGATCTTATTTGCAGGTATTTGAAAAAATCCCTGCGATCTAAGTTATATAACTGCTGTGCTTGATCGAATGTTATAAGACCCATTATACCCACTAGATCTACCATCATTTTTACCCCCATCATATCCCATCTCTTCATAACTTGATCATGGAATACCGTTGGTAACAGCTGATTATTAAATAACGGAGTGTAATAATTCATCCTCCCAATTTTCATTTTCTTCCTAACAGTTGACCATACTGCCATTGCCGCACCCAGAGTCTTAAACTTAATCTTTTTATAATAACTGCCTTCATTAAACGAGAGGAGCCACTTGTTAGAATCCTTGATCAATAACTCATATATATCAGGGACGCTCTCTCCCGCTCTCCATCGATCCTCCATACTTCCACCCACTAACCCTCTGATGTATTGCAAGACAGTTGCCCAGTAATAAGCCCTGTAATCAGGTGCCGCAAGGCCCCCTCGCTCTCTCGGTAGTGACAAGAATTTCAGTGCTCGCCGTGTTTTGCCTTTAGCCCATATAAAATGATTTGTAAGTCCTTCTATTTCGCTAAACCAGTTATTATTAAATTTCAGCGGAATGGTACGAAACAAATATAACACTTTAGGCAAGAATATCATTTTTATTAAATTACATCTGCCGATTGTTGTTAAGTACAGATTATTTAACCTGTCTAAATCCCCCTTAGCCTTTTTAATTACCGGCCCCAGGTTCATTTCCACTATCTTTGAGAGATCTGAAGTTATTGTTATCTCTAGATAAATAGCTGAATCTGTTATTCTTTTGTCCACCATCATTACCTTTTTATTGATTACTATTTGAGTTTTACTCTGGTTTAATTTATACCCCGAGAGCGCCCCATAGATTGTTGCCTCTCTTTCTATTTCTAGCAATGCTGCTACCGGATCCGTAGATGTTATAGCTAAGTCATCAGCATACCCTAAAATTTTTGTTTCAAATCCATTCAAAACAACGGGCCTGATGTTTTTATTTAGCTCTATCTTTCTTATAAACGCGTATATATAAAAAGCGAAAAGTAGCGGGGAGCAAGGGCATCCTTGTCTAGTGCCCCGTCCGATCTTTATTATCCCACTCTGCTCTCTCATGATCCTTAATCTTATCATGGGATTCTTATATAAAGCTCTCAAAGCCCCAATACAAATATCTCCTATATTTGCCTTCCCTAAAGCCGCCCAAAGGAAGCCCCACGAGACCCTAGCAAACGCTTTTTCTGCATCTAACAAGATTAAGGCCATAGGGTCTCGTGAAGCTGCCGTCCCATCAAACAATGCGCAGACTCTTCGAATATGATCCGCTGTACCCCTACCTGGGATAAACCCATGCTGGCGGGGGGAGATAATCTTACCAATAAAAGCACTGAGGCGATTAGCTAGCATCTTAGAATAAACCTTAGTATCACTGTTCATCACACTTATAGGTCTGTATGACCCGGGATCGGTTGAAATTTTATTCTTTTTAAGAAATACCACCATAGTTGCCTCCCCCCAGGACTCGGGAGGTGTCGCCCCTCTTTGCGTATCAATCATTAGCTGATAGAAATCCTCTTCTATACTAGAGAGGAATTTTTTATAGAATTTGAGCGGTATAAAATCGGGACCCACCGCTTTCCCAGCTGGTAAATCTTTGATTGCTGCTCTTAGCTCTTCTAACGAGAAATTGGATTCCATCTCCACTCTGTCCTCCCTTGTCAATTTCTCTACTTGCGCGCTCTCTAGATAGCTCTCTATTTCACCACCTGCGGCGCCGTTTTCAGGATTATATAAGTTCTGATAAAACTCTTGAAAAATAGAGCATATCTCCCTTGGCATTGTCGCTATAATCCCTGTCGCAGAGTTAACCTGTAGAATTTCCCCTTTAGTAGCAGCCTGTCGAGTCCTAATAGCTAAAATACGCCCTATCCGTTCGCTAAACTCATATTGGTCCTGTTTCCACGCCTTATATTTTCCTGCCACTTTGATTTCTAGGATCTCGCCCACAGCTGCCTTTGCTATAGCCAACCGTTGTGATATTCCTGCGACCTCTTGTTTTGCCGTAATTACTTTAATAAATTCCTCTTCAATAGTGGCAACTATTCTCTGCTTACCCTCCATTTCCTCTCTCTCGAGTTTATTTCGCTTTAACGAATAGCTGATAGTCTCCCCCCTTATACCAGCCTTCATAGCATCCCATACAATTCTGGGGGGAGCAGATCCTCTATTTGCGTTTAGGTATTCCTTTAGCCAGCTATCCATCTGGGTAACATACTTAGGATTGTGAAGCAGGGCTCTCTCAAAAGTCCAGCTAGATCTCTCTTTTTGTTGATTTGAGACATTGATATCAAGTACCAGAGGACTATGGTCTGACACCACCCGCGGTAGTTTTTTAACCTTGGAAATCGATAACAACGCTGATGATACCAAAAAATAGTCCAACCTAGCTAAAGATTTATGTGGTGCAGAGTAATAGGTGCTCCCTCCTCCCCCTCCCCCTCCCCCTCCCCCATCATTTTGCTGTTCCCATATATCAATCAGCCCATTATCCTGCATCATCTGTATTAATGCCTTATGACTTTTCTTCTTTCGGCCTGTGAACCTGGCTGGATCATTTTTCCACAGGCCATGTAGACCATTAATATTTAAGTCTCCACAAACTATGATAGGCATAAGGCAATTTGTCATTTGTGCGTTGATATGATCCAAAACCTCTGAGTCATCAATTGTTGGGGCATAAATAGAGCAGAGTGTGAAATCAAAACCTCGCACCTTACATTCTATTATGACCCATCGGCCATAGGGATCTGCCTTCTGTTTTTTTACTGTCACCAACCCGCCCCGTGCTAACTAAAACAGCCACCCCCGTGTCCTAGACCCTTGTGTTGTACATATTAAAAGCCGATAGCCTAACTGTTCTAGCAAATATTTGCAGGATACCTCAATATGGGTCTCTTGTACACATACAATATCAGCATGTATTGTCTTTAAATAAATACTCTTTCAGCTCTCTCCGTTTTTTAGCATCATTCAAGCCACATATATTAATTGTGATTAACCGCATAAAAGTTTGTTGTTTTTTTCCCCCTTTTACCGCTACTTTCCTCCTTTCCCCTCCTATGTACTTTCTTGGCGATTATGTCATTTTCTCTTTTCTCCCCCTGGATCCCCCCCCCATTCCCAACCTTCAACAAGTACCCCCCTGTTGGTGACCCCTCCCTCCCTCCCCCCCGCCTACTGAGGCAAGCAGACCTAAGGTCTCTGTGATGGAATCTGACCGTCAGCCTCCCTACGCCTTAATCCTTTTTTTTTTTTTTTTGGTGCATCATACCATAGTATCATCCATATCATCTGTTATTATACCCCATATGTCTGGTCAACTCTACAGCGTGTTCTCCCCCCTCTTCATACCGTCTCTGTGGCCCTCTATGCTACATCTTCTCCCCCCCATCACCAATGCCCATATATACAACCCTGTCTGTATGCATCTACATATCCATGGTGCCCATAATATTCTTATTTAGCCTGCTTTCATACAGTAGTGCTGTCTTTTTTTAATGTGTCCAAATACGCCTTTGCCTGTACTTCAGAGGTGAATACTCTAACCGTATTTTTATATATGATCTTCAGTCTCGCAGGATTCATCAAATAAGCCTGCAATCCCATCTGATGACATGGGTCTAGCAACTCTCTCAGTCTCCATCTCCTTTCCACTGTTATATGGCAGTAATCTGGGGTTGTGAAAAAGGACTGGACGTCAAACGTACGTTTAGAATTGGGCCGGGCTTTAGCATACACTTCCTCCCTTAATAAGAAGTTTCCGAAAAAAATCAATATAGCTCTAGGTCTCTGTACTCTCTGATTTCCTCCCTGAGCCTGTTCCTGAGCCTGTCCCTGTTTCTCTTTCTTCTTCATCATTATTGGGAATCGATGTACTCTTTGGACTTCTTTCTCCCAGTCCCAGTGACTCAGTTCTGGAAAGGCTCCTTTCAACAGCTTCATTGCATAAGCTCTCACATCGTCCCCTTCCTTTCCTTCTTCAATGCCCAGAATTCTAAGATTGTTCCGCCGTTGGCGGTTCTCTAAGTCTTCCAGTTTCCATTGGATGTCAGACAGTTGGTGCTCGTGCCCTTTCACCTTGGCTATCTCTTTTACCTGTTGATCTTCCAGAGTGCTGGTGCGCTCCTCTAAATGGGACACCCTCGTTTTTGTGTCTGAGCAGACTTTGGCAATTTTTTTTATTGATTTTTCTAAGTTCCTGGTTACAAGCCGATTTTTCCTCCCCTTAGTTTTCGTTGCATCTTGCAGTTCTTTTATTGAGTTCAATATCAACTGCAGAGGAGGAGCTTCCATTTCTGATCCTCCGAGACCCCCCTGCGTCATTGGTTCCGGATAAATCCAGAGTAGCTGAGTAATCCCATTTTAAATTTGTTGTATTGTCACCTCCACTGCCTCGCCTTTGCACACCTGATGCTTTTTCCTGTGATTGTGTGTCTCTTTGTCGTCTTGAAAGCCTCTTTCTTCTAGTAGCTGTGTCTCTTTCTTTAAGGGAACCTCTACTGCTCCCTGAGTTAGGACCGAGGTTAGCGTCTGTAGAGATCTCTTCATCACTTCCTTCTACCTCAGAAGGAGTATCTTCAGACCCATCAGTAACTGAAAAGAAATGATCAGCTGCATCTAGATTATCCTCCGTACCGCTGGGACCGCTGCATGCGGCAATCTCCTGAATCAGAGCATCAGTTAATATTGATTCTGTGCTTATAATGCCTGGTGTGCTCTCCAAACTAGTCATTGCTGGTCCTGCTGCTTCTACTCCTGGGAAGCCTCCTTGACCCTTTGACTGGTCTACAAGAGTCACTGAACCCAGCTCTGCTCTGCCCTCGCCGTGATCTACTTCAGATTCTTCGACTGCCCGGGCGTCCATAATCTCTCCCCATTGCATCTCAGAGTTAATGTCCTGTACCTCGGGAGCCCTCCGTGGATTCTCCTGTGTGTTTACTTTTCCTTTGCGAGTGGCCGCGTTTCTATCTCTTCTCTTTTCCAGAGCCGGCATAATTTTGTCCGTTACCTTCTCTGTATTGACTACCTCAGCTGTTTTATTTGTAATATCTTGGCTAACAGGGTAGAAATACCCCGTTATAGGTTTAGTACCCCTGTATTCACTCCATGATTCACAACATTAGCCACATTGATGGTGCATGTCGGGGTCTCTGAGCCTGGCACCCTAATCTTCCTCCCCCTGGCATTACTCCGAGTCCCCGTGTTGTTTTCTACACCCCCGTTCTCACCTGGGGTGATCTGAGCGTCCTCGGTAGTCTTGGCTTTCTCTGAGTCTTTCTGGGGTACCAGCTGCTTGATATTCATCTGCTCCACGTCCGGAGTTCTTCCCTTTCCTCCTCGCATTATTTTCGGCGCCATCCTAGGAGTGCTGCTCGGACCGTCAATGGCTGATCTTAGTTTGCACAGACAAGGCGTGGGTGTGAACACAACGTCTTGATCGTTAATTCCGTCTGCAAGCTCCTCTCCTGGAGATAGTCTCCGTGAGCTGCACTGACGACTTTTCGCTGCTCCGCTTATCCCCCTGGTACCTACAGCAGTAGCAGCAGCTCCATCTCTCTCGCCACTGTCGGCTTCGCGAGCTCCGCTAGCTCCGCTCCCTACGCAGGCCCCGTCATCCACTCCTCCCGAGCTCCGCCTGCCTCTCAGCCCGGTCTTCCAATCTCGCAGCTCCGCT
Source organism: Triturus cristatus (assembly GCF_964204655.1). Taxonomy (NCBI): domain Eukaryota; kingdom Metazoa; phylum Chordata; class Amphibia; order Caudata; family Salamandridae; genus Triturus; species Triturus cristatus. The sequence goes on along the minus strand of NC_140592.1, from coordinate 1,157,409,216 downwards.
AGTACCGCCGTTGCCGCCGCCAGAAGTCCACAGATCAGCTCCTCGGCAGCAGACACGAAATCGCCCTTATTGAGAGCCGCTTCCATGGAGTATGTAGCCTTGATACACCATTTCATGCATCGTTTCAGTTTTTTAGCATCGGGAGCGTTCTTGAATGCCGCTAACCTGAACTATTTTCTACCACAATTCTTCATTTGTTTGCTTCGTTTAAACAGATATCTCTACAATTGCAAAAAGACTACCTAATCTCACACAATGGTAGACTCTCGGCCTGCGGGAGTCGCCATACCCAGTGCGCTCACTCCAGTGTACCAAGGAATGAACTGCCAATAAACTTGAGTAATACACTTGTACAAAGGAAATGTTACAGCCCTGTTTTGGTGTGGCAGATAGCTCCTCACAGTACACCTCAGCTTAGCAGACAAGTTCAACAATTCAGTAATTCAACTTGAGGTACCGCTCTATACATTATATTGTACATATAACAATCCACATTTATCAGATTCAAAAGTCGAAGAATATAATCAAGAAGACAATAATTATCATCCACAAAAATCAGATCGCTAAAACAACATAATAATTGTTCTCAAAATCCATACACTGCATTCCACCATGGTACACCTACACGCACAGCCTCGCAGCTCACTTCTCATTCATCATTCACATGCATACAAATCCCTACTAATACTGATGTCATCCTTCTTTTTGCCACCTCGTCTTCCAGAGCAGACATCAGGTTGGTACTGAGTGAATTTGAATCTCAGGGAACAACCAGCTGAACCTTGATGGTACAGTAATTGGTTGTATAGCCAACTGGATTTAACCAGTACTGATCAGATCCAATCGGAACCAACCTCTGCTACCAGATCTGTCAGCGCGCAAACCAGTCTTCTCATAATCTTATCAAGGACACACCAATGGCTCAGACCAGGAGTGGTGTAGTTCCTATAAGGACTTTGGTGCTCCCTGACCGGACCAGTCTTTAATTTTATAGCCCAAACCCAGAATCAGAAATGTAGCATTTTCAGAAAGAATGACAGACACGGGTCAATATTACAGAAATTTTATATAAAGTATTGTTAAGCAGAAAACATGAAGTATTTCACAAGCATGATTAGCAATAAAGAGTACAAATCATACGTACACAGAACTTGGCAAATTTCATTGCAAAATCCAGGATAGACCCGTCTTACAAAGTCGGGAATGGTGTATCCTAGTTGCAGAGGAAAAGTACGTCTTTTTATAGGACTTTAGACAAAGGATTTCATACATTACTAAGCATGTACATGGTTCTTAGGATATGTATCAAAAAGGAACAAGCAAGAAGAAACATTTTCCTACAGAATACTTTTGAGGATTCTCTCATAATAGTACTCTATTGAATACAGTCGTTCTCACTGTTTATTCAAGCACATGAGTTGACCCACTGCATAAACAATAGACTGGTATGGTTGTGATATCCTTGGTTGAGTACAACATCGTGAGAAGCTCCTGGGAGCACTCTCTGTCTTTTAGTGGTTAGATTGCAATTCTTTCTTTACCTGAGAAATAACAACAATGATCACTTCAAAATAGAAGACAGTATATCTTAGGTTATATGAGCGTGATTTCGATTTTAAGCATTTTAGAAGCTCTATATATGAAACAACATTCACAACTGTGTGACGCGTGCTGGAAGGGGTAACAGGTTACTCTTGGATCCGATAAATATGGGATAGCAGAAATAGGGCAGAGACAAGAAAAGCAAAACAACGATGGACACTACATACAGTTTTTCTGAAAAACTCTGCCCCAAAGAAATTGGCATGTCGTTTGGAAGGCCTCCGAATTGGATTTGGCTTTTCCGGATCTGATTCGTAGCCCTCGCTTCCGACCAAATCTTCCACAGGTCCGAACGACCAAGCACGATGCGAAGATCGCGTACGCATTGACTGAATCGTTTCTGGTACCCGAACCTGTCCGTACGAATCATTCGTAGCCGAATCGTGCTGGCGCAATGGATACAGATTCCGACCGAGCGAGTATGATGCACAATTCAGACAGCCGCCTAGCCTCAGTCTCAGAGAGACGAAACAGCTGTTGGAATCGTACTTCAGGGGGCCATAGCAGGCTCCACTTCACCTGGGGCCCTCTGAATCTGTCACGGGGGTGTGTGCCCATGGGTTAACCCGATCCAGGCATGCACATTGTGGTGAGCACCATGGGGTGCCCGCCACAGGGTGTACGCTTTTTCCCACCCACCCCTTTTTGCTATGGGAGCCGGTGTACAAGTCTGTGCACAGGCTCCCATAGAGTTCAATTGGAGTCCGAGCGAACCGAGCCTGTTAGCATACAGCTGCGTCGTACTCGCTCATTCGGACTCCCGGAGCATGTTTTGCTTGGAAAGCCCTCCAGATCTGAGTCGTACGGAGGGCTTTCCTAGCGAGATCGGAATCGGGCCCTTAGTAATCAAGTTGTTCTGGTTTACCTAATTGGCTAAAATATTTCCTTCCTCCTCCTCCTGATCTTCCTCATCCCTTTTGGATCCTCATCCCTTTCTGATCCTCATCCTCGATCTGCTCCTTGTTCTCTTCTTCATCATCATCCTTTTGATCTTTTCCCCCTCCTGGTCTTTCTTCCCATCATCATATTCCTGGTACACTTCCTCCTGCTGGTCATGTCCTCCATGTCTGCCTCTTAATCATGGTCCTTATTCTCCTGGTCATCCTCATGCTCCTAGTCCTCATCTGAGCTAATGTCTTGTTACTGCCTGTTCTGATCCTCTTCCTTCGGGGCTTGGTCCTTTTAGTCCTCCTAATCATCTGGTCCAAGGTCACCTTGTCCGTGATGATACCCCTACTCTTGATGCTTCTCTGCGTGGACCATTTTCTTCCTCACCCTTCTTCCACTCAATCTCCTGCTCATTGCGTCCTCCAATTTCCTGGCTCTTTTCATCAGCCTCCTGGTCCTCTCACCTCTGATACAGAACTGGTTCTCTTGGTCTTGATCCTCCTGACCCCATGCTTCCGATTCTCCAGGTCCCCACCCTTCTGGACTTGGTCCTGATCCTCTTAGTCTTCTAGGTCATGTTTTGCCTGGTCTTGGTACTCCTCTGTGTATTTAGTTCTTCTGGTCTTGTCCCTGGTCCACATATACCTTGTCTTTCTTGTCCTCCTTATCCTGGCTCCTTGTGGCCCAGGACCTCCTGGTCCTCATAGTCATTGTTCTCCTAACCCCTATTACTTTTGACTCTAGTTCTCCTGATCTACCTCTTTCTGGTTCTCCTGTCCTTCATTGGTAATTCTAGTCCTCTTCTTCCTGGTCCTCTTGTCCCCTATGCCTTCCTAATCCTAATTCTCTGGATACCAGTCTTCCGCAGCGCTTGTTCCTGTGGAATTGTCCCCTTAATCCTGATCCTCCTGGTCTTTTCCTCCTATCAATACTCAAATTGGCCCTGAAGTACTTGGTCTTCACTTTTATGCTTACCTGGTGATGGGCTCTTGGTCTTGGCCCTTCATTTCCTGGTACCACAGTCATTGCCCTCATAGTACTGATCCTTTTGGTCTTCCACATCCTCTAGGCCCTGGCTCGCTTGATACTCATGGACTCATCCTGATTTTCTTCCTAATCTTCTTGGTCCTTGAAATTCAGATCCTCATGGTATTTCTAGATCTTATTAGTGATCTTGGTCCTTTTGGTTTCCTGGTAGGGGTCCTTCCTCTCCTCCTGCCCTTCCACCAGGTCAGCCAGGAACCACCTCCAAGACTACCACTCCGGTTCCTATTTTCTATTGTTTGTGGGTGCAAGATTTTTACGCTGGGGTGAGGACAGAAAACACCCATGTTTGGGTCAAGTTTGACAGTGCAACTTTCTGTTGAAGTATTATTACCAATTCTTCAAAATGTACATAGAGTGGGATCGGGCTCAGTCACGCGAAGCATTTTTCCATCACATGATGCTATTGGCTGTTTTAAAAAAGGCAGTTGGGAGCTGGGCTGGTTGACCTCTGGAAGTGGCTTGTTGTGATCTATGAATAAACCCCAGTCCTCATCTCTGTGACTTCTTACTCAGAATACAATAAGTGTGCCTAGGGAAGTAAATAAGAAAGGTTTAGCTCGCTTGTCTGTACTGGTGTTAATAAAAGGAAACTAGACAGCTGGCGACAATGATGATTTGGACCCCTTGACATCTGTGTTTGATGCTCAGACACCTTTACCTGCCTGTACCTAAAGGGACTAAACCAGAGCTAAGCGAAGTGTCATGTGATTATGTCACCCAGAAGCTCAAACTCAATCTTGCGAACAGTTGTGGACATATCAATAGTGCCAGCAATTATAAAGAGAGTGTGAGGATGGAAGACAAGAAGGTTGAAGATGAATGGACCATGTCTGCAGGAGGACTAGAGCTGAAGGGGTCTAGGATAAAACCCCATGTTTATTGCGAAAGAGTGCAGTAGAAAATACCCATTAAAGTTTCTGTGGCCTTGTTGCCAACAGGAAATTCCTGAAGGAAAACAGCACCACCTGAGAAGTGGCTCATGTCGGATCTCCTTGAGACTTTCTAAGTAGTATTGACCCCTACTGGCCTTTTGACTCAAGAAAAGAACTACTAGTTCTCATTGATGAATACTCCAGGTTCCCCATTATTTCGCAAGTTCTGTCTATGTCTGTCACAGCTATTTTACCAGTTATTGATCATCTCTTTGAAACCTAATGCACACCATCCAATGGTCTACCTTTTAGAAAGAGAGGGAGGAGTTAAATATGCTACATGGGTGCTGATCACAAGAAAATCACACTTTTGCTGCCAAAAGCTAATGACATGACCAAGAGATTCATGGACATCAATAAAAGGACTTCTCTGCATGACAATTAATCAGGCCCTCTATAAGGTGTTCAAAGATTACTGTGAAAACTCTGTCGGTTAACAGGCAAATGTCCATAGAAAATTATGTTTGGCCAGACACAGAAGCCTTCAGAACAGCCACTGCAGCTGAAGAGGTGATAGGAATCCCTACCTGTGAGGAAGAGTCAGTGTCCTTACTTGGTTCCAGGTGTGGAAAGTGATAGAGCGAGAAGGTGCTCTTTCGTTTGCAGGGGTGCATCATAATCATCAGTAGTTCGCACCTGCATTTATCCTTTTGCCGTATTAATATGAGGCAGTAGAATGTGTACTGTAATAATGTGAAAGGTGATGTGCTAGGCATATTTTCGTGTAAACGTGAAGAAATTTATGTTGCAATACTTACATGCTTAGCTTAAAATGTTAACGTGCAGAATTTGTGTATGCGGTTTATAATATTTACGTATTTAATGTGCTCATGTAACATGTTGAATTAGAAATGCTTAGTAAAATGCTAATTTATCTGTTTTTTGTAGGGCCTATGTGCCTCACTCCTATGTTGGCCGATTTCTGTAGGCCTGAAGTGCATTTTCCCTGGCTCTAATAGTAAGGGGTCTGTTCGTAATGTTGATGTGCATGATGAATTGTTTCTTTCTCACGTTTTTGTTGCAGGTGGAGAAATTCATCTTTGCTAGTTAGTATAACGCTTTTGTAATAGGAGTTAGGCACTGGGAGGAGAGGATACTTTGGTACACGGAGTGCTGATAATGTGAATCGGTGTTCTTTCTCACTGGAGAAGGCCTGAGAATCAAGGTCATCGAGCCAGGAGCTGGGCGTATCGAAACTAAATGGAAAGCTACCTAGGAGGAGGCACCCAGAGGGATGAGGGGATCAGATGTTACCTAATGGGTGTGTTCTATGATTTGGGGTTTTCGAATTAGGGACAGTGCCCCGGGTTGAGTTAGGAGAAGAGAAGAGATGAATGAGAGGGAAGGAACATCTTAGAACAAGCTCTGTAGCCTTTGGCTACCTGACCCATACAAAGTGAGTGCACTTCTTAGGAAGTCCTCATGTGCTGACACCTTTTCCTAACTTGCCTGGGGAATGCTAAGTAGGGATGTCACATTAGTGGTAGTATAGGGACAGACTAATGCTTTTTGCTTACGAACCTCCAATGAAGACTGATCTAGACGTGGGAGCACTTATTGCCTGCGACTTGGTTTGGGAATTTGTCATTCTTTTCATGCTCCAGAAGCTACATTTCGTCCCGAGGTTTGGCTTTGTATTAGTTCCAATGTATTTCTACAACCTCGTTTTGAGGTGTCTGTATGTTCAGTTATTTTTATGGTTGTAATAAAACCACTAAACTGGAAACCTGGAGTCTGTGATTCTTCGGAATCCTGATTCTTTGACCCCGTGAGTCTGACCCAATGAGTTATTTCTCCCCTCTACACTTCTAAAGGAACAGAAGACAAGAAGTGATGAACACTTCAGGTGGACAAGGGAAGAGGTAGTAAAGAAGAACAATGAAGAAGCAAAGGCAAAAAAGAATTTTAAAAGTCTATTCATGTTCCCCGTACAGGAGGCCCAGGATGTGCAAAAAGAGGACAACTGCCAGCATGGAACCTTTAGCTAATGGGCAGACAAAAGGCTACGTGTTGGCTTGCGTGAAAGACAGGCATAAGAGGAGAACGGGAGAGAATGCCTAAAGTAGAACTGAAAATGAGCCCATGGAGAAACAGATTTCATGTGCCCGACAGCAAGGCCTTGTCCATTCCTAGAAGGCAGACAGTCCCGGCCACAAATTAGAAGACTCGTGGCCTATAACATTGAGTGGTTGCAGGTGAGTGGAGCCATAAATGTAAACGAGTGTGTTGAAAGAAGAGAAAATCAAACTCAAAGGGTTATTCTTTCTTTCTGCACTAATTTAAGTTTGAAGGCGCACAAAGGTGTTGTGGTGGTGGCTGTACGTTTGTGTAACAAAAAGAAATCAGGGTTATAAATATCTGTTTTTGAATGGCAGACTTAAACAGTCAGGATTAGAGGCTAGTTGAACTTTTAAAGGTAACTGTTGACAAAGTTTCAGAATTCACATGTATAATAACCAACTCTGATTCTTTTCCTGTGGGTATAGAACTAATATCTGATTTTAGGAAATAAACTCAAGCAAGTAAGAAGAGTGTTTTCTTGTGGCTGATAGAATACCAGATTGAGCAAAATAAGAGAAAGCAGTGAAGCCACAGTCAGAGAGATATAATATTCAAATAGAAAGGAGAAGACATGAAAATATGGTAAGGAAAGAGACGAAAAACCAAAGAGAGAGCCACACCTGCCTAATTATTGTGTTTTCCTTCTAGGGACACCTATTTCAGGGATTGGATCATTGGTGGTCTCAACCAAGATAGAATTGATAGAGGTGAAAAAGAGAAAGGAAACAGAAAAAAATAGTTAAAACTTGGAGATTAGCATCCTTTTTATTTAAAAAAATAAACTGTTAAAGAGCCAAGACGTACAACTGTTAAAAGATCAATTTAACATGGTTGAAATAAAGTGAATAAAAGCTTTAAAAATATAATTCCTTCTCAGGGATTATGTCTTATAAGAGAGCAAACCCACAACGTTTGGTGTCAGAAGTGGGTTTCAAACCTTTCCATAAAACCATTGATCCCGTCATGCATTATCTCATGGAAGGCCGAATAAAAAGTGAGTGTGGTTTACAAAGATAAATCTCCAGTTCACAGATAGTTCTGGACAGTCTCCATCAAACAGTTAAAGCTCAAGAACTGCAGCAAAAGTCTTCTGAACAAAGTAAACTGCTAAGCTAGTTGAGCGAAAGTAGTAACCCAGGGCAGAGAGGAAACTGCACATTCCCTCAGTGGTTTGACAGATAATCCCTCTAGGATAAGTCACGTTTGTCTTACATTTTAAAGGAACCAACCAATGAGTCACCTGGCCATTGACAGGTGGGACTAATATCTAATACAATAGGTACCAGAAATCAAGAGCCTCATGTTGGGAAAATTAGTTATTGATAAAGAAACTTACAGGGTATGTTTCAGCAAGGATGGAGGGACTGGCAAGCACAAGCTCTATTCTTCAAGATTTTGGGTTGTGCTTTGACAAAAGGCTGTGTCCCCAGGATGCAACCAAGGAAGAAATCATGGATCAAATATATCTGAAACAATTTCTAGAAGCATTTCCAGGTTTGATGCAAAGATTTTTAAAAGAATACATTGATCTATATCTCAAGCCATTGAAATAGACACAACATATTTGAGGGCTTAAATGCCAATGAGTGTAGCCGAAAAACCCTTCTTTTCTACCCAGATCATTCTGGCCAAGTTATGCTCCCAGGGAGAAATTCTCTGAAGCTCCTTTCAACCCTTAACTTACTATGGGATCACAAAAACAATGTTTCAACTGTGGAGAGTGGGACCATATAGCATGATTCTTTCCACTGAAAATTTAAAAAGAACCAATGGAAATTGGGTGGGCTCATGTACCCATATGTATCACCCAGAGTCCTTGAATTTCCTTTAATTGTCCCACTAAGGTGAATGGTTGGAAAGTAAAAGCCATATTGGACTCTGGATATAAACAGTCTGTCCGATACTCAAAATTGGTAGAACCCGAACAAATTGTACCTAGGAAAATGTAATATAAAATATGTAAACAGGGATCAGAAAGACTATCCACTGGCAAGAATTATGCGAAACACACCCTTGGGATTAGGGGGTCTTCCTAGAAGTAGGGGTGGTGGACAATGTACCCGAAGCCCTAATATCAGGGTCAGACTGTGAAGGAGGTAAAATATTACTAGAAGAATCTTTGTCTGGAGATAATACTTGATTGAAAGAATCCCCTTTTTATGACTCAGAAATCCCAAGGGTTGGTACAGCATAAAAGTCTAAAACTAGTAAAGAGAAAAGAGATGACAAGATACATGGATGGGTTTTTCAACTTTCTTTACTCTACCAAGATGTTGGGAAAGAGACCAGAATGTTTGAGCAGCACAGCTGAAAGATCCAGCATTATAGAATGCAAAGGAGCAGGCTCAGGAGGATGATGCAGAACACCAGGTCTCACTTAACTTTATAATACAGTCAGGTTTTTTATATAGTGTAGGAGTATTGAAGAAAATGTCTAACTTTAAGTCGCGTAACCTTTCTGTGAGGAAATCCATTTCTTAGCCCTCAGTCACTTGTTTCAGAGGCACATTGGGAAACAAAAAATGGGCAAAGTATATTAGAACACTTTTACCGGCCTGGTATGTATACTTTGCTGCAAAAATACTGCAGGGAATCCCTGAAATATCAAGTTAAGAATGCTTATAAACAACCTCAGATACCACTATATAAAATGCAGATTACATGAATTCTGTTTTCCAGGTTAGGGATGGAGTTGGTGGGTCCCGCACTACCTCCAATATGGTATGGTGTACATTTTTAAAGTGCACAGTTGCTCCTAAATGGAGCATCCTTGCGCTAAGATTGCCCTGGATTGTAGGTGGAAAGAAGGACTAGACACTGATTAGGGAACAGGTAGAATCTTAAAGCCTGAATAGCCTAGTTTTGAGTGTCCTTCTGAACGTTATATAGGGGTTACAAATATATATGTATATATATATATAGTTTTGATTGACAAGGCCGCAAGACACCTGGAAGCATTGTCATTGAGACAAATTGGGACTAAATAAGTCACTTCAGCCATACTTCACATTTTCTCAAGAGTAGGTTTTCCAAAAGAACTACTCATTGATCAGGCCACACCATTCATATCCAAACTAATCGCCCAAGTGTGCAAAGAATTAGTCATTCATTAGGTGAGGACTTCAGCATACCATCCCTAAATAGATGGATTGGTTGAAAGTTATAATGATCATATTAAACTCATGTAGAAAAAAATGTTAAGTTATGAATGAAGGGAAGGGGAGGGAGTGGGACAGATTACCACCCTTAACTCTATTTGCAATCAGGTGCCAAGTTCAAACAGCTTGGTTTTTCACCTGTGGAACTAGTGTGTGGGAGGAAATTATTTGAGGCCTTCTTTAATTTACAAGAGAGTCCAGAGAAGAATCTCAAACTGAAGATCAACCTTTGTTGGAACATGTGATGCCACTGAGGTTTCAGATAGGAAATTAGCGACAGATGGTAGGTAAGAATCTGGTACAAGCCCAAATCACAACAAGCAAACTAAGATGAGAGAATTAGAGGTGGAGACTGGGTGTTACTGTTATTGCCATCCAAGGGCCAGAACTCCTTAACAACATGGCAGGGTCTATATCATATTTTAGAAAGAATAACATTTTAATTTATCATTTGCCAATATAACCAACAAAAAAAATCACCACGTACTGTGACATGTAATACAATATACAAATTCAGTGCCATTGGTCGGTGCAAAGCATACAAACATTCTGCCATCTATGTAGAATGGGAAGCAACCGCCCCGAACACATTGGGCGGTCAAGGAGTTGAGAACGTCGAGCAGCCTGGACAAGCATCTGTATGAAGGGGAGTGTATGTGTGGAGTTTACCAGTGGCTTCAGGAGGAACGCAGGAGTACACCTCAAGGCCATGGAGTATCTCAGCCCACAAGTGGGAGTTCTGACGCTGCAGGTAGGTACAAAGAGGTTGCCAAATGTTCAGCAGACAGGAGGTAGGGGGCTGTATCAGTGCATGCAGCTCACTGGTCGTGTCGCAGAACATGAGACTCTTAAGCCAAACCCCCGCCGTAGGGCGGTAAGTGCCACCCCAGCACAGCACAACCTCATGCCTGGCGAGCAGCAGCGTCAGCGCGGCGTCTTCTCAGGGATATTATGAACCTAACATTGTAACGCAAGCAGGGGCCAGTGCCATTTCTACCATTTGAGACAGCTGTGCAAAACTATCAAGCCAAAATTTGAGGACATGAGGGCATGCCCACACTACGTGAAAGAAATCCGTCTCATCAGGCTTGCATTTGGGACACGCGGAGGACTGGGAGTGGCCACCCATGGCCAGGAGTTTAGGGGTCATGTATGCACGCCTAAGAAATTTAAAGTGCAGTAATTTGTGTTTGTGGTTAGGCGAGACCAGCTTGGTCTGGAGGCAGCAGTAATACCAAATATCATCCGGCAATGGATTTTGTAGAGCAGCCTACGCAGCCCAATGTCCGCAGTGGGCAGCAGTTCCAGGCATCTGTGATAAAGCCTAGAGACCAAGAGTTTACCACTGTCATCCGTGATGGTGAAGGAGAGTGGGGAAAATTTGTCTGGGGCGAGGGGATGTGGAAAAGTAGGTCTGTTATCTTGCCATTCACTCCGCCATTTTGTGCTATACCCTTCATGACTGACCTTCTCTTTCACGATCACTCTGGAGCTCCACTTTTGACCTCCCACATTCCTGCACGGACGCTCACACCCTGTTCGTGCTTTGACCAGCCACAAACTGACCAGCCCATGCTCAACCAGTCAGACAGGGAGCTTCCCAGATGTTTATCGTCCTCACCCTGCACACTATGCCCTGCAGGCGTCTAACAGCTACCATTTGCAGGCCTATCAGATTGACCTCTGCTCGCTGTGTAATCATTCCTCTCGCCTGTGCCCTGCAGGGGTCCAACAACTACCATCTGCGGACTTATCCGATCGAACTTTACTTGTCGTATAAACATGCTTTTCGCCTGCACCCTGCAGGGGCCTCACCACTACCATCTGTGGACTTATCAGATTAACCTTTGTTTGACATAAAATCATGCCTTTTTCACCTATGCCCTGCAGGGGCCAAACAGCCAACACCTGCTGATTGTATCATAACTGGCCATTGCTTGTCTGTAAATGATTGGTGTTTGTTATTGTTCACACAGCACGCACAGGGTGGGGATGAAGGGTATATAAGGTGCAGAAGCAAAGCACTCGCAGATTGCCTCCTCAGACAAGCTGTGGTGTCTGTTGCCGATGCTCTCTCTCCAGCTCATGAGATTGTAATAAATATCCTTTCTCTCGGCGCTCCAGTGTTGGTCTCAGTTTGTATCCCGGACCCGTGTACGAAGGGTGGACCCTGCACCTTTGGGTGGTCCCCCCCAAAAAACCAAATCCACAGGGATACGAGTGTACCTGAGCCCATAAAGTGCTCTGGATGTGGGATGAATCGGTCTAGCTGTGTAATCGTTGCATATAGGGTGTCTTCGACCCATGTAATAGTGTGGCCATCTGGAAACAGGTCCCCCATGGTGTGTATTGCATATCGAGTTAGGGTGCTCTTAGCTACTGCTTGAGTCATGGGGGGGAAGTCAGCGGCTGTCCACCAAGGGCAGGGTGAGGAAATACAGTCACCCTCAGCCCAGCAGGAGCCTCAGTCTGCCCCATGTCCAGCAAGTTGTGGACAATTGTTGTTTTTCCTTGGAGTCCAGTGTGACCCCCACCGGGAGAAGAACATTCAGAGGGGTGTCCCCCACCAGGTCACGGGCAACACGGACATAGGGCAAACGGGAGTTGGTGTGGTAACAATCGTAGATGTAATGGCACTGGGCCACCAAGTAGTACAAATTAAAATGTGGCACCGTCCCTGGCACACAATCCGCGGCTTTTGACTGGTCCAAATCACACGCAGCAATAGACTATGGAGTGTAGCGAAAAAGGCATTAGTGAGAGGGATGGGGATATTGAGAAATAAGTAAAAGAAGCGGGGTAGCACTAAAATCTTGATAATGGCCACACGCCCTGCCAGAGACAGGGGTAGTTTTATCCATCTCTCAACTGACGCGGTGAGCTTGCTTACCACCGGACCATAATTTATACGGATAACCTGTTCTCGGTCACGGTGTATATGAACGCCGAGATACTAGACGGTATCCGGCACCACTGCAATGGGAGGTCGGATTTAAATTGGCTCATGGCATCCATTAGTGGAAAGATTTCAGATTTGATCCAGTTGATTAAGAGGCCTGAAAATTGGCCAAACTCTGGATCTCACGAACTACTGGGGTCATTTTTTCCAACGGTGTCTAAGAAATAGCAAAATGTCATCTACCTAGAGTGAAAGTAGTAGTGGACCAGTGGTGAACTGCAGCCCCCTACAAAGGTGTCTCTCCTGCAAATTCCGTACCAGAGAGTACATGGCTATGATGAAAAGGAGCAGGGAGAGAGGGTACCCCTGCCTGGTACCCCTGGCCAGCATGATCTGTGGTGTCAAAGAACTGTTGGCATGGATATGGGCCACGGGCTGAGTGTATATCAGTTTTATCAGGGAGGTGAACCAGAGAGGGAATCCGAGCTTGCACACTAGCAATAAAAAGGGCTACTCAAGAGAGTCGAAGGCCTTCTCAGCATCGAGTAAGGCCTCCGCAGTTAGGACGTCTGGGGAGATCCTATGTAGGTTGGAAACAGTGTGCGCAGGTTTATGGACGTGGAATAGTAAGGGACAAAACCGCATTGAAGGGGGAAATGATAGTTTCCATCAAAAGGGCCAGCCTGATGGCTAAGAGTTTGGTCAGGATTTTGTTGTCGAAGTTTAATAACGACAATGGCCGGCAGAACTGGCAGTATCGGGGATCCTTCCTGAACTTCGGTACGAAAATTATGATCTCCTCGCAGAGAGAGGGAGGCAGGACCCCAGCCTCAAGGGACTCGGTGTAGAGCTCCAATAGATGGAGGGGCAAGCACTTGTTTGAACAATTTATAAAACTGCTCCGTGGGCCATCAGGGCCGGGGGCCTTAGACCCATCCATGGCGTCTATAGCAACTATGATCTCATCTACTGTAATGGCTTCACTTAAAAACTGCTGCTGGGGAGCGGACAACCAGAACATAGCCACATCTGCGAGACCGTTCATATAGGTCCGAGTTCCAGCCTCCAAAAGGACTTCTGTCATGTAATCAGAACCCCACTATGGGCGGAGCAGTCGCACCAGCGTATTTTCCCCAAAATTGCACCTCACGGTCAGCAAGCTCAAGGAATTAATTCATGGCCGAGGAGCGAAGTCAAAGCAGATTTTCATCTGGGCCAGATGCAGATAATGCATCTATGCGCTGGAGGTTGGCCTCTACTCATGTGAGGGAGCCTCAGATATGCCACAGAACACCGCTGTGCTTTGCTATAATCACCCCTCGGATATAGGCCTTAAAGGCTTCCTATAGTGTCACTTGTGTGGTTACGTATCCATTGTTAAGCTCGAAGTAATCAGAGAAAGCGGTGCCAAGCTGGACACTAAAAAACAGATTAGGCAGGGTGTGGCAAGTAAACCACCAAGTCCAGGCCCAGCTACCTGGAAGCGGGACACTTAGGCTTATGCACACCAGGGAGTGGTCCAACACGGTACAGTGGCAACTCACCTCTCCGAGCCAGGAAGGTTGCTCGATGGGCCGCGGCGCTCCTTGGCGTAGGACTTGCAGAATGTTTGGGCCTCTGCAAGAGTGTTGAAAGTGTGTGCTTTGCCCCCAACATCCACACAAAGACTGGCTGAGTACAACATGCCGTAACGGAGGCCCGGTTCTCGCAGCGAGGCCCTCACTCCCATGACCTTACGACAGGCCTCTTGAACCGACATGGTAAAGTCAGGATCGAGGGAGATGCTTTCCCCTGGTATTAGATCGTGCCCCACTCACGCGCCAAGTACTGTGCAGTGTCTCTGTCACGGAAATTCAGCATGCAGGCGATAATGGGCCCCGGGAGGAGGCATTGGCCCCAAGGACAAGTTAGCGTGCTCCACAAGAAACGCCGATGAGAAAGCATTGCGACCAAACATGTCCACCAGTAGGGTCTCAACAAACTGATCTATCTTTCCCGTGGCCGTTGACTCCACAATGCCAAGTAGGCAGAAGTTGTTGCAGCGAGACCAGGCCTCCAAGTCTTCAATCTTTGTTGCCATAGTCTTAACCTGCCGTTCCAACTTTTCTAGGCAGTTCATCATGGCGGAGACGCCGTCCTCCAGTGTGTAAACAGCCTCCTCCGTGCACTTCGACCTGGTCTGGTGGTGATCCAGGCGCTCATTTACCCGGTCAAGTTTGCTCACCATGGCATCGAATCATGCGTTCATAGCCCAAAAGCCAACGTGGATCTCTGCCATGAGGGTCTCCAACGTGGTTGGCTGTGTCAACAACGTCACCGTTCCAGCAGCCCCCGCCTCCCTGGAAGGCGCTGTCGTATCATCTCACTCAACGGTGCACCCAAAGGGTAGTTTCCACTGTCTGGGGTCGGTGCATCCTATGCAGAGGCTGGCACAGATTAGAGAAGCAGAAAGAATTTGATACCCACCAGGTCACAGGGCACAGTCGCGGCCAGCCGCCATGCGCCAAGGAGTTCAGCGTGCACCATCTCCTCAGCGGCAGCACAAGGATCAGCCTGCCGGGGGCCAAGTCACAGGTCTCACACAAGTGGCCCCAGCGCAGAGGCCAAGGAGAGGCAATCTCCACTGCCCATGCTCCAGCCGCAACCAAAATGGGCACCCCAGGCATACAATGGTGCCCAGGGGAGGGGAGCAAAGACCATGCCAGCCCCATAACTTCAACACCAACTCATGCTGTGTGGGCCGTGGTGCTCCTTCAGACCCTGTCCCAACCCACCACAGCCACTCCAGGTCAATTAAATTGGATGCATGTGAGGCTCACCTGCCCAGCCGCATGTCCCAGCGCATCTCCAGCAGACCTCGCTGCCTGTGATGCATGACGCTCCCCGGTCCGATCTGCCCACTGACCGTAACAGCGCAGCCCAGTCTCACTGGCCGCAATACCGATCTACCCCTCTGTCTCAGCTGCAGCAGGCCTCGTACCTCGCCGCCTACTCGGCAGGATCTCGTCTGGGTGGGGCAGATGATGCAGCCCGGCGGTACCTCGGGGTCCCAGCCCCAGGCTCACCCATGGCCTCTATCGCCACAGGGCCTCTGAGGTGCACCAGGCCCAGCGCACCGCCTTCGCTGATGGGGTAGCTCCACCACTTCAGGCCAGCTCGACTGAGCGGGTGGGGATCAGCTCCACTCCCGTCTCTCAGAGCATTAGTCGGGTCTCATAATGGGCCCCTGCATAGCGCTATCCAAACTTATTTGGGAGAATCGCTGGCAGAGGCTCAGTGCTGTGCGGCCATCTTGGTCGCTGGCCTGGCCTGGCCCTGCCCTAAATTTTTTGAAAGAATAAACAAGGCTACATACCAGATATGACTTTCTGAATAAAAAAAAAAGAGCAGCAGATTTTTCATACCAATCGCTTAAGAAAATGGGAAGGACGACTTCTACTGGAAACTGGATAGGTACCATTTATAAGCAAAGCATCTTCCACAATATCCTTATTAAAGTAAGGCTGCAAATGAGACTCTTGTAGTCCTTCTCATCAATATTTTCAGATTCACCTGGGTGTACAAATATGGAATAACATCATATTTCCGCTAAACCAGGTAGGATTGTGAAACAAAAAACATACCGGATCACAGGGACTCTCTAGAAAAGCCATATAGGAAGAAGTAACCAAGTGTTAGAATAGGGAGTAATGAAACCATCCAACAGTAACTGGTGTTCATCAATTTTGTTAGTACCAAAGCCCAAAGGATCAATTTGCTTTTGCATCGATTTAAGGTGAGTTAACCAAATTTCCAAGTTTGATAGTTATCCTCTACCTCACATACACAAGTTCATAGAACAGATGGGGGAGGCTAAGTATATTAGTACAATTGAGTTAACTAAAGGTGATTGGTAAATTCTCCCCCTTGTTTACATGGTTCTCCGACAACATTTCAGAAATTGACGATTCATCTTTGGAATTTTTAAATTCCTCTGCTGCTTCATATTTAGATGATTTTGCAATTTTTAGCAAGCCACGGATATATGATAAAACACATATAACCATTTTTTTTTTTACGAAGTTTTATATAGCGCAAACGTGACCCGAAGGTATTAGTGTGCTTTACATGAGCACCAGTTGCGTTACAGAAGGACAAGTTCATTTTTAGGTCTCGCCTGACCCAGCACATGCGCTGGTCTGGCGAGACATTTTGTGAGGGCTCCAAAAAGTGCTACCAGGCCAGCCTAGAGCTACAGTGCATGTGCGGGCACGCGCTTGACCGAGCTTACTTTCACTTTTGTGGCCGCTTTGATGTTTGATCGCGATCACTTTCGCGGCTGCACGGCCGCTTGGCATAGCCAATAGGTCTCGCTTTTGGGACCTTATAAGTATTTAGTTATGCAACTGTTGCATGGCTAAACACTTATAAGGTCCCAAAGGCGAGACCTATTGGCTATGCCAATGCTTGTTTTGGTTAGGCACAGGGAGATTAAGTGAGTTGCCCAGAATCACAGGATGTTGAGCGTCCCTGCCGAGCCTCAAACTGGGTTCCCCAGCGTCGAGGTTGACCGCTCTAGCCATTAGGCCGCATCCTCTCCCTCCTATTTAACGCATGAAAATCAGCTGGCTTACACATTAATGTATCTTGAAAATTATTTTTTTTAGAAACATTCATATATATCTAAAATTCATACATAATGAATTATCAAAAAGATAAATTGATATCCATGTCTAAAATCACTCCTGAAACCTATCACAACTGACACACATTCCCCCATTTCAGACATAAACCACCTGTAGCAGTGTACCAATCATAATCAATACTTTTATTCATTAAGCTTGTACATGGTGGTGGTCATGGTCAGTGGACACATGGAATGCCAATGCATGTTTCGGTGGCCCAAAACATATATACCCACCACCTTTTTCTGGACAGCATCACAATATACCTTTTAGTCTTCAGGAGAGTTCAGAAATCCTAAAGGGTCTCAAAATAGAGTGGATGTTATTGTCACAAAATACAGACCTGGATTATCGAACACTCTTTTACAACTGGAAATATCTCTCCCTACTGAACATTTGCATATCTTACATATCAGCTCAGAGCGGTGCTGCTGTAGTGAAAAACGGCTTGCTAACATAACAATGAGAGGGAGGAAGAGAAATTCTGAATCTTTCTTCACAGCCTGAACACATTCGACTTTTGTCCCTAATCTAATCTCAACTCAGACCCTTACACATCAGGGAGCCACTGTGCGAAACGCCTTCTTATTGTCACTAGTCAAAAAAACACTTTATTCGATTAAATAAAAATCATAAAAGTATACTATACAGTTATACAGTTAAAAAAAATTAAAATCTCCAGAACATTTTATGCAGGTAAAAAAAAATTTGAATATTAAAATACATTAACAATAAATCCACACAAGCTAGAATTTGATAACAAAATATAACAAGGTGCATAATCCCAGTATTTCATGTATTATAGGCTGGTTAAATAAAATTATCTCATACAGTCACTAGTTCCATTCTTACCAAAATGAATACATTGAACTTGTCAGTATATACTTGAATGCGGCCCATCACATTCCGCACCGGTTCAGAACAGAAAGTCTATTAAATCCAGACATAGAACGCAAATATTACATTTAGGCTGGTGTTAAAATACTTTCTATCTCTAAGCACTCAAATTACGTGTCAGTTGGGTTTGCCATCATCTTTTAGAAAATTAATTATGTTAACATTTCAAATAGTCTCCTGCTTGTCCTATAGGTTACATCCATAAGGCATTGAAATCTCAATGTAATAGTTCTGTCCCCCCAACATATGAACCATCAATAAGGCCTCCTCCTGTGGGCGGTGATATAGGGATAGTTTCATCCAATGGGGCTCCATAGGATGATATGTGCCAGAGGCCCCCATGTCTTGATTTTTGGGGGACGATAATCCATCACGTATCTCCCTCAGATTGGCAAATTGTGGGTGCTGGTGAATCCCCATCTTCCTGGCCATGGCCACTGCCCACTATTTCCTTTCCAATGGTTGTGGCATTTTTTTTTGTGGTATTTCTTGGACCATGAGATAATATGACATGGGAGTCCCCCGGAGGGTCCCTGGGAGACACTGTATTGACTCTCGTGGATGGGTATACTAACCGTACGCTAGCATTCAGTGACCGGATGCTGGCAGTGCATTTTTGACCATGTATCTTTTTCTATAATACAAAGGTGCAAATAAGTAAGAGTGGGTGATAAATTCCGCCCTGCCGGTGGAGTTTTGTCCAGCCAAATTCCACCAATCGCAGAGTTTTTTCTTGTGCGCGGCTCACTAATGGTACGTGTGCATGTGAGATTTTGCATCCCCTAGCATGGGAATGCATTCAGTGACATTTCTCCAGCACGGGTGGTCACAGGCGGTCGTGGTCCGGAAGCTTCTGCCTTTCTACTTGAGCAGCGTCAAAATCAGCTCAAGAAGCTGCACCCTTTGGAGTGCCGCATGGTGCTGTCCATTCTGACGTTTTGGTGCAGAACGAGCTCTGGGCGCTAAATCACAGCATGACATGCCTATTTCCGCCCACTCACAGAATTCTCTCCGAGTTTTTGTGCAACTCTGCGGAATTCCGTGGAGTAAAACTCCGCAGGTTCTGCACAGGCATACAAATAAGACACTTATCCATATTACCTTGCACAGATCCTACCTTTGTGGCAAGGCAATATTGCAGAAGGTGCAACACATAAAACTCTTTAACATGATAGTGTCTCCAGAGCAGTAAATGAATGTGTCACTGTCAGTTTTAATTGCGTAGTAGAGCACACCTCCCTTGTCGTCCATCATGGCCACTATGCTGGGGCCTGCTGGGGCGTATGGGTGAGGAGAGATATCCTTGAACCATATTACTAAATGGGTGCAAGACCCGGGTTAGCATGAGTGTATCCCTGCACCGTGTATGTCAGGTGCAGACCTGGGCCATATGCAACATCACCCTATAAACGCGGTGTTCCTGGCTGTCAACTCCATTAACTTTGTGTGCTGGGGTGGTTGCGGTATAGAAATATGAACCGCTGATTCGCCTGCTGTTTTATATATTTGAACAGAGGGCCCCAAGACCATTGAGATAGGCCTTGTCCCCCAGCACCCCTCAGAAATGGTGAGCTGTCGAAGACAGCACTCACACCCTTGGGTCCCCTTTCAGGGGCTGGAAGGCAGGGCACACCTACACATATTCTGATAGCAAGGCTCTGCACCGGTCAGTGTGGCTGCACAGCCTCATGCCTGTCCTTCAGAGGGGAGCCCCGGCTCGCCCCACTGGGGGGCGTCCCAGGAAAATATTTGACCATTCTCATGTCCTCCTCTTACCGGTTGCCTGTGGAGTTCCACTAACTTTAAACCGCTTTCTGTGTAAGCTTCTGTAATATAAAGCATGTGCATGGGAAGAGGAATTCCACATACCACTGCGGAAGTGTCCACTTCACATCCTATTGGCCACTGCTACGCCACTGTGCCATGGGTATCACAGGAGGGCATGCGCAAACATCTGTGGCTCCTTCTGGAGCACCAAAGTGTCCCATGATTGCGAAAATCAAAAACCTATTAGTGATCCGATGACACTTATGATAACATGGCCCCACCAGGCCGTATGACTATCGGTAATAGGTCACTTTGTGCTTCTCCAGCCGGTCTCTGTGTGCGTCGAATGTCGGTTGCTGTGCATTGCACCATTAGCCCTTTTCCTCTTACCCTAAATGTATGGCCTTGCGCGATCGGGCTCCGTTGGTCGTATTGCACCTCAATGACTGCCTACATTAAAAAATATGAAAACAAACGCGGGAGCGTTTACATCTTTTCAGCACCCTGCACAGGGTTTATAAATCCGGCCTCACTGCTGTTATGGAGCCGGAACGGTGAAGCAGAGAGAAGGGTACACACTGACAAGAGTGCCCGCATCAAACGGAGTCAGCATGGTAAGCAAATCAGAAACGGGCTTTTCCATGGAAAGTGAACCTTAAACACAACTGCAGTCACTATTGCCAGCTCTCTACACTATATATCGAAACACCCTACTGGGGGGACTACAGCGCACACAGAAGCGAGGTTGTTTGCCACTGGGGTTCCTTCTACTGTGGCTCTGCAAACTGTGCCAAGTACAACTTTATCCGCACGTGACTCTCAGGTTAGCGAGGCAGTAACAGGCTTAACAGGGTGATAGTGTGAGGCACATAAACTTGGCACGCAACAATCAACCAACAGGCATAATCTGTTCACTCGTGTTTATCCCAGTTGTTGAAGTGGGCAGAAAATCTGTGTTTAGTCCTCAAACTCACCTCCGCGCATTAGCAGCGGCTCAGTCCTACCGCAACCAGGTGCCCACGGCAATCATTCACAGCCTCAGCAGCGACTGCTGTATGTGTGTGCCAGCCCAGCCAAAAGGGAGTGGAGCACTGTACATGGTCAAAGGCAAGCATAAAGTCAGCAATAAGAGGGGAGGCAGAGCTGTGAAGTGTTAGTGTATTGTGATGTAGCTGGGGAGGCGGGTGCAAACCACATTGGCCCTGGAGTGCAGCCGCTCTGGACTGTCAGATGCCGCTTGGGGGGCTCAAGGCACCCTTGGGTTAAACAGAAGCCCACTTCTGGGCTGATGCGGAAACATGGCCAGGCAGAAGCAAACCCAACTTTGGCTGATGACGAACGAGTGAATTGCAGACAACCCAGGCGGGTACACACAGGCAGCTGTAGCCCACCCGTGTCAATACACACACAAAGGCAGTTGTAGCCTGGCCTGCGCCGATACACAACAAACAGCCAAGTTCCAACTGCTAATGCATATGCAATGCAGATACAAACTCACCCAGGGCTGATACACACAGCATGGCAGATACAGGCCTGACTTGGTCTGCGACACACAGCAAGGCAGATGAGCCTGCCTTGGACCGATGTGTGAATGTAGTAGACTTCTATGGGTCTCAAGGGTACCCACAAGGAGAGACCACAAGACTCTCTGCAACCTCGTCTCTACTGGCTTTACTCTCTCAGACACTCCTGCTTTTTATGGAAGTTCCTCAGGCCAGAAACATCTCAGCATCTCATCCTAAACAGTCTCACCTCCTTAGGAAACCTCAACAGCTGGGCTCTTGTTCCGATGTCCCTAAGGGATTCCTTGCATTGCTTTGTGCATAGAGGCTCTGACAACTATCCTTAAAGGAGAGAAGCAACTTTTCCTTTTCCCTGTGGTGCCATTTTTGAAGGAGGATGGGCAGAGGTGTTTTTATTACCTTTGTTTTCCAGCCTTGTCTGGTTGGGAAGTCCAGACATTCATCATACAATCTATCAGCAACATTTTATACCAAAGTGATTATCAAGTGTATTGTCGACAAGATGTGGAACCACAATAACCAATGAGAAATGCAACATGTGTACAATTGTTATCAGATTGGGATTCTCATATGCATATATGTGTATGCCCACTAGCTGAAAAATCCCAATAAATAAAAGAATACAAATCCAGATAGGCTCCAGAATAACCTTTATGTTAAAGTTGTAGATGTTTCTTTAGAAATTGGAATGTAATTGGTGAATACCTTGAGGCAAAAAGCAAATTTAGTGAAAAAGCACAAATAAGTCCCGGGTGATGGAGAAGGGGCCTTTCTGAAGGACATCATCATATCAAAACATTTACTAGTAGTGCTTCATTAGATCTAAGGCTGAACTGTATGTATTTTGTCTTGTCAGAGGTTTCTCTTTGTCACGCCCACCAGTGCACGAAACAGATTTGACCTTTCTGAAAGCCATACAGAATCTTGCCATCTGGTCAGATTTTGGTATGAGAATTTTCAGGGAGACATTAAGGATTTATTCTGCTACAACTGGCCTTTTTGCTTTGGGAAGCCAACAAGAATCTGTGCCAGCAACTGTGATCCGTCCCTGCACAGTGGAAAATGACATATTCTATTCACACCAAAATACAGAGAGATCTTCTGTTGTTGGGGGCAGGATCAGATATTTCAACCTGTGGTGGGATTCACTCAACTTGCATCTACCAATACATTGGAGAGGTGTTCTGTAGATTGAATAAACCAAATGGGATTTGCTCTTGAGGAAATATGAACATTAGCTTGTGCTTTCTTTTACACCTAAAAAAAACACACTATTCAAGTTTCCTGTTACTTTGACCGTACCCTAGGGTCTTTGCCACTGAGCTAAGAGTTTGCGGTTTCAAGTTGGTAAAAAAGACCTAAACTTTGTGCCTCCTACATGAAAAGTTATCTTGAATAGAACTTCTTGATAAATATCTGTTTTTCTTGTCTTTTTTCCAACAATACTTCTTACTCTCCTCTTTTGGGTCAAAATATTTAGCACATGGAAGGTCTGCTGCACATTCAGAACACCTCTGGAATTTCATTGATAAATGAGTTCAAAAGGGGAAAATTCCGATGTGGCGTTAAACAGACAGACAGATTTGGTTTTTTTCTTCACATGCGACGCTTCCATTCGCCATGGACTAATGTTTCTTCACTTATATTTGCATGAGATTCCTTCGTCTTTCCTGTCCTATATATTTACATTAATTCAAAAGTCATAGATAACGCATTACGTTTCTTACCAGTCCAGTGTATGCAGACCCGCGCCCTAGATTGAGACGGTTACATTTATTCAGCAACTTACATCTTAAAAACCTTGGAACAGAGAGCATATATAATGTTCCCTTCATCAAAACTCAGGTACATTTCTCCAAAACTCTAGGGTTATTTTCAGTGGCTACTTAAAATAGCTTTTTGAATGAGTCAATAAATGTGTACGTTGTGTCAGAGCCCGCTGGACATGTTACCAGTTTTGTCTGTTGCTCCAAAAATAGAACACAAAATAGTAAACTTTTAGCCTTTCTGATCACGTTCTTTTGCTCTATTAGGCGTGCATTCAATTCATGTAAATTGGTTTAGTGATGAAAGAAAACACAATCGAAAGGCAGGTAAGATACTTATTTGAGTAGAAATAATAAATACGTCTTTTACCTCGATTCAGAGGGATTATCTGACAACCTCACTCAACATTATAAATGCATTTTACCAGGAACATTCCAAAAGGAAAGAAAGGCGTGGGTAAAGAGGGGCGAGGTAAAGGGGAACATTACAACACATCTCCCTTCCTGGGAAAAGACAGAAAAATGGATGAGGGATGGTAGGAAGAAAAACAATGATCATAATGCATGAACCATCGAGCAAGAGAATAAGAGTATTACAGCACAACAACGAAATAACGTATGTAAAGGAGACGGTGTTTAATGCCAGATAGTTGAGTAATTCTGGTGCTTTTTCTTCCCAAAAGCTAAACTACCATCCTATTTGTCTGCATTAGATTTGCAACTAAGATAAAGATCACTTTTTAATGAACAAATTACTTACCTTCGGTAACAATATATCTGTAACAAACATGGGTTGTAGATTCCTTACCTTAGAATTACCCCCAAGCGTCAGACTGGATCCGGAAAGTTTTTTGTCAGCAGTACCCCTGCGCGTTGAAAGGTGGCGTCGGTCGGCTCCACGTTCATTGTTGGCGTCGTGGTCACCAGGATGATGTCACGGTAGCTACATAGATGCCGCCCTCGCACACGGACGTCAGCTCTGTACACGACTTACCACGTAAGTAGTGCAGAGCCATACAAGACACTGACCACGGGTGCACAAAACTAGGGCCCTGAAAGGGAGTCCTTAACCCTAGAAGTCCGTTCGCAGAACAGGGAGGATGGGTGGTGCGGTAAGAAATCTATAACTAACCCAAGTTTCTTACAGATATATCATTACCGAAGGTAAGTAACTTGTTCATCTGACAGAAACAGTTAGTTATAGATTCCTTACCTTAGAATAGATACCCCAGCAATACCAACCCCGGAGGTGGGTCTGCGAACTAAGTTCACACCAGGAAGTCCTGGAGAACAGAACGGCCAAAGAAGCGATCTCTCCGGACTTGGCTGTCCAGGCAGTAGTGTCTTGTGAATGTGTGCAGCGATGCCCACGTAGCTGCCTGACAAATGTCATTAAGGGGGACTCCACGTCCCAACGCAGTGGTAGCTGCCGTCGCCCTGGTGGAATGGGCTCGCAACCCCACTGGAGGCTCCTTCTCTGCCAAGGAATAACAAGCTTCGATCCACAAATCGACCCATCTAGAAATGGTCTGTTTGTACACGACCCGACCCTTTTTGGCGCCTAAGTAGCCATCAAAGAGCTGGTCATCCACCCAGAATTGTTTTGAGCGATCTAAGTTACAGGAAAGTGCACACTTTGGATCCAGACGTTGGAGCCTCTCCTTCTTTGGAATGATGCAGAGGTGGAAAGAAGGTGAGCAAAGTGATGGTCTGTCCAATATGGAAAGGA
Organism: Triturus cristatus; assembly: GCF_964204655.1. Lineage (NCBI taxonomy): Eukaryota > Metazoa > Chordata > Amphibia > Caudata > Salamandridae > Triturus > Triturus cristatus. The sequence goes on along the minus strand of NC_140592.1, from coordinate 1,157,384,283 downwards.
GGTATCACTTTGGGAAGGAAGGAAGAAAGGACGAGATCAAAGGACAACCTTGTCTGGATGACCAGTCAAAAAAGGAGGCTTAGAAGAAATTGCTTGGAGCACACTCACCCTGCGCGCAGAGGTGATGTCCACCAGAAAGGCAGTTTTTAAGATCAGAAGCCTGAAAGTACAATTATGTAGCGGCTCAAAGGGAGCGCACATAAGATATGTAAGAACCAAGTTCAAGTCCCACTGGAGCATTACGAAGGGAACAGGAGGAAAAAGAGGAGTAATGCACTTAAGGAAGCGATTTACAACAGGGGACTTGAAACGAGAAGGCTGATCAGGAAGCCTAAGAAAGGCTGAAATGGCCGAGAGGTAGCCCTTTTGAGTGCCCAGAGCACAGCCCTGCTGTGCCAAAGAAAGGAGGAACAAGAGGACCTCAGAAAGAGGGGTGGAAAGGGGATCCATAGCCTTTGCTGTGCACCATGCCACAAATTTGTTCCATCTGCAGGCGTATACCGTCTTAGTGGAGGGATGCCTGGCTGCCAAGATAACATCACAGACTTCGGGAGGCAAATCAAACGACGTCAACTGCCACCGCTCAATCTCCACGCAAGGAGCGGAGGCTGGACAGGTTTGGGTGGAGGACCGTCCCCTGCTGCTGCGACAGAAGATCCTCCCGAAGAGGCAGTCTGATCGGAGGATTGATGGCCATGTGTAACAGCTCAGGATACCAGACTCTTAAAGCCCAATCTGGAGCCACAAGAATGACTTGGGCCCAGTCCCATTTAATCTTCTTCAGCACTCTGGGCAGAAGTGGTATAGGCGGAAAGGCGTATAGAAGACCACAACTCCACTCGCGACAAAAAGCGTTGACTAGCGGGTGCCGCCTTGGAATTTCGAATGCGCAGAATTGCTGACATTGCGCATTTTCTTCAGTGGCGAATAGATCTTACCAAGGCGCTCCCCACTGTTGAAAGAGACCTTGCACCACCTCCGAGTAAAGACGCCATTCATGATCCATCATGCACCTGCAGCTGAGTTTGTCCGCCATCGCGTTCAGGGAACCAGCCAGGTGTTGAACCACCAGGGATATGCCCTGATGTTCCAGCCACTTCCAGAGGCAAAGGGCCTCTTGACAGAGGGTCTACGACCTGACTCCGCCTTATTTGTTGCAGTACCACATGGTGGAAGTGTTGTCCGTGAACACCTGCACTACTCTTCCCCGGACAGAGGGAAGGAATGCTTTGAGTGCAAGTCCAGAAGGTTGATGTGGAGCGTGGACTCCGCCGGAGACCAGAGGCCTCTGATGTCCGCCTCCCCTATGTGGCCACCCCACCCCAGATGTGATGCATTGGTTACCACTGTGAACTCTGGTTGGGGGAAGAGAGAAGGATCTGCCGTCGACCCAATCCTGGTTTGTTAGCCACCACTGCAATTGGTGTGCAGTGCCCTCCGAGATCTGGACGCAATCGGACAGGTTCCCCATATGTTGTGCCCACTGGAACTTCAGGTCCCACTGCAGAGCCTGGATATGCCATCTGGCATGGTCCACCAGCAGGATGCAGGAGGCCATCAGGCCCTGTAGCCTGAGGGTCATCCTGACCGAAACCAGGGATAGAGGCTGAAAGATCGGAATCATAGCCCGAATATCCTAGACTCGCTGTTCGGGAAGATAGACCCGAAACTGTGTCGTGTCCAGAACCGCTCCGATGAAGAGGAGCTTCTGAGAGGTAGTCAGGTGTGACAGGATGGAGAACCCCAGCGAATGCAGGAGGTCGGCTGGAGGTGGGAGACGACAGCCTGGGGCGAGCCTGCCTTCAACAGCCAGTCAGCGAGATAGGGGAAGACTGGAAGCCCTGATCTGCGCAGATGAACTGTGACCACCGCCATCACTTTTGTGAACACCTGAGGGGTGCTGGTAAGGCCAAAGGGGAGCACGGTAGACTAAAAGTGCTCGTGGTCTACCGTGAACCGCAGGTCCAATGCTACCATCCAGTCTCGAAGGCAGACAGGACCTGAGCTAGCATCAACATTTCGAACTTCGCCTTCCGGAGGAAGCGGTTGACGTTCCAGAGATCCAAGATAGGATGCAGGCCTTTTTCCTTCTTGGGCACCAGAGAGTAGTGGGAATAGCGACCATGGCGACTTGTGGGAGAAGAACGCGCTCAATGGCTCCCTTGGCCAGGAGTGCCAAAACTTACTGTTGGAGAAGGGCCAAATGATCCTTCGACATGCAATGGTACTGAGGTGGCATGGATTGAGGGGTAATTTCGAAGGGGAGGGAGTAGCCCCTTCGGACTATTTGCAAAACCCACCTGTTCGTGTGATGGTGCGCCAGTGGGGGAGGTGATGGCGAATCCTGCCCCTCACTGGTGTTTGGCGTCCCTGAAAGGTCGGACTAGGATGGTTTGGAGGCTGCAGCAGAGGGGGCTGTGGTGGACTGGCCTGCCCGCTGGGCCCCAGAACCACGGCTGTGGTACCCACTTATCCGTCCGCGCAGAGGCTGAACAGCTTGCGCTGGCCTGTGGCTCTGGGCGGGACGTGGCGGGGCACCCCTTCTGTAGCCATGAAAGGGGTGAAAGGCAGACTGCGCAGGGCGAGTGGTGGAGAGGCCCAAGGACAAGACCTTAGCCTGAGAGTCCTTAAAGCGCTCCAGCACATAGTCTGCCTTGTCGCCGAATAGGCGACGGCCATCAAAGGGCATGTCCATAAGAGTGGATTGGACATCCCCTGAAAAACCAGTCAACCTCAACCAGGCATAGCGTCGAAGGGCTACTCATGTGAAAATCATCCTGCCTAGTGAGTCGGCAGTATCCAGCCCACAGCGAATGGTACACTTCGCTGCATTTCTCCCTTCAGTAACTGCACGGGAGAGTACGGCCCGGGCCTCCTCCAGGCACTGAGGTAGCACTTGTGCTACTGTATCCCACACAGAGTGGGTGTAACGGCCCAACAGACATGTAGTGTTTACCAACCGCACTCCCCAGGTGGAGGAAGAAAACATCTTCTTCCCAAGATGGTACAGTTTTTTGGATTCCTTATCAGGTAGTGCGTTAGGGAATGCGCCTTTGGAGGTGGAGGCTTGGACCACCAAGCTCTCTGGGGTGGGGTGTTGGGAGAGGAAAGTGGGGTCACCCGGAGCTGGGCGGTGGCGTCGGGCAATCATCCTAGCCAAAGGAGCCCATCAGTTGGGCCTGGACAAGGTGCCCAAAAGGATGTCAGTGAGGGCTTCATTAATTGGTAGCAGGGGCTCCGAAGAGCTCGCTGCCGGATGAAGCACCTCTGTAAGGAGGTTAGTCCTGACTGCCACTGTAGGTAGCTCGAGGTTGAGAGCCACGCTGTGCAACACCACGGCGTAAGATGCTCCCTCCTTCGTAGACACAGTAGGAGGAGACAATATGCCAAGGTCTGGTGAGGTATCCAAACCACAGGCTTCCCCCAGTTCCTCTCTCCAGTCCAGTTCATAGCCCAACTGGTCAGTAAAAGGGTACCCAGACCCCTCTCAGTCCTCCTCACCTTCCTCTGGCTGCCAATCTGGTCTAAAAGATCCAGGGTAGAACAAGGGCACAAAAGTACCCTTTGGTGCCAGATCCGGTGTCGGTCTGGCTCCGTGACTACATCGGGATGGAGGCCCGGGTCGATGCCAACTGGGGACACAACCGGCGTAGGCTGCAGATGAAGTGCCAGTGGAATCGGCACCAGGGGAAGGTGTAAAGAGGTCGACCGGCATCGATCCGTATCCAGGCCTAGATCCAAGAGGACCCTGCGGTGCCAGGGCCAAAGCCGCCAGCGTCGAAGACCCAGGGCCCACAGCCGAGTCTGCGGAGTCCAAAGGCGCGCCGGCGGGGTCGGGCTGCCCAAAGATGCCATGCATTGCTTCGTAAAATTGGCAAAGCTTGACAGAGGTCCCAGGAAGGGAGGGAAACCAGGAGTCGACCATTCGGGCTCCGCACGCAGAGCCAGGGCACCACCCGCATCCCTCATACCAGCGGCCAACGGACGGGGCAAAGAGCTATGATGCTTCTTCGACTTCTTGTGTTTCAACTTACCTGACCCCGAGAGCGAAGACTTGGAAGAAGAGTGATGATGATGACTGCGCGACCGGTCCCTCAACCTCCCACGCGACAGGGACCCCGAACGGCATGAAGCTGACTGCCGGGCCTCGAGAATCTTTCGGGACCGCTCCCGCAAAGACTTCGGATTCATGGTCCGGCAGTTGGAGCACGACTTGGGGTCGTGGTCGCGCTCCAAGCAAAACAGGCACACACAGTGCGGATCCGTCACCGACATCAGTCGACTACAGAAACCGGATAAAGTAGATAATACCTTACTCTCAGTTTAGTGGTAGCTGGGCTGAGCAGTTTGGCTTATCAGAGGGAAGTGGGAATGCATTTCTTGCACACACTCATTCAACGCAGGAACACACACTCAACGACTAACTCCAAGCCAATGTTTGCAAAAATATTACTCTAGTTACTTTCTTTTTAGGAACTAAGTGGAACTCAGTTACAGGTAAGCAGACTTTTCAGAAGTGTAATACTTTCAATATACAGTTGAGAAATATATGTACTAGCATTCAAAATACTTTCCAGGTGCATGTAATACTTTTCAATGTCAAAAGAGATACTTTGTATTATTCTCAGAATCAACTCTTCGTGTAATACATAGAAAAACCAATGCAATCCTATGGGAGGAAAGACAGGTAAGTACTCAACTTACAAGTTCACTCTTTGGAGGATTTGACCAACACTGCAGTTCAGGGACACAGGCCCTGGGGGTTGAGGTCAGCACTGTAGGGGCCACCAATTAGCACCAAAGTTGCACCACCAACGGCACAGGGGTGGCCAAGTGCATGGTGCGACAGGTGCCCTATAGAAATCAATGGAGATGATCGGTTGAAGCCAAAAGCTGCAGGCTCGGTCCAGAAGACTGGCTGAAGGAATCCAACGACTGGAGATGTGGGTTGGATAGTGGGGGGATGCTGGGGCACCATCAGTTGGGCACTCCAAAGCCTGAGGGCTGCGGGTGCAGGGGTGTCTGGAGGAGTCTGGTTTCTCTCACGGGATCCAGTCGGGGGAACCCTTCAGGATGAGTCTACAGGCCTTGTGGGGGAGGTCAGGAGAGGTTGTACAATGCTGGATCCCAGGCCAGGATCGCTGGGGAGACGTCACTGGATCGATGGGCCACCAGGACTCAGGCCATGGGCGATAAGTGCAGAGTGATCCGACTGGATCCGGGGTCCTTGGAGTTGGTTCTTTCAGGACACATATGTCGAGAAAAGAGTCTTTGTCGAAGGCAGCTCAGGTCTATGGGGTTCTTGGAGGTTGATAACTGCAGCCAAGTCAGTTATCATCTTCCTCCTTCGCTGCTGCACGGCCCTTCAGTACTACTTCTTTTTCTTAGGTTATCGAATCTGAGGAACAAGGTTCAGGGGAGCTCTTAAATAGTAAATTTAAAGGAGTTACAAGTGTTGGGAGGGCATTAGCCAAAGGCTACTTTTCCCTAGGGTGACTATACCCTTTGGGTGCCCCCTCCCTTTGGGGAGAGGGGCGCATACCTATTCCTATTGGGCCTAATTCTCCAAACCAAGATAGAGAAATTATTTTAGGAGAAGGGTTCACTCTTACATTGCTTACTAATTTTCCCGTCTATTTGGCTGCCTAAAAGTGGGTCTGGGACAGGGGGGCGAGCATCACCACTAGTTGTAGCTGCCCAAATCAGCATAAACCAAGGTGAGAGCCTTTGAGGCTCACCAAGTGATGCTGTTCCTGCAAGGGGGAGGTATGAAGCACCTCCACCCAGAGCAGGCATTGTTTCTGACCTCTGAGAGCACAAAGGCTCTCACCCCATGAAGCCAGAAACCTGTCTGGTGACTGGCTGGTATGGACCAGTCAGCCAATACTCTAGAGGTTAGTAGTTTTTCAGGGGTCATCTCTAAGAAGCCCTCAGGGTGCATTGTATAATAAATCCATCACTTGCATCAGTGTGCATTTATTATGCTGAGAATTTTGATACCAAACTTCTCAGTCTTTAGTAAAGCCATCGTGGAGCTGTGGATTTTGTGTTGGCAAACTCCCAACCCATGTACTCAAAATTGCTTCACTGCACTTACAATTCCCAAGAATGGACTCAGACACTGTAGTGGCATATTGCTCATGCAGCTATGCCCTCAACTGTGGTATAGTGCACCCTGCCAGAGTGGTGAACTACCCATGCCACAGGCAGTGATGTGTAGGCATGGCACCCAGGAAGGTGTGCCATATCGACTCTTAGTTTAGCTACACAACAACACATAGCCTGCAATGGCAGAGTGTCTTTGCTGTGGGGTCCATTAGGGTGGCACAATACATGCTGCAGCCCTAAGGGACCCTCTCTGGTCATCAGGACATTGGTAACACTGGTACCTATTACAATGGACTTATAAGTGGGCAAGAGGTGTGCCAATTGCGGGAGAAATGTTACAGTTTTTTTAAAGAACACAGGCCCTGGGATCTTGATTGGCAGGGACCCAGAGCACACTCGTTCTTGTAAAAAGTGGGAGGTTACTGCAACAGAAACCCACATTTCTACAGTATGATTTTGCCTAGTCTTAAGAAAATGTTTCCATCTATGAACAATTCATTTTTCATCTTCCAGTATGGTTGTAAAATATCAGTTAACTCATTACACTTTTCGGGCCACTCTTGGCTGATTATATTTTTCAACAGTAATCAGGACTTGTCATCTTCCATGTATACTTCATATTCTTCAAGTTGGCAGGAATATGAAGTACAGATTCTTCAGACCCCACCATTTAATATGTGCAATCTTTGCCATCCTAGATTGACAGTCTTCCACATGGTTTTTTGTTTCAGGCACATATTTGGTTCTGAAACTATACCCCTGCAAACCTAACTTCCATTTAACTTATTTTGGGGGTGTTTTTTTCAATGCCGTTTGTGGACAGAACAGAAATTAATGTTCAGGGAGGGTACATCCAGGGCTGTAAGTGGGCAGGGTCTCACCAGTGCTGAGCACCGGCAGTTTTTTAAAGGGGACCTCGAAACGGGTCTCTATTTTGTGCCCTGGCACAGGCGGTCCGTTTTGTTTTCTGCACTGCAGGGACAGCAGGCATATTTAATGTGCTCTGCTCACCCTGCTCACTTCTCACTCGTGGAGAAGTTGTGGCATGAGGTCATGCCATTGTAGGGGAAGGCAAATCCTTTAAAGAGAGTCATTTTATCTCTGGATTTCCCTTCTCTTTTTGAAACTCAGTTAGCAGCAATATTGTCGTGGTGTCACTAGGGCTTTAAGTGGAAGCTTTTTCAATATTATACAGAAGCCATAGTTGCTGCTTATTTATATTTTGCATCTAACAACCATTGACAAAGCCAATAGTCCTGACTTCTTGTAGGTGTAATGTTACTTGTATATCTGGATGCAACAACAGAAACAGCAAAATACACGTCGGGCGGCACACTATGCTAAGCACAGATTTTTAGCTGATGTGTTTTTAAGCCACACCCTTAATTACATTGGCCACGCCCCTTTGAGAGATCCCCCCCCCCCCCCCCGTTTTTTCATCCCACTTAAAGCCCTGGGTACATTCCAAAGATAAAACTTAAAAAGGTTAATACTCCAGAACCAGGAATAATTTAACTTTGCTCCTTTCAGTGCTGTGGATGCATAAATATTGCAAAGACACAAAGGCCAAACTCTATTTTTCGTAGGCCAGGCCTCCATTTTTTGCCCGCTCATTGGCCTGTACACCTTTGATCTAGATACTGTCTGTCTTCATCTTTCAAAGAATGTGTTAAAGTGTCAAATCATCCAGAACAACGACCTTGACAAAACACCTAATGCAACATCAGTCTGGGACAAGTTCCCTGTTATATATATTTCAAGGTCAGATAGCGGTTAAATTATAAACAATGTAGTCTCTCGTCATACTGGTTAGAGTTAAGACCATCATACTGATGCATACAGATTGTGTCTGGAATTTAATGGAAATTCTCCCAAATTGCCCATTTAAGGTAAAGGTCGGTGGCCAATACTATAAAGAAAAATCCATAAAGTAGCCACTGACTCAGAGTACTTCACCCCAGATTATCGCACAAGATCCTGCCAGAGACGGTCAGTCTTCCATACTGCCACAGCATCCATTCCTATGCAGAGAGCCGATACTGACCTATTTCAAGAGGAGCTGAGCCCAGCTGACGTGTGTTTCATTCACTCTTTCCCGACCTTCCAGCAATTACAACTTCTCGCTGTAAGCAGGGATGCAGTGAGCGGAATCCCAAACAACTCTAGATGCAGGTTAAGCTACACCATGCTCTCTCAGGATAGCACAAAGAAGCAGACTTTAGAGTACTAGGTTGCCAAATGACATCCCTACCATGTTAGAAATCGCCATACTATTCTCATTGTTAGTGCCATGCACAAGTACTGTTTTAATGATATTCTGTGTGGTTATTATTCATGTGCTAAGCAACAAGATGAGACTGTTGAAATAACCACTTTTAGAATAAAGTGTCTTTGCTTAGTACCGAATTTGGTTTGAATTGCCACTGCATCTCTGACCCCATTTTAAGGGAGTGCTAGTAACCCACAAAACACGGACACACATCAACATGCATGTTGAGCAGGTTTGTATGGGGCTACAACAACTGGGACGGTCACACTAAAGCTTTGGTGCACTGAACAGAGTTCAGTAATCAGTGGGTAGGAAGGTCAAGCCTTGTAGAACTAAGCCAAACTTTAGTCTTCACAACATGGTGCCCAACACCGGCATTCAGATTTGTTTGAGAAGTCTTTAAATACACACACACAGAAGAAAAACAATCATTACAGATTCAAGGAGAAATACGTAGTAATCACGGTTATCTCCTACAGGGGCCCCGATTACTGTATGTTTGTCAAGATTTACTTTTAAAAGATTATTCCCCATCTGTGGGTTTTCTGTGTCTTTTGAATTGGTTTGGTTAAAATGGCAACTCCTGTTGTGTTAATTACTGAGAGTCAGTCACACAACATCCCAAGGTGTCCCCGATGTGGGGGCACACAGTAACATTTGTAATAACTACACACACAGGGTATGTGCTTGAGACATTTTATTCATGGGTGGAGTTTGAGGCTACAGAGGCTGCTCCAGGCTTACATACCAGCAGCACCGCCGGCACATTATAGGTCATAACTTGGTTTGCTGGTGAGACTCACACACACAACCCCGCCTGCCCCCCAGGAATGAAAGGGCTAAATGGACAGCACTATTTGGATACACACCCTTATGTCCTGAGACCCTACCCATCGCTGATGTTGTAGGCATCTTGAATTATACAGTCTCCTTATACAGGAAATACATTGTGCATGAGCTACAAATCAAGAACACTAGCGCAGCTATAGCAGGATCAGTAGTACAGGGGCAGGGTGCCATACAAGTAATCAATCCACAGACGATAAACACTATCAGGGGAAAGATGGCCACAACGCGTAAAGAAATTGCCTTCTGGATTGCTTGCAAGACCAATCAGTTGGAAGCCGTTTACTCTCACATGACACCCAAGGCCAGAATATTATGTGTTTTCCCCTCAGAATGGTGTCACTGAAAGATAAGTGCGGTACCTAGGTGAGTATATTTGCATGCATTTACACTAGCATGCATGGCATACCCTGGATAGCAGTTCCACCTGAAGTATTGAAACTAGTACAAATTGGGCACTGAGGTGCACCGACTCTGGTCTAGATATGAAGTTAATGGGAAACTTCTCTACAGTCTCAACAATCATCCTATGCAACATTATGGGAGATTTGCTCTGGTGATACAGTAGAGGCTTACAGCAGTCAGTTCCAGACCATGAACTACCAAGAAGAACTTAGGAAATCTTTACCTCTGAGGTCTGTGATACATTGGATACATAGGCCATTAAACTGCATTTAAGACCTAAAAGTGACACTGAAGGTTCTGTTAAGAAAATCCTTTAATAGAACGTAAGAAGAAGCTGAGGAGGAAAGCATGAAGATGGATCCGATCTCCCATATGTCGGTAGTCTCATTGTGTGGTTATAATTTAAGGGACTGTGATAAAATTAAAATGCCAGAACAGTATTGGTATTCTGATAGCCGCTCTTCTTGTTCTTTTCAAGATTCTGACAGGTAAAAGAGCAGAGAAAGGGGATCGGACCGAGCACCAAAGAAAAGAATATAGCAAACAAAAACATTATGCAGCATGAGACACAGAGAACAGCCTAAAGAGGGAAGAAAAAGATTCCGACCCTAAAACTTTGTTTATAAAGACGAAAGTGGCTGGAGATTCTGAGAAACATATCAGCTAGTGAGAGCACTTCTAGACAGTGCAGCAGAGGTAATAATTGAGACTCCAGATAAATATGTAAACCCTCCTGATATAGCTTATAAATTAGACATGAAGACTGAGGGGAATATGCAACGCACCATAAAGCTCTTCTGGACGCATTTATCTGAAAAATATGACATAATACTTGAATATAAGGATTGGCCTCCAGTCTTCATTAGGGAAGCACACCAGGGAGAGGAAGTAATGATAGAGTGGCCTTTTCCTCCAAATACCTGAGAATATCAGGGACATTTACACCAGTGGGTGGCCTGCTAAACAGGCTCCAGTCTTATACAGCAACCAAGTTGGGTGGAATAAACACTCACTTCCATATGCCATTTCCTCACGCAGTGAGCCCCAAGTACAGGCTCAGTACTACTTGAAGCCAGAAGCAAAGCACAATATAAAAGCAATACTAAACCAATTGCAATATTAGGGCTTCATAGCACCACACTGAAATAGTTACACTCCCTATTGGGGTTTCTTAACTTAAGACAAACTTACTTGCCACACTATGCTGAGCGAGCGAATCCCTCGTACAACTTAATTTCTCCCATTTTTTCTACAAAATAACAGGACTGACGAGCAAACACACTGATCTCTTGCGTGCACTGCAGACAGGCTAGAAACAAAATATTTACAGGCTAGAGATAACAAGACTAACCAGCAATAAGAATTATACTGAGCTACATACATGTGATCTACAATGATGGACAGATGATTGCCATAGCATACAAGTCACACTTGTATTCTCCAGCTGCAGCACGTTTTGCTTTCATTGAAAACATTGGCAAAGGGAAAACAAATGATTGTGGTTTCTCCCGTGCCGGCACAAGAGGCAGCCACTAAGGCGAGCATTCTTAAAGCTTGAGCTCTACACCAGAGATGAGTGCATTAGGCCATTTCATAAAGTGCAAAGGATGTAAAGTTTTAACATGATCCAACTCTTTGGACACAAGATTTAAAACACTGGCACCTAAACAGATTTTGTACAGCAGAATCTCCTGGACATCAAGAAGAATTCAGAGTAAAACCTCTCAGCCACTCCCTACTCAATGGAATACCGCTAGAAGACTGCAGTAAAATCATTAGCTTGTGTACCCAGCCGGGATTTTTGAGTGAACCGAGTCTCCAGCTTTACACCAAATAATGGATTCCATGGATGAACCTGATGCTGCCATCATTACAGTTGCAAATTTTCCAAGCAATACCATTGTTTATTATGAACCTCGGCACAACTCAACATCAATCGAGATAATGCCTTTTCAAGAAACAAGGGTTTATGAGAATGATTCTAAATTCTACACGCAAGACTCCACCACAGTCAATCTACGTCCTTTATTCCTCCTGTTTATCATTGGTTTCGGGACCGGTACCCAATACCACCTTGGTCCTATGTTTGGATCACTAAAGTAGTGTTTCTTTTCATCATGTGGTTGACCATGCCGATTGTCGTTCTAATGCTACTAAATGGTTTCCGTCCATGAAAGAACTCTTGCAGAAGCCGTGGTTTTAAAACTTCAACCGCATCCCTTATCTCACAGAGCTCAACGAGATTCTTATGCTGCAAACATCACAGCTTATCCTGTGTACGAAGGCCAAGTTTTGGAAAGCTTTCCTTATCAGATTATGGGACCCACTGAGACAGTGCAATTGCCTTTTGTCTTGACAGTTTCAATGAATGATATTCATGGTTCCGTTTCAGATGACTGGGATACTGAGACCAGAAAACGTATGAAGTCTGATTCACAATGGTGGAGATCCTTATTTGAATGCACTGAATTATAAAGAAATATATTGTTTTCATCATTATGCATACTATTATATACAGAGAACTAGCAATTCTAGAGAGATAAACAATTACACACAATTGGAACATTTTAAGGCTCCGCCCCTTAATGTATTCCTTTTTCTACCAATGTAGGGACAGGTCACATCCCTCAGCTTTTTATTTTTTGCAACATCCACAACAACTCGAGAAGGACTGTATCACGACTAAAACTGATACATTCATAGGAATTTTATCAGAAATTGGCCATACAGGGATATGAGTACTGGAAAGAAAATGTTGATGAATAAAGCATTTGGGGAACCAAATATTGGCAGTTAAAGGTAAGTAAGTCCTTTTTAGGGCATGCATCATTCCAAAAGAAATGATTTTTCTGAACGAAACCATCCAGCAGACTATCTGTCTGGGACTTGAAACCATGAATGATTGGGGAAAAAAACCACTATACCAAAGGGTAATTCCACACTATTCACCAACTTGGCAATCACAAAGGAACATCTCCAACTCAGCTATAAATGATAAGATTCAGAATGGAACCTATATTTCCTCAAATTCCCTTCTGAAGGTTTAGCCTATGGCACAATGATCTAAACATGTGCATGCATTCTTTCCTTTCCAACAACCCTGGTCCTAAAGCTACTCACCCTGATCCACAATATAACCACCACATACCTGTAGTTAGTACCACATATAGTATGGGCAAGCTGTGTCAACGTTGGTTAGGACATTCCAGTCTCCCGGCTGTGAAGCAACATTAGTCCCTAATTAAAGAAATCATGGATTTTTCTGATTTCCTTCTGGGATCATCCCCAACTGGAAATAGACGATTTCTAGAGACAGGGATATAGCCTATCTATAATGAATGGAACAAGTACTCAGAGAAAGAAGTTGCAGAAAGAATTAACAGGCTGCTAGATGAAACATGCAAGCAGTTTTCAAAATTATCAAATGGCATGTATACGTGTTCCAAGCGTGCATTCTTTAAACAAGATCACGTCTTCATCATTAGATGTTCTTAAAGGAGCTTTAGGTCTTTTGCAACGTGGCCAGGCTCAGTTAAGAGCTATAATATAATTAAAATTGGCGTTACAAACTTTTTCATCAGGTTGTGTCCTGGCAACTTTTGAATGAAACAGACATTTTTGAGCCTCACAATTTAACCTGGACACAGAAAACAATGGCTAAAAGAGAAATCACATACGTTTTGTTAAGTATTAAGCAAATGGAAGAAACCATTTTCAGTTAGTGACAATCCATCTGTTACACAGCTGATACAAGGAGTTATTTTCCGTGCCTATTACAACTTTTCACTTTCATGATTTTCAAAAGTACACATTATTGGCCTGGTATGAAAAAAATGCTTTATTCACAATAATGCAATTTGTGAAAATTTCCTTTTTCTTATTTGTGTTTAAATGAGAATGACCCTGTGTTTAACAGTGTTTCTAGCTGCAGGAATGCACTAGGTCATTCACTACTGTTTGATTCAAATTCTTTCAGCGGAATGTGAAATGCTGTGGATTATATTATGTCCTCTCAGCAACTCTCATTTTGTCCATCCCCACGCACCATGAGCTATTAAATAATAGTTCTTATTTAGTGTTAACTAACATCAGTTGCTGCAGGTTGGAAGCTGGTCAACCTGATGTGACTGAGGTTTCTAAAACAATACAGTATTTTGAAAGAACCCTCTACCCTCCACCTCAACACAATCAATGATGCCCCTTAGTCTTGAATTGATATAAATGGCAAGCGTTCTGATGCAATTAACAAACTGGTCGCGGTGTTACTACAAAATGAAGTCCCTTTGACTTCTGCAGCAGAAACCTATGATTTACAGAAATCCAGACCTGCTTCGGAAATTGTGAGGTAGTTACAAATACAATATGCAACTCATTTTGCTGATTTCAATTATATAATTTTCAATGCATTGACAATAACTGGTATTATGCACGTTTCTATGAACATCTGCTCTTGTCTAGTGACTTGATATAAACCTGTGTTCAGACTGATACCATCATTTTAATTATTTGTTCTTCAGTCTTTTGGAGGATTTCCTACCATCGTTCTGCTCATCAGCTGTGGTGTTGTCATCTTCCTCCTGATCCAAAAAGGGCATCTGCAACATGGAGTGCACATATACAGCTGACCAAAAGTGAAGAAAACCGTAACACACCATAGTGTGTCATGTAATAGTCCAAAAGGCTATGTTAATGGCCGCCTGGGAGCACACCAGACCCCCGTCTGGCACGTCTCCCTGGGTTATCAGAGACCCCCTTACTCTCCGGACTCACTACCCACGCCGATAGCCGCCCCACCCTGGCATCACTCTTGTGGGCGCGGGCAATATATATTCCCAGTACCCTTGGCACCAGAGCTTCTCCAGTAGGACACTGTACGGCTCTTTGTCCACGGCCAGCCATACCCCTGCATTTCAGTCCAGGCCAAGCTGCTTATCCAGTCTCCAGATGGTGACATCCAGGGCGTTCAGTTCCTCGCGAGAGGTCCCTCTTGACGTCAATGGAAGTGCCCAGACAATATCCCCACACCACTAGCATAAAGGCTTCCCATTCCACAAGGCAATCTGAGGTCATCTCTTGATTATGTTCCAAATAGCCCGATAGGCCCTCCTGAAGACTTTCTTGATAGAAGTCATATTCCAGAGTGCTAGGGCACAGGCACCACATGGGGATTGCTGGTTGCTCCTCCTCCAGGCGTATGCACATTATGAGAGAGCTATGATCGGAAATAGTGCAGCCGAGGTACTCAGTATGTTGGACAAATGAGCACAGTCCCCTAGAACAGAGAAATCGGTCCAAGCAGGCATTCCTTGGCCTAGCTATGCTGTACCCTCCATATGTCTTCAAGCCCCCAGCTCCCCATCCAGTCTCGAAGTCCCCTCACCAGCGTGTGAGCTGGAGCCACCAGCAGTGGCGTGGCAGGGCAGAGCAGGTCAATTCCACATCTGCTACACAGTTAAAGTCTCCTTCGAGGATCATATTCTCAACTGTGAAGGAGCTCAGTTGCAAGGACAAGTCGGCTAGAAAGACCAGTTGGTCCTGGTTCGGGGTGTGGATTGAGTCTACCACTAATTGTATGACTTCCAGCCGCCCTTCTCCTAGAACAAATCTACACTCACTGTCATGCTAGATACACAGTGCTTCAAATGGAACTCCTGCCCTATCCCACATCAGCGTAACCAGGGCAAATGTGGTGCATTCTGTGGCATATACCTGCCCTCGCCAGCATCTCTGCAGTTGTTGTGCTTCAGGTCTAATGAGAGGAGTTTCCTGTGGTAATGAATGTGTAGAGCCCAGCACTCAAGCACATGTGGACCTTGTGGCATTTGGCCGCCGACCCCATGCCCAGTATGTTCCATGTCATCAACCTACTCCCCTTGTGTCTCTGCCATTAAAAGAGAATACTCCCCATATCTCAGCCATCCCAACTCTGCTCCCCTTCAAGCAAAATCAGAGTACATATACATCTGAGGCCCAGAGCCCAAATAACATATAAACAAAACCCAACTCCCTATCCCCGAGCAGCCCAGCAACGGCCAGCCAAAAATGTTTTTAAAAAGTGTGCAAGGCAAATGCCACCTCCTAAAATGATTGTAACAAATGTCTGTGACAGAACCTCATCAGGCTTGCCTGTGGTTGAGTCACAATTCTAAGGCTAGCGATTGTGCATTGGTGAACCTGAAGGACGTGCGAGACCACAAGGTGAAACGCTATGTTACCAAGCACCGGAAGACTCAGCTACGAAACTGCTGCAAGTCAAAAGTATGGTGCCATACTCGTTCCAAATCCAGAAGACATTGTAGTCGTTCCAGAGGTCGGTCTTGATCTCGATCAAACTCGTCGGTTAAGTCGAAGAAAAACAGAAGAAATCTAAGTGTGACTCGGCCCCTTCCTCCCACTCTCATTCTCCTGAGACGAAGCACACAGAGAACCTGCTAAAAAGTTTCCGGATCCAATCTGATGCCTGGGGAATACTCAAAAGGTGAGGTATTTGTGGCTAGAAAGCATCTCTACCACAAAGAGCGTTACCAGAACAACTTTAGCATAAATATTAGCTACTGCTGCCATAATTTCTTGCTCATGTTTTTAAAAACATTTTTTTACATTACAAAACAATAAAACGTAGATACACATGGCAGTCAATTGAGTCAAAACAAACACGTAAATATTAATATTTGAGCCTTATACATTCTTTCATTTCATTTAACCCACAATTTACTAGTCTGAAAACGGATGTAATAAGTGAACAATAGGTTTCCAAATTTGTCACTGCCTCTCATGTTGGTTATTAGTCTCTAAGATCCCCATCTCCTTACCAACTATGTCGAAAAATTGGTACTGCTATTTCTTAACGGTTTGGAGTTCTTTTCCAGTCATCTGCGGACTATTAACAATATAGCTGAAAAGATAGTCACCATCACAAACCCTGCATTATGAGGGAGGTCTATCCACGTCAATCCAAGCATGATGGCTGCTGGTAAAAGGTTTATGTTAGTATTGATCAGTTTGCTAATTTACCAAAAGACCTGGGTCTAAAAACTCTGAATTGCCCTGCAGGGGATAAAAAATATGGAGGGTATCTGCATCTGGGTTAAGACATTGACAACAGTTAAAACCAGGTCTGTAATCGATTTAGATAATCTTCTAGGAGAGTAGTTAATATTCTGAATACGTTTGTAATGATGAACTAGATATATACAGGTATTTGTGGCAGTTAGGAATACAAGAGATTAATTCTTCTCCAGGGATGAGCTTGAATAGTGTCCAGCTCAGTAGTCCAGCTGTCAGCCAGGTATTGTAGACGATCGTCTTGATAATTCCATCAGACGCTGATAAAAACGGCAGATTATGCCTTTCCGGACAGTGGATGAAAATGAACCTAGGATTGCTATGAACAAAAGTGAAATACTGCCACTAATTTCTTGCACAAAAAATAAAACTCCTATATTTGTAGGAACTCTAAGGATCCAGAGGTTGGCACTGAGAATTGAGAGGAGACAACACTGAAGTATTTAAGTGTGTTGTTGTCAGAAAACTGGCCTTTGCTATGTAGGTGCCTTCTAGAGCACTGATTCTCAAAGATGTCATATGAGAAGCGAGAGACAGTAGGATTGTGTCAGAGTTATGCATAATGCATTAGTTTCGGTATCGTAAACTTCTTCGAAATAAGCTTCTAAATTAAAGCCAAAAACAGAATTTTTTAAACCTGGTCTTTTTAAAGCAGGACGGATCAATATTACTATGTAGATCTAGGTACAAACCTCAGAGGGACCATGGAATGTTACCGATTCTGATTACTTGAGAGCACCCTTAAGAATCAAGGTTGTTGCCGAGTCATAGTAGAGAGGGCCCTTTTGTGCCTCCAAATAAACTTATGGCCAAGACAATACTATTTTGCGAAAGAACGCTCCTGACGTCGTGAGCGCAGCCCGGTGGGGCCTCCTGCGGTTGCACAAGAGAACAGCACTTGGATCCTGCACGTGCGCGATCTCTCCCAGAGGACACAGAGCTGGGTCGGAAGGTGCAGTCGAGCAGATGGGAGGTAGCTCCGGATATTTGTTTGGTGGCGTGCACAGGAGTGGTGTCTATATCGGCTCCATACATTACTTCTGGAGTGGAACTGTGTCAGTGAGGCATCACACGGCACCACCTGCTGCGTGCAGAGAAACTGCTGAAAAGTTTCCAGATCCTGTCTAACCATTGTGGAATATTCAAAAGATGAGGAATGTGCTATAAGAACAGGCAGTGAATATGTACATTTTCCTACCAGTCCCTGCATAAAAACTGTGCCCTATCTGGAAAGGAAAATGCTACTTACCCAGTATGCATCTGTTCTTAGTTTCATTTAGAGTGGTAGAGTCACATGCTGTGCATAGCCCGCCATCTAGTGTTGGGTCCGGATGTTTGCAATTTCTTTTTGTTCGAAGAAGTCTTTCCCAGTCACGAGGTAGGTGACTCCTCCTTTTGGCGATAGTGCGCATGGGCATCGACTCCATTGTTAGATTGTTTGCCACAGAGGGTGATAATCGAGTTAGTAAGAGATGTCCATGTATATATGTATCCAAGTAAGATGTAACTGCAACAGGTATAGGTACCCAGGGAGGCGGGTGGGCGCATGTGACTACAGCTCTCCATGCCAAGAACAGATGCATACTCGGTAAGTAGCATTTTCCGTTCGAGGCATGTGAGCTGTAGATCACATGCTGTGCATAGACTATAAAGCAGTTATCTCCCAAAGCGGTGGCTAACCTGTAGCTGTTGCCTAAAACTGCTTGGCCCACAATAGCTTGCTGTCTTGCAAACACATCTACACAATAGTGTTTTGTGAATGTGTGAGATGTAGACCATGTTGCAGCTTTGGAGATATCATCTATGGGTATATTTCCTAAGAATGCCATAGAAGCCCCTAGTTTGCGTGTGGAGTGCGCTCTAGGGGGAATTGTTAGTGTTGTTTTCGCTTTTGCATAGCATATTTGAATGCACTTGACTATTCACCTTGCAATGTCCGATGTTGATATAGGATTGACTTTATGTGGTGGAGCAAAAGTGACAAATAGTTGTTTTGTGTTGTGGAAAGCTTTTGTCCTTTCTATATAGTAAATAATTGATCCTTTCTAAAGTGTGTAAAGCAAGTTCTGCCACAGAATCTGATTGAGGGAAGAACACAGGCAACTCAACAGATTGGTTGATATGAAAGGCAGAAATGACCTTTGGTAGAAATTTAGGGTTGGTCCTAAGAACCACTTTGTTTTGGTGTATTTGTAAGAATGGTTTGTCGGGAGGTGCTACCTGTCCCTCGGCAAAGGACCCCGGACTTACCCTTGTCACCTCCCTCTTATGCCCCACAGCCCCCGGAGGCGAGGACAAGATCGTCACCATCACCGACTGAACCCGTTTTGCAGCACTGGCCCTTTCAGGACCCTGCCTCCTCTTCGGGCGAAGGACACGCCTCCTATGACACCGTTGATCTGGATTGGCTGAGTCAGACGGAAAGAGGAGCGGACACGGAAGCGAAGGAGAACCCGGAGAAGCGAACGGAGAGGACGCATCGAGCCGGAGACGAGCGGAAGGACGAGGCCATGAGGACCGGAGAAAGCGGAGAACGACCGACTGATGAGCCAGGAGGCTGGAAACACGCAGCGCCCTGCCAGGGACCCGGAGGTTCCTGGCTTCAACAGGTACGAGAACATGCTCAGGGCGGCGGGTGTTAGAGAAAGAAGGGGACACCTCTTTGTAGCAAGTAGACGGTTCATCTGCTGCTGCTAACCTGCTGCAATCCTAACGGTGTTGGCTATCCTTAGTCTCGTGCACACTTTTCTGGCTACGGTGTCCCACACATCCCTAACCCCAATAATTGAACTGTCCCTGAAACTAAGACAGGTTTCTTTTCTGTTTCTGTTATGTATGCCGTCTGAGTCCGTACCGGTGAAGCAACCTGGTGACCCCTCGGGACCCTACGAGGACGGACACACACGCTAGAAGCTGCAGTGCGACTACCCCAGCATAATTTCGTTTTTGGACTTTAAACTACCTTCCCTTCTGTTAAAGAACAATAAAACCTGGGTCACGATCAATCATAGTCTCTCGTCTCTACTTCAGCTACACGGGACGCCCAACCCGCGACATATGGTGGAGAATGCAGGCATAAAGCGCAGGAGACAGGATTCCTGATGGAAGCGCTTATTCAGCACTTGGTGGAGGGGCAGCGGAAGATGGAATGGGCCGTCGAGAGACAGCTCACCAGTGCCCAGGCCGACAGGGACACGTTTAAAGATCAAATGAAGGCCCAATTAGATGCCCTGACTCGCGTGGTCGAGGAGTTTCCCGCCGCTCCTGTGGGTCATGGGGCTATCCGGTCCTCTAGTGCTTTCCCCACCGTCTCCCTACAAAAATATATTCCTGGCGAGGATCCCGAAGCATTCTTGCTCAATTTCGAGCGAGCAGCGACAGCCACAGGTTGGCCGGTCGAGAAGTGGCCCTTTTTCTTAGCCCCGCTGTTGTTAGGAGAGGCACAAGCAGCATACCAGCTGGCCAACGCTGGGGGCAAAGTCCCATACGGTGAGATCAAGGCTGTGCTTCTGGAGCATTTAGGCATGGATGCCGAGGCCTATAGACTGCGCTTTCGTAGAGAGAAAGGCGCTGCCGGTGATACACCCAAGACTCTATACATCAAACTTAAGATGGCCGCAGAGAAATGGTTACGTCCAAACGAACACACAAAAGCCGACATAATGAATGCTGTTATACTTGAGCAATTTCTAGAAGCATTGCCCTTTGCCACACAGAGGTGGCTAAAACAACATGCGGGGTTAACAATTGACAGGGCCGTGGAAATGGCCACCTCGTATGCAAGAGCGCAACCCCGCCCCTTACTGTGGGAACCAGAAAAAGGCCTACAGCCCTCCACGGTACCACGGAGACCTCTAGGTCCCATCAAGGAGCCAGACAAGATTAAAAGCGCTCGGCCTGAACCCCTCATTCCCAGACAACCCCAGTGCTTTGACTGTGGGGAGTGGGGTCATATTGCCCGGGTATGCCCCCGAAGAAAACTAGAAGAACCCATGGACGTCAGTTACGGGCCCCGTAACATGCTATATTCCCCGAGATGGGCGCCGCATATTACGTAAGTCTCAGGGTAAACACCGTCACAGTATCCGCATTGCTGGATTCAGGCTATAGACAGTCTGTGATCAAAAGTTGTTTTGTCTCCCCAAAGCAGAGGGTTCCTGGGGGGCAGGTAGCCATTAGATGTATACATGGAGATGTACGCCCCTATCCCACCGCCAGGGTTCCCCTTTCTTGTCCAGGGAAACCGGGTGCTATCCATGTTACTGTAGGACTGTTGGACACTCTTCCTGAAGATCTTATCCTGGGTACAGACAATCCTGACTTCCTCTCCCTCTTTTGGAAAACCGCCCAACCACCTCCTAAAGCTGTTCCGGCCCTTCTGGTACAGGAACCTTGGACCATCGACAAAAACTTTCATTGGGCTCAGACCAATGACGACACCCTCGCTCATGCCTGGCAAGAGGCTAGAAATCGTCCTACCAAAGGGAACGTTGCGTACCCCACCTTTGCCATCCAAAAGGGTCTGTTATATCGCTTACCTAGTGCCAATGCCCCTTCCCAACTTCTCGTACCCAAAGCTTTCAGAGAACAAGTCTTATTTTTTGCGCACAGTCACCTTTTGGCGGGCCACATGGGGGCGTACAAAACCACCGAGAACATATTGAAAGGCTTCTATTGGCCAGGTATCTACGCGCAAATTAAGTCCTATTGTCAGACGTGTCCAGTCTGTCAGCTCAAGAATCCTTATCAACCGTCACAAGTGCCACTCCAACCCCTACCCATCGTGGGTCAGCCCTTTGAACGGGTGGGTAAGGATCTCATTGGACCATTGCCCCGCTCGTCCAAAGGCTGTCAGTACGTGTTAGTCTTAGTTGACTACTGTACCCGGTTCCCCGAGGCCTTCCCCCTTCGGAGCATCACGACTGCCTGCATCGCAGATAGACTCTTGGAGTATTTCTCCCGGGTGGGGTTCCCTTTACAAATTCTCACGGATCAAGGAACCCCCTTTGTGTCAAAACTTATGTCCCAAGTATGTAGCCTTATGAACATAAAACACCTTAAAACTTCCGTGTATCATCCACAAACAGACGGGTTAGTCGAAAGGTACAACGGGAACCTAAAGTTAACCTTACGAAAAATGTTGGAGAGCGAAGGAAAGTCTTGGGATCGTCTTCTACCTCTGGCCCTCTTTGTCATTTGTGGGCAGGTACAGAGCAGTCTAGGATGTTCCTCATTTGAACTCCTATACGGCAGACGGCCTCGTACGCTGCTAGAGATGACAAAAGAAACATGGGAAGCCGAGGAGGATAACACCCAGACTCTCCTAGAGTATGTCCTACAATTACGGTCCACTTTGGGTAAACTTCGTGATTTGGCTCAACATAGTCTGGAAAAGGCCCAAGTAAAACAAAAGAAACACTATGACAAGGGTACAAAAATACGTACCCTAGCTGTAGACGACTGGGTCTTGGTAATGCTTCCAAAAAGCGTGAACAAGATAAAAAGGGAGTGGAAGGGCCCATATAGGGTTGTAGAGACCATAGGGAACACCACCTATAGGCTTCAAATGACAACCCGCACAACCCAAACCTATCACATAAACCTGTTAAAGAAGTGGTTAGGTCCCCCTCCAAAAAGCATACACTTATCACAGCCAGAAGGGAAGAGACCATGCACCCTAGAGAAATGAACAGTAAACCCCGAGCTGTCTATCCCTCAAACCAAGGAGCTTCTGGAGCTGTGCTGTTCCTTTAGAGATCTATTTTCAGACAGTCCGGGTAAAACTACCCTGGTGGAACATCACATAAACACTCGCCCAGGAGAACCGATAAAACAGAGACCTTACCGCATCCCTGCGGCCAGACGAGCTGCTGTCTCAGCGGAAGTCCATAAAATGCTACAATTGGGAGTGATTAGGCCCTCACAAAGTGACTGGTCATCCCCGATAGTTTTAGTACCCAAACCAGATGGGTCCATCAGGTTTTGTATCGATTTTAGGAAAATCAACGCCATCTCCTCCCTAGAGGCATATCCCCTACCGCGGGTGGATGAACTGATAGAAAGGTTAGGAAAAGCTAAATACATCACCACTTTAGACTTAACCAAGGGCTATTGGCAGGTACCCCTACGTGTCAATGATCAGAAAAAAACAGCTTTTTCCACCCCCGAGGTTCTGTTCGAGTTTACAGTGTTACCCTTTGGCTTACACGGGGCTCCCGCAACCTTTCAGCGATTAATGAATGTTATTCTTAGCCCTCATCTAGAGTACTCCTCGGCCTATCTAGATCACAGTGATCTTCAGTCCATCCTGGGCTTCTCATCTAGATCATTGCCGTCGAGTATTACAGGAATTACAAACCGCAGGGCTCCATGTCAATGCTGGTAAATCCTTTGCGTCTTTCCACCAGGTACGTTACCTTGGATACCTTCTGGGAAAGGGGTGTATTGAGCCACAAAGGGAAAAAGTTAGGGCCATCACGGAGACCCCAGTCCCTACCACAAAAAAGGAAGTCCGGGCCTTTTTGAGCCTCTTGGGATATTACAGACGTTTTATACCACAATACTCAGACATTGCAGCTCCGTTGACTGAACTGCTAAAGAAATCAACGCCAGACAGGACGCTGCGACATCCGAGCCGCCGAGTCCTTGACGCTGTGTCTCAGTTAAAACAGGTGATCACTAGCAGACCGGTCCTGGCCTCCCCGGATTTTGAATTGCCCTTTATACTACAAACTGATGCCTCTGACACCGGCATTGGTGCCGTTTTCTCTCAAGTAACGGACGGTGGCCTATAACGGCCTATTTTGTTTATCAGCTGGAAGTTATTTCCCCGAGAACGACATTACCCTGTGATTGAAAAAGAATGCTTGGCCGTGAAATGGGCCGTGGAAAAACTGCGGTATTATCTAGAAGGCCGACGGTTCCAGCTCTATACGGACCACGCACCGCTCATATGGATGTGCCGCAACAGGTCTAACAACCCTCGCGTTATGCGTTGGTTTTTGTCCCTTCAACCTTTTGTTTGACATATTTCACCGTAAAGGATCTGCTAATTCCAACGCTGATTTCCTCTCCCGAGTGCACTCGGTCCCCGATCGGGACCATTCTTGGGGTGGGGTGTGTCGGGAGGTGCTACCTGTCCCTCGGCAAAGGACCCCGGACTTACCCTGGTCACCTCCCTCTTATGCCCCACAGCCCCCGGAGGCGAGGACAAGATCGTCACCATCACCGACTGAACCCGTTTAGCAGCACTGGCCCTTTCAGGACCCTGCCTCCTCTTCGGGCGAAGGACACGCCCCCTATGACACCGTCGATCGGGATTGGCTGAGTCAGACGGAAAGAGGAGCGGACACAGAAGCGAAGGAGAACCCGGAGAAGCGAACGGAGAGGACGCATCGAGCCGGAGACGAGCGGAAGGACGAGGCCACGAGGACCGGAGAACGACCGACTGACGAGCCAGGAGGCTGGAAACACGCAGCGCCCTGCCAGGGTCCCGGAGGTTCCTGGCTTCAACAGGTACGAGAACGTATCCTGGGCTTAGGGCGGCGGGTGTTAGAGAAAGAAGGGGACACCTCTTTGTAGCAAGTAGACTGTTCATCTGCTGCTGCTAACCTGCTGCAATCCAAACGGTGTTGGCTATCCTTAGTCTCGTGCACACTTTTCTGGCTACGGTGTCCCACACATCCCTAACCCCAATAATTGAACTGTCCCTGAAACTAAGACAGGTTTCTTTTCTGTTTCTTTTATGTATGCCGTCTGAGTCCGTACCGGTGAAGCAACCTGGTGACCCCTCGGGACCCTACGAGGACGGACACACACGCTAGAAGCTGCAGTGCGACTACCCCAGCATAATTTCGTTTTTGGACTTTAAACTACCTTCCCTTCTGTTAAAGGACAATAAAACCTGGGTCACGATCAATCATAGTCTCTCGTCTCCACTTCAGCTACACGGGACGCCCAACCTGCGACATGGTTCTTCTATGGTTAGTGCCTGAAGCTCACCCACTCTCCTCAGTGATGTGATAGCTATGAGGAAAGCTACCTTCCAAGTGAGAAATTGTATTTCACATCTATGCAAAGGCTGAAACGGTGGACCCATTAGCCTGGTGAGGACCATGTTGAGATTCCACACTGGAGCAGGAGGAAGTCTTGGAGGAATGATTCTTTAAAGTCCCTCCATAAATGCTTTAATGACAGGCACTCTAAAAAGAGACAGATGTCTGTTCTGTATATAAGCAGCTATTGCAACAAGATGTAAGCATATGGAAGAATATGCTAACTTGGAATGCTGTAGATGTAGTAAGTAGCAAATTATGTTTTGAACAGAAGTGTCCAGTGGATCTATTTGATTGTTATTGCAGTTTATCACAAATCGCTTCCACTTTGCTGCATAGCATGCCCTTGTGGTAGGACGTCTAGCATCTTTGATAATGTTCATGCAGTCTGGCGGAAGATTAAGGTAGCCAAACTCTAAGATTTCAGGTGCAAGATTGCAAGGTTGAGATGGCTGGGATCTGGATGTCTTATGTCTCCATGGCTCTGAGTGAGAAGATTGAGAGTGAGGTGTAGTTTTTGGCGAGGAACTACTGAGAGCTCCAACAGGGTTGTGAACCAGGGTTGTTGGGCCCATGTGGGACCAACTAGGATTAATGTCAAGGACGCCTGTCTGAGCTTCCGAACCACTAATGGAATGAGTGGGAGAGGCGGAAAAGCGTAGGCAAATATCCCCGACCAATTCATCCATAGTGCATTGCCCTTGGACAATGGGTGTGGAAGTCTGGATGCAAAGCTTGAGCATTTTGCGTTTAGGTTTGTGGCAAACAGATCTATGTCCGTGAAAACCCCACATTTGGAAGAATGGGAGGATAACTTGAGGGTGGAGTTCCCATTCGTGGATCTGTTGTCTTTGACGACTAAGCAGATCTGCAATCTGATGGTATACTCCTAGAAGGTGTTCAGCAAGGAGAAACATTTTGTGACGTATGGCCCATCTCCAGATGGTCTGTGCTAGGTGTGACAGCTGGAGAGAGTGCCCCCCCCCCCCCTTTTTGTATGCAGTACATTGCTGTCATGTTGTCTGTACGGATCAGGACAGCTTTGCCTATTAGATGAACTTGAAACGCTTGGAGCGCTAGAAAAATTGCTAGCAGCTCTAGATGATTTATGTGAAGCTGCCTTTGCTGCAGGCTCCACATGCCTTGAATTGTATGCATCTGGAGATGAGCTTCCCAACCAGTGAGCGATGAGTCTGCTGTTAGCACGATCTGTGGAACCAGGTCTATGAAGGGCCGCCCTTTTGAAAGGTTTTGTCTATGCCACCACTGCAGAGAGTGATGGGTACGGCCGTCCACCAACACTAGATCTGATAACAGACCCTGAGATTTGTTCCACTGACGTGCTAAGCACTCCTGAAGGGGGCGCATATTAAGTCTTGCGTAAGCAACTATTAGAATGCAAGACGCCATCATCCCTAGTAACTGCATGAACAGTCAAGCTGGCAATGAGTGCTAAGGCTGAAACAGCAGAGTAGAGTCTGCATGTTGCAGATTCTGGTCAGATTGGGGTAGGCCCTTTTTGTGTATCTATTGTTGCTCCCAGATATGCCCATGTGTTGAATGGCTGTAGATGGGACTTGGACAGGTTTACTGTGAATCCAATATCGTGGCGCAACTGCACTGTTTTGTGAGTGTGACGGAGACAGCTTTCTTGCAAGATGGCTTTTATGAGCCAGTTGTCCAGATATGGGAAGAGGTGAATGTGTTGTCTTCGAAGAAGAGCTGCGACTACTGCCAAGCACTTGGTAAAAACTCTGGGTGCTGTAGTTACTCCGAATGGGAGCACCATGAACTGATAGTGCTGACCTACCACCATAAACCTGAGGTATTGGCGGTGAGCAGGATGTATTGGGATATGGAAATAGGCGTCCTTTAAGTCCAAAGCGAACAGAAAGTCGCCTTGTTGAAGGAGCGGCAGCACTTGCTGGAGAGTGACCATGTGAAAGTGGTATGACTGAATGTATAGATTTAGTTTTCTGAGGCCTAGTATAGGCCTGAGAGAGCAGTCCTTTTTGGGAATTAAGAAGTACAGGGAGTATACCCAGGTCCCTTGATGTTTAATGGGACTGGTTCTATTGCTCCTTTCTCCAACAGAGAGAGAACTTCTTTCTTTAGAAGGGTAAGATGTTCCTGTGACATTGCGTGTGATCTTGGAAGAATGTTTGGGGGACTGTCTGTAACTTCCTGGCAGTAACCATATTGGATAATTTGTTAAACCCATTTGTCTGAGGTGATGTTGTTCCAGACAGGGAGAATTTGAGAGGCGTTCCCCTACAGAAGTGGATTGATAGGGGGTAGCAGAAAGAGGAGTTGGCCTAACGGCTAGGGCGCTTGACCTCAGACCTGGGGAACTGGGTTCGAGTCTCGGTAGACGCTGAACTTCCTGTGATTCTGGGCAAATCACTTAATCTCCCCGTGCCTAACAAAAAATGAATGTGTGTCCTCATGTAACATAACTGGTGCTATGTAAAGTACTCTGATACCTGATTGGATTCGGGTCAAGTTCGCGCTATATAAAACTCTGCAAAAAAAAAAAAAGTCACTGTTTGTTATTTGCGGGGGAAGTGCAGGTTGAGTTGCCTCTGCCTCTTCCCTTACCATTGTTTCCTCTAAAACCTCTAAATTAGCCTCTTAATGAGGGCGATTGGTTGTTGCCCTTGTAAGAGGAGGAGGGATTTCTGTGGTAATATTTTTGGAGCCACCCGAGTAAAAGGAGCGCCAAAAGGAACCCCTACTCGCAGGTAACTGTAAAGCCCCCATGGACTGTGCGACCTGTGTCCTTCTTCATTTTTTCCAGTGAGAAGTCAACTGCTGGACCAAAGAGGTGTTCCTTATCAAAAGGATGATTGAGGATGGAGGCCTGTACCTCATATTTGAAACCTGAAAGTCTCAACCATGCGTGTCTACGTAGCAGTACGCTGGTGTTAACTGTGCGTGCTGCTGTGTCTGCTGCATCTAATGCGCACTTGATGGAGGTATTGGTGATAAGTTTGCCCTCCTGGATAAGATCTTTTGCCTTAGATTTGTGCTCATCAGGAAGAAATTGCATATGTTTTTCTAGTTCATCGTAATGAGCCCTATCATATCTGGCTAGCAAAGCCTGAGCATTAGCAATGCACCAGTGATTAGCTGCTTGTGAGGCTACCCTTTTGCCAGAGACATCAATTAACTTGGACTCCATATCAGGAGGAGGGGCCTCACCTGTGGTCTGTGAGTTAGCCCTCTTGCAAGCATTAGACACCACAAGAGAGTCTAAGGGCAGCTGACCCTTAATGTAGACAGGGTCAATAGGTGTTGGCTTATATTTCTTCCTAACCCTTACAGGATCTTTAAAAACATCATCTGTATGCTTAAGCATCCCCTTAAGCATTGGTAGTGTGTGTGTTGTTTTTGGAGTGGAGCTTAAGGTGTCAAACAAGAAATCCTCCTCTAAAGCCTCATTATGTAGTTTCACCACATGGTAATGAGCAGCCCTATTAAGAAGCTCAATGTGGCTTATATTGTCATCAAGTGCTGATGGCCGGGACGGATAGAAGTCAGGGTCAGTATCTGTGTGAGGATCAGTATCATAATCCTCCCATGGGTCAACATCTTGTGGCCTATCCTCATCTCCATCCCCGTCCCCCTCATTCTGTGGGTCAGGTGATAGTGGTGGTGGTGCATTAGTGGGTGTGATGAGTAACTGAGGATCAGTAGGTGAAGGAGGTGGCACATAAGGGTTTGTACCCACATTCCTTCTCTTCAGGGGAACGTGGTGCTCATCCTGTTGGCCTAATTTCCTTTTTTCGGGCAATTTGGCATGAATATGTCCAGTATCTGGGTTAATAACCAGTTCTTTTTGTTTCGGATCTGAAGATGGAACATCGGACCGAGGCTCTTTTGTCGGAGTCTTTTTATCTTTACTTGCAGTTTTTGGCGTTAAACGTTTCGGCTCCTAACTCTTCGTACCGAAGATTTAGGCATGGACAAAGATGGAACATGCACTAGGACGTGCTTGGATTTCGGCGCATTGGATTTAGACTCGGCGCCGGCACGGGGCAGACTCGATCCCAAGCCAGCGGGCGAGGTGCTCGAAAGTTTTTCTTGGTGCTGACTTTGGCCTGCAGGCAGAGGAAGGACCGGTGCCTTTTTTTTTATCTTCGGTTGTTGGGGCAAGGGGGTGTCTGTACTTATGGAAATCTGCCGGCCGGGTGTAAGTTGCTCCTCTTCTTCCATGTCGGAGTCGGCCTCAGACATGGAGATGTGTTCTACTTCCTCGGCTCCTTGAGCTTGTTGTTCTTCTCGATCGTAATCTTCGCCGAAGATGTCTGGCACGGAGCCGCCTTGGTGTTGCATCTTGTGACGTTGAGCCAAACGGTCACGAAGCGTCTTCTTTGATCGAAACCATCGGCACGCATCGCAGTCTTTCTCGCCGTGTTACGGGGACAAACCGAGATTGCACACTTCGTACAGGTAGGCGAGCGGAAACTTGGCACGACACCCGGGAGTCCGTTCCATCGACTGCTAGCGAGTCCGGCGCGGGTATGCCCAGCGGCCCTCCACAAGTTTTCTGATCGAAGATGTTTAACTGGAAACACTATGCGGAGAAACAATACCGTCGAGGGTAGTGGATTGCGTGGTGAAGGGAACCCAAGAAACCGTACTAGAGCGCAGCAAATAACATATGAACCCACAGATGGAAAAAAACAATCTAACAATGGGATTGATGCCCGTGCGAACTATCACCCAAAGGAGGAGTCACCTACCTTGTGACTGGAAAAGACTTCTTCGACCAAAAAGTGCAAACATCCGGACACAACACTAGATGGCGGGCTATGCACAGCATGTGATCTACAGCTCACATGCCTCGAACTTACCTTTTTTCTTTCAAGCCTATGCCTTACTATCAGCACTCAAGAATCTTTCATGAGGAAACCCCTCTGTTAGGAATGTGGTGCATTATATTGTGTAGTTGTGTGACCTTGAAGTTTAATATACCAATGATACAGCCTTAAATCCAGTCAGGCTAATTTGTTATAACTTTTATTTGTGACTGTGCCCATCTCGCACTCAAAGAATTTTTTTTCGCATTTAATAACAAACTGTACCACCAAATCCAAGGTACGTGTATGGGCAGCACCTTCGCGCCGAGCCTGGCATGCCTCTACATGGCCGACCTGGAGGAAGTAAAAATCAGGACACCCTCCAATCCCTTCCATGACAACATCCTCCTCTGGCGTCGATACATCGACGACATTCTCATCTTCTGGAGAGGAAGTGTAGAGGAGTGCACCGCATTCTTCGCTTGGATGAACACGATTGACCCCTTCCTCAGATTTACTGGGACCCACTCCCCCGAGTCCATACCATTTCTGGACCTCTCGATATCACTCAAAGATGGTGGTCTTCTCACTACCAACTACAAAAAACCCACTGATAGAAATAGTCTCTTACTCTATCACAGCCATCACCCTAAATCACTTAGGGATAATCTCCCTGTGGGTCAGTTTCTTCGTCTCAGAAGGAATTGCAACACTCTCACTGAGTTCGAAGTCCAAGCGGCCATCCTTAGAAAGAACCTCATTGCTAGGGACTACCCTATCAGCATCATCAAAACAGCCCACAAGAGGGCCAGGAACAACCATCGTGAGTCTCTGTTGGAAACAAGAACGAGATCTGAGAGTACCGCACTCACGTGCGTGACCTCTTTCACCCCCCTCTCAAACACTATCCAAAGAATAGTGAAAAGACATTGGCGGATACTCAGAACTGGGACATTTGATCCGGGCCCTCTCCCCTTGTTTGCCTTTAAACGCACTCAAAATCTGAGAGACATTCTAGTACATACACGCCCTAGAACCATTTCGAAACCGCCCCTAACCCTTTGGAACCTACCCCCAGTCTCTGGCCACTTCCCCTGTGGGTCATGTTCTTGCTGTCCACAAACCAAACCCATGAAAGAGGTTGACCTAGGATTGCCCAGACCATGGCAATTAAAACGCCATACCAACTGCAACTCCAAGAATTGCATTTATTTACTGACCTGCCCATGTGGACTCCGCTATATTGGGATGACGTCAAGACCTGTAAAAACCCGAATTGGGGAACACAAGAGCACGATACGGTGCAAACGAACCCAGACAAGGTTGTAGAACCATTTTCTAGAACTCAACCACTCCCCTGAGAGTCTAAACCGGACTGTGATAGATCACAACCCTGCATGGTCAGCCACAACCCTATATAAAACTGAGCAACGGTGGGTTTTTAGACTCTGGTCTAACGTCACAGGCCTTAATGACGACATTCCTTGGAGTGCTCTCCATCCCTGACACCTTGATAAGCACCCTATTCCTTTGTCGCCAACATCATCGAGCGCACACACAGTGGTGTGATTTCATCTCCCTCCCTGACTACTGTACTTCTGGTACACACTACTGTTGAGCTGCCTTGCCTATAACATCTCTTGTGGCGCTCCCCTTCCCCTGATATTCTGTAGAAAATGTACCTTCACACTACCCGACAACACGCACAGTCGTTACTCTACTTCTGTCATCACATAGCTATACCGATGGCATACATTGCTGGTTTACAACAGATACCGATATTGGAGCCAATACCAACATGCACCCATCAGCCACGAGAAAGGCCCCCTCACCTGACTTTAGTTTATCTGTGTACTACTACACCACCAGTGTTTATTAACGAGGCGGGTGCTGGCACTCCGACACCTTCCCGCTGCCCCCCTCATGTCATAGACTGTTTATGGCTAGGTATGACAGACTACACAATGACCACTGACCTGATTTTCATGAACCTGGTCATAGGCTCTCTACCACTCGGCCATATAGTGCACAGGTCTCGCTACCTAGTTTTGAACTCTCCGAGTTACGAGATCAGCCTTTGTTAAAACCACTAGAATCGGTTCCTCCCTATAATCAGGTTCCCCCTGGTACCCGTTCCAAGATGGCCGCCACCTTTTCGGCCCTCAGCCTAGTCCCTCTTCGGTACTAGTCCCGTCCCCGCAACGACCTATCCTTTACAGTATATAAAGCCCCACCCCGCCGCGCAGTGCTACCGGCGACTCTGGAGGCACCCTAGGTTACCGCATTGGAACTTCCGGGGCAGATGTAAGTACACACGACGCTCATGCGCTACTTTGCTAGCGGTGTTGTTGTTAAACCCTTTGTCTTCCCCCTCCCATGGCATACTACGTGGCCTTATTTACCAGCCGTGTGTGTGAGCTTCTCTACCCTCCGGGCTCATTTCCCTCATGTAAGACTGTATTCCCCACAATTTAATTCCTTGCAGCTGTAGCCCCCGCCCCAGATGGTAATAACCCGGCACAGCTTGGACCCAGACTTTTGTGGGTAGGATATCGTAATTTTGTGTGACCAGCATGTGTTTTCTCCAACATATATATCACATTCGATGTGTTTGCCTTATGTACTCACCATGGATACTTATGGCATGCTTTAGTACGTACACACTACAGTCGACAGTGATGCCTTTTAGTACTTACTCGACTCAGACTAGGTACTGGCTTTGAGATAACCACGGGCAGCCATGCACCCACCCCTATCCACGCCCTCTGGGTAGCAGACCAGGCAGTCAACGTTCACCTGTGGGTTTACTGTCGGCACTTTGCACTTTGACCTCCCAGAGTCTCACGTCGCATTTAGCATGTATAGCCTTAATCTTCCAGTGGGGCTTCACACTGGGATGGACGTCTGTTATTTTTAGATCATTAATTAAGCTTCCTTGTGTCTTGTCCCGACCACCATTTTGGGCACGGCTGTCCCCTTTCCCTACCCCCAATCTGACACGGGGCACAAGCACTTACCCCAGCACGATTCTGTCTGGAATGCTCTCCCCACTGGTGCACAATATTTTAGCCCCAGTTCGAGAGAAGCCCCTCATTCTCTTTAACCTTTTTGTTCTTTCCCTCTCCCTACAGGTTCGACGTCAAGGACACGAATAATCTGTGCTCCTTCCTTTTTTCCCTTTGTTTTTGGGATTGCAGGTTACTCCCCTCTTTTTCCTGAATCCCTCTCCCTTACTTTTTAATCACCACCTTGGTCCTGACGAAGCGCTAGGATCCACTAGGGACCGCGGGCAGCGCGAAACATGTTGACCACCCTTTCTACACCCCCTCTCTCATTTTAACCCTCACTTCAACAAGTCGAGAGCAGTGGGACATATTTAAATCTTATTTCCCCTACTCAGAGTGTCAATCTAACACTATCCCCCGTTACTTTTAGTAGATCCATTGGACCCACCAATAAATTGTTAGGGTACCACAAGGTCTTTTTAGCTCTATCACGACACCGCCCTCCCCCCTTCCCCACACACCCGCACGCACAACTACGGCGACTCCATCAAAAGATCTCCGACAGAGAGCCCTTCCAAGGGCCCGTGAGGGACTGCAGCGCCACCCCCACGAGGAGCACCGCCCGATGATGATGCTTTGCACCCGCAAGGGTGTGTGAGGGCACTTCTAGTACCATCCAGGAGTATCTGGTCTCCATGACACTATTACTCTCGAACCTCATCCACCACTTCCCCTGCCCTATATCTCTCTCCCCCTTCTCACAGTAGACCATATTGGCACTGTTTCATTTAGGAACTGTTACCTTACTTTGTACGTGTATACCTTTGCTCAACCCTGGGTAGCTGTGGCTTCGATCAGTCAGGCTTAAACAAAGGAACAAATGTAAAGCATTTAGAGGCACCAAAACAAAAGTCACACAACACAAAAGAAATACAACACCAATTTATAAAAATAGATCTTATTTTTATGAATTTTTAGACACTGAATCAAACAAAATCGACCAGAGGATTCCAGAGATGGAATATGCTACTTACCAGTATGCATCTGTTCTTGGCATGTAGAGCTGCAGAGCCACACACTAAGGATAAGATCGCCATCTGGTGTTGGGCTCGGATGATTGCAGGTTGTTGTTGTCTTCGGAAGAAGTCTTTGGTCACGAGATAGGTGACTCCTCCTCTGGACAACAGTGCGCATGGGCATCCACTCCATCCTCAGATTGTTTTTTTCCGCCATTGGGTTTGGATGAACTATCATAAAGTTGTATTTGGCTATTTTAGCCAGCTTTGGGTGACGAACTTCGTCATGAAGAAGGTCAATTGGATCAAGTGAGGAGTTGTAGGACAGTTACCCTGCCACCAATGCAGTCTCAAGTCCAGTTCCAGGCTCTATGGGCGAAGTGCCATAGACTTCAATGAGGTGGTCCTTATACAACGATACAGGATGCTGAAGATGTTCTGCGGTTGGCAATGGTCTTACTGGGCTACTCCTCTGTCCACAGTCCAGGTGGGGTGACTTTGGCCACAGGGATCGCTGCCTCAAAAGTCTAGGCGCCACTGGACTACTGATCTCTGATCACAGCAAAACCAGTGGTACCCTTTGGCGAAGGCTAGTGTCCGTATTGAGTGATAAAGCTGCACTCAGACAACTCTCTCCTATCCAATAGACTCATGTGCTACTTTTGATGGGACTTGTTCATCCGGGCTACACGTTGACGGTCAGACAGGATCAAGCAATTGTGGCTACTGACTGGCCATAAAGGGCTTCTTCAGCTTATGTGGGCTGGTGCTGGAACAGGAAGTTAGCCAACTGACTCTTGGAGTTGACTTCTTTTGTCTCTCAGGAGCGACATTTCCATGAGCCAAGCACCACAGGCACAGTCCTCTCTTTGCTAACCCAAGGAGCAGCAGGTGCAGTCCAGTGGTTGGTGCAGCCTCTCTTGCCAGGTCCAGAGAACAGCAGGGCAGTCCTTCTTAGGTCCTCTCTCCAGTCGAGGTGTGATATGAGGTCAGTGTGACAGGGGTGCCATATTTATGCCCAAAAAGTGCCCTCAGGGGATACAGCGATTACTAGCCAATGAGCTACTAGATCCCATCACGACAACTTTCTGCAAAGTGTGCCATCAAGTTATCACAGAGTCCACTATTCTGCCCACTCCCAAGAGATTGCGATAGGCACAGGAAAGGTCAAAAATAAAAGGGATTCGCTGCTTATGCCATGGGGACTCTCGAGGAGAGAATGGAGGTATTGGACACAGAGAAGAGGCTGCCCAAAATTAGAGTCCTCGCAGAATTAACTCTGGAAATGCTACAGGCAAAGTTGATTGCAGTGATGGATTACTTCCTGGCACTTGGGCTGGCAGTAACCGTTGACTTGGTAAGAAGGGCCTCATAGTTTCCGAACTGGCAAAGAAAAAAGGAGCAGAGGGCTGGGGAGCATAATTATAGTCCTTGCCTGAAATGAGAAATTAAACTCTTTGGGGGTGGGGAGGTGGGATTGGGGTGTGGAATTCACCGTAAAGAAGTAAAGATGGATGAACAGAGATGGAAGTTCTTCACCAACATACATTCTGCCACTTTAGAGTGAAAAAAGGAGATGCTGCTGATCAGAAGTGAACAGGAGAAGAGGGGACTTACAAAGCTGGTGGGCTTTCCTTGCAAAATGAGAGTGAATCAATCTACAGGACTATCTGTTTATCAGCAAGGTAATTCTTAAGTAAAGTGAACCACAATACATATTGTTTTGGGTGGGATTTTTCTTTTTTACACATGAAGTGCATCCTCATGCTAACAAGATGAGAATCTGATGTAGCACTCTTTCAATGTAGCATCATCCTGAATCTAACATTATTTTGGTGGTATTACTCATAGGGAAATATTAACCTGAAATAGGCAATGCAAGCTGTGGTATAATTAATTCAGTGCTGGACACCAGTCTGGTTGGGACGTTGGTGCCTCTTCCTGTAAGTGTTTTCACCTAATAAATATAGTTAATCCTAAACACAACGAAATGGTGGCCCCAGGAATTGGGAATGACACTGGCTTCAATTAACCGAAAAATCATTGACAAAGCATACAAAGGATACAGGGCCTGGGCTATAAAGTTCAATCAGCGCATGCCGTATTTGGCCTTTCTTATGCAGATATTTTAGTTTATGGATCCCCTAATCCCTAGTCTCCGAGTAGAAATTTGTCATTATCCATTCTGATCCTGGTCTGCTACTTTAGCTATCTTTCCTCAAACTGAAAGAATCTATAAGACAATCATACATTTAATATCCCTTGTATATTCTTTACCAGGAACAGTAATTTTTGTGCAAAATACATGACATTAAAGCAAAAAGAGATATTGAAAAATATATATTTTTAACATTCCTTGCAAACCAATGGACT
Source organism: Triturus cristatus (assembly GCF_964204655.1). Taxonomy (NCBI): domain Eukaryota; kingdom Metazoa; phylum Chordata; class Amphibia; order Caudata; family Salamandridae; genus Triturus; species Triturus cristatus. The sequence continues at coordinate 1,157,348,340 of NC_140592.1, read as the reverse complement.
ACTTTTAAACCACAGTCTAAACACTATATCAAAATTAATTAACATGATTGAAAATAATTTACATATTAAACATTTCCTTGTTCTGCTTGAAAAAGCACTGACCCAATGACAGCCAAGCGTTTTACCATAGAAACAGCACTTTAAAAATTCTGGCCAGTATTCTTACTTCATTACTTCCTACATGAGGATACCCCGGATGCTGATGAATACATAGCAGCACCATCTTAAGGTTGCCTATAAATACAAATTAAATAAAATGGCAAATCTTTTGAACGTGTTCAAAATAAAAAAAGTTATTTTGCAATAATAATTGTTCAATAATACAAAGCCTCCATATTCTACTCTCCCAACAATACTGACCACCATTCTTCTTTCAAAATCCTTTTCCCATTTTTTACGTTTCAAAAAAAGGTTTAGGGTAAAAAAGGCAATTAGACTAAATGCAGTCCTCCTTTTCATATTCACATATGGCGTCGCCAGGCGTTTTGTTCACGTTAGGAGAACCAGTTCCAAGTAGCTGTTTTGAGCTGCCTTAGGAAAAAGAACAATATCTGGACATCACTGGACTCTCATTCGCTTCTCCGGAGGAGCCTTCGGGCCACTGCTCTGCTGGGTGGTCTTGGGGACCTCCTTCTCCTCCTGCTTGACTGCTTCTGGAGCCTGTTCTGGCTCCTTCTTTATTTGATCAACTGTCCAAAAAAACACAGTGCACATTTACACATCTGGAAATTGCTTCCATTATGGCTCCCATTCATCAGAACAATTCAGTACAAGAGTAAGAAACATTTTGCTATTCTTGTTTTTAAACCATCAAATAAGTACATGCTTCTAGTCATTAAACGCCTAGTAAGTAAATGTCCTTATAGCTAAAACGAGAAGACAGATTTAACTTGCCTGCAATGGGTTTTTCCCCCGTCTTTTGCTGAAATGTAACGAGATAAAAGATTAATTTAGAGGCATAGTCTTGCTTGTTTTCGCATTCATTACATCTTCCATAAAAGGAACAATTAATCATGAAGCCTTTTGGGAAACTGCACCATTCAATGATACACTGGGGTTAAAGTAGGTTGAATAAAAAAAGGCCAACACAAACTGTCCTGTTAACAATACTCAGGGTCCCTGTAATTCTGCAGCACTACAGGGCCAAATTGTGGCACATGGCAGATCCAACCGCGTTGCAAAAATGCAACCTTGTGGGGCATGTCACGCACTATTATGAAGCACATTCTATGGTATTTTGACCTAGCTAGCATGAGAATCTACCACACATCGGGTTTTGATAACAAGCATTTACAATGCAATGGTCTCTGCAACATTCTAGGTAGAGCTATTGGTATTGCTCATTATTTTTTTTATGATTTTTGTATCCCTAAATAAATGGCATTATCATTTCTATTGGCATTTGTTTTTTTTTTGCATATGTGATACCTATTACCTACCTATAGCGACGTCAGTTGTGGTGCCAGAGGAGTCAAATGATGCACTGGTGGAGCTGCTTAAGGGGCCGGAGAGGTAATAGGGTTTGGCTCCAAAGGAGATGAGCCTGATGGAGGCTGGAAGACTTAGCCCCCCCCCCCGAAATCTTTTTCAGCCCCCCCGCCCCCGAAATTTGGCTCTAGTTGCCCGCCTGACTGCTTGTTATGTTACTTGGTTTTTGCATAGCGCTCTTCTGCCACTGGTATGGCCTCACAGCGCTAGCGGCTGCTGCCGGTCATTTTATTGGGGTGTTATGTCCTTGTCGTGTTTGCGTAGCGCTTAGAAGGCTCATAGTACTAAGAGAGGGGTGAAGGTGCGTTTCTTGCTATGTTACTTAGTTTTTGCATAGCGCACTTCTGTCACTGTTTTAGCCTCGTAGCGCTAGTAACTGCTGCCGGTTGTTTTATACTGATCTTGTTATCTCATATTGTCATATTGGAGTTAGGATAGCGCCTAGATTACTCCTAACCTTTTCAAACGCCAAGGGGAAAGGCAAGGGTTGTTTAATTGTGTCTTCCATACTCACTCAGCCCTTGTTAGAGCTGCATAGCGCTGCTAGCAGTTTCCCGATGTATACTGGCGTTTTGACATCCTGGTAATATGGGTAGCGCTCCGACTGCTCCTAGACCTGTTTAAAGCACTAACAGGGGTCCGAAGGAGGCGAGGGGAGCATGAGATAACGAGAAAACAAGAACAAAGGAAACCTGATTTGGAAGAGAACGATGCGTTCTCTAGCACTTAAAACGCCCCCGGGAGCTTCGCAGCGCTAGGGGAGAAAGGGAACCTGAAGGGAGTGGGGGGCAAAGGGCAGATACTAGTTTTTGACGACTCCTTTGACACATCTACGAGGGGTATAAAGAGCTATGAACATACTAATGAGGATACAGCGGTATAGTAAATCATTATGACGATACATAGACATTGTTACGTAGACAGTCTTACAGTCATATACATCGATATGCACATATACACGCATTCACACAGATGAGTGCACACAGTGCAAAGGTTGTCACACCTAACGACAGGGGTAGTTACATAGATTCTGGAATAAAGCATACATAGTAACACATAGATGCAGAGAGAAGCGTGTAACGACACACAGCTAGGCAAACACAGTCACTCGTGCAGGTACACATGGAACATAATCTACAACATTTAAAATGAATCACGTGATATAAACACAAGTTTACAGTTTGCGTAGCGCGCTGAAGCTACAGTTGTACCTCACACACAGAGGCGCAGAACACGCACACAAGGGATGGACGCTGTGGACGTGACACACAGACCTGAAGGTACAAATACCTCCACAGTAGCGCACAGAACACACGGATGTGGACCGGAACCTATTTTCATCATCGGGCCCCGACGCGGAGTGAGACAGAGAAAGACACGAAAAGAGAAAGTTGGAGGGAGAGAAGAGAGAACGAAGAAAAAGCAGTGAGAAAGGGAGGAAGCAGGCGGAAACTCGCGGCTACATGCCACATTCAACTTTTTACATCACAAAGTGGCACAGTGGCAATGGTGTGCGATTCGGCCCCCGGCGCCATTCAGAATGCAAATTCTGTTCAAAACAACGTGAGAGGGGGGGTGTGGCCAGCCAGACGTAATCGACAACAGCGCCTCTGTCACAGCAAGGAAAGTGCTGGGAAGGAGCCATGAGAACCAGCTACTCACCAGCACACTAAGCCGATCTAAACTCCGAAGCCAATTAAGCTGATTTCTGCAGCCCCCGGGGCCCGAGTAAGCCTGGATGTGGTCAGATGGAGCTAGTAGGAGACACCACCGCCTTTCTCCGAGGCGAAGCAGAAATGCCTCGGAGAAACGCAGTGGCTTTTTCGGATTCGGGGGCGTGTTACTTTTTCTCTCCTCTTGCCATTGGCTGGAGGAGAGAAAAAAACACCTAAAAAGGGCGTGGCTAAAAAGTGGAAAGAACAGCAAGGAACACGCCCCCGAATCTGAAAAAGACGGAGCCTATTTGGAGGGACGGCTCTCTCCTCCAATGGCTGGCCTCCGTTTAGGAAGCCAGCCAATGGAGGAGAAGCAAAAAGAGAGGCGGGCTAAATAGCCACTCTAGAAAACATTAAATCTTCCGACTTCCGGTTCTGCCTTCGGCAGACCGGTAGTCCTCGACCTAAAAAAAGGGACCCTATTTCCCTAGAAAATAATTTTGGTTCCTTAAGAATGGACACATTCAGGAGAAACTATTCAAAATGTAATTCATTAACGGCTCACAATTTTGTCTTGTATAAAACACCATTTGATCAATACAGCCCTCTTAAATAGTTTGTGTGCAGCATACACAATCTTACACCCAGCAGAACTAATTAGAATTGAAGCCCCTTTAAAGCTCCTCATTGTAATTTGCTTCCAAACTCTTCTTTCTTCTTCATCCTTTTATACCAAGGGGAATTTGGAAGCAGACATGCTACTATACTATTGTCGATATCATGGGAGCCTGCAAACCCTGTGTAAAATCTCTTCTCAAATTTCCCTATTACAAACTACTTGTGACGCTTATAGTCACCTGTAAAAAAGAGATGACGTAGCTGCTCGACTGTAATATATGGGATAAAGCACCCACTGTAATATATTATAAGGATATTGCAAAGCAAAGCCTGGTTCCTCTCTATGAAAGAGGATTTGTAATTTTTTAATGCATGGCAGGGGGTACTTTAATCAGTAGATTATATTGTAACAACGCTCTTACAAACAACGTGGTGTGTTGCTCTTTCATATGAAAGACATTGGATGTTTGTAGAGATGAAGAATAAAAGTGCAATCTGCAGTGCAAATTTAGGCATGCCAAAAGCAATCAATAATTTGTTGGAAAATGTTATCAGAACCAGTTTATTATAGCCTAGAATTAATGCTACTTCTCAGAAGGTGTAGAAATATGAAGAGAAATGTTTAATGCCCTAGAGCGTGCAACACAAATATAATGCCATGAATATCTCAATTATGCTGATCACTGTTAATTTAGAGATCAGATCATATGGAAAGGCAGTTTTCATTTTCGTTGTTTAAACTGCAACAGTAATTATTCCCATTGACCTGCTTTTCTCTTTGGCTGCAGGGTCTGACAGGAGGCATTATGACTTCACAACTCTACTGTAGTAACTTAAACAAGCAATGGCATAGCCAATAGGTCTTGCCTTTGGGATCGTGTAAGTGTTTAGTTATCCAGCACAATATCCTTGGTGCAACAAAATCAACTGTTACATGGCTAAACACTAACATGGTCCCAAAGGCGAGACCTATTGGCTATGCCAATGCTTGTTAAGTCTTGGGGTTGACAGCGCAGTTGTCAAACAAGACTATTGGTAAAATAGATAGGGGTTGGCTTGGGTCTGCCACATTCAACTTTTCTCTCTTTTTGACCAGTCTATTTCAGCCATTTGCATAAGACTTTTATCAATCAAGTCTTAACTACGCCCATTGGAGTATTCATCTCTCACCTAAAGCTATTGTCTGATCGGTTACATCCTTCCACCTCTACTCCAGTGCTGGCATTGAACTGCACGAGGGGCTGTTTTACAACTATATCCCCTCTCTGTCCTTTCCATGTGTATCACTAATTGCTCAAGTCACATGCATAAGCACAATAAACCCAGAATATTGGCTTCACCAATACTGTTTTTTAGTGCAGTAGGCTGTTTTGATGTTTTAGTCAGGACTCAGATTGCAAGCCAGGCTTATTGGCTTTACCAACTTTTGTTGATCTTCTAGCATTTTGTAGTCTACTCTTACTTCCCCAAAACTAACAAACTAGGTGAATGGTGAAATATAAACCTGGCTACCAATTGACCCTGCACCATGTTCTTGTGTAGTGTGACTTGGTCCAAAAGCTATAGCTGAAGTAGTGGCAACATAAGTCATTGCCTACCTGCTGATGTGCCAATGCAGACTAAGTCTGTCCTATGGGCTCCTCTTGAAAGGGGTGAAATGTGTAGTGGGACTTTGTAATTTCCTAGTAATTCTGCACTCCTGTTCCAATTGCAAGACCCCTCAAGTGTATCCACGCACTGAACACATTGAGGGGGACATATCTGCAGGGATGCAGGAAGAAAGGCAACGGCTTAATGCTCTTGTTAAGATCTGTTTAAAAAAGACAAATGTGTAAGAAAAGATGAAGGTCTACTTTTCCAAACAGTCCCCAGTCTCTAGTGTTGAGTGGGGAGACTGGCCACCTTTATAGAAAGGAGCAGAGAATGCTTGGTAAATCAGACTTTAATTCTTTTCGAATTCTGCATCAAGTGCATATACACAAGACCACTCTTCTTCCCCACAAAAGCACCGGTAGACTTTCCTTGGACGATTTTCAATCTATCATTTTTGAAATAGGGTCTTCAGAACTGGTCAAGGAATCCCACATTTAACCTCATATCTTCTCTTGTTCCTTGGGGTTCTGTGCTCTACCTGAGTTGCTTTGCACCTGGTTGTATGAACTGAAGTTAACACCTACAAGCCTGTTTCACAGCTCTTCTGAAGGGCACCTCATTGAATGGATTCCCTTTAAGGAGTGACAATAAGTGTTCTACTTCAGATATTTGTCAGGGGCATGGGCCTGTACATGAAACTTTCAAGTGGCATTGAATGGCCACCAGAGCTGTCACAGACATTTTGAACATGTGCAGCAAAGATGATTCTCCCTCACAAATGTATAGCATTTTTCTATGCAACGGCTGAGTGCATGCTGTTTTGATTTCAATTATTTCCAGTCTTGTTATCTCTAAATAATAGCATCTGCATGCACCAGTAACGTACAGGTGTATTCCTATCTCGAAGACATTGAAATTTATTTTGCACTATCCCCCAGCTTCTAAAACACAAACAGTGGATGACGTAAACTAGAGTCTAGTGTATCATTCCTTTAGCTTCTGCATACATTGTGTCAGATCCCGGAGTACTTTCTGATATCCTTAAAACCTTAAAAAAAATGTTTAAATAAAAGATGTGATTTATGACCCAACATTGTACTCACACATCCTGCCCATAAGTCCAGGATTGCTTTGCTAGACCGGAAGCACCATGACCTGCGGCCTCTTCGCCACAGTAATTTACACATAATACCTGCTTTCTGGAGCATGGGCCTTTCTACTTGTGACACCAATTCCACTGAGGGAAAAGCTTAGCAGTGTCCAGTGAAATATAATCGCGGCACCGCGAAAAGCTCCGCACTGTACAGCGGCACCTAAACATTACAAAAAAAAAAAAAAATCATACGCTTGTGTGAGCACACCTAAAAAAAAACTACCGGAAAACATAGCGTTGTGCAAGGAAATTGAATATTGCTACACAGGCGCGGTGGTATTAACAGAAAACCACAAACTGGGTAACAGGGCTGTGGCCAAGACATGCAGGAGAATGGTCTTTATTTACAGCGCTCCATCTGCTTTTGCCATACCTTGTACAAATCCTGCAATAATCGAGGCCCACTAGTTCCGGTCGGGTCCAGCGCTGTCGTCCCAGGGGAGTGAGATCCTTGGGGCTGCATCTGCCATGTTGGAAGTGTTTGTACGGCTGTACGCATGCCTGCGTGCTTGAGGGAGAGGGTGTTTATCACTCCACGTGATGCCTTCACCATTGTGTGTGTACGGGCTGTACGCATGCCCACACGCGTGTGGGAGAGGGTGGGTATCCCGCCACAAGATGCCGGCACGAGTGTGTGCGCATGCTTGTGCATGTGCGACAGAGTATCTGTCCACGTGATGCCTTCACCAGTGTGTGTGTACAGCTGTACGCATGCCTGCGCGCGTGAGAGAGAGGGTGTGTATCACTCCACGTGATGCCTTCACCATTGTGTGTGTATGGGCTGTACGCATGCCCACACGCGTGTGGGAGAGGGTGGGTATCCCGCCACAAGATGCCGGCACGAGTGTGTGCGCATGCTTGTGCATGTGCGACAGAGTATCTGTCCACGCGATGCCTGCGCCAGTGTGTGTACGGCTGCACAAATGCCTGCGCGAGTGTGACAGGGTGTGTATCACTCCAGCGATGCCTGCATCAGTGTGTGTACGGCTGTACGCATGCCTGCACGCACGTGGGGGAGAGAGCCTTTGAGAATGTACGTCTTCAAGGGCGCCTGCAAATGTGTAAATTAAGCAGGCGACACGCAGACTGAAATGACACCCAACAATGATATTTGGCGGGCCACCAGCGCCTCCTGATGAGGTTTTGAGCGCAGAGGCAGCGCTTGGCGCTTCCTGGGTTGGCCACGCTCACCTAAGCCTCCGCAGTGGGGCACATCGGTAACATCACTAGATGTGTCTGCAAGGCTGAGAGACAGCCTGCTGGTGCCTGCTGCTTGGTGGCAGCTGTCCAAGGCGGAAAGCCCCGCCGGACCTTAAGCAGTCTTCGCACCGCCTCTCGAGCGCCAAGAGGCACACAAGCATCCTCTTCTGGAGCCAACAAGCGAACGCCAGGTGCTGTACGGTCAGAGTCTGCACACCTGCTTGTTTCAGAGTAAAGTGTCCATAGAGGAGGGGCTGCGCCAGCCAGCCTTGGACTCAGGAGCTGTGTAGCGCCTGGACTGGTATATACGAGCGGCAACAGCAGCGGATGGCAGTAACACGTCATTTAGTCTGTCACAGAATGGAAAATAGTCTGTGGTTGCTGAAAACCGTTAGGGGAGGTAGCCACACCAGCTGCAGTTCACGACATTATTACTTTGTGTTGTTGTCTAGATTCAACTAGGCTGAAACATGAGCGTTTTATGGTAGAATTTTGCAAAAACACAGCTGTAAATTCACCATTGATTGATTATATGTAGAGCACAGCGTTCACCTCAGGAGGCATCTTGGCGCTAGGAGTTCATTACAGGCCTGTACCAATAAAAGAACTAAGGCAACCAGTCACATAATAACACGGCAGAGAATACAGCCAGTAAAATAAACATCAGCGTACGCCTCGTGCTGAAAGTAAAAAAGCAGCAGGGGGAGGGGATCGAGGAGGGAGCCTGGGCCCGTTTCCCTTGCGGGAGCCAGCAGGAACCATCTGTTTGTAATTATTAACAGATGGTTCCTGCTCGCTCCTGCAAGGGAATCGCCAAACGTGCACACGTTGCCACTGAAAGCAATGCAACGCGTACACTTTTTTGGGACACAAACTAAATCGATTGCTAAAGGTCTTCCTATACAGCGCATGCGAGACCTTAACAGATTAGAAGCACTTTAAATGAAATCACTGGAGCTAAGGTAGAGGGGTGTTGCTGTTTATAGGACCCTTATGCTGGCAGGTTTTTTCTCGCCCAGCTTAATATTAGAGCCCTGGGCCTGCCCGCCCATGGCAAAAGCTGCCCTGCTCAGCAGAGACGTTTTAAGGCATTGGAAAAGTGGGCTCTGTCCCAGGTCCTCAGCCTTTTAGGGATCCCTTGATAGAGCCAGCTCTGCTCTGGGGAGAGTCTTGCCTTGATGACCATGAATAGTTCATAAACAGATCGTTTTAAATAGTGTTTACCTTTAATTTGTTTTTTAATGTATGCGATGTGTGTGTCCAGTACAGGCATTTTGTAGGCAAATGTTGTGTTTATGTTTCATACAACATCCATAACAAAGTTTCTTCTAGATCAAAACAGGGCCTCACATATGAGAAACGGGAGGGCGTCACAGAGATTATTTGCAGTAATATTAATGAGCTGCTGCTGTGTTACAATGTTGAAAACACACGTCACTATCTCTTAAAAATAGATGTAAAGACATTTAGAATTTGGACGAATGTGAATGTGCACTATCACTGGCCAAAGAGGGCTTGAAAGAGCTGAAACTGGATCATAATTTCAAAGCTGTTCCGAACCAGGGCCCCTAAAATACGTTGGCCCAGGGCCCCCAAAATCCTTACCTTGTCCCTGCTGATCAGACAGGCAACTAGAAAGATTTGCGTCACCGTAAGCAGACATTCTCGTCGCCTTTAAATATCATCCACTGTCAGCTTCCTGTTCTTCTGATTGGTGAACAGTCTGCTTTCAACCACCAATAGTCCAAGAACATACAACCACAGACACACATTTCACACAGGGAGGTTGGCAATGTGCCAACTGCCCCTCCATGAAACTATGAGTGAGGCACAGGTTTGTGAGCAGCCTGCAGGCAGGGGAACCTCTGCCTATATGTGGGTCCCCACAGGCCTTTCAGCAGCAAAACTCTGCAAAGAGCCCACTCACAACAGGAAGAGTGATAAGCGCAAGGGGCACCACAAAGAGAAAATAAAATCTATAACAGCCTGGCCCAGAGGTGTGTGTCTCTTCTGTGCTGCTACTCTGCAGAGACAGGCAGCACAATGATACACAGCACAGTCCAACATGGTGGCCTTCGGGTGTACACACAGTGCTGTAGGTCAACACAAACTTCCACGTTTGCACCAATCAGGGCTGTGTGCGTTCAGTGATAGCGCATCAACCCACCCCTTGAAGAACATACATTGTACATGCTTTGACTTTTATCACCAACAATATATCCAAGTGACAGGGAGAGCAGTAAAGAAGGGACATATTGTGCAGGTCTCTTTAAACTCGGACATGCACACTTCTGCCCTGGAGTCCGTCCAGCAAGGAAAGATGCAGTGGAAGCCAAGACAGAGCTGGGGACTTAATAGAGATTGTCTATCTGTTTTGAATATCTGTGTGTTCGTCTTCGAATCTACACATTATTATCATTTTTAACTAAGCAATTATTCTCTTCACGCCCACCAAGTCTGCGCTGATTGGGGAGGGGCATTGGTTTTAGAGGCTCATGTTGTTTCGCTGGTACAAAATGTTCCTTCCTTGTCCTATGTAACCCAAAACTCAAAGCCTGTTGTTCATTTTCTCCATAGTGTACAGGGCTTTTAGGCAGTTGGTGAGCCTCCTGGTCTAGGATCGCTTGAAGCCACCTAAAGGCAGGATGGCCTTTGTGCAGCAGATACAGGATATTGACAAGTACCGGGCCACATGTGCTAAAGCAGACAACAGGACAACTAGACATATTTTACACATTACTGGTAATGCCTATTGCTCAACAAACCTGTACAATTCCTTGCAGAGTCTGCACAATAAAAAAATTTTCTCCACAATAGTAAGTATCTTTGCTCGATAGAACCTTCCATCATAGGGTTTCCACAGGACTCTGTGTCACCGGGGACACCATTTCACAATCCTCACCTTTATTTTTACAAACCATTGCAGAGGAGGAGTATTTGGTTCAGTTGAAGTGCAGCAAGAATACAAGTCCCAGAATACACCCGTATAACCCAAGTCTATCCTCGTGATCCCGCCACAGGCAAAGGGGGCCACGACCACAACATCCGGGCTGGGAGCAGGTGATCAGGGCAGGGAGGGGGTGGCGTGGCAGAGAGGTCTCCCAGAGGAGGACACATCTGTATCCGTCTCAGACACAGCGTGTGTTTACAGAGTCAGAGTGGGCGCACACAGTCTGTACTCAGACTCCCACATGGACAGCAGTATAAAGCTTAAAAAACACCGGACGTGTCTTAAGATATACCTGTTTGTCTACAATTCCAACCATGACCCACACTTGATCCTCCCCGCCCCTTACTCTTTTATGTACCAGACACCATACAAGGCAAGAGCCGTCTTTGGACACTTCAGGATTAAACATCAGGTACACAGTCATGTGTGCCCTCGCTCTGACTCGTCGCACAGCCAAGTGTTGTGCTTTAAGTACACAAACAGGGTAACGGAAGGTATTTTAGTGTGTTTGCAGAGCCCTCTTCCAAGTTAGTGTAGTGCACACACGCCAGACGTGATTTCATTCATCCGAAGTAGCACCTTGCCGCCCTCCACTGAACACGGCATCTCGCAGGCACTTTTCAACCAGCACAAGCGCGCAGCAGCAGGGGGAGGGGGGCCTACGCGATTCCCTTGCGGGAGCGTGCGACCATATGGCGCCACCATTGCAAGCAATGCAACGCGTGCACGTTTTTGCCCCCAAAGCTGTGCCGATGGCATTAGGTCTCTCTCCTATGCAGCGCATGCGCGCTGCGTAGGCGAGACCTAAAAAGGAAGCCTGCAACCCATGTATATAAACCGGTCTCGAATTTCCTTATTTTAGTTCAGTTGGGACATTTATGGTCACCTACAATAGCGAAATGAAGTAGCTGCTCAACTGTAATACTTATTACAGTTGAGTTGTGACATCATAATGCCTCTTGCCAACAGCCAAGGTAAAAGACCGGTCATGGAGCATAATTAGCACTGTAGTTTAAACAAGCAAACTGGGAACTTACTTTTTCTTCTGACATTTCCCCAAAAATAAAAAGTGATCAGCAGAAATTTATGGCAACATGTTTACTTTTTCCCATGCTACATAGGCCATTGACGGAAAGATAGAACCTATGCATGTATCTGCACAATCTGAACCACATCACTTTATAACCTGACCTGCATCAAGCGGATTCTAATTAAGCCTGGGCGGTGGTCGCAGAGTTCCGCTTGGCGGAACTCTGCGTACTGACAAAAAAAGACTCCACCAAGCTATGCAGAGTTCTGCGAGCTGTAGAGTAGGTTACCTTGCGCCGTTCGCACTGATTTTTAGTGCCAGGTGTTTGTGCAGCGCAAATAGCATCTCGCACAGTGCAAGAGGGTGCTGCTTATTTCTGCCACTTGGGTAGAAGTTCTACTTGAGCGGCAGATTCCTCAAGCGCGAACAGAAGGTTTCTTAATGCGAGCGGTAGCCACGATCCATGACCTTCCGCGTAGAGCGATCTCGTAGGGAAGTGGTCTAGCGTTGCATTTTCCTTGCTCGCGCTCGCCAACCTACTGTTGGCATGCAAGGAAAAAACTCCACCTTGAGTTTTTCAGAATTCCGCGAGCTCCGCAGAGCACGAAAAACTCAGCAAGTTCACTGCCCAGGCTTTATTCAAATGTCTTTTTCCAAAAATTACGAACTGCTTTTTCGTGCGTTTAATTTTTCAGTACAGATACTGCTTTTATTCTTTTTTGTCTGCAATAAACATTAAAGAGCAAGATACCAAGGAATAAACAGTTTGTCAGAAAGGTGAGGGTGTGAGCATGTATTATTAGGAGTAAAACACTCTCTGAAGTATGTTTAATGGATATTGAAAGTCACCTCAAAGTTCAATGACCTTATAAGGGAACCTGGCCTTCGGCCTGGTCTGTCTATATTTTCAAGGACTCCTCATGATGTGAAATATACTTATAATTTATGGCATGGGGTATACTATGCAGTATATATTATCTAAGAGGATGCTGCTTTAAGAACACTGATGTATACCAGAACTGGTGTCAATGATCCATTTTTACGCTATTCATTTTAGCTCTTGTGGGGTAGCTGTCTGCCAGGATGGTGTACTACAATCAATCAAAATATGTTCATAAACACACAATTCTGACCTCTTTAGTGACATAATAAAGCAACAAACAGGAAAAAGTTGGCCAGATAACTTTTGCAAAGGGGCAACACTCATTTCATTCCTAGTAATTTTAGTAAACTTTAATCTGAGCTACAATGTAAAAATTTGCCACATGTGCAACATCATCATTATGTGAGAAACACCACTCTCACACATATTCTGAGTGGCTGCGTAGATAACCGGGCTACTAGTATTGAAAAAAGTGCATTTACAGATATGATGAAGAATTCCCAACTATACACCATTGGGATATTGCGAGACAGTGTGAGGTTACATGACCATACAGACAAACACATTCATAAGAAGGACTTTCAGGTTTTATGGTAATAATTTTTTACATTTCATGTGCATTTTTTTCATATCCATTTTTCACTTCCTTTGTCGGTATATTTTGATATTTATTTTGTTCTGCTAAAAGCAAAGAAGCAATATGTTTTATTCTACTGTTAATTTAGTAGTTGTTAAAGAAAGTAGGAAGAAGACCACATTTCAGTTCCAAACTAGATAGCAATAATGCATGATCTGCAAATTATTCAGGTACTTGGCCAGTTAGTAGTCCCCACCAATCAATTACTGTGCTGATGATAATCTGCCAGCAAAAAATGCTGAACTTGGCACAACCTGGGTGCCTTTACCAATGCATTATAAACCTATTTAGCTCTTTGGTTCTTCAGGAACCATGCTATCGTTATCCCAAAACACACTAAATATATAGTTCTAGGAACACTACCATTGCTAGTTCTGCAACCTTTACCGTTCGAGAGTGTGGTTTCTTCACAGGAGATTTCCCCCTTCACTTTTGGATAAAAAAAAATGTGTTTTTTTATTTTTTTTATTCCATCGTTCCAAGCAATGTTAAGTAATTTATAGGGGTATGAACATGAAAGCCTATGTCAGCTAAAAATGAGTGAAAGTAATTCTTGTTCAAATTTAGTAGCAGGGTTATGTGGAGGACTTAAAAAAACAGCAACTGAAAATATTGTACATTAATTATTCAAGTCAGAGCAATAATATGGTATAAAAGCCGGCCAATTTGCTCTAACATGTTTGCACATAGGAGTAGTTGAGTGTTTCAGGTTTCGCAAATTCTCCTCATGCGATAGATTCAGAGTAAAATGGTCAAGTATGGAAAACGCACCAGGCATCCAAGCATATCCCAGAAACAATAACATGTGCCTTCTCAGTAAGGCCCTATTGATCCATGACCCTCACACCAATAGATGAACGTTAAAAGGGATACCCAGTAGATGATGAATGGTTTGGAGGTCATCCAGAAATCCAACCATCAGCACACTACTTTCATACATGCAGGTTACCTGCACAAACTTGGGAGGAAACTTATGCCGGAGGTCTAGGAGCAAGGAGTCCACTCGTTGCCTCTGGAAGAAAGAGCTTGCTTCTTCTGTTTTCTTGGACTTGGGTTTTGCTTTATCTGTACAAAAGACAAGCAATATAACATAAGCAAGCAAAACAAAGTAATTCACCGTTTTATTGCACTGCTGACTCAAGTGTTCAGGTGAAAACTGGACAAGAACAATCTCCTTGCCATCTTGTATTCCTATTTGAACTTAGCCTCCATTGTACCCATTTCTCCTCTCTTGAAGATCTGCATTCCTCTGTAATTCGATTCGGCATCTTCAATTACTTGTTTGTGTGTATATGAAAAGGCCATCTGATACTCTTTAATCAGATAAGAGATTAGAACAGAGTATGCCCCCATGTTTGCCATGAAGTTCCAAGAAAAACAATCAAACATTAAAACAAGTACTAAAACGGATGTCAACATTTGTCATAGAAATGTATTTGCATACATTGCAGTACAATGCAAATGATGATTGTAAGATAAAGGTCTGCAGTCCCCTTCTTGGGAAGTATTGACGACAGAGCTCCATCTTGAAGTAATCTTTGCACATACAAAACCTACGTTTCTGACGCACTGCATTGCCCTGGCAAGCACAAAGAGCAAGGGTACTCATGGGCAGGACTTGAAAGACCACCATCCTGAGGCGCACATTTGCCTGAATTACAAGTGAAAATCGAATGTTTTGGTGCACCAATGGGTGGGCCTCTATGCTAAGACCAGGGTGTTTTGCCACACCCCTTGGCAACATAGAGCAAGGCTAATCTTAATCTAAATCTGAATTATTCGAATTCTACAAGTACAAAATTTTAGAGTGCGGTTTTAAAAAAAGGAAAATAAAACAGGCGAACAATCACCCTTATAAATCCTTTAGGCTAGCCTCATTTTCTACAGACTATTCCAAAGATCTTATTCAGGCCTAACTTTTTTGAGGCCCACCAAGATTTCAAAAACACTTTCAATGTCCTAAGTTCTCTGGCTAGGTCACCTTCGTAAGACAGTGCTCCTTTATTCTTCTGTGAACATGGGCCATACGTTTTCACGGTAGTGTAATGGTGGGATCAAGACTTTCAAATTGCTGTTTAAATGTCACCTGAATTAAAATTATTAAGGAAGACAGAAAAGTTCTGCAACTGGGTAGGTATTCCTTTACATTAACAATCCATGCTGAAATAACATGTTTTTACATAGAGCTTCATATCACACTTCTGCTTTTGATAAACGCTATAAGTAACAAACATAATGTGATCTTTTGTCTAAATTCCAAAACCACCAGGATGCCATGATGACTGGAGCTTGTCTTTCATTACAATTATGAAAATCAGAATATTCTGTGTTAGAAGGCAGGACTAACAGCTCCCACCTGAAATTAACTATTAAACAGAAGGAAAATGCTACTTACCAGTATGCATCTGCTCTTGGCATGTAGAGCTGCAGATCCACACACTTCTGGTGTTGGGCTCGGATGCTTGCACCTTGTTGTTGTTTTGGAAGAAGTCTTTGTAGTCACGAGATAGGGGAATCCTCCCATGGACGTTAGTGCACATGGGCATCGACTCCATCCTCAGATTGTTTTTCGCCATGATGGGAAATGATGGAGTTAGTAGAAAAGAAAGAGATGTCCATGTGTGTATATCTAAGTAAGATAGAACTGGAACAGATACAGGTCCCGGGGAGGTGGGTGGGTGTGTGTGGATCTGCAGCTCTACATGCCAAGAACAGATGCATACTGGTAAGTAGCATTTTCCGTTCGAGGCATATGAGCTGCAGATCACATACTTAGCATAGACTGTACAGCAGTGTCTCCCCTAGCGGTGTTCACCTGTATCGGTTGCAGTAGTTTGAAAAAGAGTTTTAAGAACAGCTTGGCCTACAGAAGCTTGTTGCTTGGCTTGCACGTCAACACAATAGTGTTTAGTGAAGGTGTGTGTGGTAGACCATGTGGCTGCCTTACAAATTTCTTCTAGGGGAATGTTCCCTAAGAAAGCCATGGAAGCCCCTAGTTTGCGTGTGGGATGCACTCTAGGGGGAATTGTCAATGTGCGTTTAGCTTTTTGGTAGCATATTTGGATACATTT
Source organism: Triturus cristatus (assembly GCF_964204655.1). Taxonomy (NCBI): domain Eukaryota; kingdom Metazoa; phylum Chordata; class Amphibia; order Caudata; family Salamandridae; genus Triturus; species Triturus cristatus. The sequence continues at coordinate 1,157,332,062 of NC_140592.1, read as the reverse complement.
CACAATCCACCGTGCAATCCCAGCTTTGGAGATGGGGTTACCTTTATGAGGTGGGGAGAAAGCTACAAACAATTGTTTTGTCTTGCGAAAGGATATAGTTATGTCAATGTAATAAAGCAGGTACTCGTTTGACATCTAGCGTGTGAAGAGCTCTCTCTGCTACGGAGTCTGGGTTTTGAAAAAACACCGGTAGCTCCACTGATTGGTTAAGGTGAAATGCAGAGATGACTTTAGGAAGGAATTTTGGATTTGTTCTGAGAGCCACTTTGTTACGATGTATTTGTAAGAAGGGTTCTTGTACGGTTAAAGCGTGGATCTCACTCATCCTTCTGAGAGAGGTGATTGCAATAAGGAAAACTACTCTCCATGTGAGGAACTGAAGTTCACATTTGTGTAGAGGTTCAGATGGGGGTCCCATGAGCCTAGTAAGTACAATGTTGAGATTCCATACCGGAGAGGGTGGTAATTTGGGGGGATGATCCTTTTAAGGCCCTCCATAAAGGCTTTGATTGCTGGGACCCTAAAATGTGACAAGTTTGGTCTATTTTGTAAGTAAGCGGCAAGTGCTGCTAGATGTAGACGTATGGATGAGTATGCTAAATTACATCTTTGCAAATGTAGTAAGTAGCAACTGATGTTCTGGATGGACGGACGCATCCAGTGGATCGATGTGATTGTTAGTGCAGTAAATGGCAAATCTCCATTTTGCTGCATAGAAAGCTCTGGTGGTAGGGCGCCTGGCTTCAAGGATGTTCATGCAGTCCAGTGCAGGGTTAAAATAACCGAATTCTAGGACTTCAGGAGCCCTATCGCCAGATTCATTTGAGTTGGATCGGGTGCCTTATCTCTCCATGGTTCTGCGTTAGTAGTGATAGGGAGAGGCGTAGTTTTTGGTGTGGGACTAGCGAGAGTTTCAACAGTGTTGTGAACCACGGTTGGCGTGCCCATGTGGGAGCCACTAGGATCATATTTAGAGATTGTTGTCGGAGCTTGCATACCACTAGTGGAATCAGTGGGAGTGGTGGAAAAGCGTACGCAAATCTACCTGACCAGTTCATCCATATCGCATTGTCCTTGGACAGCGGGTGTGGAAACCTAGCAGCGAAGATTGGGCAATTTGCGTTTTCGTGTATGGCAAACAGATCTATGTCCGGTTGGCCCCACATCTGGAAAAATGGTAGAAGAACTAGCGGATGTAGTTGCCATTCGTGAATCTGTTGTGTCTGTCGACTTAACAGATCTGCAATCTGATTGTGAACTCCTGGAAGGTGTTCTGCAAGCAGGTATATGTTTTGTGGGATGGTTCACCTCCAAATGTTCAGTGCTAGCTGAGACAGCGGTAGAGAATGTGTGCCACCTTGTTTCTGTATGCAATACATGGCTGTCATGTTGTCCGTCCGGATCAGGACAGCCTTGTTCTGTACATGAACTTGGAATGATTTTAAAGCTAGGAATATTGCTAGCAGTTCCAGATGATTGATATGGAGCACTTTTTGTTGAGTGGTCCATTTGCCTTGAGTTGTGTGCTTGAGGAGGTGTGCTCCCCATCCTGTGAGTGATGCGTCTGTTAGAACTATCTGTGGAACAGGCTCGAGTAACGGCCGCCCTTTGGATAAGTTTGTTGTGTTCCACCACTGCAGAGAGCGATATGTGCGGCTGTCCACCAACACCAGATCTGTAAGTTGTCCCTGAGCCTGATTCCACTGATGTGCTAGACATTCCTGTAAGGGACGCATCTGAAGTCTTGCATAAGGTACAATACATATGCAAGATGCCATCATGCCTATGAGTTGCATGAACACTCTGGCTGGGAGAGAGTGCTGGGCTTGAAATTTTTGAGGATAGCTTGTATACTGGCTATCCTGCCTAGAGCTGTGAAAGTATTTATTGTGGCCCCTAGGTATTAATGTACATGAGAGGGTTGGAGTTGCGACTTGGTGTAGTTGATTGTGAACCCCAAGTTGTGCAGTGTTTGGACAGTTTGATGTGTGTTGAACGCACTGGTTGAATGATTTGGCTTTTATTAGCCAATCGTCCAGATATGGGAAGACCTGGATTTGTTGTCTTCTTAGGTTTGCCGCTACCACTGCCAGACATTTGGTAAATAATCTGGGAGTGGTGGTGACTCCGAATGGAAGGACTTTGAACTGATAGTGTTGTCCGTCCACTACGAACCTTAGATACTTCCTGTGAGCAGGATGTATGGGAATGTGGAAGTAGGAGTCCTTGAGATATAGTGTGGCAAGGAAGTCTTGTTGGAGTAGTGGAAGCACTTGTTGGAGAGTGATCATGTGAAAATGATCTGAGTGTATGTAGAGATTGAGGGGTCTGAGGTCGAGTATTGGCCTTAGGGTCCCGTCCTTTTTGGGGATTAGGGAATAAATCCCAGTTCCCTGATGTAGTAAAGGGACTGGCTCAATGGCGTGCTTCTGAAGCAGCGAGAGAACTTCTGGTCTTAAAAGTGTAAGATGTTCTGTGGACATTGGTCGCTGCTTGGGTGGTATGTTTTGTGGGGGAGGGGGGGGGGGGGGGGGGGGGTAGCTGTAAGTTCCAGGCAGTAACCATGTTGGATAATTTGTCTTACCCACTTGTCTGTTGTGATGGATTCCCAGGCAGGCAGGTACTGTGATAATCTTCCCCCGACTGGAGTGGAATGGTCTGGGGGGAGTGGAGGGAAATCACTGTTTAGCAGCAGGGGGGGTGCGAGTGTTGTTGTTACCTCGGCCTCTCCCTTTATTGTTATTCCCTCTGTATCCTCCTCTAAAATATCCTCTATTGGGGGATGTTTGGGTGGTGATTTTAAAAGAAGATGAGTTATCTGCGGCCATGTTTTTGGAGGCTCCTCTATAAAAGGCGCGACGAAAGGAGCCACGCGTTTGCGGAGACTGTAACGTTCCCATGGACTTAGCAGTTTGTGTCTTTTTTTCATCTTTTCAAGAGCAGTGTCTACAGCTGGTCCAAAAAGGTGTTGTTGATTGAACGGCTGGTGTAGAATGGTTGTTTGGACCTCTTGTTTAAAGGCTGAAATGCGTAGCCAGGCATGTCGTCTGAGCAATACACTGGTATTAATGGACCTAGAGGCAGTGTCTGCTGCATCAAGGGCACATTTAATTGAGGCGTTTGTTATTAGTTTGGCCTTTTGGATTAAATCCTTTGCCTGAGTTTTATATTGGTCAGGCAAATGCTGTGATAGGGTTTCCAGCTGGTCATAATGGGCTCTATCATATCTAGCCAGCAGTGCTTGGGTGTTAGTTATGCACCATAGATTGGCCGCCTGCGCAGCTACTCTTTTGCCAGATGCATCTAGTAATTTGGATTCTTTATCCGGGGGTGGTGCATCCCCGGAGGTTTGTGAATTGGCGTGCTTCCTAGCATTAGAAACCACTAGTGAATCTAAAGGCAGCTGTCCTTTGATGAACGCAGGGTCGTCAGGGGGCAGGTCTGTATTTTTTAAATCGATCCTAGGATTAAGAATCCTGGCTCGTACGGGATCTTTGAATACGTATGGGGCATGTTTAATGACTCCTTTAATCATTGGTAATATGTGTACCGTTTTTTGGGACTGTTCAAATGTATCTAAAAGGAAATCCTCCTCTGCTGTGTAGGAGTACATTGTCACACCGTGAAAAACAGCAGCCCTATTGATCAACTGTCCAAAACCAATGTTATCATCTGGGGGAGATGGTTTTGTTGAGTATGGATGAGGGCTTGGAAGGTCTGGTAGGTCTATTGGGTAATTCCAATCGTCTTGTGGTGGGTCGTCTGGATCAGTGAACGGATCATTGGGGTCTCCCCCCCACCCCTAGGTCATCATCATCTGGTGGTGGTGGTGTATGTGGTGGAGAAGTTACAGGCAAAGGTGGTGTAACAGGTTTAGGGAGAGGAAGGGGGTTAGAAGGAAGTACAGGAGAAGAAGGAGGCATAGGGGATGTAGCAGAGTCCTTCTTGACAGGCACTGGAGGGGCATGTGCTGTGTCTAACTTCCTCTCCTTGCATGGCACAGCCATGACATTTTCTGTTTTAGGGTTAATGTAGAATATTTTCTGTCTGGGATCGACAGGATCTGGATGAAAGAGTTACTCTTCCTCGACAACCGGATTCAGCGCCGATTTTTTTGGTTCTGAGCGGGGCTGTCGTTGAGTTTTTTGCTCTTTGGCTTTAGGAGGCGTGGTAGAATCCTTAGGCTTGTTTTTCGGTTCCGAAGGTTTTGGTTTCGAAGCTGAGGTGTGATCCTTAGGCTTAGAAGTGTTCGAAGCTGGTTTATCTATGGGCCTCGAGGTGTTCGGGCCGGTTTGTCTTTTGGCATGTAAGAAGTCGGAGCCGATTTCAGAGCAGAGTGTTCTTTCGGTTTCGGTGAAGAAGGTGCCGGTGGGACTATTAAATGCTGTTTGCTCGGTCTCGAGCTACCGGAAGGCTTGTCTTTTTTCTTCGGAGCCGGGCCCGGGGGCGGGGCTTCTGAAGTGTGTTTTCGGTCGCGACTGGGGTCAACAGGCGAAATCTTGACCAGTGCCTTCTGTTTCTGTGGTGGGGTTGGAGTAGGGGCAGTAGTACTCACTCATTGACCAGGAGTGATGGGGTCATCCGAGTCTTCTGCCTCAGACACGATTTCCAGATCTTCGGAATCTTCTTCTGGGACATCCGGTCCGTCGAAGATGTCCTCTGGTTCTGGAGCTGATCTCTGCGCCATGATGTGTCGTCGAGCCCAACAATGTCGAATAGTCTTTTTTATCGAAAAGAGGCGCAGGCTGAGCAGCTGGACTCGTCGTGTTCTGGTGAGAGGCACAGGTTGCAGACCTTATGATGGTCACTGTGTGGAAACTTCACTCCACACTGGGGGCATTTTTTGAACAGCGTCCTTTCCATGAGCCGTAGGCCTTACGGTGTCGATAGGCCCAACGGCCCGCTTCGATGACTGGAATCGAAGCGGCGAAAGGCGCGTCGAAGATTTCGATGTTCGAAGTCAATCAGAAGAGTTTGATGAAGTTGTGCGCGTCGAAAAAGTTTGAAAGTTAAGTTGCATCCGAACCCAATGGCGGAAAAAAACAATCTGAGGATGAAGTCGATGCCCATGCGCACTATCGTCCAAGGGAGGAGTCACCTATCTCGTGACAACAAAGACTTCTTCCAAGACAACAAGGTGCAAGCATTCGAGCCCAACACCAGATGGTGATGTAATGCTAAGTGTGTGATCTGCAGCTCATATGCCTCAAACTATCTGTTTAAGATAGACAAAAAAAATCACATGATAATCTGCCACTTCTAGCCTCAGTTCTAACTGTACTGCGTTGCACACTTTCATTAGCAGAGAAAAAAAAAATCACCTCGTAGCATTTCTTTTCACCTATAGGGTTTTATGTCATAATCCTCATCTGGATTGTTTACACTGACTGTACTAACTAACATGGCTAAACAGTGAAAGGGCTATGATGTTGTGAAAGGCTTTAAAGTAGTGGTAGTCAAACGCAAGGCTGTCCAATCACACTTGGTCAACATGTATAGCAAAACGTGCTTTTAAAAGGTAAAACTGAGATTGTTTGCAACGTTTTTTGATTGCTAAACAGTTTAAATTCCATATAAAGGATTTTTGATTTTTTTACTTTTCGTCTAGATATTGAACTTCTATAAGAATCCTTAAATTGTTTGGCTTCCTAGCAATATTTTACATTGTACAAATATTTTAAAAAAAATTAAAAGCACTATTGAACACGGTTTTAGGTAGATTAATTAAGAGAAAATGCCCCAGTATCCAATTGCTCCTTTTACGCATGCTCACAATGTTAGCATTTCGCATATTGTGAGAAGACCACCGATTTAGAGCCTCGCTCTGAACAAAGATATGTTGAGTTTATTTTGTAATGAATTAACTTTCAAACACCTGTGCAAATTCCAATTGATGCAATGATCAGCCATGGGGGTTGATTACAATGTCGTTCGGAAAGACTCCGAATGGCATTCAGTTCGTCCGAATAAGATTCGGAACCCACCTGTCTGACCGACTCAGACATTTTTCTGAACAACCGATTACGATGGTTGGAAACCATTTCAGACTTTCCGTCTTGGTTCCGAACGGCATTTGGAGTAACCGAGTAGGTCAGAGCCAAATTGAAGAGGTATACGGACCGTGTCTCCAACCGAGCGATTACGATGTCGGATTCGGACAGCCTTTCCGAATCTGCTGCCAGAATCAGACTTTTGGGGGCCCATAGCAGGCCCCCCCATCACCCGGGGGCCTCTGAATCGGGCCCGTGGTTGTACTCTTGGGTCCCCCCTTTCCATGCATTCACAGTGTGGCAGGCACCATGGGGTGCCCGCCACCGGGTGCACAATTTTCCGCAAGCACCCCTTTCTGCAATGGAAGCCTGTGTAGTCAGTTGGAACACAGGCTCCTATTGAAGTCAATGGGAGTCCGACCGAACGGTGTTAGGAACCATTGTAATCGGTCTGACTCCCCGATTCGGTCGAAAACCATTCTAAAACCGATTTGGTCGGAATGCTTTCCGAACGACATCGTAATTGACCCGAGAGTGTTGCACATGGTGTAATGAAATAAAGAGGAAGATGTGTCCCTTGGCTGAAACTAAACTTAGACATAAAATGAAAATCCATATTGAATACTAATTTGTTATGGTGGAGATAGTTACATGGGCCATCAGCGCTTAAGCTCGCACTCTTCCTACTAAACAGAGCAAGCATTGGTGTTGGGATGGAAAGGTCCTCTGCATGGTAATGGACATGTACACCTCCCCCAAGTGCTCAAATGTACTGATTTCTGGATCCCTAATGCTGATTTTTGGTGTCATAGGCAAACAAAGATCATGCGAGTACGTCATGACATAAACCTGTCGCACAGATTGTGGCCTTGTTGGACCGGGAGGGGCGCCCAAAGTGCTACTCCTAGTGGTGAGAGGCTACTGCCTTCACCAGGAGTTAAGCAGCATGAGTGATGTGGGGGCAGCCTATCATGTAGTGATCAGTAGGAGTGAACAGGTCCTTTTTAATCTGTGGCACTTGAGTGAGGACAACAGGCTCACTCATTTTTAAGTCCCGCTGTTCTGTGCGCAATTCACCATTTACCTATATCAGTTTTTTGTGAAGTGCAGTGCAGCACAGGAGTGGTGTATCTGCGCTGGGTGTATGTGTGCCTAGGAAAGGTACAATACAGAGATAATGCAGTACTGAGCATTGCATGCATGGTTATTGCATGTTCCGAGTATGATTGCCTATGAGTGGTACAGTACATGAAAGATACAGTGCTGTGCAGTATGTGTAAGTTGTATACATGCACTGGGTGTATGTGTGCCTGTGGATCGTACAATAAATGGTGGGCCATGGGTTCCATTTTGGGAGACCCAGGCCTGCATGGTGAAAGTTGAAGAGGAGTTGAAGAGATCGCCCCCAACAGATGTGCGTATTGTTGCATTCCTGTAAGCTAGGTGGGACACACACACACTGGATAGGGCAGAGCCAGGCTTTCCATGTACACTTCAGCAGGTGCCCTTTGACTTATGGAGAGGTCACAAGGAAGGGGCATGGGCAAATCTCTGGAAGAAGATGGGGCTGACAAGAGAATCAAGGAGTAGGGCTGGGAGCCATGGGCTAACTTTTTGAAGCACATATCACTGTGGCCGACATCCAGGAGTGAAATCTAATAATTCCCATGACCTGTGTTTTGGGACTATCAACCTTGGAGTCTTTCCTGCCTTGACAGACTGATTTTTAAGAGGACGAGAGGCAGATGAGTGGACAATCAAAAAGAAGCAGACCCCCAGCATAAATCCTCATAGAATCAGACCCTAAATCACATTTGGTGTCTGTAAATGGACTATAAGAAGGAGATTTTGAGACCTCAAAAATTGTCATCTGCCAAGTAGCCAGACAGACTGTGTGAGGAGGGGAAGCTCTGCAAGACTTCTGCCTGTGACCTGGACTAGGGGCCAAGGCCTGCTAGTATCTCTTCTGGATGAGGGAATATCACCCAGGGAATCCAATACCACCTACTCTGCAGCCTGGAGCACCACAGCCTGCTTGCTTGCCATGACCAGTATGCCCTGTGAAGAAGAGGAGAGCAGTGGAGGGAGATGGGTCCAGTCAGGAGCCCTGTTGAGTGGATTCCCTCCGAGAGGTGTGACAAAATGGCTGCTGCACTGATTGGGTTGTTGCCTGTGTGCAGGACAGAGTCGGTGACCCCAGTATGCTTGGGGAGGGCCGTTGTAAAGTGAGCCATGTGCCGCGCTAAACCAATCTAGCCGGAGCCAGTGCGTAGTGCCGAGTGGGCAACCCCATTTGCCAGAAGGGGCGCAGTGAAAAAGACGACCATGCAGTAAGGACCGTAGCGGGCAGTGACCCGGTATGCCAAGAGGGGCCGCTGACTAAGACTTCCCCCAAGCCGATCGGGCGGAATCCCTTGACAGTGAGGTATGGTGACCTTGTATGCATGGGAGGGTGGGCTTGTCACTCGGAGCACCAAGAGCTGGGACCTGAACTGCAATCCTCCCCTGGAGAAGTGAGGATGTCGTGGGAGCACAGGTGCACCTGCTGGAGAGGGTTATGCAAAAATTTGTATACCCACCCCATTTTGCATGATATTTTATTAATTAGATTAATTAATTATAATTGAACTAACGGATTGGAGTGATGTGGAAAATATTTACCAACTTTACTAATATATGAATTACACGTGGGATCTGCATCTGCATGGCCCAATTAATTATGTGAACTAAATTTCGTACGCATACTAATGATAGACAATTAGAATATTGCATGATATATGTCGCTTTTGTGATGTAATTGTGATTCGTGCTTTATTTAGTAAGTATAAACCGCACTGAGTTGCTTTTTGCTAGATAAATACATACACATATGGGTATTAGCGAGGGAATAACATTTGATTAGTCATTTTTATGTATTAATTACGTTTTGTGTTTCTTTGCTTAAGTTGACCATTTTGGCCCATCGAAAGATGGCTGCCTTTGGTGCCTAACCCGACTGCCAACGCTGAACAAGGCTTGGGTGAAGTGCGCCTGCGCTGACAACAGATACACAATGGACTCGTCCTCACCCCAGGCAAGCTGTACTTATCAAGGTCGCACTGGGAAAAGTGCCAACCCTACAGACAAAAGACTTTCTTTAAAAAACGGAACCAGCAAGTATGCTGACACCATGGACTAAAACTTATAAGAACTTTGTAGGACGACCCCTGACCAGCCAATCAGAACAGTTTAAAACTAATTTTTGTTAAATTTTGTTATTGAAATTATTATAAAAACCCATAGAATAGAGAGGTTGTAGGTCGCTCCTTCGAATTCCTGATGATATGCTGCCGGAGAGGATGGTGACACTGCAGGACAGCTGAATCTTTGACGGACTGAATTAATGCCCAAAACTCCTGATGAACTGAACCGGCTTGATGGGCATAGATTTGCGAGACTGCCAGATTTGACATAGAGGACGACTTTAGCCAGAATAGGTAAATATGAATGATTTGATTTGCAATATTAATATAAATTTGAACATCTACAGAAATGAGTTGGGTTGTTAATTCATTAAAATGTGTTGATGAAAAGGTTAATTAGAGTATTAGAAATTCACTTAAACCTACAACTAACTGATCCGTCCCATTTATGAGAGGAATACCAAAGGTGAAATTCAGGGCCAAATGAGTATTAGAAGGTTGTGTAGATTTGTTGCTCATTAAGGAAGAAGTGGTATTTTCCTCTCCCATTTCCAGCGCTTGGAAGGATAATCGCCTCTCGCACGGACTGATGGTGAGTGAATGTTGGTGTTATGGGCCCCACCAGCGAATGTATGGATAGTGTGTGTATGTGAGATCTTTTGGTCCGTGACGGTAGAGAGGGATTTTGCACTCCGCGCTGGAGCACACCATCACCCAGATGAGGGACCAGGAACAGGATCAACAGAACCATGCCCCACCTAGAGACACACCTGACACTTACCCTGCAGGAGGAGCCACAGAAAACGTCTGGTTGCTTCAGGTGCACCACCACGAGTAAGGGACTCTGCACCCACTGAGAGCAGCCACCTGGAGCGCATGTATCAGACTCACCTGAACTCAGCTGCTTTGAGCACATATGGAGTTATCTATTGGTGCTGCTAACCGCATTTGGAGTTGTGAGCCTGTGTTCACTCCCATGTATCCACATCTGAGAGGGAGCTTTGAACTACTCAAACCACGCTAACCCTGAGAGTCAAGTGCTGAAGGAGTACCTGGCTCAGTTGCTCAGAATCCATATTAGGTTGGGCCCCAGGACATCAGGAGTAAAACGCCCCAACTCCCATGGTTGGGCCCAGTAACCCCCGCTTGTCCTGTGGACCTCTGGAAGGGGTTCTGATGATCGGCAAATGCCAGGGAATACCCGAAAAGACCCACTAGTTTACATTCACAATGAGCTGATGTTATTCACACAAGCCTACTCGTCAAACAATCCTAAAGTAAAAAAAACACGAAACGTCTACTGAATCTTACGAAAAAAAGACAATATAACCTAACAAGTATTAAAGGTGCTAAACGGGTGCTATGTACTTTTTAAAGCAGTTGTGCGCCTAACTTTTCTCGCACAGAGACATGTTAAGGCCTTTCAAAGAACAAGTTCACCTACTTTGGCTACTTCATGAAATACTTTGTTCTGGTCCATCAAGCGCGGGCGGGTCAAGAAAAGGGAGGGTCCCAAAACTGAAATTTGTCAGTTTAATTTCCACAGGAAAGTTTGCTCTCAGATACAGAAAAAACAGCTCAATGGGATAACATTAAATTTGGCACAAAGTCAGAACATAACTCAGAAAGCATGCTTTTTGTGATTTGGTGTGGATCAGTCTTGAGGAAATGCCGTGTCTGCCATTACAGAACTCAGAGATTTGCTCCCAGAGCTCTGAAAAAAGTGAGAAAGGACACACCGACCCCCAGGCCCATGTGGGGGGTCCCAATGGAAACAATAGGTTGAAATGTTTTAAAAGAACAAAAATACATTTTGGCCACTGAAAACGCAGGCCAAAAATGTACTAACAGTAATTCTATACTGTACATGGCTAATCGCCCGTTACAACTAACTTTCTTTTTTCAAAATTTTGAAAGGGTTTACGGAGTAACATGAATAGCAGTGTCATCGATGATGTCAACAATGATTTCATCAGTGATGTCATCAATGATGTCATTTGAGATGTAGCCAGGGATATTATCAATGATGTCATTTAACATGTCATGTAATGTGTGACATCATAAGCAGTGTATGACAAGGGTGTAAGTTATAGTTGGGTCACTAAACTGTAAGTAGCAAACAGTGTTTTTTTCATTTTTTTTGATGTTAGTGCTTAGTTGTTTTTTGAGGCAACTGCCACAAGACTGCAATTCCCCAAGCTCAGGCTGGGCAAAAAAAAAACCTTACATGTAATATGGGTTATTTCTATGTAAAAGACACAATTGCTGCAACAGCTTATCTGGAAACATACCTCGTTCCTCCTGATCTTTGAAGTGCCACCAGTACCCTTTGGAAGGGTGGTACCGGCAGTAGGACATGGCTTCATCAAAGGCTGACTGGATACCATGTACGGCACTAAGCTGCAGAAGCACAAACCAAATGTAAGAACACTAAATTCCACAAAACAGCATGAAACACATACACATATCATACATACTGTAAACATCAAATCTATTATCAACAGAGTCTAAGAATGTCCTGGTGTCCCGCTTATTACCAGTCAGGCTAAAAGTTCCAAGCAGAATGACAGTGACTTGCTGGTATTCCCAAGTTCCAGAGACCAGTCATTTAAAAGGACTTTAGTAATCAAATGGAATTTCAGATCCTAATACGAGCATCAAAGATAGTAGTTTGAACATTTGCAGACTATCGTTCAGTAAACAATACAATATCTGCTTTTCGAAAAGATAAGAGTACCAAAAGGCAGACACAAGTAGAAGCTAATATTATTCAGAGTACCGCATACTGCTGGGACCTGAGCCTGATACAGAATGAGAAAACATCCAATGAAAGCAGAAATCATACACCATAATGAGGATGCTCAAATGTATAGAATAGCAAATCTAAGTCTTTCTAGTGATGAGTCAGGAACCACTTCCATAATTTGTAAGGAGGTCAAAAGACAAGTCATACAGATTAGAACAAAAAAGATTAAAGTAATAATATTGCCTGAAATAGACGCGAGCAAAACAAAACTACAGTCTTACATGTTATTTCTATTTTCTTCTGGTTTTAAAATGGTGCATTAAATCAAAAGCAATTAGGGTTTGTTTTCTATTTGACACTCCTTTATGGCAGCAAATCTCCAGAAGTTAGAGCTCTCAGTGAAATCAAAAGGCCTTACATTTGAGAACTGCTGCTTCCGGATTGGCTCATTACAGAGCACTGACCTTGATTGGCCTGTAAGAAACAATTGCTATATAGTGGCGAAGAGTCAAAAGTGCTTATGCATGATAATACGTTTCCTTTTTAGGTTTAAATTCCTGTGCATTAACTACTACAGAATTGACAAAGTTAGGTACACGGAGGCCTGATTCGCAGATGTTTTGCTATGAGTACTCGTAGCTTACTCAAGGCTTAATTGACCTAATCATATTCTACTGACATTGATATAGCTCTTTCCAGACCGCTTGCAAGATACTGCGAGACATGGTCTCTTATGGAGAAAAGATTTTTGAGTTACAATGAATGCATATGAAGATCAGTGTGAAGCTGTGCCATTGATAGGTACATATACATATCAATCAATCAATCAGCATGTGTATAGCACAGCACTGTCATCCCTATGGGTATCTGGGTTCTGTCGTGCGAGGTCTCCGAAGAGCCAGGTCTTGAGTTTCTTCCTGAAGTCTGCTACAGAGAGTGCTGTTCAAAGATGGAGAAGTAAGTCATTCCAGGTCTTGGCGGCAATGTAGGAGGAGGACTGGCCCCTGCTACTGCTGTGGCAGATGAGGAGGAACGCAAGTGTCTTGCGGATAGGTGGAAACCACTGGCCATAGCGTGGTGGTGTACAGTTGTAAAATACTGTCTATAAAATGTATACTTCGCATAAACCCTAGCAGAATTTAGGTCATCTTGCTGAGCTTGGACATTAAGGAATATGCTACTTACCAGTATGCATCTGTTCTTGGCATGTAGAGCTGCAGATCTATATACTGTGCATAGATCGCCATCTGGTGTTGGGCCCGGATGTTTGCAGTTTGTTTTTCCTCTTGGAAAGTCTTTGGAAGTCACGAGGTCGGTGACTCCTCCTTTGGTTCGTATTGCGCATGGGCTTCGGCTCCATCCTCAGATTGATTTTCGCCAGCAGGGAAAGATGGAGCGTAGTAATAACAGTAAATAAACCCATGTGTGTTGTATCTAAATAAGATAGACTGGAACAGATACAGGTAGCCGGGGAGGCAGGTGGGCGTGTATAGATCTGCAGCTCTACATGCCAAGAACAGATGCATACTGGTAAGTAGCATATTCCGTTCAAGGCATATAAGCTGCAGATTATACACTGTGCATAGACTATATAGCAGTACCCAACCCTAGCGGCGACCACCGGCATCCGTTGCAGTTGTTTGGAACAGTGTTTTTAGTACAGCCTGGCCCACACTAGCTTGTTACTTGGTTTGCACATCTACACAGTAATGTTTTGTGAAAGTGTGCGGTGTTGACCATGTTGCTGCTTTGCAGATGTCATCTAGTGGTATGTTTCCTAGAAAAGCCATAGAAGCCCCTATCTTCCTTGTAGAGTGGGCTTTAGGGGGAACAGATAGCGTTCGTTTTGCTTTGTGGTAGCAAATCTGTATGCATTTTACAATCCACCTAGCTATCCCTGATTTAGAAATAGGGTTGCCTTTATGTGGTGGAGACAAATAGCTGTTTTGTTTTTCTGAAAGGTTGTGTTCTTTGGATGTAGTAAAGTAAGGCTCTTTTAACATCCAGTGTGTGTAAAGCCCTTTCCACAACGGTTTGAGGTTGTGAGAAAAAGACTGGTAATTCTACTGACTGGTTTAGATGGAAGGGAGAAATGACTTTGGGTAGAAATTTTGGGTTGGTACGGAGTACAACCTTGTTCTGATGCATTTGGAGAAAAGGTTCCTGTATAGTGAGTGCTTGTATTTCACTAACCCTTCTAAGGGAAGTGATGGCCACTAGAAATGCTGTTTTCCATGTGAGAAATTGCAGCTCACATTTATGTAATGGTTCGAAAGGGGGTCCCATTAGCCTTGTGAGAACTATATTCAAGTTCCAGACAGGTGAGGGTGGTACTCTGGGTGGAATTACTCTTTTGAGGCCTTCCATAAAGGCCTTGATGGCAGGCACCCTGAAAAGTGATAGGTGCTGCCTGTTCTGTAAGTAAGCAGCAATTGCTGCGAGGTGTAACCTAATGGATGTATATGCTAGGTTACACCTTTGTAGATGGAGCAAGTAACATATGATGTGCTGTATGGACACATTTAGAGGGTCGATTGTGTTGTTGTGGCAGTAAACAACAAATCTTTTCCACTTTGCAGCATAGCATGCCCTAGTAGTAGGGCGTCTAGCTCCCTGATAATATTCATGCAATCAGGGGGAAGGTTAAGGTATCCGAATTCTAGGACCTCAGGAGCCAGATCGCAAGGTTGAGCTGAGCTGGGTCCGGGTGCCTGATCTCTCCATGGTTCTGGATTAGGAGGCATGGTGATAGATGCAGCTTTTGGTGTGGTACTACCGAGAGTTCCAGCAGTGTGGTGTACCACGGTTGTCTGGCCCATGTTGGAGCTACTAGGATCAGTGTTAGGGAATGCTGTTGTAGCTTTCGCACCACTAATGGAATTAGTGGGAGAGGTGGAAAAGCGTATGCAAATTTGTTTGACCAGTTCATCCATATCGCATTGCCTTTGGACAATGGGTGTGGATATCTGGCGGCGAAGCTTGGGCATTTTGTGTTTTCGTGGGTGGCGAATAGGTCTATGTGTGGATGCCCCCACTTCTGAAAGAACGGGTGAAGAACCTGTGGGTGAAGTTCCCATTTGTGAATCTGTTGCGTTTGTCTGCTGAGCAGATCTGCCACGGTGTTTTGGACTTCTGGGACGTGTTGGGCCAGGAGAAAGATTTTATGTGGAATTGCCCATCTCCATATGCTCATTGAGAGAGCTGTGGAGAGTGTGTGCCCCCCTGTTTTTGAATGTAGTACATGGCAGTCATGTTGTCTGTGCGAATGAGGACTGCCTTGCCTGAAATCTGCGGCTGGAAGGATTTTAGGGCTAGGAAGATTGCCAGTAACTCCAGATGGTTGATGTGGAGTAACTTCTGTTGCGGCGTCCATGTGCCCTGTACTGTGAGATGCAACAGATGAGCTCCCCAGCCAGAGAGCGATGCGTCTGTTAGGATTATTTGTGGAACGGGGTCCAGGAACGGTCGACCTCTGGAAAGGTTTGTGGTGTTCCACCACTGCAGAGAGCGATGGGTGCGACCGTCCACCAACACCAGATCTGTCAATTGTCCCTGGGCCTGGTTCCACTGGTGCGCTAAACACTCTTGGAGTGGACGCATCTGGAGTCTTGCATGGGGCACTATGAAAATGCAAGAGGCCATCATCCCTATCAGTTGCATAAACACCCTTGCTGGGAGAGAGTGTTGAAATATGAATTTTTGACGCAGAGCCTGTATATTTGCAATCCTGGCAGGATTGGGATAGGCTATGGCTTTTGAGGTGTCTATGGTGGCACCGAGGTATTGTTTTGTGTGTGATGGTACCAGGTGGGACTTTTGGTGGTTCACCGTGAAACCTAGCTGGTGAAGTAGTTGGATTGTAGCGGCGGTGTGTTGCACACATTGTTCGTAGGACGTGGCTTTTATTAGCCAGTCGTCCAAGTACGGGAAGACGTGAATGTGCTGTCTTCTGAGGTGTGCCGCCACTACTGCTAGGCACTTGGTGAATACCCTTGGTGCTGTTGTTACCCCGAACGGGAGCACCTTGACCTGGTAGTATTGCCCGTCCACTACAAATCTGAGGTACTCTCTGTGAGCATGGTGTACTGGGATGTGAAAGTATGCGTCTTTCAAGTCCAGAGTGGTGAGAAAGTCGTTCTGGGAGAGGAATGGAAGAACCTGTTGAAGGGTTACCATGTGAAAATGGTCTGAATGTATGCAAGTATTTAGAGGTCTGAGATCTAGGATAGGTCGTAGAGTCTCGTCTCTCTTTGGAATCAGAAAGTACAGGGAGTAGACCCCTACATTTTGTTGATTGATGGAGACCTGCTCTATGGCTTGTTTTTGCAGGAGGGAGATTACCTCCTGTTTTAGTAACGTGGCATGTTCTTGAGACATTGGGCGTAGCCTGGGTGGAATGTTTGGGGGGGGTAGATGTTAATTCTAGGCAATATCCTGAATGAATAATTTGGGTCACCCATCTGTCTGAGGTGATTGTCTCCCAGACGTGAAGGAAATGTTGTATTCTGCCCCCGACCGGAGTGGAATGGTCTGGAGGGAGCGGGGGAAAGTCATTAGGTAAGCGGTGTGGCAGAGCGGGCGGTATTTGTCTTGCCTCTGCCTTTATTATTATTGCCTCTGTATCCGCCTCTTTGATAACCCTTTGTGAAGGTAGATTGGGGAGGGGATTTGTATGACGTGGATGCACTATCCGAGGAGTAGCCCCTGCCTGTGCCCCGAAAAGAAGAGCGGCAAAAAGAGCGCCTAGGAGTGTGTGACTGTAGGGCTCCCATGGATTTCGCCGTATCAGTATCTTTTTTCATCTTTTCGAGGGCTTCATCAACTTTTGGGCCAAATAGATGATCTTGGTCGAATGGGTGATTCAATATAGAGGCTTGTACCTCAGGTTTAAAACCTGAAACTCTGAGCCAGGCATGGCGACGGAGAAGGACACTGGTGTTTATGGCCCTGGAGGCTGTATCTGCTGCATCTAGGGCACAGCGTAGAGAGGTATTAGTTATTTTTTTTCCCTTTTGGATCAGCTCATTAGCCCTCTTCCTGTATTTTTCAGGGAGATGGTGCATGATGGTCTCTAACTCATCATAATGCGCCCTGTCGTATCTGGCCAATAGCGCTTGCGTGTTGGCGATACGCCATATATTGGCGGCTTGTGACGCAGTGCGCTTCCCTGACGCGTCTAGGAGCTTGGACTCTTTGTTAGGTGGTGGTGCTTCGCCTGGCGCCTGAGAATTTGAGCGCTTCCTAGCTGTAGATACCACTAGGGAATCCAATGGTGCAGAGCCTTTAATGTATGAAGGGTCTGTGGGGGCGGCTTTGTATTTTTTCTCTATACGGGGGTTTAGTACCCTGGCCCTGACTGGGTCTTTAAAAACCTCCGGTGCATGTTTAATCACTCCCTTTAACATAGGTAGAATGGCAGTAGACCTATGTGCATCATCGAAGGTGTCTAGGAGAAAATCTTCCTCCACTGGGTCAGTATGTAACTCCACCCCGTGGTAGTGTGCAGCCCTTTGTAGTAGGTGGTGAAAGCCTAACGAATCTTCAGGTGGGGATGGCCTAGATGGGTAAAGGTCATCCTGTGGGACATATGGGATATCCGGATTGTTGTAGTCGTCCCATGGGTCTGGAGATCCAGTAGGGGTGGGGTCTTGTGGCACATCTGCTGGATCATAATAAGGGTCTCCTAAATCATCTGGGACAGGAGACAAGGTTGGGGAACGATGAGGCAGGGGTGGAGAGGGTGGAGGAGGTGGGGAAGGCACTCTGAAAGGTGAGGTAGCAGTGTCTTTCCTCTTTGGAGGTGGAGCTGGTTTGTCCAAGTGTCTCTTTCTTGAAGACAATGTCAAATGTCCAGTTTTTGGATCCTTGGTGAGTGTCTTTTGGAGAGGATCCGGTGTAAAAGTTCTTGCAACACTGGTTGTTCGGTCGGCGCCGAAGTTTTCGGGGCCGACGGCTTTTTAGGTTCGTCTAAGCCGCGCTTCTTTGGGACCTCCGATTTTTTGGTCGGTGCCGAAGAAGGCTTCGGCACGGGAGTGTCGGTGCCGAGGGCCTTGTGATGTTTGGTCGGCACCGGAAGGGCAGATTTCGACACCGAAGGCTTTGGTGCTGGGTTCGGTGTGGAGGTGGAGGCTGATCTTTTCTTCAGTGCCGAAGGGTGTTTTGCGGTACCGCTGGTCGGCTGGCTCGAGCCCGAGCTGCCGGAAGGCTTAACAGGCTTCTTTACCGGGCCCGAAGGTGGGGTGTGAGAAGCAGTATCCTTGGTCTTGCCTAGGCCCGAAGGCGAAGGTGTGACCGAAGCCTTTTTGGGTATCGGCGTGGGTGTGGGAGGGGGTATTGTACTCACGACCCTCTGCGCCGGGGTGATGTCCTCCACATCTGAGTCGTCGGCCTCGGAAGCACTGACGAGGTCGTCGTCCTCTTCGACGTTCTGCTGTCCCGGAGCTTCGATGTCGTCCCCGAAGATGTCGACTGGAGCGGAGGTCGAGGAGTGCGCCATGTTGCGTCTAGCCCGTCGATCTCGAAAAGTCTTTTTAGAGCGAAAAGACTTGCAGGCGGGACAGTCTCGGGCCTCGTGCTCAGGGGAGAGGCAGAGGTTGCACACCTCATGAAGATCGGTGTAGGGAAACTTGGACCCACATCGAGGGCACTTCTTGAAGGGAGTTCTTTCCATCAGCCGAGACCGGAGCCGGAATAGGCCCGAAGGCCGCCGTCGACGACCGGATTCGAAGAACTGCCGAAGAGAAGGTGATTAAGATGATTTATTATCTGAAGGATCTCGATGAGCGAGGATTTTGCGTCGATCGTTGAACTGGAAAAGTTCGGAACCGGAGCGCTAAGTATTACATCCGAGCCCGATGGCGGAAAAAAACAATCTGAGGATGGAGCCGAAGCCCATGCGCAATACGAACCAAAGGAGGAGTCACCGACCTCGTGACTTCCAAAGACTTTCCAAGAGGAAAAACAAACTGCAAACATCCGGGCCCAACACCAGATGGCGATCTATGCACAGTGTATAATCTGCAGCTCATATGCCTCGAACACTTGTTTTTCTTTGAAGAAGTTTAGACTCGTAGGATGTGGTGTAGGCCGCACCCCACCTTCAATCCAAAATGGGCAAGGGTACCAACTCCACCTTGAACTGTTTTCCACTCAGCAGGTGAAAGTGGACAGTTTCTGGGGAGGAGTGTTGCAAATGTGAATCTACAGCACTACACACTATTTACAGAGGCTTACATGGAAAGTAACATTGTCCATTGCTAGCATGTGTGGCTGTAGATAAACATGTTCTGCATCAACTGTAAAGCATTACCCTCTGATGCTATGGCTTGTGGGCAGATGATGGAAGTTTTCTTAACATCGCCTGTTCAACTATAGAGAATTGACAGACTAGTAGGTCCACACAGTAATGCTTTGATAATATGTGTGGGTGTGATGTTGACGTGGTAGCTGCCTTACAGAGGGCTACTAATGGGGTGTTTTTTGGAAAGCCTTGTTGGCTCTCTTCTTATATGTAGTGTGCTTTGGGAGGTGCAGTGAGTACATTTAGCTTTGGGGTAGCAGGTTTAGATGCATTCAACAATGTCAGGGCTCGACAAATCCACTCGACCGCTCGCATTTGCGAGGTAAATTTTATGAGGTCGAGCTATTTTTAGGTCCTATTCGCCCTTTCTGGCGAGTAGGAAAACATACTAACTTTTGTCCTCCGTCTTTGAAAACGGAGCAAATGTGACAAGATAACAAGATTTAAAGGCCTTTTTATTGCTCACAAAGCAAATGAGCAATAAAAATGCCTTTAAATCTTGTTATCTTGTCACTTTTGCTCCGCTTTCAGAGACGGAGGTCAAGTAGGTCACTATTAGGGCGAGGAGATTTTTCAAGGTACTAGTCCTGCAGGACTAGTACCATTTTTCAGATTTTTCGAGCCCTGAATGTACCTTGTTAACTGATTTGGAAATAGAGTGATCTTTGTGGGGTTTTGCAAGGGCTACAAAGAGCTGGTTAGTTTTGTGGAAGACTTTGTCTTATCAACTAAATACATGAGTGCTTGCTTGACATCTAAGATGCCACCCGTTGCTGGGCGACATCTAGGCTCGACACCCACTGCTGGGCGCTAGCTCGGATGCAAAACCTTCTCTAGCTGCTGTCGGAGCCAGAGGGCAGCGGTGGTTAGAGGCTTTCTTTCAGCCCTGTTTGGAGGGGAACAACCTTTACAACGCAACTTTTACAACGCACTGCCATTACAACGAAACTGTTACAACGCAAATGCATTGACAACGCATGCCATTACAACGCAAGTCTTTACATCGACTTGCACTAGATGGCGTGCTAACATTAAAAATAGTGTAGTTTACTATCCAAACACCTTCCCTACTGTTACGTGGACTGGAGTTAGAATAGTAAATTACACTTTTTTAATGTTAGCACGCCATCTAGTGCAAGTCGATGTAAAGACTTGCGTTGTAAAGACTTGCGTTGTCACTGCATTTGCGTTGTAAAAATTTTGTTGTAACAGCATGCGTTGTAAAAGCATGCGTTGTAACATCATACATCCCTGTTTGGAGATTGATTTCAGACTCCAGCAGGAAGTGGTGCCCTGCCTCAGAGTAGTGGTGCTTAAGTGTGCACGGTTTCAGCCTCTGGCTTTGCGCTGGAGTGTTACTCAAGCTTCTTGGTGTCTAACTGCCGGTGTCTATGATGAAGGGGCCCAGCCCTAATCGTCCTTGGAGGCCGTCAAGGACAACATCTCGTGATGGGTATTGGTTGGCCTGGAGGAATTCTGGAGGGATCCGCTTCTTCCTCCTTGATGCCAATTGAGTTCTACTCACCTAATATATCAAGTGTCTCAGAGAATAACTTCTACTGCATTTTTGAGTATGTAAAATGCTTTTCCCATTAGTACCGCATGATATTCTTAAACTGAAAGGCGTGGCGGAGCTTGCAGGTCTTGTTATGATTGGGAGAAAGGCAGAGGTTGGAAACAGCACATTGTTCCACCCAAAGAATATTTGCGTTACATCTAGGACAAAATTGGAAGTTTGTGGGTTCCATCACCACCTTCCTATCTGCATTCCCTGGGGTGAGCTCTGTGGAGACTAAAGAAGACTTGACTGAGTTTGGGACAGAGCTGCTAGCCGCCTGTGGCATCTAAGTAAAGTGGTCTGTAGGAGTAGAGCGATGTTCCAGTTGGAAGATCCACTGAAGAGAAGTAGGTCATGCAGTGATTGTTATCTGAGTTGTGCTTGAAAACACATTGATCTCGTGACCACTGAAGAAAACACCTGAACCTGATGGAAAAACACATTCTAAAGTGATGTCCATCCACACTGTGGATTAAGGGAGAAGTCACAGCACATCCAAGGACTCGAGCTTCTTTGAAGAACAAGCATTTGCAATGCAATAGGTCTCGCATTTACGCAAGTTTGAGCTATTGGCATTGTAAATAACAATGCCTTTTATTTATGTTTTACAAACAGACACAAAAATAAAAGGCAGTGTCATTTATAATGCCAATAGCTCAAACTCGCGTAATTACGAGACCTATTTTATTGCAAATGCTTGTTATTTTATTCGTCCTTCACCAGCAGGATTTACCTTTAATAAGGAGAGGGGTAGAAAGTCTTTCCTCTAATGGCCCCTTCTCCATCAGGCCGTCGGCGGAAGCTTTCCATCGATTGAGCCTACAGCGGCTCCGTCAACGGAAGCTGATAGTCTACCCAAGTCTAAATAAGGTGGAAGGGGCAAGGCTTTGGGGGACAGGGTATTCCGCCACATCTGTGACAGAGTACGCTGTCTGCACAATTGTAAATCAGCACCTTAGTAATAAGTTTGTTTCTCTGCAAAGCGTTATGCCTATTCATCCTTTCATTCTTCCAGTGCTGATATCAAGACTACTGACTTAAATAAAAGAGAGCTTTTTTAACACAATATACACCTGTTGTGATGTGTAGTGTGTCTGTAATATTGCAATGGGTTGCATTACAACAGTTACAGGTGACTCACAGAGCGGTGCAAAGTCAAACTATCAGGGGAGAGGATGTGGTCCGTCGGCTAGACTGCCAACTTTGGTGCTGGAAACAAGGGTTCCAGCCTCGGGGTTGCGTCCACATCCTGCGATTCTGGGCAAAACACTTAATCTCCCTGTGCCAGTGTAAATACGGTGCTCGTGTAAAGCGCTCCGATAACTTTGGGTCGAGTTCGCGCTATATAAATATGCAAAAAAACAAAAGGCCTAGATTGCTTGGTGGGTCGATGATTTTTTCGGAATAGCATTTAAAACGGCTTCCATACAGCGCTACACACAACACATAATTGCGCGAATCCCATTGACATCTGCTTCATTACAGTTCGGCTCAGCAGCTTATTTGTATTAACAAACACCACAAGACGCGCGTTGCACTGCCACCCTCGAGCGCGGAGAGATCACCTGTTGCACGGGTCCTGTCGCTGGCGCGAGCTTGGCCGGAGCCCGCAAAAAAGCACTTCCTATCCTTCCCTTTAACGTTCGCCCTTGCGTGCGTAAACAGATAAAACGTGGCAGTCGCCGGGGCCTCTTCACTGCCAAAAAAAACAAGGCAAAAAGGAGGCAGGAGGGTGGGAGAGAAGGATGTGTGTAAGTAAGACTAGGACACGTGAGAGACAATAATGGGGACGCACATGGACAACTGAGGATGGGGAAAGCACACGAAAAGCGAACGTTGATAGGTAAGCACAAGTACGATAGAGGGCATGCGGGAATGGGGAAAGACAGACAAAAAAGGGCAGGCAGGTGATGATGGGGAAGCACATGGACAACGCAGGGGGGCAGGGTAGCAAGAAAGGTAACGGTAGGTGAGTGAGAGGGAATAAGCAAGAATGGCAGCTGGGGGATGGAGAGCAAGGCGAGAAACACACGGGTGCGCAGAGGAGCACAAAGTACATGAAGAAGACAGCTGAAAAACACATACGCTCTCATAGAGAGCTTAACCATCATGCGTGGTGTTCTGTGCTCGGATTTTGTCGACTCATTGTTAAGCCGAAATGTAATTCTCCGGGGATAATGGACAGATTGCCAGAATGTTTACGATACTACAGAGTGTCTTCTATTCGAAATATAGAACGTACCTGCAGGTACGTCACACGCAGTGTGCTACTTCTTGCCAATAATATATTAAAAAAAAATAAACTTACTGTACACAAATCACTCTGCCACAGCAGTACGTCTGTATTCGCGATATCACCCTACAATAGTTAACCAGTTGTATGCTACAGTCTGTCACAGGGCTTTCTCTGCGCCAGTGCTCCAACCCTGCTGGCTGAATCTGGAGTGAAGGTATCACCGCCGCCGGCCCGATTCGGCGCGAAAACCGGAAGTCAGGCAGCGTCATGCCTGTCGTGGGGCGGGACTTCCGCCGGAAGCCCGCGCGCACGGAGTGGCTGTCCGAGAGGAGAAGTGGTGACGCGGGGCTCCCATGCCTGAGGGAGAGCCCCGCGGTGGCGGCAGAAGTAATGAGAAGCCCTGGGTCAGAAGTGGCAGCAGAGGCCGCCGATGCAAGTGCGGGGCTCCCATGAGTGAGGGAAGCCCCGCGTATTCCAGGTCATGTGAGGCGGAGATTAGACCAGGGGAGTCCTGAGACGGAGCCTGTAGCAGCCACAAAAGAGCCCGGTGAGTGGGGCTCAGTTGTAACGTGGGGGCTGGTGTGTGTGTTTGTTGTTCAGTGATCGAGTACGCGTGCACTGGCTGGGGGTGGCTGTTTGGTGGCGCAGTTACTGCATGCAGCTGGCTTGCGTGGACGGAAGGGGGACTGGAGATGTGCACACGTGCGAGTTGGTGTACGTGCGCGTACACCAACTCAAATCCACCAAAAGCCTGCGCGTGCACATCTCCTGTCCCACTTCCGAGGCAAGTCAGCAACAATAGATCTCGCCGAAAGCAGCGCTTCGCGCTGCGTTCGCAGGCGAGACCTAAAAACTAGTTGTAATCTCAAAGCCCAACACTAGATGGTAGGAGTATGTAGAGCATGTGCATCTACAGTCACACATGCAATTAAAGTTAATTTATTTGTGGGCTGCAGGGACTAACTAACATGATGGACAACCTAGCACAAGCTTTCAGTCCAGTTTTTCACAATCACAAAAATGAGAAATGCAATGAGTATGAAAAGGGTTAGAAATCTCATATTTCAGGATATAAGCTACTATGTATTCTCACACAAGAAAGTTCTCTTACCACTCTGGAGTTTATGACAGACCCCAAGTCAGGTGCTTGATAAATCACTCCAGCTATGATATAGTAATCTGCCAACGGAATCACTGCAAGTCAAAGAATATCTGTTTAAACATTGTGGATACAAATTTAAAACCATTTTAGAGTAAGAAGTGTAAATGAATCACATTTACTAAGTCTCCTGTAAATTAGCAAATTAGCAAACATTCACAAATGCATAGCATTTTATATGCAAATTAGATCTCTTGAAAAATCACTCATCAGGCTCTATCACACAGCTCCGCGAATGTACATCTTTGGGGACCTGCTTTTCAGAGATGGAATATGGCAAAGGACTATAAGGTGGTGTCTGCCTGAAGTGTGGCAGTGTCCGTAGAGCCAACTACCACAAAGCAATGGGACAATTTAATGCTCAGTTGATTTCTTTAGCTTAAAACGTGATCCTGCCCCCCTTTAAATCTCTTTCACAAGATGGATGTCACACTCAGACAGTTCCTGTTATTGCAGATTTCTATATTAGCTACTTACAAATTAGCACTCAAAATAGTAACAAATTGTTCTCCCATACCTGAAACGGTGACTAGGATTATGACCTACTGGCATCATGATTTTGGTTCATACTTTTTAGTATTAAATCTGTTTTTATTGACAGAACACAATCAGAAGAAAATAAGCAGGACGCCTACAACCCAGCGGGCCGGCTTGCTACCATTCGGTTATATCCGCAAGACAAAGTTCAAAGCAGACATGCCTAAATTAAACACAGCATGCCGCCTACAACCCATCCGGGCTGGCCGCGTCTAAAAAAAAATAAGGGGGGGGGGGGGGGGGGCGGGGGAGGATATGAACCATCAGGTAAAGTCACGGGCAAGTCATTCGAGAGGCAATGAGTCCATGTCCGTGGAGAAGTGACCCGCTAAGGTCCGTAGGCTCTAAGAGGTGTTCCGTATTTGAACAATAAACAAAACTGTGAAATAATATGAAAGCAATAAAGAATCTCAAAACCCATCCCACCCCCAACCCCTCTCCTCAGCCAGCTTGGGAGCAACTAGATGCACGTGCGTCGTCCAAAGGGCTGCGGTGTGACAATGGGGTCCGCAAATCCAGAGGGAAGCAAAGGCTGACAGGACACATTCTTATGGGGTGGTCGCAGTGGTATCCGGAACTAATTTCAGGATACGGAGGTATTGCGGGCAAGTCAATTCACGAAATTCAGTGGAGAGAATAGTTAAACAAGCATTTACAATGCAATGGTCTCGGCAATATTATAGGTAGAGCTATTGGGATTGCTCATTATTTTTTTTATCATTTTTGTATCCCTAAATAAATGGCATTGCCATTTCTATTGGCATTAGCTTTTTTTTTGCATATGTGATACCTATTGCATTAGCAGAGAGAGAGTGAGGTAGTGAGATAGAGAGTGAGGTAGATAGAGATTGTTAGACCTGTCAGCCCTTTGGGTGGTCCCTCCTCATCATTATTTATTTTGTCCCCCTTTTGCCTCAAACCCTGTTAGAATTTTTCCTTTTTGGGAACCACCAGACTTTTTAGTATTGATGCAGATTCAGGGAGCCATTTTATCTACCCCTGGAACTTCTGTCTGAGGGCCTGGAGCACAAAATGGTGGCCACCCATTGTCACCTGTGACATCACTGGAACCTACTAGTACCTTCCAGAACATTCCAGAACCCTGTGACAGTGTGAGGCAGGTTTGGAATGCTGGGAAGCCAGCTGAAAGTTGACAGTTGGAGCTGGCAGTTGGCACCTGACTGGTGAAGAGAGAGCAGCAGAAACCTGAAGGAGGAAGGAGTGAGGCAGCAGGGGTGGAAACTTGTGACTGGAGTGGGGTCCATAAACCCACCCTTGATACTAGTCCCTACTGACTGAGCCCAGCCTGGAGCCCTGTGTGGGAGAAAGCAAGAAAAACCATCTTAAGGACCTGGACAGCAGGAACAGGCCTTAAAAGTAAAGAACAGCAAGTTCCTGACCTGGTTACTGGTAACTTCCTGAAGTCCGACGTCGAGAAGCCTGGAGACCTGGAGCCCGAGGTGGAGAAGCGGCGCTGACTGGAAAGCAGACGTCGTACCCGGAGCCGCAAGAGG
The DNA here is from genome assembly GCF_964204655.1 of Triturus cristatus. Lineage (NCBI taxonomy): Eukaryota > Metazoa > Chordata > Amphibia > Caudata > Salamandridae > Triturus > Triturus cristatus. Next base: position 1,157,305,840 of record NC_140592.1, on the reverse strand, counting down.
TCGAGAGAGGGCGCCGACAGAGGTCGTGGAGAGTACCAGAAGTCGAGGAGGAAGTCACCCGAGGTCGAGTGTGCGGCGTCGACGGGGGAGTGAAGTCCGCACTCCGGAGTCGCCGGAACCTGAAGAGAATCGTGCCGGAGGTCGGGAGTGGAGGTCGCACTCCGGAGTCGCCGGAACCTGAGGAAAGGAGCACCGGAGGTCGGGAGTGGAGATCGCACTCCGGAGCCGCCGGACGTCGACATCGAGCCAAGGCCGGCCGACGTCATCGAACCGGAGCCGCCCGAAGTCGACATCGAGCCAAGACTGCCCGACGTCATCGAACCGGAGGTCGACATCGAGCCGAGGCCGCCGACATCGAACCGGAACCGCCTACCGGCGTCGACAAGAACTGTCATTGCACCGAGGCCGCCGACATCGAACCGGAACCGCCTCACGGCGTCGACACAACTCCAGCGGCATCGGAGCTTCATAAAAAGGGCAGTAAGTGGAATAGAGGGCGCCTAAGGCCCTGTGGAGCCCTAAGAGACCATCCTAGGGGCTAGAGAGGTGCTGGAACCAGCTTGATTGTGCCAGGGGTGAGCTGAGACTAATACAGAGGGGTTGTGTAGTGTGGGAGAGCCAGATCTCTAGATTCCCCCTTGATCTACCTCAGTTTAGGCCTCAGCCTTGTCCAAGCCAGGGAGTATACCCCTCAGGCCATCCAAATCTCTACAAGCTGGGATTGGGTCAAATCATCCCATAGTACCTCAGAAATGTGAACTGATTTTCAAGTGTCACTGTTGGCTTTTATTATTTATTGAGAGCACTGTATTTATTGTATTCATCCTATTTATTGCCTCACAGTATTTATTGTTTCACAGTATTTATTGTCGCACAATATTTATTGTCTCGCAGTATTTATTGCCTCATAATATTTAATTGCCTGTTATGTAATGCACTTATATTTATGCCTTGATTATTTATGACCTACCTTATTTATTGAATCGTTGAAGTATTATTTATTTGACGTACCCTTCCACAGGAAAAGCCTTGTGTACTGTGATTGTATTATTATTTATTTAATCAGCAACTAAGAGAAAAGAAGATAAAGAGATATATTTTCAGTATAATTTTTAAGGTGTAGTGTCGTTTTTGGAACGGATGCACGCATGGTTATTGTGTGGGTATGACGTATGCTTAACACGGTGCCTTCCTTCCCGCTCGAGCCAAGCTACCACAGTGTATGTCTGGGAGAACACCACCACCCTTCCGGTGTGGGAGTGTTTTTCTAACATAATTGGTGTTCAGCGGTGGGATAGAGCTGTGCCTACGTATACTCGACAATAACTGTGGGTAGTCCATAGGCCTACACCGGGAGTTTTCTCCAAGCGGACTTCCTAATTGAGAGTTTTTGTTTTTTCCAAATTTACTCTGGTGGTGGGAGGAGGTATTATCAAAGGTACCCCCCTGCATAGCTTCTGCAAATACCTGTCTTCTGTTCTGAGTGGGCAAAATGGAGTTTGTGTTGGAAGACCTGGAAAGTTATACTGTGGCCCAACTCAGAGAGTTTTGTCAGAGAGAGGGGGTGTACTGTCCCCCAGGTGCCAAGAAGGCTGAACTCCAGACCAGCTTGAGGGCTTGGGGGGAGGCACGACGAGAGAGTAAGGCTGAGCAGGAAGACAGGGATGGAGAGCCTGACAGAGAGGGGGCTGGGTTGTACCAACCTGAGGTGGGGAACCTAGTAGCGGGGCCCAGAACCATTTCCAGGAAGGGCAGCACTGTCTCGAGCGGTGGCTTATCTGAAGCAGAGTTAACTGACCGGAGGGAGAAAAGACAGCTCACATGGAAGTTAGCGGAGCTGGAGAAAGAGGGACAGAGGATGGCTCACGAGTTAAGGCTGAAAGAGATAGATCTTCAGATCCTAAGAGCCGGGGCACACACTGTTCCTAATGGTGGCAGCGAAGGTAGAGAGATCACTAGGGAACCCAAACCCTACTTGCCGAAGGACATAGTAGCTAGCTACGGGGCGGGTGACGATATCGCCAAGTGGCTAGCGGCCTATGAGGTCTCGTTAAGGGCCCATGGGGTTCCAGAGAAGTACTGGGGAGGAGATTGTACAAGTACATGCCTCCAGCTGGTAGGGATGCATTATTGGCCCTAGAGGAGGATGAGCAGACCCACTACCCCACCATGAAAGTGGCGTTCATAAGAAAGTTTGGACTAACACCCGAAAAGTACAGACAGAAGTTCCGGGGTAGCCACAAACTGGGCACACAGAATTGGGTGGACTTCCTGGACTATGCAAAGAAGGCACTAGAGGGTTGGATACAAGGCAGTGAAGTGAGGAACTACGAGGGGTTGTTTGATTTAGTACTGAAGGAACACCTGCTCGAAAAATGTTTCCCTGAACTGCGTCAACACCTGGTGGATAGCAAGCTGACCAATCCCCGGAAGCTTGCTGAGGAGGCGGACATTTGGGCTAGTACCCGGGTGTCCACAAGGGGGACTGGAGGGGATACTCAAAAGGCCGGACAGGGCGCCCCCCAGAAGAAAGAGGGAGGGGAAAAGAAAAAGGAGTTCTCCAAAGGCCCCCAAAATAATTTCCAAGGGAAGGGAACAGGATTCACCCCTAGGGCTAACCCACCCAGAAACCCTAATCCTGGCCAGAGTCAGCAGCCAAGGGTTGTCCATTGCTTCGAGTCCGGTGGCGTTGGACACTATAAGGGAGATGCGAAGTGCCCGAAAAGACCACCCCCTCCCATTGGAGGAAAGGCCCCCGGAGTCATTAGTGCAGTGCTCGGGGAGGAGATGCCCTTAATTAAGGGAAGGGAGTGGGCGGGTGTCACTTTAGTGTCCCTGGGAGAACGGGAGATGGTTCCTAAGATCCAGGTGCCCGCAAATACTGTAAAGTATGGGCAGTGGGTCACCATCAACGGCCAAAGAGGGGAGGCTCTGAGAGACACAGGAGCCAGTATGACTATGGTACGTAGCCAACTGGTGTCTCCAGAGCAGGTAATTCCCGATGTACTCCATCCAGCCGCGATGGCTGACGGCAGAACAGGCCACTATCCGGTGGCCGAGGTTCCCTTTGAATGGGAGGGGGTTGCAGGTTCACTTCGAGTTGCCGTAAGCCCTGCCGTGCCAGTCGATTGTCTGCTGGGGAATGACATGGAGCACAATGCTTGGAAGGAGGTGGAATACCGGACTCATACTGAGATGCTGGGTACACCTGACTGGGCCTGTGTGAGCACAGGGTCCGCGACTACCCGGAGAGGGAGTTCGTTCAGGCTGGAGCCTGGAACAAAGGCCCAGCCAGCTGCCAATCAAGGGAAGAACCGAGGACAGGAGGAGCCTGCCTCGGCATCCGCACCCCGTAGGACGGATAGGCCACCGGAGGTGGTGGACCAGGAGTCTGCGGTGGGGGATGTCACCGAACTGGAGGACCTACCCATCCCGGCCGAGTGGCACGTAGAGGGAGGCCCGTCCAGGGAGGAATTCTGCCAGGGCCAGAGGGAGTGCCCTACCCTTGAGGGACTGAGGCGACAGGCCAAAGCCCAGGCAGCAGGGAACGTTGAAGGGAACTACAGTGTTTACTGGGAGGATGGCCTCCTCTACAGTGAACCCAAGGCACCCCTACATGGATCGTCACGAGCCTTGGTAGTCCCTCAACGTTATCGAGCCTTCCTTCTGGAGTTGGCTCACGAAATCCCCTTGGCAGGACACCTGGGGCAAGACAAGACCTTCGCCCGTCTTGTCCCACACTTTTATTGGCCTCAAATGAAAGTGTCGTCCGATACCTACTGCCGGACATGTGTGTCTTGCCAAGCCAGTGGGAAAACGGGGGTGAAGCTGAAAGCTCCCCTGGAACCACTTCCTGTCGTTAGCACCCCCTTTGAAAGGGTGGGCACAGACATTGTGGGTCCGTTAGATCCGCCTACGTCAGCTGGTCACAGGTTTATCCTGGTTCTGGTGGATCATGCCACACGGTACCCAGAGGCAATACCTCTGAGGACCATAACAGCACCTGTTGTGGCTAGGTCCTTGATGGGAATCTTTACCCGAGTGGGTTTTCCCAAGGAAGTTGTGTCCGACAGGGGGACCAACTTCATGTCAGCGTACATGCGGGCCATGTGGAAGGAGTGTGGAGTGACCTACCGGTTCACAACTCCTTACCACCCCCAGACCAATGGTCTGGTGGAGAGGTTTAACAAAACCTTGAAAGGCATGATCAGAAGTCTGCCTGAAAGCCTGCGGAGGAAATGGGACGTCCTCCTACCCTGTCTATTGTTTTCCTACAGGGAAGTGCCACAGAAGGGAGTGGGCTTCAGCCCCTTCGAGCTTTTGTATGGGCACCCTGTACGTGGACCTCTCAACCTGGTGAGAGACGGATGGGAAAGAACTCCCAGAAAGCTTCCCCAGGATGTGGTGAGCTACATGCTGGCCTTCCGGAGCCAAATGGCTAAGTTGTGGAAGCAAGCTTCGGACAACTTGGAAGCCAGCCAAGCAGTAATGAAGGCGTGGTATGACCACAACGCTCACCCGGTGGAGTTGGAGCCTGGCCAGAAGGTGTGGGTGATCGAACCGGGAGAGCTTAGCGCCCTCCAGGATCGCTGGTCAGGACCCTTTGAGGTGTTGGAGAAGAAGGGTAAGGCTACCTACTTGGTGGATCTTAAAACCCCTCGTCAGCCCCTACGGGTGCTGCATGCCAACCGCCTCAAACCCCACCACGAGAGGCCCGAAGTCATCTTGATGATGGTGACTGACGGAGCAGAGGACGTGGAAAGCGAGCCTCTCCCCGATTTGTTTGCGTCTCAAGAGAAGGATGGGTCGGTGGAGGGAGTGATTCTCTCCCCATCTCTAACTCCTGAACAGCAGGAGGACTGCCGCTAGGTCCTGGGGCAGTACTCCTCGTTGTTCTCCCTTGTCCCGGGTAGGACTCACCTGTGCGTCCATGATGTGGACACAGGAGACAGCCCACCTGTGAAGTCCAAGATCTACCGGATGTCGGACAAGGTGAAGGCCAGCATTCACAGTGAAGTCACTAAGATGCTGGAGCTAGGAGTGATCGAACCTTCCAGCAGCCCCTGGTCCAGTCCGGTGGTGTTGGTACCAAAAGCTGCACCACCGGGTGCCCAACCGGAACTGAGGTTCTGTGTGGACTACCGGGGACTGAATTCAGTAACCAAAACTGATGCTCATCCGATCCCTAGGGCGGATGAATTGATTGACCGGCTGGGAGCTGCCCAATATCTAAGTACCTTTGACCTTACTTCTGGGTACTGGCAGATCTCTTTTACTGATGGAGCAAGGGAAAGGTCAGCCTTCTCCACGCCCAATGGCCACTACCAGTTCTGTGTGATGCCCTTTGGGCTCAAGAATGCACCTGCCACGTTTCAGCGCCTGGTAAACCAGATCCTCACCGGAATGGAGAGTTTCTCTGCTGCTTATCTGGATGACATAGCCGTCTTCAGTAACAGCTGGGAGGATCACTTGCGTCACCTGCAAGCTGTTCTCCAGGCCCTGAGACAAGCTGGATTGACGATCAAGGCCAGCAAGTGCCAGATCGGGCAGGGGTCGGTAGTGTACCTTGGACACTTGGTGGGTAGGGGAGCGGTGCAACCCCTCCAGGCGAAGATCGAGGCCATCATGGCCTGGGAACCCCCCCAAGACCCAGACTGAGGTCCGAGCTTTTCTGGGCCTCACGGGATATTACCGCCGCTCCGTGATGGGGTACGGTACCATTGTGGCCCCCCTCACGGAGCTCACGTCCAAGAAACAACCTCGACGGGTAGTCTGGACGGAGGCTTGTCAGCAGGCCTTTGTGAGACTGAAGAAAGCCATGTGCGAGGCCCCGGTCTTAAGGGCCCCAGACTTTTCCAAGGAGTTCATTGTCCAGACGGATGCATCGGAACATGGCATTGGGGCAGTATTATCGCAGCTCAATGAAGAGGGTCTGGATCAACCCGTGGTCTTCCTATCCCGGAGACTACTTCCCAGGGAACAGAAGTGGAGTGCAATAGAGCGTGAAGCCTTTGCAGTGGTATGGGCTCTGAAGAAGTTGCGGCCATACCTGTTTGGCTCGCACTTCCTAGTTCAGACCGACCACAGACCCCTTCGTTGGCTGATGCAGATGAAGGGGGAGAATCCCAAGTTGTTGAGGTGGTCTATCTCCCTACAGGGAATGGACTTTCAGGTGGAACATCGGCCTGGAGTGGACCACGCCAATGCAGACGGTCTCTCAAGGTATTTCCGCCTTAGTGATGAGAACTCCCAAGGGGTTGGGTAGCTCTCCCCACTTTCAGCTGGGGGGGGGGGGGGGGGACGCGTGTTAGACCTGTCAGCCCTTTGGGTGGTCCCTCCTCATCATTATTTATTTTGTCCCCCTTTTGCCTCAAACCCGGTTAGAATTTTTCCTTTTTGGGAACCACCAGACTTTTTAGTATTGATGCAGATTCAGGGAGCCATTTTATCTACCCCTGGAACTTCTGTCTGAGGGCCTGGAGCACAAAATGGTGGCCACCCATTGTCACCTGTGACATCACTGGAACCTACTAGTACCTTCCAGAACATTCCAGAACCCTGTGACAGTGTGAGGCAGGTTTGGAATGTTGGGAAGCCAGCTGAGAGTTGACAGTTGGAGCTGGCAGTTGGCACCTGACTGGTGAAGAGAGAGCAGCAGAAACCTGAAGGAGGAAGGAGTGAGGCAGCAGGGGTGGAAACTTGTGCCTGGAGTGGGGTCCATAAACCCACCCTTGATACTAGTCCCTACTGACTGAGCCCAGCCTGGAGCCCTGTGTGGGAGAAAGCAAGAAAAACCATCTTAAGGACCTGGACAGCAGGAACAGGCCTTAAAAGTAAAGAACAGCAAGTTCCTGACCTGGTTACTGGTAACTTCCTGAAGTCCGACGTCGAGAAGCCTGGAGACCTGGAGCCCGAGGTGGAGAAGCGGCGCTGACTGGAAAGCAGACGTCGTACCCGGAGCCGCCAGAGGTCGAGAGAGGGCGCCGACAGAGGTCGTGGAGAGTACCAGAGGTCGAGGAGGAAGTCACCCGAGGTCGAGTGTGCGGCGTCGACGGGGGAGTGAAGTCCGCCCTCCGGAGTCGCCAGAGACCGAGGTGAAGCGTGCCGGAGGTCGGGAGTGGAGATCGCACTCCGGAGTCGCCGGAACCTGAGGAAAGGAGCACCGGAGGTCGGGAGTGGAGATCGCACTCCGGAGCCGCCGGAAGTCGACATCGAACCAAGACTGCCCGACGTCATCGAACCAGAGGTCGACATCGAGCCGAGGCCGCCTACATCGAACCGGAACCGCCTACCGGCGTCGACAAGAACTGTCATTGCGCCGAGGCCGCCGACATCGAACCGGAACCGCCTCACGGCGTCGACACAACTCCAGCGGCGTCGGAGCTTCATAAAAAGGGCAGTAAGTGGAATAGAGGGCGCCTAAGGCCCTGTGGAGCCCTAAGAGACCATCCTAGGGGCTAGAGAGGTGCTGGAACCAGCTTGATTGTGCCAGGGGTGAGCTGAGACTAATACAGAGGGGTTGTGTAGTGTGGGAGAGCCAGATCTCTAGATTCCCCCTTGATCTACCTCAGTTTAGGCCTCAGCCTTGTCCAAGCCAGGGAGTATACCCCTCAGGCCATCCAAATCTCTACAAGCTGGGATTGGGTCAAATCATCCCATAGTACCTCAGAAATGTGAACTGATTTTCAAGTGTCACTGTTGGCTTTTATTATTTATTGAGAGCACTGTATTTATTGTATTCATCCTATTTATTGCCTCACAGTATTTATTGTTTCACAGTATTTATTGTCGCACAATATTTATTGTCTCGCAGTATTTATTGCCTCATAATATTTAATTGCCTGTTATGTAATGCACTTATATTTATGCCTTGATTATTTATGACCTACCTTATTTATTGAATCGTTGAAGTATTATTTATTTGACGTACCCTTCCACAGGAAAAGCCTTGTGTACTGTGATTGTATTATTATTTATTTAATCAGCAACTAAGAGAAAAGAAGATAAAGAGATATATTTTCAGTATAATTTTTAAGGTGTAGTGTCATTTTTGGAACGGATGCACGCATGGTTATTGTGTGGGTATGACGTATGCTTAACACGGTGCCTTCCTTCCCGCTCGAGCCAAGCTACCACAGTGTATGTCTGGGAGAACACCACCACCCTTCCGGTGTGGGAGTGTTTTTCTAACATAATTGGTGTTCAGCGGTGGGATAGAGCTGTGCCTACGTATACTCGACAAGAACTGTGGGTAGTCCATAGGCCTACACCGGGAGTTTTCTCCAAGCGGACTTCCTAATTGAGAGTTTTTGTTTTTTCCAAATTTACTCTGGTGGTGGGAGGAGGTATTATCAAAGGTACCCCCCTGCATATACCTGTCTTCTGTTCTGAGTGGGCAAAATGGAGTTTGTGTTGGAAGACCTGGAAAGTTATACTGTGGCCCAACTCAGAGAGTTTTGTCAGAGAGAGGGGGTGTACTGTCCCCCAGGTGCCAAGAAGGCTGAACTCCAGACCAGCTTGAGGGCTTGGGGGGAGGCACGACGAGAGAGTAAGGCTGAGCAGGAAGACAGGGATGGAGAGCCTGACAGAGAGGGGGCTGGGTTGTACCAACCTGAGGTGGGGAACCTAGTAGCGGGGCCCAGAACCATTTCCAGGAAGGGCAGCACTGTCTCTAGCGGTGGCTTATCTGAAGCAGAGTTAACTGACCGGAGGGAGAAAAGACAGCTCACATGGAAGTTAGCGGAGCTGGAGAAAGAGGGACAGAGGATGGCTCACGAGTTAAGGCTGAAAGAGATAGATCTTCAGATCCTAAGAGCCGGGGCACACACTGTTCCTAATGGTGGCAGCGAAGGTAGAGAGATCACTAGGGAACCCAAACCCTACTTGCCGAAGGACATAGTAGCTAGCTACGGGGCGGGTGACGATATCGCCAAGTGGCTAGCGGCCTATGAGGTCTCGTTAAGGGCCCATGGGGTTCCAGAGAAGTACTGGGGAGGGGATTGTACAAGTACATGCCTCCAGCTGGTAGGGATGCATTATTGGCCCTAGAGGAGGATGAGCAGACCCACTACCCCACCATGAAAGTGGCGCTCATAAGAAAGTTTGGACTAACACCCGAAAAGTACAGACAGAAGTTCCGGGGTAGCCACAAACTGGGCACACAGAATTGGGTGGACTTCCTGGACTATGCAAAGAAGGCACTAGAGGGTTGGATACAAGGCAGTGAAGTGAGGAACTACGAGGGGTTGTTTGATTTAGTACTGAAGGAACACCTGCTCGAAAAATGTTTCCCTGAACTGCGTCAACACCTGGTGGATAGCAAGCTGACCAATCCCCGGAAGCTTGCTGAGGAGGCGGACATTTGGGCTAGTACCCGGGTGTCCACAAGGGGGACTGGAGGGGATACTCAAAAGGCCGGACAGGGCGCCCCCCAGAAGAAAGAGGGAGGGGAAAAGAAAAAGGAGTTCTCCAAAGGCCCCCAAAATAATTTCCAAGGGAAGGGAACAGGATTCACCCCTAGGGCTAACCCACCCAGAAACCCTAATCCTGGCCAGAGTCAGCAGCCAAGGGTTGTCCATTGCTTCGAGTCCGGTGGCGTTGGACACTATAAGGGAGATGCGAAGTGCCCGAAAAGACCACCCCCTCCCATTGGAGGAAAGGCCCCCGGAGTCATTAGTGCAGTGCTCGGGGAGGAGATGCCCTTAATTAAGGGAAGGGAGTGGGCGGGTGTCACTTTAGTGTCCCTGGGAGAACGGGAGATGGTTCCTAAGATCCAGGTGCCCGCAAATACTGTAAAGTATGGGCAGTGGGTCACCATCAACGGCCAAAGAGGGGAGGCTCTGAGAGACACAGGAGCCAGTATGACTATGGTACGTAGCCAACTGGTGTCTCCAGAGCAGGTAATTCCCGATGTACTCCACCCAGCCGCGATGGCTGACGGCAGAACAGGCCACTATCCGGTGGCCGAGGTTCCCTTTGAATGGGAGGGGGTTGCAGGTTCACTTCGAGTTGCCGTAAGCCCTGCCGTGCCAGTCGATTGTCTGCTGGGGAATGACATGGAGCACAATGCTTGGAAGGAGGTGGAATACCGGACTCATACTGAGATGCTGGGTACACCTGACTGGGCCTGTGTGAGCACAGGGTCCGCGACTACCCGGAGAGGGAGTTCGTTCAGGCTGGAGCCTGGAACAAAGGCCCAGCCAGCTGCCAATCAAGGGAAGAACCGAGGACAGGAGGAGCCTGCCTCGGCATCCGCACCCCGTAGGACGGATAGGCCACCGGAGGTGGTGGACCAGGAGTCTGCGGTGGGGGATGTCACCGAACTGGAGGACCTACCCATCCCGGCCGAGTGGCACGTAGAGGGAGGCCCGTCCAGGGAGGAATTCTGCCAGGGCCAGAGGGAGTGCCCTACCCTTGAGGGACTGAGGCGACAGGCCAAAGCCCAGGCAGCAGGGAACGTTGAAGGGAACTACAGTGTTTACTGGGAGGATGGCCTCCTCTACAGTGAACCCAAGGCACCCCTACATGGATCGTCACGAGCCTTGGTAGTCCCTCAACGTTATCGAGCCTTCCTTCTGGAGTTGGCTCACGAAATCCCCTTGGCAGGACACCTGGGGCAAGACAAGACCTTCGCCCGTCTTGTCCCACACTTTTATTGGCCTCAAATGAAAGTGTCGTCCGATACCTACTGCCGGACATGTGTGTCTTGCCAAGCCAGTGGGAAAACAGGGGTGAAGCTGAAAGCTCCCCTGGAACCACTTCCTGTCGTTAGCACCCCCTTTGAAAGGGTGGGCACCGACATTGTGGGTCCGTTAGATCCGCCTACGTCAGCTGGTCACAGGTTTATCCTGGTTCTGGTGGATCATGCCACACGGTACCCAGAGGCAATACCTCTGAGGACCATAACAGCACCTGTTGTGGCTAGGGCCCTGATGGGAATCTTTACCCGAGTGGGTTTTCCCAAGGAAGTTGTGTCCGACAGGGGGACCAACTTCATGTAGGCGTACATGCGGGCCATGTGGAAGGAGTGTGGAGTGACCTACCGGTTCACAACTCCTTACCACCCCCAGACCAATGGTCTGGTGGAGAGGTTTAACAAAACCTTGAAAGGCATGATCAGAAGTCTGCCTGAAAGCCTGCGGAGGAAATGGGACGTCCTCCTACCCTGTCTATTGTTTTCCTACAGGGAAGTGCCACAGAAGGGAGTGGGCTTCAGCCCCTTCGAGCTTTTGTATGGGCACCCTGTACGTGGACCTCTCAACCTGGTGAGAGACGGATGGGAAAGAACTCCCAGAAAGCTTCCCCAGGATGTGGTGAGCTACATGCTGGCCTTCCGGAGCCAAATGGCTAAGTTGTGGAAGCAAGCTTCGGACAACTTGGAAGCCAGCCAAGCAGTAATGAAGGCGTGGTATGACCACAACGCTCACCCGGTGGAGTTGGAGCCTGGCCAGAAGGTGTGGGTGATCGAACCGGGAGAGCTTAGCGCCCTCCAGGATCGCTGGTCAGGACCCTTTGAGGTGTTGGAGAAGAAGGGTAAGGCTACCTACTTGGTGGATCTTAAAACCCCTCGTCAGCCCCTACGGGTGCTGCATGCCAACCGCCTCAAACCCCACCACGAGAGGCCCGAAGTCATCTTGATGATGGTGACTGACGGAGCAGAGGACGTGGAAAGCGAGCCTCTCCCCGATTTGTTTGCGTCTCAAGAGAAGGATGGGTCGGTGGAGGGAGTGATTCTCTCCCCATCTCTAACTCCTGAACAGCAGGAGGACTGCCGCTAGGTCCTGGGGCAGTACTCCTCGTTGTTCTCCCTTGTCCCGGGTAGGACTCACCTGTGCGTCCATGATGTGGACACAGGAGACAGCCCACCTGTGAAGTCCAAGATCTACCGGATGTCGGACAAGGTGAAGGCCAGCATTCACAGTGAAGTCACTAAGATGCTGGAGCTAGGAGTGATCGAACCTTCCAGCAGCCCCTGGTCCAGTCCGGTGGTGTTGGTACCAAAAGCTGCACCACCGGGTGCCCAACCGGAACTGAGGTTCTGTGTGGACTACCGGGGACTGAATTCAGTAACCAAAACTGATGCTCATCCGATCCCTAGGGCGGATGAATTGATTGACCGGCTGGGAGCTGCCCAATATCTAAGTACCTTTGACCTTACTTCTGGGTACTGGCAGATCTCTTTGACTGATGGAGCAAGGGAAAGGTCAGCCTTCTCCACGCCCAATGGCCACTACCAGTTCTGTGTGATGCCCTTTGGGCTCAAGAATGCACCTGCCACGTTTCAGCGCCTGGTAAACCAGATCCTCACCGGAATGGAGTGTTTCTCTGCTGCTTATCTGGATGACATAGCCGTCTTCAGTAACAGCTGGGAGGATCACTTGCGTCACCTGCAAGCTGTTCTCCAGGCCCTGAGACAAGCTGGATTGACGATCAAGGCCAGCAAGTGCCAGATCGGGCAGGGGTCGGTAGTGTACCTTGGACACTTGGTGGGTAGGGGAGCGGTGCAACCCCTCCAGGCGAAGATCGAGGCCATCATGGCCTGGGAAACCCCCCCAAGACCCAGACTGAGGTCCGAGCTTTTCTGGGCCTCACGGGATATTACCGCCGCTCCGTGATAGGGTACGGTACCATTGTGGCCCCCCTCACGGAGCTCACGTCCAAGAAACAACCTCGACGGGTAGTCTGGACGGAGGCTTGTCAGCAGGCCTTTGTGAGACTGAAGAAAGCCATGTGCGAGGCCCCGGTCTTAAGGGCCCCAGACTTTTCCAAGGAGTTCATTGTCCAGACGGATGCATCGGAACATGGCATTGGGGCAGTATTATCGCAGCTCAATGAAGAGGGTCTGGATCAACCCGTGGTCTTCCTATCCCGGAGACTACTTCCCAGGGAACAGAAGTGGAGTGCAATAGAGCGTGAAGCCTTTGCAGTGGTATGGGCTCTGAAGAAGTTGCGGCCATACCTGTTTGGCTCGCACTTCCTAGTTCAGACCGACCACAGACCCCTTCGTTGGCTGATGCAGATGAAGGGGGAGAATCCCAAGTTGTTGAGGTGGTCTATCTCCCTACAGGGAATGGACTTTCAGGTGGAACATCGGCCTGGAGTGGACCACGCCAATGCAGACGGTCTCTCAAGGTATTTCCGCCTTAGTGATGAGAACTCCCAAGGGGTTGGGTAGCTCTCCCCACTTTCAGCTGGGGGGGGGGGGGGGGGGGGGAGACGCGTGTTAGACCTGTCAGCCCTTTGGGTGGTCCCTCCTCATCATTATTTATTTTGTCCCCCTTTTGCCTCAAACCCGGTTAGAATTTTTCCTTTTTGGGAACCACCAGACTTTTTAGTATTGATGCAGATTCAGGGAGCCATTTTATCTACCCCTGGAACTTCTGTCTGAGGGCCTGGAGCACAAAATGGTGGCCACCCATTGTCACCTGTGACATCACTGGAACCTACTAGTACCTTCCAGAACATTCCAGAACCCTGTGACAGTGTGAGGCAGGTTTGGAATGTTGGGAAGCCAGCTGAGAGTTGACAGTTGGAGCTGGCAGTTGGCACCTGACTGGTGAAGAGAGAGCAGCAGAAACCTGAAGGAGGAAGGAGTGAGGCAGCAGGGGTGGAAACTTGTGCCTGGAGTGGGGTCCATAAACCCACCCTTGATACTAGTCCCTACTGACTGAGCCCAGCCTGGAGCCCTGTGTGGGAGAAAACAAGAAAAACCATCTTAAGGACCTGGACAGCAGGAACAGGCCTTAAAAGTAAAGAACAGCAAGTTCCTGACCTGGTTACTGGTAACTTCCTGAAGTCCGACGTCGAGAAGCCTGGAGACCTGGAGCCCGAGGCGGAGAAGCGGCGCTGACTGGAAAGCAGACGTCGTACCCGGAGCCGCCAGAGCTCGAGAGAGGGCGCCGACAGAGGTCGTGGAGAGTACCAGAGGTCGAGGAGGAAGTCACCCGAGGTCGAGTGTGCGGCGTCGACGGGGGAGTGAAGTCCGCCCTCCGGAGTCGCCAGAGACCGAGGTGAAGCGTGCCGGAGGTCGGGAGTGGAGATCGCACTCCGGAGTCGCCGGAACCTGAGGAAAGGAGCACCGGAGGTCGGGAGTGGAGATCGCACTCCGGAGCCGCCGGAAGTCGACATCGAACCAAGACTGCCCGACGTCATCGAACCGGAGGTCGACATCGAGCCGAGGCCGCCTACATCGAACCGGAACCGCCTACCGGCGTCGACAAGAACTGTCATTGCGCCGAGGCCGCCGACATCGAACCGGAACCGCCTCACGGCGTCGACACAACTCCAGCGGCGTCGGAGCTTCATAAAAAGGGCAGTAAGTGGAATAGAGGGCGCCTAAGGCCCTGTGGAGCCCTAAGAGACCATCCTAGGGGCTAGAGAGGTGCTGGAACCAGCTTGATTGTGCCAGGGGTGAGCTGAGACTAATACAGAGGGGTTGTGTAGTGTGGGAGAGCCAGATCTCTAGATTCCCCCTTGATCTACCTCAGTTTAGGCCTCAGCCTTGTCCAAGCCAGGGAGTATACCCCTCAGGCCATCCAAATCTCTACAAGCTGGGATTGGGTCAAATCATCCCATAGTACCTCAGGAATGTGAACTGATTTTCTAGTGTCACTGTTGGCTTTTATTATTGCCTCACAGTATTTATTGTTTCACAGTATTTATTGTCGCACAATATTTATTGTCTCGCAGTATTTATTGCCTCATAATATTTAATTGCCTGTTATGTAATGCACTTATATTTATGCCTTGATTATTTATGACCTACCTTATTTATTGAATCGTTGAAGTATTATTTATTTGACGTACCCTTCCACAGGAAAAGCCTTGTGTACTGTGATTGTATTATTATTTATTTAATTAGCAACTAAGAGAAAAGAAGATAAAGAGATATATTTTCAGTATAATTTTTAAGGTGTAGTGTCGTTTTTGGAACGGATGCACACATGGTTATTGTGTGGGTATGACGTATGCTTAACACGGTGCCTTCCTTCCCGCTCGAGCCAAGCTACCACAGTGTATGTCTGGGAGAACACCACCACCCTTCCGGTGTGGGAGTGTTTTTCTAACAGAGATGGTGTGCCATTTTATCAAATCTGCAGCATTCTGAAGTAAAGCGCAAGAAGAGACCAAGGGTCTGTAAATGTTATGCAAAGATTTGAGGATTTTGCAAAATTTGTGCCAGAGGTTAAGTCGTTAACGGTGGAACCAGGATATACTAGGCTTGACCAAATGACCAAACCTCGGAGGTCCAGGGCAATCCATTTAAACTCTACCTGCCTCAGAGCAACACCTTCCAAAATGGAGTAGCTATCCACCCTATTTTTAGTGCCAAAGGGAAACTCGTCACTTACAACTCAATTTTTGAATGTATATTTTCATTTGCAAAACTGGATTTTTCCATTGTTGGTGCGGCATATTGTGTCTGTGCAAAGAATATTTTCAGAACGGCTATTGTATGCAAGTCCATCGCAAGGCAATTGGTGGAAATTAGTATGTTGCACACCTCACTAACAGTATGTCACCATAGTCACTAGCAAAACCTTGCTGTGCTCTGGTTTATACACTGCTGCCGCATGCCCCGTACCCGCCATGTTGTCAAATGAATATACTAAATGCAGTATTCACCAAAGAAGAGTTCAATGCTTGGTGCAAAGATTTGCAGAGGAGCTACAGAGCATGCAACATTCGGCCGGCACATTGCCAACCTGCCTTATATGTATTTAGCTATGCAGCACATTAGCCTGGGTGCTGAAACATCTATTGTTCTTCAACATGGAGGGAAAGTAAGCACCAAACTGCGTGACATGCCAGGTATGGGAACACATGGAGAGAAATATTGCCTTTCAGTGGGAAATGGTATAGTACAAAGCTCTGTTTTTAATATAGAATTAGGCCTTCTGTTAAAATACAAGATTTAAAAAGACAAAATTATCTACGGGTGCTCGTGGGACAATTTCTATGGACCAATCCCTGTGTGGGCAGAAGGACATGGAGGAGGTAGGAAGTATGGGTGGCAGGCAGTGTGTGGAAAGCTGGACACAGGAGACCTTAATAGCACTTAGCATGAATTAATGTACCTCATGACAGGATCCAGAGAGGCGTGTGAATCAACATCTCCAAGTTTTAGTGAGAAATGCTCTTTCCCCTTGTGTTCGCCAATACAAAGCACAATATGCTCTGAATTTTTCACCCTGAAGATGGGGGCAAAAACGGAGAGACCGATAGGGACCTACCTGCTAGTTAGAACTGCCGGTGCTGAGCACAGCAGGACCCGGCCCACTTAAATTACTGATGCTTTCTCCTAAAAAGATGAATAACCAGTGCATTGTACCTCCACATGAACATCTTCTGTCCATGATTCTGCTGTTTTCATTATGACAGATTGCCATTTTTATTTGCTGCTCAGTGTTTAGCAGTAATCCTTAACCCGTAATAAATTAGCTTCATTTTTCACATTTCTGATTGGCACTGTTTAGAGACATAATCGATTACTGGCAACAGAAGGACAACAATCAATGATCACCGTGGACAAACATATTTACAATGCGCCATCGGCCATGGACTACTGAATCTCTGTTTATCTTCCGTTCGACGTTTTGTTGAGAACAACTTTGGGATGTGGAAGCACCTAACGCTCCGATGCAGCCTGGCTTTGTGATGGAGAATAGGATGAGCTGTTTGTTTTGTTTTTATTTATTTCAATTCCATCTTAAAGGTGTGGTACTCTGGCGGGCATGCGAGCTCGCTGCTTCTCTTCCATAATGGCTCGGACTAGACCAGAAACAAGTTTTATCACACTTTGTTGATTTGTGAAGGGTCAACAAACAGCAAAACAAATACTTTCTGAATGTGCATTTTCTTTCTGTGGCATGAGGCACAAAGAAATTGATGGAATCTGCATTGCTCGTACTCAAGGAAGCAGTAATTACAGTGTGGCTAGTTAGAGCAGCAGATGGGGTGGGGGGGGGGGGGGGGGGAAGAGTAGCGCTTTAGAATCTCACAACAGTCAGTGCTGTGCCAGGTGCAGCAGGTCGAGGTGGCACCCTGGCACTTGAACACCACAGGGCTGCAGGTGGGTGAGTAGGAATACGACGGCTGCCTGGCTAATACCAGGGATCTCTACAGGGGTTGGGACTCTTTTGCGAACAATGGCAGTAATTTAATTCCTGTGTTCAGTTCTGACATTCTGTGAAAAAGGACAGTGAAGTCCCCATCCAAGTACATCACCACCGCCAAATCACACCGTTCAACTGGCAAGCCTCCGTAGGAGATATTTAGACAAAAACTGTAACTTCCAGCCACTGCTATTTATACAGTGCTGCAATGCATTTCATATTACAATGATGGGAGGAACATGAAAACAAAACTTCACATACAACAATTAACATACATAACCGCATGACTGCTAATTTTAAGGTGGCGACTGAGATGAATGCATTATTGTGACACCTGAGCATGAACAGCAATTTATAGCTCTTGGGCCTTCATAATTTTTATTTTTTGTTGTTGCATATTTATATAGCGCAAACTCGACCCGAAGGTATTGGAGCGCTGAACATGAGCACCGTATATACTTTACACATTCAGGCACAGGGAGATTAAGTGATTTGCCCAGAATCACAGGATGTGGACGCGACCGTTTAGCCGACGGACCACATCCTCCCCCCAAATTATTTTAAAACATTACCACTGAGATGAGGAGCAGGACAGTGATGGCGCGGCCCTCCTTCTCGGCGCCTACTGGTTACGAGGGTGGTTCAGAGCAGGACAGGGTACAAGGCAAGGAACCCTCCTTCTCGGCGAGTACCGAGGTGGTTTCATGGTGCCCATGAAGTTTCTGGGCCTGTACCACGCCTCCGGCGGCTGGACTTGAAGCAGAGTCCCCGCCGGTCAAGCCTTTTTGCAAGCAATTCAATAGAAAGGTTAACCATGGGTTGCAGCAATGCCGATTGTTTTACTTCCAACGATGTAGTTTATTATGGCTGTGAGCTCTGTTGAAATTTGTAAAACAGAAGATTTTATTACAGATCCATGGTTTTGTTTCTTGCTTGCATTTATATCAGTTTCCACTAAAGCGTCCTTTAATCACACTGTCCTGTCAAGGAACGGGTCCTTATCAGTTATTGGCGATAAAAGCATGCCTTATGCAAGTTCACCAGGCTTGTATTTTATTGCAAGTGGGGCAATGTGCATCTGCCGTTGGCCCACCTGGTGCGGTGATAAAACTTGCTGATGAGCCAAAGAACCGGACTCGGCGTATGCTATGACACTGGATACACCTGTCGCAGCCCGGAGCAGTACAGGGACCACCCGCTCCCTTCAACATCATTAGTTCAGTGAAAGTTTATTTTACCCTGTCGATACTTTCTAAAGTGAGACAAACACTTGATGGCGTCAGCGCAAAAGAGACCCCCCAACAGAGTTCCGGCGACACGAAGCAGCAGGGAGCCGATAGCACAACCTTCCCTTACACCAACAAGAGGGGCTATGATATCACCCGCAACCCCCACCTCAACAAAGTAAATCAGCAAGGAGGGCTGGGAGCAGGGCTGAGGAGAAAAGACAGCTGGGTACAGAGGAGGGAAGCAGTGGGAGCTTAATTAAAAGCCGCCTCAGACCAGATCTGTTTTGCGTGTGATGCAGTCTCCACAGATCAGCTCTGGTTACACAACAATGCAAATCGCTCGCACACACGGCAAGCGCAGTCCTGCCCAGGGGGAAAGCTGCTGCTACACGCGTCCCAGTGATGCTGATACAGACATACACTGGTGTGCAGGAAGTGTTATTCTCCGGCTCACGAGCTGTTTCAGAGTGGCACCGGCAGCTGCGCTTCCATCGGACACCTAAATGAGATGGGGTGGGGGGAGAGAGTAGGAATAGAACAGCCGCTACTGTTGAGGATTTGGGCGGGCACGAGCACCACCGGGAGTGCCTGGAGAGGAGCGGGGGTGCCACCAAGAAGTCACGGACTGCTGGGAAGGAGACGAACAAACAGGCAAAATGCCTTACCTATACGCACAACAGCAAGAAGATCCTCACGGCCAGAGAACAGCATAAAAATGGCGGATGGAAAAATCGAAACTTTTTCGGATTCGGGGGCGTGTTCCTGCTGTTCTAAAAGGGCGTGTCTAAAAAGTGGAAAGAACAGCAAGGAACACGCCCCCGAATCTGAAAAAGACGGAGCCTATTTGGAGGGACGGCTCTCTCCTCCAATGGCTGGCCTCCGTTTAGGAAGCCAGCCAATGGAGGAGAAGCAAAAAGAGAGGCGGGCTAAATAGCCACTCTAGAAAACATTAAATCTTCCGACTTCCGGTTCTGCCTTCGGCAGACCGGTAGTCCTCGACCTAAAAAGGGGCCCATCGCTAGAAGATTCCATAGTTGGTGTAACCAGTGTGTGTGTGTGAGAATGGGTATTTTGTCAGATTTTCACCTTGTCAATATTACCCTATGCGCAGCGTTCAGTGCAAGGGCCATCTGCCGCCCCCTAGTCGAACGCAAGGGAAAGGTTAGTGCATTGGGAAGGCCTAGGAGCGTGTAAGCAGGGAGCCGGGGAATGGAAGTGCTGAAGGCCAAGTCGATGTCGTCTAGGATTTGTTCCCAGTAGCGGGTTAATTTGAGACAGTGCCATAGTAAGTGTGTAAGTGTCCCGGGATTACCGCTCTCCCTCCAGCAGAGACACTTGCATTGGGTTTGCCACTTGGAGAGCCTTTCGGGGGTGTAGTGCCAACAGATAGCAATTTTAAAAAATGTGTCGGTGTGACTCGAGGAGTATGCACTGCGACATGCACGATAAAAAATGTCTTCCCACTCCTTATCTGACAGTACGCGCCCTAGTTCTACCTCCCAATGCTTCTGCCCGGCAGTGTGTGTCCTTGGGGGTGCTGAGTTAAGGGAGGAGAAGATTTTGGAGGGAGGAGTAGATTTCGGAGATCAGACTTTTATCATCTTTTTTATTAAGTATCCATTTCTCGAACGGCCGGAAAGCTAGGGGACGCGCCCAAGGTGTCGAGATCCAATGGATCATCTGGGAGTGCAAATAAATGTCAGTGTCAGGTAAATTATAGTCCGACTTTAGTTCCTTAAAGGGGAGAAGGCCCTGAATGTCATAAGTGTCCTATACGCTTACAACAAATAGGTCTATTGGGTAATTCCAATCGTCTTGTGGTGGGTCGTCTGGATCAGTGAACGGATCATTAGGGTCTCTCCCTACCCCATAGTCATCGTCATCATGTGGCGGTGGTGTATGTGGTGGAGAGGTTACAGGAAGAGGTGGTGTAACAGGTATAGGGAGAGGAACGGGATTAGAAGGAAGGACATGAGAAGAAGGTGGTATAGGTGAAGTGGCACAGTCCTTCTTCACAGGCACTGAAGGGGTGTATGCTGTGTCTAGCTTCCTCTTCTTGCATGGCACATTTGTGACATGTCCTGTTTTGGGAGGAATGTATATCTTTTTCTGTTTGGGATAGACAGGATCCGGATGTAAAAGTTCTTCTTCCTCGATAACCGTTTTCGGCGCCGATTTTTTCGATTCCGAGCGGGGCAGAGGTTTCTGCTCCTTGGCCTTAGGAGGTGTGGTGGAGTCCTCTGGCTTGTTTTTCGGTTCAGAGGGTTTGGGTCTTGGAGCCGAATTGTGATCTTTAGGCTTGGAAGTGTCCGGAGCCGGTTTATCTATCGGCCTCAAGGTGTTCAGGGCCGGTTTGTCTTTCGGCGTCGAAGTATTCAGAGGCTATTTTGGAGCAGAGTGTTCTTTTGGCTTCGGTATCAATGGCACCTGTGGGACTATTACATGCGGTTTGCTCGGTCCAGAGCTACCGGAAGGCTTGCCTTTTTCTTCGGAGACGGGGCCGGGGGCGGGGCTTCTGAAGTGTGCTTTCGGTCGCGACTGGGGCCAACAGGCAAAGCCTTGACCAGTGCCTTCTGTTTTGGTGGTGGGGCTGGGGTAGGGGCAGTTGTACTCACTCGTTGACCAGGAATGATGGGGTCGTCCGAGTCTTCTGCCTCTGACATGAATTCCAGGTCTTCGGAATCTTCCTCTGGGACATCTGGGCCTTCGTCGAAGATGTCCACTGGTTCTGGAGCTGATCCCTGCACCATGATGTGTCGTCAGCCCCGACGATCTCGGATAGTCTTTTTCGATCGAAAAGAGGAGCAGGCTTGGCAGTTGGACTCGTCGTGTTCTGGCGAGAGGCACAGGTTACAGACCTTGTGATGGTCACTGTGTGGGAACTTCGCAACACAATGGGGGCATTTTTTGAACGGCATCCTTTCCATGAGCCGTAGGCCTTTACGGCGTTGATAGGCCTAGCGGCGCGCGTCGACGATTGGAATCAAGCTGATGAAAGGTGCGAAGATTTAAGACGTTCGAAGTCAATTCCGAATAGTTAGAGAAAGTTTTGCGCGTCGAAAAGTTTGAAAAAGAAGTTTCGAACCGGTGTGCAAAAGTTGCATCCGAACCCAATGGCGGAAAAAAACAATCTGAGGATGGAGTTGATGCCCATGCACACTATCGTCCAAGGGAGGAGTCGCCTATCTCTTGACTACAAAGACTTTTTCCAAGACAACAACAAGGTGCAAGCATCCGAGCCCAACACCAGATGGCGATCTAGTGCAAAGTGTGCGATCTGCAGCTCATGTACCTCAACCCTACATACATCTGTGATAGATAGATCTAGGTTCTGTTCCTTTGGTGTTTTAAGTATGATTTGAAAAACTCTCTTCCTAAAAACCTGGCTGTGATCCAGCTGACTAAGAGTTATAGGCCACTCGCATTACTCCCAGATGCACCTAAAATGGGGAAACTTTACTCTAACAATCTCTCCAAATTGTTGAAAAGCTATAAACTCCTAGACTAGTCAAGGCTGTTTTTTATTCTAAAGTTGGGATTGAACCGGTCTCGCTGCATGCCACAAGAGAAGGATTAGAGGTGTGGGCTTCTGCCACTCCAGTTTTCTACTTTCTGCACTCCGAGATGTAGATCACTGATTTTAGTCGGCATACAGCAGGCCCAACTTTACAGACGCTCTGAACTTCCTTGTTCAACGAGTGTTATTTTTCGCCTTTCAGCTCACAAAAACAGAGTGTCACATGTAGAGGGTTGTTTTTAGAAGGCCTTTCAGATCTGACAGATTGGGGCTCCTTATCCGAATTAATTGTGCTTCGTTTCCTGGGGTCCACAGGGTGGAATGCTAAATTTAAAAATTAATGACCTTTAAAAAGTTAAACAAAGCTCTGAAAAATTTAACTTTTCTATTAGCTTTAGGTAAGTTAATTTTAAAGACCTGCTACTTCTGAATACTAGCACTAAAGTATTTCGGATAGCTGCATGCTTTAAGCAAATAACACGCATAGATAAAACAAACAAGTCTTTTTGGTGAATGACAGTTGCATCATTCGGTAGACATGCACATGGTTGCTTGCATCATTACGCTTTTTTTTTTTAATTGACAGATCTAAGATGGTGGATGCCACTTAGAACAGTCAATTTAAATTTAAAAAAATTTACATGTTCAAAAGTACTTTTGTGGAGGGCCAGCAGCAATTTGTTAGATTTAAAATATATATTTATTTTTAAAAAAAGAATGACGGCGGTAGCATCAGAGAAGTGGGTTTGGAAGCGGTTTGAGGGGAAGCAATTGAGAGTACTGTAAAGAAAGGAAACAGGTCAGCCAGTCAAGAGGATGGTAAAAAGGCTATGATCTAGGCGAGGGACTAAAACATGATTGACAAACAAATCCATCAAATAAGAAGCAAGCAAATGAGACTGACAAAAAGATAACCAATCATATGTAGAGAGGAGCCTGTTAGCCCCTCTAGGTTTTTGGTAAGCCCACAAATGGTCTTTTGCAACCAGACAGCTTAAACTGTCCAGTACACTCGACCTCAAATTGAACAAATAAAATATATGACACTTCCATCTAGTTTCAACACTGATATAACTCTCCTTTGACAGTCAAACAACAGTTTTGGCCTTTGCATTAGCAAATATGCACAAAGCACCGTGGCGGGGAAGTAAAAAGCCTCTCGAAAAGAAGGACGATTGACTCATGCGGGTGTAGGAAAGGTAAAAATGGTTCAGAGTAATTTCTACCATGTCCTCCCAGCTGTCCTATTCTGCTGCAGATTCCATCTACTTTTGCCCAAGGGACCTAGTACAGCTTTGTAAGAGATCATACAATGCAACCAGGTTCAAGAACAGCCAAAGTGGTTTGCTCCACGAATAATAATACTAAAACAGAGTATAACTACCACTGACATGCACTTTCTTAGACCCAGCAGCCCTAAGGTGGTCTTTCCCTGATTTTCTGCCTGCTTCCCGCCATTTTATTTACGTCGTTTTTGCTGGCTTTTGGACTCCGTATACTTTACCACTGCTAGCCATTGCTAAAGTGCTTGTGCTCTCTTTCCTAAACATGGTAACAGTGGCTCATACCCAGTTAACATATTTAATTTATTTAGAAGTTCCTAGTAAAGTGCACCACATATGCCCAGGGCCAGTAAATTAAATGCTACTAGTGGGCTTTCAGCAATCATTGTACCACCCACTTTAGTAGCTCTCTAATCATGCCTCAGGCCTGCCATTGCAAAGCTTGTATGTGCAGTTTACACTGCCTTTTCCATCTGGCAAGATAAACATCTTGCCAGGCCTAAACCTTTACTTTTTATACACATAAGTCAACCCTAAGGTAGGATCTGTCTAGCCCACAGGGCAAAGTGCAATGCCTTTAAAATGCAGGACATATACGTTTAAGATTTACATGTCTCATTAGTGAAAACCTCCCAATTTAGTTTCTCACTACTACAGGGCCTATCTCTCCCTTAGAAGATTAGGATTACATCTGTAAAGTGTAATTCCAAATTGTGAAGAGATAGATTTTTCAAGTTTGAGGGGCATAGGACTCACTATTTAAAATCACACCTTATGGTGAAATTGGATTTATATATTAGCAAATGCCACTTTTAGAAAGTAGGCGTTCATTTACTTTAGCCATTTGGTGCCTGCTGCCCGTCTCTTTTCAGTATGGATTGGGTGAAAGCTGGGCTTTGTGTGTGGCTGTCTAGAGGGAATACACAACGGGAGTGTAGGAGTATCTTAATGGGCCCACTGGGAAATGGGAGGGAGGAACTGGACACAGCCTCACACTTACACCTGAATAGGCTGTCATGTCAGGACACAAAGGGCAGCATGCCCCCTTGTTGTGAGTGTGGAGGCAGGGCAAGAAGGGAGGGAGGACATTTGTGCACTTCAAATCTTTCTTTGAAGTCTCCCCCACTTCAAAGGCACCACTGGGTATAAGTACTGGACTTCTGATACCATGGCTTCAATACACTTCTGGACCCGTGACCACTCTGCCAGGAAGAAGAACTGCTGAAAGGACTGCCACTCTGCTGACGGTTGTTTGGCGGCCCTCTCTTCCACCCCTAACTATTTTCTCTACTGATGAGGGAAGTTATCCCGAAACCCGAGCCATGTCTCGGGCGATATTCTAAAACCCGGGACATGTATCGGGTCTAGAGATCATCAGTCTAACAAGTACTTACTTGCACCCACTGAGGTGAACCACTCAAGAACTCCATGTACCAGATTCCCCAGGGGCGACCCGGAGGAGGGGCTAGCGGAGTGCGGTCCATTGCGATTGTTTCTAAAAATTGGCTCCCTCGAGCTTTGAGCTGACGAGCTCCTGGACGACGCACCTGCGTGCCTGTGCGGGCATTGAGGCCTTTGACGGTTGTTTGGCGGCCCTCTCTTCCACCCCTAACTAATTTCTCTACTGATGAGGGAAGTTATCCCGAAACCCGAGCCATGTCTCGGGCGATATTCTAAAACCCGGGACATGTATCGGGTCTAGAGATCATCAGTCTAACAAGTACTTACTTGCACCCACTGAGGTGAACCACTCAAGAACTCCATGTACCAGATTCCCCAGGGGCGACCCGGAGGAGGGGCTAGCGGAGTGCGGTCCATTGCGATTCACTCTGCTGTACTACTGCTTTTCTGGAATCTTGCCCTGCTGTGCTCTTGCTGAGCTGTCCTGATGCCTGCTATTCTCCTGCCTCGGTGAGAAGGACTGGACCTCCATCGCTTGAACCCTTAGTGACTCCAAGGGCCTGCTCCTGTTTTAAGTCTCAGGGACATCAAAAACTACAGCTCATCCTGCTATAGCATCTGGATTTTGCTTGCTGCAAGTCTTGCCCTGCCAAGTAGTGCCAACTTAGTCCTGGGGTCTTGGAAGAAGGTATAAAGTGCTGCTTCAACCAGAACTCTCTCACTCACTCACTCTGCTGGACTATTCTGTACGCTAAAGTAACTAAGCCTGGGGGTGGTGATGCATGGAGGGAGGAGGGGTGATGTAAAGGAAAGTAAAGAAAGGCATGGCAAAAGTGAGAAAGGTGACCGCATGTGGTAGACCATGTACATTTAGGAAACACTTGGGAGGTGACCAAGGTATGGAAGAGAACAATGGCATATGGGTACAGGAGAGGTGAACAAGTGAGAGTGGTGGCAGATAAAGACAATGAAGCAAAGAAAGACACCAAGACAAAAGAATGTTTACCAATGTTATACCAAAGGCTTTCTCGATGGCTTTGATTATTTTAACCTTCTTAAGTTATACAATCAATGACTTGTATTATTGGTGTCTGATATTGTTGTACTTAATGTCACTGAGTGATAGAGGCTGACTTTTTAAAGTGTGAATCTGTAGGATGTCTGCAAACATTAACTTCAATGGGCCAATTTCGTCTTGAACTTTCTCATTCTGTTTTTCTGCAGGTAGACCTTGACTGCTGTACAGGAGCATGGGAGGAGGCCATTATGCAGGCAGGGGACTACAGGCTCCAGAGGCACTCGCACTGCTGGGTAGGACCTTGTTTTCACAGGAAATCACTTGGAAGCCTCCAAGGAGACCAAAAGTCCAGCCAGGAACTACAGGCAGCAGTTTTGCTCATGTCAAAGCCACTGAACTGTACCTTTATTCAGCCCTAGCTTGGGCCTCAAACCATGGAGAAGCCCGATAGGAAACCAACCACTTAGCAGGGGTCTTATGTCATCAAAAGATTTCATGATGGGCCACGCCCATCGCGCTTATGTACTGAAATAAATGAGGCACAGATTAACTCAGCACCATTTAATTAAACTTCATCACAACACTTTCAGAATGCCGTTATTTTCCTTTTACTGCTCCTCCAAGACCCATAAAGTTGGAAAAGTCCTTATCCACGTGGGTTATCAACAGAATGCTAAATAATTGAAGGGATGCAAAGATAAACAAATGCAACATCTTTTCCCTCTTTGGTGTATTACCCTGTTCTTGAATTCCACTGCCAGTTCCGAGCTACGGGTTTTCTGTCCCACCCACTCATGATCATCCAAATAGACATTCATTGAGTTTATGGGTTCACATCGATTCAATGTACTTGGGCCAATAATGATCATCTGGATGATCAGATCCTATGCTCAACATATTATGTACTCGGTGTCCATTACCAAGGGTGAACATGTCTCTGTGAATTGTTTTTCACCGTTACCAAACATAACATTCCCATCACCATTCCCATCACCTAAGTGGTTAGTTTTGCACAGCCAGTATCTGGTTCACTTTGACAGCACATGACACATTCCACCATTTCCTACCTGCAACAGTAATGCAGAACCCTTAATTATTGTCATCAATAATTGTCTGGGGTATTCACTACCATTTGTTTTCACGCTATGTCACTTGCTTCTCACATATACTTATTTCAGTCACAACATTAAGTGAATCATACCGTCGCTTCATCTTACTCTGTTTACATTGCACTGTTTGAAGCATGTAACCCTTATTCTATACTCCACATTCTCACACAATGAGGACTTAATTAGATCAGAGCCCTTTCCCTTAATAGCCTGAATGGGGTATTCTAAGTCGTACTATGTGGTGTAGTGCAGAGTGTCTATGCATGTGCCTACAAGACTTGTTCTCCACTGGCTCCAGACAACTAAATGGTCTCTTTGATTAACCTGTTTACATGCAACACTCACCTATTACTCCCTGGGCGACATAATGCTTTTCTAACATGGTTAGTGTCACTATCTTGGAGAAAGACAGCCATTTCTTGAGAAACAAACTAAACTCCTTCATCACTCACCAGTTGGTCAAGGAAATCTTTATGCACAAACACCTTCTCGATAAACAATTTTTGCACTACCCGTAGGTTGTGCAATAAACGAACAAGTTACTTACCTTCGGTAACGCTTTTTCTGGTGGATACAGTACCTGCTTGTGGATTCCTCACCTTTTGATTACCCCTGCGCCAGCATTCCGCAGAAACTTTTTTCCTAGCTCTCCCACGTCGACGAGGACGTCACAATGACACGGCCCTGCTCGCAACTCCATCGGACGTCATCGGAGCCACAAAGCGACCTCGTCGGCATGCGGACGTCAGTTTCACCCACTTTTTCCGTGCCTTGAGGCGAACGGGTGGACAGACACATAAATAGAGTATACAATATATACACAGTATATAGATAGAGGAAAAGCTAAAGAAACAAAACATTTCCTAAAAACCAACAGTATGGCAAATAAAAGACATAGGAAAAACATCCATGTCAAACAACAACTTTTTAGGTATATAAAGGTGGCCAACGGGGAGGAGGGTGGATTAGTGAGGAATCCACAAGCAGATACTGTAAAAGCGTTACCAAAGGTAAGTAACTTGTTCTTCTGATGGATACATCTGCCTGTGGATTCCTCACCTTTTGAATTGATTCCCAAAGCAGTCTGGCTCCCGGAGGAGGGTGTCCACCTACTCATACCAAAAAATCTTGCAACACAAAACGAGCAAAATGGACATCAGTCCTCACCTCGGAATCCAAGCAATAATGCTTCTTGAAAGTGTGGAGGGATGTCCATGTTGCAGCCTTACAAACATCCACTACAGGAACACCTCTAGCCAAAGCAGAGATGGGAGACTTAGCTCTAGAAGAATGAGCTCTAACACCTTCAAGAGGCTCTTTCTTGACCAGGGCGTAGCATATCTTGATGCACAAAATGATCCACCTGGATAACGTTCTCCTGTGGACGACTTTACCCTTCATCTTCCCAACGGTCGTCCAACCTAGAGTCCTTGGTTCTGTCCAGGTAGAAACTGACCGCTCTCTTGGGGTCCAGGCGGTGAAGTCTCTCTTCCTCCAGGAAGGGTGAGGGGGAGGATAGAAGGTAGGCAAAGTAATAGATTGCCCCAGATGGAAAGGAGAACCCACCTTAAGCAGGAAATCAGACCTGGTCCTAAGAACCATCTTGTCTGCATGGATAGTAGTGAAAGGGGGCTTGGAACTAAGAACCTGCAGCACACTTAACCTCTGGTCGAGGTAATAGCCACCAGAAAAATAGTCTTAAAAGAAAGCAGCCTCAAAGGACAACTATGAAGAGGCTCAAAAGGAGACCCGATCAGAAATGTAAGAACTAAATCCAAATCCCACTGAGTCATTATGATGGGAGTGGGAGGAAACCTATTGGTGAGGCCCTTAATGAACCTCATGACAATGGGAGACTTAAATAAAGACGGCTGGTCCGGCAAACAAAGGAAGGCCAACAAATAGCCCTTAACCGTCGCCACTGCACAATCTTGCTGGGCCAAGGAAAGTGAAAAACGAAGTATATCCAATAGACGGGTCTTCAAAGGCTCAATGGACCTCTTTCCACAGCACTTCACAAACCTGGTCTGTTAGACCTGTCAGCCCTTTGGGTGGTCCCTCCTCATCATTATTTATTTTGTCCCCCTTTTTGCCTCAAACCCTGTTAGAATTTTTCCTTTTTGGGAACCACCAGACTTTTTAGTATTGATGCAGATTCAGGGAGCCATTTTATCTACCCCTGGAACTTCTGTCTGAGGGCCTGGAGCACAAAATGGTGGCCACCCATTGTCACCTGTGACATCACTGGAACCTACTAGTACCTTCCAGAACATTCCAGAACCCTGTGACAGTGTGAGGCAGGTTTTGGAATGTTGGGAAGCCAGCTGAGAGTTGACAGTTGGAGCTGGCAGTTGGCACCTGACTGGTGAAGAGAGAGCAGCAGAAACCTGAAGGAGGAAGGAGTGCGGCAGCAGGGGTGGAAACTTGTGCCTGGAGTGGGGTCCATAAACCCACCCTTGATACTAGTCCCTACTGACTGAGCCCAGCCTGGAGCCCTGTGTGGGAGAAAGCAAGAAAAACCATCTTAAGGACCTGGACAGCAGGAACAGGCCTTAAAAGTAAAGAACAGCAAGTTCCTGACCTGGTTACTGGTAACTTCCTGAAGTCCGACGTCGAGAAGCCTGGAGACCTGGAGCCCGAGGTGGAGAAGCGGCGCTGACTGGAAAGCAGACGTCGTACCCGGAGCCGCCAGAGGTCGAGAGAGGGCGCCGACGGAGGTCGTGGAGAGTACCAGAGGTCGAGGAGGAAGTCACCCGAGGTCGAGTGTGCGGCGTCGACGGGGGAGTGAAGTCCGCCCTCCGGAGTCGCCGGAGACAGAGGTGAAGCGTGCCGGAGGTCGGGAGTGGAGATCGCACTCCGGAGTCGCCGGAACCTGAGGAAAGGAGCACCGGAGGACGAGAGTGGAGATCGCACTCCGGAGCCGCCCGAAGTCGACATCGAGCCAAGACTGCCCGACGTCATCGAACCGGAGGTCGACATCGAACCGGAACCGCCTACCGGCGTCGTCAAGAACTGTCATTGCGCCGAGGCCGCCGACATCGAACCGGAACCGCCTCACGGCGTCGACACAACTCCAGCGGCGTCGGAGCTTCATAAAAAGGGCAGTAAGTGGAATAGAGGGCGCCCAAGGCCCTGTGGAGCCCTAAGAGACCATCCTAGGGGCTAGAGAGGTGCTGGAACCAGCTTGATTGTGCCAGGGGTGAGCTGAGACTAATACAGAGGGGTTGTGTAGTGTGGGAGAGCCAGATCTCTAGATTCCCCCTTGATCTACCTCAGTTTAGGCCTCAGCCTTGTCCAAGCCAGGGAGTATACCCCTCAGGCCATCCAAATCTCTACAATCTGGGATTGGGTCAAATCATCCCATAGTACCTCAGGAATGTGAACTGATTTTCAAGTGTCACTGTTGGCTTTTATTATTTATTGAGAGCACTGTATTTATTGTATTCATCCTATTTATTGCCTCACAGTATTTATTGTTTCACAGTATTTATTGTCGCACAATATTTATTGTCTCGCAGTATTTATTGCCTCATAATATTTAATTGCCTGTTATGTAATGCACTTATATTTATGCCTTGATTATTTATGACCTACCTTATTTATTGAATCGTTGAAGTATTATTTATTTGACGTACCCTTCCACAGGAAAAGCCTTGTGTACTGTGATTGTATTATTATTTATTTAATTAGCAACTAAGAGAAAAGAAGATAGAGATATATTTTCAGTATAATTTTTAAGGTGTAGTGTCGTTTTTGGAACGGATGCACGCATGGTTATTGTGTGGGTATGACGTATGCTTAACACGGTGCCTTCCTTCCCGCTCGAGCCAAGCTACCACAGTGTATGTCTGGGAGAACACCACCACCCTTCCGGTGTGGGAGTGTTTTTCTAACATGGTCCATCTAGAAGAAAGAACAGATTTGGTGGAGTGTCTCCTGGATGATAAAATAACATCCACCACATCCTCCATGGGAGGGAGAAATAACTCAGATTGTTCTGTTCATTCTCCAGGCATGAAGGTGCAGGATCTGGAGGTGGGGTTGTAGAACCTGCCCCTGCGACTGCGAGAAGAGATCTGCCCTGAAGGGGAGACCAAGTGGAGGGTGCGATGAGAGGTGAAGAAAGTCTTTGCACCACACCAATCCGGGGCGATCAATATGACTTGGGCCCGGTCTTGGTGAATCTTCCTCAGAAACCGAGGAATCAATGGTATGGTATGGTATGAAACGCGTAAAGGAGTTTTGAGCCAATCCAATTGAAATGCGTCCCCCCTACGCTCCCTGCAACGGAAACTGGAGACTGCAGAACAACAGGTAGTGCGCATTCTCTAGAGTGGCAAAAAGGTCCAACCGAGGAAACCCCCACACCTCCGGATGAAGCCTCCACTCGTGATCGACCCAGAATTGCCGACTGAGACTGTCTGCACGCACAGTTAGCACCCCAGCCAGATGATTTGCAAACACACAAATCTGATGGCCCTGAGCCCAGGACCAGAGTCGCAAAGCTTCTCTGCAGAGACGATACAACCCTACACCTTCCTGTTTGTTTATGTACCACATCGCTGTAGTGTTGTCCGTTAGGACTTGAACCGACTGACCACGAAGGGAGGGATGAAAAGCCTTGAGAGCCAAACGTTTCGCCTGCAATTCCTGATGGTTTATGTGAAGCAACCTTTCTTCTCGAGACCAAAGACAGTTGATCTCCAGATGAGCACCCCACCCTAGAGTGGAGACATCCGTGATCACCGTGGCCACCGGTAGAGGAAGTTGAAAGGGCCTCCCTTGAGATAGGTTGCCCTCCACACCACCAAGACAGCTCCACTGCAGTGTCTCTGGAGGTCCTGACCATCTTCCTGAGATCTCCATTGTGTTGATACCACTGCCTGCGGAGGCACCACTGGGGCGCCCTCATATGCCAGCGTGCATGGTGGATCAACAGTATGCATGAAGCGATCAGACCGAGCAGGCGTAGCACCTTCAGGACTGGAACAACAGCTCCATCATGAAACAAAGGAATCCTCTCCTGAATGTCGAGAATCCTCTGCGGTGGTGGGAAGGTTCGACACAGTAGTGTCCAGCACTGCCCCTATGAACAGGTTGCACTGAGAGGGCACCAGATGAGATTTGGGCACATTTATCGAGAAGCCCAAGTCGAACAACAGCCGTGCTGTCACCTGCAGATAATGCAACACCACCTCTGGAGACTTTGCTTTGAGCAGCCAGTCGTCCATATAGGAGAAAACAGGAATACCTGACCTGAGATGAGCTGCCATCACCTTTGTTAAGGCCCGAGGCATGGAAGTAAGGCAAACAGAAGGACCACAAACTGGTAGTGCTGGGACCCTACCGTAAAACGGAGATACTTCCGATGTGACTTCAGGATGGGAATGTGAAAATACGCATCCTGCAAATCGATAGACATCCTCCAGTCTTCTTGCTGCAGCGCCAGAAGAACCTGAGCTAGGGTCAAAATCTTGAATTTTTCCTACCAGAGGTAAAAATTCAAGATCCTGAGGTCTAGGAGCGGTCATAACCTGCAGTCCTTCTTATGGATCAGGAAATACCAGGAGTAGCATCCCTGACCCCTTTCCTGCTCCGGAACCACCTCTATCGCACCATTCTGAAGTAAAGCAAGAACCTCTTGCTGCAGAAGCAGCAAATGGTCCTCTGAACACCAGCCCTGGCGAGGAGGGTAAGGAGGTGGAAACTCTCGAAGGGTAGTACGAACCAATATTCCACAAGATTCAAAACCCAAAGGTCTGATGTAATAGATTTCCAATCTTGTAGAAAATGGGACACCAGACCCCCTACAGGACCAACATGCTCCAAGATGAGGGATCTAGAGCTGCTTTCCCGTGGTACCAACAGTGGGGGCAGGAAAGGAAGAAGAGGAGGAGGAGAGTTGCCGAGAGGCCCATCTCAGACGACCTCTAGCTTTTCCTCTGTAAGATTTGTACAGCGGTTTCTGCTGCTGAGGCTGCTGACTGCCTCGAAAGGAAGCAGCTTTCCCCAAACCTCGGTACCTCCTATATCCATAACTCCTAGGTAGGGACTGCAGACCTAAGGACTTTGCAGTAGCACTACTGTCTTCGAACCTCTGAAGTGCCAAATCCGCCTTTGCAACAAACAACCTGGACCCATCAAACAGCAGATCAAGAAGAGTAGCCTGCACATCCGGAGAGAACCCCGAAGACCTGAGCCAGGAATGCCCTCTGGTAGCCACAGAAGAACCCATCCAGATCAGACTGGATTACCTGACGGGTCGCAGCCTGTGTGTCCACCAAAACCTCCATAAACGAACCACGGCCATTCTCTGGTAACTTAGGAGCCAACTGCTTGGCCGAGTCCATTAAGGCATGGATATACCTCCCCAACAAGCATGTGGCCTTAGTGGACTTTAATGCCATACGAAAGAGAAAACCTTCTTGGCAGATTGCTCAAACTTCTTAGAGTCCCTATCCCCCAGAGTTGTAGGGAACGACCCAGCATACTGCTTAGAACAGGAATCCTGCGCTGCCAAGCTTTCCGGAGAAGGATGGGCAGCAAGAAAGGCAGGATAATTAGGAGCAGGCTTATACCTTCTTGCCACAGTCCTTGAAACAGCAGGAGCAGATGAAGGTTTCTGCCACAAATCCAGAATTGGCTCTGTCAAAGCCTCATTAAAGGCAACAGAGGTTCATCAACAGAAGATGGTGGATACAACACCTTAGTGAGAATATTTGGTCTAATCTCATCTGTGGGCAGTTGAAGGTCCAAATGTTCTGCAGCCTTCCTGATGACCGCATGGTATGGTGCAACATCCTGAGAAGACAAGGCCTTTGGCAATGAAAGCTCTCGCTCCGGAGAAGTGTCTAAACCACTGGCCTCCCGAAGTCCCTCAAATTCATCAACGGAGTCATTGATTTCCCCTTCTTCTGTGTCATCCTGCTGGTATTACTCTTCTTGACCGCATCATCGGGATCGGCGTCCGGCAACATCGCCACCGGAGGAGGACCCTTGGAAGCGGGCAACAGCAACGCTCGAAGTCGAGAAGATGACGGGCAACCAGATTGCGCCGGAGACTGTGAAATCGCCACCGAAAACCGTAAAATCGCCGCTGAAAACCTCAGGAGCAGGAAACTGCCAGGACGGCGCCGTTGGTATAAAGGGCACCTGGGCATATTGCTGAAGGACGCCCAAATTATAGGAAAGCAGGCCCACGGGGCCAGCCTGTGCACCGGTAGGGTTGGATGCCCGGGACAACATGCCGTACATCGCATTAAGAAAATGCGACTGATCCGACCCCGGCCCAGGAAAAAAAGGGTGGATAAGGAGCAGAGTCTGAATCCACTCGAGGCCGCGTTGAAGGCTGAGGCTGCGATGCCAGGGATGAAGGATCCGGTACAGACAAAGCCACAGGAATAGGAGAAGACTCCCTGGGCTCCGAAGAATCCCTCGATGCCAGAAAAACCGTGGGCGACGGAGAGCTTCTTGGTGTCGCGAGAGTGGGCCGGAGTCGCTTGAGGAGAAGGAGAAGGCGACAGCGAGACAACATCCTAGCATGACGCCGCGGAGCCGGCGACCTCGAAGCCCTACTCTTCGAAGACTGGCGTAGACACCCATGCCTTCTCTTCTTCTTGTGTTTCTTCAACTTCGAAGTATGCAAGTTTGACGACTGATTTTGACCTTTTACAACCCCACTTCTTCTTTCTCGTTAGCTTAGAGCTTAGCCTCACGCTCTTGCAGTGCCTTCGGATTCATCTTCCGACAACCGAAACAACCTCTGACGTTGGGGTCAAACGAGACACCAGACAGTCGTCGTGGGGAACCGTGATGGACATAGGTCCCCCACACTCGCTACAAGGTTGAATCCAGACTTCTTCAAAGTAGCCATCGCACTGCTACCCCAAGTAATAAGTAAACCAATTGGAGAGTCCCAGAAAACCGTTGCGTGTCGACGGCGCGGAAAAAAGGGAACGGACATCAGCATGCCGACGAGGATTTCTTATGGCTCCGATGACGTCATACGCAAGCAGAGCCGTGCCTTTGTGACGTCCTCGTCGGTGTGGGAGAGCTAAGAAAAAGTTTCAGTGGAATGCTGGCGCAGGGGTGATATAAAAGGTGAGGAATT
Source organism: Triturus cristatus (assembly GCF_964204655.1). Taxonomy (NCBI): domain Eukaryota; kingdom Metazoa; phylum Chordata; class Amphibia; order Caudata; family Salamandridae; genus Triturus; species Triturus cristatus. Next base: position 1,157,271,059 of record NC_140592.1, on the reverse strand, counting down.
GACAGGCAGAAGTATCAACCAGAAGCGGCCGTTTTTACACAAGAGGACCGTTTTAAACTGCAATTTCAAAGCTTTTAAGTTCTTTGGCAGCTGAATTTCTGACTCGCTGACAGAAAATTGTTTATTCACCCTGGCAAGACCTGCTTTCCTATTTCTACTTTTCTAGATCATTATACTTTTAAAATAAATGCTCTCTTTGTCATTTCCTAGAGCAGCAAACTCTAAAATGCCTGTTCTTTTAAGAATAACTTTTGTTCGGACTCCGAATCAGAATCCGCTCTGTGTGCAAAATCTACAATTTAGCCGATATAAGGTTTGCACCCTAGGGTTGCTGCCGCTTCATGATTCAATGCCTTGTTTCATTAGACCTTACACTCAGGCCCCTTTGGCCCCTGAGTAGATTGTAAATCTGCAATTATGCACAACTGTGCACTATTCAGAGAATATTATTTCTTGTAGGCACACATATTGTTCGCCCTTCTTAACAAATACATGCTCAGTGAAACATGATCAGTCTAACATCTTCTCTAACCGGAGCTCTTTTACCGACTTGCCTAAAAATGTACAAATAAACAATTTAGACTATTTCAGAAAAAAATCTATATATTTCTATAGATCTATAGATATTTATCTATGTATATATCTATATCATACCACAGTTAAAAAGCGAGTTCGGTTTGTGGCTGAAAAATGACAACACAAACACTTGCCACGTATGGCCACCAACTTACACAACACATGCCATACGTTCTCTTGATCTCTTTTCTGTGTCCAGATTCCGTGCTCAACACACTGAGTGGGCATACCCTGCCCCAAGCCCCACCCACAGTGGACAGTCAACTCCTGCTGTACAGCGTTTGTTGGCTGCAGTCACTTTTAAACATTTCTTTTATATTATTGGTGAAACATGGGATTTTCAGCACAACGTGGTGGCTTTTTTTCTGTTCTCCAAATGGAAGCAGCTGAATTGTTATTTTAATTAACATTTTGTGCCTTAAATGAAACTTTTTAGTGTCCTTTGCCTCATTTTTTAACATGCCTTTCAGCTCTCCTACTGGAGTCAAACACCTATCATCGTTCCACCCCACATAGCTGTGGCAGAAACATAAGTGGTAACACTTTCAAGCACACCCAGAAACAGATTTTTTAAAGGTTATAGCTTAAAAAACGACTGTGTATTTATAACAAACCAATGAAAGCACACTTCCCGAGGTGAATCTTGGCCAGCCCCAAGATGGCTGGCTTTCAGTGAAGCTCCAAATCGTGCAACACTTCTCCTGACAATATAAAACATGTCTGAATGACTTGGGGCCTGATTATTATGGACCGCTGTAGTTGCCATGGCGGTCCGAGCACCGCCACTGCAGCACCGCCCGCCACATTATGAGTGTGGTGGTTTGACCGTCACAGGACCGCTACAACCGCTGTGGATCCCTGATCCTGCTGTGGTGGCACAGCGGTCAGACTGCAAAATGCTGGCAGTGCTGCTGCGGCACCGCCGAGCATATTACGAGTTACCTCCCCGCCATCCTTTCAAAGGCTGTGAGCCCGCCATGTGAAGGGTGGCAGAGAAGCAACCGCAATTCCTGCATGGGAAGGAATGCACAACATGATGCATTCCTTCCCGTGCAGGAACGTGCTGTCCCACGGCGGTGCCTTTCTAAAGCTCGCCAATGAGCTTTAGTAAGGCACCGACAAGTGACCGCCACAGCACTATCCGCTAGACTAGGATTAAATTTCTAATCTGGCGGGCGGTGTGTGGCGCAGGAGGACTGCCCAACTCATAATCAGGCCATTAGCCTACGAGAGGATCACCTTTGAACTTGCTATGTGCCATACTAACAACATGACAAATGTACAGAGCTACAAACACCTTAAGAGTGCTGTAGATGGACTTGGCACAGTAAAACGTGGAGAAGGCGGTTGAATGAAGAGCAAAGAGCAAGAAAGGGGATTGGGGGAATAAGGGGGAGGAGTTGGCCTAACGGCTAGGGCACTCGACCTCCAACCTGGGGAACGAGTTTGAGTCTCGGCAATGACGCTAAACATTCTGTGATTGTGGGAAAATCACTTAATCTCCCGTACCTAACCAAAAAAAAATTAATGTGTCCTCATGTAACGTTACTGGTGCTATGTAAAGCACTCTAATACCAGATACCAGGTCAAGATCGTGCTATATAAAACTGCATTAAAAAGGGGGGGGGGAAATGGGAGAGCACACATCATAGAAAACAGCTGAATGACAACATATGTTTCCCTTCCCCATATTTCACTTCATACCTCTGGAACATGGTGCTGAGCAGTGGAGACATTGCCGGGCCTGTGAGATGGAAGCTTTACTTGACATAGCAACCCTGTCGGTGGCGAGATATGCAGTGAAAGAAAGATGGACAAGTAGTACGCTAAGAATCCGGACTAGCCGACAGGCCCCAGGTGAAGGCAAAGGCCCTGCGCTCACAAGGAGAGGATAAAGGAGGGGCATCTGCAACCTGCGACAGCTAAGCTACAGGGGAATGATAGGCAGAGTTGTCTGCGTCACAAGGTACTGTCACAAGAAAATAATATATGGAAGATTGAAGCCTAAGAAACACTATTTAAATATTTGGAGAAACTGGAAGGCCTCTAATAGAAAAAAATGTGTTCAGTCATTTTCACCAGAACTCACTAGGCAAAGTTTTTCTCCCATCAATTGAATTCCAACAACTTCACACTCTCAGACAATCTGGTAACAAAAACAAACCAAGACCATTTGTAATCTGTTTCCTCTGCCACAAACAAGCGTGCCAAGTTAGAAAATAGAATAGGTTCCCGCAATCTCTTTATAAAAACAGGTCTCTCTCATTTCTTTATAAATATGCGACTTTTGACACAGCCAATCTCCGATTATACTGAAATTATGTCAAAACTCGAGTGAAATAACTTATTACACTAGAGTTCAGAAGTCTCAATGTTGCAGCCAGATCCAGCAGCTGAGGGGAAAGGCAGGTCAGGTCACAGAGCATAATTAAAGTAGCGGTTTTAAAAAAAAAAACACATTGCTTTTCATTCACTCTGTGTTTTTTAGCATACAATAGGAAGCACAAAGGAGATATTTATGGGAACATGTGAAGTTACAATTTTTATGCATGTTTCTACACATTCCGAGCTACTGCAGCTTTTTATTTTAAAAAACTGACTTGTATTAAACGTATTCAAATATCTTTTTGCAACAAATATTTAACAGCTTTTGTATGCGTTTTATTTTGCACTAGAGATTCTATTTTAATTTTTCATATTTGCAGATATGCTGTCTCTTTCATATGAAAGAGCTACACAACAAGGATTTAAGTGGTTTGTGGCAAAGATGATAATGTGGTGAGGCCCAACTTTGCTACCCTCACGCGATCATGTGGTTTGGGTTCTGGGTATGCAGTGGATTACTGTTTGGTAAATCCTTATGTTAAGTCATTAATGAAGATTGAGATAATGATAATGTTCTAATTGTTTGCCAGCAAACGTTGTGACTCTGAATTGGTCTTACACATCACTATTATTTAGTACCACACTCCCTCGGATTTGCCCTGCACTGTGTATGCTAGGTATCTACAGTATGTGCAGTAGGCAGGAAGAAAGTTGTATCTGAGTACAATGCATGGAGTTAAAAAACATACATAGTAAACAGGGGGCAATTAAAGCGTCTGTCTCCAGGTTCTCAAGTTAGGAGTTTGGAATGAAAGGCCAGATTCGGAGTAATGAAGTCGAGCAGTAATTAATCTGGTTATTTGCCTGAGTAGGTTGTACGAAATATTATCATCAAACTTAACCAGATCACGTGACCTTTAGTAACTTTTTCACAACTACATCCTTGTGAGTGGCCAGTTAGAGTACCAGAAAGCATGCATACATGACATACTGAGTTTTAGTTCTATGTTGGATTTTCAAGGGGTGAGGCTTTTCCAAACCGAAAGTAAAAAGAGACGTAAAATTCAGTAGTGGCCAAGTCCTAAACTCCAACTCATCTAGTTCATCACAAGATTTCACTGAATTAGAGGTACTACCTACACTAAAATATAAAAACGGGGACATGGACCGGGTGGCCCTCTATGGAGGGTAGATAGTTGACAAGAGAACCAGAGGAGAGGGATTGCGTCAGTCAATAAGACTGCGGTTTTCTTCAGGTTGAATTTGGAAAAGGCGACGGACACCCATCATCTCACTGCTGCTAAGAAGGTGTTTGGGTGCCTAACTGGCTCGACATCGGAGAGTCCTTAAACTTGCCAGCTTTTCTGAATATGAGCTGTAATAAAGATGTTTCTTGCTTAAGGCGCAGTACATTAAGGCTCACAAGGAGTAGGAGAAAAAAACAGGCACAAAAGAAGGAAAATGTCAGCAGGTCCTGCATTATGCTTCTGTCTCGGACAATCCCAACTCTAAGAGGAAGGCTGGGAGAAGTAACGAAGACAAACTGCGCAAATCAAAAATGTGGATTTAGCTCTTGCCCTCACAGATCACAATGAATGTCAGATGCACTTTGCATTTCAGATGGAGATAAAAGATCAATTTTGAAAGAAATCAAGATCCCAGGTTTATGCCCAACATAAGTATTTATAACTTGATACAAGACAAATGCTAAAGGTGTGTAGGGGCTTTACCTTGTGTGGGGGACTGTCGCTGCTGTTTCCGGATGATGAATAGAATAGGTTCTTGCGCATGTAAGAGGATGTACTCCACTCCCGTCATCTGACTGAAAAAAAATTCAATAGAAACATGATGTGCTGGATCAAGAAGACTGGCAAAGATACAAGCAACACACAAGCCAAGGTACTTTAAAACATCAACTGCTTTCATGGTTGCTGTGATGACAAATTACTGTACCCAGTTGCAGTATAGTACACAGGGTCTGTGAAGTTAAAGTAAGATGCTGAATTGCACGACACACTAACTGCTTGCTTGAGCTTTGCAGATTCAAAAGCATTATTTTTATATAGCTTTCAAAGTCTGCCTGTATCTTTCGTTTAGGGGATGTAAGCAATTTTCAGACCAAATATAAATCTTTAAATTTAGGAAGAAGTTTAAAGGACTATTACAGTTCATATGGACTGCATTAAATATTCCTTTGTGGCTGTGGTGGTCTCGCATCTAAGAGACCCTTTGTGAGACTAGAGTCAGGAAGAGCCGTCTGGTCTCACACCTGGAGTGGCTGGTGGCGGATGATTAGTCCTCCCTACAGGAAACATCCAAAAAAGCAGAAGGTGATTGAGAAAATTCAGCTGTGATTTGTGCACAAGGTGACTTGAGATGCAGTGAATTTCAGCTGCGATGCGTACACAAGGTAACTCCGATTCAGTGATATTTAGCTACATGATGTGCGCACAAGTTCACTGAGATACAGTGATATTCAGCTGTGAAATGCGCACAAGGTGACTGAGATGCAGTGATATTCAGCTGTGATGTGTGCACAAATTTCCTGTAAGGAGATTAATCTAGGCTGGTCTATTCGCCACGTCCTATAGAAAAGTTTTGCTGTCTTTGTTGTACTGAAAAAGAAAATCTGTTGAGTGTAGGGCTGAGAAAGGAGGAAAGTAAGAGATTCGCCTAAGAAAAAAAAAAAGGACATCTTGTAAATTTTAGTACAACATGATGCATGATGTTAAGGAGCTCCATGTCTATATGATCAATGCTCAGAATCTGTACGATTCATTCAAGAGTATGAACAAACATGATTGTGGTGACAAGAGAAAGTACAACAATCTGGAATGTTATTGACAACACAGGAGTAATCAAGAGTAACGCAGAGTTTGTCAGTACACAACCAAGCAACTGATCAACAATCGTTTGAGCTTTACCTTCATTGTGATCTTAATAGTGGCTTCTGGTTGGGAGAAGAAACCTCAGAACATCATTTACATACAGACTTCAACTTATAGTAAATTAAGAAGGTACAGTTAAAACAATGTACTTACATTTCTGTATAGTGACTGTTATACAAAGGCTTATAACTCATGCACTAGACTAGTTATAAAGTGTGTATTAACACTGCATTATAGTAAATCATATGCCTTATAAATGACACACACTGAGTATGCTTCTCTAATTTTCTACCCAATCTACCAATAAAACCCTCATTACTAAAAGATTATTCTGCAACTTTACCGCACAGCAGAACGTTCTAGCGTAAAGACATAACACTGTCTGCTATTGGTCCTTAGATACAGCAGCACACCAAGAGCAAAGGTAAAGATCCTTTCTTGCATCAATATTGCTTAAAGCAGGCATTGAATCTCCAATCACTGCCTGTTTGCCCCGATAAAATGAGCACCTTCAGAAGCAATGGGCAGTTGTGTGTTCCTAGGTGTAATCGTCAGAAGAGAAAAGGGGACGGAAAAGGACCATCAATATGATAAAATGTCTTGATGATCACTGTAGGAAATTGCCATTTTTTTGTCATGGGTACCCCAACATCTTGCCACAGATACTGATGTTTTTCGACTGGTGTGCACTGGATTCCTGCTAACCAAGGCCCCAGTGCTCTTTCCCTAAAACAAGACATGCTCAATTGTTCACCAATTGGCAAGCACTTTAGGACCCCCGAAAGTGCCTAATAATTGGTACCCATAGTACCCAAGGCATGGGTACTAAAGAGGGTCCCTAAGGGCTGCAGTGTGAATCATAAAAAAAAAAAAAAAAACACTAGCTTGTTTGATTAAATCAAAACAAAAGCACTTAGCTTACAGTGTTTAGGAGTCACAGATCAGACCAGTTTGGTTTATAATTTATCATCAATAGATATATTTATACTTTACAATACAAATGTTTTTTTGACAATATGTACAGAAATATTGTGAGCTCAAACAAGTTCAGAACATACATGAAGGAAAAAAAACAACAAAAAAAAACAATACAACATAGCATGTTTTAAAAAACACACACACCCATTGTGCCTGTGATTACTCACTCGAACTCTGTATTCCCTCTGGGCCTATACAGTGAATATGCCAGATCAGATAAATTCATCTCTCCCTTAGTTGCTTGAATATCGTCGTTTAAATATCATCCTGGTTTACTGACATCTTTAATGCAATGCCCTTAAATGGATGCTCATTTTGTTTTATAGAAACGCAGGTCAATCTATTCCAACGTGGAGAATCCCTCTCCCAATATGGCGGCTGTAGCGCCCTGCCCGTGTATCAAATACCTGCGCAGGCCATCTGTTAGAACCACAGGTGTCCCGAGTTCATGTTCGAAACCCGGGGACTTTAGGGCTTTATAAGACCCTAGTTTGTTATGCTCTCCTCTTCTAACCTGATTCGTTCTGAAGACGGAGCGTGGCTACATGTTGATCAGTTAGCCGATGTAGGCTCAAACCATAGTTTTGCCTCTTCTGTTAAGACTCGTACCCTGATACATTCATTTAACACAGGTCCTTCTATATTGCGTACACAACGACCATTTCCTGAAGCCTGGAATATGAGCATTTCCTTATCCCACTGTGTGACGTTACTTAGTGCCGCACTTCATTTGGACTCCTTATGCGGCAAGTACCTTACAGCTTACGCCTCGTCGTTACTCTTCTATATCCGAGACTGTAATTATACTGAATATGTTCTATATCTGCAGACACAACCAACAAACCTTGCCCCATGTGGGACCCCCAGGGTAATGGTTAATTCTTTTTCACATCTTTCTTTCATGATGACACTGTTTATGAAGATTAATAAATCAATCAGGGCTTGTGAAGTACAGTTACTCACCCGAAAGAGTCTCAAGGCGCGGGGTGGTGGTGGGGGCGGGTAGTTCCTGGATGTTCACAGTGATTCTTCAAAGAGACAGGTCTTGAGGTCCTTCAAGAATTTGGAGTGTTGGTGTCTGTCGGAGGTGGAGGGAAAGGGTGTTCCATGCCTTGGCTGCGAGGAAGAAGCGTCCTCCTGTTCTGGTTTTGACACGTGGTACCGTCGCAAGAGAGCTGTGCTGAGCAGAGGGATCTGTAGGGTGCGTGGAATGAGAGGTGGCAGTTCAAGTAGGCAGTTCCGATGCTGTGGAGGGCCTTGTGTGCGTGGGTGAGAAGCTTGAAAGTGATTCTCTTCTTAATGGGTAACCAGTGTAGTGTTCCTAGGTGATGGCTGATGTGGCAGTGGCGCAGTAGGTTGAGGACTAGACTGGCGGCAGCGTTCTGGAGTTTGCAAGTGAGGTTCTTGTTGATCCCGGCATAAAGTGCACTGCCATAGTCTAGTCTGCTGCTGATGATGGCATGGGTGACTGTTTTCTTGTGTTCGAAGGGAATCCAGTTGAAGGTCTTTCGGAGTAGGCGGAGGGTGCGGTAGCAGGAAGAGGTGACAGTGTTGATTTAGAGGTCCATTTTGAGTTCGGTGTCCAGGATGATTCGGATGTTGCGTGCATGGTCCGTGGGGAAGGGGGCTTCCAGAGGACGGGCGGTCCCCAGGTGTTCCAGGCATTGGGGTGTGGGCCCATGAGGAGTACTTCGGTTTTGTCTGTATTGAGTTGTAGGTTCTTCATCCACCTGGCGACTGCTTCCATTTCTTCTTGAAAGGTGTGTTTGGAGAAGTTGGGATGGTTGGAAAGGGAGAGGATGAGTTGGGTTTCGTCTGCGTAGGAGACAATGTTGAGTCTGTAGGATCTGACAATGGGAGAGAGGGGGCCTGTAGACGTTGACCAGGGTGGGGCTGATGGAGGAACCTTGGGGAACTGCGCAGGTGGTCGGTGTGGGAGCCGAGAGGAAGGGTGGGAATCTGATCCGCTGCGTTCTACCGGAGAGGTACGAGCGGATCCAGTCGAGGGCCTTGTTCCAGATCCCTGTGCCATGGAGTCTGAGGGCTAGGGTGTGGCATGAGACTGTGTCGAAGGCGGCGGAGAGGTCCAGGAGGATGAGGGTCACAGTCTCTCCTCTGTCGAGGAGGGATCGGATTTCGTCTGTATCGGCGAGAAAAGCGGTTTTGGGTCTGTGATTCTTCCTGTAGCCTGATTGGGAGGGGTCGAGGATCTGGTTTTCTTCTATGAAGGAGGCGAGTTGACGGTTGACTGCTTTTTCCGTGACTTCTGCCGGATACGGGAGTAAGGAGATCAGTCTGAAGTTCTGGAGGTCGATGGGGTCTGCCGATGGCTTTTTCAGGAGGGGGTTGATCTCAACGTGTTTCCAGTCGTCGGGGGAAGGAGGCGGTCTCGAAGGAGCGGTTGATGATTCGTTGAAGCTCGGGCGACGATGTCGGCTGCTCTGTGGTAGATGTGGTGAGGGCAGGGGGCAGTGGGGGCCCAGGAGTGGGTTGTCATCATAGTCTTTAGGGTGTCTTCTATGCTGAGGGCGGTCCAGCTGTCCAGTGTCGGCTGCGTGGTGTGGGGGACAGTGTGCGTGGGTTCTTCGTGGAGGTTGTTGTCGGCGAAGTAGTCATAGATAGTTTTGATTCTGCGATGGAAGACGGCGTGGAGCCTGTCTCAGAGTTCCCGGGATGGTGGGATGTCGGTAGTCTCACTGTTGGATTGGGCTTACTCTTTGATGATGTTGAAGAGTTCCTTGCTGTTGTGTGTGTGGGTGGAGATTCTGTCCTGGAGAGCTTTTGTCCTCGAGTATCTGATGATTTTGTGTTGGGTGGTGATGGCTGCTCTGAAGTTGTTGAGGTCGGCTGGGGTTTTGGAGTTCCTCCAAAGCTTTGAGGCAACTGCAGGTTGGTCTAGATTCTCAGAGTTCGTTGGAGAACCAGCTGGCTTTCTTGGCGTTTGGGTTGGACGTTTTCCTGAGGGGGACGATGGTGTTGGTGCGGTCGGTGACCCAGTTATGTAGGGTGCGGGTGGCGGTGGTAGGGTCGTCGTCTGTGAGAGCAGAGTTGCTGACTGAGGCGGTGAGCTGGTCATCGGAGACCTAGTTCCAAATCCTGCACTGGAGCCGGCGTGGGCATCTGCGGGGGATGTTTGTTTTGAAGGTGAAGTGGATGCAGGAGTGATCTGATCAGTCCATGGGAGTTCGGAGGTGTGGCTGAAGGCGATGGAGTTTCCTGCTGTGAAGACGGGGTTGAGGGTGTGTCCTGCCGAGTGCGTTGGTTCTGGTACAATCTGTTTGAGTCCAATGTTTTGGAAGTTGTCAAGGAGGGAGGTGGAGTTGGGGTCTTGGCAGTTGTCAAGGTGGAGGTTGAGGTATCCCAGCAAGGTGTAGTCGGAGGTGATGGCTTGTGGGGTGATGATGTCGGTGATGGAGTCGGAGAGGGGTGCGCAGGTCCGGGGGGTCTGTAGATTAGGGTGCCTCGGAGGGTGGTGGATGGGTTGGTCTGTATCTTGAAGTGGAGGTGTTTCATCAGGTCTGTGGGTTTGTGGGTGTAGGTGCTCAGATGGAGGTCGGCCTTGTGAGTGATGGCGATGCCTCCCCTGGGGTGGTTGGGGCAGTCCTTCTGGGTGATCTTGTATCCTTCGGGGCTGGCGATCACGATGTCGGGTCCAGAGGTGGCATTTGTCCAGGTATCGGTAAGGAAGGCGACGTCAGGGGTTGTGCTGTCGAGGAGGTCACAGATTTCCGCAGCGTCTGTGGAGGAAGCAGACGCTGAGGAGGATGCATTGCAGGGTTTGGGGTGAGGTAGAGTTGCTGCTGGAGGGTGGAGGTGGGTCCTGAGTCTCAGCGTAGGTGAAGTAGTGGCAGCAGCATAGGCAGGAGAAAGGTCTGTGGGTGTCCAGAGGTGAAGATCACTTGCAGTTGTTTTTCTTGCAGACAGTGAGTGCGTAGAGAGCCGACTAGCTGTACTGTTCGCGGGTCGGAGGACCAAGGTTACTGGTGCTGGTCGCGGTCGGGTGCAGTCAGGCTTGCCTTGGCTGCGCCCGCTCCGTGCGTCTGCTGCATGGCTGCGCAGCAGCTGCCATTAAGTAGGGGTCGGGGGAGGGCGAGACAGTTGGGAGGCGGGAGCGGATGGACCACAGGGGAAGTAGCGGCGGGAAAACGGCAGAAGGAGATTCTTTCCTACCTTTTTCTCCCTTCCAGCATGACTCTTAGCATGCAAAATAAAAGATGGTTAATTTACCCAATTGATATACATCACGCCACACTTTCTACTCACGGTGTTCTCAACTATGGTGTTCTTTTGGGATAAAGGCTCTATACACTCACAAGCATCCTAGAGATTTCTGGTCTGTTGTTGAATAATCTATTTTCCCTAGTCTTTCGCAATATCATACCATATTTTATCATTATTATTCATTTTGAATATTTTCAGATTTCAGACCAGGTTTGAGACCGGATGTGAGCTCCCTTTAGTGTTTTGCTCAAGTTTAAAATGGGTGGCAGTTGCCACCATATAGAGTACAGACAGCGATCTGATGAAGGTTGCACTATTTTCATCATGTGTTCTTTAATTTCCGAAACGCGCGTCGGTGCAATTCTGTCCACATATATTCTTTTTCATAAATAAGAGCAAGTACATAAAAAGCTCTCAATCTGTATGATACTTAACTCAGAATTCCAATGAAAAAAATGGAACAACTGTTACCTTATTGTGATATAACTGTTTTTATTGTTTGATGTGTATGTCTTCGTAGAATATGATTGGGTGTGAGTGTTATTTGAAACACACTATGTTGTATTGTTTTTCGTTCTTTTTCTTTTATGGGTGTTTTGAACTTGTTTTTGCGCTCACAATATTTATGTACATATTGTCAAAAAATCATTTCTATTGTGTCAGTATATCTATAGATGATAAATAAATTATAAACCAAACTGGTCTGATCTATGGCTCTTAAACACTATAAGCTAGGTGTTTTTGCTTTGATTTAATCGAAGAAGCTAGCGTTTGGTTTTCTTGTCCTTAATTGTGTCTCAGGGACACTCTTGTTTTTTGTGCAGCATGAAATATGCCACCCTAAGGGACCCAAACAGAAATTACATGCAGCCTGCCACTGCAGGATGCGTGAAAAGGGTGCAAGCCCTTGTGAAAGCACGACACGGCACACTCCCTATGTTCCACGCGAAAGTACACTGCATGTCACCCCTACACAGCCCTTATAGCCCTATGGCAGGGTGCACTGTAGTACATGTGAGAACATACCTGCATGAGTAGACAAGCCCCTATTGCTAAGGCATTTCAAGTGATCATTCAGCCATCTTTGAGATATGTAATGGACACTGGTCATTAAGAGTTACCTAGCTACATAATGGCTGTACTGAAAATAATGGTGTTCGGTATCAAACACCTTGTCTTAATAAATCCTTACTGATGCCAGCAGTGGATTTATTATGACATGCATGTGGTGAAGTGCCCCCTGAAAACCTACCAGTCTCTTAGGGTTCTGGCTGACTGGTATCTACCAACCAGCCTGCCACCACAGACAGGTTTCTGCCCCCTGCAGGTGAGAGCCAGCGCTCTCAGAGGTCAGAAACAATTCCTGCTCTGGCAGAAGGTGTTTACACCTACTCCAGCAGGATGGCTAGTGATTCAGCATATCAAGACTAGGGGCCTCCAAGCCCCTGCTTCCTTTCATATGCAACCCTGGCTTCCCCAGACCTGGGAATGCAACTCCCTGCCCTGAGGACCATTTGGCACAAGGACAGGGGGGAAATTAGCTATGCAGTAGGCGTGTTGCACCACCAGGCTAGGCGCACAACTAAGGTGGGCTACCTGATGCGCTCCACAAAAGGTTTTCGCCATCTTGCTTTTGGTGGAATTAGCAACTCTGGGACAGGGTTATGCCCACTCCCCAAGGAATTGGTCACATAGGGGGTGTGGTGACCCTAGATGTTAGTAGCCCATTAGCTCCTACCTTACACTCCTCTTAACGCCCCTAAATTCAGTATTTAGGTGGCCCCATGACCAGGAACTTAGATTTAACTGATTAAAGAAAAAGAAGAAGAAGAAAAACAAAGAGCCGAAAACGCAAGAACTGTGGACCAGCACCGAAACTGGCGGCAAACCCTGCCTCCTGCTGCTGTCCCGACAGTTGCAAAGACAGTTGCTTGGAGGACTGCCAGCACTTCACCAACCAGCCAGCATCTTGAAGTGGAGGAGCCATTTCCCTGAAGGCACGCAAAGGTCATGTTCGCCGATCTGCTTATCACCGGGTCTACCCACATGGCAGCAGGCCAGGAGAAAGTTCCTAAAGGCCAATCCCATCTCTCCAGTGAGTTTTGAGAAGCTAGGTCCTTCAAGAGCCCTCCAGCACCAATACCCGAGGTAGCAGAGCTCTATTAGCAGCCAAGGCTTGTTTAGTGTCCAGCCCGGACACCAACACTGCCAAGTCAGACCTACCAACGAGGGACGTCAGCATCGCAGAAGCCAGCACTGAGAGTGGCCCAGCTTTCGTGTTTTTCCCCCCCATCTCCAAGTCGACCTGAAAAGCGAGACCCTCCAATGCAAGCAACCTGCCGGCCAAAACACCTCTGCACCCAAGCCCCACAGTCCGAGTCTACCAACAGTTCACCCTTGCCCCAGAGGCTCTCAAGAACCAAGCCCCTCTTTGGGTTCCAACGGAGTTGTCCCCAGGTCCCCACTTGCAGCTTTTTTTTCTTACAGGTAATTTTCCCCATTGACTTTAACAGTAGTGTTTGAGGCTACTCTTGCCACCACCACCTCTGCAGCCGAACACACAAGGGCAGGTAAACCAAAACTGCTGATGGTTCTAAGGAACTTTGCCCCTACTTACCCAAGTCCAGAAGAACAATCCTGTAAGTGGATTCCAAGTATACCTATGCAGTGCATGTTTCTCGACACATTACTGCTTTTGAAGCTCATGTCTGAAATCTGAACGCTGAAAAATTGCTAACTCAATAAGTAGTTATCTCATCCCGAAGATCTTTGTGTCTAAATATAAAATATATGTTATTTTTCTAAATTAGTCTTGCATTTCTTCATTAAGTGCGTCTCATTTATTGACTCAGTGTGTATAACAAATGGTCAACACTCGCCTCTTAAAAAGCCTAAAGCTGCTCGACCACACTACCACAAAATAGAGAACTCTGGGATTGTTAAAGCAAGCCCCTGTAAACCGATAAGGGTTGCCTGGACTCTGTGAACAGTATAGTTCTTTTTGGTCCACTTTATAGAGAGACAGCTGCCTACAATCATTTAGGCAGATAAAACTGTCTACTTGGGCCTCTTATGCGACCGTAAATAAGCAGCTATAAGCGCTCTGTGCTATGATTGTTGTTTCTCCTTAGACCAATTATGGGATTATGTTCCCCATGTACTGAGCATGCCCTAGTGTGCCCATTATACTCAATTTGCCATCCAAGCCATAGTCAGCCTGCTTCCCCAATACAAACCAAACCATTTCTGTACCCTTGTCCTAATACAGAAGCAAGGACATGATGCGCTCCTCTTCTCCCCATATTACAGTCCTGTTATGATACGTATGTTTCCCCAAAATGCTTGCCAAGCCCTGAAGAGGAATCCAAATCGTGCACAGCAGGTCATCCACTAATGTGTTAAATATCAACGATTTCTCAATTAACTGTTTCAAGAACCTTGGCTTTGCTTTCGACACGTGTCTGTATTAATAATTAATAACAGATTCTCTAGAAAAGAAAGGGACTAGGTAGAACATGAGCATTATGCAGTCTGTGTGCATACTGAAGTTGATCAAGGTCGTCTACATTGCGATCAACGCTGGCCACTGCATCACAGATTCCATACCACCCATTTTCTTGGTGATAAACAACTTGCACAATAACGATTAGGCTCCTCAGCCTTGAAAAAGCCTCGGGCTAGAACAGCCAAATAACTGTGAAATACTTCAACTTCAGGGACCTTTCTCAATCATTGTTTTCTTCAAGAGCAGCTGCTGTTGATGATTAATAAATATGCAAAGATCTGAAACACAATTACAGAATCATTGGCAATTTTAATGGAAGGGAAGCTCCACTAAATTTTTGAAGATTTACATTCCTCGTTGGTATAGAATGGATCTCGGACCATGCCAGCCAAACTGTGGTGTTCTAGTTCCCTATATACCAACTATGCCCATTATATATTCCTGCAACCACATATGCCAGCAATCAGATGTGCTTGTTACCCCTATCAACTAGTCATGCCATGATGTCTGTTTCCCCCATGCAAGCCATAACAGTGTGTCTGTTCCTTCGTGTGCCAGCTATGCCAGTCACATCTCCTTCTCTGCTTATATGCCAATTACACATCGAGGTATACCTGTTCCTAATGTGCTAGCCATGATGTTTCCATGTAATACCCATAAGCCAGTCATATCATGATGAACCCGTTTCCCCAATACACTGCCTATGCCTTGATAGGACACTCTTCTGCCCCATTCCAGGCATATTGTAAGTTAACAAACTTCCTTCTTCTAGATTTTACAATTAATAAGCACCAAATGCAACGGACAGAGAGGACTTTAGATGGAACTGTAAAGGTACATAAAGCCGAACTGAGGGAGGACAACTGAGTACATTCAAGCCTCAAGAGCTTTCTAATGCAAAATGCAAGAGAATGATGGATGGGCAGAGGAAAGAGGCAAAGAAGGGCTAGGAGGTCTGGCTGGTCTTTGATGTTTTAGAAGTAGCTTTACAGTAAAAAGTTGTTTTGAATGCTGACAGCTTATGTTGCAATACCAAACCCTGGCAGGTACCTTAAGTGGTCCATAGTCAACCTCTGCATTTTGACCACCTCATTGCTGCAGGTTCGATCGTAGAATGGGTTGCTCCTTTCGGAGAAATAGTCCAGAACTGTGACATTGTTCAGAATGGGAATCCAGGAACTGTCCACCCATGAAATCCCCAACAGGTTATCTTGAAGGGAAGAAGAAACAAGCAGAATTAAAAAAGCATTGAAAATGCAATATGTCTCGCATTTGTTGGAGTTGGAGCTATTGGCATTATAAATGGCAATTTTTTTTTTCGTTTGCAATAGATCGCCTTAAAAAAATAAAGAACTCAGTTGTGTTTTTTTATATAGTACACCTGCAATAGTGCTGTAGCGCTGGGAGTGAAAACGGCAGTTCCGCCTCTACTTTAACCCCTTCTGTACTCATGATGGAATGGTTCAGTCATGAGCACAAGTGAAAGTGTGCTCATGATGGAACCATTCCATCATGAGCACGCTTGCAAAAACTATAACTTAGTTTCAGTTTCACCGTTTCTGTGCTCGTGGGGCTATCTCAGCCCCCCCCCCCCCCCCTCCCCGAACAACGAAACACATGAGAGAGGTATCGTTGGAAAGAGGAGAATCTCCCCTTTCCAATAGTACCCTTCACTAGTGGATCCCTGCTTGGGGATCCAACCACTAGCCACCAGGGAGGGGCGAGCAACTACTTCTAGCTGCTTATCGTTTGAATTACAGATGTTCCTCTCTCTTATTAATGAGATGTATGATACACTTTGTGAGTGCAAAAGTCTTAAGTCTCCCAGCTACTTGAACTCAGGATCACAAGTCACAGAATGTAGAATAAAAACCCAACCCTATGGAAACCTGGAAGCCCCGTGATTCAACAGAGCTTAAGGCAGACATACACCAAACTGTTGATACTGAACATGAAAGTGAAATGCCGAAGCAGATCATAGCGTAACACAAACCTTGCAGAATCCTCATTCAGAACGTATGCACTACAAAGCCAGTGGAAAGTGCTCCAGTCTTAGACCGACACCCATAGAGTTCAGAAAGCTCAAGCCCAAACTATACTCTTTATGGTGTTCCAGAAGAGCACATGGGCATCTGCAACCTTGCAACTTGGAATCAAATGCTGAAGCAGCCCCAGGGAGGCATGGAGAGGTATGTCTGTTCTTGCTTATGTTCCCTTGATAGAGTTGCAGTTCTGTCTGGACTGACTTTTCAGGACCGGGCCGAGATGATTTATACATAACTGACCCCTTCTTTAATGACTCCGAGGAGTCAAACAACAAGGGAATAGAATGCACACCAGAAGCACTCTGATGGAATGGAATGCTGCCAGAGGAATGCTGGCTAATGGCATGTACCCAGTGGAATTCCAGAGGAATGGAATGCTACAAAGTGGAAATGTAAGTGGTTAATATTGATCCCAGTAAACTGCCGTTCGTTTTATTGGTCTCATGATTGTAGCACATAAAAATGTTCAAATATTTCAATATATTAGCGGTTCATCCAGTCTATATGCTATCTGCTACCTTAAGGACATGTTATTACACTTTGTATGGAACATGTTAGGCAGTATTTCGTCATATCATCTTAATGTTGTGGGTTTTCAATTTTGAAAGCACTATCTAGTGGGATTAAGCCAGGATGGGAGAGGTATACACTTCACAGTAGTTATTTAGGTAAAAAAACAATCATAAGGGCTGTGAGCACCACCCTATGAAGCTATGCATGCATACTGCGAAATTGACAGGTAAGATGGCTTTGGTGGTTCTCTGTTTTTATGCAGATTCACATATTTTGCACCCATTCTTCATTGTGTCTACTGGTGTGTTGTGAAGTTAGATACAGTCATGTTTACTATACACATTCTAAACCACTACAAAGATAGCTTCCCTCCAGATAGATTCTTGTCACCAACCAACACGTTCAGCTTAACTTGTCCAGTATATTGTCACAAATAATGCTGGTTTAAGTTAATTAAAATTGGAATATTTCTTGAAGTTAAAATCCGATGAAAGATTACCCGGTACCAGCTAACAGAGCCCTGGCATCACAAAATGGATGCTGCCAGCCACAGACACGAGTCTGCCCTCCTGCTGCTGGATGAAACTCAATAGGTTTCCTGTCACAGGGAGGTGTCCCAGACAGGCTTTAGTATATTAGGGCTGGGTGGGTGCACTCCAAAAGTGCTTTGAAGTCAGCACAGGGGGCAAATTTGGTGTCCCTGTGCATAGTCCAGCTCAAACCGGTTACAAGGGCTACCAGCCCCTGCTCTGGCGCGAAACTGAGCAAAGGAAATGGGTGTAGCCACCCCTCTTTCCTGACCCTCCCATAGGTGGGTTCCTAGAGTTTGTCCCACCCCTTCTTTGGGTATAAGAAAGGGACCCCTGGCTACAGTACTTTAGTTTACACCTGGACGAAACTCGGATACTGAATCCTGGAACTTCGATGATCTACATTGAACTAGATGACTGAAGAATCTCCCTTGGAGTAAAGGAGTTACTCCCCTGCAAGGCAGGCACCAAAGACGCATCTGTCCGGTTTGCATCCCTGAAGCTCCTGCCGGACTCCGAAGAATTTTGCAACACAGGAGGTGGGTTTCCGTGGTCTCTTGGTCGATTCGTGCACTCAGCAATTTTGAGGCCTGTATCCCACGTGGAAGACCGTGCAACCCGAACCCCTGGACACTGCGACCATTTGCATAAGCATTAGCTTTCCAACGACTCCTACAGCTGAGCTTTGGGTTACTTGTAGCCCTGACCCCGAGCAGCATTTGCACCGAAGATTGCACGAGTGTTCCGTGAGCTGGCCCTTTGTGTTTTCTCTCGAGGTCTCTTCGTGATCCCTAGTCCGTCGACTGGTGCGTCCCTGTGAAGGCCAACTTTAATTGGGCTTACCCGGTTGCTCCAGACGTGCCCTGACTCTATATCGCTTGGGGAGTCCCCAGGACCTTGCTGCTCCGCACCGAAGCATCTTTTCTCTTCCTGCGTGGGTTGCTGTTGCCAAGGCTTGTTGGGTCCAATCCAGGCACCGACAATGCAGCACTCGACATCCTTTGTGAGACAGCTCGAATCCAGCTCCTGGTCGTCGTCGAAGCCGCCTGGTCCTCGTGGCTGCAGAGTAAAGCTTCACTTCTTCACACCTGAAACACCCGACATCGGTGGGCATTAGTCTATCGTGCCCCTGGTCACACGCAAGTGACCCAGACTCTGTCCCCTCTGCTGTCAGGTTCTTCTGATCTTCGATCCAGGCTTGGATCACACCGGACACTATTCTCCTTCCCGGCAGCAGCACTTTGCAGCAGATCGCCATTGAAATCAACGACTATTCCCGACACCATTTGACACCTATGCACCCGGCTTCACTGGGTGAGGTAACTCGAGTACTTTAGTGCTGGCCCTAGAACCCCCTAAGTCTAAAGGGTTTGCTCAAAGTCCTCTCCTAAGTGTCCTTAACTTCTAAAATTCCAACCCCGACTTCCCCACAGACTAGTACGGGGCTCGCGGCTGTGTTCGCACACTGCACACGTCCCCTGTGGGTCTCCTGTGTCACTACCTTGGGTGGTTCCTTGGGGTCCCAGCGATTCTACGTGCTCTAGGCACTGTATCTAGTCAAGTTGTGGTTCTTATACCACTTTCTTAATATATGATTTGGTCCGCCCCTAGGGCCCATTGTATATTGTGCTATTTACTGTTGTTTTAGAACTGTAGTATTGTGTATCCTGGACTCTAATCTCATAAAGAGATTAGTAGAGAGTGTTTAGAAATAAATACACATTTTATATATACCTTGTGTGGTTCTCAAGGTGCCCACTATAACTAGTGGACAGCATATGCCAGGCCAACTTCTCACATACTCCCTCTTACGGAGAGAAGTGTCAAACAATTTGTCGTGCCCCACTGCTACTTCTATTTTCCACCCGTAACGGGAACAGTACTTACTTTTAAAAGAGCTCAGCATGCATATGATTTAAATAAATTCAGTTGAAATATGTCCTTCCTAACTCAAACATCTCTATTTTCAGTCTTCTAACACTGCAATATGCTTCAGTTCACAAATATACATTTTAAAACAAAAACAAGTCGGAGAAATTTTGCAAAAGTCACTCTTTCAATCCACGCTAAAGGAAACATTTGCATTAAAATTTTCAAAATAGTTTCAGTAAATAAATGGGTGTTTCTTTGCAAAAAAAAAAAATGGAAACTAAGACTTCCCATTAAGTTACCAGGTCTAATGACTGTCTAAGGGGTTATCCCCAAAAATGCCCAGTGGCCATGAAGATTCTCTTAAAATTTAGGGCAAAATTATTACTTTGGAAAATTACAGGAGAAAAGAGATCAGTTTCGTAAGGTCAACAGAAAGACTATAAAATCAAATTAACCTGTCTGCAAGATGTGCTAAATCATGGACTGTCCGGTTATTACTCCTTATTCTATTGTTAATCGAAGCACATTAATTTATGGAGCTATTATACTCTGGAATAGTCTTCAGAGGGGCGTTTTTGGACAACTGGGAGAAACCTTGATACAAAAAAGTCCCTAGCTCTTCCCTTTAACCTGTGTTGTATATCGTACAGCAGGTTAGAGTTAGGAGCAGGATCTCAGACAGTGATTCCTTTTGACAGTTACAAGGCAGTTATGTTGCCTCGGCTGGCCTTTGTTTCTCTGTACTCTCGCCAACACAATACACAGATTTTGACAGGCCCTCTCAAAAACCAGTATTTCAGACCAATATGCCGTCTGTCACACGAATGTGATTTGCGCCTCACGTTAATGGTTCCAACTGTGCCTTCGGGTCTAGGACAGAAACACAATGATCCTAAGAACCGTAGCAAAAGTGCTACGTATGTCCGCTTTACACAGTCCAGTTGGGTGTCTCTGTTTATACGTTATGGAGTTGAGCACAGCGTTGGCCCATTCCCTGACTGCCCTGTCAAGAGCATGCCGAGCCTCTAGGCCCAAGCCGGGGACTTTCCTGCCACACCTCCCCCGGGAGTAAAAGAGAAAATTCGGTAGCAACCGACACCTCTGTCCCCTAGACACCGGGTACCTGAGGGGCCTCTCTTGAGGTGAATCTCCTCCTCCGGGACGCGCAGGTCCGCCCGCCCGTTCATCTTCGGCCAGCCTGGGTGGGAGGAGAGGCTCCTCGCAGACGTAACACACTGATCCCAGCTCAGAAGGCGACTAGTCAGCCCCGCGGTACTTTCGTTTTCAGAGCCTGGCTGAGTCCAGAGCAGGGGGCGGAGAGAACGCAAGGGGCGCTGGGGGTTGTAGTTCTTTGGCTCAACAGTGAGCTATGGGCGGGGGCCAGACGTCATTTAGCAAATCTGGACCCGGCTCCCGAATGGACTCAGATGTGAACTAGATTTTTTTTTCTGTAGCCTGTTTGTTAAAAACTTTTTCTTTTTAAAATTGTTTCTGACTTTCCGGTAGAGTTGCCACCTTTCTTAGAAAAACATATCGGCCATTTGTCTATGTTTTGCCTTTTTGGGACAGCCAGCAGCCGGTTGGTGAAAACTAATTTGTGTATAATTGTTAGTATTCCTTTGTAACGTGGCAATTATTCTGTTTTCTCTAACAATCACTCTGAAGCAATTTAGGACGCTCTCGAATTTTTTGTTTAACTTATTAAATTGAGTATTTGCTGTATTAGGTTTAGATTTCAGAAGGAAAAATACTGAATTTTACAGATTTTCCCAATAATTTTACAGCCTGGACATAAAAATACAAGCTGAGCTCGTCCAATGGAAACGGCCAGGTGGCAACCCTACTTCCATGTCAGCAGGAGAGGCAGTTGTTGCGGAAGACCTATCTATATTGTCCTCTCATTTGCAGACTTCAAATTTATTTTAAATGTCTCTCTTTACAAATTAATAATTACAACATCTCATTGTACCATCCTGCTTTTATTTTGATTATGTTAATAATGATTCCTTGTTTTTTTGTGTCCTCTCTTTCAAGCAGTTCGGCTGTTTAATAATTGCTATAAGAAGCAATGAAAAGGCAGAATGAACATGAGGGGAAGTGCAGATGCTGCATTCTAGAAAAAGTGACATGAAGGGTTTTGTCGTGCGCAAACCAGTCTTCTCATAACCGTATCAAGGGCACGCCAATGGCTCTGACCGGGAGCAGTGTAGTCCTCATCTGGACTTTGGTGCTCCCCGAATGGACCCTCCTCTAATTTTATAGATCCCAAACCCAGAATCGGAACTGTAACATTCTCAGTAAGGATGACAGACACGGGTTAAGATTTAAGGAGTTTTATATAAAGTATTGTGAAGCAGAATACATGAAGTATCTCACAAGCATGATCTGCAATAAAGAGTACAATTCACAAGAGCAGAGAACTTGGTACATTTCATTGTAAATTCCAGCATAGATTTGCCTTACAAAGTAAGAATGGGGTACTCTAGTTACATAGAAAAAGTACATCCTTTATAGGACTTTGGACAAAGCATTTTATACATTGCTAAGCATTTATATGGGTCTCAGGATATACACCAATAAGAAACAAGCAAGCAGAAACATTTTATTACAGAATACATTCAATGATTCTCTCATAATCCTACTATATTGAATTCAATCACTCTCTCAGTTTATTCAAGCACATGGCACATTGTATGGTCTCAGCTTGGGGGAGAGTGTCACGAGAGCTGCGGAAGTCTTGTGAGCTGTGTGAGCCGCGAGCCATGAGCGATCAGAGCAGAGGTGAGCTGTGGGAGAGGACGCATGGTTTTGATCAGCCTTGCAGCAAATCCCAGCTACCCCCAGCAACCCAGCGACCCCACCAACTACAGCCGCCGCAGCAATTGAGTAAATCTCCAGCATTGCCCCGTATTGCCTCGTATTTCCTTGGAGTGCCCCCCAGTACTGGAAATACGCGGGAAAGTCATAATTTAACTCTCCATCAACTTCACCAACTCCATGTAATTGCAATTGAGCAATTTGAGCAAATTTACAGCAAGCCCCAGCTTAGTACAGCACAGTGGCTCTGGCAGTGAGAGTGCCAGGAGCTAGAGCTAGCGCTAGTGCCGGTCGGCGGACTAATAAGGGTCAGCAGAGATAGCAGCAACAGCTACAACAGAGGGCAAACACTGGGTATTGAGCACTGCAGCCACTAGTGGCTGACGATAAGTGAGGCCCGGCGAGGCTGTGGAAGCGATCCAACTAGGTTGGACTTAGCTAGCGGCTCACCAGTGTGCCCTGCTCTGGGTGCGCCCAAGGGGAAACAATCCTAAACAACCCAAACAAATCAATAATTCAACAAGGAGCATGAGATCTGGGAAAGTCCGCCAGGCAACAACAGGCAAAAATAAAACCAAAAATAAAAAACTAACAGAACAAGGGCCATTAACAAGTCAAAAAAGAAATGCCCCCAGATGGAAAGAGAGGCTAGTCTCAACTCCGACGTCAGAAACAACATCCCTCAGTCCTGGTAATAACACTGGGATCCAGAAATTCTTCTTTTTAAAGGACCAAATGGCCGCCATCTACTCACCAACTGTAGAGACAGCCTGGCTACCAAGCCCAATAGTGCCAGACACAAGGGTTAATAAAGAACATTTTAATCCAGGAACGACTGACCAACAGGAAAAGTGCACATCTATTACCATTAAAACAAGCCCCCCTTCTATACAGCAACGGTCAAACATCAATAAAGTGCTAAAAGTAAATTTAGCTTTACAGAAATCAGTCATAGAAATCCCAGAAAGTAGGTTAGTAACTGTAACAGCCCAGGTACACCAGATCAATCCCTCAACAAACCAAAATAAAGGAATTGGAAAAGGCGCAAACGAGGACAATAAAAACGAGTGCATGGAAGAAAAAACAAACCAATCAGTTGAACAGGTAGTTCTTCTGGATGATGCCTGGTCAAGCTCATTTTCCCTATCCAATGACACCAACCTGTTACACATTTTGGAAACCAATACACAAACACAGGAAACACCACATGAAGTAATACAAGGGAATACCTCATCACCGGTTATTGGGAAGGGAAGAGCACTGGGTGGAGCAGGAATGGTGGTATCTACCCATCAAACCCGACCCACAGAATCGACCAACAGGAGAACGCGCAGGAAGAAGGAAGTTTTTCAACAAAAATAAATCAGTTAAACTTGTCATCTCCAATAACAATTTCATCTGTTAGCAGGATTGATCATGGGTGTGGGGCATAAGGAAAATCCCTTGAAGACTTTCAAACTGCATCGTGGAGTAAAACTCTGCTAAGCACACTGGAACAAGCAATTAGGGTTTTGAACTTTCAATCAGATAAAATGAAAGTCCAGATAGACCTTATAAACTTAATTGCCGGTCACATTTTAGGCATACACACCAAGCTGGACCTAATTACGTCCCTTCTAACTCGTAAGGGAAACCAGGAGCCACAAACAAGTAATCTCTAACAGCAGTTCAACTGCGGCTGTGGCAAAATAATTGCTAAATTGGTAAACCTGCCCGAAATATTAATGGATATCTTAGGGGCAGTTCAATCAACAATTAAGACTAAACAAACAAGGGGAGCCCAAAAGGGCACAGAGAAAAAGGAGCCATCTAAAGACAACACAATCAAAGGGACATGCATTAATGATAAGGGAGAAGCGGAGCAAGTGGAAACAGAGGAACGTCCTGATACAAGGGACCATCAAATCGAAGTTACACAGAGCACCATTGACACCTCGAAAATGGCAAAACCCACAAAAAGGCAAAGAAAACGCACCAGGAAGGGTAGGTCTAAACACAACAATCAACTGATCATAGATTCAGAGAAAATCTTCCCAATTTTCACAAATCAAACCACACAAAGGAAAGAAAATAAATCATTGAAAGAAGTCACATTGGATGCTTCAATAACGGTCTCAGACCAATCAAACCATTCAACGGACTTTAATGGATTTAATACAAAGCAAAATGTTTTGAGCCCTCTTGCCGCCATTAATCAAGAGAAGACGAATTAGGTTCTTCATATAACAACTAACCACCGGTTGACAAAAGAATCTGCACAAATACCTAGACTTGTAAAGAGGCGATTAGAGCAAATCCAACTAACTGAGAAGGGAGAAGGGAAAGAAAAAACATTGCAGGTCCAAGCAAGAATCACACCTAAGAACGACAGAGGTTTAAGTGCAGATAACGGGGTACAAACACCCAGCAGGAAAGAGGAGGGCCAAAAACGAGATAAACCGGGAGGTAGGGAAAAAAAACACCAGGTAATAAGGAGTACGATAACAAAGAACAAAGTACCCAGAATTCAATAAAAGTCATAATTAACAGAAAAGGTAGAATTTTTAGGCTTCCCCTCACCGAACAGCAAATTGGGCCAAAACGGCCATTAACATTTAGAAAATGTGGAAAATTAGAGCAAGATTCAAAGGAAGCAAGCAAGCTGGCTACATCACAGGAAAAGGTCATCAAAGAACAAAGGGGCCAAGAAATCCAAGTCGACAATGAAACTTCAAACACCCGAAATGTTCAAGCAGAAAAAGATGACATTTTGGAAATTGCCACTTGCCCTTATAATAACTCCAGGGAGAACACATCAAAACTGGCATTTGTGCCAGAATATTCCACAAAAGGAGGGCAGGACATATTAAACCGAGGGAACCTGCTAAGGCTGTTCAAAGAAATTCCAGAACTAAAGGGAATATCTTCGCAAGACCTCTTAGCCGTGGAATTTAACCATGCTACAGACACCCCAGACATTGAAGAGTCCTTGACAACCTGGTCCTCAAAGGAACTAGTGGACAGGATATATGCAATGAGATCAAGATTTGAAGTTTGGGGAATTACGCTGATTCCCCATAAACGCCCAAGGTACCCTTACCCCCTCCGAATAAATCACACAAATCAAAAAACGGAATACACAACTGGGAAAAATAAAAAAACATGTCTATGCGGCGCTCGTTCCACCACGCCACCAAGGCCATCCAATGCAATCAAGGTCAAGGTAATAGCGAGTCCATCAACCTTCGAACACCAAACAGGTGATAGCATGGATTGGTCTTGGGTGCCAAAGGCACTAAGTAACAAGCGCACCTAACGAACAGACAAGGTCAATCTCGAAAGACAAAATGCGGGGGCCGCTAGCTCAGGCTAACAGGAGGATTCAATAGAAGGCCTGAGGCATGCCCGTGTCCTTGGGGATGGGAGCCAGGATATGAATAAGATCTGTTCATGGAATGTCCATGGCTTTAAAAACATGGGTCATCACCATGAAACTCTCTCTTTTTTTGAACAACAAGACCTAATATTGCTCCAAGAAACGTGGAACATGAACCCAGTAACATTAGCGGGTTATATAGAACACCACACCCTAGCAGAAAGATTCTCAATCTTTGGTCACCCGAGAGGAGGTTTATCAACATACATATCACAAAAACATGGTTGGCAAACAGAAGAACTAGATGCTGGGGTAAACTGGTTGCAAGTTATAAAACTTACCGGAAAGCTTCATTCTAATAAATTAAACTGGCAATTAATACTGATCAATGTCTATATTCACCCGTCAAAAAAGAATCATAAGGAAACATTTACAATACTAATGAATTTGATTGGTGCGCTGCAAAAATCACATGAACTCTGCCCTTTGATCATCAGGAGGTTTTAATAGTAACCTAATAAAAATCAAACAGAACAAAAGAAAGAGGCAGGAGGACTGGGGATTCCAAATAATAAAGCGAGAGTTAGAAATCCATGGTCTGTCTATCCTGAATGGTAACATATCAGGGGATATGCCAGCGGCCATAACACACTTGAGTGGAAAAATTCGATCTACAATAGACTTCACTATTACCAGCAGCAATCTTGTCCCAAGAATAGTTTAATTCCAAGTTCGTCCACACATAGAAAGCAATCACTTCCCGCATATTACAAACATCAACGTGACCCTCGCTCAGGTTAAAAAAATAAACACGCTTGTACAACATGCAGAAAAGTTTAACCTGCAGAAATTAAAATGGTGAGGATTAGATATGACGACTATACTGGACACACTTAAGGAATATGTGAGTCAAATAGGGCCCCCGACAGAAGAAAATCAAGTACAAAGTTGGGAATATTTGTGCCATGTTCTCATCCAAAAATTTCCAGCCATTAATGGAAACAAAAAAAGAATAGATACCAGGAAGGAGCCATGATTTAACTTCTCTTTACAAGATGAAAAGAGAAGGATCGCAAGAGAGGTACGAATCTAAGCCGTGGCGGCGAAAATGGGTAGGAAAACAGACAAGGGTAAACTGAAGGAATTACGGAATAAATACAAGAAGATGCTGAGGGAAGCGAAAACATCATACAAAGAAATAATCTGGACAAAACTACTGTGGGCAAGTAAATTGTCAAATAGTAGGGAATTCTGGGGCATCATAAATAATCTGACAAAGGGTTCAAAACTGCAACAAGGAGGGGGCGTGGCTAGCTGCCGATCGTAATGGCCGCAGCCTGAGGGAGCTCCGGGGGTGAGGCCGTCTTCCCCGCCATCCGCTCGCTGATCCGTGCCCTGATCCGAGTCCAAAGTCCGAGCCTGTGACCCCGCGACGAAGCGGCGCCCAGCGGTACCACTCCGAAGTCTCCCCATTGTCCGAGAGGCGGCCGGCGCCGCGCCGGTAGTTGCGGCCTATCGCCTCGGCGGAAGCCGGGACCTCGATTGGAGACGCGCGACCCGGGTGTTGCCCACGAGACCCGGGACCGCAGTGACCCGGTCCCTTCAGCCTGGGGGCCGCTCGACTGAAGCCTGCCTGTCGCGGCAGACGCCCTCGCCCCATTCGGACCCCCGGAGCATCGGGGGAGCCGCCGCATCGCTGGGGGGCTGGCGGCTCCGCTACACCTGCAGAAGTCACGACTGGAGGCCTGGATGCCCGGAAACTGATGAAAGAGCCTGAATAATAACCAGCAGCGCCCGGACTGCGCAGTGTGGAGTGCGACTGCCTCCTCCAAGAACCAGGTACGGAGGCGGTGATCGAGTGGACCACGCCAGTGCACGCAGTTGTAGGAGCCCCGGAGTGCTGGTGGGTGTATAGCTGGTGTACCGTCCGGAGAGCGCCCTGCCCCCGCGCCGGAGAGGTGGCGACGACGCCTTGGGCTTAGCGTGGGGTGAAAAGGCGACTGGCTCTGTTCCCTGGGCCGTGGCGAGATCGACCCTCGGTGCCTCCTGTCCCCCGGCTCCGTCATGAGTGGAAAGGGGAGTAGGGCGCAGCAGCAAGGGAAACTAGACAAATATGCGTACACCAAAGACTCTCCCCCGTTGAAGGAGCACCATGCTCGGGCAGAGAAGGCCCCTGACGCAACCGGCCCGCCTAAAGTGACCCTAGAGGATATCATGGCCGCCCTGACTAAAGTGCAAACGACGGTGGGGTCTATTTCCACGGACGTGACGCTCCTCCACGCTGACTTCCAGAAAATGACCGCCAGAGTCACGGAGGTTGAGCAGGTGACCGCTGATCTGGCGAAAGACTCTAACATTCTGCTCCAAAAAGTGTCGCACTTAGAGGCCGAAAACAAACGCATGTTCGAGAGGCTTGAGGACCAGGAAGGACGCTCCCGCCGCAATAACGTACGCATCACGGGCATTCCGGAGAGCGAGGGGAGCCCAGCCATGGATCTCTACGTGGAGCACCTCATAAAATCTGAACTGCAGCCCAGGGGACTCTCGGCCTTCTTCTCGGTGGAGCGGGCACACAGGGTACCCGGGGGTAAGCCTAGGGTCGGAGCCCCCCCCCCGGCCGGTCCTAGCCCGCATTTTTAATTTTCGAGATCGTGATGCCATTCTCCAGGCGGCCGTGTGGCTCCCCCGGTGCGCATACAAAACTCACAAGTGTCCTTCTTTCCGGACTATACGGCGGCTGTGTCGGCGCGACGGAGGAGCTTCCTGGAAGTGAAAAAGAAGCTGAGGGCCCGCGAACTTTCCTACTCCATGTTATTTCCGGCCAGACTGCGAGTGGTAGCGGATGGAAAAACATGGTTTTTCGAATCGCCAGAGGACGCACATGACTGGCTCGAGGGATGGCAGCAGGTGAAACGCTCAGGACGTCCGGACAGGCGACAGCGGCCGCCTGGCGAGGTGGCGGACCCCACTGGCCGGGATGATGCTCTGGAAGCTGCAGCCCGGCTGCAGCACGAGACTTAATCCAGGAACGATAAACTCTGACTCTTGCTTGACCGCTGCAGGGTAAGGGGGATAACTCCTGGCGGGTGAGATGTCGGCGTAATCTTAATATGGCTCGGAACATTTGGACGTTCGACAAGGGGAAGCCTCAGGTCTTCCTCGGACCTTCCGCTCCTTGCACACAAGTTAGGTACTGGGGCATGGGTTCTGAGCACTCTGCTGAGTTGGGGAGGCGGGCAGTTTGGAGTCCGTATGGCAGGGAGGCAGGGAGGGGGTCGGGGGGTAGGGGGGTGTTTTATGGGTTTTCATCAGTATTTGCGGTTCAAGTTGACAGCACTGTTAGCAATGCAGTACACACAGCCACTACAGCGCACATGCGTAGAGTTGCTCGCCATACGCTATTAATTATTCTGGCTCTCACGCATTCTAATGTCATCTGCTGGTAAGGAGGCGCCTGCGCCAAGTTCCTCCACTCCGATACCGCCGCTCTCCCTGCTCACGTGGAACGTGCGTGGATTAGGGGACAAGATTAAGCGTGGCCTGGTCTTGCATAGTATTAAGAGATGCGCGCCAGCGATTGTCCTACTACAAGAAACCCATCTAACTAACATCAGTAGTGGAACGATGGACCGGTGGGGATATAGAATGGTGGCGCACTCAGAATTTACTTCCGGGTCTAGGGGGGTGGGCATTATGGTGCGGAGGCAATACCCCCTAATCATACACAAACAAAAAACGGACAGTTCAGGGAGGTTTGCGGCGATAGCCACCCAATGGGAGGGGCGCCCCCTTAACATAGTCTCCGTTTATATCCCTCCCGCGATGCAAACTACTGCGCTGCCGGCGCTTAGTGAATTTCTTCTTGACCTGCCAGAGGGGGATCTGCTTCTTGGTGGTGATTTTAACGCCGTTGTGCACGAGACCCTTGATAGACACCCTCAGCGGGCGGGTGGGGCGGGAGTGTCCCGTTTCGGAGGCTTTATTGAAGCCCTGGGGCTGTCGGACCTCTGGCGGCTGCATCACCCCACAGCTAAGCAATACACGTATCCCTCAGGGGTGCACAACAGTCTCACTCGGATTGACTATTTCCTGGGCTCCACTAATTGTATTCGCAATATAGCCAGTGTTGAAATTAGACCCCGGGGTATCTCCGACCACTCCCCACTGCTTCTGAAGTATGAATGTTACCACCTCGCACGTCGCCGTATCCCCTCAATTCGCCCCGGCTATCTACAGGTCCCTGCGATCCATAAGGCACTTTTGAAGGCAACAGACCTCTACTTTGCGGAAAATGCCCC
Organism: Triturus cristatus; assembly: GCF_964204655.1. Classification (NCBI taxonomy): domain Eukaryota; kingdom Metazoa; phylum Chordata; class Amphibia; order Caudata; family Salamandridae; genus Triturus; species Triturus cristatus. Next base: position 1,157,241,136 of record NC_140592.1, on the reverse strand, counting down.
TTCTGTTGCATCTCCGACGATCTTGTGGGAGGCATATAAAACGGTCCTCCGGGATCAAGCGCTCAGAATAATAGCAGCGCATAAGCGAGGGACTCTGGCAGAGCTGCAGACGCTCGAGCTGGAGCTGCACTCGGCAGAGGAGGACCAGGCCCGAGACCCCTCACCGGAGTCGGCCTCGGTCTTGCAAACCGCACAGGCCAAATATAGGACGCACCTCACGGAGCACACGAAGCAACAGCTGTTAGCCACGCGGCACAAGATATATGATTTGGGTGATAAGACGGGGAGGCTCCTGGCGTGGCTGGACAGGCGGGAGGGTGGAACCAGGTGGATAGTGCAACTCAGATCGGTGGACGGCCGGATGCTGACGGACCCTAACGCGATAGTGGGCGGCCTTGCGAGTCACTTCCAGCAGGTCTACTCCTCCACCTCTTCAATGACGGAGGAGGAAGCGGGGACGTATGTGCGAGATTTGGCGATGCCCCGGCTATCCCCCGAGGCGGTGAAAGTCTTGGAGGCTGACATCACGGCAGAGGAGGTACAAACGGCCATCGTCGCGCTGCAATCGGGTAAGGTGGTGGGACCAAATGGCATACCGGTCGAGCTCTATGAGCGAACAGCCGGGACGGTTGCCCCTCGTTTGCTTAACATGTTTACAGATAGTCTCCGCGTGGGCATACTCCAGCAGGACCAGCGAACAGCCACCATTGTGGCTATACTGAAACCCGGCAAACCTGCCTCGGAGTGTAACTCCTATCGTCCCATATCACTGCTGAACGCGGAGGCGAAGGTCCTCGCGAAACTCCTAGCGTCCAGGCTGACACCGCATTTGCCGGACATTATACACCCTGACCAATCTAGTTTTATGCCCGGTAGGAGCACGTCCCATAATTTGCGGCGCTTGCACGGAGTTCTGGCCCGAGTGGAGCGATTGAGGGAACCAGCGGTGCTGCTCTCGTTGGATGCACGCATGGCATTTGACATGGTTGAGTGGCCGTTCCTCTTTGCGGTTTTATCGCACTTGGGCTTTGGGCCCAAATTTTGTGCTTGGGTCCGGCTTCTCTATACCAAACCCATGGCCCATGTGACCGCTAACGGGCACATGTCAGAGGATTTTCCCCTGACGCGTGGCACTCGCCAGGGATGCCCCTTGTCGCCCTTGCTCTTCGCCCTGGCGCTGGAGCCCTTGGCGGCGTGGATCCGCTGGGAGCCATGCATACGGGGACTTAAGTGGACGAATGACTGGGAAGACCGCATCTCCCTCTACACGGACGATGTACTGCTCTATCTGTCTTCCCCGAGGCGCTCAATCCTCACTATACTCAACATCTGCAGGATCTTCGGGAGAGCATCCGGCTATACTATCAACTGGTCAAAATCGGTGATGTATGTGCTGCGCGGCCCCTCTCCGCGGCTCCCCGCAGACTGTCCATTTCTGACGGCGACGGGATCGTTCAAGTATCTGGGCATCCACGTCACTACAAACCCTGCGGACTTTCAAAAACTAAATCTGCAACCCCCACTGGACCGGCTAAGGTGCGATGCACGGCACTGGGGGACGCTGCCGCTTACGTTGTTGGGGAAAGCTGCCCTATTTAAAATGATGGCCCTACCCCGATTCGTTTATATACTGGAAAACACACCGTATCGCATACCACCGGAATACTTCCGTGCAATAGCGGCGCAGGTCTCTACCCTCATGTGGGGCAGCAGACCACCGCGTATAGCGCAGTCCAAATTAACTCGTGGATGGTACGACGGAGGGATAGCGCTTCCAGATATTCGACTCTATTACTGGGCAGCGCAGCTGAAAGTGATCAATCATTGGCTCCATGCCCCGCGTACAGACCCAGCGCTCAAAGCGGATAGAGACCAACTGGGAGAGCAAGGGGTGTTGACGCCCCTGTACGATGGTAAGCGGGCTCACACGCTCATCGGCCCCCTTAGACAGACGGTTGCCATTTGGCATGCGGCGCAGGCCAAGTTGGGGTGGCGCGGGGTCTTGACCAAGCTCACACCTCTGTGGGACACAAAACAGCTGGGGAAGCTCGGAAACAGTAGGGGCTTTGATAACTGGGACAATATCGGGATCTCTACGATAGGCGACATGTGGCACAGGGGTGACATCATTACATTTGAACGTCTCCAGCAGCAATATGAGCTGGCGCCCTCCGAGTGGTTCCGCTACACGCAAATCAAGCACGCCTTGCTGGCGAGATTATCGCCGGGTGAGACGGTGCCGGAGGCGTCGCCCTTAGAGGACCGGTTATTAACGGACTATATGCCAAAAAGGCAACCAATACAACAAGGGGAACCCCTGCAAGGTAAATATAGGTAGAGGCTCAGGGGAAAATACTGAATCAATAATAAAGAAAAAGTTCTCTACCTGTTTGTTCCAAAATGTACTCTGTATCATTAGATAAATAGGTTGACACTCAAACTAAGGCTAATCATAACAGAAACACAAGAACAGTTTAAATGCATAAACAAAAATCAGTTAATGAGTGCTTTTATTTTTCACAATGGTCGTTATTCAAACAGTCGTATTCACAACACGTGCTTATTCGTGACTTAATGGAGTAGACATCAGAACATATACAAAAACCATAATTTTAGAAGGTCCCAAACATCATCAACTGCACACAAAATCACAAACTTATACCGGTATCACAACACACCAACATCACACTTCATACTTACAAAAATAAAGAAATGGTCAAAAATGACCCGGAAATGACCGGCTGAACATTAGCCGCAGTAAACAATGTATAAATGAAATCATAAGAAAGCATTCAATACAATATTAAAAGGTCCATGTTGCATCTGAGTGATAGGGGCATGGTTGGACTTCAAAGAAGCGCAGACGCGCGTTTCGGTGAGTGCACCAAACAGTGGGTGCCACCTTCCTCAGGGCAAACAGAATGGAATTAAGGTATACTTTGCTGGGACCTAACAGGAAGATAATAATTAAAATTACATTCCAACGATAAATCAATAAAGAAAAAATAATAACATAATATGTCTCAATGGATATTCTAAGAGCAGGCCATTAGTTATAAGTGTCAGAACAAGGCATGGTAAAGGTAATGTATTAACATAGGGATTTAAAATGCACAGAAAGAAACCTGGACAACCTGATAAAGGAGGTAAGATAAGCCCAAGACAAAAGATTAGAGAAGTATATCTAAGGCGTATATAAACCAGAGGGTAGAAAAAAGAAGAAAGAAGGAAAGAAAAACAAGGAAAGAAAAAAAAAGAGAAAGAGAAAAGCATGAGATAGGTGCCTGGTCGGGATTCCAAGGCGACAGAAAGAGCGTGAAAAAAAAGGGGAAGGAAAGGGGCGGGGAAGATAAAGGCTTTTCCGTTTACCTGTAGCGGTTATAACTCTAAATGTCGGATCATGCTGGCAAAAAGGCGGCAAGAAAGCTCTGGTTGCACACGGATAGTGGGAGCAAACTGGGACAAGAGTCCTCTGGGAGAATCAAACGTCAAGCGCTAAAAAGGAACAATAAGAAATAAATAATTCAGAATCATGACGGTCTAAATATAGCATGTACGATGTCTAAATATAGCATGTGCGAGGAAATAGCACCCTAATACGGCAATATATGGGCCATAGGCAGGAGACTCTTAGGCCGCCAAGCTCATTTAATGTCTTTCAGTGCTATCGAAGAAATTATACTTTAAAGGAAAGGGAGTGAAAAGGACTTCACCTGTTGGAGAATGTGAGGGGCTCAAAAGGCTTGATCGGAATTTTCAGAGAAGGAGTTAAAACGAGTCCTGGAAGGTCAGGGAGAAAGATGAAATGAAAAAAATTAAATGAAAAAAACCGCTCAAAAATCTATAACAGTAATGAAACATGCTCAAAAGGCAAATAATAAATAAACAGAACACCGACCATGTCAATCGAGGCGGCGTTTAGAATTGCTTTGAAAACATGAAGCGCGCCGTTGGCGAATCCGTTTAGGCTACTCTTCGTTGCGGTGCAGTGATCGAACTGAAAATAATAATGAACAAGAATATAATCTAGGTAAATCTATGACGTGTAGGAGGGCCGTTTAAATAAACCAGTGGCTGATAGATTCATGACGCGTTTTTGTTTTTTCGCTACTAGATCTTTGGTGAATTCTTTCTTCCCGGCGGCCACGGACAGCCTCGACTTGGCCCCGTAAGCATAGACACGCCCCCTCGCGTCATGAATCTATCAGCCACTGGTTTATTTAAACGGCCCTCCTACACGTCATTGTGTTCTTCGGACCATCTGGCCACGAGTATTTTCATCCTATCCTTTTGAAGAGACGTGCGTTGTCATAGATCCTCCACCTGGCGGCCTTTTCGTCTGTTACATCACTTAACAGGTATTTTGCTCAAATGGTCAGTCTAACCGCAGCGCATTACATTTTCCCTTGTGTGCGCTAGATTTACCTAGATTATATTCTTGTTCATTATTATTTTCAGTTCGATCACTGCACCGCAACGAAGAGTAGCCTAAACGGATTCGCCAACGGCGCGCTTCATGTTTTCAAAGCAATTCTAAACGCCGCCTCGATTGACATGGTCGGTGTTCTGTTTATTTATTATTTGCCTTTTGAGCATGTTTCATTACTGTTATAGATTTTTGAGCGGTTTTTTTCATTTAATTTTTTTCATTTCATCTTTCTCCCTGACCTTCCAGGACTCGTTTTAACTCCTTCTCTGAAAATTCCGATCAAGCCTTTTGAGCCCCTCACATTCTCCAACAGGTGAAGTCCTTTTCACTCCCTTTCCTTTAAAGTATAATTTCTTCGATAGCACTGAAAGACATTAAATGAGCTTGGCGGCCTAAGAGTCTCCTGCCTATGGCCCATATATTGCCGTATTAGGGTGCTATTTCCTCGCACATGCTATATTTAGACATCGTACATGCTATATTTAGACCGTCATGATTCTGAATTATTTATTTCTTATTGTTCCTTTTTAGCGCTTGACGTTTGATTCTCCCAGAGGACTCTTGTCCCAGTTTGCTCCCACTATCCGTGTGCAACCAGAGCTTTCTTGCCGCCTTTTTGCCAGCATGATCCGACATTTAGAGTTATAACCGCTACAGGTAAACGGAAAAGCCTTTATCTTCCCCTCCCCTTTCCTTCCCCTTTTTTTTCACGCTCTTTCTGTCGCCTTGGAATCCCGACCAGGCACCTATCTCATGCTTTTCTCTTTCTCTTTGTTTTTCTTTCCTTGTTTTTCTTTCCTTCTTTCTTCTTTTTTCTACCCTCTGGTTCATATACGCCTTAGATATACTTCTCTAATCTTTTGTCTTGGGCTTATCTTACCTCCTTTATCAGGTTGTCCAGGTTTCTTTCTGTGCATTTTAAATCCCTATGTTAATACATTACCTTTACCATGCCTAGTTCTGACACTTATAACTAATGGCCTGCTCTTAGAATATCCATTGAGACATATTATGTTATTATTTTTTCTTTATTGATTTATCGTTGGAATGTAATTTTAATTATTATCTTCCTGTTAGGTCCCAGCAAAGTATACCTTAATTCCATTCTGTTTGCCCTGAGGAAGGTGGCACCCACTGTTTGGTGCACTCACCGAAACGCGCGTCGGCGCTTCTTTGAAGTCCAACCATGCCCCTATCACTCAGATGCAACATGGACCTTTTAATATTGTATTGAATGCTTTCTTATGATTTCATTTATACATTGTTTACTGCGGCTAATGTTCAGCCGGTCATTTCCGGGTCATTTTTGACCATTTCTTTATTTTTGTAAGTATGAAGTGTGATGTTGGTGTGTTGTGATACCGGTATAAGTTTGTGATTTTGTGTGCAGTTGATGATGTTTGGGACCTTCTAAAATTATGGTTTTTGTATATGTTCTGATGTCTACTCCATTAAGTCACGAATAAGCACGTGTTGTGAATACGACTGTTTGAATAACGACCATTGTGAAAAATAAAAGCACTCATTAACTGATTTTTGTTTATGCATTTAAACTGCTCTTGTGTTTCTGTTATGATTAGCCTTAGTTTGAGTGTCAACCTATTTATCTAATGATACAGAGTACATTTTGGAACAAACAGGTAGAGAACTTTTTCTTTATTATTGATTCTATATGCCAAAAAGGGCGACATCGTTCACATATCGCAAGCTGGTTAATAACCTGCCAGACCCTACGGGCCCTCTCCGTGCGAAGTGGTCCCGTGATGTGGGGGAATTCGACGACCCGGAGTGGCGGGAGGCGTTGGCTTCACCACGAGAGGCGGGTATACCATCGAGGCTCCGGTTAGTACAGCTCCGTATCCTGCACCGCTCCTACTACACCCGGCACACTCTTCATAGTATAGGTAGTGCGCCGCATCCGTTCTGTTTGCGCGGTTGCGGGGAGGTGGGTAACTTCTTCCACACCATATGGGACTGCCCCGTACTCCAAGACTACTGGAAGCAGGTGATGCGCACGCTGTCACAGTCAGGGGGAGTCTCGCTGGTACCAGAACCCAGACGCTGCCTGTTGAACATATGGGAACCTAACGACCTCTCGCGCCCGGCACAGAGCTGGGTCACGCTGGGAATGATGATAGCTAAGCGCAACATAGCTCAAAAATGGGGGACGGGAGAATTGCCGAGGCTCACAGCATGGGGGGCGGACATGGATGAGGCCATGTTTGCTGAGCGATCAGCCTTTGTTAGACGGGGCTGCCCGCGCAAATGGAATAAAGTATGGGGGGCGTGGAATGCCTACAGAGGGGGCATCTGTGACCCGCCCTCAGATTCAGAAGATGATGCCTCGGACTCAGACTGACGCGGGAGGGCCTAGAGGTATAGGTGCGAGGTGGTGGGTATCGAAGATGGGTATTGTGGCGAAACTGTTGCCTGCTAATTTGTCTCTGTTGGTGGCTATTGTACTGCTCAGCCTTATGAACAACTGCCTGTATGACTGCTGTGTTGTATTGCTATTATTTCATAAAATAAAAACAAATTAAAAAAAAAAAAAACTGCAACAAGAAGCAGGAATCGGCAAAAAAATCTGGATACAGCACGTACAAAATAGGTACAGCAGTACGGAGCATGAAAAGCACGCTATTGTGACAGCGGCCTCGGAATCATCGCAAGATCAAAGACCCGATGTAGAAAAAAACACCAGCCTGCCCCAGCCAGAATATAAAGACCTAGGACAAGAGGCAAGCTGCAACGATTCAAATAACCTGATCGACACCAAACAATTAAGAGCAATAATAAAACGATTAAAAACAGAGGGTGCAGCAGGCCCGAATGGGCTTCCGAATGCACTCTTTAAATATGCTTCGGATTTTTGGGCAGATTATCTCATGCCGCTTTTTAACCAGATTTACAGACAGAATAATGTCGCCAAATCTTTGAAAGGAAACATTGTTCGCCCAATATTTAAACAGGGAGATCATAATAAACCTGAAAACTACAGATTGATATTGTTGATCGACGTAGAGGCTAAACTATACGGATCCGGCCTACTACTTCATCTTCAAGATTGGATGGATGAAATTTACATAATCCCCAAGTTTCAAACCGGTTTTAGACCAGGGATGGGCACCTTAACAAACTTGGCAATTTTGGCACTTTTAACTGAAAAAGTGGCAAAAAAGAAAACTCGGTTGTTTGCATGTTTCGTCGATTTGAAAGCTGCATTCGACAGAGTAAACAGAAATTATCTCTGGGAAAAACTAAGAGCTTGGTGGTTACCGAGTAAATTACTGGACGCAATAATAGCCCTACACAGTGAAACCTGGGCAAGAGTGAAATTAGGCGATGGATGTAGTACCACAGCCAGCATTTACTCGCAGCAAGGCCTAAAACAAGGCTGTGTCCTGGCCCCGAGCCTATTCAACTTGTTCCTGGCAGACATCATTAAATACATGCACGCAGCCGATTGCCATTCGCCAAACTTGTCCAAAAGCCAATTCCCTTCTTACAGTACGCAGATGATATTGTGGTGGTGAGCCAAAGCCCTATCGGATTGCAAAGAGCGATCAATAAATTAGTAACTTATTTGGACCAAGATAAATTAGATCTATATAAAGAGAAAACTAAGGTTGTATGCATAGTGGACCCTAAAAAAACACAAGTTTAAATGGTTTGTAAAAGGGACAATAGTAGAAGAGCAGGCGTCCTACAAATATCTCGGCTTAAAACTGGGGCGGGGTTCAACATATAAGGAACACAAAATGGACTTAAAAGCAAAAATGCAATCATTAATCTTCGCATATAGATTACTGTATAAAACATTGGGCTGCCCGAACCATACCCATCTTTTAAAAATTATGGCAGCACAAATTCTGCCCACATTGTCGTATGCCCTTGTCGTCTGGTGCGGTAAAGAGGCTGAACTGTTAAATGAACTCCAGACAAATATTTACAAGGCCGTTTTCAACCTACCAAAGTCTGCCTACCCGGCTCAGGTTCGGTTGGAATTCCGCCTCCTGAATCAGAAATTCGGTGGCATGAGCGACTTTGTGAAGTTATGCCATAATTTTCGCTCATCTGAAACAGGGTCATTGAATAGTCTATGCTGGGAAGAAATTAAAAACCAGATGGATCAAGACATTCCAAATTCATGGGGAGCCCATCTGAGAAAATCATTGGCGGAGCTTGACATACAAATGACATGGGACAACATGACGGACCGGGCAAATTTCGGTAAATCGGTTAATAACGTAGCAAAGAAGAAGTCTTTCTTGGAAGATAAAATAGCAACTTCCAAACGTCGGCATGGGTGGACAGTGGTTGACTCTTACACATCAATAAAGCCTCAGGCTTACTTAGTAACCCATTTCAGCGCTGAGTTAAAAAAGAGCTTTATAGATTACCGGTTGGGCATGCACAATTCGAAAGACCTGCCGCCATCCTGGACAAGCAACCATCAAGTAGCACACTGTCGCCTATGCTGTTTTTGTAATGAAACACTAACGTACCTGCTATGTGCATGCCCTGCAGTCAAGGATTTGAGGAGACTGCTCTTAAAACCCATTTTTTTTTTTTTTTCCAAAAACCTTTATTCTTTTAAATCAGTGACACAGCTATTCAGCCGACAACCCGGAGGCACGGCAGCTTTAGAAACACAACACATGTGAGCGTCCACATTTCACTGACAGGAGAATCAAAGGTTCTGTTTTAAATAAACACAAACCCGAACCTAAACACAAGCAAGGCGATAAGTACTGAAAGCACAAAAAGGGTTCCCATCAGGGGGAGCGAGCCCCATTTCGTCCATCAGACACAGGTCTATAGTAAGGGAAAGGAGGGGAAGTCAGAGACTCAAGAAGACAAACACATACCAGCAAGGAGTACAAAGCCGGAAAGAAAGCTAAGGGGAGAGCTGCTCCTCAGGCGGGTCCGGGTCTGGGGGCAGGCATATGCCCACTCTGTACTGGTTCCATCGCGCCCATACAGAGTGCCATTTCCGAGGGCGCCCTCGAGCACAATACACTGTCTTCTCCCTGAACATGCTCCAGTCCATGTTTTCCATCCACGCTGTCAATGTAGGAGGCCTAGTAGAGCCCCACAGGCGAGCGATGTCGCGCTTGGCTACCATGTTCCCTAGGGTCACCCACTGAGTCTGTGCCGCGTCGTGGTCAGTAGGACACCAAACATTCAGGAGACAACACCGCGCCTCTGGCTGCATGACGATGCCTGTCACCTCCCCCATCACATCGTGGATTCGCTTCCAAAACTCCATAATCGCACCGCATTCCCAAATAATATGTAGGAAGGTGCCCACCATACCACAGCCTCTCTTACATAAGCCCTCCTCAGAGAAACCCATATGAACCAGCCTGGGCCCCGTCACGTAGACCCTGTGGAGTATTTTAAGCTGCACCAGCCGCAGGCGCGCGGGGATCGCGACCTCTTTGGGAGAAGAAACTGCATACTGCCAATCCTCATCATCTAGTTCGAGGCCATCCCTGGTCCATTGATCGCGCAACCCTAGAAGAAGATCCGCCCGAACATTAATTAGTTTCTTATAAATTAGCGAGATTGTACTCTCTGGCATATGGCCATCCAGGATCCGGTCCTCTAACGGAGAGGACTCAGGCACCTTCTCCCCCTCTACAAGGACTGACCGCAAGGCGTGGCACACTTGAGCGTATCGGAAGAACTCCGTGCTCCCTAGCTCATATTCCTTCTGCAGCTCCTCGAATGACTTTACCCTACCCTTAACCAAAAGGTCTCCAACCCTGGATATACCGATCAGGTCCCATTTCTCAAACCCTTTTGTATGCCAGAGCTTTCCCAGAATATCGGAGTCAAACAGAGGGGTGGCAAGGGTAAGCTTACCCTTCCAGCCCAGTGAATCCGTCGCCACCTTCCATACATGCACGGCCACCCTGGTGGGCCCCGTAAGGGTTAAGTCCGACGACTTCGAGTACAACGCTCTGTGGTAATTACCCCCACGCAGCAACCATCGGTTCATGGCGTAGCCGGGGCTCAGCGCCGGACCATATACACCATGGTTAATCGCGCTCAACTGAGTGGCCCAATAATAACGTCGAATGTCTGGAAGCGCGATACCCCCGTCGTACCATGGAAGCGTCAACTTAGCAATCGCTATGCGCGGGCGCCCTTCCCACAATAGCGCGCGCTGGTGGCTTTCGACCTCACGGAAATAACTGGCCGGGACCAAGTCAAGGGTATTCTGCAGGGCATAGAGGAAACGGGGAAGAGATATCATTTTAAACAGGGCGGCACGGCCAAGGAGGGAAAGCGGCAACCGCCGCCAGCCCGCCACGTCCCGTCGCAGGCGTGCCAAGGGAGGGAGCAAGTTCTTCTCGTATCTTAAAATGGGGTCGGTGGAAATATAGATCCCCAAATACAAAAAGCCCTGCCGGGCTATCTGGATCGAGCAGTTGCGCGGGACAGGCGGGACATCCCCACACAGGACATACAAGTATGACTTCCCCCAATTAATGACAAGACCAGAGTTCCTACCGAAAGAAGTCAAGACGTCGCAAACCACTATCAGAGATTTCTTAGGCGAGGTGAGGTATAGCAGAATATCGTCGGCGTAAAGTGAAATACGGTCTTCGTGGTCAGGCGACCAACGAATCCCACGTATATCCGGGTGCCATCGTATCCACGCCGCCAGCGGCTCAAGAGCAAGGGCGAACAACAACGGCGACAGGGGACAGCCCTGCCGGGTGCCTCTCCCGAGCTCGAACGGTGTCGACGCCCGCCCGTTCACCACGACGCTAGCAAGAGGCCCCTCATAGAGCAACCTCACCCAGCCTACAAATCCAGGCCCAAAGCCGAACTTGGCTAGCACAGCCCACAGGTATGCCCACTCCACCGTGTCGAAGGCCATCGTGGCATCGAGGGACGCCACAATAGCCGGCTCTCGCATCGTGCCCGTCCTAGCGATCACTCCATGAATGCGTCTAAGATTCAGTGCAGTGTTACAGTGCGGGATGAAGCCCGACTGATCCGGGTGGATCAAGTCGCCAAGCACCCGGACCAGGCGGTTAGCAAGGATCTTAGCAAGGATTTTCGGCTCGGCGTTGAGAAGTGATATCGGCCGATAGGAGCCACACTTGTCCCGGGGCTTACCGTCTTTATGTATTACCACAATCGTCGCCAGCCGTTGATCGAGCGGAAGAAACCCATTCACCCGCGCCTCCACGAACATGGCGCGCAGGTGAGGAGCCAACTTATCCGGACGAAGCTTATACAGCTCAATCGGCAAACCATTTGGGCCCGAGGCCTTACCGGAGCGCAACGCACGGATAGCACACGCCACTTCGTCTACAGTTATATCTCCATCGAGGTCATCCCTATCAATGGCAGAAAGGCAGGGCAGAGCGATATCACGCAGAAGGTCACACGAGTCCTCAGTCGGCCTATCCGAAACCGAGGTGTATACCGTACGAAAATAGTCCGAGAAACACTGAACTATACCGTCGGGGTCAGTGACAACCTCTCCCCCATCCATCGACAACTCCGGCACCACTCGATTAACACGCTCTTTTTTATCCAACCACGCCAGCAATTTCCCGGCCTTATCACCAACATCGTACAATCGACCCTGCTGCTCCCTATTGAGGGTCTTGGCAGCGTTCGTCACCAGATCCCTATATTCCAATTGCTTCAAGCTCAAATTATGCAGTGTGGCCGTTGCAACATCCTCTTCCAAGGCCACTTCTAAAGCCGCTATCTCGTCCTCTACTTGTGTCACCTCGGCGTCTCTCCGCCGCTTGGCGGCCACTACCAAGGAAAGGGCCTCCCCTCTCAATACAGTCTTAAAAGCTTCCCACAAGGACACCGCTGATTCAACTGAACCCTGATTATCTTGAAAATAGTGATCAACTGTCTTCAGCAACGCACTGCGCAGCTTGGGGTCACGAAAGTACCAGGGGTTAATGGGAGCCACCCTGCCCCCCACCACCCGGCCAATATCCAGACGGGCCCACACCGGCGAATGATCAGATATGCCCCGTGCCATGTGCCTAGCCTCAGATACCAATGAGGCGTGCGCAGCCAGAGTGAGCAAGTAATCAATCCGAGAGAGACTCCCGTGGGCCCCGGAATGAAAGGTATATTGTCTCTGAGTGGGGTGCCGTAGCCTCCAACAGTCTACCAGGCCAAAAGTATCTATAAAGTCAGGAAGCCACTTCTGAGCACCCCCGGTGTCCCTGGGCGGGTACCTATCGAGCATTCCAGATCCAACCGCATTGAAGTCTCCTCCCACCACTAACATCCCTTCGGGGAGTTCCAACAAGGCCTTGCCCAGATCAGCAAACGTGGAGGCCTGCAGGGCAGGGGGGACATAAACAGAAACCAATACCAACGTTCTGCCCTCCCACCTCCCCGCCACAGCCACAAAGCGCCCCCTGTCATCAGTGATGGTGGAGTCAACCTCAAATGGTAGGGAAGCTCTAACAAGTATGCCCGCACCCCTGGAGCCTGAGGAGAACCCCGAGTGAGCAATGAATTTATAACCCTTTCTGTTAAGTGCATAACATGTATTCCCTATAAGGTGGGTCTCCTGCAGGAGGACCACATCTGGCGAGGTCCGTTTCAAGAATTGCAGGACTATCCCCCGTTTAATACGATCCCCTAAGCCATTAACATTCCAGCTAATTATGTTTAAGCCCCTATCCCCCATCCCCAAACACAAAGAGACCTCCACCCCCCCCGGAGAACCACGATCGGACAATACTGACAACAATTGCTACGCCTTGCAAGAAAAAAACAACCCCCAACAACAACCCCAACATCCCGAATCCCCCCCCTCCCTGCACCCCTGCGTCAGCTTACAAAGCCCCACCAACTTGCAGTGTGCCTGTCGCCCTATCAAAAACAAATCTACAAAACGTACCCCAATCAATCAATCAATCAATCATAGGCATTTATAAAGCGCACTACTCACCCGGAGGGTCTCAAGGCGCTAGGGGGGGGGGGGTCTGCTACTGCTCGAACAACCAGGTCTTGAGCTTCTTCCTGAAGGAGAGGTGGTCTTGGGTCAGGCGTAGGTCGGTCGGGAGGGCGTTCCAAGTCTTGGCGGCCAGGTGGGAGAAGGATCTTCCTCCTGTTGTCGCTCTGTGGAATACGGGGGACGGCTGCGAGGGCGTGACTGGTCGAGCGGAGGTGGCGTTTGGGAGCGTAGAAGTTGAGGCGGCTGTTGAGGTAGGTCGGGCCTTGGTTGTGTAGGGCTTTGTGTGCGTGGGTGAGGAGCCGGAAGGTGATTCTTTTGTTGATCGGGAGCCAGTGCAGGTCTCTCAGGTGTCTGGAGATGTGAGTTCGTCTGGGGACGTCGAAGATGAGTCTCGCCGAGGCGTTCTGGATCCGCTGGAGTTTCTTCTGGAGCTTGGCGGTGGTACCGGCGTAGAGGGCGTTGCCGTAGTCCAATCGACTGGTGACGAGGGCCTGGGTAACCGTCTTCCTGGTCTCGGTGGGGATCCACCGGAAGATCTTACGTAGCATGCGCAGGATGTTGAAACAGGACGAGGAGACGGCGTTGACTTGTCTGGTCATGGAGAGGGAGGAGTCCAGGATGAAGCCCAGGTTGCGTGCGTGGTCTGTCGGTTTGGGTGCGTTGCCCAGGGCGGGGGGCCACCAGGAGTCGTCCCAGGCGGAGGGTGAGGAGCCCAGGATGAGGACTTCCGTCTTGTCTGTGTTAAGTTTCAGGCGGCTGGTCGTCATCCACTCGGCCACGTTTTTCATCCCTTCGTGTAGGTTGGCTCTGGCGGTGGCGGGGTCGTTGGTCAGGGAGAGGATCAGCTGGGTGTCATCGGCATAGGAGATGATGTTCAGGTTGTGTTGGCGTGTGATGGCCGCGAGGGGGCTCATGTAGACATTGAAGAGGGTGGGGCTGAGCGAGGAGCCCTGAGGGACGCCGCAGATGACTTCCGTGGCTTCTGATCTGAACGGGGGCAGGCGGACTCTCTGTGTCCTTCCGGTGAGGAAGGAGATGATCCAATCCAGTGCCTTCTCCTGGATTCCGACGTTGTTGAGGCGCTGCTCTAGGGTGCGGTGGCAGACAGTGTCGAATGCCGCGGAGAGGTCTAGGAGGATGAGGGCCGCTGTTTCTCCGTTGTCCAGCAGGGTTCGGATGTCGTCGGTGGCAGCGATGAGGGCGGTCTCGGTGCTGTGGTTGGCCCGGAAGCCTGACTGGGAAGGGTCGAGGGAACCGGTCGTCTCGAGGAAGGCTGCCAGTTGCTTGTTGATGGTCTTCTCGATGACTTTGGCTGGAAACGGGAGGAGCGAGATGGGGCGGTAGTTCTTGAGTTCGGTGGGGTCCGCCGTTGGTTTCTTTAGTAGAGTGTTGAGTTCGGCGTGCTTCCAGCTCTCAGGGAAGGTGGCGGTGTCGAGGGAGGTGTTGATGATGTCCCGCAGGTGGGGTGCGATGACAGCGTCGGCCTTGTTGAAGATGTGGTGAGGGCAGGGGTCGGTTGGGGATCCGGAGTGGATGGAGTTCATCGTGCTGATGGTGTCTTCGAGGTTGATCGGTGTCCAGGCGTTGAGGGTGGTGGTGGGGGGCGTTGGTTTGGTCGTGGGGAGCGTTGGTTGTGTTCTGAAGCTGTTGTGTATGTCAGCGATCTTGTTGTGGAAGTAGGAGGCGAGGGAGTTGCAGAGGTCTTGTGATGGGGTGATGTTGTTGGTTCCGGCGTTGGGGTTGGAGAGCTCTCTGACGATGTTGAAGAGTTCCTTGCTGTTGTGTGCGTTGTTGTCCAGCCGGTCCTTGAATGCTGTTTTCTTGGTGGCGTGGATCAGTTGATGGTGCATTCGGGTGGCGAGCTTGAGGGTAGTCATGTTGTCCGGCGTTGGGTCTCTTCTCCAGGCTTTCTCGAGGGCTCGGCAGTTCTTCTTGGAGCTCTTGAGTTCGTCGGTGAACCACGGGGCCTTCTTGCTTCCGGGTCTGCTGGGCGGGGTCCTCAGAGGGGCGAGCTCGTCCGCGCAGGTGGAGATCCATTTCGTGAGGTTGTCGGCGGCTTGGCTGGGGTTCGGTGAGCTGGCGGGAGGGTGCTGGCTCAGGGATGCGGCGAGTTGTTCGGCTGTGATCTTGTTCCAGCTTCTTCGTGCAGCCTGTTGCTGGTGGTGGTGGACCGTGGTTCTTTTGAAGGTGAAGTGGACGCAGCTGTGGTCCGTCCAGTGGAGTCCAGTGGCGTGGCTGAAGGAGATGTCTTTGCTGGATGAGAAGACGGCGTCGAGTGTGTGTCCGGCGAGGTGGGTGGGGGTGGTCACCAGCCGCTTGAGTCCGAGGGTGGCGAGGTTGTCAAGCAGGGTGGTGGTGTTGCGGTCGTTGTTGTTCTCCATGTGGAAGTTGATGTCCCCGAGGAGGATGTAGTCAGCAGAAGGGAGGGCGTGCGGGCTGATGAAGTCGGCGATGTCTTCGCTGAACTGAGTGCGTGGTCCCGGGGGTCGGTAGATGAGGGTGCCTCTGAGGGTGGTCTTGGGGTCGGTGTGGATCTGGAAGTGCAATTGTTCGGCGGTTGTCAGGGTGTCGTCGGCGTTGGTCGAGATACGGATGGTGTCCCTGTGGATGATGGCGATGCCTCCTCCAGTCTGGTTGTCGCGGTCTCTCCGGATGATCTTGTAGCCCTCTGGGATGGCGATGGCGATGTCGGGCGCTGAGGAGTCGTTCATCCAGGTTTCCGTGAGGAAGGCAACGTCAGGAGCTGTGGTGTCGAGGAGGTTCCAGAGTTGAACGGCGTGTCTGTGGACGGAGCGGGTGTTGAGCAGGATGCACTTGAGGTGGTTGCTGCTGGTGTTCGGCTTGGCGGGTGCTGGTGTGGGGCGGGTCCGGATGCAGGTGAACTTGCAGGTGCGGCAGCTGAAGGGTCCGTGGGTGCGTCTCGGAGTGGCTCGGTAGCACCCGGGGGTTCGGCCGGTGTTGAGTGCCTTGAGGGTGGCGGCATCGTAAGTCCGGCGGGTGGGGTGGCCTCTGCGGGGGCCAGGGGTTCTGGCGCTAGGCGCGGTCCAGGCACGGACGGGCGCAGACGGGCTTACCTTTGGCGCACCTTCGGCACTCAATCGGTGCTCCCGCTGCGCGCGTCCGCTGCGCGGTCGCTGAGGGGTCGACATAAGAGGGGAGTCAGGAGGGCGGGTCAGCTGGGAGGCGGGGTCGCGTCCACCAATGGACTGGCGAGGGGGCGGGGCCGCGGTCAGGAAGCGGCGGGAAACTGGATCGGGTTGGGCGGGCGGCCCTGCGGCGGCTGGGGCGCCGCTCTCGGCGTCAAGGAGACTGGAGCAGCAAGGGCTCAGGAGGAGGAACGAGGAGCAGCGAGGGGGCAACCAGGCCGGAGGCGCAGTGGGAGGAAAGAGCTCCTATCTTCCCCCCGCCGCCCTCCCATTACTGCAGTAGGGTGCGAGTCACTGTCCAGGGCTGAGTCAAAACAGACCGACACCGGAGGTATCACTTCTGTCCATCCCGGTCGCCTTCCGCTCCATCCACGCGGTCCCGGCCGGGCTGTCGCCGAGGGAGCGCATCCAACCAGTCCCCTGCCATGTCCGGTGATTCGAAGAAGAAAGTCCGATCCTCATACACCACACGTAGCCTGGCGGGGAAAAGCATGGCATACTTCAGGTCCATCTCCCTAAGCCGCCGCTTCACCCCCAGGAAACTCTGCCTCTGTTTCTGCACCATCTGGGTGAAGTCAGGATAAAAGCTCACAGAGGCATTCTGAAAAGGCACCGGGCCTGTCACCCTCGATGCTTGCAGGATAGCGTCTCGATCCCGAAAATTAAAGATCTGGGCGACAATCGGCCCCGGGGGGGCTCCCACCTTAGGCCGTCCGCCAGGCACTCGGTGAGCCCGCTCAACCGCAAAAAACTTGCCGAGGCCCTTAGGCGCAAGATGATTCACCACCAAGTCCTCGACAAGTAAATCCACGGAGAGCTCCTCCGAAGTTTCCGGGACCCCAATAAGGCGCACATTATTGCGCCGGGCCCGACCTTCAAAGTCTTCGAGCCGGCGGGCGGAGAGGTCATTCGCGGTTCGTAACTTACGAACCTCAGCCTGGAGTTCCGAGACATCGTCCGCGAGGCCAGTAGTCTTGAGGTCCAGGAATTTGACCCGCTCATTGGTTTTGCCCAGGTCCGCGTGAATCAAGTTGACATCAACCAAAATCATGTCCACCTTGTGCGCCAGGGTCTCGAACTGTCGCCCAATCGAAGATTGCATCCCATCTATCGCCCCCTTGATATCCTGCAATGATAACTCCGAGGCTGGGGATGAATCGGCCTTCTGTGCTTCCAGCGACTGTCCCGATCCACCAGGCGACCCCTTCTGCTGGGCAGAGCGATCCATATTGTTGGATTGGGTATAGCCTCCCCGCCTGGTAGTCTTAGACTTCGGCTTGTCTGCCTCCGATTTGGTCGACATCTCGAACAGCAGGGCGGTCAGTCGCAAAAAGACGTCCCTCACTCAGCCAGAGGAAACAGGGTCAACTAGGACTTCAGCAGCCAGCCAGGGTCGAGTGGAGGTCTTCCAGATAACAGGGGATCGGCACGAAGCACTCCCAACCCAGAGCAAGCAAAGGGCGAGAAAGCGAAAGTGAAAGTGCAGCGGCACCCGTCCGCCAGTTCACACCTCCCAAGGCCGCTGTTGTTCAATTAGTGGCCGGGCATCCTGCCAACGCAAGCCCCTGGCATCCTTCGGAGGTAGGCCGCAATCTTCCGCCATGCACAACTTCGGTCCCCGGTGGGCGATCTTAGCCCGGACAACGTCAATCGCCCCAGCTGTGACTCATCTGCAGGATTCCGTGCATGAAAATCAGGATTTAGGACAGGATGATTGCAGGAGGGCGCGAGGGTCGCGGGAGCTCAAGGCTCACGCGGCCATCTTGGTCAAGCGCTAGGCTCCTCCTTAAAACCCATTTTTAATGAATTGAACATTCGTACTTGCAGGCAAGCCGTAATACGTTGGTTGGAAGGGTCCTCCATAATCTTGGCCTGCCGGGGTGTAAAATATTTGGCAGAAGTAAGGAAACTTTTACAGCAAGCCGATTTAGAGGAAACTAAAAAAGCATGAATAAGGTCTGCATGGGTTTAGTTCAAGCGTGAAAGCACTTCACAAGCCCATGTAACAAGCAGACTAAAAGCCTAACCAATTATGGGTTAACTTGAATAATAGAAAATGTTGTATTTTGTTTAAATTTTAATGTAAAGCCCTGCATCTTTTTATAGGCACATTTATTTTAACAAATTCAGTCGCCTGAGTTCCTCGAACAATCTGAATAATAGAAGTTTTGTAGGTTTAAAATTCTTAGTTAACATCTTATGCACATCATTAATGTCGTTCGGGTTTTAAAAATCGCATAGTTCGATGCTATTGAGTAGTATTTAGTTGGAGTTTTTTTTACCAATCATGTATGGTGAAATATTTGAAATTGTAAATCGTAGCGATTTTAAGTAATCATATACAATAAACTTATGACGGACTGACACATTGTTTAAACAATAGCCGGGGACAGGTGGGAGGTCCTTGGTTGGGTACATGGTGAGAAACTCCTGGGAGCGCTCACTGTCTTTTAGTGGGAAGATTGCAATTCTTTATTTAGCCAAGAAATAACAACAATGATCATGTCGTGTAGTACAGCGTCACTTCAAAATAGAAACCATGACATCTTAGGTTAAGTTCGCATGATTTCAAATTCAAGCACTTTAGTAGCATAAAAATGAAACAACGTTCACAACCCTCACTCTGATGATTTATAAATCATTACATCTGCATCTGTATTACAGCACAGATTTCAAGGGGTTCTCCTTAAGTTCTCCCAAATTTTTAATGGTGAATGTAGAAAGCTGGCTCGATATAGGGTACTAAAAAGAAGTAAACTGTGCAGAGAGTCCAGTGGGTCCCCAATTGGTTTACAGAGGCTAAAGTAGATAATACTAACGCTCTTTAGTGGTAGTGTGGGCGAGCAGTTCCGCTTATTAGAGGGTAGTGTTAAGCATTTGTTGTACTCACAGAAGCAATAAATGAGACACACAGTCAAAGAATAAATCAGAGACCAAATTAGAACTTCTTTTTTTATGTATATTTTAAACTCAAGAACTTCGTTCAAAGATAAGTACAGTTTTCGATACAAATATTCACAGGTAAGTACAACACTCAAACCTGTGAGCTTTGCAGTCCTATAGGAGGAAAAGCCAAAGATGCATAAAGGTAGGTACAGTCGGTTTCAGGGGTTCACCTTCTGGATCAGAATAGTAGTGGGCCAAGGTCCAAAATTCTACCAGCAGTTCTTCGGGAACTGACCTGGTTTTACCGGGAGAAGGGTGCTGTTGAGGTAGCATCAGGCGCTACAGGGAAGGGGGGGCACCTGAAAAGAGGCTACACAGGGAGACTTGCTGAAAGGTCCGAAGGCTCCCAAATGGGGGCTCAGGTAGCAGTGCCTCTTGGAGAACACGGGGCAAAGCCAGTTCATCGGGACACAGGCCAGCGGGGCTCGGGAGCAGAGTAGTTTGGTCGGCTGGGCTGGGTGCTCAAAGATGCATTTTACGGTCAGGGACAAACAGCCGACGGGGGCAAAATCAAGGCAGCTGGGCCACTGTCGAAGTGGGTCTCAGTGATGCTGACATCCCTCGTCGGCTGCTTTGTCCTGGTGCAGTGAGAATCCGGACTATGCTTGCATTCACTCTATCCTAGTAGCTCACCAGTCTTGTTTTCCTCCTGCTTCCTTATCATGCATAAGGATCCTTTCTTGGCAACATCAATGCTCAACCTAGGGGGTGGTTCCTTTAAAATACCCTTTCCTTTCCCAAAAATGTGCTATGAACTAACTTTTCTTTCTCTTTTCTGGTCATCTTACCTTATCCTCACGAACAACTTGTGCACAAAAGTTCTTTCTTTTATGTTGAGTCTACAGGTTACATCTTGCATGCTTTGGTCTGTAGGGCTCAAAAGGGAGTAAATAATTTCATCATATACTCATGCTGATTCCTTGATCTAAAAGCTTTGAAATAACGAGAAGCATGTTTAGGATGCCCACAAATACATCTTTGCATCTATTACAATTGGTAAATTTTCTAAATGCTTATAGTGATCAGAATAAAATAGCTTAATGGAGTTCTGTTGGTGATTTAAGTTCAGAAATACAGAACATGAGAAAGCATAAGACAGAGGCAAATGAAAATGTTAATATCCATGAACACAATGTCATTGATATGTGCAGGCCCAACCACGGCAATACCAATAAATGCAATGTTGATGCACGCCATCAAGTGTGCTCACATAACAATGTCGATATCAGTAGAAACAATGTCCATGTATGCTATAGTCTTTGCACACATAACAATTTCAATATCAGTAAAGACAATATCGATGTATGCTATGACAACTGTATACACAATACTGAGGATGTCTGTAAAATTATATCAATGACCACCATGTTAACTGTGCACATTTTAACAAACTCATATCATTGCTGTCGGATTCACCCAAGGTGACCTCCCTATCAACTCCAAGTCAGAGATATGTGGTCAGACAGGTCCTATGAACCAAACCTGACCTACCGATGGACAGGTCACAGGTGGGGTTACAATTAGCCCAACGACAAACGTGCACCGAAGGAAAACCCTTATCAATCCCATGAATAGGCAGTTACACCACAAACAGGTCGAGGAAATTGGCCCCAATAAAATACATTTGGCCAAAGGTGCACATTCCCAAAATACCACAAAGATAGATGCCACATAAAGTTAGGAACACTCAGACAATCAGGATACAGCATACACACCACACATAGTGATCAGGTGCTCCCCACGCCAGACATCTTGACACATACACACTAGTCAATGAAAGATGGGGGTCACTGTTCTTCAAGGGAAGGAAAGAAGGAGTATCTAAGAGTTGGGCAGACTGTAAGAGACAGTCTACGAGACGGTTACATGTTGCCCTCACACATCCCGAAGGATGTCATGCTTCATCATAGGGCAAATGCTCCTCGTCGGGCCGGGCTTCAATGTCCTAAGGGTCCCCCGAAGGGTCACTTTAGTGGAGATCTTTTGTTTATGTCATTTGAAGAGTCCAAGGGATGTCTTGGTGGGGTGGTGTGAAGTGTTGGTGTGGAGTGAGCTAAAACTGATTAGGGGATATCGCTTAAACCCTCAATTTATGGATTCCCCTGTCAGGTTAAAACACCTTATAGGTTAGTTCTACTCCCGGGAGAGGAGAGGGTGCAGGGTAGGTGCAACAAGCAGCTCGCACTCAAAAACCTTGAACACGCCAGTAGGCAGCACCTCTGCCTCATCCTTTGGGACCTATAGCACCTTAATTTAGGTTGGACATTCAAGGATAAGACAAGTGGGTACCACTATTAGGGTTCTACTTTGCAAAAAGTGTGGTGTGTGAAACTCACCCATATTTAAAGTCCTGAAGAAGCACCACAGAAGTTTTGATTATCAGGGTTGTGAAACATGTTGACCAAATTTTGACCCTAACATGGGTAATACACCAGACTACGGGAGAACATCATAACCCCTCAAGTAGCACTAACATATAAGGTTTTTTAACCTGACACGGGAATCCATATATTAATGTGTGAGGGCAACATGAAACAGTCTGGTTGACTGTCCCTCACAGTCTGCCCAACTCTTAGATACTCCTTTTTCCCTTCCTCTCGAGGAATAGTGACCCCCTATCTTTGGATTGATTTAAACCCCAGGAACATAGGCACTGGACCTTTATTAGCTCCTAGTCCCCCCTTCTCCTATTTATTGATAGATTGCCAACACATACACACTAGCCCACACTAGCTCTCCTCGTGGTGAAGAGCCACCTCTGTCTCCCTTTCAGATGGCTGTACTTGTTTATGACTAGACCAAGAATGCCAGATCAGTTTATTGTACCTCACGAACCGTATATATGGTTGGCCAAAACCTCTGTACAATTAGAGACTTTCTTCAGACGCTTCTTCTGTCCATAATGAACCAACTTGTTCCTGTTTGCCAAACGCCTCTTATCTTCATTTTTTAAGCTAAATTCATATCTGAAGCAGCATTTTGGCGAGCCAGGCAGAAGAGATTGGTTTATTGAGCCCGACTGCTGCCATTTGTCTTTGTCCAATTGTTAAATGTTTTTGATGCATCCATTTTTATAAAGCTCATAACCAGTAGATTGTTTTTGGTGCAATCCCATGCACATAGTTTCCCCCCAATCAGAGCAGAATTTGTTAATATTGAAAACATCTTGAGACAATCAAAAGTTTGTAAAATCCTTAAACAAGTTCCATAATCCATCAGGTAGACTCCACTGGACCACATGCAAGCTAGGTTGCTCACATAGGCTCGGACACTAGAGAACCATCGATGATGGATTCAACCCAGGTCTGTGACTGGGGGTGAGTGTCTGAAAAGTTTCAGCGCTTTGTCCATCATCTCCTTGTGTTTGCTTTGTTCACCCTAAGTTGGCAGGGTATGCCCAGACGTGAGTCCCTTGCTCACTTTGCCACTGGATTCAAGCAAGCCTGGCTGATGAGGGGTGTTACTCCAAAACCGGTCCCAGGATGCTTATTTCCAGTCCAGGAAAGACCTGGCTTGGCAGTTCGGGCTGGGCTGTTCCCATTAGGAACAGGGTAAATACTGATTTGCATATGGCTGAGTCTGAACTGGGGTGGCGAAGTGAGCTAAAGAACGATAATGGATTCAACCCATATCTGTGACTGAGGGTGAGTGTCGGAAAAGTTTCAGTGCTCCGTCCATCATCTCCTTGTGTTTGCTTTGTTGACCCTAAGTTGGCAGGGTATGGCCAGACGTGGGTCCCTTGCTCACTTTGCCACTGGATTCACTGGGCTGATGAGGGGTGTTACCCTGAAACCAGTCGCAGGAGGCTTGTTTCCGGTCCAGGGAAGACCTGGCTTGGCAGTTTGGGCTGGACTGTTCCTATAAGGAACAGGGACAAGACTGATTAGCATTTGGCTGGGTCTGTACTGGGGTGGCCAAGTGAGCTAAAGAACGATGATGGATTCAACTCAGATCTGTGACTGGGGGCGGGTGTCTGAAAAGTTTTAGCGCTCTGTCTATCATCTCCTTGTGTTTGCTTTGGAAGAAGATTCAGCCACGGAACCCCAGAAGGCAAAAAAGCTGGCAGCCTCCAAATTCTAGAGAATACCGCTATTGTTACCTAAGAAACTATAGGATTGACTATTGCCACCTAAAAATATATCCTGAGCAGAAAAGAATAGTCCCAGAACAGCCTCCACAGAATACCCATCCACAAAACCAAGCCCAGATGAACTTGAGCATGCAACACATTCAGCCACGAGGCAATTAGTCCGCAAACACGCATCCAAGTCAATGACCAGATGGTTGGTCACCCACATGGAAACCGCAACTGACAGGGAGCCCAATCCAGCGGGAACTGGGGTCACAGCCACAGCAAGGACGGGCGATTGTCTGGGGTGGCAATGCCCTAGTACAATCACAGAGTACAAACACACAGTAAATCTAAATCCCCAGTAGGACACCCACTTCACAAAACTCACTACAACCATAAGGTCTAGTGACACAGCATTAGGGAAAAACTCAAGCTTTTATTTGCGCTCAGGAAAACTACAGGGCTACCATACTATGTCGACCAGGAATTCACGCCAGGATTTGCCATTCAGGTGCCTGCAGGAGCATGGTTCTCCCTCCGCTGTTGATTTCCCAGGGCGGGGTTGGCTGACCACGACCCCGGGGGGAAACAGTCTGACGAGGGAGCAGGGTGGCCCCAACTGGTGCTTAAAAGCAGGCACCAAGGTCCCTTTGCCCAAGTCACTGGGGTGCGCCCCAGATCAAAAGGACCCCATTCTTCAACATTTTTCAGACATCCAGAAAATGGAGACCCCCCACCCCTTTTTGATTCCAAAACAAGATGACACTCCAGTGCCGGAAGCCAGGTTTTCCGTGCACTTGGGTTGTTGAGGTGACCCATAGATCTCCGTAGTCCATGCACACATTTGGCTCCAAGCTATTAAAGAAATTACTCTGGGCAATCAGCCATCTCAGTTCATTGCTCACAGCATGACAAGTCCCAGCCACGCACCTGACTTCCATTCTAAGCTTTACATTCTGCCTCCTCTTCTCCACTAATGCCTCCAAACACATCCAAAGTCTGCTCATCTGATCATGCCCCTCCAAAGCAGCGGGAGTAGCATGTCACTGGGTAAAAAGACCCTAATTCCCGCTGAGGGCGGCAGACAGAAAAGCCTCCTAGATCCGAGTGAGAGGAGAGCGACAGGAGGGAATGGGTTTCTATAGATGACCATTGCAGCCCCCCGCACAAGATGCATGGAGAGGCTCATCTCTGCAACCAGCTTGTTGAATAGGATATACAGGGCCTCATTAAACATCGTCCATTGAAGCAATAGGCTCAATCTTGGTCATGCCCACATCAGAATCAATGGGGCCACAGAACAGCTTCTCAGGAACCACATGACCCCAATCCATAGGGAAAAATCCATCAAGTCCAATAGCGTTACTCACATTAGGCCAAGCACATGAGTCCCAACTGCACACCAGACTCTCTGCAAACACACAGCAAACAAACATGATTCCAGCCATTCCCATGCAGGACCATACAGGGCCACAAACACCCTCCAGCTACCTTCGATATGAGCAGCATCAACCAAACCACAGGTAAATTCCCAACGGGACCTGCACAAACCAGCCCAAAACTAGCCCAAAAACTCCAAACCTTCAAAAAGGTAACCCAACAACCCAACCCCATTAGAGAAAACTTAATTACACGTCACATGCGGAGACCCCAGGGACGCACTAGTGACAACTGAAACATTAACCTAAAAATTAAACATCCACCTCCCCTTGCAGTTGCACGTAGCCCATGCAGGTCAAAAGGAAAGCCCTGCACCGGTTGAACAACACAACTTTAAATGAAGCAGCCAACAGAGGAAAATTACTGTCCATAACATAGCAAGGAGGAGGGTACCCAAAATATAAATAGCACTAAACCAGCTTAAACTCATCATTCCTTAAAAATGCTAGTGCCTCTTTCCAGTACCCCACTAGAAAATATCGCTCACAGTGGAGCCATAGAGTGTATCGGTAAAAAGTAAACGCAGGAAGTTTCAGAAAAATTGATTAACAATTGGGTTATTCCGAGCTAATCTACAATCCACAGCTCTTATCCTACATGTCTGCTATTGAGCCACACATTGCCGCCTGCTCCTTCAATCAAATCTTCAAAAAGGAATTCAACAAGAACAACCACTCAAGAACACAGACTACAATTTGACTTTACAACAACTCTTTTTGAACAGCACCAAGAAAAGACACCCTTGGGCATCCAGACGGCAGACATCTCCAATGAAGACCATCCCACAGCCTACAAATGTATTTTAATTTACATATTTATGTATTCTTGTACTCACTCTGTTTAACCTAGGTTAGAAGCCAGAGCTGGAGCCAGAAATGTGCCTGGTCTCATTAAATCTACTTCGGCATTCTTGCAACGCATGCACAGGGATCTCTCTCACCTCACTTACACCTATGCTGAACCAAACGCTAGCATTCCTCATGCACTACACAGTGAACTCCTAAATAACACCTGGTATCAACATCTGACTGTCGTGGGCGCCCGAAGCATGAACAGGTCATGTTACAAATGTTCACTGATACGCCATGCCGTAGGCACAGACAGGCTTTATTTATCCCAAGAGATAGCCCTTGAAAAAGCAAAATGCCTCTGCCACCTGTAGCAATGCAGAATCAGGGCCAAGATTCAGCCTAGTAAAGTAGAACCCCGTAGAACAATAGTATACATCACCCGTTATGAGGCCAACCCCACAGCCCTGTACCTTTTTACTGAACATAGCAACATCCAAACCAAGATAGACAGGATGCGCAGAACGGGCACTATAGGGTAGGATACTCTTTGGACCCCGGATTCTGTAGAAAAGAGGTTCATGGAGGTAGCAAGACCACTGCATACGTCCGCTCCCGCCTCCATCTGTGGTCCCAGGGTGGCCCTTAACATATTTCAGAGGCAAAGGAACTATACAGTTTGGTTATAACGAGAACTGTGAAGTAATACTGCATATATCGGACCTGCAATGGAGCACCTCCATATTGATGGATTTCTACCGGCAGTGTGATGAGCTTGCCTACACCCAGCTCGTCCCTGAATGGTGGGGCCTCTGCACCCTAGTGGCCATACACACCCCTACGCTAGTCATCCCTGATGAAGATCTGTCTGAGTTGTCGCAACATCCGCTACATAAGAAAACAACTGTTGCATCAGGCTTGAGGAAGAACTGCTGATTGTTTTGGCTGGGCTCAGTACTGGTACATTCCGGAAGAATTTAGACTGTTTTCAGAAACTTAAGTAAACGCAGGAGGGTCCATACCCTCTGGTTACAAATAATCAGGTGGGAGATGTTAAAAATGATTAACGACATTGAGCTCAGCCTAAACACGATCAAGGAAGAACTGAGAGCAATCCGCCTTATGGTGATGCAACATCGGTAAGTGTTGGACTTGATGACTGAGATGGAGGGTGGGTGTGTGCCAAGATTGGTGCTTCCTGTTGTACTTTTATCCCTGGAAATGATCTCGAGGATGGAACTCTCGCTCTTTCCATCCAGTGCATCGTCTAGAAGCTGACATGAAGACAGAGGGAGGGGCCCCTGAGCAGGACTGATTTCATAGTAGTTTTTCCTGGATCCCCCTATGCGTGTCCGAACTATTCATGTCACTACTTCCCGTTTTCGTTGGTGTCCTACTGCTGTGTGGTTTCCTACAAATGGGGGGTTCCTCCTGTAATAAAAGCATTCCTCAAATTAGGTAGTATGCAAAAAGCTAGGGAAACAGGCGCTACAGCAACACACACAGTCTCGAATAATGTAACTGTCATGATATATGAGGGGTATGAAGTAGATGAAAATTCAACTAAAGGGGGGAATGTCAATGTCTGTGAATACAATATCATTACACACCATGATATATACAGGCCCAACCAAGGCAATACCAATAAATGCATTGTTGATGCACACCATAAAATGTGCTTGCATTACAATATCAATACTAGTAGAAACAATGTCAATGTATGCCATAAGCTATGCACACATAACAGTGTCAATATCAGTTAAGACAATATCGATGTACGCTATGACAACTGTATATACAGTAATGAGGATGTGGGTAAAAATGATGTAATTGACTGCCATGTTAATTTTACACATTTTAACAAACTCATATCATTGCTGTTGGATTTACCCAAGGTGACCTCCCCATCAACCCCGAGTCAGAGATACGTGGACAGACATGCTCTGGGACCCAAACCCGACCTACCGATTGACAGGTCACAGGTGGGGTTACACTTAACCCAAAGACAAACACGCACCCAGGAAAAACCATGATCGATCCCACAGATAGGCGGTTATACTACAAACAGGTCTGAGGTAATTGGCCCTAATTAAACACGTTAGGCCAAAGGCGCGGGTTCCCAAAAAGCGACATAAGGTTAGGAACACTCAGCCAATCAGGACACTGCATACACACTGTAGGACTTGGCCTTTTTTGTCTAAAGTCCCTAAACTTTTTGCTTTCTCCCTAGACCTTTTTTCTGACATAGTGTTGCCAACTTAGATGCTTTGGATACTTTGCCACTGCTAAACATTGTCAAAGTTCCCTGTGTAAAGTAATGGTAATTTGTTGTCCATGATTGGTATGTTTGCCTTACTAGTAAAGTTCCTAGTAAAGTGCACTATGTGTGCCAGGGCTGGTAATGCAAATGCTACTAGTGGGCCTGCAGCACTATTTGTGCCACCCACACAAGAAGCCTTAAAAAGGGAACTCAAGCCTGCCATTGCAGGGCCTGCGTGCAGTTTGTGAAACTGCCATGTTGTTCTGTCAAGTGCACTCACTTGCCAGACCTTAACCTTCCCTTTCTGTGCACCTCAGACATCCCTTTGGTAGATCTGGGGTACCCCCTGGACAGGGTGTAGTGCATGTGAAAGGTAGGACATGTACCAAGGTGTGTGTCATGTCCTGACAGTGAAATAATCTCCATTTAGTTTTTCACTGTTGAAAGGCCATCTTGCCCATAGGATAGAATAGGAATGCTGTGCAATATGTTTTCGAGCCTACCTTCCTAAAAGCTTAAGATGGAGAGGTGAAGTTTAGTGTGCCTGAACTCCCAGTGTAATAACACATCTTTTACGTAGGTGGTTTTTGCATTGTGTGTTCAGAAGCCACCCTTTTAGAAGTGGCTGTGTTTTTGTGCTCTGACATTTCTGTGTGTCTCTGCCTGGCTGTGGATTGACTGTCTGGGTTGGAAAGCGATAGGATCTGGGGAATGTCTTGACCCAGGGAATGAGGTGAGACAGCAACAGCTGACCTGCATCTGGAGTGTAGGGTGAGGAGAAGCCCCTAGAGGTAAAGAGGCCTGGGTTGCTTCTATAAAACAATTGGGCCATCTCCTGCTGAGTGATTGAGAATCCATACCCCTACTAATCAAAGGAAGAGAGGTGTCACTGGCAGGGAGGCACTCAGAATTGGTTTGAACAGGGGTCAGTGCCTCCTGAAGCACAAATACTTCAAATCCATTGAGGGCTATAACTATAAGACCTGAAGCCCCTGAACTTTGGAGAATGGCTTGATCAAGTGTGAACAAGACTGGAGCTACTTCGTGGTCAAGAGGACCTTTGCCAAGGAAGAAACAACTGAAGAGACTGAAGGATAGGACTGTTCTTGCTGTGTGATCTGGGTCTGGCCTGCAGTTTGCTGTTTCAACCAAGGAAAGGCTAAAGGGACTTTGCTGTGTGCTGTGTCCCCCTGCTTGAAGGACTTTGCTGTGTGCTGGGTCCTGGAGTAACTATACCCAAGGGCCTGAGGTGAGGTGGCTCCCTGTTCGGAAACACAGGAACACCAAAGTTTCCAAAGAAGACTCTCAGAGATGCTGTGTGCGTGTGCTCTGTCTAGCTTGAGATCTTTGTAAGGCGTGCCCTGTGATCGTGGCACCTGGAGTCCTAGTGTGCCTCAGAGACGCTGTGCACGTGTGCTCTGTCTAGCCTGAGACCCTCGAAGGAGTCGCCTTGTGATCGTGTGCACCGGAATCCAAGCGAGTTTATTCGACACTGTGTGCGGGTGCGTTGTGCACCATGAGACTGTTATCGTGTGCACCGGAATCCAAGTGAGTCTCATCGCTGCTGTGTGCGTTGGGCACTGGGAGACCTTCGTGAGGATTTGCCTTGTTATCGTGTGCACCAGAGTAAAGTGAGTTTCAGCAATGCTGTGCGCGTGATCTTCGTGCAGCCTGAGACTTGTGTGTGGAGTGCTGAGTGATCGTGCACCCGGAGCGAAGGAAGACTCAGCGATGCTGTGTGTGTGTGTGTGCTTTGTGGCAGCCTGAGATCTTCATAGTTGAAGCAGCCCGGACCAGCAGTCCCGGAGGAGCTGAGTTGCCAGCCCGAGCCGCCGTTGCCATTTCACCAAGCTGCATTGGAGGCTCAGTCGCTGGACGAGGAGAGGAGAGTGAGTTTGCACCCCCCAGGTAACGTGTTTTGCCTCCTGGGGCGGGGCACGGAGGGAGACGCTCTTGGCCTCTCTCTCGTGTTGGCAGCGCGAGCCTCTGCTTCGGCTTGTGTCGCGACCCGTATCGCCAAAGGAGGGGTGGTACAGGGGCCGGAGTGCGAAGCTGCACTCCGGGATTACATCATACTGTGTGGGGGCAACTGTGAGAGGCGGAGAGACTGCCTAAGGCCTGGTGATCGGGGACTGAGTGTATTACGCATTATTCCATTTCTGAAGAACGGAGAACCTAACTGTCGTATTACACATTGCATCATTTCTATATAAAGGAGTACCTGATTAGAGTATTACGCATTGCATTATTCCTGCATACTGAACTACCTGATTAGTATATGACGCATGGCATTTCTATCTGCATAACAAACTACCTGATTGTCAAATGACACATTGCATTGTTTCTGAACAACGATCTGCCTGATTAGCGTATTGCATTTCTCCTGCATAACGAATTACCTGATTAGTGTATACGCATTGCCTTATTTTTGTAGAACGACATATCTGGCGGTTGTATTAAGCATTGCATTATTTGATCTTGCAAAGTGCCTGATTGTTGCGTTACGCATTGCATTCTTTTCATTGCAGAGTGTCTGATTGCTATGTTACATATTACAGTATTGTTACATTGCAAAAGTATCTGATTCTAGCAATACGACTGTATGATATGATTTTAGGAGTACAGGAGAATGTTTAGAAGAGCTCACTGATATCATCAGAACTTACAAGGGCTGACTGGCCTAACAACCGGCCAGGAGAAATATTACACAACCTTATATGTTGGTTTTATATTGTGTGGTCTTATCGTATATCTTTTTACATAAAGTTTATACTCGTTTTTACAAAGCATGTGTGGAGTCTATTTGTGGTGTCATCATTGGATTATTGTTAGCGTGGTTGTGAATACTTTACACATTTGTCTTTAAGATAAGCCTGGCTGCTCGTGCCAAGCTACCGAGGGGGTGAACGGGGCTATCTAAAAAGATGACCTTCCTTTCCCTGACTTTGGAACGTGGGTCCCTACTTGGCCTACGGTACCTACCTCAGTCAACCACAGATCCCGGGTCTAACACACACCACATGTAGTTATCACACGCTCCCTACACCGGACATCTGGACACATACATACTGGCCCACACTAGCTCTCCCCGAGGTCGAGAGAGCCACCTATGTCCCTCTTATCAGATGGTTATACTTGTTGTTGATGACTAGGCCAAGAATTCCAGATTGGTTTAATGTACCTCACAAACTGTATAAATGGCCAGCCAAAACTTTAGCACAATGAGAGACTATCTTCAGATGCTACTCTGTCGATACTATTCCGGCCTCTCCCTTTTGCCAAATGTTTCTTGTTTTTAAATATTTTAAGGTGAATTCATATCCGAACAACAATTTGGTGCCCCTTTAGCTGCAGAGACTGGAAAGTAGGAGCAGACATACCAATCTTCTACCTGCATACCTTTCATATACTCTGCTAATAATTGGAAATAAACATTATAACTACAAACACTCTCATGCTGTGGGAGGTTTGGAACTTGGTTAACTTTAATCAAATCAAGGAAATGGATTGAAACTTCAAACTGAAGAGATTGGTCCTCTAATCTCTCCCTGATTGTCACTACCCTATCTCAGTTTTTTTATTCTGCATCAACAGGAGGCCTAAGGTTCTAACGTCCTCTGAGCGTTACCCTAGCTCTCCAGCATCCTTTAGATTTTTATCAGAGACTTGCATGAATGTCTTCCCTTTTGCAGTTGCCCTTACCTCAGGGAGGCTTGTCAATGTCAGTCATGCAGTCATTGGATTTAATATCAATCATTACAAGATAGTTTCCAATCTGGACCTGGGTATTTCGATTGACATTTCTTTCTCTCTCTTAGTTCCTTTAGATGTCATCAACTCCATGCTCTCTTCTACAATGTCAAGCTATTCAGCAGAGTCCACTTATTATTATTATTTATAAGTTTTATACAGCGCTCGCTAGACCCGTGGGTATAAGAGTGCTTTACAACACGAATGCAATAGAATGTGAAAAACATGGTATAAATGTAAATGTTTTGTACTTGTATAGCGCACAGCTACCCACAGCGGTCTCCCAGCACTTGTGCGAATACCGCAAGGGAACCCTTCCTGGTTTTCCTTGTGAAGTGTCCACTCCTGGGCACCCCCATGGTGAAACCAGGCATCCCTCACGCTGTGGGGGCCGTTGTGGAGACTAAGCAAGCTATTGCCCAGAGTTGCAGCGTGGGACCCATGATTGGAATAGGCACTGAGGCGAGAATATCCGGTCAGAGGAATTTATGAGCCCGAGACCCACCGAGGCAGGGATCGAACCCTGGTCCCTGGCCAGAGCTCTGCATCAAGGTCTGCCTGCTCTAACCATTGAGCCACACTTCTCTTAATAATAAGGATGCATAAAGAGATAGGCATAACAGAATACATTAGAGAGGTGAGTGATAACAGTCAAATGACCACCAATCCTTAATGGACTATTTTTTTAATATTATTTTTTTATATTTTTTTTTCTCCAAAACAGTAAATACAGAGATAGGACATTTTCGACTCCTACCCTCCCACCCCCCACCCACCACAACTACAATATTACTGCATTTCAAGGACACAAAGGTATGTTTCATTGAGTGAAATGGGTTCTTAGTCACCCAAAAAAGAACAAACAAGAGAAAAGGAAAAAACAAGGAAAAAGGAGCTTAAAAAATGTAAGCGCAATCACCATGAGAGGTACAAAGTAAAAAATGGGAGAAAAATAAGAATAAAAGAAAAGGACACGATCCGGCCTTAAGCAGTTCGTGAGCTGCCCCATTCAGGCAGGACATCCCTTGAATGATAGAAGACAAATTATCCGTATGGCCCAGACTGTTCCAGCCAGATAGTAAGAAGTTCCCAGATGTCTAACCCCTTCTTTCGCCCTTTGCGACCTTTTTTAGCATATAGAGCCTTCTCAAGGTGATATGTCGCAACTAACCTAGCCAGCCATTGAGAAAAAGGAGGGGGGTCTGCCTCCTTCCATGCTGAAGCAATGCAAATCCTCCACACAGTCATAGCTACAAAAATAAGTGCTCCACCTTTTTGCCTGCTAACTTTCTCTTGGGTCCCCAACAGGATGGTTGTAGGAGTCAATATTATGGCCTGGGAAATAACCCTCCCCTGAAAGTCCTGTGTTTTAAGAAGGACCGGTGTACGTTTTGGGCAGGTGGCAAACATGTGTATTGTGTCAGTGCCAAACTCCGAGCACCTAGGGCACAGCGTCCCCTTGCCTACTCCCCATTTCACAACTTTGCTAGGGGTAATGTATAAAAAGAAGATGGTTTTAAAGTGTTGTGTCTGCAGTTTAGCTGACAGCAAGTCGCTCTGAGCAAGTTCCAATGAGTTATAAAACCTGCTATGTGGGGCCTCCAGTTTTGTTTGCCACTTGTCTGCTATCCTGGGTAAATCATCTGGGGTTTGGCTATTTAGTGCAGAGTATATAAGGCCTATCCGAGGGGTCACCAAGGCCCGTAACGTTTTGATGAATTCAATTTCCACAAACCCGGCGGGTCCCCCAGCCTTTCGAGAAAGAAAGTCACGTATGGTAAAATATTTAAAGGCATCATGGTTTTTTAGTCCATATTTGCTTTGTAGCTCTGTAAAGGGTTTAACTCCTTCACTAGAAAATTAGGTCTCCCAGTTTTGAGATACCAGCTTTATACCAGTCTAGTAGATAGGATCTACCAAAGATAGCAGGCAAGTTGCAGTTTGCACTGATAGGGGAAAAGTAGTTCAGAAATGGCGAAGGAAGCCCAATCGAGGGAGATAAGGAGTGTTCCTTCACCCGTTCTGTGCTGTATTGCAGAACTGAAGCCCAATAGTAGAGAACTATGTTGGGGAAGGCCCAGCCAAGCCGCTCCCTGGGAAGAGACAGTTGCTTTAGTGCCCGCCTAGGTTGTGAATAAGCCCAAATAAATTGTGTGAAGACTTGCTGGAATTTATGCAGCTTGGTTTTATTAAATTCCAGTGGGATGGATCGAAGAAAGTAGAGTAGTTTCGGGAAGTGGGTCATTTTAATTACGTTACATCTGCCCACCAGAGTCAGATGTAAATTATTAATTCGCTTGAGGGCTCTTTGTTTCATTAGCCTGAGGGGATAGGTTCTCAGTTACAATTTCATCTATATTAGCAGTTATAATTACCCCCAGGTAGTTGGCCTTCGTGACAATCTGGCTCTCAATCCAGTTGATTTCTTTGTTTATTATTATTTGGGTTTTCTTTTTATTCAATGCGTACCCTGAGATTTTTCCAAATTTCTGTGCCTCCAATTCCAATGCCAAAATAGCGCTTTCGGGCTCAGGGGTGGTTATGGCCAGATCGTCAGCGTAGGCCATAATTTTAGTGTCTCGTTCCTGACTGCTTTCTGCCAAGATTGCTGGATTATTTTCAATTTTCTTAATTAGGGCAAAAAGTAAGGGGGAACAAGGACAACCTTGCCTGGTGCCCTGAGAGATATAAAATTGCTCAGTTAGCCTCTCATTTATCGATTATCGATACGCAGGCCGTCGGGTTCTGGTACAGAGCCTGTACAGCTTGTATTTGTTTTGGCAGTAAGCCCATCCTCCTCATGACGCACCAAATGAACCGCCAGGAGACCCGGTCAAATGCTTTTTCGGCATCTAATAGAATCAGTGACATCGGGTCTCCTGCTACTTGTGCTGCGTCATACAAAGTGATGGCACGCCTAATATGTTCGGTGGTACTTTTCTTTGGGATGAATCCGTGTTGCCATTCGGACACCAGGGACTCGACTACTGAGGATATTCTCATTGCGAGAATTTTGGAAAAGACTTTAGAGTCACAGTTTATGAGTGTGATTGGCCTATATGAGCCCATCTTTAAGGGTGACATCTTTTTTGGGGAATATGGAGATTTTGGCATTGGACTAGGAGGCAGGAGGAGGGGCCCCATTAAAGATGGAGGTTACTACGGCAAGAAAGATGACTTTATTTGGGGAGCAAAGATTCTATAAAATTCCACAGGAATGCCATCCATTCCTGCGGCTTTCCCATCTGGCAAACTGGCTTCTGTGATGTCTTCCCAAGTCGGGGTAACATCCAGCTGCTCACAATTGTCCTGGCTGAGCTGCCTTAGATCCACCTCTTCTATATATTTGGTAATCTCAACTTCTCTTAAATCAGCTGACCTGCTATTCTCTTCTGCATATAGCTCAGCATAGAATTCACGAAAGCCTTCTTGTATCTTACTAGAATCACTAGTCTCTACCCCTGTTGACAGTTGGATTGCAAGTATTTCGCTACCTGTGGCCTGCTGCCTAGTTTTGATAGCAAGATGGTGACCGATACGATCGCTACATTTGTAATTTTCTTCCCGCGTTGCTGCCCACTTAGCTGCGGTCTTTTCTGCAAATACTGACCCTATTTCAGCCTTTGTAAGTATTACTTCGTTTTGAGTTTTAGTTTTTCCTGGAGATCACACATTAACAATTTTTCTTTCTTATTTTTTCTAATTGAAAACCTTAGAGTCTCTCCCCGAATACCAGTTTTTAGCGTGTCCCAAACAATCATGGTCGGGCCGTCCCTATGTTTAGTTCCAGAAACTCTTGGATCCAGACTTGGATGTGTGACCGATAACCCGCATCCTGTCATAGCGCTTTCTCGAAGCTCCATCTCGGGGTTTCCCTCCAGTTCCCCAATCCCCGATGTTTAAAATGAGTGGGTTGTGATCCGACATGAAGCGCGAAGCGGTATCTATGGAGCATCTGCCTAGTAATGAGGAAAGAAATCAAAAAGTAGTCTAGTCTAGCAAATGACCGGTGTGGGGCAGAAAATTAGGTGTAACCTGGTTGAGTGGAATTCAAATTGGACCAAACATCACTGAGCCCATGAGTTTGAACTAAATTAATTAGTGCTTGGTACACTAGGGGCTTTCTAACTGTATACCTCCAATTATTGTCCATTTTCCAGTTACAGGGCAGGCTGATATTAAGATCTCCACAGACGATTATTGGAGTAGGTCAGTGAGCTAATTCCCCAGAAATCAAATTAATAATCCCTGGGTCGTCTGCGTTGCTTCCATAAATTGAACATAAGGTGAAAGGAGGATTAGGGGAAAGGTGGCATTCAGTGATTACCCATCTATCCAGTGAGTAGGATTTAATGCGGGGATATTTTAAGGGTAGTCTCCTTTCAACCATAACTCCTACCCCTTTTATTTTTGCGCCCTGTGTAGTAGCCCCTATAACTTTAAGCCCTAGCGAATTCAATAAGCGTTTTTGTGATCCCTCTATGTCAGTCTCCTGAAGACAGACGATATCGGCCCCCAACGAGCGTAAACTGTGCGCAACTTTTTGTCTTTTTGAGGCATCATTCAGCCCACAAATGTTTGCAGAAATAAACCTAAGAGTATTTATCTTAGCCATTTGGATATTTTAGAGAAATTTGAGCCAGAAAGTTCTTGATCCATTGAGTGCGCTTGACTTGGTGAGCTCCTAAACCTTGCCCAGTGTTTAAGTGAGTGACTGTGTGTAAAAAGGTGTCCTTGGTTCCTCAGTGTTGTTCTAAGTTCCCCCCTTACCCCCCCAGCCCACCCCCCCTTTCTTTGAGCAATCAGGAATGACCTGAATGATGGTAGTCAGTAGTGAGTCTCTGCCGCTGACCACGCCTTGAACATGTTAAGTATGCATTCGGCTAGATCCCCTTACGGGTTAGAGTGGAAGGCTTCTAAGTAAACAAACCTTAAGTTTTTAGAATGTACCAATGTAAGAAAACCCAAGGGAGTAAGGAGTGAGAAGGAGTGAAAAAAGCAAAAGAAAAGAAAAAAATACCTCCTCTGCCCTCCCCTGCCCCTGCCCATAACCGTGTGGTAGTCTCCTTATCTTGAGCCCTTCTTAGACTTAATCTCGCCCAGGTATTCACCAGCCTTAATTTCAGACAGAAAGATTTTGGAACCCCCATTAAAGATGACTTTAAGTCTGGCAGGGTTCATTAGGTACACTTGTGCTCCCAACTGCTGGAATGGGGAGATTAGTTGTCGTAGACGCCATCTTCGCTCTACTGTCTGGTGGCAAAAGTCGGGCTTCGCGAAGAATGTTACTCCATTCGACCCCTTTTTGGAGTTTGAGCGAGCCTGGTCATATATTAGTTGCCTAAGAAGGAAGTTTCCAAAGTACACCAGGAACGCCCTTGGTTGTACACACGCTGCACTGCTGCCGTCGCGCTGTCGCCTTAGGTTGAAAGGGAAGCGGTGTGCCCTCTGCACCTCACGGTCCCAATCCCAGCCTGGGTGTTCGGGTAAGGATTCTTGCAAGAGTTTTACGATAAAGTGCCTGGGGTCTTCTCCTTCCATCCCTTCCGGGATTCCAAGCAAGCGAAGGTTGTTTCTGCGTTGGCGATTTTCATGTTCCTCCATTTTAGTCATTATATCCACTTGACACACAGTATTGGCCTAGCTCGGTTTTTTGACAGTCATGGCCACCGTTTCCAGACATTCGGTGCGCCCCTCAACCGTGGAGACATGATCACTTATGTCAGTACATGTTTTGTTCAGTCGCCTTAAGCCTCCTTGCAACTTTTTAGCAGCCCCTTTGGCTGCGCGATTGTCTGCCCGAACCTCTTCCTGAAATTCTTTAATTGAGGCTAGAATTGAAGCTAGTGAGGGTTCGGCGGTCTCCGCTGGCGTGCTCTTTACATTCTCCCGCTTAGTCATGTGAGAAACGTCTTCATCCAGAGGGTAAGACATCTGTGAGTCTGAATAGTCCCACTTGATTTGACTGCGCCTTTTGCCCTTGCTTCTTGCCTTCTTGGGACGCTGCACCGTTCCAGTGCCTTTGAGCGATTCCTCGCTGTCATCTTTGAGAGTGTTAAACCTCCCCTCGACTGAAGAGGTCCCTGTGCCATCAGATACTGAGTAGAAACTCTCAGGCCTGGTCTCCAGTGTCCACGGTGCTTGTGCACCAGAAGAAGCTTTCAAGCCCTGAATATATTTGGCAATACCGGCCTCAGAAATTATGGAGGGATTATCAGGACTGCTCATGGAGGAACAACCACCTGTCGCTTGAGCTATGGCGGCTAAAGTTAGCTGGCTTATCTGCTCGGTTACCCCCTGTTAGACCTGTCAGCCCTTTGGGTGGTCCCCCCTCATCATTATTTATTTTGTCCCACTTTTGCCTCAAACCCTGTTTGAATTTTTCCTTTTTGGGAACCACCAGACTTTTTCGTGTTGCCACAGATTCAGGGAACCATTTTAGCTACCCCTGAAACTTCTGTCTGAGGGCCTGAAGCACAAAATGGTGGCCTCCTGTGACATCACCAGCATCCACTGGAACCTACCAGCACCTTCCAGAACCTTCCAGGAGATTCCAGAACTGTGTGACAGTTGGAAACCGTTTAGAATGTTGGGAGGATAAGAGAGGCAGTTGGCAGTTGGAGCTGGCAGTTGGCACCTGACTGGTGAAGAGAGAGCAGCACAACAGTGAAGGAGGAAGGAGTGAAGCAGCAGGGGTGGAAACTTGTGCCTGGAGTGGGGTCCATAAACCCACCCTTGATACTGGTCCCTACTGATGGATCCCAGCCTATAGCCCTGTGTGGGAAGAAGTCAGAAGAAAACCATCCTAAGGACCTGGACAGCAGGAACAGGCCTTAGAACCAAGAAAGCAGCAAGATTCTGACCTGAGAACTGGTTTCCCTGGAGCCTGGCGTCGAGTAGCCGAAGACCTGGAGCCCGAGGTGGAGAAGCGGCGCTGACTGAGGTAGCAGACGTCGTACCCGGAGCCGCCTGAGGTCGTAAGAGGGCGCCGGCGGAGGTCGAGAGGAATACCAAGGGTCGAGAAGGAGGTGAACCGAGGTCGAGTGAGCGGCATCATCGGAAGGGTGAAGTCCGCCCTCCGGAGTCGTCGGAGACCGAGGTAGAGGAGCACCGGAGGTCGGGAGTGAGGATCGCACTCCGGAGTCGCCCGGAACCTGTGAGGAAGAGCACCGGAGGTCGGGGGTGAGGATCGCACCCCGGAGTCGCCGGAAGTCGACAGCGAGGCCAGGCCGGCCGACGTCATCGGAGCCGAGAGCGTCATCGGACCGGAGCCGCCCGAAGTCGACATCGTGAAGAGACTGCCCGACGCCATCGAATCGGAGGTCGAGATCGAACCGAGGCCACCGACATCGGACCGGAACCGCCTACCGGCGTCGACAAAGAACTGACACTGTGCCGAGGCCGCCGAGACCGGACCGGAACCGCCTCACGGCGTCGACACGACTCCAGCGGCGTCGGAACATCAGAAAAGGGCAGTAAGTGGAGTAGAGGGCGCCTAAGGCCCTGTGGAGACCTGAGAGACTACTCTAAGGGGCTAGGGAGGTGCTGAAACCCACCTGACTGTGCCTGGGGTGAACTGGGACTAACCTAGAGAGGCTGTGTGGAGAGGAAAGCCAGGGCATTGGAATTCCCCCCTTTGATCTACCTCAGTTTAGGCCTCAGCCTTTGCCTCAGCCAGGGAGTAGGACCCCCCAAGCCTTCCACACCCTACAAGCTGTGCCTGGGCCAAATCAGCCCTTAAGTATTGAAGTGTCATCTGATTCATGAGTGTTACTGTATACTTCTAATTATTTATTGGGGAAACTGTATTTATTAAATTCTTATCTATTTAATGCTGCACTGTATTTATAGGTCCACAGGACTTGTTGGTGTACAGTATTTATTGGTACAGTATTTATTGGTACAGTATTTATTACCTCAAAGTATTTAATTGTCTGTATATATTGCACTT
The DNA here is from genome assembly GCF_964204655.1 of Triturus cristatus. Classification (NCBI taxonomy): domain Eukaryota; kingdom Metazoa; phylum Chordata; class Amphibia; order Caudata; family Salamandridae; genus Triturus; species Triturus cristatus. The sequence goes on along the minus strand of NC_140592.1, from coordinate 1,157,201,395 downwards.
GTATTTATGCCCTGTTATTTATGATCACCCCTATTTATTTCAGCAAACAGCAAATATTTATTTGACCTGCTCTATTTAAGAATTTGTATATTGTGATTGACCTATTTATTTTTCCAATCAGCAACTAAGAGAAAAAGATAAAGAAGAATATTTTCATAATTTTTACGGTGTAGAGTCGTTTTTGGAACGGATGCACGCATGGTTATTGTATGGGTATATTGTATGCTTAGCACTGCGCCTGTTTCCTGACCACTCGAGCCAAGCTACCCCATTGTGTCGGGAAGGTCCACCACCACCCTGCGGAGTGGGAGTGGGGCTGTTTCCAACATAAATTGGTGTTCAGTGGTGGGATAGAGCTGTGCCTACATATACTCAACAATAACTGTGGGTAGTCCATAGGCCTACACCGGGAGTTTTCTCACAGCGGCCTTCCTAATTGTGGGTTTTTGTTTTTTCCAAATTTACTCTGGTGGTGGGAGGAGGTATTATTAAAGGTACCCCCCTGCATTGTTACTGCACAAAACCTGTCCTCTAACCTGAGTGGGCAAGATGGAGTTTGTTCTTGAAAATCTAGACACGTACACTGTGGCCCAACTCAGGGAGTTTTGCCAGCGAGAGGGGGTGTACTGTCCCCCAGGAGCAAAGAAGGGTGCACTTCAAACCAGCTTAAGGGCTTGGGGGGAGGCACGCAGGGAAAGCAAGGCTGAGGAAGAAGACAGGGATGGAGAGCCTGACCCCGAGGGGGCTGAGATGTACCAACCTGAGGTGGGGAACCTGTCCGCAGGGCCCAGGACACTTTCTAGGGGGGGCAGCCGTGCCTCTAGCGGGGGCTTGTCTGAAGTGGAGTTAGCAGACCGGAGGGAGAAAAGACAGCTCACATGGGACTTAGCAAAGCTGGAGAAGGAAAAGGAGGAGCAGAGGATGGCCCATGAATTGCGCCTGAAAGAAATAGATCTTCAGATTTTGCGAATCGGGGCACAACCTGTTCCCAATGGTGGCAGCCAAAACCAAGAGTCCACCAGGGAATCCAAACCTTACCTGCCAAAGGACATTGTAGCGAGCTATGGGGCAGGTGACGACATCGCCAAGTGGCTAGCAGCCTATGAGGTCTCATTGAGGGCCCATGGGGTTCCAGCGAAGTATTGGGGAGGGGGACTGTATAAATACATGCCTCCAGCTGGTAGGGATGCTTTATTGGCCCTCGAAGAGGATGAGCAAACCCACTACCCCACCATGAAACTGGCGCTCATCAGAAAGTTTGGACTAACTCCGGAAAAGTACAGACAGAAGTTCAGGGGTAGTCACAAACTGGGCACACAGAATTGGGTGGACTTCCTGGACTATGCAAAGAAGGCACTGGAAGGTTGGATTCAGGGCAGTGAAGTAAGGAACTACGAGGAGCTGTTTGACCTAGTACTGAAGGAACACCTACTCGAGAAATGTTTCCCTGAACTGCGGCAACACCTGGTGGATAGCAAGCTGACCAGCCCCCGGAAGCTTGCTGAGGAGGCGGACATTTGGGCTAGTACCCGGGTGTCCACAAGGGGGACTGGAGGGGATACTCAAAAGGCCGGACAGGGCGCCCCCCAGAAGAAAGAAGGAGGGGAAAAGAAAAAGGAGTTCTCCAAAGGCCCCCAAAATAACTTCCAAGGGAAGGGAACAGGATTCACCTCTAAGGCTAACCCACCCAGAAACCCTAATCCTGGCCAGAGTCAGCAGCCAAGGGTTGTCCATTGCTACGAGTGCGGTGGCGTTGGACACTATAAAGGAGATCCGAAGTGTCAGAAACGCTCACCCCCTCCCACTGGAGGAAAGCCCCCCGGAGTAGCTAGTGTAGTGCTCGGGGAGGAGATGCCCTTAACTAAGGGAAGGGAGTGGGTGGGTGTCACTTTAGTGTCCCTGGGAGAACGGGAGATGGTTCCTAAGATCCAGGTGCCCGCAAATACTGCAAAGTATGGGCAGTGGATCACCATCAATGGCCAAAGAGGGGAGGCTCTGAGAGACACAGGAGCCAGTATGACTATGGTACGTAGCCAACTGGTGTCTCCAGAGCAAGTCATTCCCGATGTACTCCACCCAGCCGCGATGGCTGACGGCAGAACCGGCCACTATCCCGTGGCTGAGGTTCCCTTTGAATGGGGGGGGGTTGCAGGTTCACTTCGAGTTGCCGTAAGCCCTGCCGTGCCAGTCGATTGTCTGCTGGGCAATGACATGGAGCACAACGCTTGGAAGGAGGTGGAATACCGGACTCACACCGAGATGCTGGGTACACCTGACTGGGCCTGTGTTAGCACAAGGTCCGCGACTACCCGAAGAGGGAGTTCATTCCGGCTGGAGCCTGGAACAAAGGCCCAGCCAGCTGCCAGTCAAGGGAAGAACCGAGGACAGGAGGAGCCTGCCTCGGCGTCTCCACCCCGTAGGACGGATAGGCCACCGGAGGTGGTGGACCAGGAGTCTGCGGAGGGGGACGTTACCAACCTGGAGAACCTGCCCATCCCGGCCGAGTGGCACGTGGAGGGAGGCCCGTCCAGGGAGGAATTCTGCCAGGGCCAGAGGGAGTGCCCTACCCTTGAGGGGCTTAGGCGACAGGCCGAAGCCCAGGCAGCAGGGAACGTTGAAGGGAACTACAGTGTTTACTGGGAGGATGGCCTCCTCTACAGTGAACCCAAGGCACCCCTACATGGATCCTCACGAGCCTTGGTAGTCCCTCAACGTTATCGAGCCTTCCTTTTAGAGTTGGCTCATGAGATACCATTGGCAGGACACCTGGGGCAAGACAAGACCTTCGCCCGTCTTGTCCCACACTTTTATTGGCCTCAGATGAAAGTGTCGTCCGATACCTACTGCCGGACATGTGTGTCTTGCCAAGCCAGTGGGAAAACAGGGGTGAAGCTGAAAGCTCCCCTGGAACCACTTCCTGTCGTTAGCACCCCCTTTGAAAGGGTGGGCATCGACATTGTGGGTCCGTTAGATCCGCCAACATCAGCTGGTCACAGGTTCATCCTGGTTCTGGTGGATCATGCCACACGGTACCCAGAGGCAATACCTCTGAGGACCATAACAGCACCTGTTGTGGCTAGGGCCCTGATGGGAATCTTTACCCGAGTGGGTTTTCCCAAGGAAGTTGTGTCCGACAGGGGGACCAACTTCATGTCAGCATATATGCGGGCAATGTGGAAGGAGTGTGGAGTGACCTACCGGTTCACAACTCCTTACCACCCCCAGACCAATGGTCTAGTGGAAAGGTTTAACAAAACCTTAAAAGGCATGATCAGAAGTCTGCCTGAAAGCCTGCGGAGGAAATGGGACGTCCTCTTACCCTGTTTACTTTTTTCCTACAGGGAAGTGCCACAGAAGGGAGTGGGCTTCAGCCCCTTCGAGCTTCTGTATGGGCACCCTGTACGCGGACCTCTTAACCTGGTGAGAGACGGCTGGGAAAGAACTCCCAGGAAGCTCCCCCAGGATGTGGTGAGCTACATGCTGGCCTTCCGGAGCCAAATGGCTAAGTTGTGGAAGCAAGCTTCTGACAACTTGGAAGCCAGCCAAGCAGTGATGAAGGCGTGGTATGACCACAACGCTCACCCGGTGGAGTTGGAGCCTGGCCAGAAGGTGTGGGTGATCGAACCCGGAGAGCTGAGTGCCCTCCAGGATCGCTGGTCAGGACCCTTTGAGGTGTTGGAGAAGAAGGGTAAGGCTACCTACTTGGTGGACCTGAAGACCCCTCGTCAGCCCCTGCGGGTGCTGCATGCCAACCGCCTCAAACCCCACCACGAGAGGCCCGAAGTCATCTTGATGATGGTGACTGACGGAGGAGAGGACGTGGAAAGCGAGCCTCTCCCTGATCTGTTTGCGTCTCAAGAAAAGGATGGGTCGGTGGAGGGAGTGATTCTCTCCCCATCTCTAACTCCTGAACAGCAGGAGGACTGTCGCCAGGTCCTGGGGCAGTACTCCTCGTTGTTCTCCCTTGTCCCGGGTAGGACTCACCTGTGCGTCCATGACGTGGACACAGGGGACAGCCCACCTGTGAAGTCCAAGATCTACCGGATGTCAGACAAGGTGAAGGCCAGCATTCATAGTGAAGTCACTAAGATGCTGGAGCTAGGAGTGATTGAACCTTCTAGCAGCCCCTGGTCCAGTCCGGTGGTGTTAGTACCGAAAGCTGCACCACCGGGTGCCCAACCAGAACTGAGGTTCTGTGTGGACTACCGGGGACTGAATTCAGTGACAAAGACTGATGCTCATCCGATCCCTAGGGCGGATGAATTGATTGACCGGCTGGGAGCTGCCCAATATCTAAGTACCTTTGACCTTACTTCAGGGTACTGGCAGATCTCGTTGACTGATGGAGCAAGGGAAAGGTCAGCCTTCTCCACGCCCAATGGCCACTACCAGTTCTGTGTGATGCCCTTTGGGCTCAAGAACGCACCTGCCACGTTTCAGCGCCTGGTAAACCAGATCCTCACCGGAATGGAGAGTTTCTCTGCTGCTTATTTGGATGACATAGCCGTCTTCAGTAACAGCTGGGAGGATCACTTGCGTCACCTGCAAGCTGTTCTCCAGGCCCTGAGACAAGCTGGATTGACGATCAAGGCCAGCAAGTGCCAGATCGGGCAGGGGTCGGTAGTGTACCTTGGACACTTGGTGGGTAGGGGAACGGTGCAACCCCTCCAGGCGAAGATCGAGGCCATCATGGCCTGGGAACCCCCCAAGACACAGACTGAGGTCCGAGCATTTTTGGGCCTCACGGGATACTATCGCCGCTTCGTGAAGGTGTACGGTACCATCGTAGCCCCTCTCACGGAGCTCACGTCCAAGAAACAACCTCGACGGGTAGCCTGGACGGAGGCTTGTCAGCAAGCCTTTGAGAAATTGAAGAAAGCCATGTGCGAGGCCCCGGTCTTAAGGGCCCCAGACTTTTCCAAGGAGTTCATTGTCCAGACAGATGCATCAGAACATGGCATTGGGGCAGTGTTATCGCAACTCAACGAAGAGGGTCTGGATCAACCCGTGGTCTTCCTATCCAGGAGACTACTTCCCAGGGAACAGAAGTGGAGTGCAATAGAGCGTGAAGCCTTTGCAGTGGTATGGGCTCTGAAGAAGTTGCGGCCATACCTGTTTGGCTCGCACTTCCTGGTTCAGACCGACCACCGACCCCTTCGTTGGCTGATGCAAATGAAGGGGGAGAATCCCAAGTTGTTGAGGTGGTCTATTTCCCTACAGGGGATGGACTTTCAGGTGGAACATCGGCCTGGGGTGGACCACGCCAATGCAGACGGTCTCTCAAGGTATTTCCGCCTTAGTGATGAGAACTCCCAAGGGGTTGGGTAGCTCTCCCCACTTTCAGCTGGGGGGGACGCGTGTTAGACCTGTCAGCCCTTTGGGTGGTCCCCCCTCATCATTATTTATTTTGTCCCACTTTTGCCTCAAACCCTGTTTGAATTTTTCCTTTTTGGGAACCAGCAGACTTTTTCGTGTTGCCACAGATTCAGGGAACCATTTTAGCTACCCCTGAAACTTCTGTCTGAGGGCCTGAAGCACAAAATGGTGGCCTCCTGTGACATCACCAGCATCCACTGGAACCTACCAGCACCTTCCAGAACCTTCCAGGAGATTCCAGAACTGTGTGACAGTTGGAAACCGTTTAGAATGTTGGGAGGATAAGAGAGGCAGTTGGCAGTTGGAGCTGGCAGTTGGCACCTGACTGGTGAAGAGAGAGCAGCACAACAGTGAAGGAGGAAGGAGTGAAGCAGCAGGGGTGGAAACTTGTGCCTGGAGTGGGGTCCATAAACCCACCCTTGATACTGGTCCCTACTGATGGATCCCAGCCTATAGCCCTGTGTGGGAAGAAGTCAGAAGAAAACCATCCTAAGGACCTGGACAGCAGGAACAGGCCTTAGAACCAAGAAAGCAGCAAGATTCTGACCTGAGAACTGGTTTCCCTGGAGCCTGGCGTCGAGTAGCCGAAGACCTGGAGCCCGAGGTGGAGAAGCGGCGCTGACTGAGGTAGCAGACGTCGTACCCGGAGCCGCCTGAGGTCGTAAGAGGGCGCCGGCGGAGGTCGAGAGGAATACCAAGGGTCGAGAAGGAGGTGAACCGAGGTCGAGTGAGCGGCGTCATCGGAAGGGTGAAGTCCGCCCTCCGGAGTCGTCGGAGACCGAGGTAGAGGAGCACCGGAGGTCGGGAGTGAGGATCGCACTCCGGAGTCGCCCGGAACCTGTGAGGAAGAGCACCGGAGGTCGGGGGTGAGGATCGCACCCCGGAGTCGCCGGAAGTCGACAGCGAGGCCAGGCCGGCCGACGTCATCGGAGCCGAGAGCGTCATCGGACCGGAGCCGCCCGAAGTCGACATCGTGAAGAGACTGCCCGACGCCATCGAATCGGAGGTCGAGATCGAACCGAGGCCACCGACATCGGACCGGAACCGCCTACCGGCGTCGACAAAGAACTGACACTGTGCCGAGGCCGCCGAGACCGGACCGGAACCGCCTCACGGCGTCGACACGACTCCAGCGGCGTCGGAACATCAGAAAAGGGCAGTAAGTGGAGTAGAGGGCGCCTAAGGCCCTGTGGAGACCTGAGAGACTACTCTAAGGGGCTAGGGAGGTGCTGAAACCCACCTGACTGTGCCTGGGGTGAACTGGGACTAACCTAGAGAGGCTGTGTGGAGAGGAAAGCCAGGGCATTGGAATTCCCCCCTTTGATCTACCTCAGTTTAGGCCTCAGCCTTTGCCTCAGCCAGGGAGTAGGACCCCCCAAGCCTTCCACACCCTACAAGCTGTGCCTGGGCCAAATCAGCCCTTAAGTATTGAAGTGTCATCTGATTCATGAGTGTTACTGTATACTTCTAATTATTTATTGGGGAAACTGTATTTATTAAATTCTTATCTATTTAATGCTGCACTGTATTTATAGGTCCACAGGACTTGTTGGTGTACAGTATTTATTGGTACAGTATTTATTGGTACAGTATTTATTACCTCAAAGTATTTAATTGTCTGTATATATTGCACTTGTATTTATGCCCTGTTATTTATGATCACCCCTATTTATTTCAGCAAACAGCAAATATTTATTTGACCTGCTCTATTTAAGAATTTGTATATTGTGATTGACCTATTTATTTTTCCAATCAGCAACTAAGAGAAAAAGATAAAGAAGAATATTTTCATAATTTTTACGGTGTAGAGTCGTTTTTGGAACGGATGCACGCATGGTTATTGTATGGGTATATTGTATGCTTAGCACTGCGCCTGTTTCCTGACCACTCGAGCCAAGCTACCCCATTGTGTCGGGAAGGTCCACCACCACCCTGCGGAGTGGGAGTGGGGCTGTTTCCAACACCCCCCTAGCAGCACTAGCAGCCTCAAGACAAGGGAGATCGTTCAAATTGTCAACCAAGCCTTGCAGGCCCCTGGTGACTCCTGCGTCAACTTGCAGTTCTTCCACAGGGGTTGCTTCCACTGAGTTTGCTTCTTGCTGCTGAATTAGCGTGGGTAATTGGGTGGTTAGCAGGTCCAGGGGAGCGCTCACGGGGGAGGAGTGTGTGTGGAAGTCTTAGTGTCTGTGGCAGAAGGCTGTCCCTTAGCACCAAGAAACATTTTCGCTATCAAAGGCTGGGCCCCGGGCCTCCCCCAAATCTTTTTGTTCCCACTGACCTCTTGTCTGGATTTAATGGCATTTTCCACAGGGGCAGCATCTCCGATCTCAGTGCTGGCGATGGCTGTTCTCTGCTTGTTGCCCTTCTTGGCACCCCTGCTGCTCATGGTCCAAGAGCTGTTCTGGCGCTGCCGCCGCCGACCTCTCTCATGCGCTGGTAGGTCGAAAACCGGGAGGGCTGAGGCGGCTAATACGGTTGAATCCGGGGCCCAAAGTGCGGTGAACCAAAAGATCAAAATGAGAAGCAGTGACCTCCACCGCCAAGTGGGCAACACACGGGGATGCAAAAGGATTTCAAAATAAGCCGCTACTGTGTCCGCGGCAGCTACTGTAAGCTGCTGTGTATGCAGAACGGGCGTCTGCAATCTCCTCGCTGTCAGTCTCCGCGTCTGTCTTTGCATCGCAGGGCGCCTAGCCGATCGACTACGTGGCTGGCGTGAGCGGCCGGGCAGCGCGAGTGCTCACTCTAACTCCATCTTGCTCAGACTTTCAGATGGTCTTTATTGTAAGGAGAGTCAACTAAGCTATCTGAGACTGGATCAGTTGGCTTTGGTGGTAAAGTATTTGTCGAGGAGATGGAGTTTCAAGTCCCTGTTAAAGCAGGAGAAGGAAGAATTGCATCTGAGTTCAATAGGGAGTGCGCTCCACATCCTGGGCACATTACCCGAAAAAGATCGGGACTGGGTTGTTTTCTATTTCAATTTCGGAGGGATGAGAAGAAGTGAGTTAAAGCTTTTCAGAGTTCTGGCTCTTCCTGTTTTCACAAGTTTTCTGCTTAGGTAGTTGGCGGATTGTGTGTGAAGGGTTTTGTGTGTGATGCATGCCGACTTGAAAATACATCTACCTTCAATAGGAAGCCAGTTGAGGGATTTAAGGGTTGGTGTGATGTGTTCAAACTTCTTCTGTTCAGTTAGCTCACTAACTTACCATATTGTCTATGGTTCTTTAGTTGTCAATAGTCTCTTTTGGCTTGTCGTAGTCTTTGGCCAGCCTTCCTCAGTGGAACCATGATCCTTGCTTGTGATTTCTGGCTTTGATAAGGCTGACTCACTCTCAGAGGTGGAATTTCATTCAGCCATGCCACTGAGCTCCTGGAGGCTTCCATGGTTTCATCATTCTGTGATACTGGGTCATTGACATTAGGTTGCATCATCCTCATAAAAGGCTTTCCCACAAAGGGAAAATTGGGATCCAATGTTGGCATAGCCAATCATGCCCAAGTAAATTTGCCCTTCTCTCTGTGTGGAACTTCATTTTAAGGACTGTTGCACTGCATTCATAGGGCACTCGTCTCATTTCCTTTTCTAGCTAATGTCCTAGATACATGAAATCTTTTTAACAGCACTGTAAATGCTCAGGGAAAACCTTATAAATCTCTTTGACTTGACTTATTCCCATTCTCAGTCAAATGATTGAGCAAAGCAATGGTGTCTTGTCTACAAGCTTCCTTGGTCATTGATGGAATCAGGAAATCATCAATGTACTGAATGAGGGCCCAGCTACATGGTAACTGCAAAGACTCTAGGGCAGAGGTCTTTAATCTGTGGGGTGTGACCACAAAGGGGGGCCATGGTGTCCTGGGAAGGGGATCGTGCATTCCACAGCTTCACTTGTCCCTGCGAATGAAAGGGTTTGCTTTCCTTTTGGAAAAAGACATTGAGACAGCTGATTTCGAACATTATCAGCTGCTTGCCTGAATGAAATGCGAATGTGCCTATCAGTTAATCTGCAAGTGTAAAGGATGCTTGGTAGCAGGTCTGGATTTAATTGCTCAAATCACTCCAAGCTTTGTGATGACAAAAGTTTGTTATTTTGAGTGGTAGTGCAAAGAGTTAACAACTGGGCTGGGATGTGCTTGGTTTTAATTTTAACTGCATTTACACAGCCCTTACAACCCCTAAGGAGGTGTGGAAAAGGGACAGTTATGTAAAAAATAAAATTGCATTACATACGCTCTGGTGTTACTAAAATCTACATTTTGGAAGCACCATTTAATCGTCAAACAATTTGCATGTTATGCAGCATTCTATCTTACACTGTGTGTAATGCAAGTATAAAATATTGACTTACATACTCACAGTGCTTTCTGTCACAGGCTGTGACCTCGTAGCACTAAAAGTACGCATCACTATTCTCCACTGCACCAGTCAAGATTTAATTCTGTGTCTCTCTGGTTGCACACAGACCTCTGCAGTGCATTAACTAATAGAGGTTTCATAATGTACTACAGTGCATTTCCTACTAACAACTTTTTAAATGTATTTTTCATTTGAATGCCCATTATTTTATTTGTAGCTACCTGATGGTGAAAGACCTAAAAACTTACAGAATATTTTGGGGCTTATTTATGAGAGGTTTGCATCACCAGAGCATCACTTTTTTGATGCTCTGGTGGTGCAAGCGTCTCAACCATATGTATGAGGTGGTGCAAAGTCACCCTGCATGACTTTGCATGGCCACATAGATATGGAGTCAGACATAGCAGCGCAAGTCACTGCGTTGCCTTACTCTACTTCAAGAAAGTGTTCTATGGGGTTCCCACGCACCACCCATGGATTTTTATGCTGCCCCATATTTACAAAATCACATAAATCTGGGGCAACTCCAAAAACGTACGCCTCCCCAGCGGAGGCGTAACGAGGAGAAATATTTTCATTTCTCCTAGTTTTTTTCTCTTTCCATGTGTGCTGCATTCTGCAGCTCACATAGAAAGATGAAAACACCTCTCAGGACTGTTTAAGTGAAGGACGATGCCCCTTTCTGTACAAAAACAATCCTGCCTATGTTGGTGCTAGGCAGCAATTTGTGTGCCAACGCAAGTGAAAGGGACAGGTATGCACCGTTGTCATAAATACAGTGCATTCATGCCCTTTCACGTAGGCATAGGGCAGTGCACCAAGAAGACTTGCAGTGCTGCCCTACACCAATTCCTCATAAATGAGGACCTTTATTTTTAGCTACACCTTTGACTACGCCCCCACACTCACTGAAATATTATTTCCCCACAGTAAAAATTATTTGCTGTGGGAATTGGGGGCGTTTATAGATGTACGAAATGGCCTAAAAGTATTTGACAAAGGGTTCTCGGCATCAAAAAAGTATGAAGACCTCTGCTCTAGGGTTTCGGTGTACCCTAGGGTAGCTCAGCACCACACAAGAGTCTTCTCCTGGAACCAAAACGCGAAGAGAAACTGGCTCTCTTCATGGAGGGGAACCGAGAGGAAATAGTGACAGAGGTCAATGACTGTGAACCATTCAGTTTCTGGGGGAATTTGGAACAAGATCATGGCAGGTTTCAGTACCACACAATAGTATGAAACAACAATTTGGTTCATTTTCCAGCGATCCTGAACTATCTTCCACTTTTGGTTGCCTTTTGTAAGCCATGATCGGAGAGTTACATGGACTCCTGATGACTTCCTTCAGAATGCCCTGATCTATCATGCTCTCAATTACGTAAGGGATTCCTGCAATGGCTTCATTTTGTAAGGGCGGGTTTGAGGAAAAAACTGTGTGAGGCTGAAGGGTTATATTTAGGGGTTGTACACCTTTTAACAATCTGATCTCTTTCCCTGTAAGATCCCCCCCAAATCCTCTTTGACTGGCTCTCACAAATCGATGGGTGAGTCCTCTTTGGTAAAAACCATATACGGTCTGACAACAGGGTCTGTTGTTTGAAGCTTGAATTCTGCATTTTTCTCCTTGGGTCTCAATCCCAACTCTAACCTGCGTACAGTAAATGATGCAGTTAAGTTTGCAAAGGAGATCCCTTTCTAACAAGTTTACTGTGCTCGAGTCACACACCACAAACTGATGTCATTCTTTGATTGCTCTTATCTTTACTGGGACAAGGACTGTAATCTGATTGGTATGCGGCTGATTAGTAATGCCTATAGCTTAGACTTCATTTCCTGAGAGGGGTAGTTTTGGTTTTGGGACCTCAACTGTTATAACAGTTGAGTGAGTGGCTCCTGTGTCTATCCGAAAATATACAGGATGTCCAGTAACCTCTACTCTACATTCGGTCCACTCTGATCCACTTCTAGGACCGCCTCAAGTACGCATTCCTCCTACCCTCTCAGGCACTGTCATTGGGCCTGGTCAAAGTCTGTGGAACTCTGGAACATCATGGAAACCAGGCCATTCTGAGGCACAAATGGGTTTTGGGTAAGTCTGTTACTCGGTTGAAAGTAGGGATTACCTCCTTGCATCTGCATAGGGCCAGAGGAACTCTGCGGCAAGCCGGATTTAGGGATTTTTGGTGTGACATGGAGAGTACGGGCTAGGTATCTCTCTGCACTGCAAGATTCGCAGAATGAGCACCGATCATAACTTGATCAGCGTTATAACAACACTTCCCCTTTCAATGCATGATCTTGTTGCAAATGTGACAAGGTGTAACCTTCTTTAGGTCCCCAATGTTCCTGGCACATTACTTTGACCTCTCCCTACTCTAGAAGGTATTAATTTTGGGTCCCAGTGAGGGTACATTAAGTCTCTTCATTCCTCCATTGTGTGCCAATTGGGCTAGGGCTATCATGTTCTTCTCCTTTACCCCTTTCGCATTGCTTCTAGCATATCCCTACAATATATTTCATACTGCAGGATTTTGTCCAGTGGTTTATTCTGCCAACAAAGAACACCTTGTACAATCTGATTGCTAATTTCACGTCTTAGTCCTTGCACAAAGGACGAAAGGAATCCTCCTATGTTGTCCCTAAGTCGGTCATGTAGTTAACTATGCTCCCTATACATGTGCATCAACCACTCAAAATAAGCATGCTCAGATGCTTTATATTCTTGAGAGGTTTTAAAAATCTTAGGCCAATCTATTACTCTTGAGGAAGGTTAGTCTTTAAATGTTTTATGACTTGCTCATATTTGGATTTTAGCCAGGGGTGAAAATGTGTTTGTTCCTAGATTCCAAGAAGGCTCATGAGTCGGCCATTCAGCTGCCCTCCTTCATTGCGCCCACAGGTCTGACACCTCTAACAACACATCCAGGTCCTCCCATAGGACTTTGGAAGTAGTCACTATGTAGTCCATCTGTGTGTACGCTTATTAGGATTTTCCCTTAACTCAGGAAGAGAATTCGTAAAGTTTAAAAGATCTGTTCTGGACCACGGAACATGTACATATGCTCCTCCTTTTACTTCCCTTAAAGGATATTCCCTTACTGCCACTCCTGTGGTATCTCCCTCATTTCCTTGGCAGCCTCTTTCCTTCATTACATCTTACCCTTTCTTTCTTGGACCAAAGCTCCCTAAAAGTCTAGGTCTTGCTTCAATCCCCAATTTTCTCAATCAGTTCTCTTCATTTGTTCTCAGTCCATTCAGCTTTAGCAGCTCTAATTCCTTTTCACCCATCATCACCCTAAGATTTTTCCACAACTTCTTTCTCTGTGTGAAATCGACTCAGCATTCATCGCCACTTTTATTCTTGCATGAACCTCTCGTGCCGCCTCGCAGCTTCCTTACTCATATAGATCAATTTACACTTGTTGTGATTTCCTAAGAAATCCATCCCTATATTCCCTTTAACAATTTCTTCAAACTTGGCTTTCAATTGAGTGGCATTGAGTCTCTGTGGAGTGGGTTTTATACTAGAAGGGTTAACTGGTAGGGTTGCAATGACCAATTGGCTTTTGCCATGGAGCTGGTCGAAACCTATCCTTGCAAAGGGCCTAATGCTATTGTACTGGGTGCTGTTACAGGGGTCTGAGAGATGCTTGGAACAGTCTGTCTCAGGAAGGTACTAGCAACTGCCTCAGCAGAGGACATTTTTTGGGTACAGGATAAAAGCAGTGAGCTGGGGTAGAAATGGCAGTGTCTGTGTAGCTTGGGAATGAGCGGACTTCGGTAGGGGTTTCGGTAACTGGCCTAGTCTTGGTTGTCATTGGAGCTGTAGCGCTTGGCACAGCTGCTGCGCTTTATGGGGTGGTCTTATACTGAGGAGCTCATCTATAAAGGCGTCCTCCTCCTCCTCACTTTCTGTTTCTGATTTGTTTTTGGATTTCTCATTCTCCCCAGGTTTCTCCTTTACTGTTTCCTTACCCTTTATCAATGGATAAGCTCTATTAGTTTCAATTACTTCTTCCCTCCATTTTCTCTGTCTTTCATCGTCTTGTGCATTTATCCACGAGTAAGCCCTATTGCAGATTTTAAATGTTAACTTCCTTTTCTTATCATTTGCCATCTGTTCCTGAAGATTTAAAGCCTCAAACTGCATAGGTCTAGGCTGAGGTTTCAAATTATACCTTCGCCCTCTCAAGTTTTCTGTTCTGGGAACATGGGAAGTTCTGCTCAGTGGGAGCCATAGTTCCCTGTCTTTGGACAAGTATTTCTGCCATTGGCTAAGCCACATGCAGGTGTGTAACTCTTTCTTTGCCGCCATTTCCCTAGCTGACATGCCTTTGGGAGGAAATTTCTCTTATTCACATCTTTCTCCTTTTTCTAAAAGGGATTTATAATGCTGACACTCACAATCACTCTTCGTTCCAATTTTACACGCTCTTTATTCTTTTGGTTCACACTATGCTGCTAAATACCAGCTTGTCTCTGTCAAAGATCACCCTATTGCACCGCAGCTACAGCATATGCCAGCCAATCCCTGCATGGCACAAATGACACAACACCCTAATACTTACAGGACTTCCTGAACTACTTTCTACCACAATTCTTCATTTGTCTGCTTCGTCTCAACAGATACCATACAATGGCAAAAAGACTACCTAATCTGACACAACGGTAGGCTCTCAACCTGCGGGAGTAACCAAACCCAGTGCGTTCACTCCAGTGCACCAAGGAATAAACTGCAGCTAAACTTGAATAATACACTTGTAAAAAGGAAATTTTACATCCCTGCCTTGGTGTGGCTGATAGCTCCTCACAGTACACCTCACCTGAGCAGACAAGTTCAGCAATTCAGTAATTCACCTTGAGGTACCACTCTTTACATTATATCATACATATAACAATCCACATTTATCGGATTTAAAAGTCAAAGAATATCATCAAGAAGACAATAATTATCATCCACAAAAATCCGATCTCTAATGCCACATAATAATTGTTCTAAAAATCCGTCCACTGCATTCCACCATGTTACACCTGCACACACAGCCTCACAGCTCACTTCTCATTCATCATTCACATGCATGCAAATCCCTACTAATACTTATGTCATCCTTCTTTATGCCACCTGTCTTCTGGAGCCGGGATCAGGTTGGTACTGAGTGAATTTGAATCTCAGGGATCAACCTATTACTGTACCAACTCATGGTACAGTAAAAGGTTGTATAGCCACCTGGATTTGACTAGTACTGATCAGATCCAATCGGAACCATCTTCTGCTACCAGATCTGTCAGCGCGCAAACCAGTCTTCTCATAACCTTACCAAGGACATGCCAGTGGCTCAGACCAGGAGTTCCAATATGGACTTTGGTGCTCTCCGACTGGACCAGTCTTTAATTTGATAGCCCAAACCCAGAATCAGAAATGTAGCATTCTCAGTAAGAATGACAGACACAGGTCACGATTTAGGACATTTTATATAAAGGAGTATTGAGCAGAATACATGAAGTATCTCACAAGCATGATTAGCAATAAAGAGTACAAATCATAAGTACAGAGAACTTGGCACAATTCATTGCAAAATCCAGGATAGATCTGCCTTACGAAGTAGGGAATGGGGTATCCTAGTTGGAGAGGAGAAGTATGTCTTTTTATAGGACTTTAGACAAAGGATTCCATACATTACTAAGCATGTACATGGTTCTCAGGCTATGCCCCAAAAAAAACAAGCAAGAAGAAACATTTTACTACAGAATACTTTTGAGGATTCTCTCATAATACTACTGTATTGAATACTGTTTATTCAAGCACATTGCATAAACACTAGACTGGGACAGTGTAATGTCGTTGGTTGAGTACACCATCATTAAAAGCTCCTGGGAGCATTCACTGCGTTTGAGTGGTTAGATTGCAATTCTTTATTTATCCGAGAAATAACAACAATGATCACGTGTTGTGGTACAGTGTCACTTCAAAATTGAAGACAGTACATCTTAGGTTATACAAGCGTGAGTTTGATTTCAAGCATTTTGGAAGCATTAAAGATTAATAACATTCACAACTGTGCCACGCCTGAAGGAAGTGGAAAAAGGTTACTCTTAAATCTGATAAATAAGGGATAGCAGAAATAGGGAAGAGTCATGAATAGCAAAACCAACAATAGACACTACAGACAGTTTATTTTAAAAACTGTCCCCCAAAGAAACTGGCAGCATTGTAAAATGAAGTAGTAAAGTTGCTATGGTTTACCTAATTGTCTAAAATATTTCCTTTCTCCTCCTTCTGGTTTTCCTCATCTTATTGTGATCCTCATCTTCTACCTGCTCCTTGTGCTCTTCTTCATCATCAGCCTTTTGATCTTCTCTCCCTCCTGGTCTTTCTTTCCATCATCATATTCCTGGTACACTTTCTCCTGCTGCTCATGCCCTCCTCATCTTCCTCTTAATCGTGGTCCTTCTTCTTCTGGCCATCCTCATGCTCCTAGTCCTCGTCTGAGCCCATTTCTTGTTACTGCATGTTCTGATCCTCTTTGTCCTGGGCCTGGTGCTTCTAGTCCTCCTTTTCTTCTGGTCCAAGTTCCCCTTGTCTGTGATGATCCCCTTCTCTGGGTGGAGCAGCCTCTTCTTCACCCTTCTCATATTCTACCTCATACTCATTGGGTCCTCCAATTTTCTGACCCCTTTCATCAGCCTCCTGGTCCCCTCACTTCTGATACTGAACTGGTTCTCTTGGTCCTGATCCTCCTGACCCCCTGGCTCTGATTCTCCAGGTCCCCACCCTTCTGGTCTTGTTATTGATCCTCTTGGTCTTCTAGGTCATGTTTTTTCTGGTCTTGGTCCTCCTCCAGGTCTTGGGTCTTCTGGTCGTATCCCAGGTCCACATGTACCTGGTGTTTCTGGTGCTCCTTATCCTGGCTCCTTGCGGCCCTGGGCATCCTGGTCCTCATAGTTATTGTTCTCCTAGCCCCCGGTCCTCTTGACTCTAGTTCTCCTGGTCTACCTCTCTGGTTCTCCTGTCCTTCATTGGTAACACTACTCCTCTTCTCCCTGGTCATAGTCCTCCTGGTCCTGGTCCTATTCTTAGTCCGCCTGGCGCTCTCCTCCTCTTCCTGTCATCTACCTGCTCCTCTGGTCTCCTATGGCCTTCCTAATCCTAATATTCCCAAAACCAGTCTTCCTCAGCGCTAGTTCCCATGGTTATGGTTCCCTTAACCCTGACACTCCTGGTAATTTCCTCCTATCACTAGTCAAATTGGCCCTGAAGTTCTTGGTCTTCATTTTTATGGTCCCCTGGTGATGGGTCTCTTGGTCATATTGCTCATGCAGCTATGCCCTCACCTGTGGAATAGTGCACCCTGCCTTAGGGCTGTAAGGGCTGCCATATGGGTGACTTACCTATGCCACAGGCAGTGGTGTGTATGCATGGTACCCAGGAAGGTGTGCCATATCGACTCTTGGTTTAGCTACACCACAACACATAGCCTGCAATGGCAGGGCGTGTTTGGTCCTTTAAGGTGGCACAATACATGCTGCAGCCCTAAGGTACCCGCTCTGGTCACCAGGCCATTGGTATCACTGGTACCTATTACAAGGGACTTATAAGTGGGTCAGAGGTGTGCCAATTGTAGGAGCAGTTGTACAGTTTTGGGAAAGAACACAGGCCCTGGGAACCTGATTGGCAGGGTCCCGGGGTACACTCAATCAAAGTGCATCAGAAATCTGGCAAAAAGTGGTGGGGTTACTGCAACAGAAGCCCACTTTTCTACAGTATGATTTTCCCTAGTCTTAAAAAAAAGGTTTCCATCTATGGACAATTCATTTTTCATCTTCCAGTATGGTTGTAAAATATTAGTTAAATCATTACACTTTTCGAGCCACTCTTGGTTGATTCTATCTTTCACCAGTAACAAGGACTTGTCATGCATTCTTCCTATTCTTTCTTCAATATGGCAGGAATGTAAAGTATAGATTCTTCAGACCCACCATTTAATATGTGTAATCCTTGACTGCCATCTTAGATAGACAGCCTGCCACATGGGTTTTCATTCCAGGCACATCTTTGGTTTTGAACTATAACCCTGCAGACCTAACCTCCATTTAGCTATTCTCTGAGTGTTTTTTCAGTTCAGGAAAGATCATTTCCAAAGATAAAACTTAAAAAGGTTAATACCCCAGAACCAGGCCAATGCTTCCCTCTCTACCATAGAATAATTGAACTTTGCTCCTTTCAGTGTTGTGGATGCGTAAATGTCGCAAAAACAGAAAGGCCTAACTCCATTTTCTGTAGGCCTGGCTCCATTTTCTGTAGGCTAAGACACATTTCTTTGCCTGCTCATTGGTCTGGTCACCTTTGACCTAGGATCTTTTAAAGTGTCAAATCATCCAGAACGACGACCTTGGCAAAACACCTAATGCAACATCAGTCTGGGACAAGTTCCCTGGTGTCTATATTTCAAGGTCAGATAGTGATTATATAATAAAGAATGTAGTCTGAATTTTTGTACTATCGCCATACTGGTTAGAGACTAGAGTTAAGACTATCATACTGATGTATAAAGATTATGTCAGGAATTTAATGGAAATTCCCCCAAATTACTCATTTAGGGTAAAGGTCGGTGGCCAATACTATAAAGAAAAATCCATGAAGTAGCCACTGACTCAGAGAGTACTTCACCCCAGATTATCGCACAAGATCCTGCCAGAGGCGGCCAGTCTTCCATACTGCCCCAGCATCCATTCCTATGCAGAGAGCCGATACTGATCTATTTCGAGAGGAGCTGAGCCCAGCTGATGTGCGTTACATTCACTCTTTCCTGACCTTCCAGCAATTACAACTTCTCGCTGTAAACAGGGATGCAGTGCGCTGAATCCCCAAAAAACATTAGATGCAGGTTAAGCTACACCATGCTCTCATGGGATAGCACAAAGAAGCAGTCTTTAGAGTGTTAGGATGCCAAATGACATTCCTATCATGGTAGAAATGTCCTTACTATTCTCATTGTTAGTGACATGCATAAGTACAGTTTTAATAATATTCTGTGTGGTTATTATTCATGTGCTAAGCAACAGGATGAGACTGTTGAAGTAACCACTTTTAGCATAAAGTGTATTTTCTTAGTGCAGTACTTGTGTGCGATATTCTAAAAAACAAATTTGTAGGAATTGCCACTGCATCCCGGACCCCTTTTTAAGGGATTGGTAGCAACCCATAAAACACAGATACACATCAATGTGCATGTTGAGCAGGTTTGTATGCTGCAACAACTGGGCCATTCACACCAAAGCTTGGGTGCACTGAACAGAGTTCATTAATCAGTAGGTGGAAAGGTCAATCCTTGTAGAACAAAGCGAGAGCCTTAGTTTGCACAATATGGTGCCCAAAACCGGCATTCAGATTTCTTTGACCTTTGAGACGTCTTTAAATGTGCACACACACAAGAAAAACAATCATTACAGATGCAAGAAGACATTTGTGGTAATCCTGATTATCTCCTATAGGGAATAAGGGGGGACCTATTATCGTATGTTTGTCAAGTTTACCTTTTAAAAGGTTATTCCCCATCGGTGGGTTTTCTGTATCCATTGAATCTGCTTGTTTAAAATGGCAAATTCTGTTGCATTAGGAGAAAATTACTGAGAGGCAGCCACACAACATCTCGAGAACAGGGGTGCCCTTGATGTGGGGGGAACAGTTACATTTGTACTCACTGCACACATGGGGTGTGCGCTTGAGCCATTTTATTCGTAGGTGGAGTTTGAGGCTATAGATGCTGCTTTTGGCTTACAAACCAGCAGCACTGCCTGCACTCTGGAGCACCTGCACATTATGGGGCATACCTTGGTTTGCTGGTGAGTTACCACACACACACAGTTTAGATGGGGTCCCCTGAGTAAAGAAAGGGCTAAATGGACAGCATTAGTTGGATACACACCCTTATCGTGTCCTGAGACCCTACCCATCGCTGATGTTGTACGCATTTTGAATTTTACACTCTCCTTATACAGGAAACACATTCAGCATGCACTACAAACCATGAACACAACAGCAGCTGTAGCAGGATCAGTAGTACAGGGGCAGGGTGGCATACAAGTAATCAATCCACAGACGATAAGCACTATCAGGGGAAAGATGGCCACAAAGCGTGATGAAATGACCTTCTGGATTGCTTGCAAGACCAACCAGTTAGAAACCATTCACCCTCACATGACACCCAAGGCCAGAATATTATGCGCTTTCCCCTCAGAATGGTGCCACCCGAAGAGGAGTGCGGTACCTAGGTGAGTATACTTGCATGCATCTACACTAGCATGCATGGCACACCCTTGATAGCAGTTCTCTCTGAAGTATTGAAACTAGTACAACATGGGCACTGAGGTGCACCGGCTCTGGTCTAGGTATGAAGTTAATGGGAAACTTTTCTACAGTCTCCACAATCATCCTATGCAACATTATGGGAGATTTGCTCTGGTGATACAGTAGAGGCTTACAGCAGTTCCACTTCAAGACTGTGAACTACCAAGAAGAAATAAGGAAATCTTTACCTCTGTGGTCTCTGATACATTGGGTACATAGGCAATTAAACTACATTTAAAACCTACAGTGACACTAAAGGTTCCTATAAGGAAAATCCTATAATGGAACATAAGAAGAAGCAGAGGAGGACAGCATAAAGATGGACCCGATCTCCCATATGTCGGCACTCTCACCAGGTTGTTATAATTTAAGGGACTGTGATAAAGTTTAAATGCCAGAACAGTATTGGTATTCTGATAGCCGCTCTTCCTGTTTTTTCAGGATTCTGACAGGTAAATGAACAGAGAAAGGGGATCGGACCGGGCACCAAAGAAAAGAATATAGCAAACAAAAACATTATGCAGCATGAGACACAGAGATCAGCCAAAAGAGGGAAGAAAAAGGTTCTGGCTCTGAAACTCAGTTTAAAAAGAAGAAAGTGTTTGGAGACTCTTAGAAACATATCAGCTATGGATAAGTCTGCTGAGCAGGACTTGAGTGAGAGCACTTCTAGACAGCGCAGCAGAGGTAACTCCAGATAAATATGGAAATCCTCCTGATAGATCTTATAAATTAGATATAGAGATTGAGGGGAATATACCACACACCATAAAGCTCTTCTGGAGGCATTTATCTGAAAAATATGACATTATACTAGCAGAAGACGATTGGTCCCCAGTCTTCATTAGGGAAGCACCCCAGGGAGAGGAAGTAATAAGAGTGGCCTTTTCCTCCAAATACCTGAAGATACCAGGGACATTTACACCAGTGTGTGGCCTGTTAAACAGGCTCCAGTCTAATAAAGAAACCTAGCGGGTGGAATAAACTTTCTATTCCACATGACATTTCCTCAAGCAGTGATCCCCAAGTAAGGCTCAATACTACTTGAAACCAGAAGCAAAGCATGTTATAAAAACAATACTAAATCAATTGAAATATTATGGCACCATTGCACCACACTGAAATAGTTACACTCCCTATAAGGGTTTCCTAACTTTGGACAAACTTACTTGCCACACTATGCTGAGCGAGTGAAGCCCTCGTACAACTTAATTTCTCCCATGTTTTCTAAAACAACAAAAAAGGACGGATGAGCAAACACACTGATATCTTGTGAGTGCTGCTAGCAGACAGGCTAGAAAGAAACTATCTACCGACTAGGGATAACAAGACGAACCTAGTAATAGGAGTTATACCTAGCTACTCGGGTTACACATATGTAATCTACAATGATGGACAGATGATTGCCATAGCACACAAGTCACACTTGTATTCTCCAGCTGCAGCACGTTTTGCTTTCATTGAAAAAATTCTTATGCCTGTGCAAACCAAATTTTGATAGCGCATCCGTTGGCAAAAGGAAAACTAATAATTATGATTTCTTCAGTAATGGCACAAGAGGCAGCCACCAAGCAAACATTCTTAAAGCTCAAGCTCTACACCCAAGATGGGTGCATTGGGCCTCTTCATAAACTGCAATGGATGTAAAGTTTCAAGACGATTCAACTTGTTGGACACAAGTTTTCCTCCAATAAGAACAGAATGTCACTGCAACTCTAAAAGCGTTACCTATTGAGTCATATCAAAGTGTGTTGTACACTAGCGGCTCTGCTCAAACTGCAGTAGGAACCAAACAGAGGTACTGCACTGCTTGCACAGCAGTGCTGGGTGTAGTGAAAGATGGTGAGTTCCACTCATAACGCAGCCCCACTTAAATTCTCGGTGACAACGCTGTACAACATGCAGAAATTGATGCCCTGATACTTGCACTGAAGAAGGCTGACACATCAGTTCCCACACTAACAGTGTCTTATGCATTCTTTTTTGTGCAAGGTTACACTCGGGATTTAAAACATTGGCACCTAAACTGATTCAAAGATTCTAAAGGAAAACTTATTAGGAATAAAAAGCTCTGGGAAAAGGTAGCTGTCTTACAACAAAAGCTTCCATTGGTCCATGTGACGAACACTCTGGGCCATTAGCGCGACGGGATTCACGCCAGAGGGAATTGTGCAGCTGACTTCTCTGCAAAGACTGCAGTAGAGACTGTTACGATAGCAGTCTTAACCAGATCTCAAACGAAGATCGACACACATATACTAACAGTGATACAGGTAACTAAAAAGAGTGAAATGCCTCCAGCTGGCTTTCCTCTCAATTATTCCTGCACCCTTGATATATGTTACTAGGTTATTATATCTGGAGTGAGAAACAGGATATTTCCTAATAAGCTGTGAAGATTTGATTTAATAAAATCAGCCTATGAGTGATTGGAATCCTCCCATGCTGGGATAAATGCAACAGTAGCAATGCTACAGCATGCTGCTGGTGGCCACATTTATATAAATAAGACAGAGCTTATATTAGGCAATGTGATGTTTTTCAAGAGACCAAGGCGTGTACTGTTAGAAAAGCCTCACAGACTCCCCTCACAATCTCCAATATACCGTGTAGGGGACCATGTTGGCTCAATAAATTCTGTTAAAACAGTATAGGTACATATTGGTGGCAATTAATTCATGCTCTCGATTCCTATAGATGTGGCTTCAGAGAAATGCAGGTGCTTGAGCAGTCGGAAAGGATTTGTAGTGTCGGATAACCTACACAAATAATCGGCGGGTGCACTCCATACAAAGTTCTCTTTGGAGTGCTCATGTATGTACCTGGCCTAAATAGTCCTGGGAAGGTGGCAGGCAAAAAAAAAAGAGTTTGACCTGGACCAATGTTTAAATGTCTTATAGAGCGTCCAAGAGGTCAGAGACAAGCTGTCTAAAGTGAAGCATTCTGAAGCCACCACCAGCGAAGAGAAGGCTTTTTTTACAACGGCTGATGGGTGGGTACCTAAAGAAGGAGATCTAGTCTGAGAGAAATTCCATGATAAGCAAGCTTTTGAGCCGTCTTACAGACCACATGTTCCAGTTTCAGACATAAAAGGTGAACAAACTGTAATTCTGTATCCTTTGTCTGGTTCAAACAACATTGACCACATTAAGAAGAACTTTATGGCTGATTCTGTACAGCAGAACCTCCTGGACATCAAGAGTAAATCCTCTCAGCCACTCCCTACTCTAAATGAAATACGGCTAGAAGAGTGCAGTAACATCATTAGCTTGTGCACCCAACCGGGATATTTGAGTGTACTGAGTCTCCAGCTTTACACCAACCAATGGATTCCATGGATGAACGGGATGCTGCCATCATTACATCATTACAGTAGCAAATTTTCCAAACAATACCATGGTTTATTATGAACCTCCACATGACAACATCAATCGAGATGATGCCTTTTCGAGAAACAGGGGTTTATGAGAATGAATCTGAATTCTACACAGAAGACTCTGCAGTCAATCTACGCCATTGATTTCCTCTTGTGTATCATTGGTTTTGTGACTGATACCCGATACCACCGCGGTCCTATGTTTGGATTGCTACAGTAGTCTTTCTTTTCATCATGTGGCTGCCCATGCTGATTGTCATTGTAATGCCACTAAATGGTTTAAGTCCATGAAAGAACTCTTGCACAGCCTGTGGTTTGAGAACTTCTTATCTCACAGAGCTCAAAGAGATCTCTATGCTGCAAACATCACAGCTTATCATGTGTACGAGGACATAGTTTGGGAATGCTTTCCTTATTAGATTATGGGATCCACTGAGACAGTGCAATTACCATTTCTGTTGACAGTTTCAATAAATGATATTCCTGGTTCCATTTCAGATGACTGGGATACTGAAATTCTGATTTACAGGCGTATACCATTTAAAACAATAGAGATCCGTATTAGAATGCATTGAATTATAAAGAAATATATTGTTTTCATCATTATGCGTACTATTATATACAGAGAACTAGATATTCTAGAGATATACAATTACACAATTGGAGCATTGTGAATCTCCAGCAACTTAATAGTCACACAATTTTCTTTAAAAATGTTCCTTTTTTACCAGAGTGAGTACAGGTCACGTCCCTCACTTTCTATTTTGTACAGCATCCACAACAACTCAAGTAGGTCTGAATCACGACTAATATACTGATATATTCAGAGGAATTTTATCAGAATTTGGCCATACAGGGATATGAGTACTGGAAAGAAAATATTGATGAAAAAAGTTTTGAGGAAACCAAATATTGGCAGATTAAAGGTAAAGAATCCTTGTCATGCCTAGGGCATGTTTAATACCAAAAGAAATGATTTCTCTGAAGGATACTATCCAGCAGACTGTATAGGACTTGAAACCATGAATGACCTTAAAACTCTCTATATCAAAGATTAATTCTACACTATTCACCAACTGGCAATCACAAAGGAACATCTCCAACTCAGCTATAAATGATAAGATTCAGAATGGAACCCTTAATTCCTCATATTCCCTTCTGAAGGTTTAGCCTTTGGCCCTATGATCCATACATATGCATGCATTGTTTCCTTTCCAACAACCCTGATCCTAATCCAATCACCCTGATCCATGGTATAACAACCACATACCTGTAGCCATTACCACATATAGGGCCTCATGTAGGAAGCCAAATACTGGTCGGTAACGGCCGAAATTTGGTAAATATCCCGTTACCGACCGGTATTTAGGCATTTGCGATGTAGGGGGCTGATTTCTGGATTCGGTATTTACCGAATCGGAAATTAAGAAATCGGTAAAATACAGATTCGGTAAATACCGAATCCTGAAATCAGATGTAGGGAGCACTCTAAAGAGCGAAAATTAGTTTTAAGAAATTTGTTATTTACCACCAAATACAGGTTGGTGATAAATAACGAATACCTTGCAAAAAGTAATATTTTGCAGATTTAAGAGTGCCATGTGGCAGACATACATGCCCTTAGGGCATGTGTGTGCGCCACATGTGCACACATGCAAGATTCAGGGGTGCAACAGGGTGTCATTGTGACACCCTGGCACCCTTGAATATGCTCCCCCCATTACCGAATCGGTATTTACCGAATCGGTAATGAGGCATACCTTCCCATTGATTCCTATGGGCCTCCAGGCCCATAGGAATCAATGGGAAGGAATGTCTCATTACCGAATCGGTAAATACCGATTCATAATTACCGAATTTTTCAGATTCGGTAAAATTTACCGAATGATTACCTACATCACATTTACCGATTCATAAATACTGAATCGGTAAAATTCGGTATTTATGAATCGGTAAATGTGATGCTACCTACATATGGCCCATAGTGTGGCCAAGCTGTGTCAACGTTGGTTAGCACATTTCATTCCGGCATTGAAGAAGCATTATTCCCTAATTAAAGAAAACATGGATTTTTCGGATTTCCTTCTGGGATCATGCCCAACTCGAAACAGATGATTTCTAGAGACAGGGATATAGCCTATCTATAATGAATGGAACAAGTACTCAGAGAAAGAAGCTGAAGAAAGAATTTAACAGTTTGCTAGTGAAAACATGCATGCAGTTTTTAAAACTATCATATGGCATGTACACGCAATCCAAGAGTATTTTCTTTAAACAAGATCATGTCTTGATCATTATATCCTCTTGAAGGAGCTTTCAGTCTTTTGCAGCATGGCCAGGCCCAGGTAAGAGCTACAATACAATTAAACTGAGTGTTACAAACTCTTTGATCTGGTTATGGTGTCCTGGCAACTTTTGAATGAAACAGCCATTTTTGAGCCTCACAATTTAACCCGGACATAGAAAACAATGGCCAAAAGAGAAATCACCTATGTTTTGTTAAGTATTAAGTAGGTGGGCAGAAAACTACGCTCCGCCAGCGTAGCAGATAAAGCCAGCCACCCCTGCTCACCGGCCCGGTCCCTGCTTCTGAAAGCAGCCAGGCCGGGGAGAGCCTCCCCGGGCCCTGGTGGACCCCTGTCTCCAGCGCCCGGACCCTCAGCTGGCTTGCAGAATGGGGGGCTCCCGCACCCGGGGCCTGCCGGACGGAGCACGAGCCCCGGGCCCGGTCCCAGCTTCCGAACCCTAGCCAGGCCAGGTAGAGCCTCCCTGGGCCCCGGTGGACACCCTTCCCCAGTGCCCAGACCCTCGGCTGGCTTGCAGGACGGGGGGATCATGCACCCCGTGGCCCGCCGGACCGAGCATGAGCCCCGGGCCCGGTCCCAGCTTCCGAACCCTAGCCAGGCCTGGGAGAGCCTCCCCGGGTCACGGTGAACACCCTTCCCCAGCGCCCGGACCCTCGGCTACCTTGCAGGACGGGGGGCTCACACACCCCGTGGCCCGCCGGACGGAGCACGAGCCCCGGGCCCGGTCCCAGCTTCCAAACCCTAGCCAGGCCGGGGAGAGCCTCCTCTGGCCCCGGTGAACACCCTTCCCCAGCGCCCGGTTCCTCGGCTGGGTTTGCAGGACGGAGGGCTCACGCACCCCGGGGCCCGCCGGACGGAGCACGAGCCTTGGGCCCGGTCCCAGCTTCTGAACCCTAGCCAGGCTGGGGAAAGCCTCCCTGGGCCCTGGTGGACTCCCGTCACCAGCGCCCGGACCCTCGGCAGGCTTGCAGAATTGGGGGCTCCCACACCCTGGGACGGAGCACGAGCCCCGGGCCCAGTCCCAGCTTCCGAACCCTATCCAGGCTGAGGAGAGCCTCCCCGGGCCCCGGTGGACCCCTGTCTCTTGCGCCCGGACCCTCAGCTGGCTTGCAGGATGGGGGGCTCCCACACCCTGGGGCCCGCCGGATGGAGCACGAGCCCCGGGCCCGGTCCCAGCTTCTGAACCCTAGCCAGGCTGGGGAGAGCCTCCCCGGGCCCCGGTGGACTCCCGTCCCCAACGACCGGACCCTCGGCTGGCTTGCAGGACGGGGGGCTCATGCTAGCCGGGGCCCGCCGGACAGAGCACGAGCCCCGGGCCCGGTCCCAGCTTCTGAATCCTAGCCAGACTGAGGAGAGTCTCACCGGGCCCCGGTGGACACCCTTCCCCAGCGCCCGGACCCTCAGCTGGCTTGCAGGACGAGGGGCTCACGCACCCCAGGGCCCGCCAGACGGAGCACAAGCCCCGGGCCCGGTCCCAGCTTCTGAACCCTAGCCTGGCCGGGGAGAGCCTCCCCGGGCCCCGGTGGACTCCCGTCACCAGCGCCCGGACCCTCAGCAGGCTTGCAGGATTGGGGCTCCCGCACCCTGGGATGGAGCAC